>NC_134433.1:13020658-14409695 GCF_030867145.1 Opisthocomus hoazin | reverse complement strand
TGTTGACATGTTTTCTTACTGCCGATGCTGCCGACACCTTCTGCCTTTTTTTTTCTTCTCTCTTTTTTTTCCTCTCTTTTTCCCCCCTTTTTTTCCTTTCTTTTTTGTTCTTTCTCCCTTTTTTCCTCCTTTTTTTTCTTTCCTCTTTTTTTTTCTTTCCTTTTTTTTTTTTCCCTTTTTTTTTTTTTTTCCCTTCTTCCCTTCCTCCCTCCCTCCGCGATCCTCCCCCCCACCCCCCCCCCCGCGCCCCGGAGCTTGGCCGGAGCTGTCAAAACCACGCCTATGCAGATCCACAATTGGTCTGAAACGCGTAAAATCAGCAATCAAGGGGGCTTGGCTCATTAGCGGGCGGATCAGAGCAGGAAGGACATGTGAGACAGTCACAGTTTGACAGAGATCGCGACAAGATCTCGCCGTCCCCGCTCCGGCTCCTCAGCCATGAGCAGCCCTCGCCACAGAGCCGTCCGCGGAGCGCGCAGCAGGGCCGGGGGGCAGCGCGGCCCCGCGGGGGTGTGAGGGGAGCGCGCCCGCCCCCTCCCCGCGCAGCCCCGCGCAGCCTCTTTTTTTTTTTGTTTCTATTTTAGCGTCGGGAAGGACTTTACCGGGAGGGCTCCTCGCTCGCTCGCTCTCCCTCCGCTGCGACCACGACAACAAAAAAATCAGGACCGACCGACTCCCTTCCGCAGACCGGGACTCCCAGGAGCCGGGAACTGCCGCTCGTTTATTTTATTTTTTTCTTCTTCTTCTTTTTTTAAATTTTTTTCTCCTTTTTTTTTTTTTTCGCCCAGATCTAGTTCCGCTGTTTTTCGGTTGGTTTTTTTTTTTTTTTTTTTTTTTTTGCGTGTGTGTGTGTTGTTGATTTTCCTTCCTCTTCCAGAGACTCGAGCGAGTTCGCTGGGCAGGAGAGAGAAAAAAAAAAAACCAAACAACAACAACAACAACAAAAATCCCAACAACAAAAACCCGCTCACGCACATTTTTTGTCAAGGGAATCCCTCTTTTTCTCCTGGATTTGTGGATGCACCGATGAGAGATCCAGCCTTCCCAGGGACTGCCATGGCTTACCACCCCTTCCACGCACCCCGGCCCGCCGACTTCCCCATGTCCGCTTTCCTCGCAGCCGCCCAGCCTTCTTTTTTCCCCGCTCTGGCTCTGCCTCCGGCCGCGCTGGCCAAGCCGCTGCCGGACCCGGGGCTGGCCGGGGCTGCCGAGGCCGGGCTGCACGTCTCGGCCCTGGGACACCATCACCAAGCCGCCCATCTGCGCTCCCTCAAGAGCCTGGAACCCGAGGAGGAGGTCGAAGACGATCCCAAAGTGACTCTGGAAGCCAAAGAGCTTTGGGATCAGTTTCACAAGCTTGGCACCGAGATGGTGATCACCAAGTCCGGGAGGTAAGAGCCCGCACCCGCGCGGAGCCCGGCCCGCACCTGCGCAACCCCCTGGCCCCTCCGCTCCGTCCCGCGTCCCCCGGGATCGCCAAATCCGCCCCCAGGAATCAGGGCGGGGAGTTTACATCCCCGGAGCTTTTCGGACTTGTTTACCCCCCCCCCCCCGCCATCCTTTCCCCGCACTCCCCGATTATTCCTTCTCCGAGCGAGATCCCAAATTCAATCTCTGCGCGCTAATCGAGCGCCCGCAGCCCCCCCTCCCCGCCTCATTTATTCGTCTCGCCGCTCCCCCCACTCCAGCCAAACTTTCGCCGGGGTCGTCCCCGGCCCTGGCCGTGCCCCCGGGGCTGCCGGCGTGCGGGGCGAGCGGCGTCGGAAGGCAGGGGAGCGGGCTGAAACCCGCTATGCTGTTCCCCCCCCCCCCCTTAATTCCCGGGATGGGATTTTGGAGCTTTTTCCTCTGCTTTCCGCCCCGGCGGGCGCAGCGGAGCAGGGCGAGGAGCAGCGGGGCGGGAGGAAGGCTGGAAACCCTCCGCGGAGCTGAGCTAAAAGCTGGGGGTTTGGGAGCGGGGCCGGGCGGTGCGGGGCGGCTCGGCGGGGCCGCGGCCGTCGGGGATCGGGCGGGCGCAGCCCTGTACGGCTCTGGGTCTCTCCGCAGGAGGATGTTCCCCCCGTTCAAGGTGCGGGTGAGCGGCCTGGATAAGAAGGCCAAGTACATTTTGCTGATGGATATCGTGGCGGCCGACGACTGCCGGTACAAGTTCCACAATTCCCGCTGGATGGTGGCCGGCAAGGCCGACCCGGAGATGCCCAAGCGCATGTACATCCACCCCGACAGCCCGGCCACCGGCGAGCAGTGGATGGCCAAACCTGTTGCCTTTCACAAGCTCAAGCTCACCAACAACATCTCGGACAAACACGGCTTTGTAAGTGCGGCTGCGGGGCAGAACGGACCCCCCCGTCGAGCAGGGACCCCCGGAGCAGGCGCGGGGTTTGCCCGGTGCGGGGGCTGCCCTGCCCCGCTCTTCTCCCCCCCCGGCAGCAGCACGCCCGGCCCCGGGCTGGACGGCGGGGCCTTCCCGGGCCTGGCTGTCCCGCAGCCCCCCCCGGCCCCTGTTCCTGCCCCGCACCGAGGGGCAGCTCCCCGCCGTCCTGGCCCCCACGGGGTGGGGGAAATCGGAGAGTTGGGCTGCGGGCAACCTCGGGGGCATCCGCGGCCCGTCCCGCCGCCTTCCCAGGGCGTTTGGGCTCTGCGGGGAGCGGGAGTTGCAGGGGGTGGAGGTGCGGGGCCGAGGCGGGGTGCGGCGAGGGCAGCCCCGACGGGGCGGCGGGGCAGGTGGGGCCCGGGCCGTGGAGTGCGGGCCGGGCTGGGGGAGCGGTGCTGGGGGCGGCGGCTGCTGAAAAGCCCCTCTTTATTTCCCTGTCGATGATATCTGCATCACTTAAAGGAGGTAAAATAAAAACAAAATAAGACAGAACAGAAATAAAACTAGACAAACAGAAATAAAACAAGACAAACAAAAATAAAACAAAACAAAAATAAAACAAAAGAAAAGAAAGGCAGAAAACTAACAAGCCAAACAAAGAAATTAAAAATAAGGGAAAGTGAGAAAGCAAGCGAAGGGCGTTGGGGATTTGCAGAGACCCGCAGGAAGCCGAGGGAAAAGGCGAGGGGAGCGTGATCCTCCGCGAGTGCGGGGGGGGCGGAATCCCGGCGCCCCAGCCAGCCTCTGGCCGAGCTTTTGGGGCGAGAAAGGGCAAGTTCATCAGCCGGCGCTGGCGATGCGGTAATTAGCGGGGGCCGGCGGAGCGGCGGGACGCGGCCTCAGGTGGGAGAGCAGCCCCGCACCTCTCCGCGTAGCTTTGCTCTCTCTTTTTCTATTTTATTTATTTTTTTCTTTTCAGGCAGGAAAGAGCGTCTTTGTTAAATAATACATGGAGAGGTTATTTATAGACAGGAAGGTAAATCGATAGAGAGGGAGCCTAAAAAAATTGCCTTTTTTTTAATTTTCTTTTTTGATACTGGGGGAAAACTACTTTGATTCAGCGTTTTTAACGGTTCGCCTCCTTCAATTAAAGATTTCTGGTGTCTGTCGTTGTCCAAAATCCGGACTGTGTTAAATCTAGGAGATGAGGGTTTAGCCAGTGCCCATCTGGTCAGAGAGGGATGATTTTTTTTTTTTTTTTTAAAAAAGGAATGCAGATCTGCACTCCTGAATGAGAATTTTTGCACCGTTTTCATGATAAATCGCGATATCAGTATAATAGCGATCCGGCTGTTCGTCGGCAGGTGATTACTGCTGGGCTTAAAAAAGAGGGGATTTTTTTTTATTGCCTTCTAAAACGAAACGAAGTGATAATTATTTAGCCATTTGGCCGGCGTTGTCTGACGGTAATTACTCGCCGTTTCGCCGTTCCCCCACCAGTTCCGGGCGGGGAATGTCGCATCTCAGCCCGACCGCGGCAGGTCGGGGAATTATTTCATCGTTATCGGGCAGGAAAACGTTGCCGGTGCGGGCAGCGAGGGGCAGGGGGTGGGAGCGGCCCCCGGGGCGCGGTTCGGGGGGTCCCGCCGCTCCCGAAAATCCTCAGCCAAACCGTGCTGGACCCGTTTTTATTTAAAAAAAAAAGAGAGAAAGAAAGAAAAAAAAAAAAAAAGGAAGAAAAAAAGAGATAGAGAAGGTAGAGAATGGCTTGGAGTGTTGGCGAGGCTTTAGATACCTGGTTGGGAAAAAAAAAAAAATGTCTGTTCCTTCTGCAGCGTTGCTCCGAGACATAAATTTAACATGGCTCACGGTGAAACGCTCCTTTCACGTCGCAGGCGCTGGCCGGGGCTGCCACGGGTTGCTGCCGCCACCGACACAGATCGAGAGGCTTTTAAACATTTTTCTTTTTTTTTTTTTTTTTTTTGTGGTGGTGAGGTAGAGTATCTTTTTTTTTTTTTTTCCCAAAGGACGGAAATATGAAAAGCGACGAGAAATGTGTCAAAAACTCGCCTGGCGTTTGCAGGGTTGTAATAAAAGGGGGAGATCCCTTTTGCTGCTTTAATTGCCGAGCTTAACACCCGCAAAGATGTTGCTGCGCCTGCTTTCCCCGACCTCCTTGTTTGGGGGCAGATCGTGGGATGGCACGAACAAGAAAAAGAAATCTCCCTCTTTGGCATCCGCCGGCATTCCTTCCTCGTGGTGAATTTGTATTTTTTGGGGGTTGTTTTCTGGAGAAAAGGGATTTTTTTTTAGGGAGTTAGCTAGATGCGCGTGTAACGTGGACCGTGCGGCTGACGGCAGCCGTGGGCTGTGCTCTCTCACCCACCCAGACCATCCTGAACTCCATGCACAAGTACCAGCCCAGGTTCCACATCGTCCGGGCCAACGACATCCTCAAGCTGCCCTACAGCACCTTCCGCACCTACGTGTTCCCCGAGACCGACTTCATCGCCGTCACTGCCTACCAGAACGACAAGGTACGGCCGGGCCCTCGCCCTGCCCTCCCCACTGCCCTGGCCCTGGCCCAGCTCTCCCCCCGTCCCACCCCTTACCCCCTATCAGGGTGCATCTGTGTGCGAGCGTGAGGACATTTTTTGGGGGGAGAATGGCCAAAAAGCAGCAACAGGAGGAAGGTTAAACCCCGAGCGCTCAGAGCAGGAGGCACCCTTCATATTACTACTATTATTATTGCTAATGCTGATGCTTTTGTTAGTTATATTGTTATTATTTTGTTATATTGTTAGTATTTCTATTCTTCCTATTATTAATTTCCTCCTGGGCTTTGTCGAGCCGTTTCTGGGCTGCGGGAGCCCTTGCTGCAGGCCTGGGGGGCGGAGAGCAGCACCGCGGCCTGGGCAGCCTCACGGAGAAGGTGCCCTCGGCTCGGGACGAGCCAAAAAAATAGAGCCAGATAAGCTAATTTTAGTCGCTTTCGTGATTTAGCAAGCGTCGCCCTGCGAGCAGCCGGGCCGGGGGAGCCCGGTGGGGAGCGGAGAGCCTCTGCCGGCCCCCTCCGAGGGTCGCGTGTGTGTGTTTTAACCCAAAAGCTGACCCCCCACCTCCACCCCTGGCTGCTGACGCTAATTGACAGCTCTGTCTGAGGGTCCTGGTGGGCTTGTTTCCCTCGTAAAGTTTATGGCGAAGAGTCACAATCGATTAAAGAGCACTTTGTCCGCTCGCCCGCCGCAAGCTGCGCGGGGCAGCCGCCGGCCGGTGGGCTCCGTCGGGGGGAGGCCGGGGGGCCATGCCGCCTTCCAGCACCCCTCCTGGGGCCCTGTCGAAGACCCCCACCTTACCCAGCGCCCTGATGTCGCCGGGCCCAGCAGCCGGGTGGCGGGGAGGGATAAGAATAGCTTTTAACCAGCGCCGCGCGGCTCAGTCGCCATCTTCCCTCCGGGGGGCCGTGAAAAATAACTTCCTATCATTAAGGCTCTTTATTAATAATTCAAGCCGAAACCTCAGCATCATTTTTAATAAAGCATTGCGGTGTGTTAAAGCGGGGCCGCGGAGCGTTGCGCAGCCCAGGCAGCACACCCCGGGCTCCCCGACGGCTGCGGGGTGGGGTGGGGGGGGCAGGCAGGGCTTCACCCCGCTTCTTTTCTCCTTCTCCCCCCCCCTTGCAGATCACCCAGCTGAAAATCGATAACAACCCCTTCGCCAAGGGCTTTCGGGACACGGGCAATGGCCGGCGGGAGAAGAGGTAAGGGGGTGTCCCCCCCATCCGACCCCCCCCCCCGGCTCCCTGCACCCACGGGGGGCCCGGCGCTGCCCGACGGTTCCTCTCCCCCCGTAGGAAGCAGCTGTCGCTGCCGTCGCTGCGGGTGTACGAGGAGCCCTGCAAGGCCGACCGCGACGGCGGCGAGTCGGACGCGTCGTCCTGTGAGCCCTCAGCAGTGCGAGACGCCCTCCACTCCCCCGTGGGCCCCCTCCCCAGCCCCCTGCGCCTCAAGGGCAGCGGCAGAGGTAAAGGAGGGGCTGCGGGTGCCAAACACCCCCCGAACGTCGGGTTTCTGCTCCCTCGGGTGCGGTGAGGCAAACCACCGGGGAAAAATAGATGGGGACAGGCAAGAAGGAACCCGAGGGTTGAAGGGACAAGGACAGAGCCATCGCGAATGGTGTTCACGGTTTGCAACGTTCTCCTGTTTCTGTGTTAGGGTAAAGAAGAAGAAATGGCACGGCAGCCCGTGTGCCAGGCGCGGTTGCTCGGCTCCGCGCTGGTGCGTGCCCTGCCGCTCATGCCTAGCTCAGACTCCCTTGGAGGAAAAAACAAGAAAAAAGAAAAAATTAATACATTTGAAAGGGGGGGGGGGAAAATGTTGTAACTCCAGGGCTTCAAGCTAGTAAATAAAAATAAACTAGCCATTCCCACGTCGCAGTTTTTCGCTGCTGGGATTTGTCTGGCCGCGCTACCAGTCCACTCTTTAAACTTCCCAGCAGCCCGATTCCCTGCAAACCTTCATCAAAACTGCAATCCCCCCCCCTACCCAACCACCCCCAGCCGGTGGGAGGGTTTATTACAGCCCTCTCCTCTTTCAAAGGCTTCCCCGAATATTCGCCCCAGCCTGCAGAGCTTCACCTAACCCGCACCGAAATGTTTTTTTCGTTTAGCGGGAGCCGGTCGGGCAGGGGCTCGGTTCCCCTCGCCACCCCCTCGCCTCTCTTCCCCCTTCCTCCTCCGAGAGCTTGGTGGGTTTTGTAAATTAAAGCCCCTTTTAGGAAAGACGGTACCATACTTCTTGCCTTAAAATTGCCTCTTTAATCTGCCTCAACCTGCACGTTTGGAATAAACCCACGGCGCGCTGTTGATCAGCTCCGTGTAATTAAATATCCGCAGGACCTTTTCCTCCAGCGCTGTCCACCCGCTCGCTCCTCGTCCCCCGCTCCGCCGCCCGCCTGGAGTCCGCGGCTGACGAGAGCGATGCCGTAGCAGATTCTGGTCCTCCATCAAACATGTTTTTCCTGTTTGGCGGAGCAACAGGACTGCTGTTGTTAATCCCCTCTCCCCAGAGCGACCGCGGCACGAGGGCCCATTTCTGCCCCCGGAATGAGTTTCTCCCATTAGTAGCGATCGGGACTTTGCTGCCGCGACCTCACCCCGACGCCAGGCCTCTGGCGAGTGACCCGTTCCTCGCCTCCCCCGGGTGCTTTCTGCTCTGACCCCCTGCCCCTCCATCCCCTTGCAGAGGAGAAGCCGGGGGCCGACAGCGACGCGGAGGTGGAGAAGGCGCCTGAGGAGCGGCCGGCGGCAGCGGCCAGCCCCGGCGGGGAGGACGCGACGCCCCGCGGCAGCCCCCGCTGCCCAGAGGAGCGGAGCAAGGAGAGGCGCAGCCCAGAGAAGGTCAAGGACGGCACGTCCCCCCGGGAGGGTCCCGGCGAGGGCATGTTCGGCGCTCGGGGTCTGGAGAAGGACAAAGTGGAAGGACGGAGGAAAGAGCCGGACCCGGGCAAGAAGGACGCGGAGGGCGGTGGGCTGGGCAAGGAGGCCTTCGCCCCGCTGATGGTGCACACGGACAGCCCCCCGCACCTGAGCGCCGGGCACCTGCAGAGCCTGGCCCTCTCCGGCCTCCATGGGCAGCAGTTCTTCAGCCCCCTGGGCGCTGGGCAGCCCCTCTTCATCCACCCGGGACAGTTCGCCATGGCCCCCGGCGCCTTCTCCGCCATGGGCATGGGACATTTGCTGGCCTCGGTGACTGGTGGGGGAAGCCTGGAGAACGGAGCCCTCTCCTCCGCCCCGGGCGCTGCAGGGACGGCCACCCCCTTCCCTTTCCACCTCTCCCAGCACATGCTGGCCTCTCAGGTAAGACCCCGCGCCCACTCCGCGTCCCTGTGCCCATCCCTGCTGTCCGTCCAAGCCCTGGGCGCTTCTCTCCGTGTCCTTCCCCAAAGCTCCCCGAATGAGCAGAGGGCTTTGGGGGCACAGGTCAGGCCCGGCCAACATCCCCCCCAGTGTGGGGACATGTGGAGTGGCCCCAGTGCAGGCCATGAGCTGTCTGTTGGTGCCACCAGCCTCCCCCATGACCCTTGCAGCCCGTGGGGACAAGGGGATGATCCTCGCCCGTCCCCTGATGTGCTGCCTGGTGTGGCACCGGCAGGACGTGGGGGACGTTTTGAAGGTTGGGCTCGGGGCTGATCTGGGGAGGAATCTCGACTTTTTTGCAGCTGGTATGGTTCCCCCGTAGGCAAGGACAGAGGCAGGAGCTGTGGCCCTGCCTGACCCGACTGTCCCCATCCGGCAGCCCCCCATCTCCGGCCGAAACGCCTTCTGCAACTCTTGCACTTGTGCTGCCTTTGCCAGCTCCTATGACGAAACGCATCAAGATGTCTTTGAACTCCCCTAATTTATCGATCCTACTTAACAAAGTGTTTTAATGTCATTAAAGGTCTGTGATGCTACACAGACGGGGACGCACAGTGTGCGGGGAGGTGCCGGGGCAGGGATGGGGCAGGTCCCGGAGAGGGGTCTGTTCTCGGCAGCACCAGCCCGGGTGGGCGCGGGGCGGATGGGGCTCCCCGGCTGCACCCCATCCCCCAGGGATACCCCCACGCTGTGTTTTTAGGGTGACCCCAGGGCGCTCAGCTTTGCCTGGGTCTTCTCGGGGGAACACGGTCTCGGTGGCAGGCAGGAGGGGGGCCGTGGAGTGTTGGCACGGCTCTCACCCCTCTCTCTTTCTCCCCGCAGGGAATCCCGATGCCCACCTTCGGCGGACTCTTCCCCTACCCCTACACCTACATGGCAGCAGCCGCAGCGGCCGCCTCGGCCATGCCGGCCACCAGCGCGACAGCCGCCGGGCCACTCTCCCGCAACCCTTTCCTGGGCAGCAGCCGTCCCCGCCTGCGCTTCAGCCCCTACCAGCTCCCGGTCACCATCCCTCCCAGCACCAACCTGCTGACCACCGGCCTGCCCGCCACCCTCAACCCGGGCTCCGAGGGCTCCAAGGCCGGCAGCAGCCGGGAGCCCAGCCCCCTCCCCGAGGTGCCCCTGCACAAGGGGGGCAGCCAGCGCCCCGCCGCCTCCCCCAAGGGCTCCCTGAAGGAGTCCCTCAACGAACTGCAGAACATCCAGAGACTGGTGAGCGGGCTGGAGAGCCAGCGGGAGCTGTCGCCGGGCAGGGAGTCCCCCAAGTGACCGACGGGGCGGGCAGCGAGCCCTCCCGGCGGGGCACAGAAGCACTGGCATTTTGTACAGCACAGCAGAAATATTTATTGCGGAGCGAGGGGTGGGGGCGGACGAGGAGCTGGGGTGGGGGGGCTGGAGCGGAGGGATGGAGCCCCGCTGCCCCCAGAGAGAGAGGTGGGAGCGCAGGGGCTCGCCCACCCCCCCACCCCCCACCCAGTTGCGGGGCTGGGAGCGGCTTCCCTCGCTCCAGCGCGGCCGCGGAGCCCCCCGACCCCCGCTCTGGGCACTGGGTGGCTTGGGGGGGGGCAACGAGCCGGCGCGGAGGCTCCCGATGGACGGGGCGGCCCCGGCTCCGGCCCGGGGAGGTGAGCGGGGCCGAAACCTCATCCGTGCAAGGGGAGGGGGGGGAGAAAAAAATAATTAACAAATTAAAAAAAAAACAACAAAGAAATAGGAAAGGAAAGATGGGAAACGAGCCGCCTCGGCAGCCGCCGCGCAGAGCTGGTACGGCGGGGGGAGCCCCGCGGGTACCCGGGCAGATATTTATGAAATAAATGGTAATTTGTGTAAATAAGCTATAAGGATCCCAGAATATGCAAATTGGTATTAATTTATTCAGAGTTGTACATTGGTGTGTACATAATATTTAGAGTTTAACTCATCGCATTTAAGGTTTTTTTTTCGTTTTTTTGTTTTGGTTTTTTTTTCATTTTACATGAACATATATATTGTAAATGAAAACTATTTAGCTCTTTGTGATTGAAGGAGATATCGGTTTCTTTGACTGTGTTTTAAAAATATTGTTTATCCCGCCTGTTCTCTAGGACAATCATGTGCCACCGGTAAAACATTTTTGGAGTCATTGAAACTAAGAGTTCAATTCTCTAACGGACTTTTGCAAGGGAAAATAAAAAACAACAAACGAATCCAAAACGTAACTACAATATTGCTGCAGTGCGGGGTATAGAGAATGCAGGAATAAACCTCAGGTTTTTATTTTTCACTCCAGAACAAAAAAAAAAAAGTATAATAAATTTAAATATCACAGGACTATGCTCTATATTTGTTTTAAAATAAAAACGATACATGATTTGCAACGTGCTGGTTACTCGGGTATCTGTCTGTTCAGTTTTGATGAATTCTCACATCTTTCAATAAAAAAAAACCCTACTCGGAGAAGTCCCGCCGGCTCCCGCCTGTTTCATTCCCGCGGCCGCACCCCCCCGTCGGGGCCGCCGCTCCTCCGCGGCCGCGCAGCGCTGCGCGGGGCCTCCCGGGGACGGGGAAGCTCCGCCGGCTCTCCCCGTCGGGGCATTGCTGCCTCCGGGGCCTTTGCTTGCCCCACAAGCCGGGCGGGGACGGGGGGAGGGAGGGGGTCGGCGCAGGTGCGCGGGCGCGCCGCGGATCCGGTGCCCCGGGAGGACGAAGGATGCGGCGCCGGGACCCTCCGCGGGTGCGGGTCTCTCCGCACCGTCCTCGAGGTGCGGCGGGACCGCCCCTTCGGGAGGGCAGGGCCCGGGCACGCCGGTACCGTCCCGCCACGCTGCGGGGACGCTCACCGGTACCGGCGGGGATCGGGCTGCGCGGTCACACCGGCACCATCGGGGAAGGGATGACCTGGGCAGAGCGGCACCGTCGGGGATGGGGAATGGGTGACCGGGGCACGCCGGTACCGTCGGGGATGGGGAAGGGGTGACCCGGGGCCGGGGCTGTGGGTCCCCACGCCTCCCCCCCGCGCCCGGAGCCGCTCGGGGCGTTGCGGGACGCGGCCGGGGAGGACGCAAACAGCCCTTTTCCTCACCAATTACCCTTCTCCCGTTCCGGGGAAGATTTATGACCCCAGTTGCGAGGGGGGGGGGGCGGTGTCCCCCGGGGGCGCGGGGGAGCAACGCCGGGCGCAGGGCGCCCTCTGCTGGTGCTGCCGCGCAGCCGCTGCCGCCCGGCCCCGACGGGGCGGATCGGGCGCGGCTCCTCCCCGGGCTCCCCCGCCCTTCCGGGGAGGGGCTGCAAGCAGGGTAAGGGGCTGCGGACACTCCGACACCCCCGTCTGCGGGGAGGTGCTGGGGGTGGGTTCCCCGCCAGCGGGAGAGGAGCTGCTGCGTTGCACCGGGAGGAGCGGGGCTGTTTCTACCGTCGGGGGGGACCAGCAGGGTGGGAACCGCTTAAAAAGGAGGAGGGAGGTGTAGTTACTAAAATTGGGCCCGCAGGATGATTTCCAAATAAACCTCATGCACGACGCGTAACAATTTCATGGGTGCTGTTTGCAGCGAGAGGGAGCACGGCGCGTGCCGGTGCGGGGGCTCCCCCGGCCCTTCCCGCCGCCCTTCCGACCACGCTGGGTTGAGGTGGAGATGGCTGGGGCAAGCGCGGTGGGGAGATGGTGATGGTGATGCTGAGCATCACACCGGGCTCCTGCCGTCCTGGCAGGCTGGGGACAGCAGCGCCGTCCGGCCTGGTCCAGGGGACAGGGAAGGTTTAAACGCCACGTCCTCCTCCGTCCATCCCGACCCGCCTGCCGAGCACGAAGCTGGGGAGGGAAAAATGCTCCGTGCAGAGTGTGGGTCCATGACGGTGATCTTGAGGGACGGTGCCCAGAAGCACACGGCCTGTCCCCCCCCCCAGCCAGGGAGTGTGGGCAGCAGGGAGTTTCGGCAGGAGCCGAGCTGCTCCAGGCCTGCCGTGGCCAAACCCAGGCTCGGAGAGACCCTGCTCAAACAGCTCAACGAGCAGCTACCAATCAGTCGTGTGCTGTGCTGGGATTATTTTCCTCTGCTATGGAAAGGCGCTGGGGGCTCCCTCCACCAGCCCTCCCACTATGCACCCCAAAACGCACCCGGCAAAGCCTGGCCTGGCTGTGCCACGAGCCATGGTCTCCATCAAGCCATGAAAATAAAGCGCTGGGTGACCTCCGCCTGGCAGAAGGTGCCGGTGTTCAATCTGCGGGCGATGTCAGCGCCATCTCACCCACGCCGTGGGTTCCCGAGCACCGAAGGTTTCACCGATGTCGGTGGTAGCTTTGGAGTTTCTCCAGCTAAAGGCACGGGGTGCTCGGCTGGGTGTTGAAAACAAGTTGAGGGTGTCGTGGGCCTTGGTGGACAAACCCCTGCTGGGACGGCTCCGGTGTTGGGTGTTTGGAACCAGGGTCATGGGCTCGCCCCAAGAGCATCCCGCAGCCCCCCACTCCAGGAGAGGGAAACGCTGGCCCCGTGCAGGCTTCACAGGACGAGGTGACCCTCACCTGGGGTGCAGGGCTGTGCGGCGGGGCCTGTGTAGGCACGGTACCCCGCTGCCACGCGTCGGGTCACGGGTGCGCGGCTGAAGGGGCGAGGGAGCTGGTGGCACCTTGCTGGGTGCCCTCGGGCCCTGGCTGCTGGGCTGGGTGGAGAAATACGGCTGCGTGTCACCGCCATGCAGGGTTCAGGGGAGCTCGGGGGGGGGGGGTGTGTCTCGGGGTAGGGGTGGAGGTCCCGGGGTCCATCGGTGCCACTCAAGAACTCAAATCCCCCGTCTGAACGTCCCAACGAGGGGTTTGCCAGCCCCGGCTGGGCGAGCACGGCCGTCGGGGATGGGGACCCCAGGGCGAGGGGCAGCTGGGGGGAGCGGGGGGGGGCAGCGGGGGGGGCAGCTCTTTGTACCGGGCCTGCCGCCGCGCTGCCTCCGCGCCCGGGACAAAGCGGAGTGGGCCGAGCCCCCCAGTTAGGGACCCGCGGGCGCTGCCCCCGCTGGGGGGGGGACACCCGGGAGGGGCTGGGCGCGGTCACGGCCTCGGAGCCCCAATTACCCGCGGGGCCGCGGCTGTGTCTGCCGGCCCCGACGGCGGATCAATAGCCAAAGGGCAGCGCCGGGGGTCTGCGCGGAGCCCTGCCCCCCCCCCGCGCTGCGCACCTGCGCACCGCGCCGCACCTGCGCGCTCGGACTTTATTTAGGGAGGGGAAGGTCGGTGGGTTCGGGGGGGGGGGGAAGCTGTTGTGGGTCCCCTTTTTCCTCCCAGCCTCACTAGTGGGTCTGGGGGCTGAGCCCCGACGTGGAGTACAGCTTGTTTCTGCAGCAGCCTGCTCGGGTGAGCCCCCTCGCCTTCCCCCCCGCTTTTCCCCGCCTCCGGGACGCCCCGGAGCCCCTGCCCGGGTCCTTCCTCCCAGCACCGGCGGCTCCAAGGCCGCCTCGGCCCCCTCCGTCGGCGCTGGCCCGTTACCCCCGCGGGGCACAGCTGGGGCTGGGGGTGCGGGGAGGACGGAGCCGCAGTCCGGGCCGTTCCGTGCTGCGGTGTTCCCGGAGCCGCTTTGATCTGGGGGGTGTCGGGGCGGGGATGTGCTTGTTTAAAAACATCGCCAGGGAAAACGCGGTTGTTTATTTCGCCGGGGAGCGGGTTCGTGGCCGCAGGCACCGTTCGCTCCGTCTTCGCTCCAAGGCGGGGGGTGAAAGGGGAAAGAGGAGCCGCTCGGTTTATTCCGGTTGTTTACAGCGGCGGGTGACGGTGAGGGAGAGCCGGGCCCTTTCCCAGGCCTTCCCCACCGCGACGGGACGGGACGGAGGCTCCCGGGGGCCGCCCGGCTGCCGCCTCCGCTGCTCTCCTCGGGGGCCGAACGGCTCCCAGGCCCCCGCCGAAGTGGAGCGGCACCGGGCAGCGCGGCTTTGCTCCGGGGGTCGGAGAAAAAACAAACCCCGGGACGTGCCCCGGCCCCGAAACGGCGCGGCCGTGCCCGCCGCTGCCCCAAGCTTGGCCGCCAGGTGGCGGTGTCGCGCCGTGGGGGTGGCCCCGGGGGGGCGGCCGGTAACGGGGGTCCTCGGGGGTTCTCAGGGGGGGAGGCTGGTAACGGGGTTCCCTGGGGAGGCGGCTGGTAAGCAGGGGTCCTCAGGGCCTCTTCGGGAGGGCGGCTAGTAACGGGGTTCCCCGGGGGGGTGGCTGGTAACGGGGGTACTCGGGGGGTCCCCGGAGGCGCAGCTAGGAACGGGGCTCTTCGAGGGGGTGAGCGGTAACGGGGGTCCTCAGAAGGCTCGTTGGGGGAGGCAGCCAGTAATGGGGTTCCCTGGGGGGGAAGCAGGTGACGGGGGTCCTCAGGGAGTTCCCCAGGGGGGCGGCCGGTAAAGGGGGTCCTTGGGGAGTTCCCCAGGGGGGCTGCTGCAGCCTGTCCCAGTGGCAACGCCGGTGGTCCCCAGGGTTTTGCTTCTTGCACCCCGCAGGGGTCCCTCCAGTAGTGCCCCCCCCCGCACCCCCTTGTTGTGCCCAGCCTCCCCGTCCATCCGTGCTGTCGCAGCTGTCCCTGCCGCCTGCCCCGCCATGGTGCTCCTTGCTGTGGGCCGCTGTGTGGGTATGCGTTCGTTTTTCTACGCCGGTGTCCTGCGTGCGTGCACGTGTGTGTGTGAGCAGCCGTGCTGCAGACCAGCGAGGGCCCGGCACCGCTCCCCGGCTTTGTGGGCTCTGCCAGAGACGTAGGCGTTGTATACGTTACACCTATAGACCCCCTCAGAAAGCAGCAAACACTTGCTCCGAGGCACCTAAGCACGAACAAGCAGCCAGAAGTGGTGGTGGGCTGTCTTCTGCATGGTGGGTTTTATATTGCTTAAAGTGTGAACGGGTGCAATCGTGCAAGAAAGGCTGCAGCCTTCCCTCCTCAAGTCGGCATCGCTGTAACCGGTGACATCGGTGACATCGGCAGAGGTACATCTGTCCTCCGCCTCCCATTGATTTCTGCAAATGGTCCCTGCCTTCAGCCTTGGGCCTGGCACGCTCGGTAATTCTTTGGAAATCAGATCTAATTAAAATGAGACAGCGCTGTCAAGGGACTACCTAATTGTTTTTGCAAAATGACCTTGTGGAGAGCTTGGCTCGGTTCCCAGCAGAAAGGTGTTGTCAGTGCAAAATCCTGTGCAGCTGGGGAGAATCGGTTAAAGACTTTGGGGAAATAATTGCCTGGGCTGGGAAATGGGCTGGTGGAGACACTGCAATGCTGTTGTCCCTGCTCCGCTCCAGCTGGAGAGCTGTCCTCCCCCCCAGGCCATGTCGGGGCTCGGGGACACCCTCAAAATGGCTTTAAAGGAGACAAATCGCATGCACCGGGGTTCAGCCAAGGTAAATACCAACAGGTAGCCCCAGCGTTTCCCTCTACACCCCCCCCCCCCCCCCCCCCCACTTTGTCCCCACATTGGCGAGAAGCGAAGGCGGTTTGGCTGTTGGAGCCTCAAAAGCATCTGAGATCCCTGAGTGACGGCTGCAGCCGTGCAGCCAGCCCCGAGCTCGCCCCGTCCCGCTCCCACCGAAGGTCGCTGCTCCGTGGGGATGCTCCCGGGGGAGCGTGTCACCAGCGCCCACGGACCCCGCATCGCTGCGGAGCCCCTCATCTTTGGGACAGTTTCTGGGACAAGAGCTCGCCCTGTCTCCCAGGCAGCGGGAGAGCCGGCCTCCACGAGAGGGAGCGTTTGCAGGGAATTTTATCCCAGCCAGGCTGTTGGGGTTTTATTTCCCCAGTTGTTTTCCAGCAGAGATGCGTTCCTCCAGGTCGGGGCCAAGCTCGGGCCGACAGACTGGGCAGCCGGAGCCCTTCGCCTGCGTGAAACACCCATTTTCCTGGGGTAGGGGGAGAACTGGGCAGAAATCTCAGCTTTCCTGAGAGAATTGTCGTGCTGTCATACTGCCGTGTGCTGCACTTCGGTGACCTGAGGGGAAATCCTGCTCTTTCCCTGGGTGGGTGGCAGGGTCCCGTCCCTGTGCCCCACCGTGGGAACAGGAGGATGTTTTCCTCCTTTCGGCCCATTCACTGAAGAGGGGAAGAAGTCCCTTTTACTGGAGTGACTGGTGAGTGTTGTGGCTGGTCTTGGTCAAGCGTGGGCCAGGGCATGAGGCTGCCCTGGCTGCAAGAGAGGGGCTGAGCAAGCCCCCCACCATGGGCAGCAATGATGGGGAGCGCTGGAAGGTGCTTTATTGCCCGGCTGGGTCCCCTGGACGGGGATGGTCAGATGGGCTCTGGCCCTGGGCTACCCCATCATGGCTTCTGGTGGCAAAAAAGCAGCTTTTGCAGCTTGCATGCTTGCCCTGTGACCTGGAGTGGTTTGCTGGGACCCCATTTCAGGACTGGTGAGGGTCCCACCACCCCGCATCTCACTGCTCCCCTCTGCGAGGTTTGGCTGCTTTGAGAGTCCACTGACGCCGGTGATGCTTCCAGAATGGGAGAGGGCTGTTGATGGTTTGCCAAGTGACTGCCACAAATCCGAGGCCAAAACTCTCACTTCTGGGGGCATGGGATCAGGTCCTGGTGCCTCGGTGGCCGCGTGTGCGGTGGGTGGTTTGCAAGAAGGATGCACAAACAGCCCGAGCCCTTGGAGGGGATCCGGACCCAGCCTCCCCCTGCCCTCCCCGCGCGTCCCTGGAGCCTGCGAGCGCTCAGACCGCCCTATCTGCAAATTGCAGAGCAGATTATCGGCGAGCGCGTCTGAGATTAGAGACCCGTATTTATGTCTGCTTCCCCCAGAGCTGGGGAGGCCGGAGCTGAATTTGGTGCAGACTCTTTGGCACCACGGGGCTGATTACTGGGGTAACCTTTTCCTTTGCTGGGAGCATCGTGAGGAGGGCTCAGATGATTTTCAATTAAGGAAAGGAAAAAAGAAAAAAAAGAGAAAAGGGAACAAGCAGCAACAACAACAACAGTTTTTTCCATCAGGGTGGTGGGAGGAAAGTCTGGCACATCTCTGAGATGCCACTGGTTTGTGCAAGCTGTGACCCAAGGGGCAGGGAGCCAGTTACTTGGGGGGGGTTGACCCTTTGTGCTGCTTCGGCCACCCTTTGGTGCTGTAAATTCTAGATGGAGAACCCAGTGAGAAGCCCAGAGATGGACCCCGGGGCTGCTGCTGCTTTGCTGTCCTGACTGTGTGTGCATGGGTGCAAAGCTTCGTTCCATCAGGTTGCAGAGCCTGGCACTGTGCAGGGAGCACATCCTCATCAAACCAGGGTGAGATTTTTTTCCTGATAGTGCTCTGAGGGCTCTGGCTGGGAGACACGGCAAAGATTTCTCTTTGCATGCTGTGTTCTCCTAGACAAAGTGTGTGCCTGGCTCCTCTGAGCAAACCTCAGGCTTTGGAGGGTGCGCAGCCGAGCAGCGGCTTTGCCGGGCCAGCCCGGTGCTGTGGCCGCCGGGAGCTGATAGCCCTGGCCAGCCAGCATGGCTTAACAGGCTTACTGCAGCGTTGTTCTTCTAAACAATCACGTGAATTAGTACAAATCTCATTAGATCCGTGCTTCTCCCAGCCTCCTGCGTTGCTAATGCCAGGAGCAGCCGCTCACGGGGGTCTCGTGCGATCTCTGGGCAAAGAAACTCTTTCCAGTGAGCTCTGAGCTGCTGCTGCGGGCGCCCAGCCCTTGCGGCTGCGTCGCCGGGGAGCCGTGGCGTTCTGGGTTTGCTTTGCTCAGAACCATTTCCATTAAGCTTAATGGGCGGGAGAGCAGAAATCTAATAGGTAAAAAGCCATTCGAGGTCCTCGGCTATTTTAAACCTGATTTAAAGCTTTGGTTGCTCTGTTAGCACGGTGATTCAGCTGATGTTGCCCAGGGGTGCTCCTCACATCTCCCCTTGTTAAGCAGCAGGCGCACGGTGCTGTGCTCTGCTCCGCGCCAGCCCCGTGGGGCCACGGTGCTCATCCCCGGCAGCTCTTGCTCTTGCCTGGCCGGTGGCCTGCCACCGCGGGGAAGCGGTGTAAGGAACGGGGCTGTCCTGGCGGGGTTTTATAGCGTGTTCAGTTAAGAGTTTAGCAGCAGAGGCGGTCAGTGCCCAGGAAACCTGGGAACCGCAGGTTTAGCCTGGAGCGGTTTGGGCAAGGGAATGGTTTTCCTCCCGTTGACGCTGAGCCGTGCGCGCCTGCTGAACGCTGCCGGCTCCCGGGCAGTGACGGGCCTCCGTGTCTCCCATTCCTGCTCCCAAATTGCTTCAAGAAACGACGCAGGAGTCTGCCTTGTTCCAGAACCGCAGCTGCTTCTGGGGCGAAGCACCTCGGCTGGTGCTTCGGGACCTGGGTTGGGCTCCTGGGAGTCAGGACGGGAAAAGCCCCGGGAGCTTTAATGACAAAAGATGTTTTTTACATCTCTGCTGAAAGTCTGTTGCTGCTTCACCTCTCGGCAGAGGGGGGATGCGAGAAGCAAAGGACTGGGGCAGGCAGCAGAGCTTGAGAAAGCTGCTCCCCAGGGACCCGGGCTCTGGTGGAGCAGCCCGGGATAAGCGAGCATGAGAAAAGCAGGCTTAGCCCTCCAGTCACCCGTTAGATGTGTTTCCGGCTGCTTTTCATCTCACTCCGAGTTTAAAAGCCATCTTCTTCCAGCACCGACGCTGCCGCCAGCCCCGGCACGGCTTCAAAGCAGGGCTGTCTCGGGCGGCCCGGAGGGAGAGGCACGGGCAGGAGAGGGAGGGCTGTGGCCCAGCAGCACCTGCCAGCCCCACGGGAGCCCTGTCCTTGGGCACTGGGAGGGTCTGACCTCCAGCAAGCCCCCCACATGCCGGGACTCTGCCCCCCCACAATGGGTCTGTGGCTTCCCAGGAAAGCATACTGGTGCAGGGCTGCTTGTGGGGGACATGCCAAGGGTGGTCTTTGTCCAGACATTTTCATCCCACCAGCACGAAGCTCAGCCTTGCAGTGGGGGGGGGGAGGGGTCCCTCTAAGCCAGGGACCGGTGACCTCTTGGAGTTTTGTGTCCCTTTTTACATTCCCACTAGCCGAAATTTCTTCTTCTGCCCCATAGTGCTCTGTGGTGTGGCTGGGGACCAGCACCAGGAGTGGTCGGTGACAGCCACTGCTGCATACCTAGTTTTGGAGGGATGCTGGGGATCCCAACACGCTACAGAGCGTGCTCGTGGGATTAGGCATTTAGACCATCTGGAAACGAGAGGACGGCAAGTAACACAGTGCCCGGCAGAGCTGTGATGGTGTTGGCCATCAGGGTGGCTATTATGCCCATCACATCTCGGGTGATGCTGGTGGATCCCCAGTTACAGAGGGACCATTGCCCGAAGGGCCGGGGCTCTCCCGCAGTCCGAGCGAAGGCTGGGGATGGGGTCTGCTCCATCCCAGGTCGTGCGTGACAGATTTCACCCCAAGAGTGCCGCTTTGGGCAGGAGCTTGAGGATCTGAACCTTGTGTTTGAGGCTGGAGGCAAGACCTGAATTCAGCTGATGGTAATTTCCATGGGTTTACTGGAAAGACTCCTGGAGACAGCAGTCATATGTGCTCTTCCTTTCTGGCTTTTCCTCAAGCGAGAAATACCAGATATGCAGCGTGCTCTGGTACAAGCAGTGTTTGCCCTCTGGGAACTATCTCCCAAAAACCATTCTGGGCATCGTGAGGTGTCTTCACTGCCCCAAAACGAGCAGGGTGGGTGGGCAGTTCCGGGAGAGGCATAAGGGAGCGGAGGGGCCAGGTTGCAAACCCAGGCTGCCCAAGGATGGATGCACTTCCCCCCTGGCCCCCCCGCAACACTTAGAGAATGAGCAGCAAACCTCCCCGGGTGGAAATGCGCTGCCCAGACTCCGCTGCTCTTGGCCTTTATTTGTTTGCCGCACGCCCGGATGCAATTCCCTGTTTTTTCCAAGAGCTCTTGCTTCAGCAAATCTGTCGGGAGAAGTGCGCTTACCGCTCAGTGACAAAACGCGTTCTTGAGATGGAAAAAGCTCTTTTCAAGGAAAACACGACATTTCAGTGGAAAAGTAACTTTGCGTGCTGTTTCTAATTTTAAAGCTCTGCCTTGGAATGCTCCCATGGACTTTGAAATCAGAGCTGGCTCTTATGCTTTCCAGGTTTTATCCACCTTTCCCATATAATTTCAAATTGCTCCCCCTGTTAACGAGACAATATTAATTCTGCCGTGGTGGATTTTGCATAGATCACTTCCAAAACGCAGTTTCCCTTATCCCAGCCCTTTTTTCCTGTTTCGTTTTTTTTTTTTCCCCCCCAGCTCTAGGCCATAAATACCTTTAGGCTAGACTCTGGGAACTGCACAAAGCCCTGTACCTGGCTGATGGTGGGTGGATGGATGGATGGATGGATGGATGTGCTTCCCGGTATCGCTCCGTACTATGATTAACTCTTACAGTCACATGCTTCAAACTAAAGCAGCTGCTCATTCATAAAGCGTTTCATCTCCATTAAACGTGCTAGCATTAACTTCCCCTGTTAATCTCACCTGTGTCCTGAGGGTGAAATGCTGGTGGGTTTTTCCCCCTGGATTTTGCGCAGTCCCAGTTTGGCCTCACTATGCTGAACTCTGAAAGCAGAGGAGCAAAACCAGGCGTGAGTCAAGTGCTGCAGCTGGCCGGAGCCAGCAGAGGGGAGGCGAGAGCAGAGATTCTGCCACTTTGCAATAAATTTCAGGCAAGGGGAAAAATGGCTACTGCCTTATTTTTATTATTATTTCCCAAAATAAGAGGTAGCTGGTCAAGCTGATAAGAACAGTGGTGTCCGTAGCACTCGATGCAATAGCAAGCCAGCAGCGCCGGACGAGGCAGCGGGCAGGCAGAGGCTGAAGGGTTTTCCCCATCTGTTGTGGCCCCGATTCAGGCGTCAGCCGTGGGGCTGCCAAGAGCCCCATTTCTGCTGCAACACCCGGTGTCGTGTCAGCCCCGGCCGCATCTCACGGCGGGTGAGCAGGCAAGATGTGGCATTAAACCTTTGCACTGGTGGCCCAACCGCCCCGGCTCGCGCGGGGCCCAGGGCCGCATCCTTCCCACCCGCCATGGGCACTGCTGACCCAGGCAGCCCTCTCCTTGGCAGAGCTGCTCCCGGCGAGGTCCCACGCTCCGGGAGGGCGGGGGAATATTTACGCTGGAAGATGGTATCGTGGTGCTGCTCGAGCTGTTCTTTGAGGTGAAGCACAAACAGGTCCGTTTAAACGAGGTCACTCCGTTAACAGGTCTAAGTGGGTTTCACTGTAAAATGAATTTATTTCAACAAAACCTTTTTTGATAAATTGAAGCAGCACTACTCTGTATATAATTTCTATAAACAATCTTCTCTAATGTTTACCTAACCTGGGCATGGAGAAACTCTCGCACATTAAATATTAGATGAAAAGGGGCTATGGAAGCTTTAAATAATTTTTTTTTTTTTTTTTTCAAAGCAAGAAAGACAGCGTGCCATGGGAAAAGATTTTGCTGCTTTTGAGCTGGGGCTCTCCCGGCTCCTGTTGAAGGGAGAAAGGCAGTCCCTCATGTTGCTGCGTCTTCGTGTTGGGGTTTTTTTATTTCCAGGGCTGTGGCCTTGGGCAGGGCTGTAGCATGAGGCTTGGTGGGGTGCAGTGCTGGGTGCCAGCACCCATCCGTGCACACCCTTGTGTACCTGGAGGTTGGTGGTGTGATGGCCGATCTCCTCCTGTGTCATGTTTGCGGGGTCCTGGGAAGTCCGAGGCTCTCATTGATTTGTGGATTAACGGTAGAGGATTCATTAATTCATTAGTTAAAGCGCTGCAGCCCAGCTCGAGGCACTGGTCTGGGAGAGCTGAGAGCTGTTTGTGGTTTGAAGCGCTGCGGCGTTTCGGGCTGCGCTGGGTCGTTTGCCGAGGGAGTTGGATGCTTTCCCTTGATCACCCCGATTGCAGAGCACCACTGGGAAAGACCAACACGACTTCAGTGAGGACAAACAGTCCGGCTCGTAAAAGATAGCTGTGGTGAGTCAGAGATCTTCTGCCTACAACGAGACGAAAATTTGCCTGACAGGGGACGTGCAGGTCGGAGTGAGTTTGGGTGAATTTGTGCTCTTTGCCTTTGGAAAGAAGGAAGAGGTGAGTGATGTGGAAAGCCCCAGCCTGGACAAAGCGTCTGCTTCCAGCTTTACTCCTCCGGTGCCTCAGCTCCTCCGGTGCTTCAACTCCTCCTTGGGCTGGACTCTTGGACTCGGAGGAAAAATCTTAATCTTCAGCAAAGTCCTCGCTGCATCTGTCTTCTCCTTAAGACATCACCGAACCAAGTCCCAGGTCCCACTGTTGGGTGAAAATACAGAAAGTGTGCTTTGCAATTAAGCATATAGCTTAATTGGATTGGAGGGATGACAGAAGAAACATTTCTACTGAATAATTCAGTATTTAGAGACGTCTTCACAGTGCGTGTCCTGCTCAGCTGTTCAGATCCTTATCTGGAGCGAGCTAAGCCAAGGATTTCATCATGAGTTAAATTATTCAGTATCATCGGCTGAATTTGGCCCCTTTAGGATAGCCAGAGCGTTAAATCCAGCAAGCTGCACCACGGGGCTCCTTGCAGCTCAGTTGGCTGCGGTGGCCACAGTGGCTCCTTTAGAGACCTGATGCCATCAGGGGAGCACCCATGCCAAAACCAGCCGCTCTGCTCCCCTGGCACCCGAGAGCCAGCGACCCCCCAAGCTGGGATGCCCGCAGCTCCGTAGCGTTGTCTGTTGCCTGTCGGTAGAAGTTTCCAAAAAGTTTTTTTGGAGCTTTTTAGGTGGTTTCCCAGAGTCTGCTCTAGCAGGTGACAACCTGAAACACTCGATGAGATGGGTGCTGCTGCCGGGAGTATTAACGGTCGTGGCAAAGCAATGCACTGCGAGGCACAGCTGCCTGCAGGAGGGAGAAGCGATGTGAGATGACACAGGAGGGAGAAGCGACGTAAAGCAGGTCCCAGCTGCAGGACTTGAGCTGTGAGTCGGGTGAGACCCCGTCTGCCAGGGACGGGGTGGGACCCCGCAGCCCCCAGCCAGCACTGGGACTTGAGCGGACTCCGAGGGGCTTTTGTCCCTGTCTTCAGTGCAAGTGCACAGAAACCCTTTCTCCCGTGGGACGGGAGAGCCTGCAGCGAGCTCATGTGTTTCTTCACGGCTTCGTGGAGGCTGGGATTGCAGGATCTGTCTAAAATGTGTGTTAAAAATCAGCTTATCTTCCAAATAAACTGTCGGAAATTCCAGTATCTCCAAGACGTGCTTGGAAGCGATTTATTCTTTTTGCTTTCGGTGTTTCCGTGACACTTTTCAGCATTATTTTTAATGACGCTGTGTTACCAGAGATCACTTTCGGTGGATAACACAATATTTATGGAGAAACCAACAGCTAAATCTGGTTATCGTTGACGTTGCTTATAAAATATACATAGCAATCAAGATACTGACCATGGCAGTAAATTGAAAATATATTGAAAACATAAAGCATTTTTTCAATTTATTAGTAATATAAAAAAATATTCGGGCATTTTTTTCCCCCTTGTTAAAAAGAAAGATATAGAAGCAGTTGTAAGGAAATCTGCAGTAGTGTTGGTCCAAATGCCGGCGTGGTGTGGAGGGCGAGTGGTGTGCTGGGGTTTATGGGCTTTCGCGTAGCAAGCAGCCTGCTCTGGGCACGCTACGGCAGCGCCTGAGGCACGGTCCCATCTGCCGAAGGGCTCGTGGAGGGAGCTCAGCCTGACGCCGATGCTGACTCAGCATTATCACTGACTGCTCTGGCCCTAGGGGGTCCTGGGAGCGGGTTTAGGAGCTACTGGAGGGCTGGTGGCTTTGCAGTGATGGCATTAAAATACGTGACTCTCCTCGGCTGGCTGCAGCTCCCGGTGCTGGGACAGGTCACCCCTTCTGTCCCCACAGCACAGTTTGGGCATGTTGTTGAAGGGTCAGCCCCGGCAACTGCTGGGTAAGTGTAAAAATATTAATAAGGCTGCCGCAGATCGCCCTAAAATGGGAATTTACGGCGGTAGTCAAAGCTAATGTTTTGGATCAATGCAACATCCCTTCTCAGAATGAAAAAATACATTAAACAGACCATCATACGGAGGGTATGTAACCAAATCAATCATATTTATTGCATTTAATCAAAACTTGATTCGGTTAAATTTATTCCATATGATAGCCGCGCGCTTTGCGTGATGCGCACCTAGCTGAGGCTGCTGGCGCGGCTCGGTGAGCTCTGCACTGGAGGGCTCAACCCTGGTGTCATTACACCTTAATAAGATTAGGGGTATTAATTTGCATACGATGCTCTAAGCAACAGGTGGGGCGGGGGTGTGTGTATATATACTCAGGGAAATGATCACAGGGGCTTTACTGCCGATGAATAATATGTATTTAATAACCAGTATAGTTCCTGCTCCCTCTGCACTGCCCTGTTTGCTTGCTGCTGGCGAGAAGCGCTGCTGCGTGCCGGCCTCGCACCGAACAGCCACCCGGCACGCGTGGTCTAGCAGGTAGGTGCAATGGGGCAAAACCTGCCGAAAACCCCAGTGGGACCTTCCCGTGCCAGTGCATGCCCCCTGCCCCATGCCATCCCTGCCCTGGCATGGCCTGAGCTGCTTTCAGGTCCACCACTAATCGAATCCACCCATCCTGGGCAGAGATGTCCATGCCTTTGGGAAGGCTCTTGCCACCCTCCCGGAGGAGCAGGTCCTTGGGAGCAAGGGGTGCTTCACCTCCCCTGCCTGCCCGCACCCGCCGGTTCCCATCCTGGAAGGATTTGATCACACAAACCTTCCTTCTCCTTCTGGAAGTTAAATATTAGAATTCTTCCTAGCTGCATATATAATTTACTACATTAATCTTCCCTTAAAACATGCTCCTTCCACAAAGCCCCTCTGTATTGATCCAACAAAGACAATTATATATTATGGGGGGAGGGGGAAACAGCTGAAATATTTGAGATTGGCCCTTCAGCAGGATTTATGACATGTCTGAACTATAGTGTCTGCCTATTTTTTATTCTAAGCCTCTATGACAGGGGTCATGTCTTCCTCCATATACTGTACAGCGCTGTGCGCTCCGATGGGGCTATATTAAATACTCAGGATGATTAATCACACTGTATAAATAACACCCTTCTGTTGTGTTTGGAGGCGTGCGCGCCTGCCTACGTCAGCGGTACCTCTGTTCCGCATAGCCAGCACGCCGGCTCCAGCGACAGGTACTGCTGCCCCGTGCACACGGCAGTTGGAGGGACCCGGGTACCGTGGTCTGACTCTGCAGTGCTCCTTGGTGTGTGCAGGGGGCTGGTCTGGAGACCCCCAACGTCCTTTCCAACCCAGATTCCTTCTGGCTTTCTGTTTTTTCCCAGCCCAGTCAGTTGCAGCGACCTTTGCCAGCGGGATGCAGTCCCGGGCCATCCCCCGAAGGAGATGCAGAGCAGGAGCCCAGGGACTTTGCTGGTACCCTGCCTCGGGGCGCAGAGCCCCAGGTTGCGAGGGCGCAGGGTGGGTGCCCTTTAGGAGGGGGATCACGTTCTGTCTCCATCCGTACTCCAAAATAAGGAGGCAAAGTAGACGAGTCGAGAGTGTCTGCGGGCCTGACTGTGTAGGGAATGAGAAAATAATGAATGACCAGGATCGACTGTTTGTAAAAGTGCGTGAGATTAATGAGCAAAGGCTTCTCCATAACACAGAAGGCATGAAATCAATCCCGCGCTCTGAGAATAATGAGGGAATCAATAGGATTACGAGGTTAAGGCTGGAGTAAACCTGAATGACAGCTGCAAAATAAATTTTATTTGGAGGACGTGGCTGGGGTTAAATGAAACATAATAAATAATGTAAAGCATTTAAGGGGTGGGGAAATGGTCCAGAGATGTAAGGAAGAACAGAAGGCCCCACAGTCGCTAAATCTGTCCAGTTCATATCCACGGCGTGTTTTCTCAGGCATGTGATGAGGGTGATGCGCGCCGTGCCTGCGGCTGGGCGAGTGGCACTGCGGGGTTGTGCCCTCTCCCCTTGCTGTGTAGGACAGGGACGGGAGCGGGGCGGTGGCAGCGGTGCCGCTGGGAGCTCGGCCTGCAGCCACAGCACCGGAACAGGACAGCGATGCGCACGTGTGAGCGGCGTAACGCAGCCCGGGATGTGTCCAGGCTGCGTCATGTATGAGCCGCACGTTTGTGCATCCCTTTCGCCCTGTGCTTCTCTCCTGGGGTCTGACTGAAAAAAAATCCGATGTTGCTGCCGTCCCTTTCCCACTGGTTATAGAGCTCCTGGAGACCTGCCGCTGGGCATGGAGACCTCCCTCTGCAGAGACCACAGCTGCACCCGGGGCTCACGCGTACCCCCACGGGCGCATCCGCTGTGCTTGCGGGGACGTGGACCCTTTGGGCAGCGTGCACCTGGGGCCGCTCCACCTTTGCACCCATGGTGGGCATGTCCCGCTCTGCTCTGTGCTCCTCCAGGCACGGGGTGACAGGGAGCCATGGGGCTGTGGCTGGAGGGGTTCGGCGTCCTGCTGACCTTGGCTTTGAGGGTAAAGGCTGTGCAGGTGGGTGTAGGGCTGGGCTTTTGGGTGCTCGGCACCTTCTCCTCTGTGGCTTTGGTTAGGATGTTTGTGGAAGAGCTTGGCATCGAGTCTGCTGCTCTCCAAGAGCTCAGTGACTTCTAACGCCTCAGTGAAAACTGAGCTGCTCTGAAGAAGTGGCCCTAGGGGTGGGTGCCAAACCGGGCTGAACCCTGACGCTGTACCAGTTGCACTGATTTTTCTAACGTGATTAACTCCTGGCCCTGCTCCTCCCTCCTAGGCGTTCTCGGGGAAGGAGCTCTGGAGTTCCCAGGATGTGCTCGATGCTTCAGAGGCAGAGCCCAGCCCAGAGAGACGTCGGCCGCTTCTGCTCCCAAGGAAACACATTTCCCGCTCCAAGTGGGGATGAGACAGCAGAGATTTTGCTCTTGAATCTCCGTGTAAGAAGCCTCCTGCTTCCTTCTGGAGCCAGTCCCAAGCGAGCCCGCAGACCACCGCTTGCCCCGGATGCTTTTCCGTCAGGTTACCCTGCGCCGCGAGGGCTTGTCCTCCCGGAGCAGACCATGCGTGTGCGGCTCAACCCTGCTAATAAAGGCTGCATGTGTTTTTCCAGTCATTAAGTGTATGACTAATAGAGCTGTCCTGGCTGCATAATGCACGCTGACAACGAGGAGCCTCAGGGGAGGGGAACAGAAACAGAGGAGTAAGAAAAAAAATGGCTTAAATTTATCCCCCGCCCAGTGAATGTGTTTTTGCTGTGGGTGTTACGTCCCCGCCATGCTGGGGTGGGGAGCCGAGAGTTGCCTCCTGCTGCCCTTCCCCTTGAAGCTGCCTGCAGCTCTGTGTGTCCGTCTGTCCGTCCCAGGCCATTTGCTGCAGCACAGTGGCACTCTGTGCTGTGATCTGCCCCTGTGCCGGGGATGCCGTGGGCTCGTCCCCATGGGTGATGCCATCCTGGCCCCGCCGTGTGTTCACTTCGGCCCCGGTGTCACCAGCACGGGCTGTTAGTGGCAACGCTGGCTGTCGGTAGTTTATCCCACCGCCACGTGCTGAGGAAGGGTTTGCAAACCTCTGCGTGCACAGGCAGGTCCCTGCTGCCCGTGCATCGCTGTGTGCCCCTGCACGTGCAAGCCTGGTCCAGGGCAGCACCTCCCTACCGGGGTCCTGCAGACCCACCTGCCTCCCACATGAGACCTCTCTGCAACAGGATGCAGAAAAATGCCTTTAAGTTTCCTTTTAATAGCTCCTGTAAATCTTATTTTATGCTACAGCCAAAGACACGTTTATTATTGTCATAAAGGAGGAAGAACTGGTGAGTCCCCAGCTGGCCCCAGACCTGGTGACTCGGGAAGAGCAGAGCAGCAGGTCGAGGGCCACGGTTATCCCTCGCCATTTGGCACATTTGGGGGCTCATCAGTGACACCAGGTGAAAACCTCCGGCTGCTCGTGGGGCACAGTCCCCCATGCCCGGAGTGGGCTTGAGGAGCTGAGGGGCTCTGGGTGCAGCACCGGGAGCTGTGGGTCAGGGCTCCGGGACTGGGCTGGGGATGCCCATCTCCAAGCGCCCGGGCACTGGTTTTGCTCCAGCACCTTCTGTGCCATAGGAAGCCATGCAGGTTGATTTTTTTTTTTAATTATTTTATTTAATATTTTTAAACAATTGCACAGGCAATCTCTATCCCAAATCCCAGCCCAGAGGTCAGCTGAGAATTGGCCCTGCACCTGCAACCTGAAACCAGCACTGCCTGGCTGGCGAGCCTCACGCTGCGCCGCTAATTGAAGGGTTGGGGGGGGTTGTTTTTCTTTTCTATTTTATTTTGAGACGCTGTTTTGAAGAGCGTGGCCAAGAATGGGGATTTCATACGATAAACAGAAAAGCTGTTCTGAAGTTATTTATTGGTTCTGTTTTCCAGCACGTGGACTAGTATTGATTTATTTTGCAGTGTCTCTAGAGGCTTCTTCAAGGTTAAAATGTAGACATCGCATGTTAGGCTGGACTAAATGCTGGCAGGAAAACACATTTGGCTCTTTTAATTGGAAAAACATACTCCTTTTATCACCCTGAGGCCAAGACTCTACCACAGCAGCACAGGGAGGGCAGAGGAACGTGTGCAAGCGGGAGATGCTCTGGTTCATGCCTGCTTGGGGGATTCGGTGGGAGCACAGAGACCTCCACAACTGCAGCCAGCTCTGGGGTCCCACTGGGCCCTGAGAGCGGTTCCCTGGGGTCTGTGGGGGCTGGCGGCCATCCTGGGTCGGGAGCTTTGGTCTGAGCCTCCTGCTAAAGAAACCTGGGCTGAGCTTAGGAGTTGTCATGGCCAAGCTTGGTGCCGGCTCCATTTTTGCCGCTGTGAGCTCATCCCAGTCACCTCTGAGGAGGGGGACTGGGCTCCCACAGCCCAGCGGGGATGGCTCGGTGCTGATCCCCAGCAGCCGATGGCAGAGGTTCGTCCCAAGCAGAGATGCTGTGTGTTGAGGGCAGGAGAGACCCACACATGCCCACTCAAATCCCACTACCCTGTTTTCAGTCCATACAGTTGCAATTATTCATCTGGAGAAGATGATGGGAAGAGAGTTCTTCATCCCCAAGAAGAACTTGACAGCCCCTTACATCCTCAAAGTGCTTTCCAGCCCCTGTGCTGGTTGTGCTCCTTTCTTTGGCAGGTGAAGGGACTTGCCCCGGGCCATCGAAGGAGGCAGTGTCAGAGACAGGATGGCTGCTGCTGCCGCTGGTCCCCCTTCTCCGTCACTCCCGAGCCGGTGGTGAGCGCGTGCGGCCGGGGCAGAGGTAAGGAGCTCTGCTGAGAAGGTACGAGCTGAGGTTTAGAAATCATGATGTGTGAATTGAAATGGGAAGCAACGGATCTCGGGAATCACCGCAACTGCTACAAGGTGTTCCTGAAGCTGTCAGCAAGCCATCTGCCCGCTCACCCTAGGTAAACACCGCGCCGCGGCCGCCGCGGCCAGCCCTCCTTGGAAAGCCGCGAAGCAGAGGGGTCCCATGGGGTGAACCCCTCCGGGGCGGCAGCGGGGTCCTGGGTGGGAACGGGAGGAAAAGGGCCCTGGCACGTGGGTGTGCGGAGGGAGCTGTGCCGCTTTGCTCGTGTTGGGGCTCTGGAGCGAAGCCCTGGCTGCGGCGCTCGCTCCTCGTAACTCATCCCAGGGACACCCGTGGTGGGGAGGCAGCGGGCAACCGCGCAAGGGCCGCCGGCCCCGGCACGCAATTTATGGCTCTGGGGGAAAAATAGCAGCCGGTTTGGGAGCAGAGCAGCGCACAGGAGGAGCACGGCCGGGGTCAGGCTGCTGCCCGGTTTCACTTACTCGGAGCTCGTTATTCAAGCGCTGACCCTGCCTGTCGCTCCCCGGCGCACGCTGCAGCCACCCCGGCGGCACGGCGAATGCAGCGGGGAAGGCGAGGAGCAGCAGGGCATGGCTTGGTGCTGCGAGGTGGGAAGCCTGCCATGCTCCAGTCCGGCTGCACATCACAGCTCCCAGCACAGTTTGGGCAGCGGGGATGTCACCCCCTGCCATGGGGACGTCTGGGCCACTGATGTCCTTCGACATCAAGCACCAGCATGCACCGGTGCTCACAAGGAGCTGGTTTGGAGGCCACATGAAGCAGCGAAATGGCCACGGGCTGGCTCCATCTGCAGCCCTGACATGACAAGGCAGGCAGGCAGCCCTGAAACGGCCAATTAAAAAAAGCTTGGTGACCTGGGATGACACGGGCGGCCGGTGAGTCAGTACAGCCCCAGAAATGTGCCCAATGGGTCGGGACCGCAGCGTCTCTGCCAGCCTCAGGGGTGGGAGTGGGAGGAAGGGCCGTGGCTGAGACAGACCCGGCACGGGGGTGGCTGCTTGTGCTTCCCCGCAGGGTTGGGGTGCAGCCCTGGCTGGTGCCCCCAGCCCTGCGCCCTGCTCAGGACTGCTAGTCATGTCATGCCTCAGTTTCCCCTCTGCACAGGGGACAGCGGTGCCCCTGTCCCTGGGTCCCCAGGATGGTGCGCTGCCCTTTGGTAAGTTCTGGGGCAGAGTGAGCTGAAGAAGAGCAGAACTGGGAAAGAACAAGTATTTTTGCAAAACTGGGCAAATGAGTGCAAAGCTCCATCCGTGCCCAGCACAGCCGTGCAGGGAGGAGTACGGAGGGTTGCAATTTCAGGGCTGAGCCCCCTCACCGAGAACATCGGGGTCTGCATTAGCCCAAGGGTCCCCGCGGTGCCAGCCAGCGCTCTCAGTCCTCCTGCTCACTCGCAATTCAAAATAAATACAGGGAGCGAACATGACCTTGAGTGTATAGTCTAAAGCTTTTAAAACTCTCTAATTCTTTTAACTTCCCCTTCATCTATCCTCTGCACCAGCCTCCTCATTTCTCTTTCTCTACAGTAAACTTATACCCTTTCTAAAGTGCCCAGGGAAGATGCCGTAGATGAAATGTTGCTTTAGCTTAATTTCCTATTGCTAACATATGCTTTAATTACTGTCATTTGCTTTGATTTGCTGCCAGCATGCCAGTGCAGCACTTCCTTCGTTTCCCAACCTTTACCATAACCTTGTGGGAATGAGTATCAGGTGTTCCCAGCTAATTTCATCTGTTTCAGGGCGTTTATCTTCAGCTCCATGGCTTTTCTGTGCTGTGTTGGTGGCACCAGCCTAGAGGCGAAAGCACAGGTCCTCCTTTGCTGTTAAGAGCTGAGTATGTGTGGTACGCAGAGAAGGGTGCTTGTATGCAAAGTGCTGACCAACATTTCTTATCTATTTTTTACTTTTTTTACACTTTCTAGAGCTGAAGGTTCAATCCAGAGCGGTAAGGAACATGGCAAAGCAGCAGAGCGGAGGGACGGGACCCCCTGCTCCTGGTTTCTCTGTGTTGGGATCAGAGAGGTGTCCCTGCTGCCAGCCTGAGTGCATGGTCGTGGTGGTGGGGTGGTGGCTGGGGACTGGGGCAGAGACCCTTTTGCCCCCTTCCTGGAGCTGGCTCCCAGCTAAGTGTGGGGGATGGCAGGGGCAGAAGCCACTGGGCTCCCTCCATAGCAGTGGTTGTGCTGAAGCTGGGTGGTGCAAACCTCCTCCAGCAACGGGGCTCCCTGGGCGGGAGCAGCATCTCCTGCTGCCCCCACTGCTCCTGCTTCTCCCCAGATTTCATCCTGTGGGTTTATGACAGGTGCAGATCGACCCAGAGGACTGAGAAGCCCTGTTTCCATCCCTCTTGCTGTTCCCACCGCATGCTGAGACGTGTGTGCCCACACTGTTCAACGCAGCTGTGGACGCACGATGCCCTCCCTCCAGCTGGAGCTGCCCCGGATTCCCTGCACTGCCAGGTCGGTGCCCTGAGCTGCTCTGTGAGAAGGAAATCTGCTGATTTGGGGGATCTTTTTCCTTCTGTTCTCCTCATGGAGCCAGCTTGGTCTGAAAAACAGCACCATTAAGCCCCCCATCACTTTCTGCAACTGGCATGCTTGAAAGCAGCTCCCTGCACAGCGGAGCTCGGAGGAATATTTAGCAATTGTCTATTCTGGCCCCAAATCACTGGCACTTGCATACAGCAGGCCTGAAATGGCCCCTTTCCCAGACAGCTCCTTAAGCAAGGTTTTCCTGTCTCTTTATTTAATGAATCTCAGCCATCCTTTCTCTCCTCGCTGGAGCAAGGGGCAGATGCAGGAGAGGGAGCGTGCTCTGCTCCAGCACTTTTATCTCTCCCCTCTCTCCAGTTTCCCCCTTTCTACCTGCAGCGTTTGGGGTTCCACGGCAAGTCATGTCCCACAAGGAGGAAATTCCCAGCTTCTGGGCCCCATCCCAGTTGGCTCTCATTTCCCTTCCCATTTGCTCCTATTGAGAACCCCCACAGGAATAGGACCGTGATGCCTTTTGCAGCTCCCCCCCTTACTGCGAGGGCAAAGCCACCCCGAAGGCTGCGCCCTGCTTTTGGAGCAACCCGGCTCGCTGGGCGAGGAGGAAAATGCCCAAAATGGAGAGCGGCATTTGTCCCAGGCCGGGCCCTGCCCGGCTGCAGCCCGAGGAATGTGTTTCATTGCTGCGTCCTGGGAGCGGGACGGAGGCGTGGGAGGGATGTGCCTGAGCAGGGAGCGAGCTGCCGCATCCCGGAGGGCGGCTGGCGATGCGGGGTGGCTTGCTGGGGAGCGGAGTTACTGGGAGCAACACCCGGCCTGAGGCTTTGCCTCTTTACAGGAGATGCATGGCAGAAATCCCATCCCTCTGATGGCAGAGGGGTGAGATGGTGAATTTTGATGGGCTTTGCCGACCTGCTTCCTAGGAGCAACATTTTATTCCCCCTTCCCTCCCTCGCTCCCTGCCACCAGCTCCCCAGCAGCTCTGCAGCCTGGTGGGGCCAGGGCTGGCCCCGCAGCTGCTTCCCCCTCATCTGTGGGGCAGAACCCTGAGGCCATCGTGCTGCCCTGCAAAGCAAAACCCCTCCCCGAGGCGGCCCCTTCCCACCGCCTCCTGCTCCCCAGACCCCCGAGCAGCTCCCTTCCTCCCCGCTCTCATCTGCCTCTCACCTCGCCTTCCTCCATCCCGTCTGGCCGCCTCCTCACCGGCAGCTCCACATCCGGACGCGTGTTGGTGCCTCTCCGCTCCGGCCCGTGAGCCCCTACGCTTGGAGGACGGCTGCTTGCGCTGCTCATCGCTCCCCTCCACCCTTCTACGGCACAGCTGCCTTCCCGTGCCCCGAAAACCTCACGCCCCTTAAATCTGCTCTGGGTGATTTAGCCAGGACGCGGGACAGGACCGACCCCCAGGAGCAGGATGCACGGCTATTGCAGGCATCTGGCGAGTGTTTAAATCCCCAGGGTCCCCGTTTGCTCCTGGCTTAGTGTTTCCCCTGAGCCCAAAAGAAGGGGTGTCCCCCCGCCCACAGCTACAGCGCCGAGCCCGGCTGTGACCCGCTGCCGTGCTGCGGGCTCTGGCCCCAGCCCGGGGAGAAGGAGGAGGTTTCCCTCTGGGCAGCACCATGGTGGAAAGGGACTGGCTGAGAAGAGCTGCAGCCTCTGGCAGGGAGCGAGGGCTTGTGTGCGCCGGCCTGGGAGGTGGTGGCTTTACTGGTGGCTGAGATGGTGCTTTTGCCTAAATAGCAACTGGGACACTAAGGTAAACAGCAGGACTGTGGGCTGCAGCCCCCATGCCGAAGCATGGTGGGGCTCACTGGGCACTGCTGGTACTCGCTTGTGTGTTGCTGTGCTGCCTTGCTCAGGCCGTTGTTCAGCGGGGTCTGTCCCAGAGGTGAGGGTCCACGTTGGGGTGTAACATTTAAATGGAGATGTTTGACCCGACTGGCCCCAGCTGCTGTGGCAAAGCAGCGTGTTGTGCCACGTCGGGGGCTCGGACGAGGTCTGCTCCCAGCTCCAGGGCAGAGACAATGCGGGCAGCTGGCTGCCTTCATCCCTCCCGCTGGGACTTTCTCACCCAGACCATCACCTTCCTCTTCACCCCGGAGAACAGCGATTTCCCACAGCAGTAACCTCCTCCTCATCCCCAGCACAAATTAAATAATCGCTTCGGGCAGGGCTCGCCCGAGCCCCTCGTCCCTTGCACGGTGACGTGTGGATGATGCCAAGTACGCCGTGCAGAGCAGCAGCGCGTCGCTCTGAGCGCGCTGCACCGGTTTTGCAATACCTTGAGGCAGTTTCTTGCTCTGATGCAAGGCTGCTGAGACAAGCCTCTCCTCTTTTCTTCCCGCCTGGTGAGAAGTGACTTGCAGTGTTGTCGCTTGGTGGATTTATGTGCTTCTCGGTTTCGCTCATTGCCCATGTGCTCCAGAGCCGCTTACCCAGGAGCTTCCATCCATCCTCCTCCAGCTCGGCCAAGGTCCCCGCAGGGTGCTGAGCTGCCCGGGGGCTGCTCTTCCTTCTCTTCGGCTGCCACCCCGACCCATGCCACTGCCCAAGTCCCTTCTCTCCCAAGTTGTCCTCCAGGCCTCGGCCAAGGTCACCGGGCGGTGCCAGTGACCATGGCACGTCTAACTGGGGGCTTGTGCGACCAGAGGTGCTGACCCACTGACCTGCCGTGAACGGAGCGGTGATGGCAGGGCCTGCGCTGGCCCCGTCCCGGCAGCACCGTTTTGGCTTGGTGCAGGGAGCAGAGCGGAGCTGCCGTGGCGCTGGAGGCCGGGCTGCGTAAAAATCTCAATGCGCTTGAGCGCTAGGCATTGTTCTGCTTTTATTTTTTAAAACCATTATTTCCATTTCGGCAGGGCCCTGTTTGCCTGCTGCCATGCTCCGGCACGCTGCAGCTTTAGGGCTTTTTTTCATTAAAAACCAAAAAAGTAATTGCAAAGCAGATGGAGTGATTTTTTTTTTTTTTTTTTTTTAATATGTTGAAGTTAAATCAGATCTTTGGCTAGCAAAGACCGTTGGGGACTACCTCAGTCTGACGTTCACCAGGGCAGTGATCTCTGGACTGTTTGTTCTTACGCAGCGTGTTGCCGAGCTCACAGTAAAGTCTCTTCCGTACAAAATGCGCAATGGACCGGAAATGTTATTTTTCTGGATGCTACTTTAAAAAATACTAGGACAGCATATTAAAAAATAAAAATCCAGAGCATTTAGACCAAAATTGTGCTAGTTTTTAAAATTTAAAAAATTCCGTAATTGTTTGATTTTATTTGTAAAATACGTTTTTTAAAAATGTCGAGATACATAAATATTCGGTCATAGATTAATTATTACTGGTTACATAGTGAACATTGCCTGTTTTGCGTCCTGTGTAGCTTTTCTTGAAATTACAAGGGGTAAGTACACTTGGTAGCCTGGGTCAAAATTATTAAATATCCCCCGAACGTTTAAAAACAAATCGGAATATCGTCGTTCGTTTGATTTACCCAGTTTCAGTGGAGCCTGACGCAAGACTGAGCAACGCATTAGCTTGCAACGTTTCAAAACATTCGTTAAAAACATTTTCTTAATGGTCTAAAACAAAACCTTAGAGCCTACAAAAGTGCCCAGGTCGGGCAAATCCGTGCGGAGAACTCGAGCGAACGATTTTAGCAGCGGAGAATCACTTGCGTTTAAAAGCGTGCGTATTTTCGGTACCCCCCGAGTGCATCTATTCCAGGCAGATGCTGGGGATGAAGGGGCCGCGTGCCCGCCCGCATCTTCCCCGCGCTTCCTGCCATCGTTGCTTTGCAGCTGAATTTTGTGTTTTCCTTTCAGGCTAGGAGTGTTTGGTACCCGTCTCTTGGCAAAAGAGCCTGAGGAATGGAAGGGTAAAGAAATATGACCCAGCTGCTATGCACAATGAGGTTTGTAAGTCCTTGTATGGTATAAATAAGCATATTACACAGTTATTAGAAATTTGGCACTGTCCCGGTTTAGAAGCCCGAGCCTGATGCTGTGTGATTCCTCCCGAGTACGTGCATAATTCGGTATTAGCACTCCCTGCTTCTGCCGTTGGTAGTGGCCAAATTCGGCGGCTTTTTCTCGGTCCTCGTCCGTTCCAGCCCTCCTCGGCGGTGTAAACCGGTGAGTTTCAGCTCAAGCCATCAAACCTGCGCCAGCCCGCGCGGCCGAGGCTCGGTCCCGACTTCGCGGGGATCCGCCCCGCCGCCCCCCGCCCGGCTCCGAGCCGCGGCCGCCGTCGGGGGGCCCGGCCGCCGGGTTACCGTCGGGTGCGGGCTCGGGGCTCGTCTCTGCCTCGCGGCTGGCGGGTTTTCTTTGCGGGAAGAGGAGGAGGAGGAGGTTTTCCGAGGGGGCAGGGGAGCGGCGCTGCCCGCCGCGGCTGGGGAAGCGGTGGAGCATCCCCGCGGATCCGAGCCCGCTCGGTTTATCGCGGCCCGCAGACTGAGTGCGATTATCGGAGAAAAGCGACAGTGAACTTTTATTAATGGCCGATGTTTAGGGCCAAGGCATGAGCGAGCTCGGTGACAGTGATGAGTGGTTTGGAGCGCCGGTCCCTGAAAGCGGGGCTTATCCTCCCCCCCTGCCTGCTCCTTTGACTCGGTGGTGATGAGCCGTGAATAGGAGCCACCCTGCCGTCGGGGATCCGGCCGTTTATCTGCCGGGTGATGACAGTCGGGGCTGGTTTCGAGCCTCGCCGTGAATTGCCGTAGCCTCCGGTAAAGCGCACGGCTCTGCCGCGGCCGGGGGGTCCCGACAGACGCGGACGCTTCGCCCCTCGGAGCCGGACCCCGTCCCCCCGGCCGGGGAGTGATGAAACCGGCCGCGGCCTCCCCCAGCCCCAGCTGAGCCCCGCCGGCGCCCATCCCGGGGGTCGCCCGGCGCGGCACGGAACGGGCCCGGCACCGCCGCTCCGGCATCCCGGTCCGCACAGACGGGGAGGGCCGCGGGCCGGCGGGAGGAGGGGGAGGCTTTCGTTTTGCTTTAATTAAATCGTTCCCACCTGGGGATCGCTCCCCTCCTCCGCCCTTTTTTCGTTTAAGGGGGGGGAAAAAAAGCGCATTTAACGTCGGGAAGCGCGGGCAGCGTCCGTGTTTCCCGCTGTCCGCGGCCGCGGGAGGAGGGGGCGGAGGGACACTCACCCAAACAAAGCCGAGAGACCGGCACCGGCCGCGGACTAAATACAAAAATTCACCTTGCCGTGGAGCCCGGCCCTCGGCAGCCTTCCCGGGCCCCGCAGCCTGCGGGGAGACCCCGGCCCGCAGGTGGGAACCGGCGGCGGGACCGAGCGGCCCCCGGGTGCGCGCATCCTCCGCGGCTCTGCCCGGGGGGGGTCCTCTCCCGCGGCCGTGGGGTTGGGGTACGGGGCCGGCCCGCGGCCCAGAGCCAGCTGCGACCCGCGGAACCCACCGTGACCGAGCACAAGGCGAAGCGCAACAAGTCAGCTGCGGGGAGCACCGCGCCGGGACCCCCGGCCCAACCCAGGCCTCCCCGCTCCCACCGCGGCCCCGCCGGGGCGAGCCCTCACCCCCTGGCCTTCCCCAGCCCCCGCTTCAGCTGTGCGGGGGCAGGACGGGCCCGGGTCGCCCCTCGGGTGCACGTCGGGGCCCGCCGCCAGCCCGCTCTCACCTGGCCCCGGCCCGCCGGCTCCTGCGGGAATTGCGCGCCGCTCCCTCGCTCGCAACCCCCGGCCCGCCCGGGCCTTTTTTTTTTTCTTTTTTCTTTTTTTTTTCCTTTTTTTTTTTTTTTTTTCCCCTTTTTGGTAGGACTGGGGAAAGGTTCATTAAGAGGTTGACCCCAGTTTACTTTTTATCCCGCTCCTGTTCCCAATTTCGGCACCACGTGACGGTGGGAGTGAGTTCGGGTTTAAATTCACTTTCAAGAAAACCCCGAGAAAAGTCCTGCCCTGCGAAGCCCCGCCGGCTCGTGGCGGGGTCCCCGTGAGCCCGGGGCTGCGGGGGGGCGGGGAGCGGCCCCTCGACGCCCGCCCGGGACCGACTGGCTCGGGTAAGCGGCTCCCGGCCTCCTGTGGGACGTAGAGCTGTCGCGATATAGGGCGGTGCGCAGCAGTGGGGCTGTCGCGACAGGGGTAGCTGCAGGGGAGCCCGACGCGTTTTGGCCTAGGGTGGGTGCGAGAGGCGGCTGAGGGCAGGGCAGGCAGCCCCGACTGCAGCGCGGTGGTGGTGTGCGTGTGTCTTGGTAATCGTGACGACAGAGCTGAAGTGGCCCGTTCAGTCGCGACAGCACTCGAGGACTCCCCGAGGGGGTTCTCCCCCTGGTTTAGGGGTTTGATTTGGGAGCCCCGAGCAGGCGGTGCTCGCGGCCGGGGGGTGCGGGGGTTCCTGCCCTGGAGGGTGCGGGGCCGGCATCGCCTCTGGTGGGGCTGGACGTTGCGGTCCGTCCTCGTCGCCGCTTTTTCTGCGGCCGCCCCGCTCCTGCCCGCCCTGGGGCAAAGCTCTGGGCTTTCTGTCGCGAGGGAGGACGGGGAGCCCTGTCCCCACCTCCGCGCTCTCGGGGAGACCCGCACCCCCAGGCCGGCGGGACGCGGGCAGTTTGGCTGCCGGTGCAGCAGGGCCGGGGAAGCCGCCGGGGGCTGCTGAGCTCTCCCGAGCGTGACCCCCGCCCGGGCCCGGCCCTTCCCCATCGCCTCTCCCGGGCGGCCCCGGCTCCTGCCGCGGGGGGGGTCCCGCCGCCCCGCACCGCCCCGCACTCCCTTCCAGCGCGGCCTGTGCCCTCCTTGCCCCCAGCCCGGCTCCCCGGCCGGCAGTGGGGAGCGCCGGGACCATCGGGGCTGGGAGGGGGCGGTGGGGCTGGGGGGGTGTGTGTCCGTCCGTCCCCCCCCGGGCTCCCCCCCAAGCAGCGAGCGGCTCCGCTGGCCGCCAGGCCCGGCGCAGCGCCGAGACAGGCCGGGGAAGGCCGGGGAAGGCCGCGGGCGGGCCCGGTGAGCGGGGGCCGGTGGTCGGAGCCCCCGGCCGGTGCCCCCCGGTGCGGGCCGTCGGGCGGGCGCGGGGCAGGGGCCGGGGCGAGCGGGCCGGGCCGGGCGGAGCGGGCCAGAGCCGGTCTGCGGGGCCGTGATTGACAGCGGCAACGTCAGCAACAGGAGGGGAAGGGAAAAGGGGGGGGAGAGGGGGGGGAGACAAAGAGGGGAGGGAGTCGAAAGGCCCCAAACTGGATCTTGATGGAACATTTTCCGCCGAGATCAAGGGAAAGTGAATCCGCGCAGCGGGGGATGCCCCGCACGCCGCTGCCATCGGGGGCCGCGGAGCCGCGCCCGGCCTGAGCGCCCCGCGGATGCCCTGCACGCCGCAGCCGGACCCCCCCGCTGCTCCTCCTGCCCCCCGGCCGGCCGTGTGAGTTCCCGGGGTGCGGAGGGAAGGAAGGACGGGAGGGAGCGGGAAGGGGGGTCCGCGGGTGCGGGGGCCCGGGCAGCCTGGGCCGGGGCGGCAGCCGCCAGCCCGTCCCGCTGCTCCCCCCCGGCCTGGGATCCGTCCCCGGGAGCAGCGGGGGCCCCGTCCGCGGGCGGGAGCCGGGCCCTCCTGGGTCGCCGCTGCCGCATCCCACCTGTGCCCCCCCCCCCCCCCCCGGGTCACCTGGCCCCGCCGTGCGGATCGGCCACCGGGATCCTCCGCGACCCTGCCGGGCTGGGGCCGCCTCGTCCCACGTCCCCCCGCCTCCCCGAGCCGGGCGGGGGGACCGGCGGTGGGCTCGGGGCACCGGGCGAGCTGCTGCGGCCGGAGGCTGCCGGGCGCTCCCTGCCCGGGTGGCCGCGGCGCGTACGGTGCAGCCGCGGGGGGGGGGGGGCAGTTTGCGTGTGCCCGCTCGCACCGAGCCGGACCGGCTGTCCGTCTGCACGGCTGGAGCCCTCCTAGCAGCTCTGCTGGGGTCGGGGGTCTCTGCATTGGCGGTGCCGGGCGGGGAGCCGGGGCAGAGGAACGCTCCGTCGAGGCTGAGTGTCCCGGTGTCGTCAGCGTTTCCCCGTGGGGAGCGTCGGTTTTGGTCCCCGGGGCCGGGACCCCGCAGCCTCCTCGGAGCGGCTCCCCGTCTGCCCCGGCGCTGCTTCTCCGTCCGTCCTTCCGTCGAGCGGGGCGGGCGGCCGCGTCCCTCCGCGCTGTAAAAGTCGGGGTTGATGCGCGGCAGCCCCGGCGGAGCTGTCAGCCCTTATCTTTATTGGCTTTTCCCAGTCTCCGTCCAAGTTTAAGAGGGGCCCTTTTATCTCGCAGCCCAGCACTCAGCTTCGCCGCGGGCCCCCCAGCTCCGTCGCGGAGCCCCCGCAACCCCGACGGGAGGGGACAGAGCGTCCGGCCGGGCCAGGCTGCCTTCCCCGACGGGTACCAGCCCCGCACGGTGGCAAAAAGCGGGGCGGGAGGGATGGAGAGGGGGAAGGGTCGGGGCTGGGAGGTTGCGGCCACATTTGAGATGAGCTGCCGGGGCCTCGAGCGGGAGCGCAGCCACGCGTGGGCGGCTCCCCCGTGGGGGCAGGCGGGCCCGGCCCGTCTCTCCCGGGCACAGCGGCTTTCCGCCGGGGCCGGGGGGTGTCACGTCCCAGTCCCGTCGAGTGCCGCCGCCTGAAGAAGCACCGCGGGCAGGGCCGGGAGGGCCAGACCCCGCAGGTGGCAGGGGCTGGACGTGGCCCCCCGGGGCTGGAAGTAGCCCCCGGTGCTGTGAGCTAACGGTGCGCCTCTCTCCCCCCCCAAGGAAATGCTCCAGGAGAAAAGCCTGTCTGAAACCGAGGAAGGGTTTCCAACAGCCCCCGCGCCCGGCCATGCGGACTCCTCCGCCGGTTCCCCCGTCCTCGGCGTAGCCGGGGGGAGCAGCACGCCGCTCAGCAGCCCGCAGCTCCCCGACCCCGAGCAGGTACGCACCCCCCGGCCCCGGGTCCTGCCCGACGGCTTTCCCCCCTCGCCCTCCCCCGCCAGCCCGGCTGGAGCGGGCAGCTCGACCGCGCATCTCCCTCGGCGATGACCCGGGGTGGGGGGGAGTTGCGAGGAAAATCGCTTTTTTCTTTACTTTTCTTCTTTTTTAAAAAATATTGTATTTTATTTATCCCCCGTACAGAGCAGGCCGCCGGTGGGTTTCGTTGTTTTTTCTTTTTTTCCCCGCTAAATAAAACCCCGGATCTGCCCGCGGCTTCGCCACCTCCGCATTTCCCCCGTTACCCCGCGGAAAGGAGCGGGTCCGCGCAAAAAACAGAGGCCCTGGGCGTGCGCGTTGCTCAGCGGGTCCGCGTGTCCCCGCCGATGCTCGCGGATCCGGTTTTTGGGAGCCCGGTGGCGACAGCGGGGCCCGTCTGCCCCATCGGGGCACGGGGAAAAAATATTAAAAATAAAAATTAAAAAATCCCTTTGGCCGCAGCGTCCCTCCTGGATGTGCTAGTCTGCAATTAAAGCCGGGCTCGGTTTGTTTCTCTTCGTTTTGGCAAAGGGCGGTGGAATTTTTGGGCCTCCATCCTCATCGCGCACCCGAACCCCCAACTCCCCGGCCGGTGCGGCATCGCCCGGCGCCTCGGCCACAGCCCCACAGCCCTTCCCGGCCCCGCTCCGAGGTTTTTCCTCTGTCATTTCTTGCCGTTCTCATTATTTTTATTTTTTTTCCCAGACGATAGAAAATATCAAAGTCTATCTCCATGAGAAGGAGCTATGGAAGAAGTTTCATGAAGCTGGCACCGAAATGATAATAACCAAAGCAGGCAGGTCAGTGAAAATTCCCCGCGGTCACGTCTGGCTTCGGCTCCGTGCGAAACGTCCCTGTTTGCCGAGACTGGGCTTTGCAGAGCTGCTGCGATCAGTGGCGTTTCAAAAAATTATGGTTGTGATTGCAGATTTCAGTGAGATCATTTTTTTTCGGTGTAAACTGTGCGTGTGTTTGAGCGTGGCAACGAGATTGTGGATGCAGGAAAGAGTTGCGGAGTCATTTGGTAAATTTAGTCCCAGTTCTCTGTGGTAACTGTGAACGTGATTATTTAGTTGGTTGGGGTTTTTTTAAGGTGATAGTAGGATTGTGGCTCTACTTTTCACCCCCGCCAAAGCAAACCTCACTCCCTTCTTGCACAGTGCAGTAAGACTTGTGCTCACGCTTTGGGCCGAGGTTTTAGCAATACGGAGGCTTAGGTTGTGCTTTTAATCTCGAAACGGGAAGAGAGAGAGGTACTGCTTTTATCCTGTTCGGTGTGGAAAAAAGTTCTGCCTTCCCTTGGAAATCAGCAATGATTTTTTTTCCCAAATCAGAGCCCGGGCGGAGGGTGCCCAGGGGCTTCGCTGCCCCAGAGACCCCATCCCTTCCCACCCGGGCTGCCCAGGTGGGAGAAGGCAGAGTTAATGCCAGAAAATTAACCAGCAGAACCCAACCCCGGGCCGCCCCCGGCCCGGGAGCCCGACGGCTCCCAGCAGAACGAGCCAGCTCCCCCAGCAATCTCTGCCCTTGGCGCCTGCACCAGCGTCGCTGCTGCTGGAGAGGAAAAATCGCTGGGCTCGGCTATTCCAGTCCTTTGGATCCTAACGCAGCTCTGTGGTTCTCCCCTGTCCCGCGACTGCTGATTTTTACACCGTGCGATTGCTGATTTTACACCGTGCTAGAGAGCCGTGGAGGAGGACGCTCAAATAATGGGGAGAAAGTAGGCAAAAAAAAAATAATCCCACTATCAGTATCTGTGCGGTCCTTCCTCCCTGTGGTCCCCGGTCCGTCGTGCAGGGCAGCTGCGGGGCTCGGGGGGGCTGGGGGGGGGTGGCTTTTCTCCCCTGCTTGCTGCTCGCACTGCCAGGCCCCGGCCCCGGAACCGGGGAGCGACGGGCGCTTTCCGTCCCCTTTCCCCCCTCCCGCCCGGCGCGGGGAGGCTTTGCGCTGATACCCGGGATATTCCCGTTGCTCCCCCCGGAGAGGGGGTTGGGTGTCCCGGGGATCCGCAGTCTGTGGGCTCTTTGGCCTGTTTATGGGGTGATTGCGCGGGTGACTCTGTCCTTACCAGACGGCTTTTTTGGGGTGTAAAACCCCCGGGCTCGGTCTGTGGTGTCTGCTGATGCGCGAAGCCGGGTTCGGGGGGCGGCTCTGAGCCCGGGGGGTCAGCACCCCAAATATTTCACCCCCGTTTTGTAGTGTCTGAGCGTGTCTGTGCGGGACGTGTGATGTCCTTACCGAATTCTGGACGCTAAGCATCCCAAACGTGCGTGTTACCTCTTCGGAAGCCCCTAACGTGGATTGTTCCAGCACATCCATACGTGCGGGACTCAGTCCCGCGTCCTTTGTCCGGCGGGGCTTGCGGGAGCGTGGACGGGGCTGCGGGGGTGGGGGGCATCGACCCCAAGGCGTACCGAGCTTTGCTTTGTGAGTTCTCCAGCCAAACTCTCCATTTGAGGACATCAGTGCAGCACCAGCCGGCTAACGGCATTTTGCTTTTAATTTTTTATTTTTTATAAATAGCTTTTGAATTAAAAAAAAAAAAAAAGCAATGGTTGAAATGCCGGTGAAGCAGGGTAGCCGCTTCGTTGCGGTTCTCCGAGCCCAGCTGGAAGCGGTGCGGGGATGCGGGGCAGCGTTTTTACCAGCGCTGGCGGGGGGGTGCGGGGCCGCCCCCCGGCTCCGTCCCGCCCGGGCCGGGCTCCCCAGCAGCCCCGAAAGTGAAAATGCGGGAAAGAATGAACGTGAGGGAGGCGGGAATACCCGAGGACTCGAGCTCCCGTGGCGGGGGAAGGCGAGGGGCAGGCGGAGCCACGCGTGTCCGTGCCGAGTGCGGGGCAGCCCCGCAGCGGGGCTCTGCTGCTGGCCGTGGTGCAAATGGCAGGATGAAAAGGATTGCTTCGTGCGGATTTTAATTTTACCCGAGCTATTTAAAGAAAGGGTAGCAATAATAAACCTTCCCTTCACCTAATTAAAAAAAAAATGATGGTTAATGGAGATTTGTATGCACTTGCATTTAGCATTGGGGGGGTGGGGGGGAGAGAAGAGGGAAAACGGCTAATTGCAGGCACTAATTAGGACTCTAATCCCCCTCCCAGCAGGCACAGAGATGCCCCTGAATGCCGTTAGCTGAAATCACTTAAATGTCGGTCTGTCTGACCTCAAGGGGCACAAACGAAAAGAAACTGAAGCCTGATTTTTAGATTTCAAACAACAACAAAAAAAAGCGGCTTTAATGACAAGTTCACTCAATGGAGAGGAAATGTAAAGCTCGGCGGAAGCGTTAATTCTATGGCAATGGTGTAAAATAGCCTTTTTGTATAAACAAGGCAAATATTGATAACTTAGTGGGGGGGAGAGGGGGAGTCATTTGTTTCGTTCTTTGTAGAGCTCCGCAGAACGAGCCAACTATAAATTATGGAGAATTTAGGGCTGAGAATTACTTTGGGGGATTATTACTCCCTCTTAGGACTGATCTGTAGGAGACATTAGGAGAACACGGCAAGCTCAGCATTGAAATAGAAATCATGTTGTTGCCAAGAAAGCTTGATTTATAAAGTGGAAACATCTTTAAAATGCACTCGCTATCTTTTTAATGTTCGACCGCTTCATTATGGGAGGGGAGGGGGAAAAAAAAGGAGATTATTTTATATTAAAAGGATCATCAAAAGATAAAAAGTTTATGTTAGCAAAGTTCCCTGAACTGTGCACGAAACCGCTCGGCTCCCGCAGGCAGCAAACCCTGCCCGCGCAGCGCCCGGAGGACGCGACGATGGGCTGCGGGATCCGCGCCCGCTGCTCCTGCCTGCGAGTTAAGCCCGAGGAGCTGCTCTCGGGGGGTTTTAAAGGCTGAGTTACACCTAGTGGTAAAATTGCCCCGTCTTTGCCTGGAGCCGTAGGTACCCACGGGCTGCCGAAACCGGAGCGGTGCGGGATGAAACCCGGCCACGCGTGACTCCTGCCAGCGCTGCCCGCAGCCAGAGGCGTTTTGGGGAGCAGCTGGTGTTCGGCCGCTGAAACCCCGATGCTGGGTGGCTGCGGGAACGGCTCGCCCCGCCGGGCAGCCGAGCCCCGCACCCGCAGCCCCGATCCCGTAGCCCCACTCCCCCGGCCCCGCTCGCCTTCCCGGCACGGGTGAGCGAGCCCAGCACCCGCACCGGGCTGCGCGTGCCTGTGTGGATAAAGAAGGCTGCAATTCTTCACAAATCCTCCTATTTACATAAATATCTATATTTACATATATATAAATTTACATATATATATATACACGTAAAAGGCGTTTTCCAGGCGGCGCGGTGCTGTGAGTTTAATGCAATCGGTTCAGGCGGTACTAGAGGGGAGCGGGCGTCGGGAGGGCGCGGGTCCAGATGTGCGTCTCGGTTCCTCCTCTGCCCAGCCCAGTCCATCCCAGCAAGGTGCGCACCTTGCCGGCGGGACCCCGGGCGTGGTGGAGTGGTGTGAGGGGTGGGCAGAGCAGAAAGCAAACGAGAAACTTCCCTAGAAGTCTTGCTTTCCGTTTTCATCCTCTTCTTCTTCTTCTGTGCTATTATTTAACTGAACAATTGGAATTTTTTTTTTTTTAACCTTGTGGCAAACCCCGCTTGGTCTCTGGTAATTCTTTGTGAAATCTCCTCTTCCAGACCTTCCTTCTGCAGGAAGTTAATCTTCGCTCACACAGTCTTCCTGGCTCAGGATTTCTTCCCTTCTGCTCGTTTTTATTTAGCTCTAGCTGTTCCCTAGTTTTTCTCCAAGATGCCAATCTTCGCAGCATTGCAGTTTCTGTCCGTGTACTGCCAGGAACAAACGATTTGATGCAGCTTATGGCTGATCAGTAAAAAATACCCGTTCACAGGATGTCTGCAGACATTTTTGTGAACACTTATTGAAGAGAAAGTGATGTATCATTCCTCTGTGGTAGCGCAACCATCCCAGAGACGCGAACAGGAGGCTTGAGGTACTGAGACTGAGTTTTGGCTGGAGAGCAGGACGCACACAGGTACAAAGACAGCTTCAGTCTTTATGGTAGCAGGTTTTAAACAGCATATGTAGGAAAATAGTGCACAGGAAAAAAAAAATCAATAAAGAAGCTTGCATGTGTGGAAAAGACGCAAACCCCCTTTAGATGTTCAAGTTTCATTTTAAGAGTGGCTTATTTCAGTTAAAAAAAAATCTGTTCCTAATCAACTTTAGTAAACCAAAATAAAACTAGTTTTTAGGACATCAAGGTCTGAAGAAGTATAAATGCTTTGGCTAAGCTGGTGCAGCTTTCCTCTGTGAATAATCCTTTAAAAGTTAAATTTTCCATGGCTCTGTAGGGCATATGGATGCCCAGTTCTCATTACAATTAAAGGGAAATATTTGTCCAGAATCTTTTGACGCAGTTACAAGACTCTCTGCTAAAGGTTTTTTGATCCAAAAGCAAATCTTAATATCCGAGATCAGTGATGGAATGTGAGCCATCAATTTAGAACTTGGAAATAAAGTAGATATTTAAGGAATGTTTGATCTACGTAGTCCCAAATTCGGGGTCCTGGAATTGCCCTGTTCGGGCAAACTCCTGCTTTTAGGGAAAGGAGCGGGAACAAACTCCAATGGCTCTTGGCCGTGCTATGAAAGATGTCGACAGCTTTGGCAAGGAAGATGGAGCTCCTCCACGCCGAGTAGGGCAGGGAAGGGATTTTAGTTTTTAATACGCTTCTCTCTTCAAACAGCAGTCCTTGCTTTTAGTTTGTTAAAGACACGGGATGCTCATGGTTAAGGGTGTTCCCAAAGCTTTTCCCACTCGTCCTTAGGCTGGAGCTGCAGCAGCACTGGCCAGAGTTTCAGGGGAGGGTTCGGTCAAGCCCAAACCAACTGGGGAAGATCGCTACCATGGCTTGGGTCTGCGTCCGCGTCGAATGGTCTCAGGCACAGGCACTGTGGATCATCTGCTCTGCACCGACGAGCCGGCTCACGGCCTGGCACCGACGCCAAGGCTGCCCACAGCTCCTCCGAAAGCCCCCGTGGAGCCGTGCAACTGGAGGGGCTGCACCATGGAGGAGCTGGGCTGGAGGGGGAGCAAGCCTGCCCTGAAGTGCTGCAACGCCGGGTCGTTGGCCACGCTCTTGCACAACTTTTCTCTGAGATTCCTTCGTGCTGTGCTGCTGGTGCTGGAGGCTGCTCGCACCAAGCTCTCCCATCCTCCGGCCCGTTGGGACCTTTTCTGCTCAACTTCAGTTACGGCAAAACGAAAGCACCGGAGAAGCATCCCACGGCAAGAAGCCTGCCCATGTTTCAAGTTACTGTGGGGCAAAGAGAGGAAATGTTTCTAGACCATGAAAGCAGCCATCCAGCTAACCAAGTTCTCAAGTATGTGAGAAACAATGTTTTATTTAAAAATTAGATGTGCTAGCCAGAAGAAAAAAATACAACCTCGCCATTCCAAAATATAGAAATCCCTTAACTGTCTGACCTTCTCATCACTAGGTCATGGTCCTGCCACCAGATAAATCTCTCCTATCTGTCCATAGACTGAGAGTTCAATGTTGCTTGTGTTAGTGACAGTGAATTTGGGGCTGAAAAATGAACTACTGATGAGAACTCCTGTTGAACCTGTATTGTTTGTTATTCTGAGGCAAGGATCTGGCATGGGCTAATCCAGCACTTCAAAGTTAACTGCTCTTACTTTGTATACAGAGCGTCATAGCGGAGTGGCGTGGGTGATAAGAGAAATAAGGGACTGAGGGTTAGGATATACTGGGAAAATGGGACCCTGTTGAAAAACTCTTTGATCTCTTTAAAGTATTTTCTGAAAGCAAGAATCTATCAAAAAGGAAATGCCATTTAAAAGGCTAAAAGAAACAGCTGACATCCCCAAATTTGTTTTAATCTGCCCCGGAGAATATTATTTTTAAAGATGCGTTAAGTCAGTGGAAGAAATACTTGTCAGAAGAAGGGAAAATAGAAAAAAGAAGAAAGGTCATCAGAATGGAAACATGGTTCTCGAAGCCTCTGCACACCATTCCGTTCCCTCCTAACAATGAAAATGAGGAGAAACATCGTTAAGCAACCATGGCCAATGCTCAAGAAGAATTTGGGGCCACATTAGCCATTGTCAGGGATGTAGGCGTGTTGTCTGCCTCGGTGCTTTGAAAACATCACTGGAGGCATCTCTGCATGCCCAGCAGCTTCTGAGGAGGTGGTCTTTCAGCCATGATACGGCTGGTTAGCCAAGATGTTGAGTGATTTCTTGTTTTTCTGATCCTTTCACAACCCCATAAGTATCACCTTTCCAGACAGCATTGGACAGGAGCTTCTGAAAATCCAGTCAACACTTGATCACCCCAAAATCAGGGACTGTAAAATCACTGTCTGTCTTTGGAAATCTTTGTCTTATCAAAACTCCTTTTGAAAACAGGACTTCACCTGCTGAGCTGCTGAAGGACTGGGGGGTGTTTTTACCCCCTGAAAGGACAGAAGGGAGGGTGCGGTAGTAGCTGAAGCACCATCCACTCCACAGGGAGATGCAGTGAGCACTGGCCCGCACATTCCCACAGGCTTCAGAGAGCATCGACAGCCTTTGGTGAGGACTTGACTTGGGTTGCTCCAACAGGGCTCAGGTGTCTTGTTTCCATGCAGTTTTCTCTACGGAAATACCAGTTGAGTTCCCTATGGCTTCCTTGCTTACTGCATGCTGGTCAGAGAAAACCCTTCCCAGCTAATGCATCAGTAGGAACATCAGAAATGACGTTTGCATGTAAGCAAGGAAGGTCAGATCAAATCCTTGTGAGCAGGAGGGCAGTGACACCCCAGGAGTTTGCAGAGGCCACCTTGTCACCCAGCAGTACCAAGGCATGAGCCAGTGTCCCTGGGACACACAGGTCCTGGCGCGCAGCATGGCGCAGTCGGTGCTCAGGTCAGCTCTGATGCTCTTGGCTTTTCTGGCTGCACTGGATTGCTATCCCCTGCCCCAGAAAATAAGACTTCGTTGGACCTGGGAACCTTGCAGTTGCCCAGCTCTCCAGGACCGACCAGGCCTGCTTGCACGGGGATTAAAACGCAAGATGCCCACGAAGCGCCAAGCCTGGAGCGCCCGAAAGGCTGGGTACCGCTGCCCCAAATGAAAGCAAGGCTTTCCTCTTATCGCTCACTTCCAAATCCAACCACCAATTACACATTAATTAAACTTTGTTTGAACATAATAGAAGCTTTGGCTCCAGTAACTGCTCCATGGTTAAGGGGATTGGATAGTAATAGAATAAATAAATAAACAAGAGATGCTTATTCTAACAGTTCATTTTAAAACAATTTGTGAATATCATGTAGAGATAAAATGTGCCTAGCATAAACTTAGCTAAGCAATGACTGCTTCATTATCAGAACAAATAATTCACTCGCACATCATCTTTGAAGCTTGGGAGGGCTACAGAATTGCGCTGCTTGTTTATTTTCCTGGCTTTTACTGGTTTTGCTACATTTCATCTGCGCAGAGCCGCGGGGAAGGGTTTAGCTGGGTCTGTGGCAGTGTGGTGCCAAGCCCTGGTGATGCCAACCCGCGGTCTCCAGAGCCCGGCTCAGCCCCCCTGCCCTCCCCAGGGCATCCCCCTGCGCCTCAGCCCCCAGCGACCGGGTGCCCGACCGTGGTATTTTAACGCCGTATCAGATGTCCCGCTCGAGCAGGGGTGAGGCACCGTTGCCTTTCTCCCATGATCGCTTTCTCCGAGGGCAGCTTTCTCATGTGAATGTAAGAAGTCATTTAATTTTTCCCCACCGAAGGGCCGTGAGAGCTGCCGCCGCCGCACAGCAGCACCGTGCCCCTGCCAGTGCGGGGAGGGAGGTAGAAACGCGCCTGTCGGAGCCACCGAACCCGGCAGAGAGCTTTGAGGAGCGTAGGAGATCGTCAGGATGGTGCTGAGGAGCCTGGACGGTCGCTTCTTCACCCAGTTGAGCTGGAGAGAGGGAGAAGTGGGTTTTGAACCTGTCCAAAATTGGAGTCTACTGACTCGATGCTTTGCAGAAGAACAGGCTGTTGGGGCTGAAGCTTGGCTGCTTGTGCCGCGTCCCCGTGCACGGCTGGCTGTCGCCCAGGCACGCCGTGGGCTGGTGGCTGGTCCCTGGGCAGGCAGAGGAGCTGCAGGACTGGTGGTGGCTCCGGGGTCCTGCTCCCCGGGCGGTCCCGCTGGCTGCCCAGTGTTGGATGGGAGCATCCAGTGTGTGCTGGTGGGCTAGACACACACCTCGTGTGGCTTTCAAAAAAGCGAGCACCAAGGGGAAGAAAGCGGTCCGGTCCTGGAGCCCCCCACCCCAGGGGTGATGGCAGCATTTGCACGTTCAGAACAGTTGCTGCAGCCCAGGGACACCGTGTCCGACCAGGCTTTGGGTGTGAACAAAAGGTGATGAGGCCAGGGATTGCTGCTCTCCACCTCCTGCTTACTGGTGGCTTAAGCTTCGCCTAAGCGTTGGTTTGTCCTGTGTTGCACATGTGCCCGGTGCTCAGCCTCGCTGAGCTTCCCCGTTCGCAGGCCTGCAGCAGGGCTGCAGCCGCTCTCGGCGCAGGAGGTGTTGCTGAGGATCAGATGCCGCTTGCCCGGACATGCTCCCCGGGAAGCCCCAAATTCCCAACATTTGTAACCGGTTTCCACACAGCGAAGCTCTCGCCCAGTTTGGAGTCGTGCTTTGTGGTGGGAAGGAGGGTGGATGAAATCCGGGTCTGCCCGGGTCTTGCTTCAGACCTCCCACCAGAGCCGGGCTGAGCTTTCCCAGAGCTTGGCAAGATGTTGGCAAACTTTTGTTGCAGCGCTGGGTTTTACTTCTGCCACTGCTGGTCCCCGAGCAATAGAAGATGAAGCAAGCTATTGTCAGGGAAAGCTGGCTGAAGCGAAGCGTCCTCTGCGGAGACGCCCATCCGCCCGAGAGCTCCTGCCTGCGGAGATTTGGCAGAGGGGCCGGTTATGCAGAGCTACTACTGAGCGTAGAGCCTACGGCTGTGAGTAGCTCCATTGACCCGGAGTAAACGTGGGGAAGCAGGCAGGTTTTTGGCCCCTTCCCAGGGCTGACGGGAAGATCTATAGACCCACTGTAGGCAAAGCCCCGCTCCCGGGCAGGGCTGGTGCAGCCCCGTGCCTCCGCCGTGGTTTTCTGCTCCCCTCTTTCAAGCAGAACATTTAATAAGGGCCAAGATGCGATATTAGGTGCTCTCTCTTGCTCTTTTTTTTTTTTTTTTTTTAATTGAAATGCTATGACTGCATTTTCTTGGACCCGGCTCTTCAGTTTGTCATGCCTTCCCACCAGAAATGCACAACCCATGTTTGTATCGTATTGCAAAGAGATATTTACTAAATGAGTCTCTGCCAACGGCTTGAGAAATATGTTTTCATTAAGAAAATTAAACTGACAAGTCCCTGGACAGCACATTAGTCGCATTTCTTTTTTTAAGGCCAAAATGCAGCAGCTAATAATAATGATGAAATGTCCGTGCACAGCCAAATTACTAAAATCTACCCTGTGTTTTCCTGGAAAAGAATGTGGAGAGTTGGCAAACTTGGTTGTAGCTGGGTCTGTCGACTGCTGAGTACAATGCTACCACTGCAAGATACCGAGCGGTTTGCAAGTTAAGCAACACCTTCAATCAGATGTGAGTCCCCATTTGTTATCCTTAAAGAATTTCAGCTGTATATATTATAGTAGTACTTTGGCTCTTTGTATTTATTTTAGAGGGCTATACTAAAGAACATTATAAACTCAGGCATGTCCATGCTATATGAACTCCATATGCTGAAGCTTAATTTTAAATGCCATTAAAAAAGCACTTAACATTTACAATATATCAGTCCGGCTACTTTAGCAGCTTGGATGAAATGATTGAGAAAAAGAAGAAATTCAGAAGCTAGCTGTTATAAAATCCCTGATGCAGGACGTTGGACTGTTTCAATACAGTAACTGTCGAATCGTAGAATTTCTGTTTTTTAATCAATTTCTCCTCTTTTTTTTGTTTCATTTTAAAATATCATTTTAAGGCCTAATTTAAAAAAAAATGAAAATCTTGGCATTCAGATTGGATTCCTTATGCAGTTTTTTTTTCAACGTGTGAATTGGGCTGTGTATTCGCAAATTGAAATGTCCTACTGTATTTATCCAGGTGCTTACCTGTAGGAGGACAAGGTTAAGAGGAGTGCAGAGTTTATGAATGAAAATCAAATACGGACATTGGTAAACCACCCCTTTTTAGTCCTGGCTAATTACATGGTAAACATCTGGAATTTATGCAGGGCGGTTAAAAGAGTCAATTGAAATGATTTCGAACAGGGCCCATTTTGTTGCCTTCTCCTCAAGCAGCGACAAAATGGTGCTGCAGATCTGGGCTAACTCAGCCGGGCGCGTGGGCAACACACAGGAGAGAGAGGGATGAAGTGGGGGGGGACAAAGTGGCCTTGATGTCCAGAGGAGAAATGACATCAGGATTTGGGCCCTAATTAATTAGGCTAATTAGAATGATGTAGCAATTCTCATCCTCCATCCCCTTACGCCGGTGGAAAGGAGAATTTTCTGTACTGGCTGGTTGCTTGAAGGCTGCGGTGAAGCAGTTTGCTCAATTGCCTTGGGTTTTTCACTGGATGAGGAGGAGGTTGGGGAGATGGAGCCAAGAAAATAGTTGCTCAGAGAATTTGGAGTCCCTGATCCTGCAAATCCCGGCTCCTGATGCAATCTCAAGGGCTTGGGAAGCCCATGGCAGTGCCCACACCCATCAGGGCCATCTCCTTTAGATTGCAAGACCAGACCACGGTGGTGTATACTGGTTTCACGGCCATAGCTTTATAAAAATATATTCGTTAGTATTGCAAAGATTCTTTAGATATGTAAGATGTATATAAACATGCTTTAATGATAAACTGGTTTATGTGACATTCCCTGTTTGGCGTTGGTTGCTACGTGTCCACTGAAGTCAATGGTAAAGCAGTGGGATGGGTGCATTTTCAGCAGGGGACCTCTGCAGTGCTCCTGGCTCAAACCAGGTTTAACGGTGTTGCTGTGAATTTGGGAAATTCAGGAAGGCCAGAGGAGTGGTCGCTGTCTGCACCACTGCCGGGTTTAACCCTTGGTCTCCCGCCCAGGCTTTGCCGACCCTCAGTTTTCAGTCTGTGGCGGGGAACGCAGGTTCAGCCACTGCGTTAGGAGATGATGCGGTGGGACATGGTGTCGGGGACGTTGGGAGCGTGTGAATGAGAAGGCTGTGTGTGCTTCGTTTCTTCTGAAGTGTAGATATGCACATTCATTGCAACAAGAAATCTGCGTTTTTGGGGCTGCCGTAAGTCATGCGGAGCCTCCTGGGGCAGTGAGGGCTCCCTGTCCGAGCCTCCTGTAAGGAGGGGTGTGTTGACCCCCCCATATCTCTCTCTACACCCACCTTTTCCTGGCACTGGCCCATAACCCCCCACTATATACCCTCATCCCTATCTGTGCCCCATTTTGCACCAGCCCTGTGCAGCCCGTGCTCTGGGAAGGGTGAGTATGAGTCAGGTGATGTATAAGCAGCAATAATGTTTCGTAGCTCATTTGTCCTAGCGTGAATTCATCACATGGTGGATCTTTTGGGGTGCTGCTCCAAGTTTCCATCAGTTCCCACGCTGGTCCGAGTTGCTCACTAACGTGTTAACCCTTTGCTCTTCCTAAGGAGGATGTTTCCTAGTTACAAGGTTAAAGTGACCGGAATGAACCCCAAGACCAAGTACATCCTGTTGATCGACATCGTCCCGGCTGACGACCACCGGTACAAATTCTGTGACAATAAATGGTAAGAGAACATTTCTGTTTGCCTTCTTTTCCGTAAGAATATTGCGATTGGACTGACCGTTTGCTGTGCAAACTCAGAAACCAACACAAATACCTTCCCACGGGAGGGATGCCAACATCCCAGGGCTCTCTTTTATGGAGCAGCAATAGATACAAGAGCTGGAAGTTAAAACCAGACAAATATACAATAAAATATTCTTAACAGGCTGGGTGATTAACTGCTGGAACAAACTGCTAGTGGAGGTGGTGGATTGTTCATTTCCAAGGTCCTCAAGATTGGATGCCTTTCAGAGGAGATGCTTTAGGCCAAGCATAGGTCATCTGGCCACGTGCAGGTGTAAGGGGGTAAAGCCCCAGCCTGCGTTATACCAGAGGCTGGACTAGGTGATCTAATGGTGCATTTTGGCCTTAAAATTTAGGTGTCTACAGGAGTCGAGAACTAGTAATATTCTTCTATAGTAGTATTTTGCTTTTAGGCACCTTGCTGTAAAGCAAAACGTGGAGTGGTGCACTCCGAGCTCTGGAGGAAGGGAGCAGTGATTGCCCCTACCACACTCCAGTGCCAGATCTGGTTTAGAGGGGTTTTTTCTTTTAATTCATTCTTCCTCTGGAGTTTCCTCCTCTTCTGTTACTCTTCCCTTCCCTGTGCCGTTGATAGTAAATTTACTAACCCGAGAGGCAGCTATGATTTCTGCTTTCTGATGAAGGAAGGGTGTTGTTTTGTCATTGAGTTTTGACCCCAAGCACGCCCAGCAGCCTCCCTCCTCCCTCGCTGCTGCCGCCCGCTGTGCTTTTCGCAAACCCTTCCACCGGCTGCCGCCTGGTGAGAAGACGAGCAATGGAAAATTTCATAGTCATCTTAATGGGGACGAACCTGGTGACTTCCTACAAAGCTGTAATAATGTACTTGCACATGAGGGCTGCTCTAGTTTAAAAAAAAAATCCCTTTTCTGTTCGCTTTTGTCCTGGAGTGCTGCTGGGTAAGAGGAGCGGACGGCGGGCCTCTGCGGCATGGCGGCCGCTTTGTGTTTTAAACATTAAGCCCTAGATGATGGATAGTTGTTAACTCCGTTTAATTTAGCATTTGCCAGCCCTAGAGCCGTTTGCCCTTTTCCTTTTATTGCTGCTGGAAAGTCTCTGTGGCTTTTGGTACCGTTGCTTTTATTGGTGTTTTGTAAGAGGAGAACAATGCACAGTAATGGGGGAGCTGCCACGAAGGGATGTCTCATGGCTGGGCCTTGTGTCTGTGAGAGCTGGTCTGGGGGCACCGGGAGCTGGCAGAAGGGTGCGAGGGGCAGCACCATGTGCCAGCATGCAGCACCGGAGTGGGGAGCAGCCCCTTCCCACCGGAGCTGCCGCCTGGCTGGGGGCTGCAGGAGCCCTGCATGGCTCCAGAGGATGCCCACCCGTGTCGGTACCACTCCCGCTCGCAGGTACCTTCTCCTGGGGAAGTGTTGAGACCATAGCCCCTTGCAGAACGGCCTTTGAAGGCTTCATCCTCTCCAAAGACCCAGACTAGACTTCCTCCTTGACCAAAGCCAACTCAATTGCCATGTAGAGACTCTGCCCCGAGGAAATACCAGGCAGGAGCAGAGACGGGGTTACTCGGCCAGTCTGTGATGCTGAAATGAGGAGCCCCGAAACCCCCATGAGCAGCAGGAGCCTCTCCGAGCCCCTGTGCCCCAGGGCTGGTGGGAGGGTCGCTGGGTTGCGTTCGAGGACAGAACCCTCTCCTGCGTCGGGGCTGGTGACCACTGCCGAGGTGACGCAATCTGTAACCGCTGTGTTTGCAGGATGGTGGCTGGGAAGGCAGAGCCGGCCATGCCGGGGCGGCTGTACGTGCACCCCGACTCGCCGGCCACGGGAGCGCACTGGATGCGGCAGCTGGTGTCCTTTCAGAAGCTCAAACTCACCAACAACCACCTGGATCCCTTCGGACATGTAAGAGAGATGTTCTGCAGGGGTTTTGGTTAGAGGTGGGCCTGCGACGCTGCGTTCGTGCCTAGACTGGGACGCTGGCTGGGATGTCGCAGTTCCTTTAACAACGCCGAGCAACTTCTATTCTGTGCTGCCAGTGCAGCTGGGTGGGGAGCGTTTAACGTCGAGGGAGGGGGGCTGCAGTCGCTGCCTGCGTGCTTCCCTGCTCTTGGAAACGCAGCCTCTGACTCGCTCGGTCGGTGCCTGCCGGATGCCACCGACCTTTTATTTTCTGCCCAGGAACTTTCCAGGCAGCGCCGTGGGGTTTTTCAGCCGGGCTGTTGCTGTGCGCAGTACACACAGCTCGCAGAAACAGGTTGCATAAACTCGTTATTTTCCAAGCTGGCTTTGGCAGCGGTAGAAGAGATGAAGTATTTTATTTGGAAAATCTTAATTCATGTGTGTTGCGAATGCAGAAGTGGGAAGCACGCAGTTATCTACCACAGTGCGTTTAATAACTTAGCACAAGGGCCCTTCCCGCCTGCCAGGCAAACGCGTGCTTAGATAATGATAGAAAAATATGGACCTGTCTGGTTTGCACTGTCCGGGCTGAAAATCACATGAAAATAAACAAACCTCGCTGGCTGGAGGAGGGGAAGAGGGAGTTTAAAATCCTTTCAGGTTTAGTGTCATCAGCTCCTCCTGGTACCACAGGTAAGAGAATCTACTTCGTATCATCGAATGTGGCTTTTAACCCGCTGGTCTTTCAAGCAGCAGCAGGTTGGGGGGTGAGGGGAGCTGTGCAAAGGTCCTGCAGAAGGGTGCAGAGGGGGAAAGGGTGCGTCTGTCTGGCTCAAAGTGCTCACGCGTCACCATCGTGCAGAATGGTCAGGCACCAAGCCTCTAAAGAGCAGGTTCCTCACATGGAGCCAGTCGTCCTGATGCCACCTAAAAGCCGTGCAGAAAGGGCAATTCTGGCGCAGCTAAAGCAGATGGAGCTTTATGGGGCCGACTCGAGAGGCGGGATGACCTGACCAGCTTAAAGCACTGTGAACAATTCAGAATTTTTGCCATGTTTATAATTTTCTGCAAATTTCGGACTTCAAAAAGCCGGTCCCGCGCGTCGCCGCCTCGGTGCCGCGGCAGAGCCGGGCTCTGCCGGGGTGACACGGTGATAACCCAGCCCTGCGCAAAGCCGTCGGCCGCGCCGGGAACTGACCCTCTTCCCCAACCTACTGACCCCAATGAAACATGTGTGAACTTCAAAGGCTCATCAGGACCATTTAATGCTGACGTTATTAATCACAGGCGATCTCGCCCCTTCACTCTGCTTTAAGAGGGAAAGCACCACGGAAACAAAATGGAAACAACTGTGTTAAGGGCTGCACAGTAAAAATTACAGACAGCCCGCAAACGCCGACGCTTTGGTATCAGCAGCTGTCCCGACCTGCTGGCTTTGCACGTGGCATTTTTTCACTCCTCTGCTTCTCTCTTGGTTAACTGTGCAGCTTAATATACGACTGTTTACGTTGTAAAATGTAAACCATAAAACATACAGGATGTTCGATGTGGCCGTAAAACAAACAGGATGTGCAGTGTTGGTTTTGCAACGTTAAACGCTTGCTTTTCATGACTTTGTCATTTTTTAACTGCGATTTTAACGCTGCATTTCAACAGGGAAGGTTCCCCCCCCCCGTTTTTAACAACCAGCCTGTGTGCCCTCCCGCCAGGCTTCCGTCGCGACACGGAGAGGACCCCAGGTTGCGTTTTGGGGTGATACCTGCAGCGTGAAGCAGTGCCCGCGCTCCAGACGAGCCCGGCTCGGTGCCCTGGTGCCAGGCGAGCTGTCCTGCCCCGCACACGGCCCAGCACGCTCCATGCTTCAGCAGGAGGGTTGGACTAGATGACCCACAGAGGTCCCTTCCAACCCCTACCATTCTGTGATTCTGTGATCCCACGCCGCAGGGAGAACGCCTGGAATAAAGTGTTAGAAGTGCCCAGGCACTGACAACATGCCTGGCTAAATGGGGTTTAACCCCTTCTCAGACAGCTCCTCGTTAGGCTTCTAAATTAATCATCTGATTTAGAGAAGTGGTGCTCTGCTTTTTGCTGTGCACACGGAGCAGAGCCAGACTCGGTGAGTTTTCCTCGCAGCTCACCCCACAAACTGTCCCGCTGCTGTCGGACGGGACGGGCGGCCGACGTCGCTGGGCCAGGCGGTGCCTGCGCGGTCTCTGCCCAGCGCGGTCCTCCCAGCCCTGCCCACGAAGGCGTTGCGTTGCGAATAACAACAGCTTCTCATTTCTAGGAATTTGTTCCCAGCGATGGCGAATGTTCTCTTCAAGCTCCCTAAGAAAAACAAGTCCGAAAACCCACAGGGTTTGTTGGCCTTCTCGTGCTCCGGCGAAGCCTGCCTGCCGTTTCCTTTTGTCTTTGATTTGCTCCAAACCTCAAAACCATGCAGAGCGATGATTTCTGCAGCTGCCACGGGTGCTTTTTTTAGCGTGCGGGCAGCTGTGCCGGCTCGCCCTCCCCGGCACCCTCGGCCGCTGCGGGTGCCCGCAGGTGTACGGCACCGGGCTCCCTACCTGGCTCCCACCATCCCGGGCTCCAGCTCCTCCCGGCATCCCAAAATCCTGCAGAGATCCCTGCCCATAGTTTTGCTCCGATGTGCAGGGCTCGGGCAGGAACCGCTTGCTGTTGGGGTCAGGAGGGGCGAGGAGGCCAGGGAGGGGTGCGTGGCAAAATATCTTTGTGCTAAATGTTCCTTTTCTGGATTAACCGTTTTTTCGGCAGACACTTATTTAGGGGGGAAAAAAGCACGGAGCTCTTGTTCCTATCGGTTAATGTCGAGCGTGGGGAGCGGATCCTGGGGTCAGGCCGGGGTGTGCGTGGTGTTTTGGGGGTCTCATAAGAAGGACGTGGTGGGTTTTACGGGCTCACGGTGGCAGATGCGGCTGAAGCACGACCGGCTGCCGGGCTCCGTCCCCATCTGCAGCCGCCCCGCGTGGTGTGGGGGGGCCCAGGAGTGATGGACAAAGACGGCGTGGGGCACAGCTCCTCGGTGCCCGGCTCCTGGGCACCCGGGGTCTCACCTGGGAAACAGGCAGGCAGAAATTTCGCGCGGTTTCGATGAATTCGTTGATAAAAGAATCCATGCCCTGACTCCCTGTGCTGCGATAGCTGCTTAACGTCGGGGGCAAGCAGCCCCACAGAGTTCGTAAAGAGAAGGGTAGGTACATTTGAGGCTTAAAATATGTAAGTTAAACAGCTTCATTAATAGCCGTGGAGCTGAAGCCCTTGCTGCAATGCACAGAATTAGACTGCAGATTATTTACTGTGCTGGCGGGAGGCGATGCTTCATGGGCGGCGCTGGAAGACCTCGCGTTCTGACACCCAGCCCGGAAAACCCAGCCACCAACTGCTCCTCTTCAGTCCCAGAAACCTCGCTCCTGCTGCTTCCACTGCCCGGTTACCTGTTGCACTAAATTACCAGTTACAGTCAGAGGCATGGGAGGCATTTTCCAGTGCAGATACATAAAAACATGCAGATTTTAAATACGAAGAAATTAAGCACGGAGCACTGGAATCTGCCTGCAGAGCACTCTGGTTGAGCAGGGCTTGCGGCAGGTAAGCCTGTGCCCAGCTCGCGCACCGCGGCCTGAAAATGTGGGCTGTAGATTTTCCTCTTGGGGGATTTTTCAACCATGAAAGGCTTCTTTCACACCAGGCTTAACAACTGAGCAATGCTCATGTTGAGAGTGGATTAAGAAATCAGCAGACGCTGTAATGTTTAGCTACGGCGAGGTCTATCTGATCCTAAAGAAAGCATTGTAAGCCACCTCTGCTTAGAGTAAAATCTTAATTTATGTATTTCCAAATCTTTACATGCAGACATAATCAGGCTGATAGAGCCTCTGGTTTACATGGGGCTGGTGAGTGACAGGGTTAGGGATTCTGGCAGTGCCGATGCCTCGCTCTCTAATGCCACATAAAGAATAGGCAGTTGCAGACACGCTGTCTTCGGAGACAAAGCCGAAGCGTCAGCAAACTGCGCAGGGGCGGCACATCCCTTACCCATTCCCACGGTGTTCTGCCTGGGAAGCACCTAGCTGTGTTTTCCAGGTGAAAAATGGGAACAACTCCTTCATCGTGAACCAGGCTAGATCACTGCAAGCGCTGACGGATCGGTTGGCTAATAGCAGCCGCAGATGAGGCGCAGAAATAAGCCCTCCATCAGGAAGGAGAACGTAAGAGTTGTGTTTCTTTCGGAAGGTTAGTCCAGGGCGCGTGGGGAAACATCGAACGAGTCCTGACGAGTATCCCCGTAGTGATAAATGCTCATGAATGGAATTCCGCTTTCGTCGGAGGTTTAAAGTATGTAAACAGCGGGGTGGAGGGCGCCCGTGAGATGGTCCTTATGGCCGGCCAGTGGTCCGGCCCCGGCAGGTGAAGGATGCTCGGGGTGGGCCTGAAGCCACCGAAGGGACATGGGGGGGTTGGCCAAGGGGCTTCCGCTCGGACCTGTGGTGAGGTTGGTCTCCCGTGCAACTTGTTTCATCTAATCAGGCTTTTCATTGTTTTGCTGTTTGGGCTGCTCTTCATCTCCTGACTCCAGGTTTTATTTCAGCCGCTGAGATTGGCAGCTTTTTGCAGCAAAAATCGTCTCTTTTCTTTTCCACTTGCAGTGCTGAGCAGCACAGCGTGAGTGCCTGGGGCACAGTGGCGGCAGAGAGAGCCGTGATAACCCCGCGGCACGCTCAGGCATCGGCCCCGGCTCCGAGTGCTGCCCTGGAAGGGTCCCTGCTCCCACGGGACTGCGGGGGGTGCGGGGGCTGTCTGCCCCGCAGTGCCCGCAGCACCGGCAGCCGTGCCCAACAGCCAACAACCTCCTGGCCCAGCCAGCCCACCTGCTGTATGGTACCTAATAACGCACATAAAAGTACCTAATGATGTGCAGAAGGGTACTTAATGCACCTGGAGGGATGGCGAGGATGGCCAGCAAGGGCTAGAACCCGCTCATCAAGGGTTAAGCAGTGTCCTTAAACTCAGAGGCTGCTGCGAGGAAGCAGAGGCTGTGAATTAGGGTGGAATAATTCGAATTGTTACAAACCTTTAGTTTGGTTTTACACTCTGTACATGATAGGGAGGCAGGACTCGAGGACGCCTGTCACGCATTGGTGTCGGGGAGGGCTGCGGTCGGTGGCTCCTGCGCTGTCTCCGGAGACGTGCTGCCAGCGCAGGAGCCCAGCTTTGCTTGGATCTTTCGCACGGGGTTTTTCAGTATCCAGGGGAGTGAACGACGAGCTGGATGGCAGCTCGGAGGGAAGCCTGTCTCGCCAGATGCAAAGTGTCTGGAAGAAAACCCCACCTTACAGCAGGCACCCTCTGCCCCCGGTTTTAGGCAGGCTGGGAGCACACAGAGCCACGTCAGGCCAGCGCTCGTGGGCACGGAGCAGCGCTGGGAGACGGCAGAGGAGCGAGCGCATCACGTCAGGGGGCTCTGCTGTTGTTGTTGCTGTTGTTGTTAATGTCTCCACTGAAATTAAACCTCTGCCAGAGGACTCGGCCTTTCTCATGGGCTCCTGCAGCCAGGCCAGCTTGGAAAGGGCGATAGCATCACATCAGTATTTCTGGCAGTTTTAGTCTGGGGCCAGATCAATTGGCAATAATTTCTTTTTTTTTTTTCTTTTTAAACAGAGTATATAAAGATATTCCTGTGGGGAAAAAAAAGACAAGTAATAAATGAAGACTAGAAGTGGAGACTGTGACAAATAAAAGTAGATATTTAATTTAACCACCCCTCAACACAGTATTGCTGAGCTTGGTTGTTACATACCCTCTACCTACCTCGCTGCTTGGCTGCTGGTGGAGCATTTAATTGCCATAACGGTCTTTATCTGCTTTAAAAGTGTGGGGTTATTTTAGTTTCTGAGATGTAACCTACTGAGGTTTAAAGCTACAGGATATTATAAATTGTCTGTCACTTGTGATGACATTTTAAGTGATATTCCTGTTTTTCTTGACCAAAATCTGCTGTTTACTGTCTTTACTGTTTAATGCTGATGAGTTTGTTATATGTCTCCAGAGTTATTATTTGTTCACTTGGTTTTATCTGATAATCAGCAAAAGATTTACTTTTCCCCCTAGTCTTGGGGTTTCCCCCTCATTTTTCTATTAATTAAATTTTAGCGTTTTTCTGTCTTTGCTTGTCAGGCGCACGCAGGCACTTTAATTAGGTGAATGTCCTAGCAATTTGACGAAACCCCACATCTTATATAGAATTTTTTTTTTTATTTGTTTGCTTTATGACTTGCGGCCAAGCAGTTTCCTCGCCGGTGTGAGGTTTATGTGCCGCCTCGGCAGCAGCCTGCCCGCGGCCCCGGATTGCCTGCGGCCGAAGGGACGGGGCCGCGGCAGCTCCCAGGCGCAGTCCTGGCTGCTGGGAAGAGACGCGGCCGCGCCGGCTGCGTCCTGCTTGGCCTCACTAGAGCAGGGCTCTAGGATCTCTGCAGCAAGAGAGCAGTTCCACAGCCTTATCTGCAGCTAAAAATTTCTTATATCGATGTAAAAAAGAGATTTCTTTTTTATATATGCATATATGGTTTCTTTTTTAATCTGTATGATTTCTTATATATAGAAAATACATTTTTTCTTATATATATTTAAAAACAAGATAGATATACAGGAATTTCGTGTGTGTATATATATATATATATATATATATATATATATATATATATATACATGTCTCTCCCGTTATTAAAACTAGCTTTTTTCTCAAAGCATTTAAAACTTGAAAAAACCCTTTTGTCCAGCCCTGAATCTAAGGTCAAATTTTTTGGAGCATCACTAAGTCTTCTGCTGAAAGAATATCCGTGAGAAGGTTATTTATTTATTTCTTTTAACCACCCATTTTAGCAAATGTCTTACACCTAACGGGAGAAATAGCGGTGCCCAAATAAGTTACAAGGCCCAGGGTGAAGTTTGAGATCGTCCGCTGTGTTTCTGCGGCGCAACAAAACGGCTGTGTGCGGCGGGGGAGGGCGCGTGCTTCGCAGCGATGAGCAGATCCGCGGGTGCCGATGAACTGGCTGGGTAGGGAGAGACCAGTGGAGTTCTGGGTTGATAAAAAGATTTACAGCTCTTGCGTGAAATCTTTTTGTTGTCACATTACTGGTTTCTAGGAGTCAAACGCAGTGGATTTTAGTCAAGTTTAACCGGAATCAGGTCCTGAGACCTTCTGCCAGTCGCGGGTGGGGAGCTGGCCTGGGGAAGGGCAAGGGAAGATGTCACGGCTCTGGCGTCCACGGGTGAGACGAGGCCACGCAGCAGCGCGGGGGATGCAGCAGTGGCTGTCCCCAGATCACAGCCCTGGGGACCGCCCTGTCCCACCCGGTCAGAAACCAGTGCTCACGAGCTAGCACGGAAGGGAAGGGCTTCTGCGCACCAGCGCTGTGTCGAGCAGCCAGGAAATCCTACCGTGAATTTCGGCTGACATTAGATGAAAAAGGACTGAGAAAACAAAATAAAAGAAAAAGAAAGAAAATCTCAGCTTTGGCCCTCTCGGAAGGAACAATTTGTCTGAGCTCATGTTGAAACTTTTCCCAGGATTTTCCAGCCTTTCTTTTTTTCCCCCATTGTGCGGATTGCCAGGACAAACGTGTGGGTTTGGGAGGCTCCTCCTCCGGCAGCCCGGTGGGGAGCAGCCCGGCCGGCTTCAGGGAGAGCCCATTCCCACTGCCCAGTGGCCTGGCTGCTGGCAGGGCAAGGTCAATCGATCCCTGGAGGTGACTGAAATTACAGAAGATGAGGTTTCGGTAATTGTAGAGCTAGCTGTAGAGGTTGTCTGAATATAGTGTTTTATTTGGTTGAATTCAATGATCTTCAGGGTATTTTCCAACCTGAGTGATGTTACGATTTGAACTGCTTTGCTCTGCAAGTTCCAGTGGTGGATGCAGTGAGGGCGGTGGCACTGCGCTCCCAGCATCCGTCCCTGGAGACATCCCGCTCATAGAATCATAGAATCATAGAAAGTTTTGTGTCCCGGGAACCATCTCTGAACCATTTACTCGTAAAGAAAAGTTAGGTTGGGATGGCTTATACCATCAAATGCTCTAACTGAGATGAACTGCAGCAGTGGCTGCGATTCTAGAAGAGCCTCATTGATTGACGTGCTCTTTTTTTCGACGCGGGAGACTGAATCGCCAGGATTTTGTTCTGGCCCTTTGCTCCCCAGCTCAGTGTCCTGGTGTGGGACAGGGGCCAGCCTCAGCTCAAAGGCTTTTTCACTTTAAAAAGAATAGAAGGAAGGAAGAAAGCAGCAGAAAATATATTAAAATGAGAGATTTTCTATTAGTTATGCAATCCCTCGGGAGCAGCCATAAAATTATGTGGCTTTTTCGTAGCCATTTACTATTCAATATAAAAAGGGTTGTTGCCATAACAACCACTGCATCATATGACATTTGATACCTTGGCGAAACAGGGAGCGCTCTTAAATCAACTCCCCAAATTTCATATGAAAGTAAATACATTTTACTGGTGATTTCAAGGGAAGTTTGCGTTGCGACAAGCAATGCGGTACCATCATCCCGCTAAGCTTCTGGGCTCGATCCTGCAAACCGGCAAACGTCTTCAAGCCCCGAAGCCGACATTACTCAGCAGTGAGCGAGATTAGATGCTAAAGGAGCATGTTTTCCTAAGTAAAATTAAATGGAAGGACCAAATGACACCATTTTTTCGGACATTTGTTGCTGACTAGGGAATGCCAGAAAAATAAAGACGTTGAGTTGTATTCCCGCCTCAGTTCCAGCTGCCAACTCTGTGATCAGCACAAAGGAGGGAGATGGAGGGGGGGGGGGGGGGGTAAAAAAAAAAAAATCTGTTTGTGTAAGCTCACATGTGACTTCGGAGTCCGTCTCACTCGCAATCTGGTCTGCACGTGCGACCTTGCGGGGGTAGAAGCGACGTCACCCTCGAGCTCCGCTTCGGCTCCTCTCCAGTCGGCCATCGCCGGGGCAGGCGGCGGCGCTGGGGGTGCGTCGCGGCGAGCTTCGGGCTGTGCGTCGCGGTGACCGCCCTGGGAGGAGAGAGGTGTAAAACATCGCTCAAACACCAGCGGAGATGTTTGGGGCTCGCCCGGTGCAGCCCGAGGAGGGTCCCCGCAGCCTTTTGGTGCTGTCCAAACTGATGCTCGTAAAGAAGGTTGCCGTTACCCACTTCGGTATTTTTTAGCAGCCATTTTGTTTCTTGAAAAACTAGATTTTCCAGGCAGAGAGAGTGCTTGGGTGGTGGCGGTGGGAGACGGCACCTCCACGGGGACCCATGTTGGGATGTCGAGCTAATATCCACTTCCTAAATTTGGGGTTATCCATCTAATTGGGGGATTCTGGTTGGTATATCTGCTGGATTTACCTTTTGTTGTCTCTGTTTTGTTTTTTTAAATACAGAAAAAAAATTGTATTTATTAGACTCAGAAACATGCTGCCATTTCGTGGCAGTTGAGCTGGTTCTTTCATAGGCAAATAGACAGAATCACCAAGCTGCAGAGAGAGGCTTTCAGTTACTGAGCCAGTGTGCCTCAGTGCTGCTCCGCAGACATGGTCTTCCAGCTTCCCTTATGGATTTTGTATCCTTGTCCCTTATGACATTAAAATTCCCCTCTAGCCAATACACCCATAACTATTTTCAGTGGCAAGACAAGCCAAATGCTGTTTCTCTTTTTGTAGCTAACCTATTTCAAACACCTCCATTTTGTACCGAAAACAATTTAAAAATGGATGTGGCAGTGTCTGATGCTGACTTAATCGCCCCATGCCCTCGCAATGAAGAAGATAAGTGCAGGAAGATACACAGTTCTTGTTTTAGCATCATCTTTGAGGCGGAGAGCTCCTACCTCACCTTCCATCCTGCTCGGTGCTGCTGCTGAAGCCCAGCCTGCCCAGCACCGAGCAGCAGCAGCCATGCTCTGTCCCGTCAGTTAAAATACTTCTCATTTTTGACACAATTCTTCAAGTTAATCTTTCCACTGATGTTCGTCATCGGAGTGGAATTTACATTTGTTTTGTGTATTTTTAGCCAGTGACCAGTTTTCCACAGCAGCCTTGAAAACTATTTAGCCTGAATTGTTGGCATTTCGCGTTGCGCAGGCACAGTGCTTTGCAGCTAAGGGTTGGGAGGCTTTTTTGAATGAGGTGATGGGTTTGTGACTGCACGAGGCTTACACCAAGCACCAGTAAGTAGGATGCACATGCGGACACAGCCTCTGGACATGAGTTCTTGTTTTCAGGCCTGTGAAATGTTGATTGTGAGTATACGGAGAGTGGTCGCTGCCGCCCAAAAAAAGATGGGAGAGATCACCCATACAGTGGCACAGGGAGGCCATCCAAAACAGCACCGCAACATCCCATTTTCATCCCCAACCTGACGTCCTGACCGCTCTGCCAAATAGCTGAAGGCATTTTTCTTCATTGTATGAGAACGGCGCATTTTTGTGGGGCTTTGCTTTGCTGGAAGCTGTTCCCCATCCGCGTCAGTAGACACCAACTCGATGAAGTTAACCTGAGGGCTCTGCGGTTCTCACGTCTATTAATCATGTTTTGCGCTCAGTGATGGCTGTTCGGCTTTGATCTGGCACATCTCAAGGGGGTCTTCTTTCATAGTCCCCTCACGTGAAGAAATTCAGCACTTTCCAACGGCTGCTTACACCGAGCCATGTGGGCAAATAATCGCTTCAGTGCAAGGCAGAGAAACGCTCAACCTTGTAAAGGCAGTGGGCTAAATTTAGCCATTTAGGGGATTTTTCCCTCCCCACAAACATCCCACAGATACCAAGCGGCTCACGATAAACCTCCAGGCAGGTTTGCAGCCACAACTATAACCTTGAGCATCTGTCAAAACTCCTTCCCTGAGTGTGTCTGTCAGGCTCCAAATGTCCTCTTCATTTTAGAAGTTGTTTGGACATGCAGGGTTTAAAGAGGTTGTAAAAAATAGAAAAGAAAAAGATTTTTAAGGGGGTCATTACAGCCCGGTGGATACTCCTTTGGAGGGGGAATACAGGTTGTTCATTCAGAGAGTATCAAAACTGGGGGTCCTCATATTCCCTTTAGGAAATCTCAATTTAAGATTGTTTTCTTTGTCCTACTGTTGACTTTCTCTGACTCTGGGGACAAGCAACCCGTCCTTGCTAGACCTGGGCAGTCTGGGACAGGAGGTGAGGAGAGCTTAGCACACCCTAGCTTCTGCTCCGAAAATCATTATTTATCAGCTGGGCTCAGCTCTTAATTATTGAAAATTAAAATTCCCCTCCTTATGAAGGTCTTGGCCCTCTGGCATTATTTGTCTTGGCTTTGTTTTATGAGTGGGTGATATATGAAAGCAGAGAAAAGGCTCTAAACCCAAACCTGAGCCAGCCCTCTCAGATCTACCCCCTGCACATCAACAGCCACAAAGTGGTTAAGAGGCTTGATGCAAAGCTGATAAAATGCCAAAAATTCCTCATTCTCTCTCTTGGGGAGCAGGGAGGGTTGTCTGGAAAATGTCAACAATAAAAATTGCATTTAAGTGGTATATAATGCAGCCAGCTACTGTGGGCAGTTACGTGCAGCCAGACGAAGGGGTTTAAAGAGCACAAGCTCCCTGCACTGTCTCGTGTCCCAGCTGGAGTGCACAGAGCTGTGCCGCCGCCGCGAGCTCTCCTTGGACAGGCATGAAATAGGAGGGGATCCTGGAGACAAAAGCCAATCATGGAGCAAATGTCTTCTGTTTCTTAGTAATTCTCATTTTAAACTGGCTAGCTCCACAATTAGTGTCAACTGACGCTGCTCTGCTGCATCGTGTACCTCCATCTGTCTGTATATCCATCCATCCATATGTCCGTCCATCCATCCACCAATCCATCTGTCTACCCATGTATCTACTGCCAGCTGAAGACATCACCCATTGCGGTCGTCCCTGCGTGGCCCTTCGCCTGCATCTGCGTCGGGGACGGACGTGTCCTTGCAGGCTGCTTTGGGCACCCCGATCAGGGGAGAGCAGTCAGCCTGGCTGGAGAACCCCGTGTCCCTGCAACCGGCCGGGCGTGGGGAGGACAGGCTCAATGAGCCAGCCTGGGAGCGGGAAGAAGGAATTGAAAAGGGTTATGCCAAGAAAAGAAGAAAGCAAAATTTCTTCTTTGCCCAGTAAAAGGAATAATGACTTTTCTTAAAAACATGCCATTTCTTAGAAGAAATTCCATTTCTTAAAATAATTTTCTTCTGTAGCATCTGGGCACATCCCGTCTTTGTGGCAGCACAATGCTGCGGGGCCAGGCTGGGATGGGTGGCACGGCCGCTCCCCGCTTGGGCAGCCCCGCTTGGCCCCCAGTGCTCCAGCTGTTGTCCTGAAAGAGAGGTGCCTGCACCCAGCCACCCATGCGGAGCCGCTCCACAAACAGGAGGAAAAAAGAAAATAAATCTCTTCTTTTGTAGTTTACTTTTACCAGCAGATAAAAGAAAAATCGCTTGCTTTTTTTTCCCCCTGTGGTTTCTGTGATTTTTTTCTGCCTCTGCTAAACTGTGTATTTTTCAGCTCAGTAAAGTATTTATTAGGAGTCTTTATGGACCAGTCTGCTGGTGAATTATACATATTGTACAGCTTCAGCATGAGCTGGGAAAAAAATTTATGGCTTTTTTTCCACCCAGACTGACTCTATCCAATAGCAATAAGAAAATGAGAGTTTACCAGGAAAGCTTTAAGTTCTGCTTGCCAGAGGAGCAGATACCTTTTCTGTCTTGGCTTCCTGGGCGTTTAATGTAATTTTCCCCTCTAATTTGAAAGCAAAGCTAAAGCTGAGCACTAGTGGGCTTTTGTGTCCTGCTAGTAAAGTCTGTCGAATAGCCATGGCTTGTCTTTTTTTTTTTTTATTATTATTAAATTGGATTTCTCATTTTAGCATGAATTGTTTTTCAGATCATTCTTAATTCAATGCATAAATACCAACCACGGCTGCATATCGTGAAGGCGGATGAGAACAACGCTTTCGGGTCGAAGAACACAGCCTTCTGCACCCACGTTTTTCCGGAGACGTCCTTTATATCGGTGACTTCCTACCAGAATCACAAGGTAGGCTGCTTTTCTGCCTAAAGGTGCTTAATTTCTGGTTCCCGGGCTTTTGCAACTCGCAGCCCTCTGCTGCCGACGGCTGCGAAACGAGCTTCCGAGCGGCAGCGGCACAGCGACGGCGCTGCGGTCGGCGCGGTGCTTTGATGAGCAGGGTCTGTTCGCTCAGAGAGGGGGAGAGACTGTTCTGCTGTTGTGCACAACGCCTGCTTGAAAAGAGACGTCTCCATCCCAGCGTTAAGCAAGGGTGACGAAGCCAGAGGACGCAGCGCAGGAGCAGCGTGAACATCGTTGGGTGACAATATCTTGGCAATGCCTGCGATTCCAGACACTAATGAATCGGCATGCCCATAAATGCTAAGAGACGTCATTCAAAACAGCAAGCAAATCTAATAATGACTAGTAAAGCTTGCTCATAAATCTACAGTGAAAAGTAATTATAGCATGTGTATTTAGTGAGACGTACGAGGAATGTAACCATAAAACCCCAGCTAAGAGCCCGCTCTGTGGTTAGCGCACGGAGGGAAGGAGGGGGTTTGAGTTTGTTTGGGGGGGGAACGTGCGGTACAAAGGGCCGGGGTCTGCGCGCTGGGCGTGCGGCACAGCCACCCCTGTGCTGCGGGCTTTGGCGTCTCGTCCTTTTCGTGCGGGTTGGCAGCGGCGGCAGTGGGTAGCGTCGCGTCGGAGGATTTTGCCCATGCGGGTTCCCGGCGGGATGGCTGGCACTGTGACAGTGAATTGTCACCTCCCCGTGCCGGCGGGTGCACCATTGCCAGGGCAGGGAGAGGCGAGGACGCCAGGCTCTGCTTTCAAGCCTTCTGCTGATTTGCCTGCCTCGGCACAAGCTCCTGCTCCCCTGAAGCTTTCCTGATGGGAGCCCAACTGCAGGGTTGTATGAGGATTAATTGGAGTTTTTAAAGGACATCAGGATTCATAAAGAAAGGTGCAGAGTGAAGCAGCACTGCCGGAGCCCTCCTGTCACCCCGAATGCGAAACCTGCCATGCGTTACTCTATCAGCTCCTTTTCTACACATTCGTAGGAAAATACTACAGGAACAGGAACATATGTGAAATTCTTCCTGCCCTATAATCTGACCAGACCTCTTCCTCCCAAGTAGGATGCCTGTATGCCCTTTGAGGCTTGAAGCGCAGCGTCCTTGCAAGATTTTGCAATTAGTGAGCCAGTTGAAAGACTCAGAGCAGAAATGTGGATGTGTGTGTTATGGTAAGACGGGAAAAAAACAGAAATCCCTATTTGGACACTGAAGTGAATCCTGTTTGAAAAGTTGTAGCTGTTGGTGTAAAAGGACCAGTTGCCCAAACATGGTTAACCAAAAAGGCTCGAAAGAGGTTATTTAATACCTACTTAAAGTGTCTCGTGTGTCAATAGTGCCTTTCATCCCTAAGCTTCCCAAAGTGCTTCATAAACTTAATACTTCCACTGTCATTGCCGTACAACCACTGCTGGGGGAGGCTGGTGGCTGGGCGGCAGCACAGAGCGGACCTGGCAGACTTAGGGAAAATGCCCCAGCTGAGCCCTAATTCTTTGTGAAGATCCTGCGAGGAGTCACCCCCGCGCTGCCCAGCTCTCGCTCTGTGATCTGCAGGCTGGGGGGGGGCTGGATGCCACCTGGCGAGGGGAGCACGGTGGTCTGCGGCAGAGGAGCGGGAGGCAGACGGTCTCGCCACGACCTCGCTGTCTCTAGAAAATCACAGCCTCAGAGAAACATCCGAATGGTTTTTACTTATTCTCTTATGCATTAACAATTAAAAACCTGGTCTGGGCAACTTTTAGAAAAAAACAGACTATGGAATTACTTCTAGCTCAGAAATATCCTGCTAGCAAGAAGTGTCCTTGTGAATAATTGTCTTTCTAAGCAAAAAATGATAGTCTTGCTTACAGAGCTGACTGTGGGCTCGTAGGGATGGAAAGCTGAGGCTAGAGGCTACGCCCGAGTACAGCTCAGTGAGGAAGGTGTAGGTGTTTACCCCAAACTCCCTCCTGGGTTGGATGAAGCCAGAGGAAGGTGACAAGGAGTGACTGAAGCCCTGATTTCTGCTTATGTCAGAGGAGAACCACGGTTGCTAAATAACAAAATTAAATTAAGATTTACAAACCCAGTGTTGGGCTGGGGGTTAGGAAGGGCTCTACGCTTCTCGTGGTCCACCAGCTGTTTGGGAGCTACCCTGGGGGCACTGCGGGCTGTGGGAGCAGGGAGAGAAAGCTGGAGCTCTCGAGGCTGGTTAAATGCCCGTGCCACCACTTTCCTTCTCCATCACAGATACCGGCCAGCCGTGTTCTCAGGACTTTTTCGGTAAGGGGTATTTTTCAGCATTGCTACAAGTGGAGTTGTTAGTTACAGCAACACTCTTGTAAAATCGTCCGAACGCAGAACCTGTTTGTTATCCTCGCTGCTAAAATCGGATGCGGGCTGGTGCGTCTGTCGGACGGAGAGGGGATCCGTGCCAGTGGGTCTGCCGGGAGACACGTGTCCTCCCCTCCCTGCCAGTGTCCTGCCGTGCTGTCACCTCGCCTCCTCCTGGGAAAGGTCTTTGCAGCGACAATCGGGTGCCCAAGGAGCTGATCCTCCCCGCTGGGGTCCCTAAGGAGGGAAGGATGTTACTAAGACCTGGTTCTGACCCGTTCTGTCCGCGATGCGTGTTCGACCTGTCGATAACCCTACTGCCAAAGGGCCTTGGGCGTGTGGTCGGGTACCGACACACGTCCAGCTCTGTGGGAGGCCAACAAGGGATATTTTTGGGAACTCCTGTGTCCCTACAAACGTTCTGGCATTTTCCAGCTCCTGAAACGCTCGTGGGTGATCTTGTTCTCTACCTCTTTCCCTTTACAAAATCCGTTGTTGAAGAGGTGCTTTCTTTTCATTTGTCACTGAACGGCCGAGTACCTCTTCCCGGCATTCCTGAGCTTTGGTTTGCACCTGCGTGGTAAAGGGAAGGGATCGGGTGGCAGGCTTGGCAAGGGAAAACGATATTTACTGGGGCTGCAAGGCAGACAAACTTCTGAATATTTTCTAAAGGAAATTTCACACATAACTTTTTAAACAGAATTTTCATGAAATGACAGAGCTTTCACAGTTCCCTCATGGAAGCTGAGCTCCCTCAAATTTAAGCCTAGTCTAAGTCAATTCTGAGGCATTTTGACCCTTTTAATACACTGTAGCTCTTGGGGGGAAAGGCAGTTCTTGCCAAAACGCAGCAGCTTTCTGTTGCCCAAAGTAAAAACACTATTGGAGTTATGCTTCCTTTCACAGAGGAAAAATGTCTGAATGACAGACAGAAAGATGTATAAAATTGTCATGGAAATGAGGGAGAGCCAGGCCATGAGGAATAGGGCTCTCTCACATGGAAACACTGGAAACCTTTTAAAGCAGACAAATATATTCTCTCTAACAAGAGCCCAGATTAAGAACACAAGACCCAAAATAAGACCCAGAGAAAGAAAGAAAAATAAGAAATTTGCATTCCTGCCCTCAATCGTAATTGGCAGTTTTATCAGCTTTAAAAGCTGCTTCCACAAGATCCAGCACTGAACTTCATAGCTCGGTTTCTCTCTCAGCGCTGAATGCAGAGGTGCCGTCGCTGCCACTACGTCTTTAAACGGGTGAAACTCCCATGGGATCTGCGTTTCACGGGGGGATGCGTGGGACAGGGCACAGAGAGACCCACGGCCTCAGACCCACTGTGGCACGTACGGCGCTGATCCCTTTTCAAATGCTTTATGGTTTCATTCTTTTAAAGATAACCCAGCTGAAAATTGAAAACAACCCCTTTGCCAAGGGATTCAGGGGGAGCGACGACAGCGACCTGCGCGTGGCACGACTGCAAAGGTACGGCCGAGCGGCGCAAGGAGGGGTGGTGGCGAGGAGGTGCGCAGCAGCGTGGCCACCTGCCCGGCTCATCGGTGTCAGGGAGCTGCTGCAGTGTGCACACGTGTATGCATGGGTGCACGGAACCCAGACAGTGTCTATGGGCAGGCAGTGTCCGACACACAGCCAGCGCAGACCCATGCGTGCCCTGTGCACAAACACAGCCTTGCAGCTGGGCTCTAACCCGCATTCTGCTGCACCCCTTTGGAGAAGAACTTAAAAAGTGCCTGCGCCATGGGGGCATCACATTTCCTTGGTCTGAAGGCATGAGGGCTTTGAATGCCATTTATACCCCTGGCCTAGGTTGCCCAGAGAAGCTGTGGCTGCCCCCTCCCTGGCAGTGTTCAAGGCTGGGTTGGAGGGGTTTTGAGCAACCTGGGCTGGTGGAAGGGGTCCCTGCCCATGGCACGGCCTTCAAACATGGTGGTCTATATGGTCCCTCCCAACCCAAACCATTCTATGATTCTATGAAAAGCTCTTCCTGCAATTCAGTGACACACTCTGTGTGTTGTCGTAATGCTTGCCCACACCCAAGAGTGTCATGAGTATGAGCTCATCGTATCTGGCAAAGGATGTTGAAGTCATTGCATGGAGATGCTCTAGGGAAGCCAAACTAATATTTCATCCTTCTGTTAATGCTGATTGCTGTCTAACTGGTCATAATTTTTCTCACCTCCTTTAGCAAAGAATATCCAGTAATTTCCAAAAGCATCATGAGGCAGAGGTTGGTGTCCAGTCATGGCCAGCTTTCAACAAAGCCAGACGTTAACCCACTTCATGGGAATCACCAGACCCTTCAACATTATCAGTATGAGAATGGTGCTCACATGCAATTTGCAGCTTCAGATACTCAAGACCTGCCACTCAACACCTTCACAGCACAGAGAGATTCAGGGCTCTTCTATCATTGCCTAAAAAGAAGAGGTAACTCGAGTTTACATCTAGAACAATATTACAGCAAATAAACCTAAGAGCACGAGCACTGAAAGCCTTTCACTAATTTCAGTTCATTTTGGGTTGGTCTCTTAGGCCTTGACCTTCAAAGATACTGATGCGATCAAAGTGTTTTGGAGGGTCAGGGCCCAAGAGCTGGGTTTTTGGGCAGTTATTTGTGGTTTTGTGCCATAGCAGGCAAATTCAGACCCTGAATCCAATCAAAAAAAGAAAAAAAAGATGAGAATGGATCATTCACATGGCATGAAGCTACACTAGAAAATTGTCTATTGTTAGAGTCAACTGAATTAATAATTGTTTGGAGGAGGCCTCATCTACCCTGAGATGTTCTGACACTGCCGTTAGCATTAATGAATTGTAGATGTTCAGCCCTTTTCCGGGATGAAGCCATTAGCAATTCCCTCGATGTCTGCAGAGCAGTGGGGCTGTGGTAGCTGGGTATAAGCATCCCCTTCTCCTTATCCACTAGTTCTCAAGCTTAAGTGAGCTGTAACTACATTCTCTTCCTTTCAGTCCAGCATCAGATGAGATCATGGCATGTTTTAAGTTAAACAGAAAAATTTTGCGCAGAAAAAAATTGTTCTATTTACACATGTCATTGGCCACTAATTTATTTAAGCTGTGAGAATCCTCTAATCATGGGCAAATGAAGAATCAAACAGCACCAATAATGAGGACTGCAAGGCAAATATGTAATTTTAGCATATGTTTAGTCCACAGACAAATTCACTAGTTCATCCAGAGAATATTCCTAAGAACTAACAGCAAGCTGCAGGTAAACACAGCCACGGGCATCGTAATCTGTAGGAGAGGGGCTACAGCTTCTCAGCGTAAAGGTGCAGAGAGGGGCTGATGACTGGGAAAGGGCTCCTTTATCTGGAAATATTTCTGCAGCTTTTGACATGAATATCTGGGAAATGTATGGCCATTTTTGTAATGACAGGAAGGCAGGCTGCGATAAGACCCTTGAAGAGACTTCTTGAATTTGTCAGGAGTAACACTGCCAGAGTGTCAGGGACCCCCGTTATCTGGATGAACGTGAAGTAATCTCTGATGTGAGAATAGTAGCCCAAGCCACTCACTTAACCTGATAAATGCCACCAGGCTGCTTTGAGGCTGAGGGGATTAGCCTGACATTTGCAACACAATGTCTTCTTGATATTGTACATTGTCTTTTCAAACTAAAATGGCTTAAATGGATTAATCTGAAAAAGAGCACCAGTTGTTTAGCGAAATAATCACAGACTGCATGCTCAGCTTCTGAGGGGACTCCATAAAACCACCCCAGGCTCTTAGCAGGCTGCTGTTAAACGCCGTCGCTCTCGGAGCTGCTCCTGAACATGCATTTTTTTTATCTGCAGAAAGCGCTCGGCACCTGGACCTGCCCTGCAAACGCTCCTACCTGGAAGCCTCCTCTTCTGTAGGAGACGATCACTACTTCCGTTCCCCGCCGCCGTACGATCAGCAGATGCTCAGCCCTTCCTACTGCAGCGAGGTGACTCCGAGGGAAGCGTGCATGTACTCTAGTTCTGGGCCCGAAATCGCTGGTGTCTCGACGGTTGACGACTTGCCGCCTCCACCTCCCCCCTTGAGCTGCAATATGTGGACTTCTGTCGCACCTTACACCAGCTACAGTGTTCAGACAATGGAAACTGTCCCTTACCAGCCTTTCCCTGCTCACTTCACTGCCACCACCATGATGCCACGGCTCCCGTCCATCGCAGCTCAAGGCTCGCAGCCGCCGGGCAACAGCCACTTCAGTGTCTACAACCAGCTGTCCCAGTCTCAGGTTCGGGAGCGCGTTCCTTCATCATCTTTCCCGAGGGAAAGGGTGCACCCTTCTGTGTGCGAGAGAAAACCCCCCTCTCCGCACCTAAACGCGGCGAACGAATTCCTGTACTCACAAAGCTTTTCCTTGTCGAGGGAGTCGTCGCTGCAGTATCATTCAGGGATAGGGACTGTGGAGAACTGGACTGACGGATGACTCTGACGGCCAAGCGATGCCACAGCCAACGTTACTGCTCCAGGACAGTGTTCAGTCAGTGTTGATACCTGTGGGTAACTTGCACTTCGGTGAGACAAATGTGCATTTCCAGAGGGATTTGTGTGGGTGAAGAGCTTGTATCTTCAGACACACAGAGAATTACGTCTCCGGTCTCAGTGGGCTGGATTCATCAGTCTCTTACTGACTCCCGAATAGATTCATTCTCGCATCTTCATTACTGATCCAGTAGGAGCCATCTTCATGGCTGACAAGTGAAGTAGCTAGTCATTTTCCTTTGCTTGTAACATTAAACATCCATGAGCAAATTTTGGTTATTTGGGAAAAATACGAGCTTCACTTTTGTGGTACTTGGTTTGTGAAGTCACAGCATCCCAAAACTCAAAGGAAAAAGCGATCTGTTGGGTTGCGTAGTTCCAGGACTGCTGTAGCAGCATTTCTTTAGCTCTTTTTAACTGTAGAAATTCCTTCTTCCTCTGGAAGTGACGGAGCCGTAGGAGCGCAGGGGCCGGCGGGGAGGCTAAGCAGTGGGGTCAGGGCGCTGCGGTGCCGCTCCGGTACCTCCCCAGCGCAGAGCAGGGTTCGTGCCGTGGTGCGGAGAGGAGAAGGTACCGATGCACAAATGTCTCTTCCTCCCCCCACAACGACATCGCTCGTGGCTATGGGAAACTAAGAAGTGAAGTGTTACGCCCGAGGCCAAATAGCAAATTAATTGCAGCGTTAGGAACAGACCAAGTGTCTTCAGACTCCCATCCATTGATTGAGTCACACTTGCTTATTGCAATATATTTATGAAGTTTAAGCTTAAAAGTTGCTAATACTTTCCATGATTTCTGTATTTGCTGGTCCTTGATTTCTTTCGTATTCAGCTGAAACGCGCCTTTTGTGCTATGTTTTTTCTTTTGCAGCTAACTCAGAAAGAATTGTTTTCAGCATAAAGGAGGCATAGAGGAATATTTTCTTAATTGTGGGGTGGGATGGAAAGAATTCCCATTACCTGTCAGGCTTTACAGTGTACAAATATTTGTAGAACAGGTAAAAATCTGTAACCAGTGTATACATTGCTACTATTGTTTACTGTGGAAGTATCTGGAACGGACTCCTTCAGTGCTGGCTTGGCTTACCAGAGTGTCCCTACGAGGTAAGGAGGGATCGCTCAGCCAACAGCCGCGGCACAAAACGGCCTCACGTGGGAAAGCAAGCTGTGCTCTTTCTGGAACGAAACTCCCATTGCCTTCACCTGAAAAGCCCCGGAGCAGGGATGCGTCTCGCTCCGGTCCACAGTGCATCCATCCTGCTGAGCTCCCAGGCGACGCTCTCCCAAGGGATGGCGACACAGAGGCGATGCTGTGAGTCTGGTTCCACTAAAGAGCGCAAGAGTTAAGTTTCATCCCCAAACGGGCAAAGGCAAGAAGCTGAAATACAGATTTGGAAGTGGGGAGGTACTTCTGCGTTCTGAGGAATCCATTCCCACGCAGAGAGGCTGAGGGATGAGGGCGGTTGCTTACAGGGAGACAACCCTGGGGCCGTGAAAGTGGAGTTCATGTTTCCACCAGGACAATCTCGAACACCCATTCAGCAGACTATGTGTGTGACCGGTGTGGATTTTGTAATCAGATTTTGGAAATCACTACAATTTTTGCATGCTGAATAGCTATTTATATACATATATATTATATATATATATATAAAAATATATATATATCACAAATGCAGGCCACGTGTCCAATTCAGCTTTGCTTTTTACGAATGAAATAATAAAAATGAATGTTGCAAGGTTTTTTTGGAAAGACATCTATTTAAGATTTTTTTTATTACACACCTTTGATGTAAAAACTAAGAATTGGTTAGATAAAAAACATATATACTACAGATAAATCTTTATTAGAAACCACATTAGATACAGGTGGTATGGAATTTTTAAATGTTTGTTACATAGCATGGACATTTTATTTTACGTATCAGAACATAAAGTCATTTTACTACTATAAGCTGTCTCTGGGTGCATTTCAATAATTAGTATAAAAAAGTCCCGCGGTGAATTACTGGACACCTCGTCTCTCTTCTGTCTCCTACTGTCCAATTGTACCAACGTTACACTTTCCCAAGGTGCACACTTGACCCTTTTTCTACCGTTGAACTCTAACTGCCCACTGCCAGACTAACAGGTTTTGGTTTGTTGGTGATATCTTGTGTTTCTCTTTTTTAATGGACACGTGGATTGATCTGAACACACCGAGCACTACTAGGCTAAGTTAAAAGCAGCCGCTGGCCTGATAACAAGAGCAGCAAAGCGAGGTTCCTGTACGTACGTGCACATCAGTTACAATGACAATAGTGAAGAATTAAAGGTTGGAGGCAGGGGGAGAGGTCTGGGGGTGTCACTACCCGTAATTTGAAATGCTCAGTTCATTTCTCATAGTGACACTGAATCAACACTAAACGAGACAAATGCTGCCACTATAACCTAAAAATTAATGGGGTCAGCAGCCCAGAGTCCAAATGACAAGCTAGACTGGATCTTTTGCCTGTTTTACAAATATGATTAACAGAATAACAATGATGTCATTTTTAATGAATAATCATTGCTTCTATTTTTAACCATTTTTCATATACCTTCTGCTCATCAATGCAATATTTATTGATTTAAGGCAGTTTAAAAAGTCACTCCTATGAGAATTGTTCCAGCAGCTTTCAGTTAATGCAGGGGATGTGGAGGAGACTTGAACACCTAATTAATCCAAGGTCTAACGGGGGAGCACACAGCAGGCACTGCTGTCAGCCTCTGTAAAGGGCACAGCCGAAGCTCAGTCTCAAACCAGCCACTGGAGCTGAGCAAGTGCCCTGCAAAACCCTTTGGCAAATAACAAGCTTTTAGTTGTAAAAATAGGACATGACATTTGCAAGTACAGGACCTGATTGTAAAAGGCTGAGTTAGCACATAAATGTGCAAAATTTGGATATATGCTAATCAGCTCATCTGGGCTCCTTTTTTAGTCAGTGGAGAGAGATCAGACATTTAGATTAAAATGGGATGAATCATTCTCTAGTGATGATCTTTTTCCACTCAGAGAGGAATCTAGCTCGGTCACTTAGACTAGATTTCCCATTTCTAAAGAGCTGAAGTTAAGTTAGTGGGATCCCACTTCTACGTGACATTTATGAGAGCATTTAGACAGCATTAAATAGTGGTCAGTTTACAAATCCCATCTGACCTGAACACAGCTCCATAGCAAGCACATCCCTGAAGCACTTTCTGGTTGTATTCATTTATGGAATGGAAACATGCTGTTCTTTTTTAGTTTGGGGTATTTTCGTTGCAAAATTTCTAACCTGTTTACGTATCCAATCCCAAGAGCGAGCTCATGGGCAAGGCGGGCAGCAGCAGGCTTGGCCAGGTGAGGCACCCGGGTTCCACTTCCCTTCTGCATTTCACATCTTGGCAGCTGCTGCCTGTGCGACTCCCTGCCAAGCTCCTGGCATGCAGCATCGTTCCCGGAGATGCCTGCCTGGCTGTGGGCATTCAAAAACAGAGAGCACAGCAAAAACGAAGCATCCGTGAGGATTGGGACCTGCCTGTTCTAGAGGCAGGAAGTTAATGGTCTATTTGGTTTTCAAATCACAAACACTGAACTGTGGACATCATTAAAAAAAAATCCCAACAACCTGCACAGCATTAAAATAGCTCAAGTATGCTTACTGCGTCCAGACTTGATTTACTACAGTTTAAACAGCTTTTACTTCTCAAGAATGTGGAGAACTTCACGTGTGCGAAGGCTTTTTCAGTGCTAGCTCCAGTGAGATGGCTTGTTGTATCCTAACAGGGTATGGCAATCCAAGTGCAGAAGAACGAGGTCCATTTCCAATCAGATTAAGGCAAAAATTAGCCAGCGAGGAAAACCTGGATACACACAAGATCTGTTTTCCATTCATGTATTCTAATCTGTACTAAAAGGCTAGGGGATTTTTTTATTCTGTTTTTCTTTAAGGTAGATGTCCAAATTTAATATTGGCACAAGCAAGCTTAGTTCCACCGAGTCCAACAGCACTTATGCCAGCGCTGAGTTTGGACTTCACTCTAAATAGAACAAATATTTGTATCAGCTTGCTGAGTATGTGAGTAATACGAATATTTGCCAAAATTTAAACAAGCTAAACTTCAGTCGTGCCAAAAGCCCCACCATTCAATTTGGTATCATTGGCAGCTCACAGGCTCAAGAGAGGCCTAAGTCTGGAAGAGCTGGGGTGTTTTTGGCAAACGCTATTTTTTTTTCTCTCTCTCTCCACATTTTGGAAATTTTGTGCCTCTCTGTATTAATTTATGATGTCATTAAATAATTCTTTTTGCAGCTTGTATAGAAAGAATGTTTCTTTTGAAGATGAGAACTCCCCTGAGGATGGTTATAGTGAAAAATTCCAACAGGAGGAAAAAACCTCCTCTCTCCTTGGCCACTCATGTTTCTGCAGTAGTGTTTGAACAGCAAAAAAATTTACAGTATTTTAATTTAAAGGCCTGCTCCAAGAAGGTGCCATGCACTCGACTGTGAAAAGAGGCCGCCTAAATTCAATGTGATTTGAAGGTTTTTATTGCTGTGATAGTAGCCTGGAAGAGAAATCATGATTTGCTGGTGGAGAGAATAAGATTTTGAACTGGTTTCCTTTCCACAAAGTAGAGGATCAATATTAAAAATGAAAGAGAAGAAAATATTGGGAACGGTACAACAAAAGCAAACAGCCTTGTCCAACATGAACTGTATTTTAATGTGAGAACAGTCACGAGAGAAACCATCCCTTAGGCTCTGTCTGTAAAACATTCACTGTAGGCATTGGCGTTTAGAGGGCAGCTTCGTGCTAGGATTCACAGCCCCTCCTTGCACCAGCGCGGTGCAGGATAGACCGGCCTGTGCTGTGTTTAAACCAAAGTGAAGTTTAAAATTAAACTTGGCTGCTCACCCCTGTTGAGAAATTCCCTGGGTAACGGCAAGGGAAGGTAACGCCCTCGGAGATTCGTGCCACGGTGCGGGGTGGTTACGGCCGCCAAGCAAGCTGGCATACCTGCCTGCTGTCAGAAAGGCCATTACTCCAGTCACAACCAGCAAACGTACCTGGCTGACTATTCTTGAGACTGACTTTTCAAATCTCACGGTGGATTTACGCAGGGTGTGCAGCAAGGCACCTCCGGGCTGAGAACTGCCCTCCTGAGCCTGAGTCCATCTTTGGAACCAGGTCCCGAGAGAAGGAAATAAAAAAGTATATTAATTAGTGCGAGGTGCTGATAATGCTCCTTCAATTTAAATTAGGATAATTTTGATTCCTCTTAATTAGAAGCTTGTTTAACAAAAGAAAAGCAAAACCCACTGGAATGAGAACAGGAGGAATAGCTACAACAGGTCAAAAGGCAGCTGTTCCGGAGAAAAATACTGATGGATAAGAGGTTTGAATGAGTATTCTGCAAATGCCAACATCTTTCAGCTGTTTTTTTGTTGCTGTTTTCCTTAGTTTTCAGTTAATACTGATTTTTGTCTTTCAGCCATACATTGTTACAGTTTTGATGAATGTTTTCACTGGGGTTGTATTTACAAACTGGAGGAAGATTTTTTTAAAAAAAGAGAATTGTGAGGAATGTTGGCACCACCTGCTTGGACACCAATGATTTTAACAATTCTGAAAGACGAAATTTGATAAATGTAGCTTCTAGCTGGGAGGTTTAAACTGGACCAAATTTGTGTACGAAGCCTTAGACACTGCCAGCAGGAATGGATGCATCCTTTAACAAGTATTTACTAGAGAACAGCATGTGCAGAGAACAATATGTGCAAAGCTACTCTTTCTCCTTAACAGCCTCTGTCTTACGTAAGGCAGACAACAATGTGTGCTGGAGTTCAGCGTTCAGCAGAGATGAAAAAGAATATTTTCATATTTTAGTGCCAACATCATAAGGCTCAGTCCTATTTCTGTTGAAGTCAATAGGAAAACTTTTATAGACTTCGGTATAGCCAGCCCAGCTTTCAGCCTTGGCTGTGCAGTGTACAGTTTAGGTATGAGGCAGAGTGCATCTGGGTTTGATGGATGACACAGCCACACTCTGCAAATTATGGTTTACTCATGCCCAGTGCATCTGAGCAGCTACTGAGAGAAGAACAAAATTTTGAACCTAATACATCGTGTTGTATTTAATATCAGTTGTGAATCTAATACACAAATGGAGAGCTCAAAACATAGGAAGAATAAGACTCTGGCCATTGATTACCCCCACTAAATCCAAGCACTCCTTTTAGCCTGAAACTTTAGAGCAGATTGCCCTGGACATGAGGAATCAATCACAAGACATCCTGGAAAGGTGATGAACTCACTTTGTGCATCAGAAGTAATATGAAACAGTCAGCATGCAATGAATACCTAGACTGAAAGCAAAGGTGATGGCTACTAAGCAACTACATGCAGGACAAAAATGGAAGTGGGAATAGGTAATCAATTCAATTTAAAGTAAAAAACCAAAGTTAGCCACAATGTCTCACCTGATTAGCCATCTTCGAGTAAGGATTTATTCTAAGATTTACTTATGAGAACACCAAAGGTGACCAAGAGGAGAAAAACCCAAAGATTTTAGCCATGTAAAATTCCTGTTTTAAATGAATCTGCATTCTTCCTTCCCATCCTTCTTAAGACAGAACCAGTTCAAAGCTTAGATAGTTCCCCCCCGCCCTCACCCTTTCCCTCCCGCCATTTATCATTATGAAGGCGAGTAGACAGGTTAGAGGCAGGAAAAGCTTCCACTGGGATTTCTGTCCAGTATCACAGAGGACTAGATTTACACTCGGTGTTCGAACTGAGCACATGCCTGTTGCATAAATGTTTGGACGACCTGCAGTTTTTCTACATTTCTTCATCATTAACATGTAAGGAGAAGGGGGTTTTAACTCTTCGTAAAAACATTGCCCAGGCGCTTCAAGACTGGAAGGTGTCAATGCCAGTAGGCTGGCGGAGTGTCCATCGACCAGCCTCCCCGGCGTGGCACAGAAACTCGGGAGCAGCAGAGACGTCAACTCAAGAACCTAGAAACAGAAATACCCCGACGCTCTGAGAACCAGGGGAAATGAGGACCAATCCTGCACATCCCCTGCTAGGGCAAGTCCCACTAAAGCACACTTGCGTGTTCACAGTGTGACCGAATGGGCTGCTGCAAGCTCACTAGGTGTTTTAAAAGCTAGTGCAGACATAGCTCACTGTCCCTCTGAAAGATGATAAGCTGACTTATAGATGCAAAGAAGCCACTACTAAGTTCTCATTTAGACCAGCTACTAATGCAAATCAACATACGTGAAGCTAAAAATCCGTACTTACTCGTATTCCTCTTAGCTGTGGTTTCAAAGGAGAAAACAGCTTCAACTGCAACCTAAGAACTCCGGTGAAATTCAGGATTTACAAACGCTAATGTACTCTGCAATGATTCAGTCTACAGCCATTAGTGAACTGCTTAATATTTGCTTTGCTTCTCTCATGCATAACATGAAAATAATATTCACTCACCTCTGAGAAATACCTAATTACATTGTTTGAAAATCAGTTTTCATCCTCCAAACAGCAAAAGAAAGGGAAGCAGGAAGTCAGCAGGCAGGAAATAAATGCAAGGAAAATGTGAACTGCAAAACTAAAAAGAGGAAATAAAGGAAATAAATAAATATAAAACTCCTCTTCTTGCCGAAGAGAAAAAGCAACCAGCAACAAGCAAACCAGCTGCCTGAGGATCGGACTGTCACCGGCGAATGTACGCACTTGTGCTCGGACGCGAGCGACCGCAGCGCAGTTACGCGCAGTGCGTAAGGCGAGGTTCACAGCTCAGGGTAACTGAGATGGAGACCCTCGTTTACGGCACCCACACACTGCAAAGGCTACGGATGGCATACCCTGAGCCGGCACTCCGCGTGGAGACAACAGCTCTAGCAGTATGGAGACAGGCATAGGTTGTTCTCGAAGTTTACCTGTTTGAACGGTTTCTGTTGTCATAATATGTGAAGAACTATGGATAAGACTGCCATGCTTTCATAGTTTGAAAAATCGGTCTCTGAAAATGTGCAAAGAAAGGAGAAAAGTAACTTTCATCCTATTTAAGACAGACTAAACATCCCCTTCCTCCTGGGATCTCTTCTTACTTCTTTGGTTAATTTTACAGGTATATGGGCAAGTCCTGACCATCACATTGATGCTAATAAAAAAATTTGTATTAATTTCAAGATGGCAGGGTGTTCTCCCACCACATATACTGTATGACCCTTTCCTGACAGGCTAATATACTAATAATTCCTTACTTGGCTCCAACACTATGCTCAGACGTTTCCTTGGAAATATTTTATTCCTTTCTGTTGTTTCTTAATGCAGATTGAGATTCTTTGTGTGGCAATGGTTCCTTGAATGGGTTTTCCACAGCCTAGATTCTTTTGTGTCCTTCCCAGTTTTCCTTTCCATAGACACTGGAGTGCACCATTTCAGTGAATCATGCTTTCTTCTAATAAAATATTATCTGAGTTCAATGCCAAAGCCCAGATTTCTATAAAAGAGATTCAGAATGAGCAATAAGTACAGCAGAAATTATTTTTTGTTGTGCTGTGGTTTTGGTCCTTCTCATTTTTGGGGGGTCAGAGACTCATTAGAAGACCAGTGGCATTAAAGGAACCAAGCAACTCATTGCATCTGTAATATTTCATATCTTTAGTCTCATTTAAGAGCTACCTTTTCTGCTGGGGTCCATTAGCTAAGTAGGCTAGGTATTGCTGTCTTCCTTCTGCTCCTGGGCAGGGCCATCAGGAGCTAGTTCAGCTCTTGGGTCAACAAAATCTCCGTCCTCTTGTTGCTCCGACCTTTCCCACCCCCAGTTCCTAAAGCATACTGACAGGTAGCCCAGCGGCAGCTGCAAAGGGTCAGAGCAGAGGGGAAGGGGTAGGGGGCCCCTAGGGTAAAAGCCTTTTCCTGAGCCCGAGGGAAATCGTTCTCATTATTCCTCTCGCCCTCCCGCCTCCCTCTTGGCAAGAAGGCGACCCAGTGCCCAGTAAAATGTTCGACCAAATACTCAGGACAGTTACGACGCGGAGCAAAGCTGAGCCAGGCTTCCTGGCAGCACGCATGGAGAGCTTGGCGTTGGGGATACAGTTACTGGCTCTGAATAGCCGTTACCCACCTACCTGCAGCAGAAGGATAAAAGTCAGTGGACAGTACAGTAAGGCTTCGGCTTATAAAAGTCACCGTAACTTCTCCACAGCGGTGCAGAGCAGAGTTGCTGTGTGTGGCCGGCTGTGCCAGCAAGCCAAACAAAACTCCTTTGTTCCAGTGTTGCATGGGTGACTTGGCTGTCTGTGCCATGAGCTTTGGACATCTTACTGTCTACACAGGCAAGATCTTCAGATCTTCAGGGTATCCACAATGTCTTTCATGTGGCAGGACAATGCTTCACACGGGGGATCAACTGGGAATTACCAATATAAAGTGATAATAATGGCTGTCCACACATTTCGTTTAATAGGGTACATTCCTTTTTGCAATATTACTGAAAATCACTAAAATATAAATGAAATAAAAACTGTTCTTTTACTTACAGCTAATAATAGCCAGTCATACCATCCTTGATCGCCACATATAATAACAGTCAAGAAATATTTTTAAATGGCTTGCTCTACGGTAAAATACTACACCATAAATGAGACTTCTGGAGATGTTACCTAAATTAGTCTTGTTCAAATGCCTTTGTGATATTTAATCACAGTAATAAAAGTTAGAGTGCTTTTGCCTTTCCATCAGAAATTGGTCTTATATGTTTTGTTAGTCCCACTCTATACTGGCAACGTGGTGTCGTGGTGTATAATTTCATAGACACAAAGACACTTCACTACCATAGCTCTCATTATTAAACAATATATTTTAATTGTCACCACCTTTCTCATATAGACATGGGCCAAATCTATCCTTATTGGTTTCAACTGAGCTACACAAGGGATGAATTTGGCTCAATATATATAAAAATACAGCAAGTCAAGTAATAAAAAGAAATGTTTGGGTTTCTTTTTTTATAGCAGTCAGTGCTTTTTGCCATAAGAACACACATGCCTGGCCAGTAAAATCCCATGATAAAGGACTAAAGTGTTTAAGACTTCATAGGCAGAATAGCCCATGGTGTTTAATTACAATAGCGAAAGATGCCATGTTATAAAAGCATTTCTTACCTGGAGAAGGGATCCATGCTCTCCAATGAAGCTTAATTACCCAAGACATGCTGAGTTTTTCCCTCCTGGCAATAACCTCTAACACCAATAACTCTGCTATTTCTTTTGACATCTGAATAGCTGAATATTGTTAATTTTTGTTCTAATTTCCTTATTGGGATTATAGCCTTCCAGTGTTTTACTTCCGATGAAAGTTTTCAACATTGTAAGAGCTTCATTCCTGGGACGTTCCTCTTTCTTCCACTTTTTCTCTTGGAATTCTGCGCTGCAATTCTGCCCCGCTCTGGCACTCCCGCTCCCCAGTCTCTTTACTCCTTCCCAGCATATTTGGCTCCAGATGTAGATTTATGCATTTCCCCTCTTGTGATTCTTTCCTGCTCCACTAGAAAGGTTTCAGCTTCATCCCAGGCCCCGAAGATCCACATTTCTGCAGCACATATTTACTCAAGACATTAAAGAGAACGCCTTGCCTGGCCGTAAGTCCCAAGCACTCCCGAGGCATTGGTTTTCCAGCTCTCACACACACACAAACACACAGGGCACAGAGCAGTAGCTCTGACGTGAGCAGCAGAGATTATAGGGAGTTCTTCTTTTACTTGTGCAAAAAACCCGTCCACAACTGATACTGTTTTGGGGAAACTGAGTCTGCATTATTTATTAAGTTATATTAGATTTATAGCTCAGATTTGTGCAGAACTTTTTATTAATTCATAAGGGGAAGATTCAATTTTTATATAGAAAACCTTGCTTTTTTCGAGGTGGGGAGGAAACTTCTCCCTCGGAAAATGATGTGATATTAAGCCATGATTTAGCATCATCACCTGCATTATCCTCCTCATCCTCACGCCTGCATCCTCGGCTTTTGATGAAGTCAATTTCCTGCGTGCATGTGAAAGCCTGTGGCTGCAGCCTGGAACAATCCTACCTCAGTGCTTCCCTTATGTTGTTGATCCTTTAATTTCCTCCAGCCGACTCCTGCAGGGGACTAGTTCGAAGTTTTATGCTACTCTTTTGGACTAATCATTTACAACTGACTTAAAAAAAAAAAAAAAAATCACTTACATACTGCTACTGCTAGATAGAAGGGTTACTAATTGGGATGTACTTCTAGCCAAATGGCAACAAAGGTTTAACAGCAACTCACAGGAACCTAAAAATTTTGCCTAAAGCTTTAAACCAGACCGGTTATTTAGAATCTTATTCCAAAAATACAGTTGCAATCCATAAAATACCTCTTCAGTGCAATTTTTCACACCTTGAAAAACCAGGCTAGCAGAAAGTCATATAAAACTGATTAATAGATAAAATCACAGTATCAGGAGAAAGATCTCCTGTTCTGATGCTTATGAAAGTTACACTCAAGGGTCTTAGCATGGGACCCAGGTCTATGCATTAAAAACACAAAATTGAAGCATAGCTGAAATTACAGATCTGAAAGACAGACACATGCTGGATTAGAAGTTTAAAAATCTGTGCCTTAGGGGCTAACTGTTCCTAATGACAAAACAGGAAACAAGATGAAACAGAAGTGGCATACATTAATTTCTCCAAGATTATTCATGTTAGTACTCAGTAAAATGGAGATCAAAACAGTAATCTTATTATATAGATATCTCTTAGACAACAGCCTTATTATTTTATTTTATCGTGTTAATGAAGTTCTCACAGAGGCACATCCTTCCAAATACGTTCTTTTTGACTAGCGCAGCTTTTCTAAGCTGTGCTGATGAGGAATATCATGACAGCAGTGACCCAGGCTTAAACACGCATACATGAATGGTCAATTATAATAATTATTTTTGTGTTTGTATACATTATAGGTGATAAAATTGTGCTTGAATTTTTTTATTACATTAAAGGATAAATTTACACAACAGTGTGATACATCTTACACACCAGCTACCACTACAAACTATTGTTAAATCTTCAAATCAGTACAAGTACAGTACCTCAAGTGAAAGCGAAGTCACACTACGTTTTCAAGAACAGAAATGGGTTCTGCTGCTATTTCTGGCTGCATCTGTTAGCCTGGCACAGATTTACTCATACAGGGTGACTAAAAGCTAGTAATTCAACCATTTCACACGCTCATGATAAAAATCTGAGATTCAACTAAGAAATTATTCTGGCGTACTAAATTAAATGTATTCCAAAATACTTTAGGAAACAGAAAGGAGGAGATAGAAAGGCTGAAGTGATCATTCAGTTGAATGGTTATGCATGGCAGAAACAGAAAAATCTCAAGCAGGAGCCGATTTATACGCTGCTAATTCCTTCCTTAGACGATCAGACTTAGACTGGTCTGATTTCAGCAGGAAAATCTCTGCACAGAGATCAACACTGGTCTCAGGCATAAGATCCTAATTATTTGAAAGGCATTTGTTTTCATAGCTTTTTTTTTTTATGTGTCCAAGTCGATGGCATTTTAATGCCTTATTAAATAGGTTGTTTTACAGCAGCCCGTCTGTTCAGTCTCTGTGCCCATGTCTGTACTTTGTGCTGCAGGATTTTACCTTTCATGCTAGCCAAAAAATATTTTCCGAATTCCCTATAAAAGTTTTCGATATTTCCTAAGACAAATAGAGTGTTTTTTTACATACTCTAAAATGACATTGATATGGTAGATATGACATGTATGCCTCTCCATTTATGGTGTGCTTGCAAAAAAGGTGAAGGTTTGTGTTCATTAAAGGGATACGGTTGCTAGCTTGGGCCCAACTTTATATGATTTTTTTAATTACATAAACAAATGCAAATGTTTTCATTTCTGTTTTTCTTTAATTGAGTTTAAATCCCAGCAATACAAAATATGCGAACACTCCCCTACCATGTTTTTAACCTAGACATTGCAATGTGGGGGTCTCTACATGCACAAGAAATAAAAAAATGAACCAATTTAAACCCAACCTGAAGTAAAATTAAATTGATGAGAAGTTTTTATATCAAATTGCTTTGAAGTACACGTAAGGTAAACAAACATTCGAATGTGAAAAGGAAGGCAAATTAAAAAATTGTATGTTCACCAGCGTTTTGACAACAGCCCCAGTAAAATATTTCTTTTCAACATATGGTGAAGCCCTTGCTTTGTTGAAGTCAAATGGCAGAACCCCACTGACTTCAGTGGGGCCACAATTTGTAACCAGGTAGCTCTTTCCCATCACTCCTACACAAAGACTGTACAGCCTCTCCACTTGTGCTGAAGAACAGCTTTATCGGAATTGGCATTAAATAACAAAGTCCTTTACTTATCTGTCATCTTAGTCCTGATGAATACGTGGTATGGATCAGGAAAAATCTTTTAAGATAAAGTATAATCTGGATTGCCTGTTTTCAGTTCTTGAGGGCTCTGTAGCAGTAAGCAATAATGAACAGACGATGGAAGCAGCCAGACCTACAAAAGAAATAGTATTTTAAAAGTACTGTACTTAGGGGAAAAAAGGTTTGCCTTTATACATAAAGAACTCTATTCATTAAAAGAAGTTTTTACAAATGTGGTTATTTCAAATAGTCAAAAAGTGTGAAATACACTTAAAATGAGTAAAATTTGTGGGTTTTCCTATGGGTTAAATATGTGCCATACTAATAAAGCTCTCCTCACACCTCTTCCCAGCTCACAGTCTTTGGCCTCATTCTGCAAGCTGTTTCGAGTTGAGGGAGCTCAGCACTTTGCTGGAATGGACCATTGGCCATTAAAGCCCCAGCTCTGCAAAGATTAATAGGCTTTAAAGGGATCCAGAAGAAATCAACTAGATCTGCTGTTCAGCATGGCACCCATCAGTGTCCTGCACCAAGCCCATGAAGTGCACACATGAGTGAGCTCCACGTGCTTACGTGGGTCCTAACATTTCCACCCCGAGGATCCCACTGGAGGACAGCGCACTCTGAGGAGCAGCTGTTACACTGAGTAGCTAAGCAGGCACAATAAAGGGAAATGAGAATGGAGACCAAGTCACACGAATCAGAAACACTGAGCCACCTCAAACCTTCTTCCTTACAGCCCCCAGCAGGTCAAGTTTGAAAGCACAAATTACTTTGAATTCTGCCTACTTGCACAGGCCTCGAGCTAGAGGTCCAGCTCCAGAATCCGAGCACCTCCCAAGCACATAAGTATGGGGGGTCATTGATTCAGAGGCCCCAATATAAGACATAAATAACAGCTGAGTGCTACTTCATGCTAATGTGCTTGTTTCTGCAGGAGGGCTTCACACATTCCGAACCAGTTTTCTGATGCTCTCCTTCCCGTTCCTATTTTCAAAATGTACCTGGCACTTCTGCTGTATAAAAAACACATCAACAGCTTACACATGAAAAAAACACCCCTGCGTCACATTTCATGAAATGTACCCCTGCTGCTGTAGGTCAGTAGTACTGGATAACCCAGAGTAACCTAGCAGTACTGCTGATTTACATGCAAGCTCATTCAACGCAGGTTTTCCAAAGTGCTGAAAATCTTTACACAGCTGATTTTTCCATTGTTTGATCCCTCCTACCGCTTGAAGAAAGCTTCAAACAGCTTTAAAATGAAACAAATGTGTTAAAATCAGATTATTCATATGTACCCACTTTCCTAGCTTTCGTCCTTTCATTTTTCAGCTGCCTATGATGTCCAGAAGTTGAGATATCTGTTTAACACAAATGTGTTTAAACCCATGCACTTATTTCTCTTCACTTCTGTAACTCTGGTATCACGGCCTGTTGCTGCACATGTCAATGAGACGCTAACAACGTAACACGATAGCTCCGTGATGGTTCAGGTATAGAAAAATAAGGCATTTAGGAAAGCCTTTAGATACAAAAAATTTAAAGCTGATTCTGTCTGCTATAGCAAAAAACCCTCAAAATTTCATAGCACTTCATTTAACGTAGCAGGAAAATCATCAGTCTGTTACTTAGTTCACATGCACAGACCCCAGAAATCATCATGATATTTTATACACAGATAGGTAAAAAACCACATATATTTCAGACACATGGTATTGTATCAGTCCTTCACTAAGTTATAGATATTCTTTGCTTCATCTAATAGTAGGGATAGAGCATTTAGTAGCAGCATACCTCCTTGAACACCAACAAATTAATAAAATTCAATTTATGGCAGCATACTTATGTCAGGAGAAACTAATGGATGATAGAGCCACATGTTTCTTTAATAAAATTATGCTCTTTTACAAAAAAAAAAAAATCCATAATTCTGCACACAGCAGGGATCCCATAACAGATGATGTCTTCACCCACTGTTCCAACTCCCTGTCCTGAAGGAACACAGACTTTCAGGAGACCCATTTTGACAACCGGGCTTTGGGCTACTATGTGGGTTTCCCCAGGTGACCTGTTTCTCGTGCGCTGGGACAGGGCAGCGGTGGTAACCAACCCCCAGCGCTGCTCTCTAGAGAAACCTGTGCTCACGCCCATTTCACAGCATGGGAGCACAAAAATCCTCCTTTCTGCGATCAGGAGGCAAAGCGCCCTTCAGAGTCCCTGCAGCCCGCCGTGGATTTGTCCAATCTGTATATCTTTTTCCAAAGAAATGGCAGTGAAAATGTTCTACAGATTTAACCACTGTCAGATGTTCTTTGAGCAGAATATTAATTTCTCTCCTGAGAATGTAAACTTTTTGTTGTAATAAGCCACCGTCCTCTCAAGTCCTTTGATTTCCTCTGTCAATGCTGCCCCCAGATCATAAGTGCTAGCACCTGTGTCCAGCCTGAAAGGTGTTTGAAACATGGGGAGGTTGAAATGGGAGCAGTTACAAGAGGCTTTTTTAAAAACTGAAAATGTTAAATCACACTATGCTAGCCACTGAAATGGTTTCCTTCTCACTAAACTCATGCAGTGGTTTTACAATATTAACAAAGCCACAAATAAACTGTCTGAAATAGTGTAGGAGTAAGCCTTAAAAAACCCCAGAAACCTTTACCTGACTGCCATTGTCTGGAGAGCTCATCAGGATTGTCCTGCCTCCATTTTCTTTTTGTCTGTGAAAACCATTCCCTGGCTGGCTGTGTACTCATAATTAATTACTTCTGCTTGCAATGATTCACTTGTCTTTGGATTTGATTTCAGGTTGATGACTTTCGACGTATTACAGACCATTTGTAAATACATCAGTCCCTGTTGCAATGTTTTACTTCATACCAAGATATCATCTAGAGTTAATCTGAAACAGGCACGCTGTACCATACCTCCTCCCCATCCTCTCAAACGCAGCAGGTGCTGAGCCAAAAGATGTCTTTTTAAATTGCAGTAGGTCTTGTCCTGCTCTGAAAGCTGTTCCCTCCTCCTTTTCCTGTTACTTGGCTCTGCAGAATCTGCTCAGGCTACCATTTGACTTTAATCAGAACTGCGAGTGAGGTCCAAAAATTGTTGAAAGCTCACTTATCCCATCCCAGTTCATTTCTTTGATGCCCAGTAGCACTTCTTACCACTTTGCTTTTGCTAAACAGCGAGGTGTGGTGTAAAGGGTTGGTTTCCCTCAGAATAAATCTGTGGTAGACCACTGTGTGCATACAGTGTATATTTATTGGATGCAGAGAACTGATTTTTAACTGGAAAAAACTTTCAGAGGATCTAAACAGTACACTGAAATCGTGGTTGTGGCACAGCCACACTGTCTTTATCCCTGCTAACACAAGGACCAACAGCAATGCTGACTCAAACTTCAGCAGAGGCTTATAATCGCAGTACAGCCTGGAGGTACTTTGTGGATCTTTGTAACCTGTAATGATCTCCAAGCTGTTGTATTTTCAAAGTTACAGTTACCTGTGCTAGCTGGGTTAAAGCTAGAGCAAGTACACCTTTCTCCACCTTCATATACTGCAAGGAAATAACTTGAGAACATGCTGCGACTCCACACTGAAATGAATTCAGAATTTAAACTTCTTCGTGTAAGAGAAAATTAACCTCTCCTCCTTTGCAAGGGCCTGGCCCTTAGAATGTGAATTCCATTTCTCTACCTTTACTTGGGCAAAAAGGTACTGCAACAAGTAGCTGCTGTACTGGTTCACTGCTGTACTAGGAAAATCTGCTCACTGCAAATCAGTTATCTACAAATATTATGCTTCACCTGGGCCACACAATTACAGAAAATTTCTGGAGATTTAATTTGTAAGACAATACTTCCAGCATATATTACTCTATTACCAGCCAAAATGAAATCCACATCCTTCCACAGCCTATCCATCATTTTAGTTACATTTCTTGCCCAGAAGAGGACAAATTTTGAAAATAAATTTTCCCACTTTTTGGATGCATCATGTTTGCCAGCAATCATTCTCCCTGCTTGAGACCAATTTTTTCTTTTTCAGTCCACCTAGTCCAAGAACTTCAATTTGAGAAAGGATACTTTATTCCATTCATTTCACAGATCCTAATATACATTTGAAAAGTAAACTGACCAAATCTAGAGAAAAGCTATAAGCTTTATCCTCGTTCCTTTGGAGCTCAGCACTTTCAGCTTCATGTCTTCACATTTCCTGAACTGATTGAAGAACTTTCCCTAGACATTTCTGAGGCTCTGTCCCAGCCAGCCTCAGAAAGGTTTTTATGGTCAATTTTTTCATAAGTCTAATATTTAACTGACTACTTCCTTTAATTTTTCCACAGCTGCCAATTTTCCTTGTTTTACAAACCAAGATTATCACTTTTCCTAATTGTACAGTAAGGCCAGGGATCAGATTAGGATTGCCCCTTTTCATCATTCATTTTATAAACAGTGCTTGAGTTACAGGATTTGGCTGCCAGAAGTCCCAGTTTCTGTCCATCTTTCCAGTCATTCATCAGGGCCGTGATTTGAACAGACCATATGTGGTCCTCCCGAAGCCCATAGCTCCGAAGTAGAGGGTTAGATATTTTTTGAGCTGTGCTGAAATATCCCATCTGATTAGCTGTAAATTTCACATTACAAGTACTTTTTTTCTCCTAATTTCCCATGCCTCAGAGATGACCGACTGACAATCGTTTTGTTCTCTATGGACTTCAAATGTGACTTAAGATTCTTTGATTTCATTCCAAAATTGATATTTTAGTTTATATCTTCATCTGTGTTAGGAAGTTGCAGACTGGCCAAAACTTTCCTGCTTTCTAAAATCTTCCGGTAAGCTTTCCGGGTGACTGCGGTTGGATTGCTGGACAAGGGAGTGATCTTGCCAATTCAGTCCTGGAGGTTTGTATTCAGCCTTCTCATCTGGCCAGGGAATTTTGTAGACGTCCCCAGATTTTTCTGTCTTATCACAGGGCTCGGTCCTTCCAAAAAGGGCTTCCAGACATTGCAGGTTCCATCTGGCCATCTTTGATTCCTGCAAATCCTGCAGAAAACAAGGTACTTGAGAAAACAAGAAAAACGAAGCAACAACTTTTCAGATACTGGTGTTTAAAAACACTGTCTGGATGTTCTGAATTAATATTGTGTTAGAAGAAGCCAAATGGCTGTATGCCAAGACTCAACCCAAGGTGTATTTTTATGGCAAAGCTATAAACCCAGAAAGTAAGTGGCTTATAATGGAAATTCTGACACACTTTTAATATTAAGAGCTGAAATATACTAGTTGTGGCAAGTAAGTATCTGACAGCTGTGGGACTCACCTGTCAGCTGTACCGCCTAAACAAGTTCATTTTGATGGTAGGATTCCTCTTTTATCTCATCCTGTTTCAGCCACACGGTTTTGGGGCAGATGGGTCCAGCCATACACTGGAATTCATTCTGGAGCCTTTCAAAACCCTTTTCTGACTGATTACAGGGAAAAGCAACACCAGGGATTCACAGGGCACCGAAGCCTGCAGTATTCTGAAGCTTAGTGCACTGACTTGGCTCCAGGCAGAGCGCAGCTTTCATCAGCCAGAAGATGGGAGTTTTCCTCTGACACTGTTCCTTTCAAGTGGGCTTCCCACAGGGTGACAAGGTACGGTGGTCGGGAAGAAGTGTGTGACTGAGCATATGGGCTTTGCATTCAGTGTGAAACTCCATCAAAAACCATCCTTGGAAACCTGCTGATACCAGAGCTACAGATCAGCCCATGCATGGCTGGAGAAAGGAACAACCTTGAGTAATATTTAAGATACTCTGTCAGTTTCCATAGGCATACAGATTACTGACCTGCTGTGAATGTGATAAGAAGAAGAAAATATTGGCAATGATGATAAAAAGGACTAAAAAGAATTTCATTAGGCTGAAATATCACACAAATAAATACTATACCTATCATGTTGTGTTACAATTCTAAATTGAAAAAAGGGACAGTTTTACTCGCACATGACTGCTCCCACCAACATATCATTTATAACATACATATATATGTGTGTGTATATATATATATATATGGAAAGCAGGAGGGAGAAGTGGCAAACTGGCAAAGCCAGTTTTTCATTAGAAATACTTAAGATGACAATGTTCAAAACAGCTACCTAAATGGTATGCACTGGCTCTAAACCTGATCTGTCTATATTGCTTGTATTAAACCTGAGATCTCCAAATATATTTAGGAGGGTTATGGATACTTTTTCACCCAAAGCATCTTGATTTGCTGTCATGTTCTTCAGGAAAACCAAGAAAAGAGTCAATCTTTCCATGTCAGAATAGAAGTTGAGACATGCATACACACACTTCTATACACATCTTGAACTTATTTCATACTTCACACACAAGTTGGAGAGAAAAGATTGTGACTCAAAGTGAATGAAATCTAAACAGCTGACATAAACACAGGATGGTGGATTAAACTTTCTAAGTAGCATGCAAGCCTTCTATGCTATAAGATTAAGTTTTGCTACTCAACACACAGATAAACTGCAACAGCAAATAACAATGCAGAAAGCTTTTTTTTATTAAATAAAACGGAGAGGAAATGAAAACCAAATTACACATTACTTAAAAATAATCTATCTGGAGATGAAATAAAACATTTGTGACTAAGAACCAGGATTCATACCTTTACTTCCAACATCTTCCATTAACACCCCTAGGAAATTTAACACAATTAAATTAATGTTCTAAAGGGCATGCTGGATGGAGGGAAGCAGAGCCTGGGGCATACTAACCGGCTGCAGTCTTTAAGAGAGCCTAACAGCTTAAAGACATAAGCAAATTTTACTTGCATCTTGAGGATATTATTCATAAACTTACATTAGCTTAGTTTGGTAGATTCTAAGGGCATTCACAGAATGCCTAGAAATTAAATCAAAGATAAAAAAAGGCAGTGTTTTGTTTCAAATGACAAGCAGGCTGCTTGTCTCGGATTTGAAAACCTCTGTGCTTCTCCACAGAGCTTCCTGTAAAAACAAAAGCTGCCATAATGATTTCATACAGGACTGAAACACTATTGACCAAACCAAAACGTTGAATACAAGGCAAAAATCAGATGGAACTGATGGAAGACAGTATATGAAGAATCTTAACAACAATACATGTGGATACATCAATAATTCTGCAATTGGAAGTTTTTAAAGGGCTGCGAATTCAGAAGAAAGTCAATGCTTACAGAAGCTTGTGCTTTCTATGCTGGACAAATGAATTGAGTTTGCTAAACTGTCTGCGGTCTACCTGACAGACAAGAAACATCGTGGTGGTTATGTGCTCTAGCATTTTTATTTGGAAATACAATGGGTATGTAAGACTTCAATGCCTTGGCTTCAGCTTCAGTTAGGAGAGCATTATGAGGTAATACACACACTCCCTTTTCTCAGATACAGCCAATACTACATGATACAAAGCATGTTGCTGCTCTGCTTAGTTGACATATCTTTAAAGTCTGCATATCTACCTATCTAGTCTACATACCTTTCAAATCAATTATTTTAGCGGCTCTTATCATGTTTGTATTTAGATAAAAGACAGATGAGGTTATTTTTAATATTCTGGCAATGGAGGTTATGTTCCAGCAAACTTCTGTCATCAAGAGAAATAAGGGATCCTGCCTCCTGCCTTCCTTCCATGTATTTTCTGAACAAGTGGCACCTATTCTACTTTGTGCTATTTACTTCAGTAAGATTTTTGGGTGCTCCAAGCATATACACAAAATCAAAGTTAAAAATTAACATTAATTTTTTAAACATAAAATCAGTTCTGATGCAACCCAACGAGCTGAAGGAAAGTATCAATGTGTCTGGGGAAAGAGTCTTTGGCAAGGGACTTTATTTTTCTTTTTGTGGAGATCAGGCTTTTCTTCATGATTAGTCTCATATGTTTCTTGTTGGTTACTCAGGTTAATTTCTAAATATCAATGAAGGTCTATGTTAGTTTAATCTCTCTATTTGGATGCTATTGGAATGGAGCCCCAGCATAGGTACATGCCCAGGTCTTCTCCAGCTGTGCCTTGCAAATGAGGGAAAGGAAGGAGATTGACAGCAGCTCTTGTTGCTCCCCAGACCAGCTCTGCACATCTACAACGGCCACAGTGCTTTCTTTGGACCAGCCTTCCTCCTTTTATTAGCTCCTAGCTGCTTTTCTGGGTAAGAAAATCAATGGAAAATGGATTTTTTAAAATATTTGTTTTGGTGTAAAACAAAGATAGCCCAAGAAAAGTACTTCAGGCAGAAATCTCATGACTGAAAAATTAGACTGGTAAGATTTTAAAACCAAGTGAAGAGTTACGGGTTTGCTTGGGCTTACTTTCTGTGGAAGAAAGAGCAACTGACAAGCCCTTTTTTGGAACAATGATGCTCAGCGCCGTTGAGGGTCTAAGTATCTCCTTCTGACATGATTTAAGTCAAGAGATTTTTCTTAAACACGTATTAACTATTAGAATATTAGATTTAAAGAAAGATATACAACTTCCACCATTGAGGTGTAAAAGGTTTAACAACTCAGACCCCTACAGTCCAAGCAGCAGAAGAGCGAGAATATTTCCGCTATGGCATGGGAGCAGGATGTGGAAAGTTGGAAGGTCACTGGAAAAACTATGTGCCACAGGAACTCCATTTTGTTCCATTTTGAAATCATCAGGGAAAAACTGAGGGATGCAAGCCATGAACACGAATGCAACCCCAAGCAGGGGGAGTGCAGCTGTTACGGAGCTGCTGCAGCTCTGGGTCTGCAGAGGGAATTTTGGAGATCCGCTTCGTCGGTGTTCCCCAAAATGGCCACCCTACACCACCGGATAAAGCCCATTTACCTGGGCGTTGCAGAGAGGCCGGGAACTCATCCAGCATCAGCGAATGTGTTGCACATAGTCAATCTGCATGAAACAGCAGAAATCCCAAAATCACTCAGACAAAGATAAATCTGTTTCTTAGGCCCTGTCTAGACTACGAAAAGATGGGTTCTGTCCCTCACTGCCAGGGCTGGAGAGGATGCGGTCAGCTGGGTACATTTGATTATGTATGTGGTTGGACGGTACAAAACTGAAATCACTTTGCAGAACCAGCGTTCGCTGAAAATATTACTCTAACCTTAGCAGTTGCCTTGCTGGGCAGACAATGTCAACCTGCCAAATGTAAAAAATGAGGTTTTGTTAAGCTACTTGTTCTTAGCTGCTCAAATCTTGACTGCAGCTGAAGGAAGAAACCCCAACCTTCCCACGACGAACACATGGCTGAACCAAAACACGGGAGGTCCTTTCCTCAGAGAAGATGACAAGCCTAGGAATAATTGTTAAAATAAATACTTGAAAACTTGGCTCTCTTTCTTCACCTACGCAAAAAGGAACAGTTCAATCCATAAGCCAAAGTTTCTGACTAACTTTTATAAAGTATTTCTCCTTTGAAAGAGTTAAGCAGCATACTTTGATCTTTATGTATGAAATACTTAATCTTTCAGAGTAATCATAGTCAATGTCCAGTCCCATTTTAAAGTATAATTTGTGGCTTTAATATTTACAATGTCATTTTGAAGAAACACAAAAAATTTAATTTATAGAGAATTGTTTATGTCTGGTTTGAAGTCACAGATGTTACAAATTGAAGTTACGATATTAGAATTTTTCACATCTTTTGGACTTTTAAATTGTGCCTGTGGGACAAAAATTCTTCCTTCACAAAGCTCCTTCTCTGCCTGATCTCCAGTTGATTTCAGGACAATTTGATTTCTGCCTGACATTAGAAGACAGAAATTGGCTAAAAGTAAGTTTTGGCTGAAAGCAAATTTTTGGATCATATTAAGGATTATTTTGCTTGCCAAGTAATATTATCCTGTAAGTCTATACAGTGCAAACCACTATAGTAAAGGAATTTTATATATTATTTATTTCTATAGAAAAAGAAACTGATTAAGAAATGCAGAATGACTGTTTAATCTCATTGTAACACTACTGTACCACATATACCGGGCTGTATGAAAAGGTGGAGCCTGGGGTAAAGGCTGGGGTACACCGCGGGAGAGAGTACTTGGAGCATAGATGAAGGGAAAATGAAGAGCATGGAGGATGTTCACTGACTCTAGCGCAAAGCACAGCAACAATTTAAACTCAGAACAATACAAATAAAAGTTTACATTGACAGAAATCTTACCTAATATAACACGTATCATTTTATATTTAGTACCACTCAAAAAAAAGGGAAGAAGGATTGGCTCCATCCTGTAAACTCTTTAACGGGAGTACCTACAGCATTTTCATGTTTTCCTGTCTTATTTGTGATTGTTTTTAAGAGATCGGATAAACTGTACTACCTTTAGTTGCTTTAGGAACAACATCTCTAGTATTTTGACAGTATAAGTCATGCAATACTCCTTGTGCAAACAAGGAGGGCTGGTAAAGAAGATGGCAGTCTGCTTTTCTGGAATGACTTCAGTGCATGCTCTCCAAAAGAAAACTGGCATGTGTACCCTAGATGAGAAAATACAATATTCCTTCATGTCCAAACCAGTATTTTATTTGTAATGGCATTCATCCGACCCAGTTTTGAAAGAGATAAATGCAAAAGACTACATCTTCAGAACCCAGAAAGAAAAAAGGCTCACCTGCCTTGAGAGCTATAATTACCAGCGAGGGAGTTTTCCCAAAAGGCACCAACAAAATCAAAAATAGGTGGCAAAGTTAAAATTAATTAAAAGCTTATAAAAAAAGGAACATCCACTATCTCTGTCCCCTTGCAACAGACATCCCCATCTGGAATTTGTTTTTAGGATACTCATTGCTGCTCACAGGTTCCATGCTCCGCATTTCACACCATTTAACTATTGAAAGCTCTTGAAATTCCGGACCAGAGAAGCCAGAGCCCAGTGTATTTCACAGTGATGTAGCTAATGTGTCAGACTTGTAAAATAGCTCTTAGTGGTAGACCTCCATTTAGAGAAAGACGGAAACTAGCTTTAAATACTTAAGGCTTTAATATCTAGTCCATTACGCTGCAGCAAGGTCTTGTAAAGAGTCAATTATGGGATACTTCTGATTTGATCCACATGCAAGGGAAATCCGCTTCTCTGCCTTTAAACCTCTGTAGTAAGTGTCCTGTTTAAATAATTAGTGACACTTTTTCTTTGATCAAATTGATTCACATTGTTATTCTTTTATGTTAATTTAAAACTTAATCCATGTAAAATCCAAGACAGATCTTAATCCATCATTCAGAGAGCTTTTACAAAAAGGCACTATCATGAGATTGTCCAGAAAACACGACAGGTTAAAGACAGTAGTGAACCAACTTGAAGTAAAATGCTTTTGTTTTTTGGCCTTCTGAAAACCTGTGACTCGCCAACCAAGTTAATACTAGTAGAATGGGTAAGCAGTGCAACATTTTGGAAAGAATTGTGAGCAGAGACACAAAGCTAGCAGCTACTCTAGCACCAAACCTATTCTCCATCATATTTCACGACGAAGCCAAAATCTGAGTGTTTCCTGCCATTAAAAATGTGTTAATCATGGAAAATATTTTAAAATATACTGTGGCTACTTTAATTTATGTTCTTGCTTTCTATTCAAAGCTTAGTTGTCCAGGTTACAGGGAAGTTACCAGCAACAAAGTTGGAAGGGTTTTCAGGCCAGACAGAGCTAGTTAAGGTGCTCAGCCAGTAGACTACAAGAAGAAAAAATACTCTCAATATTTATCACTTCATGTCCATGCCATTGTCTTTGGTAAGATATTTCTATAAATCTATGAATGAGAGGCTGGTTACCTGTATAAGTGCGTAAATATATAAGTTTTGTCCAAGCCTGTAAATTCAATAGACCATGACAACTTTTACTTGCTGTACACATTCAAATAATCTGAATTACTATGGCTAGAACAAGGTAAAAATTAGTTACAGACTTAATTGAACATGAACTGATAATTTCTGGACAGCAGAGTTACATTTTACCAAAACATTTCAGATGCTTGTATGTCTTATAATAATAATAAAAAAGTTATGCTTCTAGGCAGCAGCCCTGCCATTTAATGACAAATGAGGCACAGGAACTACTTTGCTAAAACACTGCTGTATGTTTCTTCAAAAGGATTGATGGAGGAGTACTTAAACCCTCCAACTGTTTTTCTAACATATTACTGCAACACTGCAAAAGAAATAATAACAGATAATATTTCACAATAATTAAAAAAAATATTTCAGGAAAATAAGATGACCATTTTGTTTAACTGCATGACAAAATCTTTGAGCAAAATTGTTTTCTAAAATGACTAATGGAATGTAATTGCTGCAAGATTTCTGCTGGAGCATGAAGAGCTAGGTCTTGAGGACCTCTGCTGTTCAGGCAGCGCATTGTGCAGTACCACGGTCAGAATATTGCCTCTGCTCAGCGGCGAAGGCGCGCAACTTTGCCTCATCTTTAGAAATTAGTCTGGCTGTACAGTGACACTGAAATTTGAAAAATTATTTCATTCAATATAATAACCTCAGTACTTTTGTAAGAAAGTATCTTTCAAATGTCTGTCATTTATAAATTTAGAGACTGCCATGAAAATTTAAATGGCCAGTATTTCAATTCACATGCTTAAATTGGTACAGCGACCACAAGACTTGGAGATTTGCGCCTGTCTTCCTTTCACCATTTCAAATAGCGTGGAGTAAGAAGCAACTCACAGATAACACTGCAGCCTCCAAAGCACCAAAGATCTGGCAGATACAGCCTGGTGAGCTGTACACTGATAAATCCAACTGAAGAGAAAGTCTTTACAGAGTTCCTTCTGTATGGGAATAGTCTGCATCTTCCAGGACCACGGCAAATCAGAACACGTAACACCCAACGGCTGGAGACAATAGCAACAGCCCAGTGAAGCTGCCTCGGACAGCATGGGGCAAATCGAACAGCACAGGAACGCTACCTGTGAACCAGCCAGATCGATCCACTGCGGCTTGAATGTCCCTGCTGCAAGCGCCAGCCCCTCTGATGTGAAAAGGAGAAATAGCTAAGTTAGGGCTACAAATGCCAGTAAGAGAAGGAATGTATTGCTATCAAAGTCAGGAGGCACTTTCATGGAGCATGAGAAAGGTAAGCATTTTATGCTGTCCTTTAGGTATTGGGAAAAAAACACCTTCCCTGTAACATCTGAGCATTGTGCACACAGAGTTCATCCACAATCTACTGACTTGCATGTGCTACATACCTATAAAAGCTCCAGGGGTATATTCTGATCTTGTTTAAGCTACTAACTGTCCTTTATTAAGAAACAGTTTTTATTTTTCAGGAAAAGTTGGACAGTAAAATTTTGCCCCAGACTTGCTATTTGGCTTTCGAATACCATTGAAGAAAGACTGCACAAACAGAGAGTGCAGGCAGTGTTCTAACTCCACCCTTGGTGTCCTGCCCTTGACAAGTATTCTCCTTTTAGAGGTATTAAATCTTGGCAACATCCATTGCAGTTCCCACTTAAGCTGAAGTAAGTACATGTACAGAAGGGCTCTGTCAACATATCTGAGTGGAAAGATGTTTGGATTAACTAAGAAAACCTATTTCAAATCTCAGATAATAAAATGTCCTCCTAAATCCTAATTGCAACTTTCATCTTGTGTCTTAGACCTCGCCACCAGCTGATGTGCCGATGCAGATCAAGTGTTTAGTTTGATAAATGCGGCTTATGAGGGTCTTGGTATTGCTGACTGACAGAGTAGCTGAATAGGATCCAGGCTTCTAAAGGTGATTATCTGCCTAAAGAAGGAAGAAGATGAGCACAAGGCAACCTTGTTTGTCATTTTGCGCACTTAATCAGACAAAGCTCATAATACCAAGAGCTTCTCTACACTATCAAAAATAAAACAAAAGCAGCTTTCAAATAAATTACACTACCATTTTACAGAGGGGAAAATCCATAAGCACGCATTGGAGAATTATCTTTTAGTTGCTATTTTCCAGCAAAAGAACTTATAACTGGAACACTAAATCATATTCCCAGGGTCTTTTCCTTAGAGTGTTGAGTCTGTAGTTTATTGCAGCCAGATTTCACTATACGGCACACATAAGGCAGCATTCTTGTTTTAAGCAACACATCCAGGTAGAAAGTCACTAGATAATTTAATCTAAAAGGACAGGTCTTGTTATCTAAAAGAAATAGAAATGTAATGACCTTTCAAGGACGATACCAAACTGACAAAGCCAAATCACTAATACCCCTTTTCTGTGTTGAGATAACACCAGGAGTATACGGTCATTCCTTTACTTTTGTGTCTGTACAAAAAAAGAAGCATACAGCAATTCTAATGTAATATGACAGAGTGGTGTATTTCTCACTGACGGAATTAGCTTACAAAGCACTATGTCTAAAGAAGGTTGGTGAGCAGTGTCTCATTACACCCTACTTTCAGCTTTAGATGACAAACGAAAGAACAATTAGTTTTCATGAAGTTCTCTCTACTTCCAAACGCAAAAATCTGAGAAGGGGAAGAAAGAAGCAGGTTTACTCTCGGTTCTGCTTTAGGCTTGATATAACATCTACAGTTGTGTTACAAACTTCTATTTAGTAAAAAAATCCATGATATTTAATTTGCATTTCTTTAATCAAGAGCTTGCATTAAATTCATTCAATAATACTATAAATACAAACTGAGTATTAAAGCAGATGTAATCAAAATATATCCACTAGGGAGTACTCCACCATTTAGATGAAAAATAAAACAAAACCCCCAAACCTGAAGAAGAAATAAGGATGCTTAAGTAAGGCAATAGGAAGAGAGTCAAAATCTCTACTGAAATGCATTCAATCCAGAAAAAAAAAAATTACACATTCAGAATTGCCAATAACTTGTTATTCTCATTACTATGACAATTTAACAGCAATTGAATTCCTATTTCATGCAAAAGGTCCTAGTCTCCACTTAGATCTCACATACAGCAAGTATTTAAGCAGCCAATTGTTGTAAACCAAATTCTAACGTAATGGCCATTTTCTCTAAACCCTTAGCACGCGAGTAGGGTCATGGACACCTACAGGACTATTCACATGAGCGCAGTCTTGCAAGGTCCAGGGTTGACACTAAGAACTGCACTTTATGGCTGTTGACTGGTATCAGAATAAAAGTACTTCAGTTCACAATCTCAAAATTTTACAACTGATTATTTGCCTTATCATTTATTACTATTAATTTCATAGCTGAAAGGTTTTGATTATCAACTCTGTCAATCCAAGTAATTTTCAAGTGTCTTGTAATCACACCTAATTCTGTGTCTAAATCATTAGAAGGATAAAGTTGTTTTACTTGTAATGGTATTTGTCCTACTTCGAACATTATCAAACTGTTTTATCTAATCCTTTAGGAAACACTATAATGAGGCTCATCTAATGGCTTCTACTAGTTAGGAGGCAAACTAAAAGATTTAGCTCCTCAGTCTGTCTCTAAATCTTCTAAGTGAAAGATGATTTACCGTTAAGCTATGAAAAATGTGACCACTCGCAAGTCTGGAAAGTCTCAATCTGATTTCAGCAAACTTAAATCATGAGAAAAGATTGCGTCTCACTAACTGTAGATTTGCTTACCTAGGGAATCAGCATCTGGTGTGAAACATTCATTAAGTTATAAAAGGTTTATAGACTTGTCTGAGCTTCTATGAGGAAAAATTGTTAGATTTTTCACTGAAAATACTGAACTGAAAGGTTAAGTTTATAGCTTCTGTGTTTGTTACCTAAAAAAATGTTTCTCTGTCCCACTTCCAAAAACATTATAAAATCAAATAAAATATAAATCATTATTGTGAGAAAAAACAGAATCATCACAATACATTCAGACAAATATTTACAGAAATTAAGAGAAAGTGGGGTGGTTCTTGTTATGATGAAGCTAAATACCCATCCTTTTTGAATTACTTGATCTCCAACGTGTCTGAAGAACAAAAGAGGATAGTGCTGACATTACAGAAGATATAAAACATTTACATAGACAAGACTACGTCTTGTTTAGAACTTAAAGCAAAGATTTAACAACTAATAGTTTCAGAGCAAGCAAATCAGGAGGCGAGAAGGTGAATGAACCTACATAATTCAATTAAAATATAAATTTATTTGTACCAAGCTTTTGCAGGTTGTTGCTTGCCTTTTACCTTGTCAGACTCATGCTCCTTCACACCCTAGTACAAGCTCCCTCCCCCTGTTAATTCATATGAGTCTCTACTCAGCACTTACAAATAGGTTGGAATCTGCAACACAGCTCTGCACCCAGCATTACCCAGTTAAAACACCAACAGCTGCTCGGTATTAATAAAACTCAAACCTCCAATAAACCAGTGGAAGCTGTTTTGTTGAACTAAACTGAAATTTTCATTTCATAATTAAACCCTGCGCAGTACAAAAAAACCACAAAACTGAACCTGCAGTCAACAGGTTCTTGCAGACAAGTCATGACCGGGACTGAGAAGCTGAATTTAACAGAAAGTTACTATCTGGGAAAAATAAAAGAAACCCAAACAATACAAAACCCCAAAATAACAAACCCAAATAAACCAAAAGAGGGAGATATTAAGGCCAATATTGACCTAAGTATGTATTTAAAGAAATGGATTTCAAACGTCTGTGCTGAAACTCACTTCCCAACTCTTCACTGGTACGAGAAGCAGCACTAACTTCTGTAGGCTTCAGACTCTCTCGCCCTTTGAGAACACGGCGGGTGCAGTACATACTCGCCTCTGTACGCAAACACTTGCCTCCTGTCCTCCCAGTCCCCTACCCCAAAAACCCACCTCCTGGACAGCCCAGGGAGCAAGGCTGAAGCAAGCACTGGAGGTGGGCTGGGAAGCAGCCAGCGACAGAGACGTCCTTGTTATCAGAGGATGCTCCAGTGGAAGAAGAAAGTAACAGGCCCATGTAGACAGCAGCAGAACCTCCTGCTGATTCAACGACATCACGAGCAAAACACATGGTTTCCTACACAGAGGTCTGGAGAAACTGAAAGAAAGCAACAGCAACATCACAGAGGTAACCTCGCTAGAGATCCTCACTATTGGTGCTGTCATGCAAAACAGGGAGGACATCCTTTGCTGTCAGATTTTAAATATTTGTGATAGCTGTTATTACTATGCTTAAATATTTAAGAATTCACTGTTTTTCCTAAACAACAAGAAAACATTTTTTATTACTGTATTTCTTAGGGCTCAGGAGGCTTCCTCCCTCTCAGAAGACCTCACAGCTGATTTCCGTTCCCATTGAAGTGCATCCTCACTGTCCACAGAAAGGCAGGGATGCCCGTGCCTCTGCACTTGTCACCCAAATTTAACCAGAGAAGTCCTGCTAAATGACATGGGGGAACCTTGCACTCTAAAGCCAGAGCTGGCTTTAGATATCATTTTTTACAGAAAAAGCCTAGGCAGTATGCAAACTACATCTCTGAAAGTGAATTTGGTTTTGATCCTGAGAACCTCTCCTAATTAGTGTCAAAGAGAACTATTTCCTTGCAAAAATATTCTTCTGTCTTAAAAATAAAGTGCTGTACATTAAACAGGAATTTTATTACTAGTTTGATGGCCAGACAATAATCACCTTGGTATATAAGCAAGTGTGCTACAGCTGACACCACTGTGCAGAAGTTCAACCCCTTCCCCCACAAAAAAAAAAAGTAAAGAAAAGAAATGGCTAGAAAGAAAAACAGACTCTCAGAAAAGAAACTTTAAAATGTTTTAGGATAGAGGTGAATGCATATCCAATATGTTTATTTGTAAAACCAGCAAAAGTATTTGGAATAGCCACAAGTTCATATTATTTAAATCAAAGTTAAAGAAAAGATTAAAGCATACAAGTTCAGCACTATGGGTTAATGTGCCCATTTTACCTTCCTCCCAAGGACATATTCCAACAGAAATCTGGGAAAGAAACTGTTTTCACGGCCTGTTCAAAGGGCTAAGCATTGTGCAGTGTTGAGTGGTTTTCAGTTTGAATAGCAATATAAGCACACCTGCTGAAACATTATTCTTCAGTTAATGTTTACTTGGGGAATAAGAGTTTGGGGTTTGGAGTTTCTTGCTATGACACCATTGAAAACGTACTTCGAAAAGGTTATTTCAGTAGTACCGTTTGAATGATCCGCAGCTGACTGTTGATCTGTTCTGTGCTTTTGTCTGTTGTTCTGGTGTGCTTATCCAAAGCCTTTGTTATTAGCAACTTGCTATTCATAAAACCTGTGAAAAGTCTAGTATAACTAGAGATCAACTGAAAGCATCTTCAAAAACACAGCAGCTTTTGTGGCACCGGGTGTAACCTAAAATTGGAAGCTCTTCAATATTATGTATCACTACTTCAGCACACTGACATAACCAATTTCTATATGAAATCTATCATACATGAAAAAACTCTTCTATGCTCCAGGCATTACAAAGCTGAGATATTATTTCTGTTCAATGCAGTGCTGACAATAACAGAAGAATATGATGTGTGACTAAGGCAGATGAAAACGAACATCTGAAACATCCCATGAAAGCTGTGAATTGCTCACTTGTTCTAAAGAATATATTCAAAGTTTGCTTTGAACTTCCCTCTGCTGTGAATGACAACTGTGAAGAATATGAAAAAGCGGAGAGAGAACAAACACAATCCATTTTCTAACTTACAGCTCCATTGTCTTCAACTGCTTTTTTCCCCTTCCTTTGCATTAGGAAGAACTACGGTATTAAGGAGAAGTTCCTTTATAGATGGTCATGAAAAGGTTTGATTCATGGTCACACTCATATCACAGCAGATGTGTACTGTAGATACATCTGTTGTGGATACATTGATAAGTAATTTGTATTTTATAAATATTTCTATAATATTTCAGATTGTCTAGAAAAAAAAAGAGCTCTGACAAATGGTAGATGCAGTATTGTTGTTCTCAGTAAAGACTCCAATGCAAAATAAGGTAAAACTACTGTCAAGTAACATATACAGAAGATACCTCTAAGTTTGTCAGAGACTCGTTATTTTCTCTGCTAGCTCTGACACAAATTATTCACACATTTTTGAGAAAGGGAATTTAGTTGTAGGCAAATATGCCAGGCTGACAGCTCTGGAGAAAATGCTCTGTTTAAACACAGAGCAATTTGAAGTTAATAGCAGCCTACTACCCCACACCTACTTACTAAGGCGATTCAACATGGAGCAAGAGCATCTCTATAGGTGTAACTCCTGGTTTTATCACCCATTCATTCACATTTACTCAGACTGCTGGGAACAAACAGCATGGCTTTTTTGTGATACACACACCAATTCATGAAGCTCTGGATTCTCACCACCTTTCTCAACCAGAAAAGCTCTTTAATAGTGTTCACGCTGTAGCAGCCTCAGGTAGGTCTGAAATCATGCTGCTTGACATGAAAACTTGCATATCCCTTGACCAATCCAGTCTGTGAAGGCTCTTCCTTTTCTACGGTCACTATGAAGACAATGATTGATCTTACCCACACTTCAGCAATTTTGGGGAAATCCTAGACCACAATCAAAATACCATAGACATAAATATGTGTGTATATATATGTAACAGATAATGACAACACATCAGATTTTCACATTCCAAGTATTCCACATTCCACACTGCCCTGGTGAGGCCTCATCTGGAGTACTGTGTCCAGTTCTGGGCTCCCCAGTTCAAGAAGGATGAAGAAGAAGGATAACTAGGTTTTCACCAGCTGCACAATCCTACACAAAGAACCCTGATAGACAGAGGTATTTACCATACTGCAGGAAGTAGTTGCCATTTTGGTAGGCTTGGTGGAACCGTACTGAGACCAAAGGACACTCTCTGGGTGCCAGTTCTTCACCATGTCCCAGAAGAACCCATCACACTAACCACAGCTTTCATGAATTAAAAAACTACAATAGAAAGAGAAAGAGCTCCTATCACAGACAGCCCGCAGAGGGATGTCTGTCTAATAGCAGTCCAACAGCAAGGCAACTTCCTCATCTATACAGGAGTCGCAGACTTTAGTCCCAGCCTTCACCCTGCTCAGGACTCGCCAGATCAAACAGCCTTCGATCCTTCTGAAATTTAGTTTTAGGATCCTCCTGGCTCCTGGTCCCCAGAGAGGCCTGTTCCCCACACCTGGGAGGTTTGCTCCTTCTTTACAATAACTCACATGCCCAAGTCACCCAGTGTTGTTTTTAAGACACTGAAATGCAAATCTACTCATCAGAGAATATAAGGCAGAAAGCACTAGACAGCACAAGCATTCCAGTGTATCTGATTCTTACTCTTGCCATGAGGAATAGGCACACACAGATAGAAAGTAAGCCAGTAGTAACAGTTCTCTGTTAACACAAATTATTTTGTAAACAATTTAGCTAGACAATGTGCTCTGCAAACAGCCTCTATTTTTATTTCCCAAAGGAAAATTCACCCCCACACACTTTCTAACCACAACATTTTACAGCTTGTCCCTATTTCACTTTCATAACACAAAAGCTAACAGACAACTTAAAATATTCGCTTATAAGCAGGTTATATTTCATATTATGGTGCCACTTACAAATATTCTGTACATTTCACAAAATTTTACAAGATTCGGTACAAATACATCCGGCAAATTACCTGCTTATATTTAAAGTTACAGTGCTAATCTCGCTAGTGCTTAACATTCACTGTTCTGGCTTTATACAGAGGAGATCAATTTGACTTACATTTAAGCTAATAAACGCATATCAGCAGGCACCAGGATAAAAATTTGAGAACTTTGTCAGACCTGAATCCTTGGTAATACTGAAAAGAAAAATTAGTCCTATTTGCAAAAAAATAATTTAAGCTGCATATAAAAAAAACCATCTTTCAATAGCATTCTCAACATTTCCATTAATATCCTCAGAGCAGTTCATTCAGAGATCGGGGCCGGGTGAAGCCAACACCAGGGTTCTGCTGCCACCTGCAGCTGAACGGGGAGAGCTGGTTTCTTCAGCAACAACTCGAGGCCCGTGCCTATGACTGAAGTGATATACTATTTGCAACCGTAAAATGATCTCTCCCGGGTTATAATCCACAAATCTGTATGAGTTTTATTGTCTCGCTTTACCAAAGAGAACATTGGTGAGAAATTCGAAAGGCTGATCCACCTGTCTGAGCATTCATAATAGACCAGGAGCAGAATAAATACATGAAAGCTTTGAAGAGTATGCAATATGCCAGTTAAGCATGCAACATTCAATACTTGCAGAAAGAATATTTCAAACTGTTCCTTATTTAATATTTTAAAAGCAGTATTACAGAATCACAGAATGGTCGGGGTTGGCAGGGACCTCTGTGGGTCACCCAGTCCAACCTCCTGCCGAAGCAGAGTCACCCAGAGCAGGCTGCACAGCACCGCGTCCAGGCGGGTCTTGAATATCTCCAGAGAAGGAGACTCCACAACCTCCCTGGGCAACTATTAATAACTAGTTTTTAAATTTCCAGTGTCCATACCCATACATACTGGTACAAGCAATTTGACTCATGCAGAAGCTTTACCACCACTTTGCTAAGGGAACTGTGCAGTATGTATAAACTTCAGTTTTTATGCTGAACAAAACTGATTTGTGTTCTGGTGAACAGACAGCAGACGCCAAGCACCTGAGAGACACACTTGTCTCTGCAGCTGGACTGCCAACAGGAGAAGAATCCCACACATCTATCACTAGCTACAATTTATTACCTGTGCAGAAGGTCTTAATAATGCCCTAGGTGTCTCAGAGAGGCTGCAAAACTTCAATGTTCCAAGATCCCAAAGACAAAAAAGTATTACTGATACACGCTCCGCTGTAGTGAAGCTAAAGCATCGCTGCAAACCATTGAAAGATTTCATAAAGGACTCTAGAGGATATTGGCTGCTATAAGAGCTAATCTCACTCTTCCCTTACATTTTTAAAAACTGTTGCAACTATTCATATCAGCATAAACCAGAATATTAAAATGTATATTAAAATCCATACCATAAAAATGCATTAACAGTAGGCATGAAACTTCTGTATCAGCTGTGTTAACGCATTAAGCGTACCTCTGACTTCATTTGTACAGCTGCTCGCAAGGGAGCATTAACAGAGGATGCCACAATTTTCTACGTCTCCTTTTGGTCTTCCCAAACAGAAACCAGGAGTAAATAAAAGAAAATAATAAAAGTTTGTTGCTGTTCTGTATGTGCAATGACAAACAAGGTAACACAAAATTAGAATTCTGTTTCTTCAGAGCACGCTATTAACAAAAAAATCATAAAGAAATAAAACCCAAGTAAACACACTGTGTTTAAAACGTGTAAGTGTTCAAGAAGAAATGTGTTAGCTACTTGCTATTCTTATGATTTCTAGATGCTTTTAGTCTATTTTTCATTAACAAAACATTCAAAAGATTTCTAGAGCCATCACAAACATACTTGTCACAAGTTCTTATGCTTTATTTGTCATCACAATCTATACAAATAGTCTCTTCAGACTACAGGTCATTCATCCTGTAACGAGGCAGCAGTAGTCCTTGTAAAGATCTATTACAGCCTCCTACCACATCCTGATATTTTTCTCTGGGTGTCTTATTTCTAAATATTTATTAACATCCAGAAGTCAACCCAGCCATGTATCTGAACTGACATCTGAGATTTAAGATACATAGTCATAGAAACTAAATGAACAACCTCTCATTCGTCTTTCAGCATTTAGTGAAATGTTCCTAATTTATGTGTAATCTTTGAAATAAACAAAGCAATTGCAAAGAAAGCCTTCGAAAGCCACAGAGTAAACTAGAAACTTTGTCTAACTGATCTACAGCTTTGAATGGTCAGTTCTGAACGGCCTAAATTCTTATGTAAAGAAAGTCATACATATACACACATCCCATATCCTTATGCATGTATGTATACACGTGTGTGTGTGTACACACACATTTATTTAAAAAAAAAAAAAGACAGAAAGATTTGCCCCAAAACAATACAGACCCAAGGTATGAAACAGCCAAAAAATTAAATAGGTCTTATCTTGCATAACTTATCACATATTGTTTCAAGAAGATATAAAAGTCAAAACAAAATAACCAGATATCAATATTAAATCAGAGGAGTAGATACAAAACTGGAAATAAAGCATATACTCTTTTGAAAAAATATTTTGTAACAGTAGCATGTGTTTGAAAATTAGCACAGAACACGGGCCCAGACATCAAATAATGTGACAGGTGGTATTACTGCATGAAAGATAAGCATCCCATGGAGACCCCAGAAAATGCGCAGGGACTGCTTAATATTTACTAGTCTGGGTATCTCGTCTGACAGGCTCGAACAGCGACTCTACCAGTCGCTAGTGCTGCCTGATCCTTTCCTTCCAGCGTCAGAGCCACGAGCTCCGCTGCAGCTTCTTAGCTCTGTCAATGTTGCTGTCTTATAAAATGTAGTGAGCCCCTAATGGCATTATAATTTAATCACAGCAAAAAGAAGAGTGACTGTCATGCTGACAGCCAGTGATTGACATGGCCTGGATTCGTGCTGTCAAAGATTTGCATGTCAATCAATAAGAACCCATATGGCATGTGTTTACAATGATCAGAAGTCATTTGATACCAGTGTCTTAGCAAAGCTTTGACGGAAATGAAATGGGATCCATGTTCTGTATTCCCAAACACAGGAACTACAATAGATTCATGCAGAGTTCTCAGTAGCCGAGTTAATGCACATTAATGCCGAGATGGGTTTGAGAACACAATGCTCTAACAACAAAACCATCAGGCAACGTCTGCTTATTAAATTCAATGAGGATGCCATGTCTGCTCCTGGCACTCTGTTCCTATTGATTTTGCAGCTTTCCATTTTATAAAATAATACATCTCCTCTAAATGTGTATGTGTGTGAAACTCATCACCTCTGGTAATGTCATCAACCATGAATTATTACTGAGCTACATCTAGACTTCTTTCATAGTTTCTTTTGGCACTTTGTGCGTTCACTTCCACTTTCTGTCTAAAGTATTGCAAGATCATTAGCTAAATTTGGAATGCAATTGGAGAACACTCAGGCTGACAGAAGGATCTGAACATTAGATTCCAGAGAGAAAAATAACTTATCAGGCAGATATCCTTATTGCTTTAAATACCTGGCATGGTGTTCAGTGGGAAACCATTCTGGATGAATGCCACAAAAACTCACATGAACTCACGCTGGTTTTATTGCAAATTCTTGATAGCAAAAAAATGCACGTCTGGTAGTAATCATAGTTGGGCATAATACCATCCTGTAATGCAATTCTGCGCACCCAAAGAGTGATAAAAAGTGTCTTGACCCTTCTTATTCATGACTGAGGAGGCTGCAAACGTACCCAAGTGTACTGCAAGAGCAATAAAGCTTTTCTCTCTGTAAGTGAGTTTCATGTTCTTAATCCTGCCCGCACGCTGACAGATCGTATCTGAGCATTCTTTCGCACTGATATTCCAACAACAACAAAAATACACCACGACCACAGAATGACTGTACAACCCCTTCTATTTTTTGGTAATTTATTCCTACTTCTTCACATGGAACCTCTCTTAATGAGTGACCTGCTATAGCTGCTAATGTCAGTTTTTCCAGATAAGCTGAGTATTCGCTCTGTGTGACATTCAATCGCAGTTGAAAAGTGTAAAGTACACTCACATTATACGTAGCACTATCTGGACCATTCATTAGAAGATGGATAGCTGTCAGATTTCCCATGTCTCTCTGGGGATGTATCTAAACATAGGACCAAATGAGTTATCCAGCAGAACAGTAACAATCTGAACCTTTTCTTGATGGAAAAACATGAGAAAAAAAAAAAGTTAAAACTGGGGGGAAAAGGGAAAAAAAAAAAAAAAGAAAAAAACCCACCAGGAAAAAGCCAAAGTTCTCTCTGCTCTAACTGCTAAGTCCATGCTGTCTTGCTTGTATCAGCTGCTTGCATTTCCTGGATGGTCATTTCATGAAGTAATTAGTTCAGCATTTAGACTTAAAAATGATATGTGCCTAGACAAGTTCTGCTTTTATATATATATAATTCCTTCATCCTTTTATTGGCTTTAGTGCAATTCAGCAGTGACTCAGTTCATGAAGGAGAGATGCACAGCTTTAGTTTGGATAAGAATTAACTGGCTATCCAGCAGCAGCAAGTTTTTCCTTCCTGCACAAAATGCTTTTTCACTTCAGCACACCATTCTTCCATTGTGGCTCTGATCAAATAAACCGATGAAAGTAAACATCTGTAATTCAGGAGGCATTTGATCACTGCCTTTCCTCTGCATTTGAACCAAGGGGTTCTTTTACGAGATGACTGCCCTCTCCCAGGGTGGTATACGTGATTACCCAATTCCTGTTGTTACAACAGGCGCTTAAAGCACCTATTGTGTGTACTATCCGTAATTGTATTTGTGGGTTTGTTCTGTACTGTCTCCTGGTCTGTGAGCTCATGCCTCTCCTAATCCTCTTTAAAAGCACGACACGCAGTTCTAAGGCCCAGAGATCTTGTTACCAACAATTACCAATTTCTGCCTTTTTACAACATTTAAGGAATGAAACATACACAGAGGATATTAAAGATCTTTCAAATATGTGAATCAATAAGTCGCATTGGATTAAAAGAATTTATCGGCAACCCTTTAATAAATCTGGAAGCATTAAAAATAAGAAATATCACAGTGACCCCAGGTTAAGTACAATAAGGGAATATAGATGATGAAATACGTCTAACGATTGTATTGAAATATGTGCACAGAAGACACGCGAAGGCTGGAAATGCAGTGCTAGGTTGGCCCCCTTCCCCTTAATCTTGTAACACACTATTATTATTTTCATTCTGTTGGTACACCATGATGTTCACAGTCCATGCAACTAATTAAAGCAAAAAGCCTACTCTTTGTAACAGAAAGACTCTTAAGAAATTGAGGTACCTGCATCCCCGCGAGGCCTGGTTCTAAAGCATTTCAGCCACTTCAAAAAAAAAAAAAAGAAAAAAAAAAAAAAAAGGCATTTCCCTGCTACCAGACCCAAACATCTTTACTTCTATTATTTGTGAGTTTGAAACGTGCTATATGAGAGGACCCTACATTTTCAAACATTGCTTGCTTTGACAAATCCCTGGCAACTATCAAGGAAAAGAAAAGTCCCTCCCCATCCTGGTTGTACCTGCAGGGATAAGGATGAAAGTAACTTTATTAAAGTAACCCTGTGGCACTTTTCTCCTTTCTCATTTTGACAACCCAGTGAGTCTTCTCTTGGTATATCCTATGTGATTTCACCTGGCAAACAGGCCTTATACTTGTTCCTCAAGTATCAGCAGGTGACAACTCCCTTGAGTTATTACCACCATCTATTACGCCAATTTTTAACAAAGTGGTTTCACTAAACTCTTCCTAGTAAATGTATTCAATACGCTGCACCCAAAAGCTGAGAGGCATCTGAGAGGAAGGTATTTAAAGGTATTTAAAAGAGAAGAACTATGCATGAGGATTTACCCTGACATCAGATAACTAAATATCGCATGCCTGCATAAAAAAGCTGACCAGTCCTACAAAATACAATAAAATGAAACAAGTATTTTCCTGACTGTTCCTGTTGCATCCATTTTATGATAAAGCACAAATAAGATCTGCATACAGTTAGCAAATACAATTAAACACACATTTTATTGATAACTATCAATTTTATTCTCTGCATTTTGCAGTACAATTTACAGGAATCAATCTAAAGTAGCGATCCCAAACTGCTGGGACTTCTTCCAGCTGAAAATACAGGTTCAACAACAGAAGCGTTTTATAATGCATAGCATGATCGAAATCAAAGCTGGGGAAGAAACCCTGTCTTTAAAGGTCAGATGTATTTAATGTTTGACTGAAATTGCAAAAAGATCAGAATAATAACAATTACACTGAATTAAGGACACGGCAAGAAATATATAAAAAAGTAACTTCCATAATAAAGCCAGTTTTGTTTTCGTGTCACTTGCTCATTACATAAAATTTTCCATATTATTCAAGCCATCAAATAAATTTCTATTGATTTTATTTATTTAAACAAATGCATGATTACTGAACATATATTTATTACATTTCAATAAGCATCTAAGCACTATGTCCCTACAACAATAATATTAATTCCAGAGATCTATATTTTATAGAGAGACCTTACTATAAAGTTATTATACTAAGAACAGTCCTTTTCCTAACACAAGAGACAAATTAATATCCACTCTATGCTGACTACCACACATAAAAGATAGTTAATTTAATTGGACTGTCTGGTAAAGGTAAAAAAAAATTACAGACTGCATTGGAATACTATCAACATTTTACAGTCCATAGTATATTACTTTCTTTATTGCCTAACTGATGGCTTTATTTTCTTCTCTCCAAATATAAGCTTACAACTAAGTTGGATTTGAGAGATTAGAAACTGGTTGGAAACTTTTCATTGAAAGTGGCCAAATTCTGAAAGCCCTTATAACTGAATACATTTTAGAAAGTGTGGGCAGATCTGTATGGGCGTATACATGCACGATAGCCTGTGTGAAATGCTTTGAGATGACAAGAGTATGAAGACTCAGGTATACACAAAATCCCATACAGGTAAATCTAACCGGCAGTTTAATCCCGTGCCCCATCTCCAACACCACTCAATTCAGAGTGCCAGAATGGAGGTAACAGGCAACTACAAAATCAAGGTGTACAGTTCTGGTCCCCTCAGTATAAGACAGACTCTGATAAACTGGAGCAAGGTAAAGAAAGCTGAAAGGGGGACAATAGCAGCTTGCCAATATCTACAAGAAGGTTACCAAGAAGACGGTGCTAAGCTCCTTACCGACGTGCAGTGTGGGAAGACAAGAGACTGTTAGTCAGAAATTAAAAGAGGGGACATTCTGACTGGATACAAAGATACAAAACAAAACCAAACAAACAAACAAACCCCTGAGAGATTAATTGAGCAGTGCAACAGGGGCCAAGAGAGGCAGGGAAATCTCTACCCTTCCTTCAAAGTTTTTGAGATTGGACAAAGTCCCAAGCAACCTGGTCCGAATGTAATCCTGCTTTGAGCAGGAGGTTGGACTACCTATCTCCCAAGGTTTCTACCAACCTGAACACATCTGTGACAACAGCTGTTCTGGGCTAGGTTAAACCTCCACCTGAATCCACAAGAACTTTCTTCTGAAGCTGGCCAGAAGAGATCAGGAAGAGAAAAGATCAGGAGAATTATAATGACCCGTAGCCCAGATTCCAGCTGATGGATTTCCAAAATGGTAGGGTGGTTTTTATTCATTAACATCTTGTTTTCAATTCTTAAAATAATTCAAATAAATTCTTGTTGCAGAGCTTTCTTCCATCAGTATTTCTAATTGCTTTTGGAATCTATTTATGCACAAGGCACATGTTACAACCCGTTTCAAGGAGTCTCACAATTCAACAATGCATGAAAAGTATCACAGTCTTTTATAGACATCAAACACTCTTCATTCATTGTTGAGCTCATCTTTTTTCTCATTAGAAACTCTTTTTTTCTTATTATTTACAAACTAAGTAATCAAAATATAATCAAGTTTGCAATGATCACTTTGCAAGAAAGATGGCAGTGATAAAATCCCTGTTGGATCCGTAGTGGTCAATCATTTTTATCTGTTCTCTTTAAAGTTCAAATACTAAGACTAGATGCCATTAAAGATGTAACACTGAGTCATTATTTAAAAATGCAATATTGGCCTAAGAAATTATTAAGGGCGTTCACAATAAATATGTTCCTTCACAGAGAGATAAGTTCTCTTTCAATTTGTGTACGGGCCCCATCTAAAGTTCTTTTACATCAGTCTTTCAATAGATTCCAGCAGGATCTGCATCAGATTTTTACTGAACAATAATTACCGGCAACAAAAACCTTTTCAGGTTTGGTTTTTTCCTCTCACAAGCCTACATATGGCTACCACTCGCTGCAATCAGAATGCGCCTCTAGCCAAGGAAGGCATTTCATTGCTGTTCGATGCAGGGAGGCTACAGTCAGCCACACAGGTGGGCAGGATTGGGACACAGAAGCTCATGTAGGAAGACACAGTTATTTAGGATTTGGTATTGTATGCAATTTATTGTTTTGAACATATTATTTCTCATTATGACAAGTCCAGAGAAGAGAGGTTAATAACAATAAAGGGCTGCCCTCACTTGTCTTTCAACAGCTATTAGATACTCTTCTTCTGAACGTTTGTACTAAATTTAACTTGACATTGTTACAAAAGTTGACTCCTCCCAAATCTTTCAATGTGTTTGATTCCTTCTCATTGAAAAAACCTGTTCTTTTCCTCTGCTGCTGGATACACAAGAAGAAACTAGCTTAATTTGCAGCAAAGATTAAGGTTGCATCTAGGAAACCTTTCTAACTCTACGGGTAGTGCAACACTTGAGCAGGCTACCCAAGAAGCCTGTGGAATCTCTTTCAGTGAAGATTTTTAAGATGACAAACATTTGACAAAGACGGTCTAATTGTATTTGATCTTGTCTCTGTATAAGGGGCCAAACTAGAATGTCTGTCTAGTCACATCCTTCAATGATTTCTATGATTGATGGTTTCTTTTTCAAATTTTAGCCTCTGTGCATTGTGCAAATAATACTTTTATTTCAAACCCCTCCAATCACTTACTCATTCATCAGAATCTAAAGTTTGTAAACATCGTAATACCTAAGGAAGAGACAGTGCATGCCATGCAAATTCTAAACATGTCTAAAGAAGTTTTATGCACTTAGAGTAAATCACAGGGCTTTTTTCTTTTTTAAGAGAAGTAAATTAGAACTTTGTCTTATTCTCCTTTTAAAGGTGGTCTAAATATGCTACTCGGAGATTTACAATTCATGCAGAGACCAATACAGTCCAGGAAACTAGAAAGACACATATTTAAAGAATCTAGTTTCAGAAAAAATGGCACTTACTGGACTCACTTATCCTACGAGTTGAAGTTTGTTTTAAATGACTATAATTTCTAACTTGGCATAAACTATTCCAATACAACTAATTTTCAAAAGTATTATTCGAACTAGATAATTTGAAAGAGTCACTCTTCTTACTTTCTTTTTTCTTTTTTAAGAGACCAATGAAGGTATAATATTTACAAAGTCTGCTCTAAAACAGAAGGCCTTGAAATGGAAAAAGGAAACATTATGTTCAATTAAACCTGTAGAACCAGCTTTAAACTGAGATTTTCAAAGTTGTGAAAATAAGAAACCTTCTTGAAAATGCCATCATCAGAATGAATACATGTATTTTCAGACAACTAACAGTTATATCATGGAGACAAAATAGGGCAAATTAAGAACAAAATGACAAACTGAACTATGAAGCTTGTTGGTACTTTCAATACGTTCAATGCTACTTTAACAAATTTCTAATAGAATGTCATCTAAACACAAAAACCTGCATAGTATATATAAGCCTCCACTGGGAAAAATACTCAATTACTTTCTGCAAGCATAATGACACTACATAATAATCTTAAACTTATATACAAAAGGAGTTTAAGTTTTTAACTAGGGATTTAGTCACACTTCATCAGTATCATATTTACACGAGCTCAGCCAAACACAAATGAAAGTTTTACTGTCCAGTTACTTTGCATGTTTTGTTATTAATCCATACAAAGTCCATTGAGGCAGTCCCCAAGGTACAATCAGTTTTCAAATGTTGTGAAGAGTGTTTAAAATCCAGGCTAAATGGATTTGCCAAGGTATGGATTTTGTCCTATGACAAGTTTAAAATGCGTAACACAATTAAAAGCAATCTGTAGTACCAGATACTGGCTTTAAAGATGACAGAGAGGTAATGCAGGATATTAAATATGTGAATATTATGCAACTGCATGATTTGTATGTGTATGCATATTACAGATTTGTAAACAGAATTTAGTAAAAAAGATACAAATAATTACTACAAATACTGTTTTACCCTTATTTGAAGCCGCAGACTCCCAAAAGGCACTAACTGAGGGTGAAGCCCCATCATGCTAGGTGCTGTCTAGACAACATGAGACGGGCTTTCAAGGGTTTGCTATCTAGGTAGAGAAATCAGTCAAGTCCTATCTCTATGAATGGATTCATACATCCCATAGATAAGAGATACAACAACAACAAACAATACAAGCACTGACGGTATGGGTCAGCATCATAAGTCTGCATACTATTACAGATGTTTAATATGTATTTCTATACAGCAACAGTACTTTTTAGCTCTTTCACTGTTATAAATAATAGGAGGGATGTGTACATGGGAATTTAAGGTCTAAGAAGTAAGTGAATATGAGCTATTCTTAAAGCTAGTCACATAAAACTGAACATTTTAAAGTCATAAACTTCCCAGTCTATTAGAAATAAAGCGTGTTTGTATTTTAAGACGTTTTCCAAGTGCAAGTGTGATTTACATTGTTCAGACACTTACAGTTATTATTCATTTCCGTGAAGCAATGCCCAGGAGAACGGCTTTACATGATTCATCTTAAACTTGCACCAGTTCTGTCCTTTCTGTTTACACCTGTGTAGATGGCAGAGTTTTTGTGGTAGTTTTGGCTGGTGGTTTCCTCCCCCCCCCCCCCGAACGACCTATATAAACACTATGCCCCTTATTTTACAAGTACGTACCATTCTTACAGAAAATTTGATATATTCTATGTGTTAGCTCTAAAAAAGTCCACATAGTAGTCAAGAACTATCAAGGTCATTTCCTTTAGATGAGTTTTGTTTTGACTGGATTTTTCAATTTTTTTACTACGGCAACATATGGCCAATCAGAATAAGAAAATCCCATCTGTTTGCAATTGGTTTTAGCTACTATGTTTTAGTCTGCTGTTAATATTTTGCATTCTAAGCTAAGTAGGACTTACACTAGGTTGCTTGTTTGTTTGTTTTTTAAATAGACCTCTACAAAGGAGAAGACTCCAAAACAGGTTTAATTCAGCAGTGATACTTTCAGAAACAATTTAAAAGCTTCCCATCTTATACTATTATCAGAATAATTGTGTTTGTATAATATCTATAGTTCTATAAAAGATAAAAACATGGAGGAAGCTACAAACCCACCTACAACAATAAGTGTCTTTAATATTTATGTTATAGCCCAATACAGCATTCATTGTGTTGAGATCAATAATTGTCTCAAGCTATGACTTAAAGCATTTAGAGGAAATAGTTTATAACAAAGCATGACTGCTTCTGGCATTAAAACTACACGACACTGGACTTGTCCAACCAGCTCTGAGTGAAATTCCTCTCTCATCATGTCTTAAGAAGACTTCCTGCTAAACAAACACCTGGGTGGGGAAAGCAGCTGGATGAACCAGCACTGCAAGCCTAGGCTACATTTATTTTTACTGGATTACTTATAATCCATACCTTTGCTTCTTTCTAAAACTCTTCCATTTATATATTCTTAGAAGCTTTTAGTACCACATATCACCACAAACACAGCTAAGCTGCTTTAAAAAAAAAACCACCATAACACGGGCCACTGAATGATCAAATGGTATATTGAATTCTTAAAAAAGGGGGGAAGTATTTATTATATTTAAGCTTATATTCGCTACATGGTATATTACGTCCCTCTGTATCTTCTGAAGCAGCTAACCAAGTTGTATACCAGATGCTACGGAAGGTGACTTACAAGATTGTTCTACCTGCTGGGCATCAACCAGAACAAGTTGCACATTCACAGGACAAGAAAGTCTTTAAGATTAGTGTGTGATAAGGGAGTAAATAAACCGTACACCAAACAGGAATAATAATCTAAGCATTTAAGTTATTAAACCTACTGTGCACCAAATCATTTCACCGCTATGTATGATGAAAAAACTTTTGAAAATAAACACCTGATAAATCATTCATGCAGAGACACAGTTAAATATAAACTTATACAATGTACACAACCAAATGAAAATTTCTGGACAGATTTATTAGCTTGTGGATGTTCCTAATTATTTGGAAAACTATAGTCTTATTACCAATAGTAACAGCAATCTGTAATAAGACTCTAAATCTTGTAAAAAAAGAAGTCACTTATCAAAGAAATGAAGAATAAAAAGAGAGAGAAAATTAAACCAATCTTGTAATGTAAAACAAACACACGGTGGGCAAAGGCAGTGGTCCCTCGCATCAGCACTGTTATTCTGTCACTACCAACAAGGCTTACTATAAGTTGAACTCAAAGATACAATGCAGAAGGCATACCAGAAGGCAGGCAGCAGAAGATTTATTGCATTCAATTATTTTTATTTAAAAGTTTCCTCTGGGGCACAAGCACGTAATATATTGTACTTTCCATTACCTGGTGCAAATGTAAAACATACCTGAAAAACACATTTCATGCTTATAACATATTAAAACAACAAGTAAGATGTCATGGCATGAGTTTGATAGATTAACTGCCAGTTACTGATGTTGTAGTATATTAGTTAACAGCAAATTAATATCATCAGGCATATTTCCTCTCTTATACCCAAAAAATATTAGTATGGAAACAGAGATTCCTATAAATTCTTATCACTAGATTCTAGAATAGGGCCTTTAATGTAGCTTGGAATAAGATAAGCAGAAATTTATATATTTGTTTGCAGATGTATTGCTCGTAATCAGAAACTTTTCTACTTCAATCACTTTCTGCATTTTAGAGAATTTTTATACTATAAGCCCAAAAACCTACATAGGTATCCCCATGATTTTTTCACTATGATACTGATTCGATTTGACACTCATGCACACACAGACACTCTCTTGTACTTTACGAAGTAGCTCTTAAAGAGCATTTCGACAAATTGCACTGAGTTTATGATAACTGTCCCTACTATAAAATGAGACCAGAGTCTTTCATCAACACCTTTAATTTAAATTTATGTAGTTCTGTAGATTCACTGTTATTCAAAGTAAAACCAACAGGAAGGAAGCATATTATTGTATAGACTTGATATCACCACACTTCTGTACTATACAGCCTGACCATCTGGAACATACTCTCATCTTATTTCACTTGCTTTGTTTTGTCTTCCACACTTTTTTCAAAGCAAGGAAATCAAAGAAATAAATAGAAAGCAACTTGACACAAAAATGAGATGCAAACTAAAGTCTAAAATATTATGATGTTGAACATATGGCCAAGTTTGGCCCTTCATACTTAGCATTCTGCATGCTCCACTGAATGCACATTTCAACTACAATTAATTGTAATAAGTGACTTATTGCTACACGCCTTTCCTGGCTCTACCTTCAGAAAAAAACTGCAGACACATTAGTTTTGGCTAAAGCACTTCAGCTTCCATGCAGATACCACTTCAAACCATGTCACAAAAAGCAGCTCATTTTCATCTATGGTGGCCAAGTCCTGCAAACCCCCAGTCCCAACCATGAGCCGGACACGTCCCCGGTGCTGCTGTAAGTCAAGCTTTCCTTAGAAGGCTCCCCTCCAGGACTGGCTGCTCTTCCTTGTTGGATCTATATAATCTTATGTTTCTGTTGACCTGAGAAGAACACAGTAGTGACTGTCTGGCATATTTCCCAAGTACAGGGTTTTAAAATTGGAGTTCACAATCTTCTGTCCCTAACGCAGCGATAACCCTCACAGCTTCTAGTGATGGAAGTACATCCTTCCTTACAGACCCAGTTTTGTGGAATTTGAGACCGTACGTCATCTCTTCGTGTGTATAACAGAAAAAGTGGACACAAAGGTTTTACTTGAATTTAAAAAAATAAAATCCCCCTATAAAGATTGATCACCAACTCATAAATTTTGAGAATTTTCTAGGCTTCAATCAAATTTCTCAAAGTTGTCCAAAACTCCTCACATCCTGCTCAAATTTACTGTCTGAATTACAAAGTTTCTCTCAAAATTTTTCTACCTCTCCCTCTAAAATAATCAGTTTTCTCAATTATCAGAATACTATCTCATTGCCAGAATTAATAGGTTCAAATGTAAGTTCTCCAGTAATCTCTATTAGCAGTAGCTGGACAAGCCAGCCCTTCTAGGTGGGTAATGGTAACTACAAGTACTGTCACCCTATATGACTGGATTAGGAGTAGTAATTCTATTTAAGGCAGCCTTTGGTCGACAATATAAGCCAGCAGCTGTGGCTCCAAGCAGCACTCCCGACCTTTGATTTATATATCAATTTCTGGCTTAGACTTCCAGATCCTTGGCTGCTATTTTGGTTCCTGTCTGACTCCAGACCCTTGGCTCTTGAAACACTGGCTACAGCCTGACTGCTTACAACCAATCCTTCACATCAGTCAAAGGATTTAATACCTCTTCCTGGGAGTTCCAATTCAAAGAACGCTTTTGTCCCACACATTCACAACTTTTTGCTCAGTTACTATTTTAAATTGGGAACCATTAAAGCTTCTTCCATTGTCCTAGGTTCTGAAGATCTATTGTGTAGAGTTGATATAATCTGGCTAACTTCACATTCAATAAAGCACTGAGTAATACAGAAATTTCATAGCCAAAATTCCTAAGTTATGCACATATCATTGCATTAGTGACATGGGCCAAAGGCTCAACTCCAGTCTCTGAAACCTAGAAATAGCATAAAATCTACAAGAATAAATTATCCATCTGTTTTCCAGGTTTTTAAAGTATATTTGTATTGCTTATCTTTACTGTACAATCCTGAATACTAGAAATTTTATTTAATCAAAGAAAGTTCACTTTCATACAAGCTCACACACTTCTAGGAATTAAATTGGGAACTACCCACCCACCTTACTTATCCCCATAAAGAACACTTCAGAAAATCCGTGCACTTTGTCTCCATAACATTACCAACAGAATGAAAGCAAAACAGTACCCTAGATGTTTAAAAGGAAACAGGCACCTCTTCGAAGAGCACACTGTGTCCTGCCTGCACCTAAGCCTTTGCTTTCATCACCATTTGTGATATTTCTACATTTCAAGCTTGTCTGTCAGGCTAAATTTCCACTGCATCCAAAATACAATTTTTGTAAAACATTTTTCTTAGGACTATTTTCTGGTGTACCAGCCATCTCCCACCCTTACTGACATCCAAATTATTTCTCCAGCACTTTTCCCACTCCCAGATAAACTGTCAAGTCTATAATCTATCTACTCCAAAACATACTGACTGCCATAAGCAGGACTATGCAGTGGAGAACGGGAGTCCAAATTCAAATGCACACCAATGGACAAAAGGTTGATTTAAATTAGCATTAAGCACTTCAACCACAAAAAATTTTATTATTGTTTATGTATGTCATTTAATCTATTCATAAACTTAATAATTTTAAGAAATCATTAACAGATAAAAACCCCACAGAACAGTGGTAGACCTGGGCTATGCTTTTTGTAAGTTAACTTTTCAGTGGTCTAGTGTGATACCTACGGTTTAATTTGGAATGCAAAGAGGAAGGAAGTGTCTTTTAAATGCTAACATTTCAACTTTTTTCTTTAGTATGCCATGAAGCATCAAAATGACTGATACTCATGTTCTTTTGCAGCAGTAGCTAAGAACACTGCTTCCCCCTCCTTTACAAAACAACTCTTCTACAAGGTTCTAATGCAGATTAAGTTATGACAATACAAACCCATTGGAGTACAGTAACGAAGGAAGATTCAAACTGCAGTTCAGTGACGACAAATGGGCTGTACAAGCTGACATTCCTAGCTTTTGCCAAAAAGAAAATCAATAGCATCTTTAATGACTAGCAATCATCTTTAATCAAACCAAACAACTGGTTGAGAACCCTTCCTGTGATAGGAACAGGACTGTGTTAATACAGCAAAATACACGCTCTAATGTAGAGGAACGTCTCTACAACTCCTGCTCTGAAAAAAAGAGCTCCGCTGCTGCCCAAGAGACAGCTGCATGCGCAGAACTGCAGAAAATAAAGCTCTGAAGACTCAGGATTCAGTTTATTATAAAAATATTAGTAATAAGATGATAGAGGAGAAAAGAAAAATCACACTCTGGTTATATTAATTTGTTCTACAAATCCAAAAGCAGAAGCAATTAAACATGAACCTCTATTAAATCCTTATTTTCATATTTTCCAGATGCAAACCACAAGGAAGCATAGAGTGGAGGAAGCAGGTTTGATTAATTAAGAAAGAAGCAATACAAGACTGCAGCTGTTCCTGCTTAAGCATACAGCTTCAGAAAACTTTGTTCAGTTTTGCAGCCTTGATCTCAAGGCATTCCATCCTGTTTTCCTTCAGAAGAGGATGCAAAACTTGAATGATGTTGTACGACATGGCTAACCTTCCATCCAGAATATCTTTAGTGGTTTTTGCTTTGTTTAAATTCAGGAAATGCATTTTTAGAAGAATTTTGGGAAAAATATCTGGTTATAAAAAACCATAGCTGCTGAACTAGAAAGCAAAATTCTTCCGGTAAATTTTTAATTTAATATTTTAGAATGCTAAGCAAGAACTGTAAAAAATATCATTCTGCATTTAGATTATTTTAAACAAAAAAAAAAAAGAAAAATCATGACTGTGCCTGGTTTATTTAGAACCTAATGAGCGTTCTGTATGCAAAGGGGAAAGAAAGAAATTCTGTGCAGGAATCCTTAAAGAGCAAGTATCAAAAAACTAGTGAAATGTGCAGCCCAGTGAAAGGTTCAGCATCTAATGATAACACAGCAGTGGTTCAAAAGCAAATCAATCCTGCTAGAATGAAAAATCAATGAGCTTTGAGAAATTCTGACAATGAAAAGGTCTCTCTCCCTGTGAGATCAAGTGGAGAAGCCCCATTAACAGAGCAACCATCTGCTTTTTCCTGCTTGTTATGCTCTACACAACCATTCACGCTACTTTCTCCTTCATCCTCAGAATTGAGCAAATCAGCCCAAAACTTGGGAAAAAAAAGACAACAAAAAGTCATCTTGGGTGACACAGAAGGGAGGCAAAAAAACCAGCCTTTAAAAGCAAACCAACCCAAAGCCAACACAGTATTTGGAAATCAGAGAAACCACTCCTTGCTGCACACACTATCTCCAGTACCAGGGAAACCGATGCACCTGCGAGGCCCTGAGCCTGATGTATATCCCATGGAGGAAGCTCCTTACTCACACGCAGAGACGAAACGTTTGTGCACATTCTTTTGCCAGAGTGACACAGCAGTGGGCAAAAAGTTCAAAGAAGCCAATGTCAAACAACCATGATTTCCCTGAATGCTGTCGAGAAAACTTTGAGATGACAGAAAAATTTGTATTATCGACAAACGCCTCTCTTGACTGTCTCCTCTGCTTACCCACCATGTTAGTGTCTTTCTAGGCAGGCTAAATGTTTGTAACATAAAGGCTGAAATACATACTGCGGAGGAAGAAATTTTACAAGAGACACCACATAAGAAAGCAGCAGCAGATAACACAAGCTCAAAAGAGAGAGGAAGTAAAAACTGCGCTCTCTTGAAAATTGGCTCCAATTCATTCCCTGAAGGTGACATTCGTAACAAAATCCAAAGCAACACGTGGTTTGAGTTTGGGGTCTGTTTTATCAGCTGATGGTTGAAATCTAGCTGTAAGAAAGGAAACATTCTGGTTCCATTCATGGTAGTTCTCTTGTTGTTTTGCATGACTTTCAAAGCAACTAAATAGTTGGGAAATAAATTAATAAAAGTTAAAGAACTACTCATTATAACTAACAATCAGACATCTGCATTTACCAAAACACCCAAAATAAAGCTCGGTTTTTCGTCACAGCCAATCATGCAGACAGGGCACTGCAGAGGGATGTAACGAGTGTTTTGGCTACAGCACTAATTCTTTTCAATGAATAAATATATTTGCTTAAAAAGTAATGCAAAACATACGTATTCCTTTCCAAATTCCTCAAGTGCCTTCTCTTCTTTTCCCCTATCCTTTCTGAGGGACGGTATTTAATGGACAAACATTTCTTCAATTTAGTAGTCTCACAGCTAATTAAGAGGGTATGCTGGTTCTTTACCACTAGAATTCAGATCTGTTTCTCTTCAACAAATTCTATTCTTCAATACAATTTATACTGAAAGTATAATATGAGCAGACTGACTTTATAAAATGGCTCTCAAGTTTATGACATGAGAAAAACATTTTCTCTATTACTATAAATTCTAATGACTTATTTTAAAGCAGTAAAAAAATTTTAGCTCTGTTGATGAACTTACATGTACAATATTGACTCACCTTTTTAAAAGCACAATTAGTGCAATGCATCAGAAAAAACAAACCCAATCATTCATCAGCTTGTGGCACACTGGCCTTCAGTTACAATAAAAATAACCTTTATATATATATATTTTTGTCCCCAGAAATATCCTAAAATGTTAAAATTTGGCATGGACTATACATATGCATCAAGCAAAATGGTACTTTAGAGAGATAAAAAGGGATGACAACAGTTTAAGAGATGATAATACCTGCTTGTGTCCCAGAAGAACGAACTGTAATCTTTTGGTAGGGTGTTTCAAACAAAACAACAGCATTTACTCAAAAATAAACCCCAAACCACTCCGTAAGCTACATATTTCTTGCTTTTAAAAAGAATGTACAGCACTATCATGGCTTACTACAATTTCTCAGATGATTTCCAAATGTTTCATTACTACATAGTATTGGATAGAATTTCTGATCCAGATGCTTAAAAGAACAAATCTAACAAAGAAATTTAATCTGAGCTAGACTTGGCAAATTTTCCAGAAAAAAAGTAAAATGATGTTTTGGAAGCTGCTCAAACAAAAGCCAAAATGGAAATATGCCTCTTTCAACCATACCCTAGGCTGCTGTTAAAAATAAAAGGACACTTAGAGTTTCCACAAGTGTGAACTGCAGCTGAGGTTTATAAAGTATAAAATGTAGATGTCAGAACTGCCCAAGAATAGTTCTTTACTTTTATCTAAAGCTAAACCAACCATTTCTACACTGCATTAACCAAAGAAACACATAAATGAGAGGTCTTACACATGAAAGATTCTATATCAATTAGATGAAAACACTCATTATTTTTAAATTATGATGTCTTTATAAATAGACCACAGAAGTATGTAAATGGTAGAAAACCAACACATGTCCACTAAGAAATAATAATGCATGCTTCTATATGAACTTTAATCTGTTCATTTTAAAGCACTTCATGAACACAAGCTAAATGTACGTAGAAGTTTTTTTCCATCTACATACTAGGAAAATGTAGGCGAGAGAGCTCAAATATGTTTGGAGTCACGTACAATTTACGCAAATTCAAATGTGCTGAGGTATTGTTTTATCTGATAGCCTTATTCCTCCCCTGAAGAAAGACACGGCTAAATCTCTGTATAGACACGCAGCTATCTATAAACACCACAAAAATCTTTACAATCTTAGCCAATTGTTTTTTATTATTATTATTTCAAGCCTTTCAAAGAGAGAAAGAACCAAATTTATCCTTGGCTCTCCACTTACTTCAGGCAAAGAATTTGGCCAAATGTTTGTATTCCATCAAGAGGAAGAAACTATGAACTTAATAAAAATAACCAATACCATATACAAATTACATATGGAAGAATGGTGGTAATTGTCTGTCTTTCCACCCCCTACCTTATATTACTGCTGTATGGTTGCAATTTAAGACCTAGAAAAGTTCCCAAACTAGAATTCCTACAGTGAACTAGCCAGACATAACTACTAAAGAGAATACCCCTGGCCATCACATACCACAGTCTGCACGGTCTGATATACACCATGGAGTTTAATTATGTAAATCTATAATACTATATTCACGTTATATAAATCAATTTTATTCTAATTTCCTAGAAAGGAGGAATGGCTTACAGAACCCAGAGGTATATGATTTAGAAAACATCTGCAACAAATCAAATCTACTCTTTCATTCTACTACAGCCACTTGGCTCTTAAAGTGTGAAAAACGGCTATAACTTAGTAAACTTAGTGTCAAACTACTTGAAAGTACTCTCACTTAAAGCATAAAAGAAAAGCCAAATTACAAATGTTCTTACCTTGATTGGAGATATAAATTTTAAAATAGAACAGAAATTTACAAGAAAGGAGACTTCACTACACAAAATTAGTGAGAAGCCTAGATGCATCTAGTGACTAAAAGCTCTACGGCATTCGGATGCTTTAACTACTTCATCTATATTTTAATTTTGTAACAAGGTACAGTACAACTTTGAAGAAGATTTGAACATCATAATTTATAAGTGACGTTTAGACTCCTGTCAATGAATTGTGGAGCTTTTAATTTTTCCCGTGCATGATTGCTATTCTGTTTTGAATTCACACCCACAACGGCCAAGATATTTCCCATACCGATAACAAAGAGGGGTTTTGTTACTGCTGACTGAGGGGTCATCGGCCGCTGCACTATGTGGCTGACATCATCAGTATAAAATACTAGCTCATAACAATGGCTGCTCATTAGAATAAAAAACAATCAGAATGTTGAATCTGTGATTTCAGCAGCTGCTACTGCACATTTTCCATAACTTTTCAGCATCAGCTATCACTGCACTCACTTTCTGCTTCTGCACATCCCAGTTCTCATTCTAGTGATAAACACTATTTGTGGGATTGTACCAAAAATCAGATGCCTGAAATGATCCAGTATAAGAAGAATCCCACAAAAACGGCAATGTTCTTCATCCAAACCATTCCAGGGATGCCTTTTGCAGTGCAGCTTCTCAAAGAGTTGCCCTAATGTAGCAGAGGAGCAGACTGAGGCATGAATTGAGACCTAGGAGTAGGGGAAGGACAGAAACTCTCCAGGACAGGCTTTCCTTCAAAGCTAGCTTCTCCTACAAAGATGACCTGAGCTTATATAAGCAAAACTTTATTTTTGCATCAATAGAGCACTGCTGCAAAGGAAGGAAGAAAAATGATTGTGTTTTGCCACTCACAACTTCAGTGAGCACTGGCCTTGTCTGATGAAAGATCACTTGATTGTCAGTACTAGGCAGCCAATAAATCACAGTGCTGGTGACCGTCTCAGCATTTTAAGAAAATTTTAATATATGTTGGGCAAGTCTAACGCTAGTTTTTGGTTCCTATATTTTTAAATATCTCATTCTCTCTAAAAAATATGTAAAGAAATTATATATATTTTAAAGCAAATTTCAACATAATGGAATTCAAATAAGCACGACAACTTAGCAGAATTTTTCTAGCAGGCAGAATGCCAGTACGAGCAGGGAGGTAAGATACTAATTAGTGCTTCATTTATGCTATTTATTTATTAAACTAATAAAAAAGACTAAAGTGTCCCTGAAAGTCCAGTCTTGAATTTAAAATATAATTAGCTGATAAACACCGAACTCTTCTTTCTCTCCTGTACGCAGGCTTTCTCAGAAGACCACTTTTGCAGCAGCCCCCATGAACAGACACGCTTTCACGCATGCCTGCCAGGCTTGTTCCCAGACTAGTCCATTTTAGCAGCGCAGTCCTAAAGTGACAGAAGCACAAGATTCTGGATCCAGTACCACATCTAAATGGCAATAATCCCTCTGTCAGCATCAGTGACAAAAACCATCCTCAACTAAGAGATCATGCTGGTAAAAGTGTTTCATATCAGATGCTAAGCAATCATCCATGATACTTTGGGGAACCTACACAACTTGTCTCTAACCCAGCCAACAAAGGAAAGAAACTTCCAGGTGGGAACAATAACATATGACTACACTTACTGGCTTCCCCCCAGCCACTCTCACCCTTGTCTGGACTGCACCTCTGCTGACCAGCTTTCTCACCCATGTCCAACATCTCCTGATGCTCGGCAAGCTCTATCAGAGGAGACAGAAGCGTGGCTGTCAGCAACCTACTGAAAACTTTGCAGATAGTATCTTCTTGTTCATCCTTCCTACGAGACCTTACATGCATGAAGACATTTATCATTAATGAGAACTAAGCTGTGGAAAGAGAATGGAATTTCAAAATCAAATTGGGTAAGCGAACGTCTGTGAGAAAGAGTGGATCTGATGACCTCGGAGTTGGCTTCATTCCTGTGCTTTACAGGCCAGTTTCTACATCCCTGCTTGTATTGGGTTTATGGGGCAATACACTCCTTAACTAGTTAGTAGTTACTCAAGATTTATTCCTTCTCATTAATGACCATGGGAATATGCATTTGTACAAGTAAACTTTTAAGTATCTGGTACTATAATTCAAGTGAAGGAGGAAAAATCATGTAAAAAAAAAAGACAACGTCAAAAGTACTAGTAACTGCAAGATAGAACTGTGAGGCTGGCATGTATTTCTCACTAAATAGGATTTAGTTTCACTTAAATATAGCTCTCAAGGAATTCATTAAAGAATAAAATATTTCAGTCCCTGATACCTAGAGCTTTCAGCCTTACCAAAGAATAGTGTAAGCATGGGTATTTCGATAAATACACAGAAAATTTTGCAATGACAACATGGCATACACTAGTATCCATGAGGCATTTACTAGAACACTGTTTACTCTTCTTCCCAGAGTTATAAACCCATTTTTTCTTCTTTACAAGGCCATACATTCAGCAAATAAGAATATTTACAGTCTGCAAACAATCTTTTAATGAGAAAGGTAGAGGTAGCCTGCAAGTATTTTCAATGCATTTCACAGTGTTCAAGCAGCAGTGCCAGCTGAAAACATCAAGGAACACAGTGAGGGGGAGAGGGAGAGAAGGAATGAATGAATCCATTTTTGGCCAAGTGAAAATTAACATATTCAGTGTCAAGAATAAGAAAAGCAATTCAGACAGATAATTCCCGTGAGACAATTGATTCCGGCACCAGCAGAAAGAAGCAACACAAAAGACCTGTTCCAAGACTGTCTATGGCTCTTTCCTTCTGACCGTGTGCACACAGATGTTCTGAAAATATTTAATCCATTTAAACATAAACTCATGTAAGTTTCTACATCCCCTGGCCCACCAGTCCCCAGGTCCTTAGCACGTTATCTCTCAAAATTCTCAACAAGCGTTATGCAAGTGCTCAAGAATTGGTGTGGTGGGGTAATAGTCTTTGTATGAAATAAAATCACACACTGAAAAATAACACAGATTAGATTTAGTCATGATATTTAATTAAAGTTGGTAACTAAACAGATCAGTGAAACTCAAAGAAGCAGGGAAAGAAAAACTGCAGAGCAGAAAAAGTAATTTCATAGGAATAGAAAAATATGGATTGTGAAGCAAAAGGAAAAGCGTAGTGTCAAACCATTGTGGACACAAGTCCTTTTCACCCTGATTTACGCTTATCCGTGCTTTTATAGAAAGGATTGGGCTTATACGTGCTTGCATTATATTACAAACACACATACCAGTTTGCAATATTTTCACTGAAAATTTAAAAAGCATTTATTAAAAATTATAACCACTGTTGCAGAACCTCTACAATTAATAGTATACCTGTGCCTGTTCATAGCAATATATTCCCAATCATTTCAAATAATCGAACTAAAATGAGTACTTATTTCCACAATGCCACACCAGCTATTTTCAATTTTTACCAGTTCAGTGATTTATCAAGTAAATACCCATATGCCCAACAGCTAACACTGCAGTAAAGCGAATTTGGTCTCCACAGAATTTCATTTTTATTTTTTGGAAGCGTAAGATATGTCTGTCCTTCGTAAATATTCAGTAATGATCTATTACATGTGAAGCGTTTAAAGAATAATTTACAGCTAGCATGCTCAATTTATTTGAACTCATACTGTGCGAAGCTGCCACCTCATTTAAACGGTGCTATCAGCTGACACAAGCAACTATTTAACACCAACCAACTGCAGTTAGATTCTAAAATTATTTACTGTAAGTAATGTCAGATGAATGTTATTATCCTCCTAACTCGCAAAGACACGTTTTTCAATGCCTATATGTAATAAATAATTGCCAGTCACAAATACTTTTCTTCAGGAATAGTCATTGTACCTTTTTGGTTATATTGTCAACAAAAGTAATGTTAAGAAAATTTAAGCTGATGTAATGGTTTTCATGGCGTCTTTTTGACAACAAAGCTCGTATCTAAGATCTGACCACTCACAATTTCTAAACCAGATTATAAAGCTAAATCCATCCAAACCCTTAATGGATCAGGATTTTATTTCTAGCGCTGCAAAAACTTCAGTTGTGGCCAAGTCTTATCAGCTACAGTGGCAGACAGATTACAGAAGATGCGCCGTGGATAAGTATGAAGCACTACCATCTTAAACCAATTACACACTTAGCACAAAGTTGTCAAACTGCAGATGAATGCCAAATCCTAACATCTAATTTCTATTACGCTTACAAATTTTAAGGAGAATTATAGTGAATAGAGAGCTGTAAGAAATACAAAATGGAGGTGGGAAAAGATATGGTAGAAAGAACAGTATTTGGAAATATGTAAAATTTGAGTGGTGTGTAAATAAGGAAACCATACTGACTCAAGAATTACCATCTGAGAATCTACAGGACTTTTTACTAGAAGTTCACAGCTCAAACCTGCCTCTGTCATTGGCAGACATATCTATTAAATTATTCGCCACCTGAGAGTCATTTCTTTTACAATAAGAAGCATAGTGAGAGGTAACTACAAAGCAATCCATAGCTGTCCTAATTACTCTTTATAGGCAGGAAAAAGTGTGATAAAATGCACATTTTGTGATTCACCTCCTCTGGTTTACTTGCTTCGGTACTGTTAACCTGTAGCTCCTGATGGCCTTCTACAGTGCTCTTAAACCATACGAAAAAAATCTAGACAGACAATCACTGTACAGTTTAAGGCACATAATTAGCAATTATTTCATGCACACTTCACAATAATAATCTGTTACGTACTAAGGGAAAGAAACATTAATGAGCTACTTCTGGTGCTGCTCTGTGTACTGTGTTTGCATAATAATGAGGTCCAATCTGCTGGAAAACACATAAAGGACAAATTAATAAGGTCGTCATTTTTGTCTAATGATGCTTAATACAGTTTTAGCAATCTGCTCAAGACAAAAGACGGTCACTCAGACATAGCCGATTATGCATTCGCGTGGCAGATGAAATCTTTATTAAACAGAATGATGAATCTGATTAACATGCGATAACAAATATACAGTCTGCGAAAATGACCGTGCCACCTCCTGCAAGCATCCCTCACGTCGACTATTAAGGCTTTACTCAGATTGAGGTCAGACTGGTATTCCCGATAGGCGCATTAAGATAAAAGTTTGCCAAATGTGGTAACATGATGAACAAAACAATATCCTGTTATATAAAAGCTACTGTCTCAAGAGCTGTCTAATCAGTTATAGCAAAAACTCCTTAATAAGTTTAAAAAAATTAATTGTCAGTTTCATTCACCTTTTAACACATGAAAGAATTTATTACATTTGCTAAGCTAGATCTTAAAGCACCCCATGTCCTCTATATTTATGGTACCAAAATATTTTCTGTAAGTTCCAAAGTACTGTCTTCTATAATGTTGTTGCCATTTCACAAAGACTGCAAACAGGAATATACAATTATTTAGGGTATTTTAAGGAATATAAAAAATAATACTAACTTATATGCCACTGATTTCACATAAGGTCCGAATAAGTTAACGAAGGTTTCTAGGTCAACGGCAAACATATGATGTCATTGAATCCGTTACTGAAACGTAGCAGTAAATTTAAAAACCTAATTTTCAATATAAATGTGTAACTGATAAAAAGTAGGTTAAAACAAAGATTTACAAAATGTAATTTGTTAATCCCATCTTAAATTTAAGTCATGAAAATAGCATTGCCTCTTTAAATGACTACCAAATCTAGAAGTTACAGATATTAAATCCAGTGATTCTATTTTAAGCTTGCTTTGCTACAGCAATGCAATTTCTATTAAATGAACAATTCTTTGCCTTCCAGAACCAACTGTACTTGATTTCTAGACAGCACATGACACAAAGTAACTTAAGATGACATATGATACCTCATGACAATGTACATGATCTGACACAGGGCAGGCAGCAGTATAAACTACAATGTTGATTTTATCTCTACAAATATATTGCTTAACAACAGCAGGATCTTATATTCAAGAATATATAACTGGGAGCTAAAACCGACTTAATCTCAGCTTCTTCACTTGAATGCTTATGTGTCTGCTCTGGTATATGATAGCATATAATAAATTATCATTTTAAACTCTTTGGACTCATTCTATATGTCTTCATTTATATTCACACATAGCCAGTTACAAGAAACCAACTGCGTTTTGATCTAAAGCAAGCAGATGACAAAATTCAAGCTGCATTTAGCTCCTCCATCATTCATCCCCAGTCAGTTCTACCTTTCTGAATAAGCAACTTTATTTTCACACACAGAACAAAAAAAAAAAAAAAAAAGTAGCTTCCTTCCTCACCCCGACAACTCCCACATTCAAGTCATGTGGCATATTAATCTAGTCATAAGGCACACAGTTTGCAGCAGATCCAAAGCAGAGATGCCACTTCTGACAACTGTTTCACAGGTCTATTGCAGATGATGGCATATTTCTCCCCCCCCAGCCCCTCTTTGAAACAAAGACATGCATTAAGAGATTAGATGTCTCTCTGCTGAAAGCCACTAGCTTTCAGAATGACTCTCCGAAGCCAGATGTGGTCTTTTTTAGCCTATGTTGCTCTTCCAGGCCTAAAAGTTTACTGAGATGTCTTTCTAGTGGACAGAAATTGAATGTAAGAAAAGAATAGGAAAGGAAGAGACTTCTTCAGAAAACCTGCAACAATTAACAGTGTCCTTCTAGCTACAAGAAACAGAAGTCATTCAACCTACAGGTAGGCTAAGAACATAACACTTGTTTATTTTACCCTAATAAAAACACAACACTTTAAACCTAATACCAGCTGATCACACATTTATACTGGATGCACCTGGGATGAAAGACAGCCAGTCCCCCTCCTTCAATTGCCTGCCTAGCCGGCAGTAGGGATAAACGGCCAACAGTGTGTGGGTTGCACAGCCAGTCATGGGAAGCAACAAAGAAGTGGAACACAACGCTGCTGATTGCCTGGCAGTGCTACAGAGCCCCTTATTTAAACGTACAGAAAAAGACTGTTAAAAAGATAGAACAAGAAATCGTTTCATTATACCTCAGAGGGACCCATTATTTCACATTCTTTCAGCATACTTTCCCTCAATGTAACATTTCATTATCTTTGATATAAAATGAATGCTAAAATACCGCGAAATCTTCGTAGCAGTGTTTGAAATACCAATATTCATGGCCTATAATGCTTCATAAAGTTTGCTCCATCATCACACTGTCATATAGTGCATTTCAAACAGCTTATACAGTGGATAATCATGCACACAGGCCAAAATGTAAGGATCGCATTTGGTTTTTGGCAAAGTTTCAGTCTCAAAAATCTCTGCTTAAATTCAGTTAGACTTATATCCACAGTATAAATGAAGAAAAATTTGTGAGGGATAGGTGTCCTAAGGTTACCTGCACAGCTCATTCAGGATGAAGCTTCCACCCTTGGTCGTCATCTTAAATTAAGGCATTACTAAGAGTATTGAAAAAATCCACATAGCTTTCTTGTCCAGATTTCAAAGAATTCTACTGTTGGAAACACAATACTTCTAAAAAAATTTCTTCCCGTTGACTCCTTCAGACCTTGTCCGTGTTCTTCCACCAGGGTCTGATTAACATTTTTGTTAGTGCCACAAATAACAAAACTACATGAAAAATCAAGTCTGACTATCACTTGTGCAAATACCTTTTGCTCTGTTATTCCTTTCATGAAAGACATGGATAGCTGCTGCCTATTTTCCTATCTCTTTTGATAATACATAATACTATAGACACTGCATGAAATTAGGTATAGACAATTACAAATATATTAAGTGACCTAAACTCAGCCCTTAACTATAATTTCAAATCTGTGTGGCAGAAATTAGACAAACTCACATACAATAAATCTAGATAAAATAACATTTTCATTCTACCTTTTACAGAAATGGTATGTTACTATTTACTGTACAAATAATCCAGTAATCGCTTTAATATACAAAATAAACTAATTTGACTTACCCATGACTGTACTTTATTATTGAAATGAGTAACCGCAGCTCCTATCACAGGACAGGGAGAAATCGACTGCATGACACAGCTCCTGCATTGTAAGTAACTTGTCAGAGAATATTCCTTCTCATTCCAAATAGCATTTAAAGATAAACTGGCATTCAGGTCTCAAAAAGAAAGAAAAAGTGCTTTACATAGGCATCAAGAGATATTTTAAAACAGATAAAAGATCACAAGTTGCACTTCACATTTCAAAAATGTAATGTTGCTATTTTGCCAGAAAGTAACATGATAAAGCATGCTTCCTGATCTCTGCAGACTCTGTAACTTCTAGAGTCCTTGTGACAAAAATCGCATATGATTAATTGTGCCATCCTAACACCAGAACTGCCCAGACAAAAACAAAAGTAGGTATCTTACATTTGTTTTCTGTCACCTCAATGCTGCTAAAGGATGACACGTTCCGTGGTCCGACACCTGGAACCGTTTCCTATCAAATGCATTGCTTCTGCAGAGCCCTACTTTAACCATTGGGGCTGCAGGGTATATGCCTCCAATTCACGGATTTTGACTAGTTGTAAGGAATGTATATTAATCTGTTCTCATTATTCTTACTTTTTCTTTTTGATCAGAACAGTATGTAAGGACCCAAGAAATTTGGGAGTGGAAGGTAAACTGCTACGCATCTTCAGTGTTTGGTTAAACATGCAGAGCTCAACAGATCTCAGTGGAGTTTTGCCTGCTTCCAGTCAACAGTAAATTGTGCGTGACACTCCTTTTACGTGTCATTCAATTCTCTCTCTCATTTTGATGGCTGAGGGAGCAAGATAGCATCTCAAAGGAAAAATCCTACCATCCACTTCCCAAAAGATCAAAGGCAACGGCTGTAAGTCTTGTGAATGGCCCAGTTAAGAGAAAACAGGTGTATATAATATATTTTCTCGGCCAAATACCATTATCAATACCTGATTCTCCAACTTCTGTATTTACAGTCTCTGAAAAAACCCACTGACCCACATGGTTTTGCTGTTTATCTGCTTTCTAGCCAAATGCTGTGCCTTGGACAGTAAGTTTCTACTGCCTTCAGCTTCCTCACTCCACAAAATAGCCAAACTTCTCCTCCTATGCTTTAGATAGTCTTCCTCTAATCTAAGGTCAAGACATAGTTTACGGTAGTCACTAACATCTTTCAGCATGGTAGTATCATTTTTCTGCTTGTTTCACCTTTCAAATATTTCCTGGGATTTTCAAAAACATTCGCAATCCTTGGCAAGAGGACACAAAAAAAACAGTATCTTTGAAAGATTTTAAATTTTCATTTAAGAAAAAAATTCATTTGCTTTATGAAGCAAAACGTCCCTTTCAGCAAGCTGTGAAAAGGATGTATGTCCATGAAGCAGAAAGCAAACAGCCAAAGCATTTAATTCATATCCAGTAATGAGTTGTTGGATATCGGACTTCCTTCAAGCTTACAGAACCTTCAGCAGGAGCAATGGAAAAGTGTGGAAGTTAAAGAACAATGCAGACTCACCCACCGCACTGTGGCAATAAATGAAACACTGCTAAACAAAATATCTCTTGAACAAAGATGTAATGAAGCAAGATACTATGAGATAAAGATTACCAAAAAAATGAAGTAAAAATTATTGACCAACAGCTAGGGAAAAATCAATACCAAGACCTTACTGACACAAAAAAGAAAACAGTGTTTGCAGCAACTACACTGAGCCAGTTGCTAACAGAGAAGAAAACAGAATACATGATATGTAACATGGTGTCACTTACAAGGAGGAAATTTCCTAATAAGGAAACAATTATAACAAAGCTTTAGTGGAGCTTTGAACATTTTATATAACAATTTAACAAAAGACAGGTTATAGTCTTTTTGAAAGCTCACATGTTTCTCTTGGCTTACAAATGCTTTCCGCTAAATACCTGCAAAACCTGCATAGCGCTATTTTTGAGAGTAAGTAGTAGTGGGGCAGGACTTATACTGGGTCCTCTCCATAGGAGATTTCACACACAGATTAAGAGACAAAAACATGCTACCAAAATCAAAAGCATCTGCAGGAAATGAAAGAAAACATTGTGCTTTATTTAAAGCTAAAGGACTTGACAAAAGTTAGGCAGTATTTATCAGTAAGATTTACCTTCACTTTTGACCGGCATCTGATAAACCTTCAAAGTTTCTTTAAGATGACTAAGATTTGCAGCATCTGAGATGATCAACATCATATTACCATCTTCTGAAATGGCATCTAGTTCACACATACAATTATTAATGGATTCTTTACTTCTTATATTAGCATTTCGGAAGAGTTTCCAGATTATTTTCAGTTCAATATTACTGTAGCAAGCTTTTCTCAAAATTCCTATAATTTAAAAAGGGGGGTGTAAGACTTATATATACATGGTTTTGAATACAGTACTGTTCGAACATAGGGCAAACTTTCCACATTTACAAGATGGTAATTTAGGCCCTGATCCAATACCCACTGCAGTCAGTGAAAAGACTTCTATTGATGTAAATGGACCTTGGAAGAAGGCCTTATTGAAATTTTTTAACGTGTCCAAAATCTACTTTTCAACAGATAATTTGCCCCTTGTCATTACTCCCAAATTGACCAATGAGTTCGAATCCACATTGAATAAAGTAATTTATTTTTCATTTTCTTCAAACTGTGGCAGATTTTTTAACTTTCATCAATCAACTGTCATCTGAGATTCAGTTTAAACAGCATAAAACTTCTCACTGACACCAGACACCTTGGTAACTGTAGGCATTGGAGTACCTCAGTGATTCAGAATGCTTTCATTTAATACATAGTGATTCTACTTCACAGATTCTACACCAAACTGTAAAGACATGATGATGCTGATAAATTAGTATTAAGGAAATGAATGGGAGTCTACTGATGAGATTACACAAGTCTTAAAGGAGATACATTATGGTTGCTCTGCGAAAACAGAGAGGCAACAAGGGGCCTCCATCACCTGGGCCTCCCCTTCTTTACCCATAAGGCAACATGGCCTTTGCTAGCTGGCACAGGGCCTTAGCAGGTCCAGAAGCAACAGGCATATCTCCTGCTCTCCCTCAGGCTCAGGCTGGCTTGTGAAAGAGGAGACTTGCCCTTTCTTGATTTCGTCTGATCCAGACACTGTCTGGTCTAGCTTCAGGACCCAACATCCAGTTCAGCCACATCACACAACGGAATCGTGAGCCACTAACACACAGTTCCTGCCTAAGCCTGGCCTCCCTTACCTTTATGACTGAATAGGATGACTTTCAGAGGGTTGTAGGGGTTTTTCTGGGGTGGAGGGTTGTTTTGTTGTGGGCTTTTTTGGTTTGGTTTGGGGGTTTTTTGGGGGGTTTTTTTTGGTTTTTGTTGGTTTGTTTGTTTTTTTTTTTGCTAGTGTCACTTCTTTGATACCATGCTTGTTTCATCACTTAATGAGCTTTCGGGGCAGTGGAAGGGACCTTAGAGAAGGGGAGGGGATGTTTAAAGGTCCCATAACATAGGAACTGACACAAACAAGACTCTGCACAAGCAACAGGTCTCTGCTCTGCGTCTAACGCACACCTCTCCATCTTAACCTCCATATCATTTCGAACTCCTCCTAAAACCGCAGCATTCTGGTTTTCTTACAAGGTCCCGAGACATACTTGCAAAGCACACAAAAGCAAATGTCTTCTTACCTTCAGATTTGTAAAACCTGGGACCAGTTAAATCCTCACTAAATTCTCCTGGAGGACAATGTTTTATACACTGCTTAAGTGTATTAAACATCTATATCTAATTGTTTCTGCATGTAACTGATGAGAACATGCTGTAATTAGGTCATTACCGCACAAGGCCCAGTAGCCTGAAGATACAGTGCATTTTAAAAAGTAGTAGAGTTGTTATTACCATTATCACCTTTTAGACCTTCCCAAATTAAAGTGCCTCACAAAAATCTAGAGACAATTTCCAAAAGCGTCTAATCCACATTTTGTACAATGGGTAAACCAGGGACCAAAAAGCAAACTAAACTTATACAAGGTAGGTTACATATTGAAGAATACCAGTGTAATCATACAGTTTTTCAGCCAAGCTTTTGATAGTTTCATTAAAACGTATTAGATTCACAGAGTTACTGTGCCAAGATATTACCAAACTTCCCACAGCAACCGGTAGCAAATTAACACCTAATCCTTAGAAGGAACATATCCCATTGAATGGACCACTGTTATAAATAATTTATTTCAGCCTCCCGTAATGTCAGGACTAGTTGCCTTCAGTTAACTCTTAAACACCAGTCAGACTCCCATTGTACTTCAAGGTGGGTCAGTGTATCGGGGCCACTGAATCAAGCAACAGAAATATGCCAGAAAGAGATTACATTAACAGTAACCTATTTTCACTTAAATGCCAAGTAAAAATAGTTGTGCTATTGTGACAACTCCCTCTTTCTGCCCCCCAAAAGATTTTCTGCAGGTCTCCAATGCATTTCTAACAACTCCTTTATCTAGTTACCATACCCAATGCAGAAATTAACCAATTATTCTAAAATATCCCTCCTGTATCCAAAATAGCGCAAGTAAAAATATGGATTAAAAATCCTATCCTTGCCAATCTGAAACAAATGACCGGTGACATAGATCTTACCCTCTGCTTTTGGCAGTATTTCAGCTCCGCAGACAATACAATAAAGTCCTTTCTTGCAACGCTGGTGGTGTGTTTCCTTTTTACAAGACTATATACAAATTCAGTTAAATACTAGTTTGCATATAGTAACCATGCAACTATGCAGATTGAAGTATTTATATACAAACACAAAGAAATATATCAAACTTGTTTCAGGGAAATATACTACTTGAAATACTCGAATCTATTTGAATCAATGTTTATCATTTACATTAGCTAATAATTAAAATATAACATGCTAAAAATGCTTAACCTGACTCAAACAGAAATACTTTATGAGGTATTTTATACTCTACAACAGTCCATGCCATCAAAGATTTAGTTTGGAAATTTGCAAAGGAGCCTAGGAAGATAGGTGCCCAACTCTTGTTGAGTTTCAGTGCAATTATGTTCTTACACTTAGCAAATGCTGCCCTAAAAATTACGTACTAACCAGAAATAGGAAGTACTGCTCAGATTGAAACAGAAATCACATTTGTAATGAGTTATGAGCTGGGCTCTGTAGGCAGTCCATATCTGCAGCTTCTACCTGCGTTAACGGGACTTGAAAACACTCAGCCTTTTCATTTCCCATGAGAAACAAAGGTATCTACAGGGCGTGTAAATTGTAAAGAGCTAGAGCAAACCTTACAGACCATTAATAAACTATTTCATCTGCTTTATTTCACTTAAAAGATTATATAATAAATCGTTCTTATTTCCCTTGCACCTTAACATTCAACAGTAGCCCCTTAAAGCAAGTACTTTATTCTATCTGCACGGTACCTTTCTTTCACAGGTGTAGGCACTTCGCCTAACCGTAGCTTTCCTTTGTCTGCACTGTCTCTGAACTTTCAATCCTTTAATAAATTCAAGATTTTATGATTATTTTAGACAGAAGAAATCATACCTAGCTATTCTATCACAGTATGAGAGGAATTAACATTTCTAGATTTGGGAAGTCCAAACAAATAATTCTAGAAGTGTTCATACATTGACTTCCCTTCTGTTTACAGGCTGGGCAGCAGCGTATTTAATTTAATATTCGGAATCACCATAAATATATTACCTATAGAAATAAAGAATATTCTTACCACTAACATATTAAATACCATAGTTAGATATAAAGAGAAATTAAGATTGAATTTACACAGCTTTTACACCTAAAGAAACTGCCCACCGCCCACCCCACAAAAAACAGCAGTAATGCAAAGGATTATCATCCTTCAGTTGTCCCAAGCAACACAGCTATGGTCAGGATTTCAGTTTAATGATTTGTGGATAGACACTTTTCAAGAAAAATCTAGCACCTAGTAGGCCAAACGCTGATATTTCAATACCTATTTTAAAAACCATTGATTTAGGAGTTATTTTATACAAAATGTAGACATTGTAAATTAATGCAAAATATTTGACATGAAGGCGGCCATGTCTTAAAGGATTTCTAACCAAAGTAAAATGCAACACAAGATCAAGAAAGGAACAATCTGCTCCAGATAAGGAAAGGAAGATGGATTTTCTTTTTGTCCATGTTAGGGATTTAAAGATGGACAAATCTTCTGAAAGACAAATACGGGATAGTGGTCTATGAGATGAGCAGACAAGCCACTAAGCCTAAGTGACTTCTATCATCTATTTAGATACATATAAACATTAAAAATTGGTTTGGTAGAGAAGACTGGTTTGGAGAAAACCGAGCTATCAGAGACTCATGAGGATCAAGCTGACCAACTCTCAGGAGCGCAGCTGCACAGCCACCTGCCACAGGCTACTCCAGCATTTGCTGTCGGATATGGGACAGTTCTAGTCCAGAAGCCAGCTACAAACAGAACCGTGCCTACCCTACTAAGTCCTGATATTCAATCAATTACTTAAATCCAAATTAAACATTATCTTTAGATGTGTCATATGTTTAAATTGCTGTCAATATTAGAGCTTGCTTCTGCCCTATCAACTAGTTCAAAAGCATCAGCATCCAATGATTAAGCGAGTAACAGGAAACCTAAACCAAGAAAATATGATCCTTACGTGGCATCAATACAAGAAGTTTAACCAAATGCCTTATACTAAGTACTGCAATATAATGCCTGTTAAAGAAATTCAACAGTATTCTTGCCATTCTTGCAAACACAGTATCTAATTTTATAGATGCATTTATTGTGTAAAGAAAGGATACCATTTAAATCCTATTGATATGAATACATTCACAGCTCTGTAGAGGTGGACGTCAGAACGTTACTGATATGAACTTCTATGGAAAATGACCAGTTAATAGTTTCATCTTTGCTCTCAGTCAAAATATATCAATGCCTATGAATGAATCTTACGATTGTAAAAATCCTGCATCTTCATATTAATGTATGATGGAAATGGACAATCTTTTCTTGAAAAATCAGAGTATGTTTTATTACAGCAAAACCCTGGCTGTTTTGATCACAATAAATGAAAGAAATGTTTAAAATACTTCAAAAAAGTAAACTGAGGAAGATTTAAAGACCTTTATGTACAAATTTACATTATTATATATTGCGTCAAAAATGTGTTTGTAGAGCATACAAATGAGTACACATTTTGATATGAATACATAATCTGACCAAAAGAAACAAGATCCTCTCACAAAAGAAAAATTGAAAGAAACTTCAACTTTCATATAAAACAAATAAAGACTTCTGAAGGAGCCTGCCATCATCACCAAACAGCAAAATGTTCAAATACTATTATACTACCACTACTACAGAGCTTCTGATAGACATATTGACAAAAGAAATTTGAGGCAAATAAAGTACCAAAGCATACATCTGTTTCAGTATCTAGGCTCAATTATATTACTTGATTTGCAAAGATGCTGTTCTACATATTTAATTAAAAGAAAAAAAAGCCCTAACAAAACCAGAAAATCCTAACTCGATTATATGGGTGTTTTGCTTTCTGAGAAAAATTCAATTGTTTGATTGTATTTAATGGCAGGTTAATTAAATCTGTAAAACCTCCTCAGCCTATAATTAGAAGTCAAGTGCTACTTGGGCTTCTATTTAGAATTTCGACACATGATGTCCTTTTGCCACACCGTTAGGATGAAGAATCATTATATCTACAGAAAACTGCATGTTACTTAACCTTCACAGTGAAAAACAAACAAGTATAGTGAAAAATCCAGCCTGATAGTAAGCATATATTAACCGAGAACTAGAAAGACATCGCTGCTCTATAGCAAGGCTTTGTTGTAAAGGCTGCTCGCTACATTTCCTATAGAAGCTGTCACTATGTGCTAGCATTGTTCAATACAAAAGATAACACACCTTTATTTCGTGATCTGGAAAGACTGATTTTCCGTATTTTGGTGTCCACCTCTTGAGATGCTACCTGCTCTGCTTCTATTTCACTAGTCATCTCTACATTATTAACTGCACTATTCTTACTCTCCTCATTTTGCATTATCCCATGTGAACTTGTGCTTCTGCCATCATCATCATCAATCTTTTTTTTAGTCACATCTAGTGTTTCTGAGGTGCTGACTGCAAAAAGATCACGCGCAACTGTGGAGTTTCCACAATCAGTCTGATTCTCATTTGTATTACAGGTTGGAACCAGTGGTCTGATTTTCTGTTCTTCTGATTCTACATCATCATAGAGTTCTGGTGTGAAGTAGATACTCTCATCCTCATCTTCAGCTTCTGAAGATATGTTTAACACTGAAAGTTCAGATTTCCCTCCTGCTGAAGGAAACTCACTGCAGGGCTCAACTTGAAGCTGTAGCTCATCAGGATGCTCTTCAGCAACTGGAGCCTCAGTATTTTTGACCGAAAAATTAGTTGTTTCGAAACATGATTCTGGTACACTTAGTTTATGCTCTGAAATTAATGATGACGGGCATTGATTCACACTATCAATAAGTTCACTAGCTCTATTCACATTCTTTTGTTTGCTGCTAGCTGTGGACATGCAGTTCTTGGCTACAGGCAAAGGTGTTGAAGTCAGCGGTTTCATAATATCAGCATTAGTCCAACCATTCTTTTTTTCTCTCTCTGTTTCAGTCACTGGTATTTTGGGTGTGGAGTCCATATGTTTTCTTCTTTGTGTTCCACGGTGAGAACGACTCTCTACATCAACTTTCTGGCCACCTGTGAAAAATCACAAAACGTTAATTAATAGTATATGCCTTCCCCCTGCTGATTTACAGTATGTTTAGCATATCAAAATTACCACTGTTTTATTAGGTTTACAGTTATTTTATAATACTCATTAAGATCCAATACAAACAAAAGCCCAGATGTTACAACTATCTTTACACATGAATTGTCTTAATTAAATCAATAGATTAACTGGTACATGTAAAGTTAAAGTATGACCGGATTTAAAATTTGTATGTTATTATTGTGCTCTTATGTTATTTACATCTTTCTTGACTGAAATGAAGTCATAAGCTTTCCTAAAATTTAGGAATGGACAGATATTGACTGGCTAAGCTGGTACCAGAAGAGATTATACGAAAAGTGTCTCACAGCAATGTCTAAACAACAAATGCAGCTTGAATTCATCTTGCAATAATGTTTACCTTGATGTGTTACAAATATAATTTAAATTATCTTAATAGTTTTCAATGGAAAAAGAAATCTAAGTGAAAATATTTTTGATTGTACTATAAACTTAACAAACATTATCAATCATTTTAAGACAACCAGACGGAATGACAATTAATTTGTCTGTTAAGCACAGCTCATACACATTTCCGAATAATTATAATTTTGCATCTTAGCACTTCTGTAATTGAAAAAAAAAAAAAAGTATCTTACAAAAAACATGCAACTTCACATTTAAAACTGGTGATGAAGTTTCTTCTACAGGAAATTAACATACTTTGTTTCATTGTCACCATGATGTTACTTGGCTGATTTGATGCTGTAGGATTAACTGAGGTTGTAGTAAAACTAATTTCTGAAACCAAATTTTGCTGCTCCTCACTTTTAGCAGGCACCTCTGGTGACAGATGAATAGTTGCCTCCTGTTGAGAGGCTTGTGACAGGTCTTTTGAATTTGAAGGTACATGGAGAAATTCACTGCTGCACTCTGACAAACAATCAATGCCTTTCTGGTTTCTTCTAGCAAATGCATGCAAGGATTCAAGTGCACCACCAAAATTTTCATGGTGCTGGACTTGTTGACGAATCCATTTAGATAATCCTAACACGGAAAAAAAAAAAGGAAAAAACTGTATTACCACAAAACTACATCATCGATACCAGGTATTACATATCAGGAAACAGTACCCTAATATTGCAGAGACTTCTACATATGTATAGTATATACATATTCATAAAGATTTCAAGAAGTTGCTCAAAAATAAGATAATGTACGTCTTCCTTTCCAGGGCTGGAAACTTGATTTAATCAATGCTAGTCTTTCAATGAATAATACTAATAATATAATTCTTTCTTATTAAAAGATGTTTACCTTTTTCGGTAATACTTTTTGAAGTTCAAACTGCTGCATTGCAACAACATCACTATACTTCTTTTGTGCATGGGTGTTGGTTTTGCTTGTTATCAGGAATTATTAAAAAGTAACTTACAGAGTACAGCTATTTATTATCATACTAACTGGGTCTGCCAAAATTAGAATATAATGAATTTCTTACATGTTTATTTCAGATTAAGTAACAAGAATTCAGATATTCAGAAAGAACTGCAACTGCCCAATAGCTAAAATGCAATGCAATATGCTCTTACAGAGCAATCATTTTTAAACTTCTCAAATACCAGATGTCTTGAGCACGACAGCTTTCAGATTATGTTGGAACACACAAAAGTGAAGTAAAAACTAACTTTCTTGATTTTTTTGAAGTGTTTTTAAACCCATTTAAATATTCTTGTAATATTGATTTAAAAACCCCAAAACAACAGTGAATTTGATTCTAGAAAAAGTACTAACCTTACCAAGGCTCCAACATATAGATTATTCATATTACTGCATGTATTACTTGTGTTTACTTAGATAATTTAAATGTACTTTTATAATACGAACAGACATATCAGAAAACAGTTTGACTTGTACCACAGCAGCTGAGCTCCACCTGCTGACTAGATTGCAACATGATCTGTTTACAACATCTTTTTGCCCACCTCTTCTCAACAAGCCAGGAACACCGATACATAATGCATTCCTAAGCAATTTCTTTCTTCATCTTTAAAAAAAATTTATTTATTAAGACCGTGTGCATGACCTGTTTTATTTTATCTGCTTCTATTTCTAGCCAGTATAAAACTACAAACAGAAAATATGTTTTGCATATTGAGCATTCAGTGGTTCCATAATAGGAATGGCACAACCTCTACCTGTTCTTACCTAAAAAGCCAGAATGTTAAATTCAGACTGCTAGCCCTAATCACTAAAGCTCCCCATAGGCAGAAAGTACACATCCACTAGCGACTTACCCAAAGACCAAATAAAAATCTAATAACTAATTTTTTTAATACATATATACACATATATATACACACACATACATATGTCTACATATATTACACATATTTAGCATGCAAAGATTAAGTGTCCTTAAGTTTTTATAGGTCATATTTTAGGAAAGACTTCTCAAATTCTGCATACTGAAATTTCTAGATCATGATCTGCACATCCAAAAGGGGAAAGAAATTAAATTGACTAAACATTAGTATCAATGTATTTCAGTGTGTTTAATGAACTAGCAATACACCAGGGTACAGTTTTAGAGTTTTCAGTTGCATCTGCACAATTTGAGTTCAATGGATGTATTTCATCATGACTTTTCCTACTCACCTGTATTTGTATAACCATATTTCTGTAATCTTCATTTTTCACTATTTGTTAATATTAGGAACTTGCCCAGAAAGATTTTTACAGCTTACCAGTTATGTACTTATTAGGGTTGTTCTGGAAGCGGTCATCAACTAAAATTAGAGCACCCCAGTCATTCCTATGTCTTATACACCTATAAGTGAGCAGCAAAAAAGAGTGTATATATAATTAGAGTGCATACAGTAAAAAAATTGTGGGGATCAGACAACAGGGATTTCCAGGAGTCAGCTAAAATATGCAAAAATATATAGGATGTGCTTTCCTACTGTCTTGCAGCAAAAATTGTTATGGATGTCACGGAAGCTTAATTTTTCTTCAGTTCTAGAATTTACTATACGAAACCAGGTAATTAAAAAACCCACACACAAATATTCAGCAGCTAATAAAACCACATGTCACTTTTTTTCTGCTCCTAACTGGATAGTGTAAATACTGAAAGGAGAACAGGTAAAGGTGTAAAAGAAAAGAAAATTGACTGATGCAACTGCAAGCAGTTTTTCAAATAACTATGCACTTTTTGCTTTCTAAATGGCATGCTATTCCTAACTCTCTTTAGTAACAAAATGAATAATGCTGCAGATAAAAGCTGTAAGCGATGTCATTGAGTTCATAATTCAGTTGTTCAAGGCCTACCGAAATAATCCAATAGTCACTTTATATGCGTTGTTATTACTTTTAGCATCATTTGGATTTCTATAGTGCCTACCAGAAAAAAAACTGTTAAAAACCAGAGATAAGATAAATATATAAATATGGAAAAGAATCTGTCAGTAACAGTTTAGGATTATTATCCCCATTGTACAAGAGGACAACTTTTCAAGAAGATGTTTATAAAGGTACGTAAAGCCACAAGTCTATCAGTCAGGGCCTAAAATGGGAGCAACAAGGCTGGCTCTCTAAAGAAATATTATTTATTTATAGTTGAAGTCTCTCCATGATAAGAAAAGCTACCAAAACATCTTTAAGGAACAAATTTCTTCCAACTTCTCACTTTTTAAATTGTTTTAATAAATGTTCTTTTAACTCATAATTGAAATGAATTATGCCTGCTGGAGACACAGCCTACACTTTTAGAAAAAGTAGCACTGCAAGGAATTCTTAGCATGACTGTCACCTGGCCACACGCACCATCTGTTACATTCCCAAAGGCTGCTATTTCATTTCACGGACCTGTGTTACTTCATATAATGTAACAGCACTAAATTAAGAGAAAAGTGCCAGACTGAAGACTATCATGCTTCTGCTCACTTCTATCCCTGCAGGCATCTTTGCAGTAAGAAGCTTGCCTACCTACTATATATCTTAGTATCAACTTAGTAGACTGTTCTGGTTTCATAAAAACAGTCATTATACGCTGTCATCCTTCAGCAAATCTCAGTTTAGTAAGAACTTAGTCTAAAGGTATTACACACAACTTACACATTTATGTCAGAATGGAAGTCTATTTTCTCCATTCATGTTTAGACTAGCATAATTTCATTCAAATGATAAATCATACAATTAGCAATTTTCACTAAAACTAGACTTAAGTTAAAACTTATTTCACAGTGACAAAGCTTCAAATTCATTTCTTACTATGAGCATTCCACAACTTTCTTAGATTTTTCTTAACAAATTTTAATTAACGCTCTTACTCTCCAAAGAGGAATCTAAGAAATTGGACCTGTAACAACAAGAATTTATAATGAGATTTTACTAACGTAAATTTTCTTTCTAAACTTTTATTTATGTCATCACATTTGTATTAGGTCTAATTCAAATAACAAGAGTCTTCCAGCTGATGTTTCTCTTCCTTTCTATAAATCTGTTTCTGTACCTCTACATATCTGTGACAGATATATGGCATCTATGATAGATATGGATGACAGATAGCTGTATCTATGTATGTATATGATAAATTTTGTTCGAGAAGGATGAATTAATTCTATCCTGTTAATAAAATTTGGGGGAAATTTTTTCATTTGAAAAAGTAAGCTATAGCACTTCTAAACCTGGAAAGAGATCAGCGAGCATGATAATTGAATTGACCTTTTGGAAAGGTCTGAGAAAAAAATCCAGCTATTTCTCCCTTTCAGAAATATTTGTAAGGCTAAACATCAAACAACTGCTCTGGGCCCATCAAGTGTGAACAATTAGCGTGTCTGAAAAGACCTATGAATTTTCATTCGGTTTATAAGCTCAAGAACTGTTTGTCTCTGCAAATGCTGTTCATTCTGTATATCTCGACTACAAGCAATAAAACCTGCAACCAAACTAAAGTGGATTCTGAACGTAAAACAACCCCTCTGAATTATCACAATGCTCAAATGCACAACAGACTGAAAATTAGACAGTTGCCAGTACAGAACAGCTGAAAACCTGATTTCTGCAATATAAGGTTTTTGGCCTCATTTATCCCCTTTGTGTTGAAAGTGAGGAATTAATCCTTAAAGATGTTGCAAAAAAAGTTCTACAAATACACATATTTTTAATGATGTTCAGTTTATCTCACCTTCCCAGGGCTTGGTTCAGAGCCCTATAAGCTTGAATTTCATACCACTGACTCCCTGGTAAAAGGCCTCTTGTATTTTTGTGCTGGTCATTGTACTTCCTCTTTAATTCAACCTAAGAAAGAAATCATAAAAGATTGTTTTTAATAATGGCATTGAAAAGGAAATATACTAAAAATGGAAAACAAGCAAACGTTGATTAAATAGGTGCATGTGTAAAGTGTGCTTCAGTGTTTCAACTTTGTATTTTGCATACTAACACATGGTTTTTACCCTTCCAAAGTTATCCTTAACATGTGATCTATTCCAATAACTTACATGAAATAACACAACCACCACACACTCATCCAAATCTCTGTGCTAGCAAAAGAAAGATAAGCTGTTCACACAGACAAAAAACCCAGATACATGTAAATGGACTAACGAGAGCGCAGTTTTATTTGCTCATCTGGAAGTAAATGATACAATGGAGATCTTTATCCTTTCCTTTATCACAAACACTGACTCCTAAACTATTGTTGGGACCAGACCCTACTTTTCTCAAGTGAGGGTTAAGCAAATATAACCCCTTCTTCTACAGAAGCTAAGAAAGTACTTTGGAGACAGAGTGGCCTTGCCGAAGTACCAGCAGTCAGCGACACCAACTCTCATTCCTAGCTTGGCACCACCTTCTGCGGTTTGGATACAAACTTTTCACTGGTTAAATGTGAAGCAAAAGCAGAAAGTGAGGTTTGCAGGCCCATGGGCTAGGATTAGGCAGAAAAGAGCATGCTCCTCTTTTTTCAAAAAAGGTCTCCCCTAGCTGCTTTAAAAACAGATCTGATATCAACTGTAAAAGAAAACCCCTCTCTCCCCTTTCTAATCATATGGATAACTACACATACAATGCCTGAGCTGAATTTGAGCAAGAAATTGTATTTGGACATTATACACAGTTCCAACATATTTTAAAAAAATTATTATAAACATTTATATACATAAAAATGGATATATTGGGGGGACTGACTTTTTAAATAAACAAACATAAAACTACACCAAAAATGGTCTTTCCATTGCTCTTTTGTACAGTATTAACCTTTCTAAACTGACAAGTGAAAGGACACGCTTCAGGAGAGAAAACAGCAGAATTCTAACCTCTTCTGACAGGTAACTTTCAAGTTGCATTTGGATAAGAAATTTTATTTTATGTACTTATGCCCTTTAAATTGCCTGTCAAATTTATAAATTCAATCTTTACAGCCAGAAAGTAAATTCAGTTTGATTTCACAGATTTAGTATTTCTTCCAGTCACTCAGAATTTATTGACTGACATGTGAGGTTTCCTTTGTAATTTTCAAAATGGAAAATTATTTCTTCTGAGCATTTTATGAACTTTAAAACCATTCCTGAAAAAGGAACTTAAGCATATCTGTGCATTTCTACAAATGGAAATACTACCTGGAGAAACAAAAGGGTACTCCTTACCATTTGAGACAAGGTATGATGTTGGAAAATTTCACTGAAGTCTTTAAAACATAACGAAGGGCAATATACTCCTGTACGTACTTTGCATTCGTCTTCTAGTCCTGGGTAAGTTTTCTAACAATTTCCTCTTTTGAAGAATTTCTGTTATCAGTAAGATGTTGGCCAGTTGTAACAAATCTATCTTTAGCACAACTTCTTCCTTTGCTAGTGGACTGCTGTTCAAAACAGCGTTAGAGTAACCAGTCGTGTGTCTTACACTGGTAAAAATGACGACATTTTTAACTATGTGCATAAAACCACTGAAGTAACAGGAGAACGCAAACCAGTCAGATCATCTGCACTGTAATGCATTACTCGGTGAATAAAACACATTACTTTCACATTCTTCTAACACACGTTAGCATTACGCAAATCTACACTGCTTGTATTGCATACTCAAAGACATTGCATTTCTCAAATCACATAGAAATCCATATTCTCTTGGTCTAAATGTGTAATGTATCTTTAAAACCTATCTTTTCTATCTTAATTTAAAAAGGGTTAACAAAATAAACATTCTGTTTTCTCACTTAAATGATCATGTCTCAGCATGAGATGACAACTTACATTGCTGAGAGTTCAGTTTTCATTATAAGTCTACTAAAGGTAAAAGGCCAGGGCATGTCATTTTAATGCAATCAGAATCTATTTCATTGTATAACTCTTACATTATCAAGCATCAAATCAACGCCCAATTCAAAATGACATGTTACATATGTGAAAAAGCCAGTCCCTCCTGCTAGCAAATATCCTAAATGTGCAGTAAACCACAGGCTAGAAGGGATTAGTTAAAATGTCAAAAGACAGCCTTTTACTTCTACCTGTTCATCCTTAAAAATATACTCTTTGCTATCAGGCATGCTTTACAGACAAATAGCTTCAGCAAGCAGCAGCAGAAGGCCCGTGGCAAGCTCTGCCATCTTGTAGCTGTCAGACAGATTAGTCTTTGATCTATCTGGGAGGTCGTGGTCACATTCACATTAACTGAAGTCTAACAACATTATACCTGCTAACTGCTCGTTTTTTTAATGCTTAATTAGTTCGACATCTTTCACTATGGAATATTAACTGAGAAATACCAACAAAAAATAAATGCCATGAACAAATTTATTTTTTATGACTTGGAAAAATATTTTGAGGCAGCTTCTGCTACAATTCAAAAGAATTCTCAGGCACATTTTTCAATTAAAATTAGCAATACAAGTTTTTCTTCAATGACAACAACAACATTAAACAGCATTCATTATATTAGATTTTAAGTGTTTGATAAATCACAAAAAATGTTACCTGTGGTAACACTGCTTCACAAGAAGAAACTCATTCAGGATTCAAGTGATATAGAAGTACATAAAGTGGATTTATACTGTGATGACCATGGACTATATCAGTTGGCTTATGGCATGAAGCTTAGAAGACTAGCCTCAAAGCTAGGGCTTGGTTTTGAACCCCAAAATAACCTGCAAATTCTGATACAGAGGCCTGCAGCATGCCTTTTTAACAACACACCAGGCTGAACCAGATTTATTAAAAATTAACAAAAATATGGCTATATTTAGCAGCAAGGTATACAAATATCAATCCACAATGAACTATTTATTTCTACAGAAAAATCAATGGTTAGACAACAAAATTAAAGCACCATTTTCTTTTTTAAAATGAGTTCTTTCCATCACGTAAATATAAAGCTTCTCCTTGCTTTGTAGTCAAAATTACAACTGAGATATGGAAATGCAAAACACAATTTCAGTATATTTTAGATATTTTCAGCTAAAGGGCTGCACAGAATTCTATATGTTAATTTACCTGTTAAAAAATTTTATGGAGAAAGCATTTAACCTACAAAGAATAAAAACTACAGTGCTACAGAATGAATTACTTTTTTACTTCTGTAAAAACAAGCAGATGGTCCAGCAGGCACTCATCCAGAATCATTCTATCTCAGCCAAAGTACAGGACGTTGCACCTAAAGCACTAACAGCAAAGCCCAGCAGGACTGGGGAACGTCCATTTGAGGCAGTTACCATTCATAATCCGAATACTGCAACCCTCTTTATCAGTGCCAGTATCACACTATGAAGGTTCAATGGGCTAAACCACAGTGTACAAATTTTTATTCTGTGCGATTTAAGTCAGCAAAACAAACTGTGTTTGGTTTTACTACATCCGGTAAAGTTTCGAGAATTTTTTGTAGATACATCACATTACTTAACCAAATGTAGCGCTATACTTTGCTTTACAAAAACAAACAAAAAAATCCCAAGCTGTTACTAACAGTTAACAAGCCAGGCCTATTCTTTGACAAGACATCACTTCACAAACATCTTCAACTGTCTCCCGTTTTCTCTGGTAGATTAAAAATGACCTCCAGTTTATAACCTGTGGGATTACAAACCAGATTACCCAGAAATCTAAAGACAACACAGAAATTCATGAATACAATGGCACTATTGTGAGCAGTTCTACAGAGCACTCCTCCAAACCTGCATTTCTGTTTACATCAGCACTTCGCAGTGCCGTGACAGCCCAGGTTAAAGGCAGAGCCAACTGCTGAAAGGGAAAAGGCCAACAGGCTTGGAACTGTGCCAATACATGTACACATATGTAGGCAGGTACATTCACACACACGTGTGTAAACTCACGCCCTTCGCTCCCCAGCACTCTCCTCCATCTATTCTCCATGGAAATAAAAGTCAGAAAATGGATATAAATGTTTTCTGGCATTCCACTGACTTGTTTCTCTGGTTTTACAAGAGGAAAAATAGTAATGAAAATAAAGACCATTGCTCATATCATCCAAGAAACTTTAAAGGACACATTCATGTTTAACACAGCTACTAATTCCCCACCTCCTAAAAACAAACAAGCAAAAAATACCAGGTGGTTATTCTCTGCTTCCATCCCCGAAAAAGACATTAAAATGGTTTTTAAGCAAATCTACCGTCTTAAAAATCTCATGTGTCCAGTTAAGAGTCTCTCTTCCACCTGAAATAGCAATAATTAGAATTCTTCAAGAACATACTTGCCATCTACTTTCCTCCTGACGAATGCCAAGTAATCATAAAAGTTTGTAAGTGCGGGAAAGTAAAAGACACGAAAACCCATTTCTTTTCTTTTACATCTGAAAATCCTTAAATGGAAGTAGCATTAAACAGTGCAGCATTCAACTTTCCCCCTTCACTTCAAAAGCAGTAACAACGTCTGTGAGATTTAAGACTAAATAATGCACGTGTAAAGACCAGGGTGAGTCATAGAATATGCTTCAAACATCCTCACTCCTCAGCAGACCTACTAAAAGTTATATCTAAACACAATGCCTCAATTTATTGGCCCACAGGAAAAAGATATTATGGCAGGATGTTATCTTTAAATGCTCCAGGCATTCCAAGTGCAGTGTTAATACATATAAAACTGTATGAAATAAGCAAATTCTTATTACCTCTGATTTATCAAACTAGATTCTGCATGTGACAATAACTTAAGGCCACTCTAACCATCTCGTATACCTAAAGATGGTCACCAGACACTTTAATGTAATTCTCTTCTGCTTTTACACACAAATACTGCATTCCTTTAACAACAAAACCCCAGAACCGTGAGCACAGCAACACCACATACACGGTGAAGACGACATTGTGAGCTAGAGACATGATCAGTACTTTGCACTGCTCAGTTATCTTCGAGATCCTCTGTTACACAGCCCCATCCCACCAGAGTCTCTCTGGAGGTGAATCATGGCGAGCCAGCACCCGGCACTGGCGACCGTCCAGCAGCTCCGCACTCAGAGGCCATCACCTCAAACCAACAGTCTGTGCAGCAAAGCTTAAAGAGTCCAGGTGACCTCTTCTGCCTGAAAATTTCTATGCACACTTGAAAGTAGTGAATAAAATAAAGAAATAGCATCTCTGCAGACCTAGACCTCAGACTAGCTGCGTGTTGCATGCTGTTGCATCCAACCTGTGCACCTGAAAAGCCACTGGGCTTCCATGAGATTTAAACAGTGCAATGTTTGTTGCCTGAATGAAGATCTAATAAAAACTAGGAAAAGTTACGGAAATTGGTGAGAAGGAAAAAAAAAAAAAAAAAAAAATCACAAAAGTGGCAAGACAGACACTATCTGGAAAAAAACACTGATAGTTTGTTTCCCCATAGCCCAGAAGCTCAAACATGAAATACGAGTTAAAGCTAAACAACCCAGCAGAAAATTACAGTCTGTTAGAGCCTACTGACTGGTCAATGCTATCTTCTGGGGCAGAAACCCAGTAGCACGGCTTTATGCAAAGCCATATTTCTCTTATTTTTAATTCACAAGGCATTTTATGACTAAACACTTTCCCAGTATTCTCACTCTTAATCCCAGTGTTCGAGAGATGGGAAGCTTATGTAATGTTGTAACCACCGAACACTTTTAGTAATGTCAGCTACACCGTGTGGCATCTCGGAGATCTGGAAGCTTTACGGTTTGACAAATCTTGTAGCACATTCACCCCAGGCCCATCTACTCATCTCAGTCTTGTAGGCTTTGAGGGACTGTGAACAAGTGAGTTGATTAAAATCTAATGCAACCAAAACTCTCCTCTGAAGAGAAAATTCAACCCATTTCCAGTGAAGCAGAAGTGAAAAAAAATCAAACAGCTTCCCTTGAGGTACAAGGCTGCTGCATACACTCCGTGCCACGGCGTCTAAGGTGAAGTGGTAAGTGTCAGTCATCCTTACCAATCCCCAAGGTGATAGCTTCACTTTTCAAGCTTTCAACATACTTTGACAGTAAAGTAAAATCTTAAAGGTCAATGCTACTTGCTAAGGACAAGATAAACACAAGGAAATCAGTTTGGAATTTTTTATGGATCAGAAAAGTAAACTATTAAACGTAAAGGAAAAGTTTTGATTTGCTGTATTATTTATCCAAAGGCTTAACTTCCGGATATATTCAGGGATGATTTCCGCGATCTGTGCCAACATATTGACATCAGCCTTGCACCAGTAGAAGAGAAACGCCATCCACTTGTCTTACATGTTAAGCTGAACTTAAAGGCTACGTTTCTTAGCTACAGGAATGCTGTTTTCCACATGATTTTACAGCTTATCCCACAAATTAAGCCTTCGACATTAATATTTTTTTCCTTACTTAACACAATTTCTATTCGTTGTAAGAAGGCTGTGGATGGCTTTGACTTTTTACAACCATTCTTAATTTTGGAGAAGTGGGAAGTGAAAAGTTTTTGAGATATCTTACTACTTCAAACTGGTATAAGAAAGTGCCACACTGCCATATATTTACTGTATTGCCTGATTTTTTTGGTAACACGGGTAGCTATACCTCCTGATATTTTCCTTTGGGGAGAAGGAAAAAAAGTGATGGAGACCTGCAATATCCAGCCAGTCATCTTGTTCTGATGTGATTCTGCACATTGCATTACCCTGCAGTAAGCAGTGTCTCAGCAGACTGCAATGATTTACAGTGTACTGCTGAAAGACAAGAACAATGCTGGCTGAATAAAGTGAAAGCATGCTTTTTTACAAAATTTAGGAGTCTATTACCTCAATAATTGGTATTTAACATCTAGAGGCTTGCTGCATAACATTGTACATTTCAGTGATGTAAGTATACTTCTCACATCCTCAGCTTGAATGTTTCAAAAAGCTACTTTGCAATTAAAATAGAAAATAAAATTGAATACGAAGTGGGGCATGGAAGAAAGTGCGTGTGTCTGCACATATACAAAGATATGCACACATTGCACTGCTACCCTGTTCAGTACTTCCCTCTCAGAGAACATTCAGTAAATAATATGGCACGATGTTTCACCTTCCTGTGAAAGTTTCATAAATGTTTTTCTACTCTGCATTTTATACTTCTAATTTTTTTCACAGTAACGGAATAAAGAAGAAGGCAAAAGTGGCTCAGCTTCAGACAGCCATTAACATAGACAATCAAACAAAAAAATCAATTGCTTTCTACAAAGATTTAAGTCATACTGGAAATGACAGCACACACTGTGTCTCAAGGCTTTTACAATGAATGCCAGATTTGACTGGAAAGTTGTGGCGAAGCTGCTCAGAAACATGCAGCCTGCTTAAAACAATCACATCCGTAACAGAACAGTCTTATACCTCTAAAAAAATTCTTAACTTCACAGGGAATTTTCAAATTCCATTAAAGATAAAACACAACTATGACCTTCCCATAAAATATTTTCTGTACCAGTTTGCCCATATTTTAAAACAATATTTTACTTTGGATAAGAATTGAAAATATTTTTAAGTGATGCAAACCTATGATGAAATTCATAGTGCATGGTATGCTTATCAACTCAGGTTAAGCCTCTAAAATAACAATAATTTTCTTAGAAATTTTTCTTTTCCTAGAATATACTATGCAAGAAACCAATTATTGCAGTAACCAGTTACCTAGCATAAGATTATTTCTCCTTTCAATGGAGAAAAAGCATATAAACTTCAAAATTAAAAAACAATGACTAGAAATTAACTTAAACATTCAGGAAAAAGGCCATTATTCTGAAGTGATACAAACATCTCAATTTGTTGACCCCTCAAGATAGGAGAAAGAAACTTCAGCCAGATAGCTGCAAACTCTTTGTCTCATTAAGTTACATACAACCCAGAAAACTATAATTGAAATGATGCGTTCCATCATGTTTCCCAAATTATCTTGCTGGAAACAATAAAGAAAGTATTTGCCATTGTAGTTCACATTCACCCTATAGCAGCTAGGGGAAATAATTCTTATTAACGGCAAAGTCAGCTACAGCTCTCAAATAATGTCATTGCACAGAAATCCTGGCCTTATCAAGTTTATTTTCCTTGCCCATCTATTGATGTAAAAGGGTTTGACTGCATTTTCCTCTATACTTTGGTAAAGTTCTCTTAGCTGTTACATGATTAAGTACACTCTACTGTACTACGATCAAAAGCATCTGGAAAGGTGGAAGTGAAGAAATGCTCTCTGGGAAAGGCAGCTTAATGCTTGCACTTCAGAGTCGCCCATTATCAACATTTCATAGCAAGTTTCTTTATTTTCAGGTCCCAGAGGTAAGAACAGTAAATTATGACTTGAACTAAACAAGTCACACTTGGCTCCAAAATCAGATTTTCCTACCTCCAGTTTCAGGTCCCAGAGGTGGGCAGAGGAAATCCTGGTCACAGCCAAAGAAGTAATTTTTGGCTCTGAAATAAATTTTCCTGCTTTACTAGAGCCAAACCCTACCATTGAGAGTACCATGGCTTTAAGCAATACTTTAAAATTTCTTTTATATATTTTGCTTTAGCAACCTGATTCTTCAGCAATATTAAACGGTTTTCAATAACACAGAATTAGGGTTTTGGCCTCTCTTTCTTAAATCAATATTGTTTATTATCAAGGACACTTCTGAGCCTTAATGATTTCTTTCTCCCTAACACTGACAAAGTGTTTTAGACTCTTCTCTTTGTGAAAACGAGTGAACGTAAGACACTACGAGTCTAAAATTTTTAAGTGAAACTCAATGATACTCTTTAAAGGTTCTACAGAAAATAACGGAACTTCTAAAAGCATATAGTTACTCCAGGAGACCAAATGATTGCCATTTAATACCAGAAGTTGTGGCATATATTTAGCACAAACATATGGAGAAAATAAAATTGGATATTATACATCACACTTGAAAATGAGTTTCTTGCCCAAGTAAAGACTGATGTCTGGATCCAAAATGCTACAATTGAAAATACATAACAGAAGTTAATTAATGGTATGTTAGCATCAGATAACATGTATATGGGATTACACATCTTTTTCTGTCACATTATTTATGTTCTCTAATATTACAGTTCACTGGCATTAGCATCAAGTTACAAATCATAAAATATGTTTAGAAAGCAGGTTGATCACAGACAAGTAATATTAGTGGAGATGAGCCAACATCAAACTGCCAACATAAAATATTGGTCTCCAAAGGCACGATTCTACAAACCCTCAGGACCGTGCACAGTCCTAGAAGTATTAAAGGGATTACTCACACAAGTAAGAGCTGTGTGCAGGAGTAAGGGGTTATAGAGTTGAGTCTTAAGAGGACCTTTGTTAACCCAAAAAGCAGACATGCAAGTGTATTTTCATGTAGAAGCGGAGCACTGCTTAGTGATTTAAACCAATCCCAGAAGCGTATCATTCATGGGTATTCCAAGGGAACCGTTAATCACTTGCATTTCCTCTTTTTAAAGAGATGTCACTATTAATCACCTTAGTTTCTGCGTTCAGTATATCCACTAAGCACCGATTGCTATGTAAAAGCAACAGATGTACCTGCATTCAGAGTTTTATGTCTATATAGGTCTAACTTGACTTGTGTCACTGTGTTTTGAATTTTCTTCTGTCTGCTCAAAATTCAAGCTCCTCTCAAAACTTCAAAGCTGGAAGTTTTAAAATTTTCAGGTTTTAATCAGTTTTCTGGTTAGCCTACAAAATCTAAAGAAACACCACCAACTAGATCATAAAAGCAAATGTCTTAACTATCCTATAAACTTTAACTGCTTCATTTGGGAACTTAATGTATCCTAAAATCCTACAAAAAGACAAACTGTACGGTGTCCTCTAGTGTTTAAATATCTGGATTCTTATAACCTCAGGAGAAAAAAGATATTCCAATAGAAAAAACTGTTAATAAGGAGAAACATTTAAAATAAAATCAGCCACCTTAAGTCAGTTAGTTGTACTTGGAAGGGATAATTCATATCTTCTTAGTATGATGAGCACTACTGACATGCTTTGAAATTGATTCTGAATAGGAAAAGGTATACAAATAAAACACTGTCATCATATTCTTCCTGATTGTTGCATCATAAATTATTTCTGCTGTTTAATGCAAGGCATATTTGAACATCAGCTTTCACTTTAAAGGCCAACCCTATTCCCACCTCAGTTCCGAAGGATTTAGATCAGATTATAAAAGTACGGTTAGAAGATGAAGTCACATCATAAGCAGGATGGCACAAGTATCATTTAACACCCTGGCAACTGGGCTTGTGACTTTTGGGTTCTAACCGCTAATGAAACAGTAATACAGCCAGCCAAATTCCAACTGGTTAGGACAACACATTAAGGCTTAACTACAGACAATCAATTGCCTATAATTACTACAAAATCTCTTTTCATTGCAGGCAATACCAATAATTATCTGCTACATGACAGAATGGTTTATAACATCTCTTCCAAGTTTCATGCACCTTTTTTTTTTTCTCCTTACTGACAAGGTAATACTCCTTCAGTTCTACAAGATTTTACTCGATGAAGACAGCTCCAAAGCATTTTTAGAAGAATTATAAAAGTGTACAGGAATAAAACTTTGTTTTCCTTTCTACTGTCCAGGTAAGGTCTGTTGGTCTAGGGGGATTAAAGTAACAAAAAACAATTTGCATTTGTTAATACACACAGACTATTAAAAATACGTTATCACAGTGGCTTTATATAAAGTTTAAAAATATTGAGAAATGTAGCACTCACTTCTCTGTACCTTTTCATATCGCATTTGTTTATCGCATTCCATTCTGGGAAGCGACACTATTGGATCAGCTCTCCCAGAAATAACAAAAAGAATAGTTTCAAGTGAAAACTGATGTCATGTCATGTGTCGCCCCTCCCTTTTTCTTTATTGTTAATTTTACATAGCAGTCTTCACTATCAAAAGCCATTTTTCCTCAAAAATATAATTCCAATTCCTCTCCTGAGCTGATATGCCACTGAAAAAGATGTTTAATCTTGCAAATCTCTTTTGTATCTTTGCATACATTTCTACAAAGCCACTAATTAGTCTTCTTCAGTGAACAGCATGACTATCCTTCCCGCTATCCTTTTTCACCCAGTTGACAATCTGAGTTCAGCTGGTAAAAGAAACATGCATTGATCTAGAGCTTTTTGTGGTATCTGATAAACATAAAGCCCCGGACAAAACAAAACATAGTTCAATTCAAAGGGAAGTGCTGCTAGCTGGGTATCACTTTGAATGCCAGTTCTTGAGCAGAAGACACATTTCCAATAAAAGCAATTTCCCCTAGCGTTATTCTTGGAGCACTGCCATGCACCAGACAGCTCCTCAGATCTGATGCTGAGAGACTGGTGCATGCCCTTCTTTCATCCAGAATTGATCACTGCAGTGCTTTGTGCATTACCATACCTAAATATGCACACTCAAACCTTTAGCTGCTTGCATTTTGGCAGCTAGTGTTTCTATCCATACTTAAAAATTTAGAGGTTTTCTTCAGCCTAATTAAAAAAATAGTTCAGCACAACACTGATTTTTTTGAATTTAGTTATTTTAATGGATGCACTACCTGTGATTCTATTATACGACATATTTGGTTGAACTCAAAGTAAAATTGAATGCACTGTTATAATCCTAAGGAACATAATCCATTGTGAACATAATTTACTCTTTACACATTTTTTTTTCAATTTAATTTTGTGTCATTTAGGACACAAAAATATTGACTTTCTGGAAATTGTTTGGAGTAAACTGTAAGAGTTCCAGCCACACTACAGACTGAGTATTTTGAAAATATCATTTCAGGTTATGCTTCTAAAACAAAGCATTTCTAACTCTAGGAAGAGTGCTAAATATTCTCTGAATGTAAATGTTTTTATACTAAAGTACGGTGTATTATATTTCAGTAAGACAAAAAAAAATGTTATGGCTGAATAAATGCTTCAAGAAAGTTATGCAAACATTGAACGACCATTGCACTAGGCCGCCACCACTCATATAACCTTACTAGTCCTTATAGGATGTGGGGTTTTTTCCACCAAGGCTGTAATTAGGCACACAGTGTAGACAACAAAGAAGTCTTTGGCTGTTCACTTAAGCTCAGAACACATCTCAAACCAAAGCTGAGCCAGTTTGGACTTTCAAGTGCAAACCTATGATTTTCTTGTTTGATTTGGCATTACTAATAACCAGAATCCAGCTGTTCCTGGTATTTATTCTGAGATTCTCCACTTTCTATTTAGTTTCACAAAGTAGTTCCAAAAAGTTCTAAAAGGTACACAGAAGATAACGGAGAGACAGCAGCTGTTATCACTGGGAAGAAATGTGCCAGCAGCTGGGTGACTACCTATGTGGCACGCACAGGCCACTAAGAAATAAGTGATCTTACAAACTAGTCAATTAAAAAAAAAAAAGTTCTTTTTCAGAAAGCAGAAGGAAAGTCTAGGAAAAAAGTTTTCCATATTCATTGGCTTTCTTTTTCTTTACGAATGCCTGGCTTCAACTACGAAGTGCCTATTCTAATGGAACATCATCTCTCCATGAGAGAAGTCCTGCTGAAGTTCAAAGGAAGGAAGTATTGATGTGGGTAATTACACAGTAGTGCAAGAAACAGGATGCTGCTCTGGCCACCTACTGAAAAATACAAATAGTCTCAAATTTTTTTTAAGTCGAGGACCTCAGAAAACTACCTTTAGAAGGCACTGAGAAGTTTTTGCAAAGAGTTAGATGAAGCTTGAATTATCAAAAAAGTAATGTCCTCAGTACCCAGGAAGAGGTTATGTTCTGTCATAATTCCATACCTCAAAACTTCAAGCTAATAAAGCAGTATTAGCTTAGAAAAGGTTTGCAATTTCACTCTCGGTTTAAGTGGGAAGTGTCATACACACGGTTACACTACAGAAAGCAACAGGGATTAGAAAGGTCACACACTACAGTCAATGCTCCAGCATCTCTTCATTATATTACTATTTTATACTACAACTATCTTTGTATTTCTACCTATTTTCTGAAATAATCTTTTGATCATTCCAAGTGCCTTATTTAAAATAGTATTTTCCTAGCATTTATCCTAGACCTTCACAACCAAATGCTCCACCACAGTAAGTCAGGAAGTAACTTAATTTCTATACAAACAACATAAGTTTTGGTATATGAAAACAGGCAAGTGAAGATAGAAACACGCACGGTTGCTTGGCAGAGTATGAAGTTAATGAGCATTTTAACATGCAACAGCCTTCACTAGCAATATCAGACAAAAATTATAATACATCTAGCATAAGATACATTTATTTAGAACGACATAAATGAGCCCATAAGACACGCTACACTGTTCCTCCTCTTACCTGTGTAGAGGGTAACTCAAAGAATTCAAATGGGATTGAGAGGAGTCCAAGGGTAAACATTTAGGAACAGTATTTGTGCATATTTGGCATTTTAAACATAACATAAAAATAAAGTACAACTCTTTCAGTTGATATCCTACCTGAAGGTCTTTCACATTTGGAAACGGAATACCTATGGTTATAACCGCACGGGCATTCTCATCACAGAAATCCAAGCCTTCACTAACTTTTCCTCTGCATACAGCTATAAGGAGCGCTCCATCTTGAACAAGCCAGAGATGAATATACAAATCATTCCCAGTGAGAAACTGAACATTAGAAGAAAGCTTCACCAACATCTTTTAAAAAGCTAATCATAATATAGCGTAACACACTGTGTATTGGTGTGGAAAGGGTGAGTGGATATAAAACTACTTTGTTAGAGGGATGAGACTAACTCCACTTTGATTAGTAATAGTGTGATTTTGAACAGCAACTAGCAAAACAATTTTGCATCATACATTTCAATGGTACTTACTTAAGCAAAAATCATATGTATCTACTACAAAATTTTAATTTTTAAATCTCAAATTTTGCACTCCAAAAATTACGCTTTTTACTTTGTGACATATTATCATTCTTTGTTCTGTATACTAATACTTAAGTATTTTGGGAAGAAATCCTATAGCGGCTGTGATATGAGATGGTAAATCACAGTTATGCAAAGTACTATAAGTTTGACTCTTTGCGAAGCCACTCTGCACGCTGCAGGACACACAACTGCACATCCTTACTCAGCTCACTGCCTTTTGAATATCACCGTTAGGATTATGCATCACCCTGTACTTCCCTATGTCCTCATGCAACAATGTAAATAGCAGTTAATCTTCCTCATTTATCACAGTAAATTATTAAGCTGAGGTTAATTTAACTGTTTAACTACACCTTATTTTACCTGTTAAGCCCTTTAAGAATCCCTTTTTTTTTTAAACTTGAAAAGTGTGTATCAACTATTTCATATGCCTGAAGAACATACCTTTTTCTCCTTTACATTTTATTGCGTCGTAGTATATTTTCAGCAGTTCATCAAAGTCACTCTTTGCCCCTCCTTGAGGCTCTGCAATGACTGTCTTAACCAGCTCCAGGTTTCTCCATAAGCCAGTGTGCATCCAGCGATCTTTTAATTTGTCCAAAAGCTGAAAACAAACAGAAGAATCTGCAAGAGCTGTAATGAAAGGTCAGTCACTTGAACTGCTCTAATAAAGGACAGAAAAACGCTTATTTTAGTGAAATTATAGTATTCAGCTTTTGTATTTGTGAATACCAGTTTCCTCACCATACGCTGTTCCACAGCTATGCAACACATGAATGTCACCCAAAGAAAAATGGAAATTACCTGTTTTTCTGATTACCGAGTAAGAGATACATAGGTAAGGCTGGAAGCAAATTCTAAATTAATTTGAAAGGAGCCTTTATATCCTAAATTTCTACAACATTTCAATATTTTAAAATTTACATACATAAGTTGGGGGATAAGGTATTGATATAGGACTTATTGACAGCCTCCTCTGCTTCTTGAAGGGCCTGTCAGCTTTGTGTATCTACCAGATTCTGAACCATGCACATTTTACTCCACATCAGTAAATGCTCAAACCTTGCAAGCAAATAAGCTGGTTCCCCATTTAGTGCGAACATAAAGTATGCATTGCATTACAAAAAGCAAAGTCTAAAATTACCACAGAAACCGAAGTCAGATGGGTGGGGGTCACTTTGCAGTTAGTAGTCATCACCTGCCCCTTACTCATCAATTCCTAGACCGAATTTTATCAAGGCAGGGAGCAAAAAAGTCACTTTCACCTGACATGTTTGTCTGATGGTGCACAGCACTGCCCTCAAGACAAAAGCAAGGCAACCAACACATTTCAGAATGAACTGAGTAGATCTGGTTCAGTGGACAGAAGTAAATACTTTATTTCACTCCTTTTACTGTTCAGTGATCATTAGTGCGTCACTAGCTATTGTGCAGCAGAGTTACTGAACTTCGTATGTACAGAGATTTTAAATTCACAGATTCTGTAATAAGGGTTATGCTCTTAATTTGTCTGTGCTTCCCTCCACCCCACTCACTGAAGATTTTCTCAGTATTTTGCTTCAGGCTATACAAACTGCTCCGTCTGGAACCTGCACTTGCGCCAGTTCATTCCTCAAAAAGCCACAGCATCCCTGAACTCCAACCCACCTGCTTTCCTGATGCACTCCAGCCAAGACCTCAGGCTCTTGAATGATTACATTGTTGCAAAATTAATCTGCCCCATGTCCAAATATCAGTTTAAGAGTTACTGTGAAGCAGAACTAATGATAACCAATTCTCACATTTGAGTTCACAGGGAGAACACTTGCAAATTTATAGGAAACTTTACAAGAACCCCTGCATATTTCATGTTCTCAGCATAAGATCTGAACTTTTTCTCCAATATTAAGTATTTAGACTGGTTCCTTTTCAGGTACACGTGGTTCAGAGGGGACAAATACTATGTTATTCTTGAATTTTTAGTAGCTTTGTTCAGGCCTCCATTCCGGGAATTACACTTGCTTACTACTGACATGACACTTCTCAAGCAAGTGCAGAGAGACTTATCAACAGTAGGAACAGTTTCCTACACATATAGATGTTACTGTAGAATAAATCATCCCTTCTCAATGTGTCTGTCCTGCTGCTCGTCCCCTTCTCTACCAGCTCTGTCATTTCCTGGCAGCATCCAGTCTGTAATCTTTTTTTTTATAAAAGGTCATAATATTATGACCAAGCAATGACTGTCCATCTTGCCATCCACAGCCTGCCACTATGTCTTCAGTTCTTGGATATGATACAGAGATAATTCTGGTAAAGAAAAGAATCAAACAAATTATGCCCCTAAGTACATCCATTTGGGATCTGTTAGAGCTGCCAGCGACTGTAATATTATTAGCTTACCAGATTTCATTCTTCCTTCTGTGAAGCTAATGTCTGCCTGGGCATTCACTTAGGAATCTATGCTAAATTCACTTCTAGCACTGCCTTCTGTTTACCATGCAGGACAAAAGGAGGCCAGTAAGATAATACAGACAGGATGTATTTGGGTATAACTGAATATGACATTTACATACATAAAACCATATATGCTTTGACTTTTAAGGATCCCTTGCCTTCTCCTTTTCCTCCTCTCATCCCAGTTACTGAAATCAACTGGTATTTTTCACAAACACACACCTCTGTTCTTAGCAGAAAAATTGTTTCTTAATTCAAGAGAACCAAAGTCTCTTGATAGTCTCAGAAAGGGCAAGATTCCTTACAAAAATTACTTAATTCCTCAACTCCACTACATTTCTCTCATATTTGAAAGAAGTACAACTTTGGAGAAAATCTTCCCCCAAATTCTTAAGAAAACATCTTTTCTCTTTTGTGGGTTACCCATCTCCTCCAGGTAAACATCTATTAGACCATAATAGGTTTAGGTTTCTTGTTTAATTGACAGCAACCATCACAACAGAAGATCTACAGTTTTTGATGGAAATGTGTGAATTATTCATGAAAGTCTTTGGCAAAAATGGAACAATTCATTTAATTCACACGAAAACTATTACCTCTTCCATTTAATGGAGTTTGCTAGATATGGAAACTTTCTTGTACACCGGAAAGTATGCACAAACACACACAATACCCATGCTACAGACACTAAAACAACAAGAAGTATGGACACGACTGAATACAAATAAATAAAATATAGAACACATACATGCCTCATAAGAGCTAGGAATCAAGTGCAGGTTTCTCATAAAAAATTATTTCACTTTGGGTTGAAAAAGTGCAAATGGGAGCAAGATACAATACCAGGAATCACAGGAAGCAACCACTAATGCCCACAGTCAGTCACTTCTTCTACCCAAGGGAATAATAGTTTCTGCAGTGGAAGGCAGTCTGTGTATATTTTATTAAATCCCTTAAAAATGGATTCTCAAATGGTTTATTAACAAATGTTCTTCCTCCAGGAGAGCAGAAAATCTTGTTAGAAAGAATCTGTCATATTCCCATGCACTGAAAGATGTTTACTTTGATAGCTTTTTCCTTTTTTTCCTTTCTGCAATTTAAAGACACCTGTAAGCTTTGATCCATAGCAACTATGAGCTCAGTATCTAGATTCACCATTCACCTTTGTCAGAATCCCCCTTTTTAGACAGCTTTTGAAGCACTCAGAGTTTGGGAATGGCGGAAACTGTTTTCTCCGCATCTCTTGCCATTATGTTGCACTCCTATGCAAAAGCTTCTCATCCTGTGTCCACGAAGGAAAAGCTTTGCCCCTTTCCATTTGCCACTTCATTTTATATAGTCCCAAAAATTGCATTAGGGGATTCCCATGTCATGAGGCAAGATCAAAGATTTGTTTAATGTATTTTATCGTATGGCAAGTTCAGTGTAATTTCCAGCACCTTAACAAAACTGAGGTTAACTTGCAGCAATCAGGTTGTCGGGGATGCACATTTTCTGCAGTATTCATTACCTCCTGGAAGTGATTTTTGAAGTAGCAATTACCTGAGATGAGGGAGGGTCTAACAGAAAACACTGTAACACGATGAGTCACTTTTTCTGGTTTACAGTTCCCTAGCTCTTCTGCTGCTACAAGCACCTCCTACTAAAATTTCTTTATGTAGACTATTCCTTAAACATTTCAGCACTGATTCATGTAATGAATGGATTGCACCTTGCCAGCAGAGTAAAAAGGCATCACAGAAATAATCCCTCCATCAAACAGTGCTTGGGGAAGCAATGGAAGACTTAAAAATATGAAAGGATGTTCAAGAGCAGCACAGGACAAAAAGGATCATAACCTAAGCAGCACCTGACAGCAGAGTAAAATAACTCTGGCTTTATTGGCTAGTTTAACAACTATTAGCTATTTAATAAAGGAACTTTTTACAAGGGCATGTAGTGATAAGACAAGGGGTAATGGCTTTAATCTGAAAGGGGGTCAATTTAGATTAGACATAAGAAAGAAATTCTTCACTCTGAGGGCGGTGAGGGCCTGGCCCAGGCTGCCCAGAGAAGCTGTGGCTGCCCCCTCCCTTGCAGGGTTCAAGGCCAGGTTGGACGGGGCTTGGAGCACCCTGGGCTGGTGGAAGGGGTCCCTGCCCATGGCAGGGGGGTTGGAACGAGATGGTCTATGAGGTCCCTTCCAACCCAAACCATTCTGTGATTCTATGCTAATAACCACCAGTTACAATTGTATTGTATATTCCTGTGCACATTTAAAACTGTATGCTGTCTTGTTATCCATACATTTCTATAATGATAACTGAACAAAAGATATTTCAAGGTGCACAAAATCTATACATATATCTTGTAACTCTCTTGAAAGTCTCCCATTACACACTAAAAACCCCACTTTTCCAAACTTCAGTATTTTTTCATCTTGTTTCTATGTAATGCTTTTTTAATGACAGAAGGCTCCCCCTTTCATTGTTATTCAGATATGAAAGGTAGCTGGGGGGAGAAAGCAAACAGCCACTAGGTTTTCCTTAATAAAAAATCACAGTATTGGCACCACTGTTAGTGCAAAAAGTCAGAGATTCCCAAGAGACCAACATTGATCTAAAAGCCTCTTCCCATGCAGAGCTCTTCATGTGTTTGCTACCAGAATTTTCTTTTTGAATAAGCACTGCTTCAAATCAAAGTGTGTCTCCAGTGGGCTGGAAACGTGTTTGAAGGGTCACATAGAAGTTCTACACGCAGTCAGCACAAAACTTCAGAAATGGAAAGCAGACATCTACGGCCAACCCAGAGGCTGAGCAATGCCACAAGTGACTTACTCCACGAGACTGTTTTGGTACAGCTAAAAGGGCTGTGCTACACTTGGGACTAAAAGGGCAGTCAACAGAAAACAGAGTCATCATCCAATCCACCAACACGTGAAGTGACACACAAAGACGTACAGTGCTGCTATAATGACGCACTCTTACATCATGTTTGAACTATCAGTCCATTAATGCACATTCTACATACAGACACCAAAACTCCGCATTTACACGAAATGGAGTGAGGTAGAGGTGGTGTCAGTTTCAGAAGCTGAAATCTCGTAATACAAACATTTTTCCTCTAATTTCAAGACTATGTTACATGGTAGTGTGTTACATTTTTTTAAAATGTAATATAGACATATGCATCTTAAGATCATTTCCAGCTATGGTTTGTAAAACCTGAAGTGTCTCGAGAAGCACCAAATGGAAAAGACTGGCCTGGGTCATTCCCTGCTGAATACCCACAACTGAATACAGAAAGTATTTCCAAACCAAATCTAGAATAAACTAGAGCACTATAGATGTGTAGATTAGGGACCTCAAACATGGAATAAAGAGATCCCTCAAAGCTCTAGCAGATTCAGAAGAATATACTTTTACACCTACAAAACTGAAATAGATCATGTTATTTTCCTAGTACACAGACTAGGACAATCATAGATTATCTCATTAAACAGTTTCTTTTTCTACTTTGGAACTGTCTTACAAATGTATTCTTTAACTTTGCAATACCAAAAAAACATAGTAAGAAGCTGCAGATGTATGTACCCACATCCAGCTGCGTCTCTCTCCACAGAGTATGAACAACTGTTTCGGCAACCATAATTAGATTGGCAGAGAGACAAGAGAAGCTGTCGAACTGAATTGTGCTCTTCTAGTCCTTTCACAATCTTCTATTGGGAAGAAGGCCACAAATTCCCCATGTACAAAATCAACCACAGAGTAAGGAAAATGCATCCACAGGCAATTCCAACTGCCTAGAAATCTAGCCAGGATGAGGGAACAAAACTAAACCCTACACATTTAAATAAAACAATCAAACTTTTTCCAACACACAGTCCTCTAATTTTATAACTAGTGCTTCTTCCACTCCCATCTGAGTCATACTTCATCTTATGAAAATGAAACAGGTATCTCTGCGTATTTTAAACAACCATTAATAAGGTCTTACAGCTTTCCAAAGTATGAAACACTCAACATCTTATCGGCATTTCAATTTCAATAGCACATTATAATAAGAGAACCAATACATCATAGAATAGACAACAGGAGATGCAAATCTGCAACTGATGGATGTTCTAAGTGATTCAGCAAACAAAAAAAGCTAAATAACCTAGAGATAGTACTCCAAACATCTAACAATAAAACTTTATAGTAGTCAATAATTATTGCTCTTTTTAATTTTTTAAAGTTTCCATCTATCATTAAGAATGTGCATAAATCAATTAAAGTCTTTTAAAAACATACTATTTAAGACTGACCTCGCTAGCAGTGTGCCTAACATTTAAAATAGATTTTCTTTAAATTTTATACTAGATCTAAAAATAATTTATACCTTCTTCAGTAACAGAAGACATTAATTTCTGTGTCTTTCTTCTCCTTCCACCAACCTCGTAACTCTGTTTTGCTTCAAGACAATGAGTAACTCAGTCCTTCAGTGAGTGCTTTTATCTTACGTGAGCAACAGGAGGTGACGGTGGAATGGAGGAGGCAGAGGAGTGCAGATACCAGATTCATACACTGAGTTTTATCAAATGTTTTTGCTTCAATGCAGTGCTTGTATCTTCACAGAAAAATAACACATGTCAAAACCAAATAAATAAGGGGCTTTTTTTTCTTCTACATCTACTGAAACCCGTTACAGTCAGAGAGAATGTCAAGAAGAAATGCAGTTTTCTTGTCTTACTACAAAATGTCCCACCATTTGGCCGTCTGCAAAAAAGTTGCTTTACATATCACAGGACAACTCAACCTGCATCTGCATCAGCTGCCTCCTCTCCTCCTTTCAATGGAAAAAAATAGAATAAAATAAATCTATATACTCTGACACATCCTTCTGCAAATTCAAGCTATTAGGAGAGAGGACATATTTTCCACTAAAGTAATCCTCTGATGATCTCAAGACACAGATGTTTTTATAATGTATCTAATTCCATAGGTATTGCATTACCTTTAATAAACTTCCAGGATGATGCACTTTGCTGAGTCAGCTGGTAAGCTACAGCTGTAACTTTTTGCTCAAACCACTCTCCCACTGGTCTCAAAGCTCTAGTCTGTCCAGCATGGTGGTTAATTACCTGGTTGAATGTTCTGCTTCTATTACGAAAGAATGAAACTGTCGCTATATTAGTGATAATCCCAAAATGTATTCAGTCATTAAATAAATGCATTTAGTACGTCGCTTAAACACTAGAGGCCTTAAAGTCATGTTGTTTCAAAGTAACTCTGAAGAATGTACCTGGCCAGACTCCACCCACTTTTTCACTTCACTTACATACTGTTATTACAGGCTCATATTAAACTACCTGCTTCAATAACTAAGATATTTTAGAAAAGTACAGAATTAGCAAAAGTTATCTAACAGTTCTCCGAACTAAAGGGGTTGCTGACCCTCTGTACTAAACAGCGCAGAATCCTACAGGTAACCGACCTCCAGGACTACTGGAACTCTTCAATTCAGGGGAAGCAACAGTTAACAAAGGCAATGCGGTGGCGTGGGATCAGTAATTAATTCCATTTCCATTTTTAGTTTAAAAACAAAAAAAACCCCAAAACCAAAATACACCCTCCCCCCCAAAATGCTTTGAGTTTAAAAGTGGACACAAAGGAAACAGCAGAAGTAAGAAAGTAAACAGAGTTATTAAATGGGAATAAAAGATTGAATAGACAAGGGATAACCGCCTGGAAGGATTCAGGCAAAAGGAAAAAGCTGAGTTTCCTTCCAAAAACAGAAGGGAAAACATCTGGCCAAACCAACTGATAAAAATCTAACGTCCATTACCCAGATCTTTAAAAATAAATTTGGAAATGACACTCTAGAACTATTAAAAATAGTACTACAAAAAGCACAATGTCCCTTAATAAAAATAGAAGGTCACATGTATGAAAAGAAAGCAATGAAACCCAATAACATTCATCAAAATCACCAAAAAATCACATGCTTTCAAAAGGACTGAAAGAATACACACCTTTTAGCCACAAGTCATTTATCGAATTGCCAAAATTAATTTACATTTCATCTTTTTTCCTTCTTAATCAACCTGTAAGCTTTTTCAACTGTGATTTTATTCTTAATCACATTCCTCACCAAAAAAGAAAAAACCCCAGTCTTGCTTGACACCCAGACATTTGCACTGCACTAGGCTGGGACTACACCAGCCAAGAATAACTTCGCCCATTGAATTATTTAAGCAGTTGTTCGCACTCAATTAGATTTTCATGAAAGGTTAAGCAATAGACTGAATCACAGAAACCTCTTCAGGTTTATGGGAGGTATCTAACATAATACATGGAGTTATTTAAAATTCATTCTTTTGAATGACTAAGCTGATACAAAATACTAATGTATCTATTCACAAAAAAAAATTATTTTAAGCATCAAATTCCCTTTTGTCCATTTCTAATTATAACACATTTCATTTAAAGAGAACATGAAAATATCTGTGCCCAAAATATTTCATGTGTGAAGTAAAATCTACTTTCAAAATAGAACGTTCACTTCCCACTGTTAATGGGAAACTGGAGAAAAATACCACGTGCCCATATAAACACACAGGCACAGGTAATCTTTTCTTTATGTGCCAAAAATAAAATTATTTAATGCAGCATTGCAATGGAAACAGGCCAGACAAAGATGCTATTCTTATCGAGGAGAGGCTATGCCTCCTTTCTACTGCACATTTCCCCAGCTATTTATTGTCATCGTGGGGCTACAACCAGCAATGCAAAGAAGTGTTCTTTGGAACCAGACTTGGTTTACAGAGTACTAAGTCCAGATCAATTTCTGTCTGATTTCCTTTCACAAAGTGTTACAGAGCCTCTGTAATGAAATGCTCCACAATTGCGAAACAAAAAAATAATTTAAAAAATTATTAAAGTTTTTTTGTACCATCAGGAAAAAGAAAGCATTCTATTCTAAAACCAATAATTAAAGAATACAGGGAACATAATAAATTCATACTTTGATTTCTTTATTTTAAGGAATATGAAGGCTAAGCAACAGAGAGGAATTTTAATGTGGAAAGACCTTAGAAAAGTCCTGAATTAAAAGTAGACATTGTGAAGGAATGAGACCAGAACGCATGCTCATCTAAGTACAACTTCCAGAGGAAAACACACATTCCTCACTTTTCTCAGAACCTCTCTTTTTCAGCTGATGAGGAAGATTTTCTAATGTGTCTTTAACTGCTAACCCTTACCATCTGTTACAGCAAAAATAAAACCCAGCGCATAATGTAAGAGCACATATATTTAAAGCAAAAGTAGTCAAAAGGAAAGTAATTGAAAAAAAAACACCTTAAGCTTGCACAGATAGTCGTGATTCCAAAATCAAAACAAAATTGCTGAAGTTGATCAATGCTCAGCAGGTTACTCTCTTCTACAAGAAAAGTTACATTTTATTGGAAAGCCTTCAACAGCCCGAGATGGAATCCAGGAAGCTGTGAAGGGACCTCGACACAAACCACACATTTCTTCTGACATTTTACGTTTCTTCCAGAGTTGTGAAGAAAGCTCATACAGCCTTTTCATTTTCCTAACAGGCGGTCTATACCATGGAATCTTTCCTCAACACTTCTCCCAGGAGAAAATTGCCCTCGACTGGAAATCTGTATCACTGCTCTATGTGCTACTGAGAGATCACTTGGACCTCTCTTATCATTTCTTCACGACAGAAAATTGGCTTGAAGAATAAAACTTTGAAACCACGTAAGTGTCTGTGATTTTCAAGAACTTGTGTGGAGAAAGTGTCTTTTTAAGTTTAGAAGTACTGTACTTATTTTCTCAAGGAAAATTTGACACAAACATGAAAGAAAACGAAACATTTAAGCCCAAGACTCATGTGCTGAGATATCTACATATGCTAGGAAACATGGGGTAAAATCTGCACTAGCCCACACAGGCCTGGCAGACGCACGGCGGGGGGGGGGGGGGGGAAGGAGAGGAAAAAAAAAATAGATAAAAGCTACCATGCAACTCAACTACGTAATTAAACTAAACCCTGAACCTGGTGAAAAACTCTGTATTATGAACAAGATTCTGATCACCATGTGCACACTCCAGCACAATAAAAGGTGAATAATTCATAATCATCTTTGAAGCAAAAGTATGCATCACTCAACTTGGGGGAAACACAGGGGATTTCACTGGTATGATTTTTCTTTAGGGACAATGACAAAGTGCCGCTCACCAGCAGGAAACTGAAGCACTGAACTGTGTTCCATGTGCCATAAATCAACACTGCAGCCTACAGGATGTCTCTCTGGTACCAACATACCATCAATTTTTCAATAACCTCCTTAAATAATGGAATATGTGAACGGCGACAACAGTAATGAAAAATGAAATGGTTTGCACGCCATAACACTGTTAATACGGTGCTTCTACAGTTAAAGAAGGTTTTTTATGCAAAATCTTTTTGCAAAAAAATCCACCATGTTTTACCACAAAATCTGGATAGCCTTTGAAGTATTCAGTCTTCGAGGTCCATTGCAGCTGTTTCTAAACAACCTGGTTCAAAACAGGGTTTCTTTTGTGGTTTTAAAACTAACCAAGACAACAGCTTTCTGTGTTACGAGAACTGCTTGTACATTCTCCCTAGGCTATCATTACACTTTCACATTCCAGTGAGAGAGAAATCCTTCATGCGAAGAAGGCTCTCCAGAAAAATTTATTTTTAAAAGGATTGTTCAAATCCTGGTCCAGAATCAAATACAAACTATTAACTGTTCATAAATGAAGTCAGCATCCTACACTACCGTCCTCTTCTTCTCCAGTCAAAACCCAAGCTCGGTCACCTTTGACCTCTTTTTTTCCAGAATAAAGAGGAAAAAAAAAAAAGACAAGGTTGTCTTAGTGGCGCATCAGCAGTGAAGCACAGTACCATCTGGTAAGACTGACTCGAACAGACATGCAGTGTAGTCCTAGGCACGAAGCCAACCAAGTCCACGAATACTCACACGGTAAACAGGGGCAGGCAGATGCCAATCATGGGGAACTGACTCCAAGAGTGGGACAGTAACAGGTTTTAGTCTTCTATTAACACTAACAGAGAAAATATTTTTAAATTTATAGAAGGCATTTCACACCTGTAGTTATTAAATAATTTTAAGAAATATTAAGATTGTCTTTACTTTCTCAGAAAGGTTAGTCATTTTTCCCTTGTTATACAGCAAATCAGTGCACGACAAAGAAATAAGACAACTTCTCAGCAAAACCCATGTATTTTATGCATGATGTTCAGCTCTGAATAGGTATTGACATAACAGTAAATTATCATAACAAGGAATGATATCAGCTGGGAGACATCTAAAATCTCTCATTTAGGAAGTAGGACCACTAAACAGAAAAATCAGTACAATTCCAGACCTAAGTCAAAGAATGAAGCAAATGTTTAAATACAGAAACACAAAGCGAAAAAACTTCCTGCAATCACGACAATGCAAATGATGACCCTCACACTGTCACCAGTATTAGAAACACGCACTTCTGTCAGCAGCAATTAAGGAGGGAACAACAAGCAAATAGTCTTATACAGCATGAAGTTATTCCATGACTTCACTAAAAGAAAATTTTAAAGCAATCTGTCAAGGTTAACTAGGAATACAACATTTCTGTAACAAATGTGAGATAAAATAGGGTTTGGTAGATAAAAGAGCATGAATAATAAGAACGAATCAGAAATGGTTATCTATCTCACAGAAAGAATCTGACACTGGGGAGGAAAACCTGAAAGCAGGACCCTTAAACACAAGCTTTACCATAAATCCAGTGACCTCACTGGAATTGTGCTAAGTGACACTAGGTAAGGAGCTGGTTTTCTGGTTTGGGGTGTTGTTTGGATTTCTTTTTTTGCTAATTAAGTATCCTTCCTTCCCAAGTGAAAAAGACTTCTCTGACCTTATGTAAGTTGGACCATCTTTCTTCCCAACAGTAAATGTTTGATATACCTACCCATATACACTACGCAGTTAAAAAAAAAAAAAAGCAAAAAAGCTAGTGTAAGTATTTCTTCAAAGCAGACAACTATATTCCCTCTCCCTCATTCCCTTCTCCCCGACATAAAATGTAGGAAGAGAGGGGAACAACAGACCTTTCAGAGTATCTGATTCTTAAGAAACAATGTCTCACCTCATGATCAAACATAGGAAGACAAGGCTGAAAACAAAGTTTCAGATGTAACACGCTGCAGTTTGGCTGCTAACAAGCCACTGGCTCACTTGTAAGACATTAAACCAGGAGTTTTATGTTTTGTGCAAGTTATTTGTTTCAAAATGTTTTTGCAAAAAATAATCCATTAATGCACTATGAACTGAATCAAAATGCAAGGAATACACTTTAGAATACATCATCTCATCACAAAGAAGCTTACTTACCCAATTAGCAACTAAGTCTAAGGTATGATTTTCTAAGACATGATTTCATAGGCTTCCTGACTTTCCAATGAAGCAGATTTTTTCCGAAGTTAAAATAGCCCAAGTGTCTCTTTCAATACATTTAATATTAAAATTCTTGTATATGCTGCTACATTGCTGATACGGAACACGCTACCTAAATACATGCTTTCAAGTATATTTTATCTCATATATTTTCACACATGAAGAAGTCACATCTCTACCACATCAGGCAGTGAACCTCTAAGAAATGCCAAAGGGACCAGGAACTCTGAAGGTTGCAATGGTACAGAACAACAGTAACTTCAGAGTAACCTGTGCAAGAGAGACCTTCTTAAAAAGAATGTTGCTTTTATATATTGTTCCTTATCAATAACTGCTGTTTCCATCCTGCTGTCTCTTCGCTTCATTAAAAGCTCCTGAAGAAAAAACCACGTGAACTATAATTGTTATTTACTACTTGGACTCTTATCATTCACAGAGTGCAAACTTCATGACTGTGAACATGCAGTTACTACTTAAATGGTAGGTAAAATATGCAAGCAGAAAGTGCTAATTACAACGGAAATTGGAGCATGTGTTAACTACATATAACAATTCAGCTTGCAGCACTTTGACAAGTCAGAGCTCAGAAGTGAGAAACAATAATAGATTTTTAGTTTATTTTCCTGATGCTGTATGCTCAGGGTATTTAAACTAACAGCGTAATAAAATATTAAACCGCACAGCTCTCAGGGTGTGAAATTCACAAGCAGAACACTCATCTACCAGCATGGCATATAATTTTTTTAGACATAATACCCAATAATCTGACACAGACTGTCGCTATGAATTCTACTTTATTTGATATGCAGATGCTATGAGGAAGTATATCTGCTCTATGTAAAAAGCAAGTGCCACAGGGCACTTGAATAATTGCAAATCCCTTGCTAGTCACTGTAGCATTTCAGTAAGCCACAGAAAGTATATTTGTTTATTCTTTGCAGCCAGTAATTCAAACAGATAAGGTAGGACCCAAATCACACCTAGAAATTTCCCCTGACACAACAGCACCGAACTGCTACAACACTCAGCCACAACGGCCATCCTGTACTCACGGAGTGGCCGTGTGTGAAACGCCCGATTGCAAGGAGTAGTACGTACAAACAGCAAATGGCGCTGCCACCCCCACAGTTTCGGTGGGTTTCCACAGAACAAGAAGTCCAAACAGTTCACTCCGTTCATACCACTTCACCCAGAATATTCACCTGAGTAACACTCCAGTTTATTTGGTTAAAACGCAGTAAATGCAGATTCAGTTAACAATGCTGCAGTTTCACACTAACAACTTTACAATATAAACCATATTTCATAAAAAGATCTGAATTTTCAAATGAGTATCTTTAGAGATTCTCACATTATGGTCAATCACTGAAAAACGTGTTTTAAAAAACAACACAGCGATGTTTCATCTCTGAGACTGAGCTCTAGCAGTAAAAAGGATGATCATGCTCCCTTCCTTGAGCGTGCAATATCATCTCTTTCCTTGAGCTATTTCTGACACTTCTCTGACCTCCTGATGAGCCAGCTCAGTTCACAAAGCCAGCAGAAAACTAACCAGGGGGAAGAAGAAAAAAAAAAAAAAAAAAAAAAGGATAAAAACTTTCCATTTGTTCTGGAGATCTGAATCAGTTAACACAAAATTTAGAGCAGCACAAGAACAATCACAAGGAAAGGGGGAAGAACCTCGCCGCTCAGCAGCAAGCTGCTGGATCATCTCCTCCAACTTCTCTAAGCATATCTAACACTTGGATTGTCTCTAATTTCCCAGAAACCAAGAAAATTACTCCATAATCAGCAATCTAGGATCCTGTCTTACTATTTCAGAAAACAAATATTGTGCAACTATTCAGATTATCACCAATTATCATCCCCCAAAGAAAAAATATTATCTTTGATGTAGCCCGATATTTTTCTTGGCCTGCTTTGTGAGCAACACATGTGGACAGTCAAAACTGAAATTAGTCGTCGGTATCCAAGTGGGAAAAAACCCACCCCAAAACCAAACAACTCAAGAGGTTAAAAAATTCTAAGTGAAAACATTCTAACAAATCATTATAATAAAAGACACGTCAGCTTGAAAAGTTTATGAGAACTTCAATTATTCCTCTGGAGCATAATTCAGCACTATTCTGGCTTTCTTATTTCAAGGAGATATGTTTGCTGTAGCCTTTATAATTACAGCAGGGTGTGGACTGCAAGCTCCATCTTTAAATGTTGTTTGGCAGAGTCACTTGATTGAACTGATGACATGAAAGAAGGAGGCTTGCCAACAGAAATTGAGGATAAAGATTATATACCTGGTTATAGTAAAACTCTTCTTCTCATTCTTTTTATATGAGCTTCACTATTCCTTATGCTACTGTTCTTCTCTATTTGAACCGGTATCACCGCAATAGGCTGCAGTGCCCGAGGCAGAGAAAAGAGCGTTGTGATGGAATGGTTCAAGTCTTCCACCACACACAGTGATTTTTACATACACGACTTCGCTATGCCCCAGTCAATGGGATAAACGGAAACTGTAGACTTCAGAAATCACATTAAGATCTACAGGAGCTATTGGAGCTCTCAGAAGACACCTCAGATAATGCACACCAAGCCTGAAAATTGTTCTTTTGGATGAACATGAGGGCCCCAATAGCCAGACAGTTTATATTACGGACATTTAAATGCTATAATGATGGAAAAATGGAGAATAAAACTGAAAGTAGATATTGTATATGATTAATGGGAGCAAAAAATCCCATAAAACACAAAGAAGCTAAGATAAAGATCAGAAGGAAAACTACCAGTTCAGAGTAAGAGTGAAAAACAAGCCATGAAGAAACAATAGTGGACAACAAGTAAAAAAAAATTCCATCTACATTTATTAAGTACAAATGTTGAAATGTATAGTCATTAGAAATTGGCTTTTTTAAATCACATTCTCCCCGAATTATGCCCCATCAGAAAGAAATCACTTTACTAAGATTTTCATCAGAGTAAGGCAACAGACACAGCTTTAGAATCTGGCAATAAGCCTTTCTTTTCAAAGAAGAAAAAAACCACAGAGGGTCACTTCAGTGTCATGAGCCCTACCTCAGCACTCTGTAGTCACTGACAAAAACTCCAGTGACTTCCAGGGGGCATTGCGCAGGGTCGTTCGTGCCAGGAAAGAGACACAGAGTACTTCTTGCATGTTGTTTAATTACTCTTCCATCATTTTGCCCTACTTTTGTTGTTAGGTACTTGCACATAATTTGAGATAGCAAGGATGACAGAATTCTATTCCCTGAAGTCTTTTCTTGTTTTTAGGGTTTCTTACATACTGTAATAGCACCGTTGCAGCTGTTTGGCTCAAACAAATACGGCTTCTGGAGTAAGAGAATGCCTTTCCCTTGAGAGCTGCAAGCAAATGCTGTGTAGAAAGTGAGTATCATTATTAATTTACAATTATTTCGTAACTTACCCCTGATATGCCAGCCTGCTTAAAGGCCTCCTTTCTTTTCATCCCAATGAACGTGATGTTGGATATTAACTGGAGTTACTGCACCTAAAACTAGATGACACATTGAAACATTCTGTTTCATGTATCATTTTAAAGCTGTAACAGTGTAAACTACATTTTACATTAAAATTATGCTATAAGTTAATGTTTATGTAACTTCAAAGAACAAACGTCTGTCAAAAAACATACTTGCTGTGAAGAGATCCCTACATCCTGCAAATATTTACACACAGGAGTAAATCTCTTCCTTGAAATACTCCTACAGCTGTCAACAGGAATATCAAGGAGAGTATTACTCTTGATAAAGCATTTAAACTTGCATATTATACCTAAATACACCTAACAGAAAAATTCAAGCAGTCTTATGGAACCCACCCGACATTACTAGATAATTCCTCACATAAGCACTCCACAATCAGTGCAACTGCACCACGGAGCAACCATCTGTGGTGCAAATATCTATCTTCCTATTTAATTTCAAATTCACCTTTTAACTGCACAAACCTAATGGTTTCCAATTTTTCCTCCATACACATTACAAGCAAAAAGACACTGTGGAATGTTTATCTCTTATCTGGATATTGTCATTTTACTGTCTCAAACTTCTTAAAACAAGTTTTTCGCAGGGGAGGAAATCAGTCAGCATCAGACCTAGTGGGGAAACCCTGCACTTGCTCAATGTCTGTGGCTCTTACATAGTTCCAGATGTGCAAAACATTAATAATGCACTAACTCAAAACCTCTTTTTGAAACTTTAGAATGTGCAAATTGCATTAAAACCTCTTTGCCCTCATTAATGGTATTGTTACAATCCCAGTACTCTGGAAAATGTTTTTTGGCATTTGTTTAACTTTGTGATATTGCCATTTACTCATTTTAACAGCCAGTGCTCAAATCTTAATGCATTTAATAGGCCTGGCTAAACAGACTACCATCTTTTGTAAATTTATCGAAGTAATTTATTAAATAAGTAAAAGTTGTCTCAAGGCAGCATTGTTGTGTTTTTTTATTGATGGCAGAAACAAAAATGTTTCTTATAACTTATTTACAAAACTGTGTTTCAGGAAAGTTTTAGAAATGAAAGTATTCCATTCTTTTCTCAGTGTTGTGACCAATTCGTTTTCTGCCACTCTGACACAGACTTCTTTAAAAAAAGTAATTTCTACCAACCTGATACAAATCTCAGTAAGAAAAGGAGTCTGTCTTAGACTAAGAAGAGCCAGACATTCAGCATTAATACTGAAACTGTATCCCTCCCTCAGCCTGTCATATACAGGGGTGGCACATTTATGTCCAGGCCAGGAGATGGTATATTCAAGGACTTATATCCAGTGCAGACACACCGTTGCGCAATGGCAGAAGAGTGCAATAGTCAGAGGTTAAACAGAGGTCCCTCCTGTTTATTCCAGATAACTACCTAGACTGAACCTGAAGGTTTTCAATTTGTTTGAAAACAGCACAAGTTAGATATATTGCCATGCTCTACGTTGCTCAGAGTTAATTAATATTGCTAAGACCTGCTTGCCTAAAGTTGTGTAATACCGCCAAGAACGGTTTGTCAACACAATGGTAAACAGCACTTTGTCCGCAATTTCGCTACAGCTTTGGCTGATACCTTAAACATGGAAAGGGAGCCAAGACAATAAACAGAAGTGTTCCAGTCCAAATGGATTTACTGTCATCCAATCTTGACTGTTCTCACTGAAGAAAATACGACCAGGAAACGAACAGGAAAATGGGAAGAGACTGACAAAACTTAAACTCTGAGCTAGCAGCTCTTAAACTTTTAATACATAGAAATTCAAATGTGAAATTCAGCACTTACTTTTTGCAAGTGACAAAAGTTACCATGTATGTATCATTATAACCTTACCCCAAAATTCTCAAGGAAAACAGCAAATGCAACGCAGCATTAGTTAGTCGGTACCTACACGTTAATAGTTCCACCTTCATAACTAAGATAGTACAGGGTAACGCCAATTTATGATACAGGGTATTTGTTCATTAGTAGTAGGATTGAGACTGCCAGATGTATTCAAGATTGGATATTGAATAGTTTGGTCTCAGATTTATGGTACACTAAACTCATGACAAACTTGCACGGAAAAGTAACAACTAACTGCTGTTAGAACTGATTGTATTGCAAATATTTACCCTTATATTTAAACCTCAAGTTCAATAGCATCTGTGACAGCCACCTAAAAATGATTTTTCTCAAGGTTTTGGTTGCTTTTGAATTATACCCTTAATTACAAAAGTGCTGCTTCAATAAAGGAGCAGTGCTTTCAATCAGCCTTGTAATTCCTGTTTCCTCTTTTACTTTCTCTGTTTTGCTGTTCTTTTCCTCAATTCCAGCTCCCAAAAAAGGGCTGGTGAACATGAACAAAACTCAAAACCACCCATACGATGTACAAGAACTCTCTTTTAGGATATACCAACTAACCTCACTAGAAATAAGGCAGTCTGAAAAAAAGGTCATCCACAAGAAAAGTGCACTAGGAAACAAATGCCTTCTATCGCTTTGTTCCAACACATTATTTTTCAGTTACTCTTCAACAACCCTTGGAATCATTGCAGTACACAGCAAAAGCTCAGACAGTTCAACAACTTTCCAGCAGATATTGTTTAGTTGTAAGAAGGTCTTGCTATTTTTTCATTAACCTCAGCTAAATTCTCCTAGAAACATTAATTCTCTGGAAGTTATGCATACAAAAAGAATCAAAGTTAATGCAATATAAGCAACACTTAAAAATTCTGCACTCATTTTCTTTTCCATTTCTATTATCTTCACTACTTTTGCAGTTAACCAGTCATTAGAGGTAAAATTCACATAGGACCACAGCTGTAAACCTCATACAATTGTCACCCACATTTTAAAACAGTGACACAACTGGCATGAAAAAAAAAGTGTCTATTTTACAGACATTTGGATACAAATACTTCAGAGTATCGCAAATAATTTTTAAAATGTAGATTTAGACCACTCAGCAACTTCTAAGAGGTTCACGAGACAGACAACAAAGCAGTTGATATTTTTATCTCTTAAATTATCTTCATTTTTCCAAGACATTTTCCTCTACAAAACTATTTGATACAGTATAATGCACAGTACACAGCAACACTGTGCAACTGCTAAAACTGCTATTTGACGTCAAAAGTTAAAGCTTTGTAAAGCAAAGCAGATACAAAAGAAATATGATTAATCTGACTCAATGGAGAACACAACATCTTAAAGCTGTAGGAGAAAAAGAAAAAAGTAGTAAACAAACCTCAGATTCTCAAGTGAAGCATGCTTAACAGTTCGTAAGTTTTACTATTGAAAACAATCATACAAATTCTTTTGAGCAACTATGTTATTTTAAAATTATTTTTCCAAGTTACGGCTCAACAATTAGCAGATAGAAATTAACTAACAATGCCTCACAGGAGGGGGAAAAAAAAAAACAAAAACAACAAAATCCCAAAAGATGAACGCTAACATTATTGTCCAAAGCTTATTTTGTAAAACAGCTACTAAAGAAAGGTCAGTTAATTCATCATGATGGATTATCACTAAAATTTATAAGCATTAGCATTTTTCTCCTTGCTGGATACCTTGACTTTGATATGACACATATTGAATGAATCATTTAAGATGCAGGCACCAGGCAAGATATATCTTAATGCAGACAGGTCGGCGACATGAACCCTAATGGTCCTTATCTTAATCTTGTTTAAAAGCATCTTAGATTTCTGAGTAATCTTTTCACCTTCTGATATTCTCTTTTATAGAGTGTTTTTGCTGGAGTTGCTACTGATTTTCACATAAATACATTTTTGTTGCATAGTATCACCATTTTTAGCAGCCCTAAAAATCATCTAGGTTTGCAATTTAGTAAATGTTAAGATCAAGCTTATTTTAAAAAAAGTAAACATGCCAGAACTCCAATAATGACAACAAAAATTTTTATGTTATTGTAGATTATCCCATTCATGAAACATGGCATCATGGCTGTTCATAACATAACCAGATGCCTATCAAATGTGGAGACATATATCTGATGCATTGTTTTCTTCACATCCGTATACTTTTCTCCATTGCACTATTAATCTCAGAGATTTGCCATATATATATTTTAAACAATCACTCTTCAATGAAAAATATGTTTATTCAAATACCTGATTAAGGTGAAGGAAAGTTTCTCTACTATTGCATCTTGTAATTCCAAATTATACAGAGATAACAAGATGGCAGACTTTTCTCGCAAAACTGCACTGAGCTCTTTCTGCTACAGCTGCTTTGATTTAAAAAAAAAAATGAGGGGATGGACGGGCACAGAGGAAGGTAACAGATGAATTATTTTTAATTCAGAATTTTTTTGCAGTAACTGAAGTTCAGCATTAGGTAAAAAGGTCTTTGGAAAGTACCTTCGCAGCCTGACAAATTATTTTCTTAAACTGATGATTAGGAAAGGATGCAGGCTTACAATGTTGTGGACTTTAAATTCTTTACAAAACGCTGAATAACATACAACAAGATGTTTATAGTCTGTAGAAAGTGGCACTCCAGAGCAAAGTATAGACAAGTGACTACTACTTTTTCCTGGCAGTAGACAACTTCTTCAAATAAACCTAGAAGCTCCCAGGGAATAATCTACCTGAAGAAAAGCTAATAAACGCAAGCCATTAACAGAAGCTTCTGGAATGCATTAGTACTGGAAGGAGTACTGGACTAAAGTGCTAGCTCCTGCAGCAACGTGCTCTGCTGACATTTATAATGTTCATCTCTGATGTTCTATAAGCAGCATCCAGTTTTCTCATTTTATGATTAGGTTAACATGGTGACATTTAGAAATTTTACTTGCCCTCTATTTATTTGCACATTGGAAACTTTCTAGTAGGTTGATATCTCTGCCAGGTGAATAGGAGATATTTTTTCTCTCTATTACACACTTCAGAAGCCTGAAACAAATCATTAAATTTCTGCCAGAGTTTGTTTCTCCAGCTCTAACATGAACACAGGGGTCACAGCTTTCACCAAGTATTGGTAGATTACTTCTTTAGTGTATACAAAGCAACCTGAAATTCCAGACAAAATACACAGAAATAAATATTACTCATAAAAGCCCCTTAAATTTCAGTCTATGAAGTTCAAATGGTAATATTCTATTTCTGCCATAAATTTATTTCTGACATCATGTAATGAATGTCATACTGTAGCCCGAATAACAGGACAAGCAGTAAGAGAACACTGCCTGGCTCCTAGCTCTAGGGTCCCAACATCGTTCATCACAAACTGTGTCAGGCAGGGTTCTCAACTTCTGGGTCCTGTGGCAGGTGTTACACCTTCCATTCCGTCTATTCTCATAGACTGAGGCCAGATAGTGTTGATCTGCCATTCTTACAACAAAAAAAGAACATACACCTATATTCTATTAAAGTGAACAAAAGTCTATGAAATTCACAGTGAACTGAATGGAAGTGCAGTAAGATGCAGTTTTGGTCTCTAGCACTCTCCTTACACACAAACAAGGAAAGTAACATACAATTTACTACCTGAATTAAGTGAATAATGGGCTTTGCAGAAAAACAAAATTAACTTTATCTACAAAGCAAGTAATTAGGGATAACTGTCAAAGTGGTTTTCAGGCCAGCAGGTTAAAACGCGCAGCATGAGTGCTGAAAGTGAGGTACTGAAACAGAGCCACCCAAGAAGCAGGGCTTCTGTCAGAGGGACAGAGCAAAGGACAACATTGCTGAGCCACCAGTTCTTAAAAGTAAACCAGAATGTTGAACTCAAAAATGCACCTGTAAGCATAACCAAACCGAAATCCAACGTACATGCCTAAATTCAAGCTCCATCAAATTACCTGGATAGATGGTACTCAAAATTCAGAGCACTGCCCTCGGCCTTCCAGACATTTAAAAAGATTTTGTTTCTCACTTATTCCAAAGTTGAAACTGCAATTCATAAAGCAGGTTGAGCCCTCAAAAAATCTGCTTAACTCACAATAGTTAGTGACATTCGTGACTATGTATATTAATCAGATCTTGATAGCCTTGAACAATTTCTTTAAAAGCTGCATTTTTTAAAGACAGAGCAATTTCCCCATTAAAATCTCTGTAAATCAGTTTTGAAATACAAATGTGCAGGTAAGTGATATTCTGTACAATTATGAAAGAAAAATACCTTGTTTTCCCTGTACTAATATGTTTATATGCTTACATTATTCTGTGTTTTCAACATATTAATCTCAGACTTAAAGGCAACCCAATCCAGAATAAAAGAAGCAGAACGAAAAAGGGCATCCATAGAAAAATATTGGCAATGTGATTTTAAAATATCACCCTTCAATTGTCTGCAATTTATATTTATCAATACTTCCGCTAGGATCACAGAAGTGTTCCCACAAAGAAAAAACCCCTTGTTTAGCCAGGTGACCTTTCAGTAAAACATAAGGGCAGTGAGGGGGGGAAGGGTACCAGAGCTGTCCAGCAACCTCTTTCTTTCTTTATTAAATGTTGTTACAAAGTCTCTCTACACTTTCAATTCAGATTACAATTCTCATTAAAACTTCTGTAAATATTTGTCAGGTCTGTATACATCAGGTCAACTATCTCATACTGTTCACCATGACACGCTTCAGTGAAAGAATAATGACAATAGTGAAAGCTGAAATATGCTCTCATTTCAATTCTTAAATAAATTGAATGCAAACATTTATTTTCAGATCATTAACTAGGCATATAAGTACACAGTTCTGTGAGCTAGATTAAAGAAATTTATAGTCAGTAATCTGCGTTTTTCAGTGGCTGTACATTACATGGTCTAATGTGGTCACCTAATGGCTACTGTCAGTAATTGCACTGACGACACCCAGTGAAGAAAAAATCCTCACTTTGCAGCCTCTTCAGTTAAATATTAAAACTAACATCAAGGCTTTGCAAAAAGAAGAAATCATGTTTTATTTCATTTTTTAAAATATTCTTTGTTAAGGAACCTTAGACATGAGGGAAATGGTCTGAAATCTTTATCTCCGTTGCGCTGGGGGTTCTGTTCATTTGGTAGGATTTTTTTAGGAGGGTTTTTTTTTGAGATGATGTTGTTTTGTTTGTTGAGAGGATTTTTTAAAATCGTAAATAATGGTTTAAAATGAAAAAAGTCACATTCTTGCAAGCATTACAAGAACAAACAGGCATGAATTACAGAATCATATTGTAGGTTTATAGACCTGTTCCTCAGAGCTGACCATAAATAACAGCAAGAACTAATCGAGAAGAAAGCAGAACTACTGCAAGGTACGGATTAACCATAATTAGATATCTGTTGTCAATGAAATTAGATATTACATAGTCTGAAACTGAGAAATTTGATTCCAATACCAGTGAGCAATTCCCCCCTGGCTCAAGAAAAATATACTAGAATCTCCAATGCAGTGAAATGGAACAAGAAACAAGGAAAGAAGAAATTAAGTGGATGAATACTGCATTCAAATAGCACACAAAGAACATGCAAAGCATTCCTGCTGCTGAGTTATACACAAAGTTTCTTTTCATGACGTGTGCTTACAAGGAGGAGATTTTTTTAAATATATTTTTTTAAATAATTTAAAAAATTTAAGAAAAAACTGCAGATCAGTCTGGCTTTTTTTGGCAAAACTGATTGAAACAATTGTACTCATTAATTAAGACAAAGACATCTGCTGAAAACAAATATGAACATATTTTTAAATAAAAACAAACTTGTATGCCAGCCAATATGACATCCAAGAAATTAAATATAATATAATCACAATGTGTTATTACAATACATTTATTTTATAAGCATTTACATAAGTTGATGCATAAAGCAAAAGATCACAGGGTACCTTTTCAAGTAGAGTCTGTGTTTTTAGAGGAAGGATATGAATTAAGATTTCCTTACCTTATAGGATGGCAAAAAGCACAAAATTCCTTGGCCAACTCTTCGACACACTGAAAGCAGAAGTGCTCCCACCTCATCTTGGAACTCAAAGGTCTCTGTATGCTGGAACGTGGCACACAACTTCCGACCATTAGGGCCTGCTCCAACGGTGCCAACCCAAACCTGGTGTATTTCACATTAAAAAAGTTAATTCTAAAATATGTGACACAAACTGTGTTTAATTACACTAGGCTACATAATGAAATTTTAAGTGTGAAGGAAAATATTGAGATATTTCTAAACAAATTAATTCCGGTACTTAAAAACAGAAGAGGAAGTGCACTAACTGATATAAGATGGCTATTATTATTACAAAAATGACTTCAACTTTTCCAGGTGAGGACGTGTCTAAAAACTGCCCCTTTTTCCATTTGAAAATGTACTTTAGAATTGCACTAATCCAAGCAATAGACTGTTCTGTACATTTCTTTTTACTTACGGAATGGGTTTGTCATCACTTTTATTTGCAAGTTATTGTTTCTTTCACAACGGCCAGCACTACACCTCAGGAGAGGGAACAATGATGCAAAAGTTTACCTGGGAGTTCCGAATAACGTGATTTGCCTCCAGCTGAATAGAAAACTTCACACCAAGCTCTGAAGAAAAAGAATCCATTGGAGAGAGCGTACCAGATGTCAGAACAATTGTTCTAACATCACTTAAGTCTGAAAAAGCCTAGGTTGGAGAAAGAAAAGAAGGAATTCAGAAAATCAATGCGATCACTTTAAGATCTTATATGTATTTGTTATCATTCAGATTACTTAAGACCTTCTACCTCACACTCAGCTTACCACGGCAGGATTCAAGCACCAAAAATTAAGCATGTGGACTACGGTTTTCTGTCGCAAACTCCTTTTATGCTTGGGCCGTGTAAAGAAGGAACTTGTATCTGAAACATCAAGTTCGTTTTCTTTCATCCAAGCATAAGTTTGTTGTAGAGCAACTCTGTAGTCATCTGCATACCTATATAGGGATATATAAGTATCAATAAAAACTAAAATTTTTAGCGTAAAAGACTACAATCAGACTGTAAGCATTAAGCTCATATAAAGCAAAAACAGTGCTGCTATAATGTATTTACAATTTAAGTCCAAAAAATAATTTTATCTTTCAGAAAATGTAATGAAACTTTACAATAATTAATATTAAAAATAAGGATTAAATCAGAAATTTTTGGTAACTGCTGGCATTAGTAGTGAAGATATCAAGACAGTCAAATGATAAGCACTATGTAGAAAAACAAAACCCATGCACACTTAACTTGGCAACACAAAAAAAATTACACCTAGTTCTTCAAATAAATTTATTCAATAATTTAATTCATTTTTGAATGAAAAAAATAATTTGGTAGTATTTAAATTCTTCCCACATAAACAGATTTTCCAAAGCTTTCCGAAATGTTACTTTTGCTCAGAAGTCAGACACCGTAACTGAGGTGCTGCAAAAAGAGGCATTTTGGCAAAGCAGCTGAATTAAACACAACCACAGAGCTCAGGCTATTTATTTGCACTGACCTGCTGTTATCTTTAAAAAGAAATACAAGAACCATGAATAACCCTTTCAGCACAATCTGAGTGGCAGGGCTCACAACTGGTATCTCAATTAGTTCCTCTCTACCGAGCACCGATATTCTTTCCTCTTTTTCCAGGACAGAAGCAAGATGTTTCTATGAGGGGCAAGCAAATTCCACATTAACAACATTCTAAGTATCTTCTCAAAACCAAAGCTAATACAGATACAAGACTATCAGCACACTGTTTTAAAAGTTCACCTAAGATCCCTATAAAGTCAGACTGAAGACAGACTTGGAACGGAAAAGCAACAACACTTTTAACACATTTGGCTTACACAGAAAGGAAGGATAAACATGAAAGCAAGGTAAATACATTTCAACAGTCGGTAAAAAGGCAGATGGATAGAACAGACAAAACTATCAGTGACTTCATGGTTCAACTAAAACAATTGTACATGATCAGTTATATCCTTTAAAACATTGATTCTCCACAAATTGCAGTAGCTCAAGTGGATTACTCCTGGTTTTTATCAGGTATCATTCTCAGATAGCTTTTCAATACTGCAGTAAATTAAAAGATGTGTTAGCATTTAACTTCTGTACATTTTAAGATGTTTAACAACATCAATATCATGCACTTTTGTACTCATTTATATAGCATATAACACTACCTGTAAAATGGGAAAAGTAATACCAGTTATTCCCATTTCGTGCAAAACAGTGAGCATTTCTTTTCCACTCCAAACCTTACAGGAAGATTCATACCCTCTTTCTACTAGTTGACTAGAGCTCTCCTTTAACCAGCTGTAAAGAGAGAGAAATCAGAAATAATTTCAGCATTAATTTCAGAGATTTAGAGATACTTTGCAGGTACAAACCAAACCTCAAAAATCGCATCAGACATCTATGACGATGATAAATATTTTACTACATCTAGGTAGAGAGCGTCTGCTTTTCCTTATGCCAGTTTTCACTGCTGAATCAACTTCTACGGAACTACTCCATGCAGCTTATTGCAGTGAGAAGAAAATTTGTCCCTATACATTTATATGTTATCATCATATACTATCTTTACAATAAAGAAAGATTAAAATATAAGCTGCTGTTATGATACAACATGTCAGGCTCCTTTAAGAAAGATTTCTGCTGTACTTTTAAAGCCACCCGTCATTACTTTAATTGATGCAAGTTGGTTTATCATCCCTACCAACTGCAGGCTTTCCCATTAAGTAAAAAAATCTTGAGGCATGAAATGAATACTTATAATATTTACACACAGTAAGGGAATGTGGGGCAATAAAAAGTGCATATTATCACCAACCTACAGGTATTTGTAACTCTGCTACATTTTGAAAATTAAGCAGAATTATAATTGTATGTACAATCAAAAATGTGATAGGACTTTCTCAAAACATGATCTAAACACGCAGATCATCTAGTTTGTGGCAGAGCTAAAATTTTCTCCAACTGAATGTGTCCTCCATCATCCCTGCAGTATTACAAGACCTTCCCTCCATTTGAAATGCAGGCAGGCTTCCTCCCTCTCGGGAAATGCCGAAGCTGTCTGTTTCATCAACCAGCAGGAGGCATCAGAAAGACAGCTGTCATTTCTACAACAGTCCAAAATATTTACCTGTAAAATCAGTTAATCATTATCAACTAAAGCAACAAGGCTTAGTGACTGTTTCAGTTCCAGATTTCCTGTTGTCTCACTGCAAATCATCTGACCGATGGAACAATTAGAAAAGCTTTTTCTTTTGCCAGATTAAACGCAAACAAAACCCCATAAATATTACCATGACTATCACTTCTATGGCTCTACTTCGCTTTATCTTACTAAGGAATAATGATCACTAACACAGGCAGAACTCCACCAGTGCAGTACTCTGCTCGTTTTCTCAAATGTAACATCAAAAAGACCTGGAACTAAAATTAGGAAAAGGCCACTATGACAGAAATTAAATAATTTACAATGGAAAAAACATTTCAGGAAATGTAAAACTTCTGTTTCTCTTATGCAATACAAACACCATCACACACTTTTGAAATGGTCATGCTATAAATGCAAATGCAAACTTAACACAGTGACCTTCCTAATTCTAAAATATCACAAAAAAGCAAATTCTAGAATAAATTCTATCCAATTAAACCTAAAGTTAACGCATTTACTTGAAATACCTGTTAATTTATTTTTAGAGTAAAGCAGTAAGCTTAAATAAAATTAGCTTGATTCCCAGAAACACATCTATGGTTTTGAAGTGAAAACTGGTGTATACAATATTTTTAGGAAAAAATGAAATGTTACAAACATGTCTTCAATTCAAGAAAGTGTATTTACTCCTTCCCTCCCTACCAGAAAATTCCATTGTTAATACAGCTTACTTCATTGAACAAAGAAATTTGTCCTTGTAAATCTGTATCTCATCAGAAAAACTTGCCAGTATACCTCTATTGGTGCATCTTCAAATTCCTCAGAAAGGTCATTTTGGCACCTCTGTAGCACTAAGCCCATGCTTAAGTGCCTTCTGGAATGAGGGCTCAGGATATTTATAACTAAGATTTTTCTAATTGCCCATGTATTTGGTAAAGCCATGTCACCATGCAACAGCATTTTACCAATTACTGGCTATTTACACCCAGTCTTCTGCTTTCCAACAACTGCTTTTCATGCTGTTGGCAGATTTGCCAAGACAGTCAACCTTAGTTTTTCTGATAAGGTTAAAAAGCTTGAGGCAATCTAATCTACAGCCATGCTGTTCTTATCTTTGACTAAAATTTAACATTTGAAATATCCAAGGTAGGAGAATTAGCTTCTGCAAAAAAGAAAAACAAAAGTCACTTGTCTCTGTGACTCTCAGAATAGAGAAAGAATAGGAAAAATCATGAACTACTTGCTGTAGTGTACTCCAAATTCTATTTCACCAACCACTAATGCCACAAAATGATGATTTGACATGCACTGATTCAGAGTTCAGTTAACTTCAAAGCCGATTGTATCATTCTTCACTCTTATTCTGCTGACTTTGTTGTTGAAAGTTTCATCAGCAGAGCATTTCTGAACTCTGATTTCAGTCAGTCCCTGGATCTCTCAAAAGACAGTTCAAAAACTCAGGACTAGAGAGCTGAATTCCAAATTCTCTGGTAGTGACAGACTCTTCTGTCATGGTTTTAACTTTCTCATGTTCCCACTCCACCCAAAAGACTTTTGCCCTTGACCCCTTATTTCTTTCCCTCCTCCCACTTCTGCCTCCAGTCCATTTGCTTTTGTTCTGTCCCCTCGTGTGATTTTCAACTTCTGCTCTGGTCTTCCCCTTCCAACTCTATCTCCATCGTTTCTGGGTTTTACTTTCTTTTTTGCTCTTACTACCTTTTGTGTTATGTGTACAGAAAGAACAGAGAAGAAGCGAACATCTTCTGTTTTTTTCAGCTTCTTTCTGCCTTACTGATCAACCCCTGCTTTCAAAACCACCCCCTCAATCACCCATATTTCTCTATCCACTGAACTCCACGATCCTTGTGTTCCAACTAGGCAGGTACTAAGAGATTCAACACATCCTTGATTTCAATTTCAGTACAAATCATTAAAACCACATTCTACTGATACAGTCCATGGAGAAAGAACGATCAGTAATTCTGTGTGAACATCTTTTGCCTGAGAATAATCAGAATTTTGAACAGAGTATGCACTGTCCGCTTCGTAGAGTTTGCTACCTGAATTCTTTAAAGACTTCAAGTCTCTTGATAATTTGCATGTACCCCAGTTTTTCGGTCCCTTATTTCTTTGCTCAAGATTGAGTTGTATCACAGGGAAAACAAAGAGCACGACTGATAAATTCACTTTCAAGTATGAAGAATCTGTTCCAAATAGATGCCAGTCAGATTCCAATCTGATTCCATGAACAGATGCCAAACTGTTCCAAACACTTCCTGTCTGAGGCTCTGAAAGCATTTTATAGATGTTAACTAATTGATGCTTTGACAAAATAATGCTATTACTATTTTTTAAATAAGCAAACAGAAGCATGCAAAAGATAAATATTATTTATCTTAGGTGAAAATTTCATACAGAATTTCACAAACTAGGACAGTAAGCCCCATGAAGACCAGCACATCATTCAAGAGCCTAACATACTATTCAAAACAGAATTTCAAGGTGCCCCTTTAAGACACGAGTATCTTTTTAAATAGACCAAACCCCTCTGGATTCCTCAAATGAACAAAAATCAGACGACTGCACAGTTTGAGGTATACCTCTGTTGCATTTTATCTGACACAACAGGTTAACCAGTACATTGCATCAGCAAAAGGAATCTAAATGTAATTTTAAAAAATACTAATTGACAAAATGGAATTAGAAAGAGTTGCCTTACTTTGTCAAAGAGCAGCACACAGCCCGTAGGGCCTCATGATCCTTCTGCCTGATGTTGTTATTGACCATGAAATCTAGCTCTTCTCGAGCAGCTCTTAGTTGACTTTCTGTAACACCGTAGCTCACTGACTCCCGAGCACAGTCCTCAATATTATGGGCTTCATCTAAAATGACTACTTGGCCTTTTAGGTTGATTTCCATCTAAAAAAGAAAAACATTAATCTACTAAAGCAAAGTGAAATACATCAATGAGAAACAGCAACTAACAGGATCCTATTAAAAAAACTGCGTATTCTGCATCACAGTGTAATCTTCTGTAACCTAGAAAACAACCGGGGGGGTGGAGGGAAAAGCCTTATCTCAGCCTGAACCTAATACACTCTTCATAAACCAAACAACCATGAAGTTTGCAAGGGTTTCTTTTCTATTGATTGAAAAAAACCACATGATTGATAAGCTAGAGTATGAGACCAGTGGAAGCATTACTTGGAATCCAGAAATACTGGGGGGGGAGGGGAGGAGAAAAAAATTCTTTAACTCAGGAGCTAATTTTGTAGATAATATTTTGGATATAAATCCTATTTACGTTGACCATAGCCACTGAACATTATGTTTCTAATTCCCTTCTGTTTCTAATTCCCCTTTAACTTGAGTTATTGCAATCTTCTTACAAATATACTTACGCTCTCCCGTATCTGCGGGTCGAGAAGATAATTATAAGGACAAAATACAATATCTGCGCCCACCATGAGTTCTCTGGCTGCAAAATATGCACAGGCACGAAGCTTCTTTCCCAAGCTCACTAGGTCTTCAATGTCCCAAGCCTGATACACCCTATGTGCAGACTGTAGGGCATGGTGTTCACTGAGTTTATGAACACCATGATAGTAAAGACAGGACTTGCCCTAAAAGCAAATATATGCAATTAGTTAGAGGTTACAAAAAATAATGAAAAACAAGTAAGCTTAAATCCTCAAAGTTGTTACGTGCATTTGACTTCATTTCCTGGAAGTATTTCTAACAGCTACTTTTTATGTTGGACAATAACAAAAAAGGCATCATGTCAGAAAGAAAAGAGGCAAATCCATGTTCCTACAATGTACATCAATAAACGACACTTCTTTCTTCTTCATCTATACAACCAAAGACAATTTAAGTCTTACTAAGAACATCAACCTAGCAGTGATAAATATTATTTCTATCATCATGTATTTTTTCCATATTGATACCTTGTATCGACATGTTCTAACAATTAGTGTTTAATTTAAACCAAATTACCAGAAGCATTTAACTGAAATAGTATAAAGAATTTTAAAATGTTATGTTTCCAACTGTTCAACTACCTTTCATTTTAATACATTTAAATGAACGCTTATTTTCTGAAACAAAATTACTCACATGTTTTCCTTCCAGCAATTCTACACACATTTCGTTCCTGTTACTACCACTACTAGATACCACTGGGTGAATGCAGGTATAATCCCGGCTAGAAAGAATTGTCATAGGGACACTGGAATACGCTGTTCTCTTCAGCTCTCTGGTAATCTGGGATATTTGCTTGTGTGTCCGTGTTCCAAAAAATATTTTGGGAATGAATGATGGATCTCCATTGTCTTTCTTCTTTGTATTCCTAGTATCTTTATTGGTTTCTTTTCCGGAAGAACAGGAACACTCAGTGCAAGGGCCAGAAGACTGCAATCCAAAACAAAAAGAGATGATTAACAAAAATCCCACGGTAAAATGAACATACTAAATCTGTTTATGCTATATTTAGAAAATGCCCTCCAGGATAGTTCAAGATCGCCTGTTAAATCACTGGGCTGGCCTATCAAACTGCAAAATGTTTAAAAATGTTAAAGCATACACATCAAGCCCTCACACCTGAATCTCTTAAGAGACTTCTAGCAATCACTAGATACAACTTTATCATAACCCAATTGCAGAAAGAATTAGTCTAGTGGAGTATTTACACATGCAAATGATGCAAATAAACTTCTTGCATTTAAGCTTCTGCATAAGGACACTCCTGTTACAGACCAAGAAGTGTCCAGCACCTTAAATGAAGAAACCTTGGGACCAGACACCCAAATTAAAATACTGAGTACATTTTTCTCTAAAGCAAACAGAAGAAATCTTGACAGTTTAAAGAAATCTGTTTGCAGATGAAACAGATTACATCAGACAGTCTCCATCAGAAACATGTTTGCCATGCCATTATGTCGAAGGCAACCTAGTAGCTATAAGAATAAAATAGGGAATAATCCTAAGAAGTGCCTAATCCTGCAAGATATTTGTTAAAATCCAATTTTTCTCTTCTCAAGAAGCACCATCTTTCATAATATAAAATATTGGAACAACTGTCATGAAATTGTAATAATTAGTGTCAAAATATATAAGGAAAACAAAATAACTCCTGAGTAACCATGTTCACACACACCTCCCATAAAAAATAACGACTTATTCTAGTGTAAGAGAGTTTGTATTTGATTTTCAGGTGACAGTGCAAGTAACAACATGTAGCTGCCTGCTCAAGTACTCCTCCCTCCCCTTTTAATTGTAATCAGTAAGATTATCCATTATAAACAATTGCTAAGTCATGCCATGTGTTACACCACAATTGTGGGGATCAAGCTGTCTTCTAGCCTCCACTCTGAGGAAAAGCAAGTTCGTATTACCCTTAGTCCCACTCAGCCTTGTCCGCCATTAAATATCACAATACATGATAGAATGCATGTAAATGTAACCCTTCTGGAGCTGTCACTCACTGGGATAAAAGGTTCACTGATGTGCCAAATAAACAGGCCCTCAAAGCAGATAAAGTTACACCCATGCTGGAATTGTTACTTTCCCCTCTCAGGTTGCCAGTAACAGCAGATTTCATTACGGTGTGCTGCCACATTAAATAGCCAGTTCCAAATATCCTGCCTTCTATATTGAATAATTACTTATTCACTGAAGGGATAAAAAGAAGAGTTATGAATGGGGCTCTTGTCAACAGCAAAGCAGGAAACAGCTGACATATGGTATATGTTACATATGTGGCAACGCTCAACTCTGTTTGTACTCACACAGAAAACTGCAATGCAAATTGTACCTTGATATTTCTATCATCTATATTCTCTTTTGCTCTTTGAAATAATGAAAACCACGTTACCATACTAACAATTAATATCACTGAAGCAGTTACTGTGTAGGGCCTTTAAGAACACGTTTATCTTTTCATTTTAATTCAAGCCAGACTGTGTTTTCAGAGGTAAAAACAATACACAGAATTCCGAGATTATACCATACCACTAACACCTCACTGTTAATCCTAAACCTCACATTTAGTCTGTCAAATAAAAGTAACAGGAAAATATTAGGACCAATCAGGCAGCTATTTTGCAAAAGTTGTTCTAACAACAGGAAATGCAGTTCAAACAAATACATACATAAACACGAACAGGAGGCTCTTCTATGATGGGTTTAAAAAAACCCAGATATATTTCTTTTTTATGAAAAGAATTAAGTGTTCTTGCGTGTAAGGCTTATAAATTACAGTATCCTACAGGTGGCCTAAAAAGTTTTTCTTAAAACATTTGAAATTGGTACAATATTGGCTTTTAGAAGCACTTTAAGCCAGCATTCCAGTTGTAAAATGTTACCTTTAACTTTGAAAAAAGCTTTTTTAAAAAAAAAAAAATCATTGAGAAAGTTGTAAAAACTCAGACTGATTTTATAGTAACTACTAGGAATATAAAACTGCCTGCAGCAGTCATAACATTTCTGAAAGCCACAGACACCATTAGCCCAAAATAAATAAATAAAACCTTTTTAGAAGGTCCTTTATAATGAAGAGAAACTTTAAGAAAATGGTTAAAACATAGTTTAAAAGTCAAGTTCTTCATGTTATTTGCACATTATTCACGTGTGTTGATTTGCACTTGAATTCTTTGTTATCCTGTAGAAAACAGTTTGGTCATCTTTAAATTTTATTAAATACAAACTATTTTAACTCTATATTCCTATAAAAAAATTTACTGTCGATATCATGTAGCAGAATCTAATGTGGTGTTAATCTCCCATTACTACAGCAAAAGCAAAGAGGATACTCTCCAGCTGAAGCAGGTGACAACTCCAACACAGCAGTTTCCAGAGCAGTGTTGCCTCAAAGCACAAATTTTTAGACTCGTAACACAGAGATACTGGTTATACTATAATAAAATTAGAAAATGTTTCAATTTATTTATGAAATAATCGGAGGGTAGGGGATAAGTAGAAATAATTAATATTAAGACAACATAAAACTATTTCATAATACCGCCTGGCTTCAGAAGTAAACCTGTTTTCAGCAGTTTGGGACAGATTTTCATTTGAGGTGGAAAAAACCAAAAAGATATTCCGCTACTTTCTGCAGTGTTTAATCAGAAACATCCAGTAACAGATTCTGTTAGAGATCAGATACCGGACTATAGGGACCTTAGGCTAATCCAGCTTGTTTTTACTTCTGTCAGGGGGTAGATAAAACAGTCTATCACGTCAATATTTATACGGCAAAAACATGGAAGTCCGATTAAAAGAAGAATAATCTAGTCCACCAACCTGTCCTACGTGTAAAATAGAGCTAAACAAACACTGAGGCTATGATCTTTGAAACACAAAGAGATAAGAGGAGTTCTTCATATCTTCATCTACATTACCAGTTACAAAGCCATCTAAATGATACAGCAGTGAATACCTCTTGTGTGAAATATCACACAAGCACAATCTAGTAAGGTATCAGCAGTGACATTACCAGAGCTTTTCAACTATTCCTTTATAAGCTCTCAAAAAGCACAGTATTCTGCTGCTGCTGCAGCCTCTTGATTAAAGTACACAAAGCAGCTGTTTATCCTTTCACAGTAACCAGCAGGTGAACTCGGTTCAATATTTATCACAGGCTTTCACAGATCACTGCTAACCAAGCAAACATTTTAATTAAGCTGGAACTTGCTTCAAAGAGCTCATTCAAAATGTCAATCAGCAGGAAAAGGATCAGATACAGTGTCAGGTGAGAGCATGTAACACAAATCCACAACTTTCTTCATCCCATCGTGGTAAATTAGCCTATTCTGGAGTCCAGACCCTGATTGTAACAGGCTGCCAGTCTCCTGGAATGTGTAACAGAAGTCACTCAAACTCCTTTGTGAAGGTTGTAAGCAATATGTTAAACTGCGATGGGCTAGCACATTAAGACAGATTCTTTTCACAGTTGTTTTTTGATACCCCAAGTGTTTGTTACACTACTCTCCATTTACTGTTTACTTTTTTTACCCAGTATAAATGGGGATTCCTTAACCCAGCTGCCCCACTTTCTCAGACTGTATGCTTTGACAAAAGTAATCAAGAGAGTACTGTAAGGGTATAATTTCTCATTTAAACTCACACTAGAACTGCCCTCTCTTGCAAGAATTAACAGTGGAAGGACAGAGATGGATTCCCAGGTTCTGGACTGAATGCAGCTGAGAACAGGCAGTCAGCTTGGGCAGAAAATCCTCACCCGCTGGATCTACAGGAGCTGTTCTGATGATGCAGCGCTGGGCAGCACTTCTCACACTCTTACAATCACCAGTCCCTTCCCTCTCTGTTGGGCTATAAAAAGCAATACTTGACAAAGAACTAACTTTGCTTTAAGCACAGGATCGACTACAGTAAAACATAAGACATGCAACGGGAGGGTTATCTCATTGATTAAGAAAATAATTTTATTTTCTTTTTTTAAATACATAGTCCATTACAAGAAGTGTTAAACATAACCTTAGTTGACTTTATTTCATAAGCTACACTAGAAAAGCATTTTTATACCTAACAGCCTATGCTGTGATGCTCTTCATTTCTTAAACGTAATGTAGTTAAGCCGCAGAACTACTAACAATAAATAAGGCCTTACTTTCTGCAATTGTTTCTTCATACCAGACAAGTTCTCAGTCTGCGAAAGTAAAAGTTCATCACTGGAAAATACCTTCTTCTTTCATTCTTAAAGAGAAACTTTTTTACAACGAAATAAATACTCCTTTCATCCTTAAAAAGATGCTTTAACAGAAATAAACACTTTCATTTCTTCTTAGGTTACTTCTTTCTAAAGAAGTAGTAAACAGTATAGTTGAATAGCATATTGTACTGTCAGACTCATAGCACATTATAGCACACCCGCACAGCCAAACCAGTCACAAAAATGAAGAGTTTTCTTAGAAAATCAGACTATGATTGAGTATTTTATTATTTAACAGTTAGTTTATCTATACTAAAAGTTTTCAGTTTTCTTCACTACGCGAAATTTCTAGAAGTCGTAAATCAAGTTTTTCAGATACCCGCACCAAAGTACCAACACTAATTTTACAATTCAGGAAGGAAGGAAGGTCTTTTTATTTGAAAATCAACAGCACACTCTGCTGGCCTTCGTATTTCAAACTATCAATTGCAGTTCAGTGGCACAAAGAATTTCAAGTCCTACTCGAAAATCTACGGAGCTTTCCAAAAGTAATATAAATTATTTTCCATCAATTGACATAGAACACAGATTCACTTTCGTCAAGAAAACATTAATTTCCCAGCGTCTTAAAGTAACACCAAAGCTTTTGGCTTCTTTTGTGTTTACAAAAGCATAGTATGCTGGAAAAGAGCTCCTGAAGTTAAAACATACACTGATTAAAATAGAAGCTAAATTAGGACACAAAAAGAGTCAAGTGCTGATGGAAAGAGAATTGAAATGTGTATTTCCAAACACGCATATAAAACCCTATACTTAGAAGCCAAGTTACCTAAAACAACATTAAAAAAACATATTGGAAAGGGAGAACGTTCTTTGCCTTTTGAAAGATGAAAGTAGATTTCTGTACTGAAGAAAGAAATAAAGGTCAGACCTTATTCCTTTCTTATATTTGTCTCCAACTCACACAAGCTCATGATTTCCTGGCGTGTTCCTATATTTTAATACTGACAAGAACTATTCTGTCACAGCCTTTGATATGCATTCATGGAACTACATCATTAACGTACTTTGGGATCTGGCATTCGTCTCTACTGCCTCTACCTTCTTCTACTGGTTTTGCTTGAAGAAACTTTTAAAAATCAGTAAGATTCAAACACCAAGAAATACAGAACATGCCCAGCAGAAAGCTGCAGAAACAGCTGTGTATCTGTATCTCAACTTCTTACGTGATACTTCTGCTACAGAAAGTGGTAATTTAAAAAAAACAAAACAAAAAAAAAATCCACAAACTCAAAACATACATCTATCACAGCATTATTCTTCTAAATCCTGTGCAATATTTACTACTCATTTTTTGTTATAATATATTGTAATGATCAGCTCCAACTTCCTCCATGCTACTTTTTTAAGGTCTAAAAGGCACACATGTTAACTTTGAATGCTGTCTTTCATTTACTACCTATGCCACAAAACAATGAACGGCAAGCTGAACAAAATCTGATGTCACTTAATTTTCATGATTCTAGTATTAATTTCTTCCATAATGTCATGAATCTATTATAAATTGGAATATATCACACAGATTTATATCTGCTGTGAAATTGTTGTCACATATTGAAAGTTTACAGGCTGAACTGCTGGGCCAGATTCTGTGCTACTGGGGAGCCACGGTGTGAAAGAGTTCAACCCACTGTTTAGAAGAACAACTTTCACAGAAGTAACTTACCCTTTGCAAACCACACTGGTTAGACAGCACCACTAGGAGTAAAAGCCATTGCAGTTCTCACTATTGGTAGTGACAATATCTTAGTTTAAAACAACTTACATACTTGGGAGCTTTTACATTAGGCTGTAATGCAGCCAGAGGTACAGTCTTTTCCAAAACTATATTAACAAGCCGCATTCTATGTGTAATCTCTTTACAGTAAAGTATTTTTTTGAAATTGTTCTTGAATTAACAGTCCTGATGTAAAAGATGTTACTCTATTACTTACTGTTTTGGGAGAAAAAGTCGTGGGTTTCACACTTTTTTCAGAATGAACCATCAGCTCTCCATTTTTTTTCTGATGATAAACTTCTAAAGCATCAACTAGCTGCACTCCTTTTGCAAAACAATGACGTTTTCTAACCTGCTGGGGAAAAAAAGTACTGTGTTCAAACACACCGGACAGAAGCATGTGCTTACACTGGCAGTCAGTGATTTTGTTTTAACTGCTTTCCACTAAGTCTGCTTTAGTAACACAGTGCATCACCACTATTTGTTAAGACTTTAACCAAATCTAAGCCACACAAAAGTCATTTGGGAAAAGCTATAAAGTTTTAATTGCAAAATCCAGTATCAGCAAAAAAAAAAATATCTGTAATTATTGCTGAGTTTTTCTTCTTTAATTTCCCACTGTTACAAAACTGATGGAAATTATACTACTATCTAGATATAAGCAGAAAACTTCCATAACTAAAATAAGAAATAAATTCAAGCCATAGCGATCTAAGAACTTAAACAAAAGTAACCATTTGAGCAATACTCTAAGGCAATGTGAAAACTATTTACAGTGCACATCTGAATACAAGGACTAAGTAATGTGATACCAATACTGACACAGATGAAAACATCACAGAAATATTGCACTCCACATATTAGGCCAGAGATAACTACATTTGATGGGATGTAAAACAGAACTCTGATACATTCACAGTATTATTTGTATTTCTAATGCATATCTGCAAGACACTTTCAACTCTAGAAGCTCATACTTTGACTTTCTATTACACATCAGCTGGGGATAAATATATTTTGGGGATATTAGCTGTTTAAATATGCAAGATACAATTTGGGACATGGTATTATGAACAGTTTAGTGTAACAACACACTCCTTTGTAACAAGTAACAATAAAAATTAACAAAACCCTGTCAATCTAAACCACGCCTGTGACAACTCAACTATTCTCTATGCCCTTCTCTGAAATGTTGATTGGTATTTGACAGCTTTGTTGAGCTATGCCTGGATTAATTTACCGCCAATAAACTTTGCTCACCTGCTGCTCAGTTTCTAAAGGACGAATCCTTTTCCTGTCTACTTGAAAATCATCATTCTCACTGTCACATAGAGACAACCTTTTTTTGGCAGACAATTTCGAAGCTAGACTTTCATTTTCCTTACATTCTGCAATTAAAAATAAAAGGTATGTCTACTACTAGAATGCATTAGATAAGGGCAACATTTTAAAGATGTTAAACTATAAATACACATGATGTAGAAAATAGTATTAGACATTTCTAGACCCATTAACCACCACTTCCATACAGATTTCCATGCAGGGCAGAATCACGTAGTACTCCGCTATTATGACGATAAAAAAAAGTCTCTGACATGTAAGAAAAAAATTTACATCACCAGTTATATATCTGACTTCCAGAACAGACTTTTAGCTGCCTGTGTATGAAGTTACCTGCGTTTGTTAGTGGGCTTCCAGGTTTTACGGAACTCCCTGTTTCATAATTACTAAAAGAACAAGAAGCACCATGATTCACACTTGTTGCAGCCTCATTGCTCTTAGATTGGGAATGACACGTGCAGCGACATGGTGGTGAGGTCTCTGGCTTTCTGTCCTCCTTTTCACACGACGACGTAAGCAGTGATTTCTCTAAAGGACACAGTCATTTGTCTTCCATTAAAAACTACTCAAGGCTATACATGAGAACCAGACCTTCAAAACAGTTAAGAATGAAAGCTTTTGTTTAGGTACCAGTTATAAACCTTGCACCTCTACAAAGTCTGAACAAGCTACCATCACCCTTAGCAGAACTGCAAAGAACTGTAACGACCTGCAGAAATGAAAAATGCCCTTCTTTTTCAATTCAATCTGCATAACTACAATCCACAAGTATTTTCTTTCACAGTTCCAACAGCCATATAATTCCCTTATGATAACAGGTATCTAAACCCAGCTAAGTATTACTGGCCATCACTGTTCTATGTTGCCAATAAGGCAATATGTGTAATGGTGAACTAAGACCTGATTAGATTCCTGAAACCAAACATTTAAAGGCTGATAAACAACCACCATTCATTATAATATATTTTGGTAATAAAAACTGGGCAAACAGACACTAAGATAACTTACCATACAGAGACTGCTGCCATGATAATGCGGAACAAAGTAATGCCAAACTTTTGCCACTTCCTGTAGGGCTCTCCAACAAACAGTGTTGCCTGTTATTTAAGCCCTTAACAATCTTTAAGCGGAATAACAAGAACAAAACCAGAATTAATAGAAAAACCCAAAGATGATGTGTTTAGCTAAGCTAGAAATAACTTCTAAAAACAGATCAGGACACCTGCTGTCTTGTAAAAAAAATAAAAGAAACCCCAAAATGACAGACGTTTTACTAAATCATTCCCTCCTTATGTACTTGCAAAATTATATAGAATTTCTGTTACAGTATATCTAGTTAAATAATCATATATATTACATAACACGTAACTTGTTTCTTAGCATAAATGTTCACAAACCCAAAACGTACTTCAGCATTCGCTACTCATGGGCCAGATAGCATTGCACAGCAGGGACAACAGTAAGTTACATTGCAAGTTAAATTCTCAAGATATCAGAGGCTCTAAATTTAATATTAGTTTTCTAAATGCTGATAGGTACTAGAGAACATAAACTATTAGTTTAGCAAATGTGAATATAAATTCTACTTACAGCATTCATCATAGCAAGTTGTGAAGGGTAAGCCTTGCAAGGGAATATGATCTTCACTCCCCCAATAGTATACTCTGACACATCAGAAGACATTGCCACTTTTTACTCCCGTTCACTTTGGATTTATAACTGCAATAAAATGTCGTATTAACAAGTCAACACTAACCACCAGGCAAAGCCTGAAACAACATATGGCACCAAACAAAAACAAGCAGAAACCGCTAATCTGATAAGGGGGCTAAGCAGTTCAGGATATTAACAGAACTGGCATATAGAAATTTATACCACACACCACCAGTGCAGACTCAGTCTGTGTGACAAACGAGAGCAAGTTACCACCATTTGATGGGTAACAAATTTAAATAAAAGTATGAATGAACCGCAGATGTCATTTCAGAATCTATTTCTCAGACTGAATATTGTTGGGATAAGAATCCAAATCCTTGGTGAGAAAATATTTTAGGATATTTAATAACTAAAAATGGCCAGTTTTTCAACTCTGCAGGTCCATTAGCTTGAACTCCAAGACACTGCAAACTGTTGGCAACAGCAGCTTGTACTGTTCATTCTACAACGATGAGAAAATCAAACTGGACGCTGCCTTTAAAAAACTAGATGTTCAAAAACTAAGACTTTTCTCCCACAAATAATACAGTAATTATTCAGGGGAAAATGAGGCATCAGTCACTTTACTATCCTGTGAGTACTAGCTTGCATTTCTCTCACTCTGAATAATAAAAGTCAGTTTTCCTATCATGCTAAAATGTTGAAATTATTGAGTTAAAAATACTGAAGAGGCACAGATGGCTTAAAAAAAAAAAGGACCACATTTTTTTAAATGACAGTCTTTTTTTCTTATAGGTTTTCAGCATCTACAAAATAAATGAGCAATTTTAAATTGGCAGATTCCCTGTGATAAATTAACTCACTAACCTGCGTCCTCATTTGACTTTTTACAAGTAAACATATAGATCAAAAAAAAACACCAGCGTGTGCCATGACTCAGCTTCGTCATCCACAGCACAAAGCAATCCTAGCAAAAGGAGATTGCTAACATGAGCTTACGTCCTACCCCCCCTTCCACAAACGTCACCGCACCCCATTGAAAGACTTTTGCCCAACACGTTCGGGGGGGCTCGCTTAAACGAGCGCTATGAATTAAGCTTCGCCCGAGAGAAAAGCGAGCCCCTTCGGGGCGCTGGGAAGGATTCAACACCCAAGGGGGCAGGTCCGGGAGCCCGGGGACGCTCCGCTCCGCTCGGCAGCGTCTCCGGGAGGGCCGGGGCCGCTCCCCAGACAAACCCCGGCGCCACCTTGGCCCTCCTCAGCTCCTACCCTGGGGAGAATTCCTCCGCCTCCCCGCGGCTGCGGGCCGGGAGCGCTGAGGAGGCGGCTGTCATTCCGCTGGGCGTGCCGCCCCGCCTCAACCTCCGGAGGCACCCGGGCGTCTCCTTTATGGTTTGTAAGGGGCAAGGGCCCACCGAAAGCCCCTTCCCTTCCCTTCCCTTCCCTTCCCTTCCCTCCCCTCCCCTCCCCGCGCCGCGCCAGCCCGGTCCCCTCACAGCCGCTCTCCGCCCCACGGGTGGCAACGAGCGGCCGCTCACCTCAGGCGACTGCGGCCTCTGCAGCGTGCGTCCGTCCTTCCCGCCTCCGCCCCGGCGCCAATCAGCTGACAGGAAAGAGCCCCGAGCCGCCAATCAGCAACCAGCAGACTGAGCCGCTCCCACCTCCCACCTCTGCGCTATGCGAACCAATCACGGAGGGCGTTGTTGGCTTCCGGATTACACTCGTTGCTGGGCAACCACGCGTTTACAGTGGGGGAATTGTATTGCAAAATACTTAAAATCAGCGTAGGCAACGCCCTTTGATATTAAGCCATACACTACTTTGTTCGGTTTTTTTATTTAAATACCACTCCAGCATACAAAATTACACTTACAACAGAGAAAAAAAAAAATACAGACACTGTGGTTATTTACATCGGGTTATTTCCATGCTTCCCACCCAGACAAACAGACGCCCAGTGTCGGCTGGGCACAGCACGCTGCAACCCCAGCGCACACCCCAGCGCACACCCCAGCGCACCGCCATCTGGCCTCCGCCCTCCCACAGCCCTGCCCAGCACGGCAGCAGCCACACGCCAGGCCTTCCTGCCGCCACGCTGAAGAACCAGACCGTTACTTCCAGAACGTCAAGTAAAATATTTTTCCACGCAAACCAGTTACTTAAGGACCCCAGCTGCTGTCATTTAAGAAAAGAGCACGTGCTGGGTTGCCAAGTTCAGCAATTCACGTGCGGCGACGTGCAACACTCCTTCCTGGCACAGCAGCCAAACCTTGATTTTCTTCCTCTGCCACAAAGCCACATGCGGCCTCACACGAGAGCTCGCGCAGCCTTCAGGGAACTCCCAGACACGGCACCACACAGGCCCTCCTGCAGCACCTGTCGAGGCCAAATCCTGCAGCCTTCGCGCATGAAAGAGCCACTCACCTCCAGCACGGAGCACAAAGGACTCGGCCTTCTTGGCCCCTGAGCCACACAGACCCGCTCTGCTATGGCTGAAATCTGCCATTCCTCTTGTGATGGGGAAACACAGCTTCTGCCCGAGTCTGCCTCAACGCTCATTTCTTTTTATAGTCTTATCCTGATGACAATTTAAGATACCTTTGCACTTATTTAAAAGGTGAGAAAGACTTCAAGAAACTAAACCATCTGAGCCGCATTAAAAATACATCTTCTTTTAAAATGACATTTATACAGCTCATTTTGTAGTACCAGTACTTTTTTTTTTAAAGAAACTTGTAGAACAGTTTAAAACTTTCAGTGAAGGCTGACTGATAAAGATTCTGATCTCATGAACTGAATGGATGATGAAGTTCCTGATCTCACGAACTGAAACTCTGACCAATGGTTTTAAACACAAATGAAAGAAGTTAAAGCATTTTCTCAGTACTCACTGTCACGGTGCAAGCTACTTACACCACTTTTTCAAGTCTTCCTTGGAGAAATTTGTTCCATCTTGCTCTGCAAGGCTTTGGAACACCAGTTCATTTAACTGCAGCAAAGCACTTCAGTCTCACATTTTTCTTACCCACCATTTTGCTGTTTGCTCAACAAATTAAATATTCACCTCTTAGAGCATTACAAAACCCTTCTGGGTGTGTTGCTGTACCACTTCAGAAACCGAGCAAGCCTGCAAATCACATTCAGTTTCACTGGAGATTATTTACTGACCCCATCAGCCTCAAAGGTTTTCACTGGAAGCAATGTAAGCGTCTTTAAAGAATTCTTCCTTTCCAGCCATAACCGAATTGAATGAATGAAAACCATGGACTTCTTGTGCTCCAGTCCCTCTGCCCACTTTTGCAGCTTTCTCCAAATTTACACCCCATAGACTGTGGAACTAGATACAGAACAATCCTATTTGCGTTCTTCTTAAACTCCACTTACGCTCATGTTAATTATTTCAATGATAGTATTTTCAACACACTGGCATAACCGAACATCAGGGTCCATGCTTGCAATGTCCCTTGAACAACTTTTGTTAAATGGATCTTTACAAAGTCCTGACACTTCATGTGGTTTCTCCTTTAGTTGCTGGAGACCTAAAAAATTAAGTAAAATAAGCAAAGTACGTCTAAATAAATAAACATATTTTTTAAATTGTTACATTACACCCATAACATAAACATGTATGCTATGAAATTGCAAATTTGAGCCACCACTATTTCATGCACCAGGCTTAACTCCACAGATTATTTCTTGAGACACTTCAACATTTCTTTTTTATTTACCTATGTCTGACTCCTTTGGGGTTTTTTGTATTCCCTCTTACTTCTTTTAACATAAATATCCTAGCATACCTAGCACCATGGAATCACACGAGCAGAACATTTGTCTTTAGGAACAAAAAAAAAGAAGAGACAAAAACATGCTCAAGATCAACTGATACATTCACACAATCACTACATATTTATCCAACCATGCTACGTCATGTGTAAGACTTCAGGTAGCTCATTGGACTTTGCATTTCCAACAGATTAGGAAGATTTGTATGTCCATTATGCCTCAGCTGAGAGGTTGAAATGTCCTTGTGTTCCCAAAAGTCAATGGCTTTTGCTCACATCTTTAATCCTTAGACTACAAGGGCAAATTCTACGCACAACTCTTGCATGCAGGGATACATCTTGACATGATGCAAGCAGGGAAATAAAACAGAAGGAAGGTGGTACAAAGTTTAATAAAAGGGGTACTTTCAGCCCCTTTAGCCTCTAAACTCTCTCCTCCAATCCAGCAAATCCACCTATCCCTATTCTGTCTGTATTTACAAGACAATAGCAGTAAATTTCATACTGCATTCCAACTGCACTCAAACTTTTGAAATATTAACATAATTTTCTCCCTGGGACCGTGACATTACTTTTGAAATACAAGGTACTTTACTTACGTGTAATAATCGGGTCGAAGTCTCTTGTCTGCGTAGCAACATCAGAGGCACAAACTTGTCCTATTTGTATCAGCAGAGACATAATATCCTCATACAAAGGAGGAAAGGCTTGACAGAATGACACCAAACAAGGCAGGGTCGGCATAAAAAAAGCATAGCGCTTCGAGCGGGTTAAAACTATCAAGGAAAGGGAAATGGTTAAGTAAAAAGAAATTATTACAAAAATACAGTCAAGAATTGTTGTTACCTTTACAATCATAATTAACACAGTGGCATTTAGACAAAACTGCATTCAACGTAGACAAATAATTCTAATTTACACAACACCACAAGCGGAGGTTGCTGGAGTGCTTACCCGTGAGCAGGGTTCCCATCACATTGATAGCTAAACGAGCCACGCTGAGAGATTTAGGTAGCGCATACTGGATACACAAAAATGAAAGTAACTGGATGGCAAATATCTGTTAAGTAAGTGAAAGGCAAAAGAGAAATAAGCAATAAAGTTACAGATTGCTTTGCACTTTCTATCCAAAGCTCTTCACATAACCTAGGAGTTAGTAAATATTCTCTATTTCAACAATGAGGAAATTGAGAAGAAACAGCCTTAATAACAGTCATTCTGAATTTCTTCTGCTGACATTAAGAAAAAAACCCCACTCATATTTAACATTAATCAAAATACCAGCATTAGTGTTTCAGAATCTCCCCCACAGATACAATTTGATCCGACATTAACAATGAACAACAAAGCAACACACAATTTGCATATAACCCTTGTAAAAGCTGTTTACAGTCCAATGTGTTTTAGTTTTAACTTTAGTGGAGTGTCCTCTCATCAGCAGTAACTTAGTATTTGAGAAGGGATTAAATAAGAGCAACTATAAAAATGGCTTGATGTAGAAAACAGATGAATCTTTAGACCAACAAATTCCAGTTACCTACAACGAGCCAAATATGTAATCTCCCGTTGTCACAGTACACTAAATCAGGGTCTACAAATTGCTTTAGAAAGTAATAATAAACGATTTTCCATTGTTTTTCATAATCATCGTGAGGAGACCTTCAAAAATATTGGTGAAACATTTCAAAATCAGATTCTTGACTCCCCCTTTGCTGAGTCTGCAATGAGAAGAAACCCTCACTCTTCAGATGCAAAGAGCACAGCTTTGAGGAAAGTAGCACAGGTCACTCTAGCAGGCTTTGTTCCTGCAGTTAGACCAGGAAAAGAACCGGTAGGACAACTGTCACAGGAGAAACTTAAACCGATTAAGAAATGTACACCTTATGCTCTTGCCCCAAGCTTGCTTCAAGATACAGTAGTAATATTCCCTGCAAAAAGACTCAGTAGTCAAACTTTTCATGAGAATGAATAAAATTCTGATCTTAAGGCTGCTTCATCTGTTCTATGGAGTTTCTTTGCAAAAAAAGGTTTTCAAAACTTAAACCTTCATAGAAGTTCCTGTAGCTATAAATTATCAGATAAAAATTAAGTAGGCAAAACTTCTGCCAACTGATTTATACTCAGTATAAAGAATGAATGGAAGTCACTACTCAAAAGTGCTTTTATTCATGTTCTTGCAGGTAATATTGAAATTCCAGAGTACTTCCTGAACAAGTGTACAGAGGTATGTTAGCAGAGTTGTCACAATTGCTGTTTGAAGGGAACTGGGCCTTCAACTTAAGGTAAAAGTGCTTACAGATTATTACCTTAACATCCAGGCAAATGAGAACAGGACTATTTTTAGTGACCCTCTTATTGTCTCGCCTTAACCAACACTTCATCAGGGTTAACTATCTACAGTGATTCTCAAACTCGGTGACTGTACAGTACCTGTTTTTCAAGTTCAGGCTGGGCAATGAGCTCGGGTATGAAATCCAGACAGATGTGCATCGATGGAATCCCTGCCACTGTCAGTGCCAGAAGTTCACAGGGATAACCCTGCGTCATTAAGAAAACAGATGTATCACTGCGTCAAAGGTGTTTTAAAAATTCTGCTTCAATTATGATTTGAAATTAGTTTTGAAAAAAGCATTAACACAGACCTAATATACTTGTAAATGTCTTGTTCAGAATTATAAGCAACAGGCCTGTATCCCAAGGCGACAAGAGGCATGCGGGGTGACAAACCCAGGGTCTGAATCAGTTCTTCATCCTCAATACCCAATGTATTATTTGCATAGGAACTCTCCCTCCATTCCCCAAACTAAACCAGGCTGCAGTGACCCACTCCTTCGGTCTCTTTCCCCTGTGTTTCAAACATCACCATAGCCCCCAACTTGCTTATTCCATGACTGCATCATTATGACCTTTTTAGTCACTTAACCAGTTCCAGGTCAAGGCAAATTAACTCCTTTAAAAGAGACAGCCACCTGGCAATGACCAATTTAACTAAAAGCACATTTATGTTAAAAAATTTGCTAATCTCTCCTCTCTTCTTTTTTTGAAGACATACAGCTGCTGGGGCAGGGGCAACCTTTCTCCTTCCACTCTAAAAGAGGTAAACTGCCCTAACAAAAAGGAAAGATAAGACATTTACATTTGAAGCCGAATTACTTTTGAATAATGGGTATTCATAATTTAAAAACATCGCCAGAAAAAAAGTAACACACAGAAGATGTGGAACAAGTAACTGTAAGATGATTAGGTCCGTCTTCCTTGGCCTAGAATGGACAAACTATTTTGGTATAAAAAACAGCAGAGGCACAAACAAAGCACGGGTTTAACGATGAGGAACAGGCATAGTTCAGCTGCTCCCTTTTCAGCTACAACACGGAGTCCAAGTACTGAAATCTGGAGGAAATGTAGGTACTGCCAGTTTGGTGAGATGGGAAGCACAGAAGTGGGCCATTATAATTTCTGAGGAACACAACAGCAGCATTCACCATCCTTTGACCACTTCGTTTGTCTCTTTCTTAACCAGAGAAACCAAGGAAGAACTAAAACAGTGCAAAGCATACCTGGAAATGGACTAGTTTGACTATGTTGGGATCAGCTATATACATCTGATGCAGCAGACAGCAGATCAGACACTGGACCTCTCGAAGATTACACAGCAAGCTATCTTCTTCTTCTTCAAGTTCTGGACTCTTAGGGCCTGTGGTACTAGGAAGACTCTTTAGCAAACCATGGATATTGCTGCTTTGGGCTTTCTCTTCTTCTGTGGGTAAGCAGATCTCTAGAAGAATCTGCACAGCAGCACTGTCCTGCGAAGAAAATACGCAACAGAACATGCATAAAAAACCCCAATGAAATGAAACAAATCAAAGTAATGACAATTTAAGAAATCGAAGACTGTCAGGTGGCTAGCATTTCTAGCTATAGATTTTTTTTTCCCGTACAACAGAAACAACTCAGTTCAAGAATCACAATCCTTGAAGAACATTAAAAAACCCCAACACTTTATCTGAATCAAGACTCAAAGAAGAACAAAAGCTTAATCCAGCAGATCACCACAATCACAGATCAAAAGAGTAATTTCAAAGGAATCTCATACTATTTCAAAATAAATATCCAATGATCCCTTAAAGCATCCATGTCAGAAAAAAAATGCACATGGCCATGTAATTCACAGTATTCAGAGGAGACTACCCTACTCATTTAAAAATAAAGCTTCCTATTAACTCAAAAATCATGTTCTAATAGGGACTATGTATGTGACATTCTTCCAGACAGAAGTAAGAAGAGACTGTCTGGGAAACAGGATTACTCAAGAATTCCCACCATGTCAAGCTAAGTTCACCATTCTTCAGTCTCACACTTTATGATGCTAGCTGCTTCTTCTAAATAACATAGATCAAATGATCATGCGTAGGTCTGTCCCATTTATTCGTGTTTTACTGCTGCAAAGCTAAGTACAGAAAGAGCTTCTGGAAAACACAAGCAACAAGGCAAAAGGGCTAGTAAGCAAAACTCCTCTGTTCTAACGAACAGAAAAGTACACTATCGAAGCAGCTAACCAACACAATGTTTCAGACTAGAAAACAGAAGACCGAAAATATTTAACAACCTGAATACAGAGGCAATTATCTTTTCCATGGTAACAGAAGTCGATAAAAAAGAAGTAAAAAGGTCTCCTCTTTAATTTCCTGTCTCTGTATTTCTGTTTTATCATTGTCTTTCTTCACATCATTTAATATCCATTTCTTCCCCCTTACCTGAGCAGCAAGCAATGCATTTTTTAATTCTTCCCTTGTAACTTCTGGGGCCTCTGGCCCCATGGCATTGTTTTGGGATGGCCTAATGTCCTGCTCTGCTGTTTCTTTTAGGTGACAATTGAGGTAAGCTTTTGAAGCAAGGAGATATCCATTCAACATGTGCAAAGTTATATCCATCAGAGGAGGACTCCTGATATAGGAACACATGATAAAATACAGGCATTTCAGTAGGCAGAACAATAGGACAGTAATAACATGAACAAACTAAAAGCACTCCTCAAAGGTCGTTTGATTGTAGTCTGGTTCACAGTAAAGCTGTTTTCCCTAACGCAGCAAAACACTGAAGGTCACAATCACTTCTGCTGCCCGGCATCTCTCATGCACACATACGTATGCGTACACTCTACAAAAACAAGTAACTGCTGAAGAGACCAATTTCTGATGAACAAAGGAAACCCAAAAAGTGTTGGCTGTACATAAAGAAAGAAAAATAATGACCTAAATGACAGGGAAAAACAAGGCAGACAAGCTCTGAACTGCTTCTGTAATACTAAGCTGATAGTTTTCAAATCACACTGCATTATAAACCTCCCTAACCGTTTTAGAAACATAGGATTTGCAATTTGCATCCAGGGCTGAAAGGACGTACATTTAAATATTTAACCTATAGGCTGAGGATTAAAGATGTCATCAACAGAAACTTCAAGTCTAGCAGAGTTGTAGCAACTCAAATGAAAACTGGATTCACAGCTCAATTGTTAAAAGGCAAGGAGGGACAGATGCATACAAACAGGAACATGAAGCACAAATCAAATTGACTACTAGCCATTTATTATGAACAAAAAGATAATAAAAATGGGAAAAAGAAACCACAACTGACAGAAAATGTGAAAAAGAATACACAACGAATAAAGCTAGGGGCTGAAGTACATTTTAAATGATTAATCGCTATCTTCTTCAGAATCACAGATGCGATTTTCTTCATTACAATGAAAAAGCAAAGTTATAATTTACAAATTCTGACTTACTGTTTGCATTATTTCATATTCTCCTTAAAAGCTGGCCCATTGCTATTGGTTATGATCATTTTCACTACTAAAATTATCATCCGATTCTACTGCATCAAAGCCATAAAGCAGCATGACACATCCTCCTCTATCATCAATGACATCTAGAGGAACTAATTTCCAAGTACTGCTAAAAGACTTTTTTGAGAAATTAAGCAAATCTACCTTTGCCATATCCATCAAGCACGCACCAGCAGAAATGGTTATCCAACAGATGGAACACCTCCAGGCCCAGGAGGGATGACAAAAGGCAGTGGAAGGATGTTACAGCCACAACCTCAACCACCACCACCACCACGTGGCAGCAGCCATTTTAAGCACGCTGCAATGTCTATTTAGAAGAATTCACAAATACAAATCCAAAATGGACGATCTACATACAAATCCCAAAGTTTCCAAAATAGAACTGAGTGTAAGGTTGTCCACGACGACACTCGGCTGGGCAGCATGACATGCTGAAACAGCACACGCAGCTCAGCCCTCCGACCAACAAGCTGAATACAAAAAAGATGGAACTTAACAAGCTCATATGATTAGTTCGAAACTATCTTTTGAAGTACTGAAAGCTTTTAGAGTTCTCTGTGAGACACCTTTATGTTTAGCATTCACTACATACCAATGTAAGTACCATGGAACATAAAAGCTAAAGGAGGGAGATGCTCACCTGTGAACTCTCTGATCGCATCTTAGTACAATCAAAGGATCAATCATCAGATCTTTCTGAGTGTATTTCTGCTGTCGGACTATTTTTACTGAAGGCTGAAGAGCATTAACAGTCATGACCCACAACCTAAAATGAGATCATGTTTACAAGTTTTTCATTAGATAATCTGTAAGAGATAAGGCTCACGCAAGCATCTGGACACTCACTTATCTCAATGAGCTGTATTTTTATCAAGCAGCAAAAGACCCATGGTTCATTTGCAGCCCTTGAAGTTAACCAAGATATAGTTCACTTACACTCACTGGAATTAGAGCAACCAAACTGTTTTCGCTGCAACAGAGCATCCAATTCCTCAGAAAAGGCACATGCTTACCAAAGTGAGCTCATGTTTCAGCAGCAATTTGTCATAAACAATGTATGCTATAAAACCATAGTCTACATTTTAAACAAACTGGTGACTTCCTTTCCCCAGAGAACATGAAGTACCATCCCTCCAAGTGCAAAGATTAAAAATTTCTGCAAAGCAAAAAGGAATGCAACTCCAACACATTCTCTTCAGTCACAACCTCCAATTTCCCAGACAAAGGCACTGTGTCATTGTTTTTGAAACAGAAAGTGGGATTCCACCTCTCTGCAACAACAAAATAAACAGTATTTTGAGCCTACCTTCTTGGCATCACCGTGTTAAGAACCATCCAGAGTTTATTGACAGTCTGAAGAATCCTCCGAGGGACTCCAGCATTCAGCAAGTGATTCATATTTGATGTCAATACTTCTGCATATGGGATCAATTCACCAGCTGAGAGAAGTGTTAAATGTTCTAAGATCTGCATCAGCTGGGTATGATTTCCAGGCAGCATGGAAAATGCTGTAAAATAAAGACAATGGGATTTTGGTACAACTGGACTTCTGGCATTTTTTCTGACTTGGCAGCAGAACATTTTCATTACACAAATGCAGTATGAGCAATTGAATTAAATGGCTACACACTTCCAAACCCACTATATTCCAACCAATTTGTAAAGAACACTACTTACTTCACATGAAGTTATTTACCTTCCTGAAGCTGTTTGGGAGAGTGATTCTTCGCAATGTTTGTAAGAAGCATCCTCCTCAGTAAGGCATCAGTGCCCGTGATCTGCTCCTCACAGATCCAGTCTTCCACAATGCAGAGGTGTGGATAGTTAGTTGCAAGCAGGCGTAACAGTGAAGAATGCAAACCTTTAGGGGTATTAAGACAGTATACATCTTAGATTTGAGTTAGCTATGTCTTTCACTTGAAAGTATTTGTGCCTGTCATTTCAACAACAGACCTTAACTGAATCACTGCCAAGAAGTTCACTGAGCATGAGGGTTTACAGCCTGATATTCTAATTCCAACAGAAAGGAAAAGTTACCTTTTGGAAACATGGGAGGACTCCGTAGTAACTCCTAAACTCAGTCCAGAATAATTAAAAATTCTGAGGCAACTCCTACTCTAAAACCTACTCTAGGTAGGTAAGACCTACTCTAAAAAGAACTGTCTTCCTCAAACTTTCACTACTAGTCTTCAAACACATCTGTAATCTCACTTCTTACTCCTGACAGATTTTCAAAGAAAGAGAAAGGAAGGAAACCGACGCCATGAACAGATCTATGAAACAGACAACAGCCACAGAGCTGGAAACACGCTTAGCCTTCCTCCTTCGTGCACATTAGGCTTTCACAGACAGACATACCTCCCAGCTCCTGCTGCAGTCCTTGTGCCTGCCGGATGAGGTACTTGATTGGAATCTGATCCATTAATGCTGAAGAGTAAGACTTCGGTTTCTTCTGCATGGCAGCTATAAGGGAACAGGACAAGAAACCACGCATAACAGTTACAGCTGGAAAAAGTTATTTTCCCAACAGAACCAATAAAGAAAATGTAAAGCACTTGTCTCTATGTTATTCAGGTAAAATAGAGAAAATCCCAAACAACACACCTGACTCCTGCTAAAGTATTAAATTAAGCTCTCAACCATTTCCGTGAACATTTCTATTTAAAGATTTTCCTGGCATTTAGATTAGTTCGCAAGATTTCCATACTATCTTTGACCAAGTCCAACTGATTTTGGAATCATAGCTCAAATCTGCACTTTCTTTATTCAAGGTTTTTATTCTTCAAAAAAATGGTAATCAGTTGGTACATGGAATTCAAACTTGGCACACACAACACCCTGTAGTCAGGTGGAAGTAATAAATGCAGGAAGAACCACAATTGATTTTATAGTATTTCAGTCTCTTGAACAGCATGAAAAAAATAGAACTGATGAATACCGGAAGTTTAGCACCCTAAAAAGGGCAGGTAAAAACAGCCACCAGATATAAATACTATGTTTTCATTGAAATTAAACTCCATCAATAAACTACATAACACTATTTTAGAATTGACTTAAAGTCTCAGTTTCAAAGGTAAGAAGGGATCATGCAGTATGGTCAACTATAAAATTGCCAACCCAAAGAAATGCATGTGCAAGTTTGATAACACACAAATAAAGGAAGATCTGAAGTAATTAAGAAGTCTTTGGTAATTATTGCTGTATTTAGTAGATGGTCATACACATTTCTGGTGACTTTTTGGCCAGCTTCGACCTTTTTTTAATCTGGAAAACAAATTACTGGACTACAGAATTGTAGCAGAAACTTTATCTCCCAAATTTCCACACCAATGCCGTATTTATTACAAGAACCTAAACTTTTTATGCTGTGCTTGAATCGGACAGCAACATGAATTCTGGTTATTGTAAGAATTCCTCTCTTTGCATCTAGTTTTCAGTTGATCTGTTTTCCACTGATGCACTCCCATATACCTAGAATCTTCGTGTTTGCCAGAAGCGCTTCTTCGTACGACAGGACGTAGTAGAGGACGAGCAATTGGGTTGTGATGCTGTATCGTTGAGCAAGACGAGTATTTTCTCCCTGTACATAAAACCACATACAAAGGTCATGTTGCATTCCTGATTCTTGAGAATAAAAATTTGGATTTCCCTGCAAATATGAAGAAAGATAAGGCAGTAAGCCTCGTATAAAAATATCAACCCATATAAGGTCCAAGAAGTTGCAGGGAATTTTTTTTTTTAATGAGATTCAAACATAAAATGTATTTTTAATATCTTGGGACACTAATAATAAGTAATCCCAGGATCCCAATGCAAATCAAAGCTTGCCACTCATTCTACATGTGTCCAAGTGACCATTCTTGTACTTCTATCAAAATGAAAACACTTCTTTAAAAACCAGCTAGAGTGCTTCCATTAAATAGTTTTCTTATCTAACAAGATCAAGTTTGTATAAAAATTATACAAATCCTATGTAAACACCTCCACTTTTCAATCCATGAAGTGCTTTTCTTTGCATTTTTAACAGCATGAGTTGGTGAGTTCCCAAGGAAAAGGGCAAAACAGGGACAAATAGCAATCCTCCTAAAATCTGAGTAGCAGTAACAAGATTGACTGCGAAACGCATGACCATCACTGTAGTAGGGGGTAGTTTACTATACAGGCATTAAAGACAAAGTGAAGCAACTTACAGAATCTGCATCATGCATATACACAAAATACTGAACCACATGTTCACATGAAGGTACACGAAAGAAGCAAACAAATCGTTTACCCCAGAGAGTCCTTGAAAAACATTCAGTATCTCCTGTTCCGTGACAGGCTGATTTGTGGCCTCTGGGTTGGATTTAGATGCAGGAGTAAGAATAGAGTTAATGTAGACATCAATAAGAGGAAGCAGCTGAGGATGGAGTGGGGTGGTGGTTTCACAGAGCTGCCGATAGATCCAGTCCTAGAAAAAAACTTGCATTACACATTCAGTTTCAAAGCTGGAGGGCAATTTTTTGTCTGCAAGTCCATACCCTTTTGACTAGTTACAAAAAATGTAACTGAATGAGGCTTTGACTTGGGAAAGTGTAATACCAGTTCTGAACTGGGCCTGTCATCATCAACTGTGTCTCCTGGACCCTGCTCTGCACACTAGTAAAACTTGTCCTGGCTGGAAATACCATTCTGATTACAATTTTATTAAGCACAGACAGGGGGAAAGAGATAACTTTCTTATTATATAATTTTTAACTTCACTAAGTTGTGGTCTCCAGATTACAAAGTCAAAAGTGGGTACCCTACCTTCATACACAGTTCCTTCCTAAATTACATGGTAACAGGCCATAAGATTCATCAAGAGTTCTGTTCCTACAATTCAACCAAAAAAACAGCCTGCAAAACCTAGTCAACATTCAAAACTACGAACAAAAATAACATTAAAGTCTTACCTTAATGGATACTTTGTGCTTGGTGAATGATCGACTTTTTAAAAGCTGGTAAATGCAGTGAATAGGTAAAAACCCAGTAATGTTGGCACTGAGATTGCCTGTGACAGGCACACGAACTGCATGGGCCGTAACAACCTAAAGGAAAGTTATAATTAACAAGAAAAATACCACAAATATTCACCTTATGACAATGCATAAGCACAAGGTGACAAAGTCACACAGCTACATTCTTTCCAGCATTTACTTATTTTTCATTGTTTGGAAGCTGAAGAATATTTTTATGTAGTTTAAAACAGTAAGTGTAAAACTGTAACACACTTGGATTCTTCTTGTAGGTCAAACTGAAGGGAGTACAGAAGAAAAAAGAAGAAAGAAAAGGAAAAAAAAGAAAAAAAATAAAAAGAGGAAGGAAAAAAAAAATACCTAGACTTAAAATACCTGTTCAGTGAAAATCTCCTGTGTGAAGATTGTCTTCATTCTGCTGAGTGAGCTGGGCTTAATAACAATCTGAAACAAAGAACAAAGAACTTGTAATTTTAAGTTCTAGCTTTCTGATAAGTAAGTACTGCCAATTTATTCTACAAATTTTTAACCTTTTTAAACTTGTCTTCAGGAGGACACCAGGAAAACATTCACATCTATACTTTATATGTAAAACAAAAATATTTTCAACTGTCACGAGTTCACCGCTCTATGTCTTCCTTATCCTAAAAACTACCTATTTAACTTTTACATTTGAAGAGATGCTGTTTCACGATAGTAAATTCAAGGCAAGTCTCCCTTGGTAATTTTCAGAAATTAATTATTATATATGGAGACATGTGTTTAAACTATTTAAAATTAAAAGTTTGCAGCTCATCTTGGAAACTACTTCAATTAGTCTTCTAAAAAAGTTCATTTCTTGCAAATAATGATTTCATCAAGTCATCACTTTTTGAAGATACTTTTATCACAACATTCCTCTCTATCAAGAGGTATGCACAGTTTAATGCTTTTCTAGAGGAACTAATTTAGTTACCTATTTTTTTACTTCACGTTTGCTTTAGGTATATTGGCAAAACCAAAGTTCTTTATATCAAAACTAAATTAAATTCAAGAGTATAAATACACAGTAAAAAGTTAATTTTAACAGAGAAATGTATGTGCTAGAAACAGATTAGGTTTTACCTTCATTCCCAGGGTGGAGCAGACCAAATCAATGATAGCACTGAGCTGATTACTATGGAAATACATGGCTACCAAGAGAAGCATCTCTCCAAAAGAAGCAGACACACCAGAAATGCTAATGGTAACAAAGACAAAGAGTTATTTTCCAACAGGACATAAATCAACGTGAGATTACTGAAATCACTGAAAACAAAAGAAGTCCACTCTCACCTTTCAAAGTAAGCTTCTTCCTTTATCATCCAACTAAGCCACATTACCATGAGCTGCTCCTGTTCCGGGGTGCTGCACAGAGAAAATCCATAAAAGATCCTTCTCCCACGAACTACAGCTAGTTTTACTGACAGTTACTAGCAGAAAAGCCAGTATTTGAGGAATCTTACGCCAGGAGACTGTCACTTTCACTTTAGTGCCAAGCAGCTGACAAGCACTGATATTCAGCACAGATTTCTGTCCAATTGTCAGGCAATTTCCCATCTTGAATGCACAGAGCAGAAAGCTACATCCATTAAACACCTCCTACACTACTACTCTTTTGAAGAGGGTCTCTAAATCATTTAGCCATAAACTTGTACAACGGAAAAGTGAACTACTAAGGGCTACCTTAGCCTTCAAAAAATATTCCAAACCAAGCTAATGGCAATGCTCCCCTTTCAAAAGATTTGCTATAAACAACAGGGAGAGCAGGGTACAATATCAATATACTCCTCGTAGTGCGAGACAAATCCCTTCGACCAACATAGAGAGATTCGTAAAAAGAATTAGGAGAGCAAAATTGTGCAGCTCTGGGGAGGTCATTGCCTTAACAGTGCTGAAACAGCAACATCTTTACAAAGCTCCTCCTTCATTGAGAGGTACCTGACAAGAGTGGAGAAGGCCAGAAGCATACAAAAGGAGAGCGACACAAAGCGGACACCAGCTGGAGTCGCGGGAGGCCGGCTGGTCATCAGCTGCAGCAGCTGCTCAGCTTCTTCATCAGTTGGCCTGAACAGGAGAGAAAAAGAACAAAACCCATGTTGCCAATTTAAAAGTGAAGAGATTTCCAGTCTCATCACAATGGTTAAAGATTAAATTTTCTGTTATTTAATCTACCTATTGAGTTTCTGTCAATAAATGAGTAGCAAGATCAGCTGGTAATTCTCTTTGAACTTAAAGACATAAAAATCTCTGTTTAGAGATGCCAACGGTGAGAAAACTTTCCCAGGATATGATCCTGCCTATTAGTATAAAACACTTAAAATTAACCCTAACAATGCACGAAGATACTAAGTTAGCATTCTCTAAAAAGTAAAAGCAGAGGAAAATAAATCCAAAATTCATGTAGCGTATGTTGCCAGAGTTTTTAGCTGCTTTCTCTTCTACACACTATTCCAACCACTTAGGCCTACAGTTTTTTTAAACAAGTCAGTAGAATTGATTTTGCAGTATTAAAGAGAGCACCACATTTGTTACATTATTTTAGATTAAAAAAAAAAAATCAGCAAAGTTCATAAATGGATCTTTACCGTTAGAATGAAAAAACTTTTCTGCTGAGAACAGTACCGGAAACTAAAAAAACATACCTGCCTAAACAGACCTTAGCACTACACAACGTTGCCGTCTAAAGACAAAGAAACTTCCAACTACTGGCGACTCCAGCCCTCAGCACGTGAGAGGGGCCTCCCCCAGTACTAAAACTGGCGAGTCCTGTCGAGACCATCTCAAGGACACAATGGCATCAAGAGACAGCTCATGCTAAAAGTGCCCAAAGCTCTCAACCTCTGTTTAAATGGACAGACACTGAATAAAAAACACAGAGCATTAAAACTTCCATTACTTCAGCCCAGCAATTCCCATCAAAGCGCAGTAGAGGCGTAACAATGCGCTGGCTTTCACGACATGCTCTTCCTTCAGTCCTGAATACACAGACACATTTGGCTCCATATCAACATCTGCTTCTTCAACAATGTGTGTGCTGCGAACCGTGGGAAGGATTCCCATGAGCTCCAGGAGCAGCTGCCTCCTCATTTGCCAAAGCACAGAACTGATATTATCTCTCTTTCTCTGTGTAAGAGGTTAAAAGACGAGGGGAACAATGTAAAATTCAAAACATCAAACAACATATTACATAAGAGCTTCCATAATGATGAAGTCAAGGGAGAAAACGAAGGAGGAGCACAGGGGGAACTTTTTTAAAATGCAATTTTCAGTACCAGGACAACAGGCAACACATGATCATATCACAACAGTGTACTACGTTGAAACACAAGTTTCACCTAACTCAATTAACTAAGCAAGTCAAAACGCAGCTTCCTACTGTGAACACTGAGAATGAACATATTTATCAGGTAAACATTACGAGCTCACAACTCCCTGGTTTCCATGCCTATTGAATCACCTACCCAAAAACCTCTCGGAGGAACAACCAAAAAGCTGCCTTCAGGGACGCTATTTATAGACCTGATAGTCCCACAAGAAGACATTGCCTTGTAAAGGTTGCTCCAAGACACATAAAAGGATTTATATGCATTCAGACAAATACAGGTGCCCACATCCAGAGGAGTTACAGCAAGCTGTAAGAATATTTTTTAAAAAGCAGAATATTTAAAGATTTTCATACCTGTTGGCCATTTCGAATAAAAGTTCCAAACCAAGTTCGGACCTTTGCGTTTGTTCCAAGTAGCAAACCACTCACAAAACACACCAGGTCACTCACTCCGTCATCTGAAGCTTCATTTTTAGTGTGATCCAAGGTCAAAGCCACACCAAGACCTGGCAGATGACACTCTTCCACCTAGATAAAATGCTCAGGCTCAATCATCTTATCTGTTTTCAAAGCTCCAGTGAGGATTATAATTATGATTCTCACGACAGATGAGACTTACCACCATGCCTCTGACCCTCAGAGCTTGGGAAGGGTTCATTTTACACAGGTGGCGAAGTGCTTCTGTTCTACGACGTCCTCCAACACTTTCCTCATCCTGCCGTTCACCGTTCTTAATCAAACCTCTACAGACTAAATATCCAACAGGAGGTGTAAGTAAATCTGTCCTTTCCAACAGCAAGCCACAGAAACATAAACGCACAAAGCCAAGCCGTTCTGTTCAGCTCATTATGATTTATTAGCTGAGCCACACGAATCTTGTCTGGGCAAGAACTCATGATATACGCTCTAGAAGCAGAACAAGGAAATGGTCTTTCTCCTCAGAGAAATTACAGGGTCATTACAGATTTATGCATCATCCAGTTACTACTCGTACTCTATCTAACGTAACGTGCATCTGGCAACCCTGGAGACTGAAATTTTACTGCGAGGTAAGGGATGCTAAACAGGCACTGTCAATACAAACTTTTCACCTCGTAACACAGCTTAGCCTAAGGGATGAGAACTATTAGCAAGGCTGGCCAGGTTCGCAGTCCCAGCCACTCGCTGCCCAAGCCCGCCTTTGGAACAGCGACCTACAGACAGAAAGCTGCAAAGGGCACCTGATGAGCCCACGAGCAGGCTGCACAAAAGGGGAATCAACATGATGGGAATGGGAGCCTATCAGCATCTCCAGGTACAAAGGCATTCAGATGACGTGTCATAAGCCAGACTCTCTCCTGTTCACACATTCGTGACACATGGTTTAGCCCAGAAATAACTATATTGCTAGAAATAACTATATTGCTGGAAATCATTTCAAACCTTTAAAAAAAGTAAGCTTGACAAGAAGAAACTGTCACTAACCCTCATTAAAGCTATCAGGAACATTGGCCACCAGAAGGCAGAGGAACCAGGCTCCATTTTTAACGTGCAACAAAGCTTCAGCCACATCAACTATCGGCAACAGTGACGGCAACTCTGGATAAAGAGAGTTTTAAAAGTCAGTGTTTCACTGTGAAACAAGCAAAACCTTGCTTTTAACAGGCGTTTCAATAACACACTCAAATCAATAAATGGAAAATCAATCTGTGATTTATTCCTCTTTCAAAGAGCTAGAAAACCTAGGTCAACCTTAAGGCAGTCACAACGGCTCCAGAAGTTATTTTTTCACATTTGTAAGGCAGAACACACTATAAACACAGAATACTACACCTGCTTGCAAAATGCAGAGAACGTCTGCTGCCTCCTCCAGATAAACAGGACTCTCGAAGAGCTCCGAAGATTTGAGGAAAAACTCACCATTTGATTCTGACACCTACAAGACAGCATTCATCATCACTGAACAGGTTTTATGAAGCAATTTGTCTAATCAATCTTTTATGGCTTCAGCAGACTGATTACATTAAAAACTGCCAAAAACATACAGCTATAAACACAGAACAGGCAAGAAAACTGTTTAGCATAAAAAATATTTACTAGCAGAAATACTTCAGTACGGCTGGTATCATTGCTTCTTTCCAGAAGAAACAGCTCACCGACAATTCTAAAACCACGATATATTCAAAGAAAAATAAAATGCTTGAGGGGGAGAGTGGGGGTGGTGAGGAGGGAGGTAAGAGAAATACGGGGACAAATATCATACTGCACTAGAAGTAAAGAACTGGATAGAGAAAAGTTCTAACTTCATTTTCAAACATGATTTTCACACTGATGCATCACAAAATCACATTACATTTGAGTGCAGCATACTACAGAACACACAGAGCCTGCATCATGTCAGAAAAGGTTACCCTCATCTGTTCTGAGGAAGAGAGGGTCCCTTCGGGCAGCGGGACTCAGAGGGAGTTTAACCACCAGCCACCATTCCATCGGACTGAGACGTGAAGGCTGGGTGAAGGGGGTAAGGACTGCAGAAGAGTATGTATGCACCCCAGCAGCGCCGGAAACGGCACCAGACCGGGCATCAACCGACCCAGCGCATCTTTTCACCCACACAAAATTCGCAAGCGCCCAGATACGGAGAAATTTACCTTATTCATAATTGCTAGCAATTCGCTGAGCACGAGGCGCAGGCGGCGGGGTGAATCGCTGTGTTCAAACTCCAGTGTCAGCCCGTGCTGAAGCTGCGACACCAAGATGCTTTCCCCGCTCCCTCCTCCTAGTTTGTGCCTAAGAGACAATTAAACACAACAACTATCAAGCACTTCCGCAAGCGCGGACGTGTTACCGGCTAAAGGCCGGTGGTGATTCCATGGGGATTCCTCCTCCCGCGCCAGCGACCGGACACGGGACCGGGCAGACAGCCGGAATCCCGGGGCCCCGCTCCCCACGGCACAGGCAGCAGCGAGCAGAGCGCAGGCACCGGACCCGTGTTCCCCCCGGCCCGGACACCGAAACCCAGCTCCCTGCGTGCCGCCCTGCCGACACCCGAGGCTCCCCGGGAGACGGCCGGAGGACACGGACACGAGCGGCCAGGTCAACCCCGGCCACGAAACCAAACGGCTGGAAACGCCGCACAGCGCAGCCGCCGTTCTCCGCGTTACCGGAGCTGCTGCTCCTTGCTGGCGTCCTGCTCCAGGGCGTGGAAGTCGACGGAGAGCAGGGCCACGATGGAGTTGACGGCCTCCACGCCCGAGAGGAGCCGCAGGATGAGCTTCTTGTCCTGCGCCCAGCTCTGGCTCTGGTCGGCGGGGGCGCAGAGGGCCATGCGCACCAGGCAGGGCAGCAGCAGCCGCAGTTCGGGGTCGCTCAGCGCGGCCAGGCGCACCACGTCCACCTTCTGCATGGCCTCGAAGGCGTAGGGGCTGACAAACTGCAGGCCGGAGCACTCCGCCATGGCGGCTCCCCGTCACGGCCGCCGCCCTCCACTTCCGGCGCGGCGCGAGCGCGTCACGGCCGGCCAGGCGCGGGAAGCGAGGTCGTGAGGCGCCGCCGTCAGGGCTGCGTCAGTAATTTATCCCGTTTGAAATTTTATTTATTTTTTTTAAAGTATTGTGAGAAACGCGCTCACAAATATTTTAAATCCGGCTCTGAGGGGTCGGTGTGGGCGCGTTTCTGGCGGCCGGGGGCTCGCCGGGGTCCCGCGCTCGGCTGAGGGAGGGGGCGACGGCAGCGCGCGCGCGGTGCCTCTGCCGGCGGGTGGCGACTGAGGGGGCCCTGGCAGGCGGGGCGGGCTGAGGGGAAGGGACCCGGTACCGGGGAGAAGAACCGCCGCCGCCGCGAGAAGCTGCGCGCCGGGCCCGGTGAGAAGGCGAAGGGCTGCGAGGGGGGGGCTGGATGAGGGAGCGGGCGGGGAGTGGGCGGCTTCCTTGAGGAAAACGGGGTCGGGAAGGAGGAAAGGCTCCAAGGGAGAAGGGAAGGACAGGGGCATGGCGGGAACTCCTCCGGACAGTCCTGTCAGGGGGATGCTGAAAGAGGGGGGGGGGTCGGTGGGGGACTGCTGGAGGAAAAGACAAAAGTGAGACGGTAAATCATTGCGTGTGCGCTTGGAGTAGGGAGCGAATGCGAGCGGAGGGGCTGTAAAGGTTTGTACTGGTCACCCAACTTGGGGGGGCCAGGCTCTGAGTGAATCCGTGAACGCCGGGGAACCTCCCAGCCGGGAAGAAGGCGAGCGTGCTTCTTGCTGGACGACGGGAGCATGGAGGGTTTTTAAGCTAAATGAAAAGGGGGAAAAAGAAGAAAAAGACAGGAAAAAAAACTGAACCAGGGTGGGATCCTTTAGACCCTCTCCCATGGATCAATCCACCCCCTTATCACCCTCCACAAAACTATGGTAATAATGAAAATGGGGGAAGACATGCTACAGCCCCTTCTCCTCCCTGCAGCCCACTCAGGCTGTACAGTTTCTGTACAAAAATTATTAGGAAAGGAAGATGTAGAGTGGACTACAGAGGAGAATGAAAAATTCAAAGAACTTAAGTCTAAGCTCGTCAAGGCTCCACTATTGACCCTCCCAGACTTAAAGAAGGAAATCTACTTTTACGTGAATACAGAGGAAGGTATTACACGAGTTATTAATGCAAGAAAGAGGAGGACATTGTAAACTTGTGGCATTTCTCTCTAAATTAATGGATCCCGGTTGTAGAGGATGGCCTATATGCCTTCAAGTAGTAGCCGCTACAGGAATTTTAGTAGAAGAAGGTTCAAAACTTACCTTTGGGGGACATCTAATGGTTTATACGCCTCACACATTCCGAACAATATTAACACAAAGGTCTGGACAGTGGATGACAGATTCAAGGATTTTGAAATATGAGACAATACTGATGGAAAAAGATGATTTGGTGCTTCGCACGGATAAGGCACTGAATCCCTCTCAATTTTTGTATCGGGCAGACCCCTCAGAGCAAGAACATGATTGCCTAGAGATCACAGACTATCAGACAAAGATGAGGGTAGACAGAAGAAAGCCCACTCGAAGAAGGGGAGTATCTTTTCACTGATGGCTGATCATATTGTAAGGATGGAATGCGGTATAGTGGATACGCAGTAGTAGATGGTCAAACAGAAAGACTAATAGAAAGTGGGTCCCTTCCACAGGACTGGTCTGCTCAGGCCTGTGAATTACATGCTTTAAAGAAGGCACTGGAATACCTAGTCGGGAAATCAGGTACTATATGTACGGATTTTAAATATGCATGGGGTGTTGTACATACTTTGGGGAAAATATGGATAGAAAGGGCAATGACTACTCCAAAAGGGAAGGAACTTTTACATGAGCAGTTAACAACTGACATTTTGACTGCTCTTCAAAAACCATTAGAAATCGCTGTGGTACATGTTCGAGGACACCAAAAAGGGGAAACACGGGAGGCCCGGGGAAACCAAAGGGCAGATCAAGAAGCTAAAAAGGCTGCGCAAGAAAGGAATACAAAAGTATACGCTTTAATACCATGGGTTGAGAAACCAAGACAAATCCCAAGATTCCTGGAGAAGGAAAAGAACAAATAAGGCAGACAGGAGGAAAGGAGACAGAAGAGGGAAAATGGATTCTCCCAGATGGGAGACAAATGGTAGACAAAGAGTTAGCTCAGGAAATATTAGCACAATTGCATGAGAGTAGCCACTGGGGAACTCAGGCATTACGTGACCACTTTCTCAGGGTGCTCAGATGCATAGGGATTTATACAGTTGCTAAACAAATTACAGCGACTGTATGACCTGCCAAAGAGTAAGTAAGAAAGTAATGAGAAAATCTAACCTAGGAGGTGGAGAGTTAGCAATAAAACCATTCCACCTATCCAAGTGGACTTTACAGAATTCCCGCTGGTACAGAAATGGAAATTACCTGCTGGTAATTGTAGATCACCTTCCCCACTGGGTGGAGGCATTTCCAGTAATCAGAGCTACTGCAAACAGTGTAGTAAAAATATGGTTGGAACAAATAATCCCGCGGTTCGGGATCTGTTTAAATGTCGACTCAGATCACAAAACCCACTTTACATTTTGGATCATTCAAAATATAGCAGAAAAACTGGAATGAAATGGGAGCACCATACTCCATGGCATCCTCAAAGTTCCGTTAGAGTAGAGAGGATGAATCAACCCTGAAGAATCAAGTAACTAAAGGCTGAAACTAGGATGCCCTGGACGAAGTGTCTACCCTTAGCGTTGTTAAGAATACGAACGGCCCCACGAAGAGACGTGGGAATCGCTCCCTATGAGCAGTTGTTTGGTCTCCCCTATCTGAGTGCTAATGTACAACCCATAGACTGGAAATATGGAAATGAGTACATTAATCAAAATGTACGAACTGTTTCTCAGACGTTGCAGAAATTAAGGGAGAAGGGACAGATTCCACAATCCACTAAACTTGAATTTGACTGTAAATTTGAGAAGTTAGAAGGGATTTGGAGATACTGTACCACTCACCATGAGCTAGCCCTAAGGAAGAAAAGCCGAGGAACTAACAGATACAGTCAGATCCTAGGGGAAAGTGCCAAGGGCGTGACTGGATCAGTTCTGTATCTGCCACCAAGGAGAGACTGCTCCACTGCTTGTTGGTGTTGAGTGGTGGAGATACAAGCTGTACCAGACCTTGGCACCATGAGGTTCACGATGGGCCCGGCTGTAATTGGTATAACCATACCAAAAAGAACAAGCTCCACAGACTATCCAACGAATAGATTCCTGGTACTAGGACGGGAGTTGGGGCTATAGGACCCCAGTATATATGCTGAATAATCAGGCTGCAAGCTGTATTAGAACTGATAACTAATCAAACAGCTCCAGCTTTAGAATTATTGGCAGAACAACAGACCCAAATGAGAAGTGTGCTTCTTCCGAGTAGATCAGCTCTTGATTATCTTTTGGCCGAAGACGGAGAGTATGTGGAAAATGCAGTACTTCTGAGTGTTGTCACAAGCTTGATGATAATGAAAAGACTGTAAGAGATACTGCACAAAATATTAAGAAACTAGCTCCTGTACCTGTTCAGAAATGGAATTCAATGCTTAATGCTAATTAGTGGGAAGGATTAATGGGAGGGGCCTGGGGAAGAACGTGGGATTCTTCCTATTATGTGGGATTCTTCCTACTATGTGCCCTGGCTGGATTATTGTTTTTGCCATGTTTGAGACCTTGTTTTATACCATTAATTTCTGCAGTAACAGAAGGCATGCAACTTACTACGATGCCAGTTAACCCAAAATTGGCTACAAGTAGACAAAAGCCCCCCCCAAATAATGGTGATAAGACATAAAACTCCCAGTACAAATACTGATTCCAATGAGGCTGCTACTGCAGAAATTGGAAAGGATTCGAAAGACAAAAAGGAAATGAGTATAATATGATACCGTAGTGACTTGAAATGTATGCTTAAACAAAGATAAGGAATAAGAGAAAAAGGGTGGAATTGTGAGAAATTTGTCTATGAAGGGACGAAACTTGTTTAAGCATTAACATACACGATGTAACAAATGTAACCTTGAGTAAATACAGGATATCACGGCTTGGCAAGCAATGTTGAAATCGACATGAACAAAGGAACTGAAAGGTCAGCAAAAAGAACTAAGGTGGGAGCATGCGCCAGCCACCGCCAAATGACCATTAGTGAACCGAATTCTCAGAGTTGAGGGGGAGAACGACCACCAGCGGATCCCCACGAAGAAGCTGCGCCTGCTCCAGGAGAGAATTGCACAACATGTCACAATATGAAGAAACTTTGGGAATGTAGAAACTTTGGGGGTGGGACTTTCATTGTGTAAATGGCTTTGATGTAATCATGAACTAAACTATAAAAGCCCAAGGGACTTTCCAGGGGTGCCCACTGCCCAGGTGCACCCAGCGCTGCGCTGAATGAACTTCTTTACTTCACAAAACTTTTAAATCCGCCTCTAAAGTGTCCTTGCGAACGCGTTTCTCACAGTATAAACCTTTTTCATTTCCTCAGTCCCAATTTGTGCAACTCTGTTTATGGCATTCGGCAGCAATAGTGTTTGTTCCGTCATCGCTTCCATCACTGCGTGTGTGCATCACGATAAACACCGCGGCGGGAGGCCAGGGCAGGGGCCTCGCCTCCAGTTCCCTCCTGGGAAAGCGACCCTGAGGAGAGCGGCAGGTCCCAAATCCGATTCTAGGGTGAAGTCAGCTTTACACCACTGAAAAGGAAAAGCACACCCACAGACAGCAACAGACACCCCTTGGAGGGCAAAGCAGGGTCCTGGGTCCTTCACCAGAACAGAGAGACCCGCCGCAGGCTGAGGGTGCGGGGACGGTAATGCCAGACAGGGTCACCTCATCGACCAACGCCCCAAAGAAATCCCGTGCAGACCACAGCTTACGCAGCACCGCTGCCAACCCGCCTGATGTGCTGTGCCAGGCTGCTGCGCAGCAAAGGAGCGGGTGCAACAGCATATATATATTTTTTTTAAAACATTTTACTCTTATTTTTGAAAGCTTTAAAATAATGCGACATAATATTTTGATACTACAGTATTAACAAATAGTGCTTGATTAAAGACATCTGCAAGTCTTCATAGCAACACATGAAGTTAAAATTACCAACGGAGGTAAATATAGAAATACAATAATCTGCACCGTAACTGACAGCTAAGAACATAGCTGAGGATTTAAATATAAATTCATTTATCTTTAATTATTTGAGGAAATGTTAGAAAGATCTAAATGTTACAGCTACTTTAAAACATGAGGGTTGTTTGCAAGTACAATTGGTGGGCTGCTGGTGTAGCAACAGGGTTGTCAGAAGTCTAATTCAAACAGTGGTGAGTCAAAGGTGACTAAATGGCTTAAACACAGTAATAGCTCGGTTAAAATACATACTTTTAATGGAAGGCTCTCGGATTCTTCTTTCATTGGATATTTAGGAGGAGGTAAACCTCCACTGCTACTTAACAGAGCACTGCCAGGAACAACATTTTCTTGAAGACCATTTGAAAAGCTAGAGCTGAGATTTTTCAAATATTTAAGCTTGTACTTGCTAAAGAACCCCAGTTATTGGATTGTGACAAGTTTATTTATAAACCAGCTATTATGTGTGCTTAAAATAGTTAAATGAAAGTATCGAACAAAAAAAAGTATGCCCAATGTAGTAGTTGGCTCCATGGTGCTGGCAAGTCTTATATGTACATTGCCGGCTGTGACTATCACTCCAGAAATGGCCCTCCTAATCTTTTCTAGTGGTTACAATATTATAATTTACTTTAACTGCATTGGGGGGTAGGGGGGGCAGTGGGAAGCTGGCAGCTTGCACACAGCTGGAGAGGTTGGGAGGGCAGGCTGTGGTCCAGGTAACAGAACAGGGTTACACCAATGACAGCTGAGTCACTTACCTTTATGAATACAAGGCAGATTTAACACAAAGGAAGCCACACCAAAACCCAGCCCTTGGAACTTGGCTAAATGAGCCAGGGTTAAAAGTGACCACTTAGCAACAAAGCGTGTTTTTTTTTTTTTTTTTTAAAAAAAAAAAAAAAAAAAAAAAGACAGGACATACACTTTGCAAATTCCAGTTTTAGGAGCACTTTTCCACTTCAAAAATCTCAGCCAAATGAGAAAAAACCTTCTGTAAGACAACAATGTGCTGTTTAATCAGTGGTGCGTTACCGTTAGAGATAAAGGAATGGACAGACCCAGTTTTTAACTCTATTTATCAAAATATGCTCACTTCTGATTGCACTCATGTTATTTTGAAGAAATGACTGAAAATTTTCATCACCAATTGTACAACTTCTTTATACAAAACCAAAAAAGTTGCTAATATCGTATATACATGATTCAAGGAGACTATTCATATGAAAAATGATCTCAGGCAGGTATTTTGCATTTACGAAACATGACTTCCATTAACACAGTAAGTTTTGTAAATGCAAGCAAGTTCTTCCTTGCAGAGGATTCACAGCAGGTGCACAAATGGATCTTAAAACTTGCTCCTTTACAGGTTTAAAACAGCGAGACGGACAGCATTAAGACCCAGGACAAGGGTTATCGTAACAGGCTCACGTGAGCGCTGCAGGAGTTAAGTTTTTAATCTGGCAGTCAGATGAGGAACCAGAAAAAGCATATGCAGTTGCTCTTCAGCACCCGTAGGGGCTATTTTAGAGCAGCATCAGACATTTGGCATGTGCTAGGAGAAAGGAAGGAAACTACTGAGAAAAAACGGTGACTGTAGGTAGAGGGAGAGGTTTACGAAAGCCTTGGGATTTGTCGGTCCCTTCCTTGGGGAGGGCTAAGCCTCCTTGGCACATGCCCCAGTCAGAGCCTGAGGAGGGGATACGGGGAAGGCCATACACTGATACTTGGGACCTTCACCACGGTGCCAAAAATACATTAAAAAGGAAAACGTTCAGGGTTTCGTGCTGTTTTTTTACTAGTGGAATAAAATCTGAATACCAGAATTCACTGAGAATCTATATACACCACATTTTAGTTAAACACACACCAATCTTAAAGTCAAGATTGACTATTTTTGCATTTGTAAAATGGCTAGAGCTGGGCTAAATTTCAGCCATGCAGGAGACTTGGAGTAAGATCAGAGTTTTCCGTGTGTTCCGCATCAGATTGACGTTTTATTGCAAACGTCACCACAGTGCCAAGAATATCTAGGTAACGACAATGCGCAGTAGATATTCTTGCATTATTAAAACTTGTCTGCTGGAAACAGATCTGAGAATCTAGCCACAGCCCTGAACCATAACACAAACTTCAGCTGAAGAGTTTATTCATTTTATTCTCACTACAAGTTAAACCACCTACAATATCACTTATATATTGCCATTGTTACTCTGTAAAGGTGTGATATAAAATGCTGTAAGACCCGGTACCTTTTCAATTTATATAAACACAGTGAACTTCATTACTGTACATGTACTCTGCAACTACAGCTTAGCTGTAAATCCCCCACACACAATGGTATGGACATTAACCCCTCTATCCCCATTAAACTGTACATCAAGACAATACAAATTTACTGTCCCCACCCACCCCTTACAAAAAAATAATACTCTAAAAGCAACCTACTGCAACTTTTAATTAAGACGATTACATATATTTTAGACCAATTGCTTTAAAGCAAGAAGGCAGTATAAACCTTCTAGGAAAATTTTTATAAAAGAGGTTAAGAAATATAAGACAATTTATACATTTAAAAACTTACAATAAATAAGAGATGCAGGCATTTTTGAATACTAGGTACTATAATCCAATACAAGAACATCTTGATGTTCCGAAGCCATAGGTTGGAAACTTATTGTTCCTCATGTTTCTTCTCATCTCCATGCTTTTAATATTCATTAACCATGACTGGGTACTATGGCTCATTACTCTTCACAAATACTGTGGCTGGGGAGAAATGGTTAATTTTGCTACTAAAAATGTTATAATACACTTTCTGATCATCGTTCTAAAGCGCCCCCCATAGTCGGTGACTCAAAGACAGTAGGGTGACAGGTGCCCCTCTCGCAAGTCAAAACAATATTTGCTGGAAGTAACAAGATTCATACCCCTTCACAAACAACTTGCACTGAGAAGAATTATAACTTAGTCCTGCAGTGAAATATCCCTTTTCCTCACTTCTGTCTTGCAAAATTCAGATGAAGATCACAGCATATTCATGATAAAGTTATACAACTGATTCAGCACCACAAAATGAATTGGGAGACACGACCGTCTGTCCTGGGTTGCAGGATCACAGGTTAGCCAGGAGAGTGCATTGTACTGTTCCAGAACAAACCTGAAAAGCAAACAAGCTTCCATCAGGCCAACAGGCTTCCCCACCAGTATTTTCCAGTCCTAATTTATATAACCCAGTTTCTTTGGTATTAAAGACTTAAAATAGGTTTGCCAACATTCCGAAATAACACGCCTTCAGAATTCTTACAAGCAGTTCAGAGCTAAACTTTCTTTCACTGAAAGACCATAATTTTAATTGTCTATGCTTAATTAATCTGAAGAGGTTCACATATTAAAAAAATTAAAGCAAAACAATCTGATGTTTTCTCAACAAGTGTCCTGTGCTTACATGAGTCTCTCTAGACTCCTGTACTTCAGGGTTTCAGTATTGCCACAAGATTGCGGTGCAAGATTCTGGCTGAACTGTCATTATCTTCCACTCATTTACACACCATCTTCTGTGTTACACCTCAAACTCTCTTCTAGCTTGTGGAACTCAATGTCTTTCAAACATTTTCAGTTGTAATCAACACTGATTAGTTAAAGGGCTTCGACATGTTTGTCTTTAATTGCACTGTTCTGTGGTAAAGCCATCTTTTAATCATTCAAAGCACAGCAATTTTATTGTCTCTGTGATTTACTAAGGATATCAGAGCACAAAGAAAAAACTAAAGCAAGAAAACTAAACAAATATGCAGCTTCGCTGCAGCAGTATTAAAAATGAAATGCACAATATTTTTGCAAGTGATCAATCACAAATACCTGAGCACATCAGAAGTTTGATTAGAATCAAGTGGATGGGAGTGTTTACTGTGGAGTAGCTCGTCTGATTGCACTGAAGGCACATGGAGGTGCAAAGAGGCCTAAGAAAGGAAGAAAGATGCCAACAGTTACTGCCTGATTCAACTACAGAGTATTTTCTTCCCTCTGTATTGTTGACCTGTACCTTGCAGTCACCTTCTGTTCTGACACACAAGCCAAACCAAATCTTACCCTTAGGCCACCAACAAGTTCAGGAATTATCAGAATATAAAGGAAATGCACACAGATCTCTCCTAAAAGCACACTGCTAGTAGTGTAATATATTTCAGAATGTTTTTTAAATCCCTTTGCTCATTAAGTGATTATTAAAAAAGCAACTCAAGTGGCCCAAGATGTCTAGGAATATACAGACTTGGAAGTTCAATTGCTTTCCATAAGACTGGTCTATTTATAACCCATATATAGAGCGGCTTAGGGTAAATAATAAATCCTCTATTCAAAAAAGTGTCTTACACCAAAGCCACAGCTGAGCTTAGGCCAAGAGGAACCCCTAATCCAAACACAAATAAGGCTGAAGAAGATATATCTGTGTCATTAGAAAACAAAGCATAGTATTAGAGATGCTAATTTCAGTAAAAAATGAATAATTTTAATATAGAAAGTTTCTCTGTATACTAATGCATAGCCTTAAATGTGCCAAGTATGTCTAGATTGTGCCATTAAAAGATAAGGGGCTCAGACAATATCCAGACAGATGATACAATGGTTATCGTTTGGCAGTAGCCAACATGAAAAACCTTTTATGCTTTGTGCAATACATAGAGATGTATTTATTTTGTTTTTGTTTCACCCAGTGCGAATGAGATACACTACACTTGTGTACTTCCCTCTCTACCACTGGTCCCCATGGGAGCCAAACATGAACCAGAGATCTGTCTAGAAACTCAACCTATTCTTACAAAATACCATAGAACAAAGCCAGAAAAAAGCCGAAAGGAGTCCAAAGCCGAAAGGAGTTCAGACTATCGCGAAGAAACAATCGGAAAAGCAGAACCCTCCAGAACATTTGCTACTTTGATTAATCGTTTTTCTTCGCTTAAAAAAAGTCAACGTAAAAAGCCAAAGCTCAAAAATTTAAAACCAGAGCTCTCTTGAAGCAAAAGCAGACACATTCCCAGAGACACGCACCAGCTTTGTTTTAAACCTAATCGTTCTCCTAACAGGATCCCTGCACACCTTTCTATGACAGACAGCTGCGCAGCCTGCTGAAGTTACAGTACCTTAAGAAACAAGGGGCACTGATTTTGTGCTTGAGGACATGCTGACCAAAACCAGTCAGGCAAGGGACCTGCTTTGGCAGTTGACACAAAATAACCAAGCGCCAATGGCTGCTGCAGTATATTTGTTACTTCATCATGAGATTCTGTCGAAAGCAATCGATCTGTACCTTGACCCTGTAAAACAACAGGCAATGGTTTAATATTAGGAGAGCATAAGCTTCATGGAGATTATCTGTAGCTTTCAAAACACAAAGCCTTTTGAAATCTCCGAGCGCGACATGAATCTTGCAAAGACAATCCAATATCCCATTGATTCAAAACATTTCATAGGAACCTTTCATTCCACGAAAGGAAATTAGCAGATGGGGAAAAACAAACAAAAACCACCCACACAACTCTGTATTTACTCCCATAGTTACCTTGCCCATATCACCTCCATGGGGGTAGTGGGACCCTGGAGAATGTACAGGGGATCCAGTAGGGGATGCAGGAAGAATATTTATTATATCAGGATCAAGATCATCTCCAGTGTCTAACAAGTCAAAGATTCCCATTCCATCTGCTCCATCTTGAAAAAGAACAAGACCAGTGAATTTCTATAGTTTCCCTATGTACAAGATACGACAACGCATTCTGAAATCAAGTGATTTTCCATATACATCTTCTGGTTCATTAGAATAAACAGACTCATTATAGGGGGAACAACAAGGGGTTTTTGGGTGGTTTGTGTTTAAAACAAGAATAAATCCAATCCACTAACCATTGTTTGTGTTAAAGGCCAGATCCAAGTTTTCAGTGGTATAAGTTGACGATGCTACTTGCACAGATGCAGACGTGGGAAACACAAGTATGTGAGTGCACGATGTGTCCTGGGGGGTATTCAGCTGAGATGTCTGCATATTTAAAGTGGTGCTGCGTCCAAATACAGAGCCGGTTGATACAGAATCTTTGGAAGAGAAATCAAGTATTTTCTTAGTTTTGCTAAACCCGAACTATTAGATCCCTTGCCAAAAAAGAGAAAGAGAGAGTTTCTCAAATACCTGGCATAATAATGAAGGACCCCTGTGGTTCCATTGCCACCAAACAAGCACTGAGAATGCTGGGAGAGTCTGCAGCGGAGATACCACACATTCTGCACATGTCTTTTAGTCTCTTACTAAGGGATTGTAGGTTTCGGCGACTCAGCAAACAACTCCAGTCTGAGGATATAAAGGATACACATTTGTCTAGAACAACAGTGCTTGCTGCAGAATATGCATTTTACATGTAATAGTGCGTGGTGCAAACTTCACATCTGTCAAGTTTCAAATACACGAAGGAACTCTAAAATTATTTAGATTTTCTTCCAGACACTTTATATTATTGAAAAATGAAAGCTTCAGATCAACTTTTAGACTCAAAATGCTAACATTACCTTTTAATTCCCCATGTCCTATTCTTCCTAAACGGCCTATCACAACTCTCCATGGCAAAGAGCTCATCTGCACAAGTCCCAGGCACCACTCCCAGAGTTTCTGAAGACCAAGTCTGCGGGCAGAGCCCTTTTTCCTGCGAGCTCTAGAATTAAGAAAGAAGGGAAAACAAAGCTGAACCCATGTGCAACAAGTTTTTACTGCCACGGTTGGCACTTTTTATTTGTATTACCCTGAATATTCACAGGACCCAAGAAAGTTAGTACTGTAGTACATCAATTGCAACTTTGGTCTGTTTGGTGGGTTTTGGTTTGTTTTTTTGATGTTTTTGTTTTTTTTGTTGTTGTTGTTTGGTTGTTTTGTTTTTTGGGGTTTTTTTTGAGTTAATCACATTCTAACGCTGACATCAAAATCCAGTAAGCCTATGTGTGTGGGGAGTATGAACACACATACAAAAACACTGAGGAATCACACAAAACCAAGTAACGTTCTTCTACAAATTCAACTCAAGATGATATGCACATAATACAGAAAATAGGTATTTGCTTTAGCTGGTTTTGCAATATAGTGAGTCTACAAAAGTCAGAGTGATTCTTACAGCATGATAAACTAATTCTTCAGGGGAATGAAAGAAGCCATACATGCTAAAAACTAAATTAACAGTTTCATTCTTACCTGTTTGGTACATCAATATTAATTATGCAAGTTTCTAACTGTTCTCCATAGAGATCTGTACAGGATGCAAGAAGCCATCTTTGATCATGAGACAAACAGTAGCCTACGAAAAGTACGTTATACTTCTGGCCAGCTTCTCCAAAAGTTTCTCCTAGTTCTGTTTGCTTGTCCTTTACAGGAGCCAGTATAAAAGGAGGGGTGTACAGCCGAATACACTCAGGTCTCTATAAAGATGACAGAACAGAGAATGAAGTTTCGGGAAACAACTATTCCTAAAAACTTTAGTTAGTTAACACAGAAGATGTCAGTGATTTAATAAACAGGGACATTTCTCCGATCTGCAGATTTACACAACCACACTTACAACACTCACATCAGGGCTCTTAAGAGCAGTTTCCATGGCTAAACCTGGGCCAAAGCCAGTTAACGTTTTCACATTGGTGGATGTTGGAAGAGGTCTCCGACACTGAGTGAAAGCTGAAAATGCCAAGGATTTTAAATGCTGAGTATAAATTTGCCGGTCTTCATGTTTCACAGGTTGTAGAAGGTACTGACATGGGACAATCTAGAACAGATTATAGAGGGAAAAAAAAATAATCATTACTGTTTCATCATTAGATTAAATGGCTTTTGAGATAGTTTTTGGGTACGCTGCTTTCAGAATTTTACTTCACAATCAAATTTCACTGATTCTTGGATATCTCCTGCCACTTCCTCCAAAGTTATGTTGGACTTCAAGCAATTACTCTTGTTGAAATTTTCTTCAGAGGACAGAGTAATATTTGTTTAGAAAAGAATCTTCATGATTCCTCCAAACATCCTCTGTTAACTGTTCTGCCGCTGTTGACAGCATTACAGCTGTCTGTCTGTCGGGAAGGAGCACTGCCTAGAGCCCAGCAGGGTCAGGCTGGCAGCAGATTCCAGTTACGGGACAAGCAGCCTTCCCATACTCCACTTTTTACTGGAGTAGGCCACTACATTTCCTCAGAGATGAGACTGATGCGTTTAGAATCTACTACAGCATTTGGCTTTGGTTAATAACACCCAAACTGCTCTAAAAACTATAATCGTAATGATTAAACCGCTGTAGAACTCTAATGTTTACAAAGCAAACGAAACTTTCACCTTGAGGGCATTATCTCCTCCAAAACCCAGCCAAAGCCAACCATACTTAGTTTGGCATGTTTCTCTGAATGTTGGCTCACCTGCACCGAAATTATATTCTTGATGTTAGGAGGAAGAGCCTGAACCATCTCCAAAAAGCAGCGCAGAAGTCCAAGTGTCCACAAACTAGATGAGCTATTGTTCTCATCCTTTTTTTCATATGTAAAAGGATCAATTATGTAAACTACAATTGCAGGTGGATAGGTGATAGCATGTGAATCTCCATCTGTAGGGACTCCAACTTTATCACGATCCATAGTGCTGCAAATGAAATTTTGAAACCAGTTACAAAAAGCTGAGTGTTTAAATGATTTCTTTTTACTTAAAACTACGATCAAACTGTCAAATACTCATTTGAAAGGCCTTCAAGTCAACTATGATGTAAAAACTAGTTTTTTTATTTCATGTTTGTATGTGAGCTTATCAGCAACTCAGTATTGCCTGTCTTTTTTTTAGCCTTCTTTATTACAGAAGCTCAACAGCACATTGTTCTATTGCTTCAACTGGAGAACAAGAATACCCACAAGGTCAGTCTCTCAGTAAGAGCTGTCTTTACTACTGTAGCTTCAATAACAGAAAGAAGAACTTTAAGATGGTGCCCGTTATCTATTCCCTGCCACCTTCCTCCTCTTTAAAATATAGAGGTGAGTAGTTTGGTGATTTTTTTCTCTTTAGAGAGAAAAGAAAAAAGATAAACTTTATTTTTGTACCACAGCAGACAATGAAATGCAATGAGAATTGCAGCTAAGACTGGAACCAAATAGTTCAGCTCCACCATGAATGAATTCTCATTCTCCCTACAAAGCAGCCTGGTGACTAGAAAAGAAATATGAGATTTTTACTGAGCAGATGAGAGCGGCATGAATAGGTTCACATTAGTTGAGCTGAGGGGTTTTGGTTTCTTTTTTAGCCAAAGCAGGTTTGATTCTGCAGTTCATTACCTTTCAGAAACCTCTGGATGGGGCTGTGCAGGCACTGAAGTAGCATCTCCAGACATCCCTGCTGTTTGCAGTGTTGACTGTTGCTGCTGTCCTCCTGTTTGCCCATTTTGGACTGCTGCCGCCTGAGTGGGCAGGGAGGCAGAAGTGGTATTGTTCATACTGCTAAAAGGCGGAAATGAAGTAGGCTTGCTTGTTGGTATCCCACTGCCTATACTGGCAGAAGAGGACGATGGGGCAGTGGTAGTCAATGTTGAATTAGCCGTAGTAGCTGCAGAAGACATGGCACCGTTTGATGTTGCTGTCATAGAACTACTGGCAGGAGCTGTAGGAGCAGACGACGGAGTGTTTGGATTTCCAACATTAGCTGTCACTGGGGGCAGAGCAGAGGCCGGCTGGCTGGAGGGAGGGACCAGATTTGTTTGGGAAAGTAAAGAATTGTCCAAAGGCTGAGAAGCAAGATAAGGACCTAAAACCAGAAAAAAGTATAAATTTTATATTGCATCTGTTTTTAAGCACATTTCATCTATGTAAGTCTATAGTTTTAACAAAACAGAGAGCAAACCTTTAGCATACATTTTACCTCTCAAAATACCTGTATTAAATTTTCAAATTCTAGTACTCTCATAAGACTCTTTCAAAAATATCCAGAAATCTATTTTTAAAATATTTTTTTCCAGCCATGCTGAATTGCTAGAAATCACTGCTTCAAAATTAAAGTCACTGATACAAAAAGATAACCAAAGTCCCTGTCAGGCAGCAACACTGCTGTTCCCTAAAGATACTGCTAGATGGCAAGAAGCCATTTTAGCACATATCTAAATATGTGGGGGTTTTGGATTCCACACACCCCCCCCCAGCTTAAAACCAGAAAACTGCAACAAACAATAAGACTCAATGAATAAATGCAATGATTTCTTCTTCTCTACTGGAACAGAGTAGGTGGTAATTGTATGAAACAAGAAACGCTAAAAAAAATTTCATACCCAGCTCATATCTGCAAACTTGGGCATACAGTTTGAGTTTGGAAAATGCTTCATTGTTGGCATTAGCTGTTTGCGAGAACCATTCTGTGACCAACTTCTCAGAAAGTTTCTTTGAAGCAGTAGGTCCAACTCGCATGATCCCATCAGGCAGCAACTTACAGATAGGTCTGTGCTGACCAAGCCTGCAGGACTGCAAAGAAGGCAAAATAGAAGATGCAGGATAAGGAATTTATAAGCCTTAAAATACGTTAAATATCACACAAAGGAGCATATATACAAAGACAGAGAACTTTAGTTTAGTTATGATACCCAAAGTAACATTTTAATTCTAGAATACCATACCACAGTATGAAATATTTTACAGTGATTTTATCGTTTATTTTCAGATTTTCCTGCAAGAAGAACAGGTTGATATATCATCTACTCTAATCTTAATCACAATGCAAGTAATATGTGCATTTAGTTAATTAATTACATGTAGCCAAGACAATTAAAGTGGTAATACAGAGTTTTACCACTGAGTGGCGTTTATCAGATAAAGGCTCTCAAAACAGCTATTACTAAAAGGAAGTGTGAGCAGCATGAACAACCCTATCTTCCAAGTGCCCATTCCAAAAATCCTTTCTAGCAGCTTTCCAAGATAGCATTCCGTGCAAGCGTTTATAACATGCGAGATAAGCCTAGTAAGTAGTTAGGAGTATGCATTAGAAACAGTCTTTTGAAAATCCATTTCACTGCTAACTATTCACATAAATAGCATACCTCATATATTGCAGTTAGATCCCTAAAGAAGCTTTTTGCTCCATTCAGCAGGGCCTCATTCTCAGGGCACACCACAACATAAGCAACATCTCTTTGAGATCCGTAAGGTTCCAACATCAGCCTCTCCCAATACGGCAACGCAAACGGAGACAGCACCAGAAAATCGTAATCATACCCCAACAAAAATGTTGGGATTGGCAGTGGTTCCGGGGACTCATCAGTTCCTGGAAAAACAAGACACATTTACCAATATACTAAGCACAAAGCTTAAAATTAACACCCTGCTTCTAGGAAGCATGAACAGAAAAAACATTAGCATTCCCAGCATCTACCAGGGAGTAGCACTGCTTATAAATGGAATAGTTCTTATTTTAACAGATACAAATGAAAAACCTGCAACCCTCTGCAAAAAAGCATCAGCTAATTATTTTTATTTGCAATCTCTCAGGGCCTCAATAAGAAGTTCCACAGTTGTTTAATATTTCTATGAGTATATAAACAATCAGGAACAGATCTTTACTGTCCAGGAAGCCTTCCCCTCAGAGTGATGAAACAGAGGGCGAAGAAACATAAATAGTCTAAACAGCTATGTAAAGTACCAGAGAAAGAAAAAAAAAATCTTAAAAACATGCATTTACATGTACCCTAGATATATAATTACCATGTTCTAAATATAGCTACAAAAGATCTGCCGGTGAAAGGTCACTCTTCTACATAGTGGTCAGTCTCATAGGCTAATGAAGTCAGTTTAAATCTTGAGTGCACAAAATCTACCTTGTATCTGTAAATGTGCATCACATGGTGGCCACTCCAAATATTTATCACAGACAACACACTGCATAACATCAGATCTTCAACATAGTTCTGAAACTAGTGAGCAATAAAGCACACTTTTTCAAGCATTTCAAAGCTAGTATTTTTAACTATGCTATTTTTGGAGTAATTAAAGTGGAATAATTCTTCTGAGTAAAAAAAACAAAACAAAAACACACAGAGCAATTACTGTTCTTAACATTGAATCCATCTTTGCATTTTCAGTCCCTCACTTGGAGAAGTGTCAAGTGTATATAAACAGTGCAAATGAAGCTGTTAATTTTAAATACATGAATCTTTAATTCATTCACTGCTTTAAGGAATATAAATATTTTCTATTTTTCTAAAGAGAAGAATTCTCCCCGGTCTAATAGCTCTTGTTAATTTAAAGAAAGGTCAGATGATGTGCAGAATTCCAACAGGCCAAACAGCATCCAGACACAGGTCTGGTGGCCAGACCGAGCGGTGATTAACAGACAGGCGCCTACGCAGCAGTTTACCGTAAGAGCCCCTGCCAGCCATTTTGTGAAACTGTTGCCATGTGAGGGGGCCTTGCACGCCCCAAGACCGGACTGTTCGCTTTTTCTGAATCGCATCCTGAAGAACTGGCTGGAGCGAGAGGAGCATACGAAGGATGTCCTGGGAACACTGCATGCTCACATCCACAACTGAAAGGACAAAAAAATTGTCAAGGCCTACTGCAACAAACAGGATAAAACAAAGCCCTCCACAAAAACCTCAGAATCCTAAACCACCTTGATCTTAAACAAAGTCACTCTCTTCTGAAACGTACATGCAGGCCACTCAAAGTCCATGATATAAAAAGTTAAGCACACAGGTTTACAGTTCTCCCTCTTCCCCTCTCAGCCACTCAAAAAAACACATGGGTTTTCTAAATTTTTTATTTTTCTGTAGAGTTTTTCCCCTTCAAAGCCTTACCATCTTATTATTTAAGCCAAGGAAAAACACCTTCAAATTAAAAAAAAAAAGAAAAAATACAAACAGGTTGAACAACCCTTGAACTACAGGATTTTCCCTCCCAGTAACAGAGGGTTAGGCAGACTGCCACCCAGTGCTCACTTCACAGAAGTCGAAGGAAGCCTCAGTCACAGCCCATTTCATCAGCTTGCCACTACTATGCCATTTCATGTACAGTGTTCAAGAACAAAAAGCAGACACAAAATTTGGTATGGCTAAAATTTCACAGCCTTCCATTTAAAAGTCTCTTTACATCTTTTTATCCTAAAAACCAAGGTCACAGTAGCACTGAGTCTACTCCCGGGTGCCTGAAAACACTGATTTATCTATAGCCTGGGCTTTTAAACTTAATCCCCCAATGATACACAGCAACATAGCTGTGTTAGTTCCTGTCAGCCCTCCTCATCCTCACTAACAACTACGAATCGCAGCTAACTGCTATCAAAGTTTCATACTTCACTGTTCACCCTGCTAGAGATGCTACTTGAAAAGACTGAGAGGGGAAGTAAGCAAATACACACAATAAAGGGTATTCCATGAGACAGTGTATCATTAGTCAGTCCCTAGCAGCAAAAACCCAAGCATCTCTGGCAGATCCAACATACAGGGAAGGCTACAATAATGCTTTATTTGCCATACTTGCCATTAAATTACTGCCCCCCCTTGAAGAAGGGGGGAAGCCAAGTGAATCATAAATCTTGTTTAATTCTACCACAGTAGCCTTGACAATACAGTCACCGCTCGAACCACCTACACTTCCTATGTACACTCATTCCCCAGAGCCTCTGTGGATGCAGTCACCAAAAGCTGCTTTAAAAGAGTAAGCCTAGTGAAGTGTTGTGGACAATTACTGTGGTCTTCCATTACAATTCAAATTTATGTTAGGAATTTACGACTGACGGTAGCCAAGGCCTACACTCTGCTTGGTACATGGTACCAGCACAGAACCTAGAAGGAATGGTTATTCTGAACTCTGTTAAAACAGAAGTTTATGCAAGCGTGCAGGTGGAAAAACAGTCTTAAGCATCCAATATTCAAAAAGGAAAACACAAAAAACGAACACTTAAAGAAAATTCATAGATGCACAAGTAGAAAATAAGCTGTTTTCAATATTTACCGTTTCTTTTTGACCAGTGGTGTAAGCAAGTAGTTTTCACAAGTGCTTCATCAACTTTGCCTCCTGACATATTGTCCATGAACTGCCGTCCATGTTCCAAGGCTAAGTAGCAGTCATTGCAACAATCCCTTTCTTCCACACGTACCAAGTTGCTAACTGCACCAGCTTTGGGAATAGAATCCTGATCTGCTGCTCCAAACGGTGAGAATAAGTTGGTGCATTGATCCTGCAGCAACAGTATTAACTCATCAGGCAGCTTCTCAGGTTCTTTCAGTCCTCCACTGCCATGTTCAACAGAAGTAGCTCTGAGAGCTTCAAACCGTTTTTCTGCTTCTTTGCCGCACTCCGTATTACGTCCTAGAATATCCAATTCATCTTCGAGAAACAGTCCAGAATTGTTGCCAAATTTTCTATTCATAACAGCACTGAAACCACAGGTACACCTATACTGGGCCTCTTGTGTTGGATCAGGAATGTAAACTCCAACATCAGCACCTTTGATGTTCATATTGCAAACACATATGCAGCAGCTGTCAAAGTTACAGTCTTTGAAGAGATTCATGACAGACTCCGAGAGGATGAGATTCACATACAGACTGTGTGCCTCTGGAATGGAAGGCACAGTTGCAGGTTCAACAGAATTAAGCGGTCTACATGTCGACGGAGTGGAAGCTGGCGAGTACAAATCAGAGTTCTCGTATTTGACTGAACCCTGTGCACTTGCAGGTCCACCAGCTCCACGGGGTGTTCGAGGAGTCCTTGGTGTTCTAGGAGTTGGGAAACGAGGGGTAGAAGGAGAAGGGAGAATTCCAGCTCCACTGTTACTAGGAGGTGCACTACTCGGTGGCATCCCAAACGGAGTATGAGTTTGTGGCGTGTATGCAGGGCCATACTCTTGATCCATAGTGCTTCCATCACTAATAGTAGCCACAAAAAGGAAATACTTTCAGTACACAACATACTGGTTTTGAAGTTTAAGTCTCAAATTTCTAAAAAAGGACCTTCCTAATTAATATTTGCTTTTTTTAAACTAGTCTTTCATAATCCACAGCAAGATTTTAATTCCCTAAGGAACTTCAAGAGCATTTGCTCTAAATGACTTTGCAGGACTCCCACTGACAGCACTGTTAAAGAATCTTTCCCTGCCTCCTTTTGTCTTTTCCTTTGCACAAAGCTTTCAGGAAACCAGTGTGGTCAGAATAAATTATAAATTGTATAGTTGTATGGACACCTTTTTTTGTTCATGTTTTATTTACACATGATGTTGACACACACTAAAAAAAACATATTGGGTCTATCAACAGCAGATTCAGCTGGACACATGAGGAAAGTATCACCTGGAAATGTTTAGCTTTTTTTCCCTCAGCAGTTGAGTATCTCCAAAGACCCATAAGCCTAATGAGACCTGGAAACATACTGCTTATGTATGAGCCTAGCCGAAGCAACATCAGTATTGACTCCAAGATTTAATATTAATGCCATTTTCTCAATATACGGATTGGGCAACAAGAAGGCTACGTACTTATACCAGCTACCAAAGCAGAAGAGAAAGAGGAATAAATAGTTTCTTCAAAAGCTACCAGCAAGACCATCACTACCAAATGCAGATTACAGAAATGCCTACTGCAATACTGCTGTTACCAGGCAATGTCGCACCAGGCATAGCTTCCAATCAAAGGAAATGTTTTCCTAGTCCCAGTACAGCTGAGGTTGCTGCTATTTAAGAAAATAATTTAAGAAACAGAAGCACCACCTACTAAGCCCTTACAGTACCTACAACACCACCGCAAAAAATAAGTCCCAAGTTTACATTTATCTTGATTGTTACCATCTTCATTACTTATTAAAACTGGACTTGCACCATTAAGCTTCCCCAAGAAACCTTTAAATGAGGCAACGAATAAAATGTATGCACAGTTAAGAAGTTATTTGAGAAGACAGTCTCTTACAGTAAGGTTTAATCGTAAGGATTTCTTTTAAAGGCCCTTGTCAGTTGTATAAACACAGTGTGTATTTACAAATATTTCTCATTACACATTTACATAAAAAAACATTTAGTGGTACTTCCTATAGTGTGGATAACTGACCACCCTACAAAGCTTAAACACTTGTGGCACAGGTCATACCCATCTTTGATGAATGGCATGGCAGGTCCTGGAGGAAGTAAATCCAACTTTCCCACAGTCCAACTCTGGCGATAAATGCATTCTTCTGGCAGTTTGATGGGTGGAAGACACTGGCTGGGAAGCGTCTTCAGTGGTGCAAACATGGAACATCCCACTAAAGCTTGACAGTTCTCAGGTTTATAAACGTAAGAATAATCCTAGAAGTCAGACACGGTAAAGCATCAGCATGTAAATTAGAACACTTCAGCAACTAAAACGCTTCCAAAAAAATGTGACCAAGTTCAACCAGTAGTTCTTTCATATTAAATCCTGATATAGCTGCAAAACAGAAAGATTTATATATGCATCACTCACACCCATGGTTCTCCAAAAAGCAATATGCCAACACAACACAAACAATGAACTACAATTACCAAAACACATTCAGCTTACTAATGGCTAATTACATATTACTCTTTCTTGAAGTTCAAGTGGTAAAATACTATACACTACTTACTAGAATGTGCTTTACCTACCCCGCTATAATGCAGGACGCAAGTTACAAACTGTACTTCATCTCCCACAGTTCGTATTCAGGATTAAATAATAAAGTGAATAATAATTGTTAGAAACATTTATCATGACTATCAGCATTACCTACCTTTATTTCAGCAGGTTTGGGGCTGCAGAAACCCTCATCTACTTCAATTCTGAACTGAGATCCCACAGTAGAGCTATTCCCTTCAAGTACTGTTCCTCCAAGTGTAGTGTCCATACTGCCGTATTCCTTATTATTCATGTTCATAGGAGAAAATCCCATAATATGTTGTTCCAATGAAGGTGGAGTTGGATACATTTTATGGAGATCTGCAGTGCCTAAATTCAGATTAGAAGTAGGCTTTAGAGCATGAAAATATTTTGAAGTGTTTCCTTTGTCTTAAAATTTCAGTAGGGCAAATGAAGCGTATGTTTCCAAATTCCCACAACATATTAGCAACCAAATGTTTAGAGCTAGTATTGTATTTAGAAAAAACAAATAAAGCTTACTTATGCATGACAGTGGGTCTAGATTTCCTGTTTTTGCCTCTTTGCAGTTGGATTTGTCATCAGCGCCATTCACTGTTCTTTTAGAGCCAGGCTAAGAAAGAAAAGTATTGTAATAAAACCACTGCAGACACAAACACATGTTCATACTTTCTGCTAATGGGAATTTTCATGTGTAGTGGACTTACAAAGCTGAGATTTTGTATAATATTTAGAAAAACTAAAATAAATCAGAAGCCCAACGCTAGTAGTTGGGGTTACACTTGTCCTCCCTTAATACTTGTAACTCAGAGAATGCTCTCCCATCAAGTCACGATGCTATTAAAATGAAAGACCAGTTATAAAATAACTCTCAGCCTGCTAGCAGACACATTAAAAAATGCTAAATAGGGTTGCCCACAATCTATCAGAAAAAACATACACACTCCCAAAGCCATGCTAACATTACTGATGTTACCATACGAACAGGAATAGAAAAGACGGAGAAATACAAATCCTGGAACAAGAGGTACAGGGAAGAAAAGCCGTTGAAATTAAAAGAACAAGAGATATTTTACAATGTTTAGACAGTACTGAAGACTATAGAAAATAAGAGTCTCCATGTTTAAGAGCAAATACACTTGCTTTATATAATGATGACCTTTGACGGCTGTTAAGATCCTTCAGTCCTTACTCAGCTACAGCTCCCATTAAAGTTGATGGGCATTTTGTCTGGGTAAGGGGATTTAGGACTAAGCATGAAGCAAAGCACAGTTCAGAAAAGACAACTGATTACAAACAGTATTGAAATCGAAACTAGAAAGATAATGGGTTCAGAGCTATCAGAGAACGCAAGAGAAACTGTTCCAAGATAATAGCTGCTGCAATGAAGCAGCTTATTTGGCAGAACACCCACGTGTTTAAATGCCTCTTCTCTTTCAGAAGTTTTTGTTTGTTTCAGTATTACCTTTCTTGACTAGTTAAACAGAAACCAGACCACCGGCAAACAGCACTAGTACCACTGCTGAATCTGTAAAATTATAACTAAAGGCATATTCAAGAAGCATATACTGTCTGGATAGTAAGGATTTAAGATCAAAAGCTTGTTTGTATCAAAAATATGATTATATGAGTCAACCAGAACAGTACGTCTGCTACAGAGAAGCCATGGCACTTGCTTATATGCATGTTTTGCAAACTCTCCTACAAATGCCAAAAAAACCCCAACCCAAAACCACAAAAAGACATACTTATTCCTTGCAGGTTTTTGTCTAGCAGCTGCCATTACTTTTGCACATCACTTACTGTTAGTTCATCTTCATCAGAATTGAAGAGATTGTCAAGGTCAGTGTAAGAGACCACTAAGTCTGTTTCATGGAACAGGCTAGTTGATGCAGTGCGAGCATGAGCAGCAATACGTTGGGCATCTATAAAGAAAAACAAACATTACAAAAACATTGGCAATATAATAAAGACATCTTAACTATTTCCACAGCCAGGGTGGAGGGGGGGCATGGGGAAGTATGTTCTCAGTTCCACTCAACAATCTTATGTGTAAGTGAGGTCCCTTCAACTTTATGACATCTGGATTTTATAGCCAACATTTATTTGCAAGGTACAACAAAGCAAATGTGCTCCAAGCAGATTCTTAATTCTGAAGGGACATGGAAATACAAACCAGAAAGTAAAAACTTAGTAGCCTACTAGAATCTACTGACTACTCAACAGATCATTAACATAGCACAATTAAAACAGAAGGGGAAAAAAAAAGTCCCTTTACCTTGCTTGACAGAAGGACTAAATAGAGACATAGCATCCTCTCCTTCGTGGGATAAAACGGTAACACTAGATGTCCCATCTTCACCCTATTAAAAGGAAAAAAGAAATTAAACAGGTAGAAAAGTTTGCTTAAATTAATTGGGGAAGTGAGGGGCATTTTATCTCCCCATGGGAATTCTTGTACATATCAGAAGTACCAGGTTCTCACTATCCTTCTAGGTCTGGTTAGTGGTACTTGCTCAGGTAGAGGAAAGCTTGGAGTACAGACAACATGCTAGCAACACACAGATGATGAGCACAGAGAAGAATGTAGATCTTAGGTTTTGTGCTGGGGATAAATGTAAAAAGCAAGCTATGGATTCTTCCTACAACACCTTATTGAAAAACACTTGATATCAATGCTATACATTAATTATACTAGCTATTGAATGGAACTCTCGATACCAGGAGGGCATACACACACACAACTGGTCCTAATAAGCAAATTTATTTCCTATACTAGCTCCCAATGCAGTTATATATTCTCCTTTTTTTGAGAGCATACTTTTGTTTTAAGTAGAACCTCATATAGTTGGTACTGCCTAAAACACAAGGAAAGAAAATTGAATTCACTCTCCAAGCAACTTTCACCTCACCTACCCCTAAACCTTTCCACACGTGAACAAAGCACTTGCCTTGTTCTTCCTCCCTTCCCAAGCACCTGCTATTACCTATTTCTACAGAAAGGCTACTGAGCCAGACTGATTTTTGTTCTGACCCAGCACTGTTCTCCCAGTATAAGCCATAAACCCTAACACAACAGCCCCACCAGTGTGCCAAAAAAAATTTAGGTGTAGTTAGAGGCATGCTGCATAATTTCACTGACCATTTCTGCTAGAATACAATTTTTTAAATGTACTTATAAATATCAGAAAAGGATTTCAATTACATTTGGCGACTAAAGCAACTCATTTTAATCTCATCACTGATTTGTATCCTCAGTCCTTTACTCACCTTATGTTTCTTCCCGGTTTCCCTCTCAATGTTCTGCCTGTCTTTTTTACTATCAGGAAATAAGAATTCCACATCACCATCAACAAAGGCATAAGGATCGATTTCAGGTTCCTGGTCAGCTTCTGTTGCTACTGCTGCTAGGTATTGGTTTTTACTCTGATACTGTTGCACCAGTTCATCTGAAACCTTTAAAGGTTTCCTACATTGCACCATTAATCTGAACAGAAGAAAAATAAAAATCACAAAATATTATTTATGTGGAAACAAAAATCACAAAATATTATTTATTACGTGGAAATATTTTTGCTATCACACAGCCTTTACAAGGTTAACTTCACTCTCCCTTTCCACTTTCTTCCTTTACACCCCAGTTTCAGAAAACTTTTTGGGAAAAAGATTAAATCGTTAGTCATTTAATATAACCTCCTCACATACATCAGATACAGCAGTGTGATTCATTCTGCCCATCTCTCCTCAAGCACTGTCAATCCAGATAAAGATTAGTAATTTATCCCAGGTCATAGCTGTCATTTATTATAAAGTGCAGATGTATTAAACTATCTATAGCCACTAAAAGAAACTCTCCAGGCTAAAAAAATTACTCATCGCCATTCCCCATCCACATTCAAACAAATTATCAGAAAGAAGTGATTAAAACTGAATTTTCCATATTTGAAGAATCTAATTCCTGAACATTTCATTCACTGAAGTGTAAACGGTATGCCAACCCTCCCAATACCCGGCTGCGTCTAACAGACCGATACACTCTGTTTTTCACAGAGCCTGGCTCTCCAAAAAGCCCAAGAAATAACCATTACTAAAGCATACAGATGCCACTACCATTAGTAGTCATTTGTATCACTTATACCAATACAAATGAAGCTTGCAAAACACCAGTATCTAGATTACTAATGAGAATGATAAAAACCACATTTGTCTTTGTCATCATTTTTTTGTCTTCACATTTGGAGCCAAAGAAGGAGTTAATAAGTTCACAGAAATTAAGTTTTTGTATCCATAGGTATAACATTGCACCAACAAAAAGAGATACTGACAAGTAGAAAACTATGCTATAATTATTAGCTATACGCAGGCCCCTCTCCCTTCTGCCCCTATCAAAACTTTATTTTATGTATCCTGGTATACAAAAGGCACCATGTGAGGAAGGTATTCCTTCAAACAAGACAAGTATTTCAGCAGTGTCAGACTAATGTAGGTACACAACTACTTCTTGCTCCGAGACCCTCTTCCTCCCATACAGTAAAAGAATGACCAGTGAAAAGCATTTACTTAAGTCCCACGCACGAAATTAAAAATGGACATTGCAAGGATGAAGCTTAGAGGGATACTTCAAGTTCAAACACTGGATCCAACATATCTGTTCTTCCCCTTCTCAAGCCTCTGTCCAAAAGGAAATGCTATACCCTAAGAAACTAATGCCTCTCACAATTAGTAGGGCTTGTCTTTGACAGCCCAGATGCAGACACTAATCTGGAGTTTAGAATAAGATAGGCTTACATCTCTCCTCTGAGAGACTAGAAAGGAAAAAAGTGTGATACAGAACAATTCAAAGACTTCAACCCTGAAATTCTGCACACAAAAAGCCACGCTGATTCCTCAGCGTCCTCCTCGCTGCCTTGTGCATCCCTGTCAACTGCGTGGTATAAGAAAGGACACAAACAGTTTTGCTTTGTCAGAAGACTTCCTAGAAATAAGCTTTCCAAAGAAACACCTCACAGCCAACAACATCATCAAATCCATCCATGCTGGTCATCAATGCTCAATAAAATCTTGTTAGGCATGAACACCACAGCACAGCGACCCAAACAACAGTGCAAGGAGTGTGGCTGTGTCAAGCACCATCGGCATTTACGTCTGGAGTAGCACTTGACAGAGTTGAGGATTTCCTCTTTTCCAAATCCTGCAAAAATTACCATCAGGGAAAAAAAGAAAAAAGAAAAAAAGAAAAAAAAGAGAGAGATGGGAACGACTAATACACAGCAAAAGCAAGCAGGAGTATCCAGCATTTTTGACCATCAAAGAGGAAGAGAAGTTAATATCCAGATACTCGGGGAGGGAAGTTCAGTAAGTTTTTAAATCAAACTAGAAACTGTACAAGAAAAGTCCATGTCTTGAACAGGAAAAAAAAAAAAAAGAAAATTTTGCTGTAGAGTATATCTTTGTCTGGTTGGAGGAAATGAATTCAATGAAAAAAAAAGTGCTAAAAATCCTATAAATGCACATCTTGAAAGAGTTGAGACATGCACCAGCTAATGTAAACTCTTAGACAGTGAACACAAAAGATATGGCTAAGAAAACATGTACAAGAACAGACCAACAGCTACAGCACATTTACTCCTTCTCACAGCTTTCCTACGCAGCAAAGTCAATGTGACTGCCATCAGCGGCTTTCCACTGCCAGCAGCAAAACAGAAAATCAACATAAAATTTCAGTCTTGTGAGTAGCTGCTTCAGCTCATCTACCACAAACTAAAGTACACTATCTCCAAAAAAAACCAAAACCAAACACAAAACAACACACCACAACTCAACAATTTGATACCGGTCACATTAAGAGTCTCCTTTCACCTAAACAGGTAAAACAAAAAGCTTTGGACCAAAAACGATCAACAGCAAGTGAGCTGACAGATGCAACTCCAGATGCGTTCGAGATGCATTTTTTTTATCCCTTGATCTCAACTCTAAGCCAAAGTTTGTCACCTCGGCATCCCAGTCCCAACCACATTCAGTTTACACTGCTATTAACAGCCCTGTCAGCCCCTGTTGCTTCCCATTCCCATCCTTTTCCTGCAGCGTGTCCTCAGAAGAAAATGCTGTAAAAGACAGATGACAGGAAGAATTTCCTACGCAGTACAACATCAAAGGAGACACAACCCAGAAGGCCAAGTGGGTTTGTTTCAGATTTTTTGTTCTTACAGGTTTTATTTCTCAGTTTGGTGGTGGTTTGGGTTTTTTTTTGTCGTAGTGGTGGTCTGTCTTTCTTCGGGAGTCTGGTTTTGCTTTAACTGGTAAAGAAAATCCATACTGATTCATTCTGCAGTAAAACACAGCTCAAATGTAAGTTTTCACACTAAAGCCACTAGTGTTAATTCTTTTCCTTCGTTGCCTCTAAGCTCCATAATTGACTAAAATTTGGACAGTATCAAAAAAGTGACCAATTCCTTTATCCTGATTGAAACAGATAGCAGAGTACAACACTAAAACCTGCTGCTAGGTAACACTGGCTTTCAGAAATAAAATTCTATTTAGTCAACAAAAACCTTTTTTTGAATAGTTATAGACTACAAATACTTTATTTCAAAACAATATTAGCTTATGTTAAAATAAATAAATAAATGCTCTCAAATACATTTCCTGTAGGCTCAAAGGCTGAGGTACTAAAAAGGATCTGGTCTGACTGTCTCAATATTTCCTCAAGTTAGATAAATTCTGTTTCATGAACCAGGGTTTCCCTATGACCTGAGGTCCAAGAGCAGTAACAGCAGATGCACCAGTCACTTGTTTTCTTTGAATGATAACCTCAAACCCTTAAGCCTTTTGAACAACACCAGAGAGAACGCACCATGTGAAAGAATGCCAGTATGTTATTTATTCCAAAGAGAAATTTCTGACATTAGGAAGTCGTTGTAGCCTACATCAAAGTTAACACCTTCCAGCAAACCAGATTAGCTTCCTCATTGTTCCCATCAGCCATTTAAAAACCAGCTTTCAAACTCTGAGAGCTCTTCTGAATAAAGACAAGAGCAGAACTGAGGTAGAAGAAACCTTATCTTTCATAGGGTAAGTCTGCAGCCAACACCATCCATCTTCAAATAGTGAAGAAAGCAGGTATTAAGCATGTTTTTTCTCCCATTTGGGAGTTTAAGTCCCAAATAGGCATAATTTAGCTACAGATTCATTTTACAGTAGAAATATAAACTTCATTGCCACTTGCTAAATCAGAGTTCTAACAAGAAAAAGCTGGAAAGCCTTACTACATATTTGACTGCTTCATGCTCACATTTCATAAGCATTATCTTCTCGCACACAGGCAGCACAGATAGTTACGCTCACACACTCAGCATTACTGCTCAAGCTGATGAGAACAACATTATGCTTCAGAGACAAGCCTGCCTGTAACAAGAAACTACCGCCTCTGGCCTTTGGGTTTCCTCACTTTCTCACATTATTACTACAGTATTAAGCACTACTTACTCTGTAACTGATGTTACATTTTCCTGTCCAGCAGGTATTACTGGATCATCTCTCAACTTATCATTTGGAAGCTGAGGTGGTAAGAATTCCACATCGTTTTTCTTTGGAACTTTGTAATACTTCCAGGTAGTATCAGCTTCATCTTCCTCCAAATTCACTGCAGTACCAACATACATTGTAGGCTCTATAACTTCTGGAAATTGAGCTGGAAAAGTCTGAGACAAGCCATCAAGTCTGTCGTCTATTGTTTTTGTGGGAACCAAGGGGTCTGGTGTTGGCATCTGGTAGAAATGTTGACTCTGAGGAGTAGAAGGAGCTTTAGTTACCCCTTCATCAACAACATCACACGGGTGAGGACTAAGTGGTGGTGGCTGAGGTGAATTTGCCATTTCAGCATTATGCATCTGAGGAGTCTTTGCTACATCATTAGTTCGGATATTTGAAAATCTCACTTGACTGTCTGGTGCAGTCATCACAAGCCTCTGACTTGCTGAATCTGCCTCCATGGCAACATCATCGCTGATAGATACACGATGATGAAAAGGAGTCAAAGGGCGTTTCTGTGGCTTATCCCCTTTGTCTTGCTTCTCATTTGTCTTGTGCTTTGGAGCTGCTTGCTGTTGTTGGCCCACAGGTGGTGCCTGCCCCTGCTGACCTGAATTTCTTGGTTTGAGATTTTTGTGCCTGCAGAATTAATATAGGGGAAAATACTTCGCATTAATCTTTCAAATATGTCTATCATGTTCTATTTCACTAGATAAGAACTCACTTTTAAGCCATTAAACAGCCAATTACAGAAGTCAGAAACTGATACCATTCTGAAGTGAACCTGCCTCTTCCTAACCACAACTTAATTTGAATGATTTAAGTAGCATTGCAAGATTTTTAGAATACCATTTAAAAAAAACTTGGAAAAGCTGTCTTATCAGCCAAACACACACAACATAATCATAACCAAAGACAGTATTTTATAACTGCTTTTAACAGAAAGATAGCCACATGAACACACTGTCGCTTTTAACTTCTGGTAACACTGATGAATCAGTAGAAAAACATACAAATTAGTGAATGACTTCTTGAATTGAAGCACCAATGCCAACCAATAGTGCTGTCCAAGAAAATTAACGTCAAGAATCCAGAAGCCAAGCTTGGTCCTATAAAAGCTATTTTGCAGCTATTTACCTACAAATTTAGCAAGTGTGGAAAAAAGAAAAACTCATGTCTCGACTGCATTAAAACAGTTGTTTATTTTCCTGCATAAATGCACTTGAGCTTAAACATTTCATCTTCAAGCTCAAGATGCCAACTTTCTAGATCATCCAGCTGAATGAGAGACATGAAATACCAGAGTCTGGAATGAAGTGTTTATGAACTGCACGTACATCCTTAGTGCCTGGGTATTCTTTGCCACTCTTCCATTAGGAAAGTTAAGAAGCATGCAACTCGTACTAAAAATCAGGATTCGGCAAGAATAAAAAGGTGAGAGGTATCAAAATCTATGTTTACTTTAAACTCTCATACACGTTTTTCACCACTTAGAATTCAAAATACAGAGAACAATACGGGGTTTTAAGTCTTTACAGTTTCTCTTTGGGCAACTGCCTATTTATTTATAATACACACCTCACACAGTTAATTGATTGTTTTCTCTTAACCAGCGCGATCATATCTAAATTCTCCTTTAACAGAATATTTAATCCTCCTCTATTTCCCAGGTCTTCTCAGGAGACAAGTATTCCACAGACCTTAAACCAACCACTTCAATAAAGGAGGAAAAAATGCATTTCTTTCAAACTGCTACATCCTCCAGACATCAATTTCTTTTAAGATTACAATATTCATTGCAAGGTAATCAGCGTAACATTTAAGTCAGAGAAAGCACTTAAACCTTTGCAACACCTCAGTCACCTAAAGATTAGTATTCTGCCATAAACACAGAAATTGAGAATTACTGACATTAATGTTTCCATTTATTTTAAACAACTGTATTAACAGTCTGTGTCATTGCACAGTTTCAAAACAAAAGTCATAACAAAACTGGAAGTTAAATCCAGACTTCTCCCCTGTGTTTTGATCCTTTTCTTTTTCCCCAGCTAATATAAAACACTTATACTGGCAAACAACTCGCAGAAAACCAGTTTCATATACAATCACCCATAGAATGCCATGTTTCCCCAGAAGTCAAGCAGATTTTGGGTTTGTTTTTTTTTCATATCCATTAAGACACAATGCTACAATCATCTTGCTGTTGATTAACACCTTTCTCCCTTCAAGGCTAATGTCACAGCCCTCTATAAAACATTCTTAATTCCTAAATAAATAGGCATTTCCTTTCCATTGCAGCCTGAACAAGTTGCCCATGAGAGAGTTTCTACCCATATACAGGCCTAGGGAATGCCAGCCCAAGACTCCTCAGGAATTGCTACTGAACTGTCAGTAGGTCCACTCAGATGATTCTGTCGACTAAAAACTCTACATTATCTTATTCAGCAGAGTTTCAAGACCTACAATGACATTTAGGATATGAGATACAAATTTTGTTACAGCTTTCCTACAAGCAGCTATTGCTTAATTACTCCTAGAGGAGTCATCACGAGCCCTCTCCTGAGCACTTCAATCTCAATGTACATTGTTGGACTGCGGATTTGCCAAGTACTGTACCTTGAACAATTGCAATTTGTCCTTTGCGTGGCTTCAACAAAATCCCAGGCTGCTACCTTGTCAGGTGTCTCTTCATCACACAAGCCATTTGATGTAGCAGAATACTTCCTCCTACGATTCAATATCGGGAGAGTTATCTGTGATCAACATACGTTCTTTCTTTACCTTCTATCAAACCTCAGGAGCAGTTTTGTGACACAGGATTCAGCAAAGAAATTATAAATAGCCTTTCACTAACATATTAAACTGATAACTAAACAAACTACTAGTTAGGAACAATTTAACCTCTTTAAAATGTTTTATTACGCAGAGTAAAGCGCCTTCTACCGGCGGTCACAGTATCTTTAACAGAACTACTTTCTACAACGAACAACACCACCATGGGTATTTTTAGCTTCACAAAATGAGTACATACTTGTTCTGTGCTCTGTTCATATTGCATTCTTGCCAAACTCTGTCCACCACTTGATTGGCTAGCTTTCTAGGTATTTTGCCACCATGATGGCTAGTACTGTCAGAGATAAATCCATCAGAAACTGAAGAAAACTTCACCCATTTCTGGGCAGACTGAGCATCAACTGAAAAGCAGCACCAGAGGAAACAGTTTTAGGCAATGAGGTAATACACTCACAACCACTATTACTCCAATTCAACCACCACAGGAACATCTTCTTAACTCACTATCAGGAAATAAAAACAAATAGAAAAATTTAAGTATAGTAGCAGATTGTTATGACATGGTTCCCTTGTGGAGGTGGGGGGGAGCATCATATACATTTGTTATAACTGGGCTAGTTATTCTTTATCTTCCAAGAAACTATAGACCTGAAAAAACAAAGCTACCTGCTAGAAAATTTAACAGTATTATTAAAAGAAAAAAAAAAGTCAAACTAATGAGATAACAGAAGACCTTGGGGGAAAAACAAACAAAACCTCTTCTGCACAAGAACTGCTGTATGTACAGCCACCTGAAACTAACAGTGAGCTTTACCCGCTTTGACTTCAAGCGGTTTACCATAACCACTACTCACACGCAGTTCAGAGGGCACACAGCCTTACTGGAAACTTAACTGCAAAGAATCTTCCCTGGACTGTGAAAAAGGCTGAAAACATCACCTTGCTCACTAATGACTGAGGGAATATCTGAATCCTTTTCAAACACTGACAGATTTAAAGGAGAAGCCACCAAAATTATTTCCCATCTGCAGAAGCGAATTTTATCATACCTGTCTGAACTTCCTCTGGGGATGTCGGTGGAGTCAGAGTTACTGAAGACATGGCAGGATCTCTTGTGGAAGCAGGCACTTGGTGGACACCCAAGCAAGTAGTTGAACAGTGAGATGCCCCTACAGTACTAGGAGCAGGGATGTCTGTCTGAGGAACTAGAACGAAGCATGCTGGATATACCATTCGCACACCAGCTGAAAAAGAGAACAAGTCAATCTTACAGTTGTTTACCAAAAATGTATATTTAAAATCATCAAACGGATCATCTTACCAGTCACTCATAAGATTACCTACTCTTTCTACCTACTAAAGTATTATCTGTGGTCAAAAAGTCTCTGTCGTCATCCTTATCATTACTTTATGGTTTGCTTTATGCAGAAGACTTGGGTGAATGAATAAAAAGGGCTATGTATATAACGACAGAGCACGCCCTGGCATCTACATATCATTTGGTTTGATAAAGAAGACTGAGAACATACTCTTTAGTATCACATAAAACCAACATTTCCCTCCCCATCATCACCAGGGTCTCCAGCCATCACTGCAACACAAGCTTGTAACACTCATTACAGAGCAATGATTACATTAGTTGGCAAATCAAAGGTCAACAGCCCACAGCAGAGGAACAAACTACTGCGTCCCAGGGGCTTAGACTTTAGGAACAGCAGCAGATAAATGCAGTGCCCGAGTACATTAAGTTCTCCAGGACTGTGGTTTTGAAGACATCTCTGAAAGGCACGTCTGTTCTGTTTGAATTTGCACAGAATCTGAAACAGTACAACACGCTTTTGATGCATCTCAGATGTCAACAGTGATAGTCTAGGGTTTTTTTATTATCTTTTTATTTTTAAAACAACACTGCTTCTCAGGGCATATAAAGGTAAACATCTCCTAGTAACAGGTCCACAAAAACCACTTTAAGCAACAACTCATTTTAGACAGGCCTGGACATTAAACAGAAAAACGAAAGACCAAGAGCAGTTGCAAACAGTTGTAAAAAGAGTAAAATAGGGTCACCTTCATGTTCAGAACTTGCAAACCTTATTCCAGTAATTAAAAGGTAATCAGAGCGCTCACCAACAAGGACTTCAACAGCAGCTAAAGAATCATCCTCCCAATCCACTTCTTCTTGGTTTTCCTCAAATCCCTCCTTCAAGTTAGAAGTGACAGGATAGAATTGTTTCCATTCACCAATAAGCTTTTTTGTTGATGAATCAGAAAGCTTGAATGACTGCCCTGTGAGCGTGCCATTTAATCCAAAGGGACTTAGAATAACTACAAAGATAAATAAAAATACATCGGAGATTATATCTAAACAAAACTCACTCTTCCCCACTGAAATAGCATTACTGTTATTTCAGCCACATCTTATAAACAACTTAGCATTGGTAAGTCAGAATGCACCCTAATCACATTTTACTATACTGCACAGGTTTCTGGTAATAGGTACAGCATTGTTAAATCTATGCGTACAGTAAGAATCAAGGTACCACAATAATAATTATTAATTAATCCATTTAAACAAGCAACAAGCAAGTTTTCATCTTGGCTAGCAAGGAGTCTCTGTCTTACAGGTGGGATAAAGAAACACTGTTTCAAATTCTGAAAGAGTTAAGGTGTTTCCTCATCCTTTCATTCCGCTTGGTACAGTTACAACAACAACGTATATGCAGGGAAGTAATCTGTTTCATGTTTAGTCTTGTCCTTATTAGGAAAGCACAGCTACTGTTAAATTGCATTCAAAAAAAAGCAAGTTTGGACACCGAGCATTAATAAACAAGGGCACAGTGTGTGATCATGCAGGAGAACCGATTCCTATAGCCAACACAAGTGTGTCTAAGACAGGGAATGGTCAAACAGCCCACTAACCAGATTCAGGCCCCATCGCTCCTTTGTCTTCGAGAGCATAGCCTGCATCTGCTGGTGGAACCAAAGGAATTTACAGGCAAGGAAGAACCAAATAAAAAGGGGTGGGGGGAGTGAACAGGGTGAGTACATTGAGTCAGAAATGGATTTCTAAAAGACGGATTGATGAAGGTATGTGGGGTTATTAAGCATGTTGAAAATGCAAAATATTTAAGTCACCAACAGGACAGTACTTGGAAATTAAGTTTATTGCGTCGTGAAGACAAATTATTTGGCTACATGCCAGGAGATTAATATGGAAATCATCCACCTGCAGAAGAGCTGAGACACACCAACTGGGTTCTGACAATGTCAAGACAGGGGACATTTGGGCAGAACGTGTAATCAATACAAAACAGTAACATCTCTGCTCCCACTTCGTGTCTTTGCCAGAAGTCCTCATTCTGAGCACCCCAAAGGACTGATTCATTTTAATACTCACTACTGACTGGCAAAACCTACCTTGAAAAGGGCTGTTAGACTGCTGGGCGAGAGTGAGGTGTTCTTCACTAAGCAAGTACACAGGCTGATGCTGACTGATTTCCACACTGGTGCAAACATTGCTATCTCCATGTAAGAAGAAGGTGAATGAGCAGGACAAATGCTCACTGGGGAAAGAGAAGTGGGGAAGGTGCAGGGGTAGAAGAGAGACAAAAAAAAAATTTCTAAGTACAGAACTTAAATGATGGCTTTCTCACTAGTTCAAAGGCATTTCCTCCCAAAATACTCATTAATGAAGTAACCAAAATCTCCTTCTATCTAAACAGCAAGAAAATACTAAATACATGCTCCCTTGGAGCATTTTCAAAGTATTCCAGCATTAGAGACAAAACCAAGGATCAATCAATTGTTAGAAAACAACAGACACCAAGTTTTCAATCTCTTTAGACTGACATTATATTTTCTTTTTTTTTTATATTTTGCGGTCTGGAGGAAATTTAAACCACATCATTTTGCAATACAAAGAAAACTATAAATTAATACTTGTGTATCTTACATAATTATTTAAATTCTATTAAAAGTGTTTCTGAACAGTTATTAATTGTAAAGAGTTCATATCTAGGTTCTCCTGTCACAGATCCACTAAGCAGAATTTATATTAAGATTCATATTTAATATTAGCCAACAAATCACTTATTTAAAATCAGCAGGAATGGCAACAGCTTTGAGAAGTATTGGTTCTGTTTTGGTTTTTTAAATTTAATTTTATCTTCATGCTACTGAAGCCAATCAAGTAACTAAAAATGAAATCATACCTACACACAAACAGAATATACAATCAGTTAAAAAAACCCCAAAGCTTAATCTCCTACCTCCCCAGACCATGCTTCAGAGACTTCCCAATTTTTGCAGCTCTGCTAGCTGTTCTGTTATAAAAATACAGATAAACCCCTGCAAGTACAACTATCCAAATATTTTATGTTGCATCCAAATCAGTTCAGTGGTTTATGTGAAATATATTTTACCAGTTTTAACTAAAGGGCAGGAATAGAGCAGCAAGGCAAAACCAGCAGATCCCTGCCAGGACACCACCAAAGCAGTACATCTTCACACCTAGTTCCATCTGAAAAAACGTTTTTTTCTTTTTAAAGAAGTTGTACAAGCACAGCAGTTTTCAGTTATATTAGCTACAAGTTATCTTAAGTGTCTGCCAGACTAATACGCTCCCATAGGAAAAGAACAGATGTTTAAAAGCAAGAAGATGCTATTCACATTGGACATTAAATTAGGTCCACCATCTCAGTAACAGAAGAAAGTCAAGGAGAACCTTAGAAGTACTTCATAAACCAGTGAAAAATAAATCCTTTTCTGTAAGGAAGGCAGACTCAAACACCTGCTCAGTCTCAGAAAAAAAAAAATTAACAAGTCAAGGGAAACAGATTACATTCCGTCAGTCAAAATAGCAGATACTAGTGCGTTTTTTGCAGGGTCCAATGGAAAAGACACTCCATGAACTCCTGTAGCCTAAAAAGACTATATGAACACACCATCATTGTCTCCCCCAAAAGTAAAATTAGACCCCACCAGCTAATGTCCAGGATTGCACGCACCCTCTCTGACCTGATGAAATGCTTGCCATTCCTCCATCTACAGCATGAGAACAAGATACAAACAGAACTGACCAACTCCAATCATCTAAGCAACCCTACTAAAATGCAGCCTCCACAGCTGCAGTTACTGGGTACATCTTTAGCATCATTTCAAAGACCTTTCCTTCATCCACCAAGCAGGTAGATGGTGGGACAGCAAACAGTAAGGAAAAAAAAAAAAGTTTCTGGAATTGCCACAGTCCATTCAATCTATGAAAACAGACATAAATCGGTTCAGTGAGTCTCACCCCAAAGAATCAAAAAGCACCCAGCAGGGTAGTCACCACAATGAGGAGAAAAAAGGCCATAGTGCTAAATACACGGCTTTGCCTATCAGCAGATTTAAAATTAGGGATCTGAAACACTTGAAGGATGAGAGAACCCACAACCCATTCAAGGAGGAAGAGGAAGCGCAGCCTGGTTTTTTATTACAGTAACTTAAGCAGGCCATGAAGTGAACTCAATGAGAAACTGCTCTAAGTGGCTGGCCCTGACTGAAGCATAACAGTTTTCAAGGTGCATCACGTCTGCGGTGGTATGCTGATCTCCTGTTGAATTTTAATTGTGGTTTAGGACCCAAAAAAAGCCAGGATCCAGACGAGTGAATTATGGCCATTCATTGACAACCACTCAGCACAACTGCTTCAGTAATACAACTCTGGACAGAATCCTTCTGCAGACGAAATCCCAGTAAAGTTACTTTCCAAAATGCAGTGATGATGGAGCTAGTCATCATGTTGACGATTTCAAGTTCAAATGAAGTCACATGGTTAGCAAACACCACTAAATTCTTATACGAAAATCTGATCAAACTTTAATCCTTATGCAAATAGTTGAAGACTGATTTTCAAATTGAATTTTATATTAAAATCACGTTGGATAGTTTTAAGGTGAAAGAGTGGATAGTGTTCTTGGTTCCAAGTGACACATAACAATTTAGAAGCTTAGTATAAGTGAGGCAAAGTTTAAAAATAAAACCACATATTCTTTAAATACGCTTTAAATGCAATTAAGCTATGTCTCTTGTAAACATCACATTATCACACAGATAAAGGGTAGACAATCGTAGCATAATCTGATGGAATTCACATAAACCAAGACAAAAGAGAAACATCAGCATGATAACAGAAGCATTTCAATTCATTACTCTGCAAAACTAATCCTAAGAAGTGGCGAAGAAAATTCAAGGTCATCATGCAAAAGCCAAATCCAAAAAAACCAAACAAAACCTCCCCAAAATTAGAACTCTTTTCACCCCCTGCTCGGCAGGGGAGAAGTTTCCAACAAAATAATAAAGTAAGAGAGTAGCCATTGTTGTCACTGTCATCATTCAACCAGCTTTGGCAGGCAAGCTGCAAGCACACTACTCGCACGGCAGGGACAGCGGATCTGCTACGGTACAGTTCATTCTAGAAAATACAAACATTACACAATTCTCACTAATTCTGGTTACAAATTTAAGTGTTAAACAGCAAAATTATGCACACCACCTGGGGTTTTTGTGTCAGTACTTTGAGATGCAGCGAAGTCTTTTGATACACAATAGGATAATATTGTTTCACAGTAGAAATACATAGTAAAAACAGCGATGCCCTTAAGCTAAGGGAAAAGGATTTCCACATGGTACACACAGTAGCTCCTGAAAACATGAGTCTTAGTTTAAACTAAAGGTTAAAAGAAAGGCAAAACTAACACTATGTACTCAAACACAGCACTAAATTTCTTCCCAGCTAGTCATGCTCAGAAACTGTTTCTTCACATTTAACATCACCACTTCTGTTAAGTTACAAAACTTTTGGAAAAACCGATGCATGTGAAATAAATCACAAGAAATACAATGAGGAATCCTAGCTTAAAAAAAAAAATAATTAAAAAAAAAATCAAAACCATGCTGTAGCTCTTTGCAGGGGAGCAGAGAAAAGGAGGAAGGAAAACAAAGAATCGGAGCTGTAAGTTACTGGATGCCCCTACATACACCATTTTATGGACTTAGCAACAAACTCTCTGAACGTGTATGATTTTTACTTTTTTTAATTAATACCTTCGTACATTCTCCAGTTCCTTAAATTTCCAGAGACTGATTGCTAGTAGGCAGTGCCACTTCAACTTCAGATTAGAAGGAAGCTTCTCAAACCTTACCACAACCTATTAAAAATATGTATCTCCATAAAATCTCCATTATTTCTCTAACCCATTCTCTCCACAATAACTCACCTCACAGCCAAAAATCCTAATCAAGCAAAAAATTTACCTACTTATCACTTTGGGCTAAATTGGCAAACTACCTTTACAATTCAGTCAAGGACACCGTAACAGCCAGCAAGCTAGTGGTTTCCTGCCTGCTAGCACAGAGTTCATCCTATGCTTTTATTTGCAGATATTTTTTAAGTAGCTTAGAAGATCACCAGATAATTTCTGCACAGAATCTCATGACTAAAATATTAAAAAATACCTATAACTCGAGGCTCAGAACTTTTCTCCTGCATGCACAGAAAAACCAGTGAAGTCCTTAAGGTGCAAATAGAGCAAAAAAAATACCTTGTCTTAAAGCTACTATTAATACCCCCAATTCCCACCCTCCTTTTTTTTTTTCTACTTTTACAATTATGATCAGGTATTGTTGCATGTTCATACATAAGAACAGAGGACAGAATTATAACAGAAAATTCTGAAAACAAAATAATCCTAGTTCTCTCCAAAATCTCATTTTCTCCCCTGAGCCTGAATATGAAGTTAATCCATTAAAATTTCTAATATTTCTAGTTAATATCATTAGAAGTCCTAATCACAGAACTTAGTATCAGTAATTCAGTTTCCAACTGATCTATGAATAAAGATGTTCTAAAGTTTCACAAGAATTCTTTAAGAACTTCGAACACACCAGAATTCAGTCAGAATGAGTTCCAATACTGAAAGCAACTTTAAAAACAAAATAAAAAGAGACATCCTTTGGAAGTAATGCTATTTTAAGCAACCTTCAGTCCTCACCTACGCTCTATTAAAATGCATTTGTATAAAAAATATTTTTGATTCCCCCATGCTTCCTCTTCACTCTAATCATACAAAACAAAGATGTTTTAGTTTCAGAGACAAAGGATTATGATTCTATGTGAAAACAAACAGAAACTGATGCGGAGAATTTCAATACAATTTCTACTTCTACCTTTTTCAGAGAAACTGAAGGGAAGAAGGGGAAAGCACACTGAAATTTACATATACATGAGGTTTCTACATCTCCATTAGCAAATCTGAAAATACCTCCTTGAAAAAAAAAAAAGGTAATTAGGTCTGTTTTTTCCTCCACATTAGTACTTACGTAGAGCTTTACATCTTCAAAGTGCTTCACAAACATTAGCTGCATTAGAACCTCACTAATCCACACTTCACTAGATTGCATACTTCAAATCAGCACCACACTATGGCTGAAACCCAAGGAGACTGCAACATCAGAAGTAACAAGGAAGACTCCAACTAAAAAACCCTATAGCATATTTCATATGTAAATTCAAAAAAGCATCCAAATGTTTCAGCTGAAAGAATATTTTGGTTTTGGTTGTGTGGGGATTTTTTGGGTTGGTTTTTTTGTTTTGTTTTGTTTTATTTTTTAATTACCATCTCATATTTTCCTGGGTTGTTTTTGTAAATTACTTCCGAGTTGAACCAAAAGTGGCTTACCAAGTCAAAGCACTGCTAACCCTACCAAAATATTAATCATACCCTTATAAACTATATGCTTTCTACTGCCATTTCCCAGATGAGGAAAATGGACATTGCAAAGCAAAATTACTGTCCCAGAACTAATGGCTTTCATAATTAGGATTCTACCATTTCCCCTTCAATGGGGTAGAACACACCATATTTAGGAGCACAAACACATCAGCTACAGTTTTAAGTCTAATTAATACGCATCATTATTTCAGATCGTTAGATAATGTTTGTCAAAAATCGGAACATACTGGCCAGCACCCAGAATCCTTTGGGGCATTTTGACCAAGAATCATATATCATGACTGGCTGACAACAATTCTCAGCAGCAGCAACAGAGCTGGGAGTTCCCAACTGATGCATCATAGCTGCCCAAATAGAAATATCTCCAAATAGTTATTCTTCACTACAGACTATTTTGGTATGCCACTTAAATAAATTTAAAGTATCAAAGAAGTTCCTTTTAAAAAGGTGGCAGTAGCCTTCTATAGTAAATTCTTGGGCTGGACAACAGAGTCTTACAATTGTATAGGTTCTTTTGGAAATAAAAATTTAAATAGAAAAAAAGTTTTAAGGCAACATACACACAAACACCATGAAGCCCCAAGACCCTTCATATTCAGTTCTTTTTTCATTGTTATTCTTTTTCCTTTAAACAGGTTGAGATAACACTACAACAACCAACACAGGACAGAAAACAAAGCATAACTGCCAAAGAATAAGTCTTGAGGAATTACATACCTGACCACACGCTCAACATGCACTCCATCGTCCTCTATTCTACGATACATTACACCATATGCTTTGTTCTTTGTCAGGCAACCCTCGAGGGCTTTTCATCACGAGAAGAGTGAAGCTGCCAAGCCACTTGAGGCTTTCTGAGCTAACAGAAGACAAGCAGAAGCAACTCCCTCAAGAAAACCCATCTACCACCTTGTCTTCCTACGTGCTTGCTCAGAATAGTTCTCTGTGACTATATACATCTTCCAGGTACAGCATAACACCGCAATGAACTAATGAAGAGAAGCTTTCTACGCAGCCACCTTCACACCTCTAATGGTTCAACAGCCAGTCTTCTTTTCAAACACAGCATCTTCAATTTCCACTCACCATCCATAATCCTCAACTACAAAACTCCAGAATCTTAATTCGGGCTAGAAAGGAGCACAAAATTAAGGATGCATTTGCTGTAATAAGCAAAATATGAAATAAGTAAAATACTAAAATCAGATTTTTATATTAACACAGTACCAAAAATAATTGCCAGGAAAACACATTCACATTTTCTTGATTTAAGAAATGAAAGGAAAAAAAAAAAAAAAAAACACCCCACAAGGCAAGTACACAAAATGTTTCAATTATTAAATACTTCAGGAGTTTTCTCTGTTTTTGTTTTAGTTATTTTAGGGGAAGTTGTTTTGTTTTCTTAAGTGCTGGGGGCTGAAGAAAATAGAGGATAAGATAAATTGGTTCCTAGTTCTCTAGGAAGAACATGCTATCATACATACTCATTACATTGTAGTACTACTTTCTATGATAAGAGTCTGAATCATCACTAATCAATTCACAAACATGCCTTTCTTGCCCTTGGCTACAAGTTCCCCTATAACATCAGAGTTTGTATCAGCCCCATCAAAACGTCTGCACTTCAAGCAGACACAGTGGCATTAACATCCTTAATGTGAAAGCACAACGAAATCTAAACAAATGCACATCTACATTTTCCAGCAAGTTACATATTCTGTACCTTAACACGAAGTAATAAGATCTCAAAATACAGATGCTTCTCTGACTACTGACAAAAAGATGAAACAGTAGACATTTTCCCAAGCATCTCCGAGTAACTCCCTATGGTCATGAAGGTAAATATAGCAGAAAGCTGATTTTGATGATAACACAAAGCAAAAAACATAGCTAATAGCAAAGTAGAAAAAATCTTCCAGTTCAAAGCACATCACTAATGACTACTGTCAAAAGGCTCTCCAAAATATTTTCCAGATAGCTAAGGATGTTTTGATTTTAGTTAGACCTGTGAGATAAAAATACTCATTTATTCCGTAACCAAGTTATGTGCACTAAAACAAATACCAATTAAGTGACCTGTATTCCAGAATAAGTCACATTCACCCTAAAGACTTCCAGATTTTTAAATTAACTTTATTATTAATGAGCTTAGCTTCATCCCAATAAAAACAAGGTTGAAACAAAAAAAACTATTGTATTATTGTACACTACTAAAACTATAGCATGACATCTTACAAAGAAGCAAAGCTGATTTTTTCAGAATGCAAACAGTTTATATACACACATACACACTAAAAAGTATATATTTCTCCAGATACAACAAATTATGAACAATGCTACAAAAAGTTTGCTCACGTTCCTGTATTTCAGAACTTAAATGAGTAATAAACCTGTCATCTTACATTTTAGCATCCTTTAATTATTGAGGATGCAAATCTCAATTATCTGAACTTGAGCTTTCACAATTAAATATACGTGTGCTATAAAGAATAAGAATCCAGAACATATTTGGAAAACAGATAATAGCTAGACGTTACTCTATTTCAAAGCCAGTAACAGCTTTCAGTGTATTGCTCTTTCCCATTCTGAAACATTTACAAACATCTTGTTAAGCCAGATTTTTTTGAAGTTCAAAATTGAAAAGCATTATAAAATTTTCATTTAACAAAATCTGAAGTATCTGTATGGTTTTTGCATTAAATTATTGTTCAGTGAACAAAAAGAGCATAGATTTATTGTTGAAAGCTAAAAGAAAAAAAAAAATCAAAAGCCACACGATTTTTTCGCTTTTCCTGATGAACCAACCGCCATTGTAACTTAAGCTAAATAAGAGAAAACTGCTTTGTGATGTAAAGTGCTAAATTTGTCTGCTTGTAGTCTCTGTAGCAACCCAATATTCCAAAGAGACAATCATGTGATCAATGCTCTCAGCTCCTGCTGTTTATCCTGCACTGTCCTACTTACAGCAGCTCTCAATTCCAGCTGTCTACAGTAAAAGGAAAAACATCACCTGCTCTCCTGCCGGTACATGATGCCAGAACAGCTTCATTAGAGCTGTTGTAAAAAAATGCTGACATTGCCTGATTTGAAGATTAACATAGGGAGGAAATTTACACCGCAAAGAGAGTTGAACAGACTTAATAGAAAATATTCCAACAGCATCAAGCAAGAGCCCCGTAGTTTCAGCTAGTAAGGTTTCAAATTAAATGTACAGAAATAAATGCAAAACCTGTGGCTACATGTTGTTCTTGTATAGTTAACTCTCTCAAGTATAAAGAAGTTTTTGAGCTTTAACACCCAGAAATCTCCTCATCCTGTTACTTAATAATTCCCAGCATCATTCCAGAGGCAGCAAGAAGCAAACTACTCCCTTCCTCTCGAATGAGGTCCCCATGGGAAATAGGATAAAGGCAGCCAAACAGGGGGATAAGGCACAAGCATGGGCTGAGGACCAAAAGCTCAGCATTCCCTTTGTCTTACAGGCAGCAAAGACCAAACAGGCAATAGCTGGTCTCTTGCGGAGTAGCTGCTGTTACCTTATCAATATAAACGCTGCTGAAGTAGGCAGCAAGACCATTTCCACAGCCCAACTTAAAAAAATACCCCCACCCCCTCCTGCAGCCATTCAAGACTGTGGATCTGCCAACACACTGGCACCAAACCCAGCAATCACAGCTGCTGCGGCCAGTTTTACCTCTTCCTCTCGACAAAATGAGGAAAAGAGAAAAAAAAATACATATATTCAGAACTATGATAAGCACACCTTCAAGTCAAGATAACTACATGTACAAAGGCTTATAAATTTCATTTTTTTCCTGTCTAGAATATTTTTCAGCAGTCATTTCCCATGAAGTTGTATACCTGTTATTTACAGCAGGTAGATGAACTAGTATTTCCATGAAAAAATAAAATAATGGTGTGCTGGCATTAAAAAAATCCTGTACCCAGACTAATGTTAAATAGCGTTACCTGTGAAACCTGTGCAGCAAGTTTCATTTTGTAAGCTATGATAAGCTTATCACTTATGATTTTCCAAGCAGGTTTTTTGTTTTTGTGTTTTGTTTTTTATGTGAACTCAACACAAGTTCTGGTTTGCCACCATTGGCTGTATTATTTCCTATTTACAAGGAAAAAAAATAGCAACCGTACAAGTAATATAGTAGCTTTTAGTATTCTAGATTTTCAGTGGTCTATCAGATCCTCCCACAAAACCAGGATTACTCAATTATTTGCTTACTGGTATTTCTACTGTGTTAAAGTTTAGCAAGTTGTACGTATTACTAAAACTTCAGGAGATATCCTCCACCTAAGCGTGTTATACTTTCACTTCATTAGGACTATCAGATTTAATCTTCATTAAGGAATTGTATCAAAAATAGTGTTTAATCTGACAAATTTCCTAATCATACTTATTCCAGGTATACCCGAGTATTTTATCATCCAGCTGGCAAGAGGAAAAGCCTCGTCCAAAGGTTGTTATTTGAGCAGTCTAACCAGAAAATGTAGACAGGCAGTTGGATGCAGCAGGTCACAATCTCCATCTCATACATTTAAAGTGTGGATTTCTGAATAAAGCACACACAACCATATTTCCAAGCAGGGCAATAACAACACAATAGATAGGAAAGGAGAAAAGAGAAAGACATTCCTATTTGTCAAGTTTTGTAATTTGATATGCAGTCATTTAAACCACATTATTGAGCTTCCGTAATCTACCTTGCTTTAAGTGATTGAAAAGGGTTGTGACAAATATCAAGGCAATGACTTTTTTTCCTGTTTGGTTACAGCTAAGACCATTAGCAAAACCTTCTCTTTAGACTTATGTTCAACTGTTTTTCTCCTGATGACCCCCATCACCCATTCCTGAAAACTGAAAATCACCTACTTACAAACGAGCAACAACAAAAACCCCACCCCACAGACTTTAGGTGGCCAGCTGCTCCATTCCTGCCCTATCTATAAACAGAAGTGGAACTAGCATGCTTGAAAACCTCAGACAGTTTCCTCGGAACAAGTCAGGATTACCATGCCTAACGGATCAAATTTCACCCAATACATGACAGTCTCACTTTCCTCACTGCTGGTTTTAGACTGGGGAGAAGTAGGGGGAGGGAGGGAAGAGCAGGTCATGGTTATTACCTTGCAGCCTCGTCAACATGCAGCATGTGACTGCACAATGCAAGCATCTGAAGTTCTTTCTTTTTCCATAGCAAAATTTTTAAGAGACGTTAAACAATAATATGAGGTTAGTTTAATAAGTTTGTTTGTTTGTTTTAGGAGTCACATCATTAAACATAATTAAACAGTGAACACTTAAAACCATCTAATTCTTATTTTCTTGGTCGTCTATTCACATGCCACAGTGGCATCAGTTTATGAATATTCGGGACTGCCCTCAAGGTATGCAACACAATGATGACATGGACGGAGTTTTTTTAGTATAACCTTACACAAGGTAGAAAAGCAACAGAGCAGCAGACAGGAAGCCACGGCTGCCTGAGGATCTGTCATCACAGCCAAACGCCTATTAGAAATCACAGCCTCACGCCTGTCACACTACCACATACATAGGAAAAGCCCAACGTGGCTGACTTCTGTTGTTGGGAGACTAGGTAACAGAAAATCTCAGATATTCTGGGATCACATGCTTTCAAACAGAACTTGGCAAAATCCAGAAGGAATCAGCTTCAAATGAAGGAAATAGCTCTAACTGCACATCTTTCAAAGAGAAAGCAAGTCAAAAAATGGGACTAAAGTCCTGTACATCGCTCAACCATAGCTCCAGAAAGCACATGTTAAGAAGTTACCTCCACCATCAAGGGCATTGACTGCACAGTCTCTAACCAAAAGTCTTCGAAACTAAAGATTGCCAGCAAGAACAACCAACCTTATCAAAATCTGCAGTTATACTACACAGAAAACGAGTCTACAGAGCGGCCAGCAAAGCCTAAAGTGCAGGGTAGTATAAACTATGATCTAAAGCAGAGTGGTAGCAGACTTCACAGCCCCAGTACACCAAGTGCTTTTAAATTATACAGGCACATGAATTCTATACTCAGGGTTTCTGAAGGTAAATGCAAAGAACAGTCCCCAGGAAAGCAAAGCATACGTAACAATATCGAAGTAAGGCACTAGAGGTAACTGCAACAAGGTCTGAAATAAAGAAAGACAACACTCATACAAGGATACGACAGCATGGGGCAAAGCCTTCCTGGTTTTGGGTACATGCACTTTCTGCCTGTACTTCTCCCACTATTCAATGTTTTCTAAGATGGAAAGGATGAATTAAAAAAAAAATATACCAACACCATCACAGGTAACACTCTTCTTCCTTAAGAATGAGCTATACATTTAATCAACATCAGGAATATTGAGAAGTAATTACAACCTTCCTGAACAGAAATGCTCTATTCCCTATGACAGATGCAATACCTGCCACACTCATCTGTGGCCACAGAAGCAGCACTACTTTTTAGTGAGACACACGTATTTCTAACAGAGGAAGAAACAGAAAGTCTTCCAAAAAAAATTCTGCTCCTCCTATATCAAGAGGGTAGTATGACATGTTTTTGAGATTAGTATTATGAATATTACTATTCCTGTTAATTGAAAGATGGTAAAAATGGCCAAAAGACAAAAATACAGCATGAAAACTGTTCTGATTCTTAAGATACGTGCATCCATAATCATAAAGAGAACAATAGCTTTGGGGAGGGGCTGGTGGTGGTTTGCTTTGGTTTTTAATTGTCAGCCACACCTAAAAAAAACCCCATAACACTTTGTATAGGTCTTACTGATTAAATGGATCCCGCGGAAGGGAAAACATGTGAAAGTTGCCCAGAACTAACAAAATCTAAACCTTAATGCCAATTCTCTGGTAAGAAACATATTAGCACCGTGGGTGCAACATACAGAGCATTTTGTAGGCAGGCTGAGAGTTCTTTTATGTTGAGTTTGTTCAGTGTCATGCTTAACATTTGGCGAGAGAGGTATGTCCCTTTTGACTAGAAGAGTGTTCCAACCTACACAAGAGATGAAAGTCCACTCACAGAATCACAGCATGGTAGGGGTTAGAAGGGACCTCTGTGGATCATCTAGTCCAACCCCTCTGGCAAAGAAGGGTCACATAGAACAGGTTGCACAGGACCTCGTCCAGAGGGGTTTTGAATATCTCCAGAGAAGGAGACTCCACAACCTCCCTGGGCAGCCTGTTCCAGGGCTCCGTCATCCTCAGAGGGAAGAAGTTCTTCCTCATCTTCAGACGGAACTTCCTCTGCTTCAGTTTGTGCCCATTGCCCCTTGTCCTGTCGCTGGGCACCACTGAAAAGAGTCTGGCCGCATCCCCCTGACACCCACCCTGCAGATATTTAGAGGCATTTATAATGTCCTCTCTCAACCTTCTCTTCTTCAGGCTGAACAAGCCCAGCTCCCTCAGCCCTTCCTCGTAGGAGAGATGTTCTAGTCCCCTCATCATCCTCATAGCCCTCCGCTGGACTCTCTCCAGTAGCTCCTCATCTTTCTTCAACTGGGGAGCCCAGAACTGGGCACAGCACTGCAGATGGGGCCTCACTAGGGCAGAGTGGAGGGGGAGGAAAACCTCCCTCAACCTGCTGGCCACACTCCTCCTAATGCACCCCAGGATCCCATCGGCCTTCTTGGCAGCCAGGGCACACTGCTGGCTCATGGTCAGCCTGTCATCCACCAGCACTCCCAGTCCCTCTCCGCAGAGCTGCTCCCCAGCAGGTCCACCCCAGCCTGTACTGGTGCATTGGGTTGGTCCTCCCCAGGTGCAGGATCCTGCACTTGCCCTTGCTGAAATTCACCAGGTTCCTCTGCATCACTCAAACCATTCCACTCGATGTCTCCTCCTCCACCATGGAGTGGCACACCTTCTACCTACAGAGGTGGTACCACAAAGCACCTATTTCAATCATTTCTGTTTCTCCCACAGAAACCAGTTCAAGCCAGTGGCAGCAGCACAGGCTTGAACTGATACCTCTGAACAGCCTAACCTTCCAGAGAGTACAGATTGCCCAAATTATAGATATTCCTAGAAGAGATGAGCCACATGTGCCAAGACTACGTACATCTGTTAACTATCCCCCTCACTTCATTTCACAAAAGCCAGTACTCAGCTCAATACCATGTGATATTCTATCTGGTACAAAACATTAAGATTTCTCAGCAAAGAAATTGTTTTTACACAGATCTGTGTAAATCTTTCTACATATTTTTTCCAGTAGTTTTAGAGTACTTATGATGAAGTTGTTGTCTGGGTAAGCACACAATTCCTTCAGTTATTTTCATCAAGCATGCTGACTTTCTGACCTTCTTTAAAAAAGAATCAGAGCCTCCAAATTAAACAAACACTGTAATTTTATTTTAAAAGCTTTCATCAGCTTTTCCAGCTACTGCAGAGAGCTTTATACAATCACTGTAAGAGATGCCATGCCATAACTAATGCTAGTTTCAAACGGCAATTTAGAAAACCAGTTCCTCAGATGAGGAAAGCTCAGACCGGGCCAAGACAATATTGGCTTAAATAGTTAAAAGTAAACTCTTTACTATTGATTTATAGCAACACACAGAAGAAATGGATGGACAAGGACTCCCCAGAGAGGAAACATTTGCCCTGACCAGGGTGGAGAAAGAGAAACCTAGAACTAAAGGACAAGTTTATACATAAATTAAAAGCAGCAGTTCACAACTACTAATAGAAACACACACAAACATGTGCTTCTGCTTCTTTTGCTCCAAAACAACTCTGATTTGCTTTCAAGTTTGAATTTATTGCAGAAGATGCCAACAACGGCCAACTCCACACCCTAAAAGCGAAGTCACTGATAAAAAAATTTCCTGCATGCAAGATTTAACACATACATACACACACCTCCACCCCACCTCCCCCCCAAAAAAAAAACAACTCATTGTCTAAGCTTTAAATTATTTTGGATTTTGAAAGCTGATTTGGGAATAGTGATTAAACTTGTTCCAGCTAACCCAGTTTTATATTCATTTCATTATTTATTGCTAGGCAACACAGACCGTGTCAAACCATGTTAGAACCATGAGAAGTCGTCCTTCCAATTTAGATCAAAAATTCTCTTCTCGCCCTCCTCCCCCTCAATGTGGAGACCACGTGTATTCTTTTAACACCAGTGCTCCCAGACAACCTTCTTTCTGAACTAGAGCTGACACTTCAAACTCTCTTCTCAGCATCTCCTGTAAGATGTAGTTTATCCAAACCTCATGTGATGCCTGCAAATAGCTCTCTAGATCCTGCTTGCTCAAAGAAGGAGTCTTTCTTAGTATTTACAATCAGAATTAGTCCCAGTCACTATACCGGCAAGTCCAGAGCAGGTATCTCTTCACACAGTTATCCTTTTCTTCCTTTCTATAAGACTCTAAGTTCTTTCCAACATCCCATTATCCATGGTCTGTATATGAGTACCAGTACAGAAGAGACTGCCTACAACCTTTAGTATTACCTCCTTTCGTCACAAGGAAGTTTTGAAGAACTCCAAAAAGGCAGAAAAACAAGAAAGATCAGAGATCCAGGTTCCCAAACAAACCATAAACAGAGTGCTCTTAATTAAATGTTTCTTCTAGCACAAAGCTTAAATAAACCCTATAACTTCTTTAATAAAGCAAAATAAACCATCCTACCTTTTGTTTATAGGTTTTTCATCTTTCTCATAAGGCTTCACAAACCATTTCCCAATGCGTACGAAATTCCGATTCATTAAACACCTCTCCAACAGGTTGTGAACAGCTTTGAAAAGTAGAGTGCGACATTCATAAGAAAGTCCATTCTCCCAAACACCATCTTCCTCTTCTACAAGGCAAAAGAAAAAAGTAAATTAACGTTGAATTCCAACCTATTATTTCACGCACACACCACAATATCCTTTTTTCTCCCACAAGCTTTTAAGACATTCACAGCATAACATGTAACCAAAAAAAGCCTATAACATTCACATAGCAACTCTACTGACATTATAATAGTGTAACTGCTAAAAGTAATCAGCTATAAAAATATCTTGTCTCTCACAAGAGAAAAAAGATTCAACAGCTATTTGTACACAAAAGGAAACAGCTAGCACCAGTACATTACATATTTCAGCCTGCAAGATCATTGTATGACTGATCTGTCTGCAAGGTGGGTCATGTTTTGGGTAGTCCAAATTATTTATCCCAAAGAGTTAGCTGACCATTATATTTAAAAATAAAGTCCTCAAAGCCAAACTTTTACTATAGCCTAGCATCTTTAGCTACCACTGACTGAGAAGAGCAGAGCACAAATATCATTGATCAACTGACCCTTAACATTCATCAATGTGCTGGGGGGGGAGGGAATACCCAGATTCAGAAAACTGGTAAGAGCAACCTGATTCTCCCCAGGACACTCTCACAGCTGCAATTTTTCTTTTTAATTAAAAATATATATATATATATTTAAGCATGCTAGTCCTGCTTTCTGATCTATACATAGAACAAAAGAGAAAAAAGGCAAGCAGAAAGACAAAGCCCAGTTCATCCTGACAGAATTCTGAAACGAAATACTGAGATTTCACATGCCCCACAAATCAAACACGGTCGTGGAATTCAACTTACACAAGGCAGGTTGATTTGCCAAATCGGAAAGCAAGATTCATTACAAGAAGCTGTAATCTCTTCAACCACTCTGGCTTGTAATCAGTGTTTGAACACAGTTTACAGGCCCTAGAAGCATATGCACTGGTCCAAAGAATTACAATGGCATTACAGTTACATTACACAACTAAAACGAGAGACATTTAAAAGTTCCTGTAATCTCTCTCAGTATATGTGTGCCATCACTCGTTCCCAGCAACACACTAATGTAGAGGATAATGTAAGAAAACTCAAGATATTGTCCTTAAATTGCTGGCAATCAGGTCCTATCTTTATTACTACAATTCCTTGTATATCATGTTTTACATATATCCCTAAGGATCTGCTACTGGTCACCTTGGACTAACCTAGCATAGTTGTTCTTATAATGCCATTGCTTTTATACTCCAGGTAGCAGCAGAGTCTAGAAGATAGACTGACATAGATAAGGAGACATATTTTTACTCCAGTCTCTGGATAGCCATAGAATAATTTTGGTTGAAAGGGATCTGTGGAGGTGATGTGCTCCAATCCCCATCCAGAGTTCAAAGTGAGAACAGGTTGCTCACAGATCACATTCATTGCCCCTCGTGCCTTCTCTGCACACCTTCAAGACGCAAGGCTTGGGTTTAGATTTCGTTTCGTACAACAGGTCTTACAACAGCAACCTGTCTGTTCACCTCCCCTTCACAGAGGATTTTCATTCAAACAGCTTTCCACTGGCTTGCTCCATGGTCAGAAAACCTCAGTAACACAGCCAAATCCTTGCATTTTAAATCTCCCTTTGAAATAAGCCCCTTCACCTTTATCTGGAAGCCACTTACAAGCTTAAAAGGTTGCAACAGTATTAACTGAAGTCTCAATATCCTTAAATTAGAGAGCGTGTAGAAAACCAGACATCTAAGTTTTATTTAGAAAAAAACTTACAGATTACTACAATAAACAATCTTTAAGACAATGATGACAAAGAAATTTCAAGATACTATTGAAACCAGGTGCTGGTGGTCCTACTTGTACATTGCTAGATTCCACACAAATCAAAATACATTTCCACTCAAGATCAGCATTGTGAGGTAAAGTAAATCACTCCACTATCCTTCTCCGAGGGACAGCAGAAGAGTAAACAGACCTGCCCCATAATTTATAAATGAAGAGGTATGCATCATTACAGATGAATCATTACATGAAGTAATTTTCTGGTAAAGACAAGGAACTGCATTTCCTAAATAAGAGACCTCATCATGAGTTTCCTACCCTACCATCCTATTCCAGTTTTGAAGTCCAGCAAAAACTTGTTTTTAAAAACCATTAAGCTGCAAGACAATATAGTAACTCACTAAAGAAACATCGTATGAGAAGCCCATAATAAAAAGCAACAAAGGTCCAAAGTCAAAGGGTATAAAATGTTTGTGCCAAGAGGACGCATTTTTCCCCAGCTCAGAGATTTGTAGGCACACACAAATGAGCAGCCCTATCCTACGGGCAGCTTTGCTGTTCAGCACATACTGCTCAACCAGTGGCAAACAAGCAGCTCAATAGAGCAAACATTAACTACAAAGCTTAATGATACTGGACTTTAACTGCACAATAAACTCCACACCATTTCAAAGGTTAAATAGTTGGTTTCTATATGGCTCTTGTAATTTAAAAAAATCATCCTAAGAACATCCCCTGCATCAATTACCTATTACAAGAGGAAATAGAAAAAGCCATTTCCAGCCTTTATGCCTAATTTTGTTTTGACATATTAGTGTATCAATGAGAAGAAAGATGCTGAAATCAAAGACACTGAAGCGTAATTCAAAGCTTGCATTTTCATGGTCATGCTGCGGACACAAAGGAGAGGTTTCAGTTCTCTGAAGACACCACAAAGTGCTAAGTATTTCATTTAACACTAATAGCTGTGCTGACAACCAAGTTATGAACAAAAGTTTACATGCAAGAACTTGTCACAAGATTGTAATTCTTAAAGAGCTCTCCTAGCTGTCTTTGTTGCTGAAACAGAGAGCTCTCAGATGAGCATGGAGAAAGTGTAAGGCATTAGACAGAAGTTACAATTAAAACCCTAATATTTAAAAAGACAGTGTGCTGCAAGCACGCTTACTGATTAGGAAGAACGCCTAGTACCCAAAATAAGACCACCTGTTCAAACTGAAGCACATCTTGCCATAGAAAGGGAAGGTTAAGTAAGATGACAGTTAAAGATACCCTCATTTCAGAACATTATTCAAATTCATGCAAAAAAAATAGCAGTAAGTGTTCTGTGTCTTTTTGAAGTCTATTTAGTCATTACCCCCTCCCCCTTTTTAGAGTGGCGGATGGAAGGAGAGAAATATGACATCTGCTCACATCTCCCAGCTATTTTTTTTCTTCATTCAAATTGTTGTTTCTCAACATGAGAAAAATCCTCCTACTTAACAGAAATTGTACAAAGTAAACCATTTTTAAAGAGAGAGGGAGAAGAGGCGGCACTTTTGTCCTCTGATCTTTCTTAAACACAATAACTTCAAATGCTCAATCGGATAGTGATAATAAACCAAAATAAGTTGCTGACTCATTTTAAGAAGGTGTTAAGCCACAATTTCACTTCAGACGAGCGTTATCCACAAAAGTGCTCTGGCAACTTGAAGGTTACAAGTATTTTGTTTTTGATCAGTCCTCTTAGCTATCCAAACCACTCAACTCCTCTGTGACATATTCTTACGTCAATCCATTAAAGAAATATATATACATATCATGCCACAATAACTAATTTTGTTCCTTCCCTCTTTACAGCAAATATTAAGCAGAGAGTTTCAGAGAATCATAGAATGGTTTGGGTGGAAAGGGACCATTAAAGACCATCCAGTCCACCCCCCCTGCAATAAAGGCCATCTTCAACTCGATCAGGTTGCTCAGAGCCTCGTCCAACCTGACCTTGAACATTTCCAGTGATGGGGCATCTCCCACCTCTCTGGGAAACCTGTGCCAGTGTTTCATCACCCTCTTCATAAAAAAGGTCTTCCTTGTACCCAGTCTAAATCTCCCCTCTCTTAGTTTAAAACCATTGTCCCTTGTCCTATCACAACAAGCACCACTAAAAAGCCTGTCCCCATCTTCCTCATAAGCCCCCCTTTAAGTGCTGGAAGGCTGCAAATAAGGTCTCCCCAGAGCCTTCTCTTCTCCAGGCTGCACAGCCCCAGCCTTTCCTCATAGGTAAGGTGGTGTAGCCCTCGGACTATTTTTGTGGTCCTCCTTAAATGAAGCTAAAAACTATCAGGAAATGAAGAATTAGCAGAAACAATGCTCAGGAAAAAGCAATTTTCATGCTCCACATAAATAACGAACTCTTCTCAGTCAACACCTCCTTGATACTGCCACCATCCAATTTTAAATAAGCAGCTGTAGGAGGCTATTTACTTTCAGCACTCTTACATTCTACTTTATATTCTTCATACAGTTCAACTGAAAGAGTAAAGTTCATTTTTACTGATTTTTAAGTTTGTTATAAATTATTACATTTATTAATCAAAGACTGCTAACAAATACACAGATCTTAATCTTACAGTTTTTGCAAGAATACTCATTTTGAATTTCTTGAATTATAGTGCAACAGATAAATATACAGTATTAAAATGACATTTTCAAGAACACTTTTAGAGAATGTGGACTCTTCCCCTTCTTCCTTGTAACACGTAGCTGGTCACATCAGCAAAACACCAGTAAGTATCAACTCTTGAAAAGGCTGAATATGCTTACCATACCATTAAAAATATCTTCCTAATGCTCAGTGAACCTCTAAAATAAACCATGCAAAGAAACAAATCACAGTCAAGCCTCCACTTCGGACTACAATTCTACTCCCCCCAGAAATTTCTTCAATGAGAGACGAAAAATCCATTCCTTAGTATCATGACTGAGACGCATCTTTCAGAAGTATTACTTACCTTCACAGGCTTACTTTCTGTCATCATTTGACACCATGCCAGTTACAGAAATAGACTGATGCAAAACTGATTTATACAATCAAACTCCCTATATAAGCTTCAGATTACAAGAGAAGTATAAGCAAAGTAGTGTGAAACTGCTGCTGTATGCAGTATCGTAATGACAGAAACACTTCAAGTAAAGTTTTCTATTTAAAAAACAGATTTTTAAATTCAAACACTTTAAGATTAAATAAAACTGCTCAAAGCAAGAATTATCCAGTTAACCTACTGAAGAATCATTTTGAGGGCCTACACCCCTTAAGAAACAAGAAGCAACAGATCTTCTGTGAAAAATGCGACTGAATACAATTTGAAAATACCAACTTAAGAACACAAGTAAGACAATTTAAGTTTGTTTCTAGTAGAGTTGTACCCATTATCTACACTCACTGAAAAGAGTCTAGATATAATACTGTAGGTATCCAAACTAGTCAGAAAATTTCATCAACCGAGAACCAAGCCAAAACATGACCCACTGTTCAAAATAACACACTCAAAATACTCCGCACCAATACAAGTTAGTTTTTGTGGTGCTAACCCCTTACCAGCTTCACATTCACAGGTTTTATGATTTCTCTATCAAGTAGAATATTTTTCTAAATATTAAAAAGTATGACCTTTTCGTGAGTGCGTAGCTATGCCTGTTTATAAGAACAACAAGGCAACAGCTTTCCTTCACTGTCTGTTGGGTGTAAGTTTGGCTTGTCTGGTCTGCATGGCCACAATAAAAGAAAAGCTGAAAAATGTCCTGGCTAAATGTTCCAATATCCTCCTCCACATTGTCTTTCAGTAATTCCATATGCAGATATATTTTACTTATATCATTAAATCTTACCCTTAGTGCCCATGGAGTCATTGCTCTTATGTGACATTGTACGTACAACCAACATAATATGACGCAAATTCCTCATTTACTGTGACAAAGTATTTTTCACCTTACTCCACAGATATTTCACATGCATGTTGGTTAGTAGAAAAGAAAAAAGGAAAAAATTTAAACATTGCCTTCAAGCTGGTGCTCACATGAAGTCACAGAAGTTTTACAGAGACTGCCTCAGTATTTTTCGCATAATGCTTATCAGCAGTTTTGCTTAAGTGGACACATCTCTAACATGGAGGACTGAAGAAACGCTAAAGCACCAATGCGCTGTGCGGCAAGGAACATTCGTAATGCTTTCTTCTTACATGCACAGGGACACATGTATCCACCACAGACAAGCTACTTAAGCTCACCATACTGACATCAGGTGCAAAATTTTGAAGAAAGCATCCTTTTTTTCCCCCTCCACCGGGGAGTTAAATAGTCTTAGGGAGCAAATGGTGTTTTAAAAAAATGCAAGCCAGTAGCTGAACTGATTTCAAAGCTCACTTTGCCAACTGCTTGCAACTGGCAGGCTTTTTTGCAGAACTCTCAGTACGATAACTGGCTCATACTCTGGTGTCCATTGTATTAGAAGTAATGAGACACTGAATGCTGACATCAGCACAAACCAACCAATTCAGAGTTGTTTGGAGACAAGGATTTGATCTATAATGCACATATATTGAGAACTACACAACACACAGAAGTCTTTGCTGCAATGACTGTTGCTGTTTTTGCCGTATAGTATTAACAGACAAGCATCAGTATACAGACCTTTCTCCTTTTTCTTTCAAGCTCTCCTACAAGCCCAGCAAGAAGCTAAGACTAGCATTATTTCCATACATTTATCCCTCACAGAAGCACAAAGAAGATTGTTCAGCAAACAAAAACTGATTAACTTGATATATGACAGGTACAAGGAAAACTCTTTAATTTTTAAAGTAAATTAACAAGATTTAATGGACACCAGAACAAAAAAAACCCCCGCATCTTATAGCTTACCATTGAAACGATGCAGGTCAAAGGCATATAGAAGCTTTCCCCTATCCAAGCATTAATCAAATTGTAACCATTTCCGTGGGACTCCGTCTTGTACATAATTCATATGCAACTGATCTCAGGTTTGAAACCACCTACTGCTAACTTAAAAAAAAAAAAATCCAAGCGTATAGGTAACCACTTTGAAAGAAGAAAGAACCTATCTGATAAAGTAACTGCTGATCAGACCAGTGAGACACCATTGCCTTCTGAAATTTGAAGAGATGTCCTACTTCAAGGTTTGAGTTGCCGGAATTACTATAATCAAGCCTCCTTGTCACAACAAAAACATAACCTTTGAGGTTGTTAGAGGATAAAATAACATTTCACTAACTTCTGTCTGCCTCTAGCTATGTTGGGGTAGAAACAGCCTTACAATTTTTTTGGTATTACATACAGTAAGTAGCTTCCTAGGGAAGGGAAAAAAAAAAAAAAAAAAAAAGATTGAGTGAAGTCAATATTACTGATCAATCAGCATCTCTGAACAAGTCTCCTTTTGACATGCCCCCAGGCAACAACAAACCCTGACCATCAACAAGACAGTTATCCAAGGCTCGATACGAGAATTCAGATATAGCCAGCAGCAGGCATTCAAACATATCTCTTGGGCAAAGAATGAACTTCTAGAAGGTACAGGCTGAAGAGAGAGATACACAATTTTTTTAATCTGATACGCATAGATGTACACCCACAAAACTGCACGCTCCCTCTTGAAGTGATCTTGGGAAAGCACTCTGTAGGGGACAAAAGGCCTCTTGAAGGCTGCCATATTTCAAATCCCCAAGGGCTGATAACCAAGATGTGTTCCAGACACTGAATGCGCATTGTTCATTGAAACTACAAATCACCGAAAGAAGTCAGAAACAGTCAAAATACCGACCTCTCCTTAACAGGCATAGTTTCATACCAAAAGGAAGCCAAAATAAAAGATTATTAACATTGCTGTGGCATATTCCTAACTACAGCTCTTTCAAGGCCCGCTTTCCCAAGAGAAGTCTGTCCAGAGGCAATAAGGACATGCCAGCAGCAACAGACTGCTCTTCGTCCCTTTCCTCCTCCCTCGCCCCATTCTTCAGGGCAATTCTTCACCTACTGAGTAGAAAAGTTCTAAATGAGGCAGCACCTTAACCATCAGCAGCAAACAATTTCCAATCAATTTCGCAGGTAACAAGCCTCTGCCAGGAAGTAATTTATCTTTCCCATTGAAAATGTAACAAGCAATCATTGGGAGAACAGGGCAACGTGAATTACAGGAGAAATTGTCCACCAATGAAAAAAATCCATTAGGTCTATGACAAAGGTCAGATAACATTGTTTGGGTTCAACCATAATTCTTTCTTATATGCGGTTCACATTAAGATTTTGTGTAACGGGGAAAAAGTGCTGGTGCAGGCACTCCTCAGCCACCTCCTCCACAATCTAGCCGACAAATATCTTTATCAACTTCTGGTCAGAAGAGCCAAGCAGACTAACACACTCTAAGAGATTATAATGTCTCCTTTTGACTAAAAAGGAGACAAAAACATGCCTGCAAAAACCAAGATGTCTGATACATCCACACATAGACATAGGTAACAGTCTCATGAGTGATAGGCATTTATGTAGAAAAATATCTAACAGGAAGATGTCTAGAATAGCCTCTCTACCGAAGTGCAGACACCCACAGCTGACCGGAACAAAGAAAATACTCAAAACAATTGCAAAGACATTGCTGGGGGACTCTAATCCTCTACCATCTCTCCCTTATGCCCTAAGAGAGGTTAAGAGTTGGTAAACACCTGGGATGACACATGCTTATCCACCTGCGCAAAAGTGTAACTCTGTAATAGCATAATACACGCCAATGTAAAAGATCAGCTACAGAACACCACTATTTTCAAAAGGTACCTCTACACTATATCACTAGTAGATAGTTTAAAGAGAGAACACAAAGAAAGTTGCTCAAACATACAATTTTGATGGCCAGGTAGGGCAGAAATGCACTCTCCAAATGGCTTAACTTTAATTCGATCTTCCACTCAAAAAATAATGTAACATATTTGTCTCAATTTAATCCCGCCTGCCAACAGCATACAAAATTTACATAGATACTTTCACACCAATGTTGGTCTTTGCTCAGGGCAGGCTCAGGCCAAAAACAGCACTTAGTCCAAGGTACATCTCAGTCACAGAAAGGATGTTCCCTGCAGGTCAAGACTGAGGTTATTCACAGGACAAAATAAGGAAGCCATAAATGCACTAAAGTATTAAGCAACCTACAATATAAGTGCCATTCAAGATGCAAAGTTTCTAGTTCCAGGACAGACAGGAATACGAGCAATGTTCCAATCTTTGAAGTCAACTATTCAAAGAAATCAACACCATTTCAGTGCATCACTTGTTTTTCAGAACATATTTTTGTATGAAAAGTCCACACATTCTTACATTGTTTCAAGTCAACTTCCTCAGTGGCACTTCAGATTCATATTTGTTCTTCAGCTTATCCACAAACACAGACAGCATTAACAATTTCTGGTTACCAGGTCACCAAACCTTGGCCTCATTTTACACTTCAGTAATCTGAATACTGTACATTATTTGAAAGGAAATTGGAGCGATATGACCTTTTTTTTCCTGTCTTTACAATTAGCACAGTCTCACCACTAGACTAGCACAGTTTAAAAACCCAACTTTGTCACCTTACTGATAAGCCACTGGAAAGCCATCTACTTTGGGAACTGAGATCAACAAGTAAATGCTTTCAAAACCAGATGCCAAATCTTAAGTACAACATTATTGTGAAATACAAATATTGTCAGTCTTTCAAAAGTCTAAATCTGAAAGCAGGTACAGGTTCAGAGCCCTGGGAAAGTGGGGGAGAGAAATCATAAAAATATAAGGTTTGGAGATTCTTACATGAAAAATAGCAAGCTAGTTTCAGATGCCTTCTTTTGAGGGCTTCTCATCGATGATTTGACTTCCAATCAAAACAACTCCACACTGTTCCAGAGTTGCCCAGATCTCTACAATGTTTATTGCATAATAAAATGGGGTTAACTATTTGAATTTGAAAGTTCTAATTGCCCAACGAAAGGGAGCTTACCAAAACATGTTTAAGACATCACTTCTGAATCACAGGCACAGCTTTCTTGTGAAGAAGCTGCCAAAATTCATAGGCTCAGTTTTTTCACAAGAAACAAATGGGGAGGAAACTTGTTTCTTGAAAAATCTAGCCGTCCCAGACCACCTAAACGCAGACAGCAGCTGTTTTATCACTGCGCTGCCGTAGTAATTTGGCTTTTCTGAGAGCTCTTTTCACTACCACCATAAACTCAAAGGTGTAGATTGCAGCAATAAATTTATCTTATCTCTAGAAAACAGTTCATCTAGCACAGATTTTCTAAGGGCTGGTAGAAGACAGCCCTGAGTAACTGCATCCTTTCACTGACCAAAAGCAGGTATTAATTTCCTCCTACCTGAGAGATCATGATGAATAAGGTCAGCAAAGTTAGGGTCATCACCCCACCAAAATATCCATAGCTCCCTGCGTCCAGGTCTCTGGTCTCGACGCCAAACACTGAGTACATCCGCCTTCAGACAGCGACTGAAACTGCTCAAAATAGGGTCCTCTTCCGTGACCGGAAAGAGAATTGGGGCAGATGTTGGACCCTGCCATACGTATCGCTTCCATTTAATCCCAGTTAGATCAGCCTAAGGGAAGGAAAAGAACAACTGTCAGACACTGGTGTAGACACGTTCCCAACAGAAACATCCTGCTGCAACAAGATGATGGCACAGGAAGAGGCAGGTGCAAGGAAGAAAGGCAGGATTAATCCAACCAAATTTAACAGAAACCATACTTGTAAGTTTTGTGTACCTCGGACGATAAACTGGAAATAATTAGGCACCCTGTTTTAAAACCTCCTTTAATAGCTGCAGTAAAGCAAGAACTGTTAATTTTCACTGCAGCTTTAAGATTACATAGAGAAAACTCAGATTTCATTTAAAATTAAAAAAGTGAAAGGCGAGTGGATAATGCAGTTATTTGCAGACTGCAACTGTCCAATCTACTACACACTTGCTTTAGCAAAGTGTATGCATAAGTAAGCGAAAAGAAACACATTGTATCTTTTTAATCCAAGATTACTCCAAAGAAACAGGTAATATAGTAAATCTAACTCTAGCATACATTCTTCTAGTCATCTACTACTTCGGAAAATTTCACAGGTTTCTCCACTGTAAAAAATTCTCTGTATCTCACACAGGAAGCCTCTCAAGTACACTTCTTCTACCAAGAGTTATCACACTTTTCATTTCTCACACCACATTTTAAGCATTTATATCCTGTTTCTAACATTAAATTATACATATCAGACTTGTGTCCACATTGATTATGATCCAGTAAATCCCCTTCTAGGCAAAAACTCGTTTGACTTCATAAAGTCAAAGAGTTACTACTACACGTAATGGGAAACAGACAATTCCTGGATTGCCTACAAGGCAACACCACACCAAGTTGTAGCGCTAAGTTTTTTCACATGAGGACAGTCACCTTAAGGCACGGAGGGAAGGCACTGCCCCTGGGTTCTCTTCGAGAAGGGAGAACAAGGTAGGCTGCCATTTACTAAGAAGTCACAAATTTTTTTATTCCAAATATGACAACATACGAAAGATTACTGCAACATTTAAACCTAACATGGCAGCCTTCCTACCTTCAGAAAGAGAAGTGATTTAGATGCAAGGTAGGGAGTCTGCAACAGTTGATACTTTAGAAAGACTTTGAGATTTGAAAATGCACTACCAATACGGAGCTGCAGGCCTGATGCAGGCTGCAGACATGTTCAGGCTGTCCAGATTCCCCTCCATTCCAAAAATACTAGTACCAGAGCCTAGCACAGGTTATTACTCATAATAATCTTTGGAATAATAAATCTCAGGCAGTTAGCTAAGGTTAGCTAATTTGCATCAAAAAGCACATGAAACAGCTCAGTACAGCCACCAAAAATTGCATCACAGTCCAGTTACATGAAATTTACTTTGGGAGCTACCAAAGTCAACAATTCGAACCATTTCATACTTGGATCTAAAAAGACTACAAAATGGTGCACAACAAAACATAAGCTCCCACCACTTCACAGAGAGTGCATCACCGAAGGCAGACCTCCAGAATAAAAACAAGCAGCAGAAGAGACCACTTTAAAAGCAAAGAAGAAGGGAGGTTTCGGCTCAGATTTGGCTGGGATGTCACCAGCCGGGAGAGAAAAGAGAAAGTTCCCCGAAACGAGAAAGGAGCAGCGGATCTCCCTACCTCCTGCGAGAAATACCACGTTCAGAAGCAGAGCCAGGAAGATTCGGGGAAAGCAGGAAAAGTTGCAGGCAAGGAAAGCGAAGGAAAAGGCGAGCTGCGGGGAGGACACTGCCCAGGAAGAAAGCGGAGGGAGGGGCAAGGCGAGACAGACAGCGATGGAGGGGGAACCAGAGGGGCATGGGAGAGTTGGCTGGCTCCAGGCAGGGCCTACTCTGAGGACTCATCCAAGAGAAGCTATGCTAAAAATGGCTGCTTTGCTTCCACTACCCCTTCCTCCCCTCCTCCCCTCCCTCTCGCTCCATGTCTGTCGTGCCTGTGGGTGCCGGTGGCCGACACTTACCAGGCAGAAGAGGTTGGAATGGCAATCCTCCAGGCTGGCCCCGTTCGGCACGAAGCAGGAACTCATCCTCACAGCCACAACCCACACGCCATTATCCCACAGCCTCCGACAAGAAAGAAAGAGACAGACAGAGAGGGAGAGAGAGAGAGAGAGACAGACACCGGGAGGGAAAGGGGGAGGGGGGACTATGCACACGCAAATAATAATACAATTAAATAAGGGATTTACATACAGACAGGCACGCACGCGAAATAGTGGCAGGATAAATAACCCAGGAGGAGAGTGGTATCGGAGAAGGGGATAAAAAAAAAATATTAAAAAATTTTAAAAAAAGAGAGAGAAACTCGGAACGTTTTCTCTTCTTCTGGATATGAAACGGGGTGTTGGGGGGGGCGGGGGTAAAGCAACCGTGGAAGAGGGAGGTGGTAAGTAATCCAACGACGGGAGATTAAGATCAAAATCCTCCCTGTTCCTCTTGTCTTCTCATTCGCATAAGGAGGAGAGGGAGAGGAGGGAAGGTGAAGGGGTAATTGATCCAACAAGAGAATAAAAATGGGGTAATTAATCCAGGGGGGCTAGGGGTAAAAAATCAGTTGACATCCCCTTCTCAGATGCCAAGCAAGAGAAGTCGGAAAAAATAAATAATCCAGTGAGGGCAATTAATCCAGAAACCTCCCTCCTCTTCCTCTCGTTTCTTTAGTCATCAGATGAGAAAGGGGCAAATTGTGGAATGACTGGGAAGGATTGGCTGTGGGAGAGAGAAAAATCCAGGCTCGTCTCTTCCGAGTCCGAGGGCAACAGGGTGTGGGGGGGGTCAGATTCTTCTCCCCCGCTCCAAAAATATTCCAAATAAATTAAAATTTAGAATCATAAAAACAAACTTCAGGGGCCAGAAGCAAGGCGAGTCTGAAGAAATTGTAAAGGCAGGACGAGAAAAAATTTCCTGGGGTGTACCCCAAAAAACCATCTGCGGGGGCAGGGGAGGGGGGAAGGTATTCCTTGAAAGGCCGCAAAAGTCTCCTCAGCAGCCCAGCGGGGGATTAAATTCCCCTGCGGAAACTCCCCCTCCCCAAAAAGAAATACTCTTCGCAGAGAGGGCGAAACCAAAATATCCTCCGCTGGGTAAAAAATCCTTCCGTGGGGAAAGGAGGGAGGGGGAGAGGGGTGGAAGGAGGAAATTGCGGGTGACCCTCGAAGTCTCTTCGGGGAAGGATGGAGGAGTCTCCCGGAGGCCGATCCCCAGTCTCTTCGGGGGAGGAGGCAGGGGTGAATCGCTGAGCGTCTTCAGGGAGGCTGGTCCCCCCCAGCTGTCCTCCGGGGCCGAGGGAGCCCCACAAAGTCCACACGGCTGGGCGGGTCTCTTCAGGGGAGCCCGGACCCCGCCAAGTTACCGCCGAGAGCCGGAGAAAGGGGGGGGATCCGGGGCAGGGAGGGCCCCCTCCACCGCGCCAAACCCCGCAAGACCCCCTCGAACGGGGGCGGGGGAGGTGAGGCGGGGAGGGACCAGCCTCGCAGCTGGGCTGGTCCCTTAAAAAATAAAAGGAAAAAAAAAACGGGGGGGGGGGGGGGGAAGGCGGGGGGGCGGGGAGAAAAATATAAAATGATAGTCTTCAAGCGGAGCGGTCTCTTCTGCGGAGGGAGGGCGGCGAGCCCCGAGACCCCCCCGGCGGGGTGGCGGCCCCCGCTCTCCTCAGGTGAGGGGGCTCCGGGAGGGCCGGCGAGCCGGCGGCTGCCGCGGGAAGGCTCCGCGCCGCCCCGCTGCGGCGTCCCCGCGGGGGCAGTGGGCGGAGGGCCCCCTCCCCGAGGTCTCCTCGGGAGGGCGGGGAGGCGGCGGCCGAGCCCCGGGCTCTCCTCAGCCGGAAGGGCCGCGGGGGAAGGGCTCGGAGCCCCACAAATCCCGGCCCCGTCGCCGCCGTGCGCCGAGACAGAGGGACGCGGCGGCCGCTGCTGCTGCTGCTGGCGGAGTCGGTGCCCCGAAGCCCCCGCCGGGTCTCCTCCTCGCTTCTCCTCAGCGGTGCCTCTGTCGGCGGCTGCCCGGCCGCGGCATCCTGGTCAGCCAGCTCTCCCTCAGCGAGTCTCCCCCATGTCGCGTCGCAACCGGAGTGGGGAGGGGAGGAGAGAATTCTTCCGCCGCTTAATTCCGAGCCCCTTTTTCTTTAATGGCGGCCACTGTGACGAGAGTCGGGGCCCCCCTGCCGCGCTCTCATTGGCCGGCGCGCCGTCACGTGGGCCTGCACAGCGATGGCCGCCGTCGCCGCTGGGGGGAGGAGGGTGCAGCGGCGCGGCGCGGCCACCAGGCGCCTGCTCGGCGCTGGAGAGCCGCGCGCCTTCCTCGTTGGGAGGCCGCCATCTAGCGGCCGTGCTGGGCCGCGGCGCAACGGCCTGCGCAGCTTTGGGGGCGCAGCGGCCGCGGGGGCGCGTGTTCGAGTCCCGCCGCTCCAGCAGGCCCGCGGCTGGCAGGCCGCCGGGCCTGGCCCTCGCTGTCCCCCTAATGCCACCGCCCCGGGAGCCGTCGTGGTCAGCATCTGGGGGCTGATCGTGGCTTCCACCCGTGCCGGTCAGCCTGGGGCCAAAGGCCGGGCAGGGCCTGTCCGACCAGCAAAGCCAGCATGGCCCTGCTGCTCTTCTGCACCTCCCACCCTTGGCAGAGGCTTCCCGAGATCCGTGCTCAACGCTGCATTGCCGCTTTGCAGAGCAAATTCCATAGCAAGATTCTCAGAGCCCTTTCAAAAAGATAGGCAAGTATTCGGAAAGCTTGTATTAATATTTAATGCAAGCGTTAATGCTTTCACTAGTCCCACAGATATCATCTCTGCTGGAGCAAACTGTACTCCAAAATTCAATTTTTTTTCATGCACACACATTGTGCTGTTTGTGAGGATGAAGTAGGTGGTTTCTCTGTTACTATATGCACAGATTTGCAGAAGGACTTTGAGATTATTCAGAATCAAGACGCTACAGTGACAGTGAAAGCTATTTTTAAGAGATATTTGGAAAGTATACACGTCTTGCTAATCCTCTCGTATTACACATTAATTTTCTATGCAATGGTTTGCATGTAGAACGTAAAATTTCAAGTTACTATATACAGAATTTTTTAACTGCAAAGTTAAAGTGAAAATACAAAGCAGTGTAAAGTGCCTGAAGTAAAAGAAAGACTTGAAAGTCTCAGCTAACATGACATTCACATTAAAATATGATACGTTCATGCAACAGCAGCACATTGCATCACAACTATGCAACATGATGATGTTTCAAAGGCCCTGCAAATTATTTCAGGACTCACGAACAAGACGAGTGGCAACCTTCTGCAAATGTCTTGATAGAGTAGGAGGAAAGAAGGACACTCTATAAATAAATTTATATGATAAGTTAAAAAAAAAGAGAGGCTAGATATTTTCACCAAGAGAAAACTTTGAAGATTTACTCACACTAAGGCTATTTTTATATGTCAGTGTAGGCAAGCAAGATTCTTCTTTTTATCTAAATAGAACCAGAGTATTTTTAACACAGGATTCATTCCCTCGCTGCTCATCGAAACACGGCAGCTGGGGACGAAGCCGGGATGCAGGGGGAGGGCGTGTGGAACCAAACCCCCTTCCAAGTGGAACAGATGGTTTTCTCCGTGGTGACTGCAGACGAGGACCGTGGTGCAAGGAGGATTCGCTCTGCGCCAGCGCTCAGAACCCGCTCCTCCACGCTGCCGTGGGTGCTGAGGGGCACGCGAAGGCCCCCCAAAGTTTCAGCGTGCCGCGTCGGTCGTTAGAGTGATTATCTCACTGTGCAGAGGCATGTTATTAAGTCACACCTCCCGCAGGAGAAATCCAATGCTTTGAAGGAAATAAAAGAAAGCAGCATTCAGCATTAGTATACAAGAACTGGTGTTTCCTCCCTCTAAGAGGAAAAAGGGTCCTTTGGTAAAACTGGGATTTGGTAGAGGGAACAGAAATCCAGCACGATGACTCCGTGTGGGCTCGGTGCACAGCAGCCGTACTCTTGCATCTCCCCACTGATTTCAGGATGACACCAAATTTCACTACTGAGAATCCATTTATTTGTTTTGCCTGAAACGGCACAGCTTAACGTCTAGAAGAGAGGATTAATCTATGTCCAACACTGGTTTTAGCACTGATTCACTTCACAGTTTTAAGGAACTGTGTCTCAGTTTTTACTTATTTGTAGAATGTGTTTTGAGATCTGGTTCATTAGTACCTGCATATTAGTCACAGTAACTACTTCTATAGGATCCCAGCACAGTCAAGTGCAGAATGCAATTTTTCCAGTAAACATAAATACAGGACAAAGAATTAAGAAAATATTGACAAAAGACAAAAGAAAACTAACACAACTAGAGATTTTTTAAGAGTCATTCTCCCCCTGCTTCATATCTGAATTACAGAACCTACAAGCCACCAGCCTTCCCAGTTACACGTACAGCGCTAAATAACGGTAAAACACACAGGATAACAATCCTACCCATGTTTGGCAAATTTTGCACCCAAGACATCGCTTGCCCTTTGCATACTATGTGCGCTATTTAGGAAATAAAGCCTCCTTAAAAAATGGGGAAGAGGTAGATTAAAAAAACATTGGGGAAAAAATGCTATTGAAAATATGCTTTCTATTTTTTAGGTAGGTTCTTATATAGTTCTCATCTCTGCAACTTCTAGAAGTGCATTAAGCTGCATAATTAGCATCTGTCACATGTAGCCTTTTCCCTCCCTCTTCCTCTCCCTAGAGGGAAACTGCATGAAGAAATTTTAATACCAATTTTTATATACACTGTGCAGTGCATTCTTATTAGGAAAGATACAGTCAAGTAAGTTTCTGCTTGATCTTTGTGTAACATAAACTTCACCACTTTAAAAAAATCCGCTACTGATCCAATTTAAAAATTAACTAGTCTTTTGGAAAGACAACGGTGGTGGGGGTGAGGGTGAGGTGATCCCCGTTGCATCAGATTTAAACCAATGGAATTGTTGGGAACTGGGCAGTTAACACCAGTCACTCGTCTTGGAATTACACCCTTACACTCTCACACAGTCACATTGAAACATCTACCCTAAAGTAGTAAGGGACAGATTATTTTCCCCTTTAGTCAAAAGTATTTATTTTGACAAGAATAATGATATTTTTAAAAGCACTAAAACAAAAAGTAGAACTCTATATTGCTTTTTCATTCACATTAAAAGATACTCCACTGCTGAATATAAAAAGTCAATGGACTACAGTATCTCCTAGTGAATCTCTGTAGATGAACTTAAAAGAAGATGCTACCTTTTAGAAGTAAAGACTAAAAAGACAGACATGCAGCTTAAGAACAAGAGCAACATGAAAAACAATGATGTTATTTAGCATTTGATTTCCATTCAGACTCTCTCCTAATTTTTCAAAGTATTTATTTTCTACTTAATTAGTTCAAAGAAAATTGAGATTATACATATTGCCAACAACCTGAGGTATGAAGTGCAGACTGAATGCTTAAACTTCAGCTACAGAGGTGGTAATTATTGTAATTGGTCCATGTGAAGCAAATATATCGAGTAGTACAGAGTTCAAACTCATGCCAGTCAGTCTCCAGTTGGCACCAACAGTTCTATCAGGAGGATACAGAGGTCTCAGCAGGACTTATTATTGGCAACTGTTCAACAGTTCTCTTCTCCAAATGGTTTCAAGGGGATTTGGGTGGGAAGAAAGATAATTTTTAACAAATTAAACTACCTAAAAATGGCTAGATGCCCAGAGCCACCTAGTCTGCATTAGTCACTACTACCAAACAATTTTAAAATGAAGATTAAAAATATCATTACTGTAAAGACATGTCTATCCGGCTTTAACAACACAGATCACTGCAGAGTTATCCAGACATGTACTGTACACCATACTACAAGTATGCGTATAACTACATCCAGAGTAAAAGGTACAGCAGAGTATTTACACAGCGTGTGTTTCTCGGAAAACAACTAGCTCAAGTTACTGGAATCCAAGTATTCCTATAAGCACATGCCATATAGTTTCAAGAAACTAGAAGACCACTTACTTTTTAATTAAAAATGACAATAGCAAAGCCTCCATGGGAGATAAGATTAGGGGGACTGTTTATTTCCCATTAGTATCTATCTTACAGCATTTGTAAGGTGTCCATAATTGTGGTGTAAAACATAATTTAGATTTGCACTGAGACTTTTCACAGGAGACTCTGCTTTGTGCCACACGGGCGTTCAGCTGCTTTGTGTAGATTTTGCAGGAATGTTTTTTTCAAATGGTGAATATGTCATTTTTAGCAGAGGTCTCCAAGACAAGATTTGAGTTTAATGCACAGCAATAAAAAGAGGAATATAAGAATTCTTGCTCTCTTTAGTGTCAGCTTTGGTTAAGACATATGAATGCACATGAATAGTCTTGTTAGAATCTCTGGGGCTACTGACATTCAAGATCTAACATATTATTACTTCTGACCAGAACATTAGCTGCTATGCAGTAAGGAGAAGGGAAAGAGAAAAAGATAGGACCACTCCCTCACCAGACAGAAATTTTTATGTATTTCTCTGGTTGGAAATCTCTGAACAGAACTTTTCTGCTGTGAAAATACAATGCTCATTTTCTCCAGTCTGAGATGAATGACTGTAGGTACTCTTTAAATCTGCAGCAGGAAAACCAAAACAAATCATCATTTAATGCCTGATCTTGCATCTTTTACTCATGGAAAGGATCCTAGTTAACTCACATAAATACAGACTGTACAGCCAAGTACTGCATCCTTGTAAAGGATGCATGCTTATCAGAAGAAAGGTTCTAGCATTTCTAGCTGCTGACTCTATTTTTTACCACTGAAAGTTCCTTTGAATTACTAGTTTCAGATAAAAATAAGCTAATTAAAGAATTTAGTTAAAATAAGATAATTTTAATTCAAACATTCAAATGTCAGTATGTATCAAATCTGGGTACCACTACAACAGAAAGGTTCATTCACCAGAAGCAAAAATCTTACAATGTGCTTCTGGCTGAGTTAAGAGCAAACATATTTCAGATCTTTTTAGTTGTTAACAATTTGTTGCCAAATAAATTGAAATTATTCAAAAAGCATGGAAATTAGTTTAATCAGTACATGTCTTCTGAAATTTGAGATGAACGAGTACCTTTCATTTATAGTGCAGCAAAAAAGAATATCCTGCATTTTGCAACTGAAACTACCTTTAGTCCACATTCACGAGTCACAGCATGTCAGACAAAGAAACGGATTTGTTTGGTGCAAAAAATGATAGCAGACCTTTACATATTTGAAGTGCAACAGATGGTCTTCCAACCAGAGCATAATGACTGGCAGACAGTACACTTCGTTAGAGTGGCTTGGAATGTCTTCAGCAATTACACAGAGAGTGGTTGGGAGGGGAAGCCCTGTCATCTCTGTGATTCTTCTCATGTAAATAGCTGTGATTTTCCTGTTTAGATGCTAAAAATTCTATCTCCTAAGACCCAACAAGCTAGCCAGTGAACTGGAAAAGGAAGCACCTTTGGCTGTCCCAACCACTATTCAAGATGAGGGTCCAGACATTTTGTCACCTGAGAAGAGAGATCTAAGTAGAAACAAAATGATTAGCATTAAGAGGAAACAACTTTGGGCAGGTAAGTGTAAAACCATTAATCCATAGTCAAGTATTCAATGGAAATTAAATTTATGAAAAAAAAGAAGCTTTAAAACAAGATCCTTCAGACTTTTAGAAGCTGGGAGGTCTACAGATACAACATGCAGAATATCTAGGGAAAAAACCCAAAAGACTAAAATACTGAATAACCACCTCCTTCCTTTGTAAAACGTGACTGTCCAAGAGTCTTCTTCAACATGAAACACTGTAGCTACAGTTCTTCAGGGCAGGGTAAAGCAAGCTTTTTTGAGGTTGTGACAGTCTTTCCATTTTCAGAAACAAGCTATTCCACAAGCCAGCAATTAAGAGTTATAATAAACAAGAAGAGTAATAAAATGCTGATCTTTAATACTTCATATGTGGGTTAGAAAAATTTAACTTCTCTCTTCCTCTCTTCCCCCTAATCCTAGAATTAGTCTTTTCTGTTATAAAATCTTCTCCACCAAATTCACCCCGAGTAAAATTTTATGTGGCAACATAAACAACACCCAAACCTGCCTTTTAACAATGTAACTTTAATGTTGATGGAATCATAACTGCATTACTCCCTCTCCAATTAGCAGCACTATTCTTTATGTTTGCTTACGAAGCGTAAACTGTTCACTTGTCACTACAAAGACCTTCTGTAGAGGACTTAAAAAAACAGCCACAGCAATTAAAATGACAACAACAGAGGTGGATTGGTCACATTATGATAGAAAATATCCAGCTGTTTCTTTCCAGCAAAAGGACACACCAAATATATGAAATACTATGGCCAAATTTTGTGAGTCTACATAATGCTGATGAATATTCTGACAAAAGTACAGATTTCCAAGAAAGGAATAGACTAATATAGAACTAAATCTAACCTCACAGACTGATTTTTTTTTTCCACCCAATCAGGATTATCACTCGTCCTTTTTACCCATACAAATTTCTCTTTTCACTAGAACCATAGATTCTCTCTTCTGTGACAAATTCTCTAAAAATAAGAAAAAATGTGGGGTTTGTCATCCAAAATAAGCAAGGCAAAAAGTAAACTTACAGGGTTAGAATAAGTAAATCAGATTTTAAACTTACTTACTTCAGTTGTGTTGAAAACATTCTAAGAGTTAATTAAGACCATAAGTCTCATTACACCCAGGCTATTACTTATAAAATGCTAACCTCTGTGACAATCACATTTGTCTCTGCTGTGGGTTCCTGCCTGTTCTGCTTCACAACAGTAAAAACATGGGGAGTTATTTGTAATACATGTAGGGATTTTTTATAATTATTTTAAACATACATTTAAATAATAAAAGAAGTCTGGAAAGTAAATGTTTCAGGTTAGCTTCTCCTAGTTAAGATTATAGGGACTGAACATCTGAAGTGATAAGGGAGGTTTGATTTCTAATACCACAAGAAAGACAGTGAGAAAATAACTGACACATACAGAACCAGCGATTCAGGGCGGAATAAAACCAAACCCTGTCTGTAGAATCCACCTACAGATATGTCCTTGGAGAAAAACTGATGTGAAAATTATCAGAAAGATTTTCATTGCTGTTTCTTTTCTGGAAGTTTTTGCCTCTCATAACAGCACAGATACGGCAAGTGATACGTATCAGAATTCATCCATGCATTATATTTTGCACATCAAATTAAGTTGATTATCCATGACTTTTTAGGCAAACACAGGAATGCAGAAAACATGTCAGCTGTTATATATATATATATATAACACACGGGCATTTCACTCCTTACTTTACATTTAGAAAGAGCATCAGATAATGAGCTCAACCATTACAATGTGAATAAATTTCATTTGCAAGTTCAGAATTATCTCTGACTCCTTATCTGTTTTGTGAACCAGAACTTACAGGTAGCTCATAACATTTGTCTTCTGAGTTGTGTTTGTCTCCAGAGTAATTCCCATAAGTGGCCAAAAGCTTTAATGTCTTCTTCTTTGTGCTTTCAGCCATAATATTTTTCATAAGCTGAGAATTTACAGACTCAAAACAATTACTGCAAAATACAGAGGACCAGAAGGGGAAAAAAAAAAAACACATAACCAAAACCCTGTCTTTCCCGTTCCCTAAATTGCCAGATTTCATCTTCAGATTTTATGCCTGGAAATTAGCTAAAATATTTCAGACTATAATATATTACTTCTGTATGTTTCTTCTGACAATTGCTTGACAACAAGCATCTCTCTCTCTGGGAGTATTCTGTAGTGAATTTATTCACATCAGGAAGAAAAAAATATTAGAAAGGTGTCTAATTTTACAGTTTGCAGATTAGACAACAATGACAAACAATTTACTGTGACAGCATGGGCAAGACACAACCTTTAACCATTCTGCTGTTTTGCGGACACACAGACTGCCTTTTTCATCAATAGCCACAAGAAACATTAGACTGCCAAAAGTTTTGCAATCAGCAGGTTTTGACAAACCAGTAATAAATCCTGAGGAATTAAAAAAAAGTCTGAGCAATATCTCATAAATATAATTATTCTTTGCAGATGTTTGCTATTTAATATAATGGAAAGAATGCTTTCTTCCATCTGGCCAAGTAGTATCAGACAGCATTTTTGCTAAAAAAACCGAGCACAAGACTGTTCAATCACAAAAGGTAAATTCCTTGACATTAGGCTGATAAAGTAATTTGAGATTTTTTAATATATGTGTTCCATACAATAATTACACTTTATTTTGTAGTTTACAAAAATCTATTCACAAGAGTACAGAAGCTTGTCATGCATTCTTTATTTTCAAAGAATAACCCTCATCCATGTAAACAGTCCAATCGAAATCACACTGCTTGCATATGAAGATTACTGGATAAAGCAAATAATATCTTATTGGAATGTATTGGAAACACAGAAATCAGAATATCTTTTGTGACTTGTTTCGCAGCCTCCTGTAAGTCATATATACAACACAGCGTGAAAGTAAAGCTTTACAATCACAAGCCGTAAGGTAGTAACTGTACCTGTGTTATTGCCTTTGTTGGCCAATTCACTCATATTTGCCTCAGAAAGGACTGACTACCCATCACTAAGTCAGAAGGGAAAGCACTGCAACAATGGCTTAATAAGATGTCCATTGTTCTTCTGAAGTCCTAAGCTCAGGACGCTTCACATGCTCAGGAAGCTAAAGCTTTGAGTCGCTCTTAGATACTCAAAATCAACCAGGTTTAGAAGGTACTAGGTACTAGAAATGCTGTCTGCTTTCAAACTCAATGGGTCTTTCTGCTCACAGAAGTCTTGCAGGATTCTACAGTGAAATAGAAAAGAGTCCAAACGTGGAAGACTTGAAAACTTGGCCCCAGAATGACTGCAATATACACGTAAACCATTAAGTTGCAACTGCAGTGTAGGAGTGGAGATGAAGTTGTAGCTGGAAGTTGAATCAAATCCCTTTGTATGAAGTGAATGACCACTACTTAATACCATATTTTAAAAAAATAGAATTCTATGATCTGACCAATATAAAACTGGGTTCTATTTGTCTATATATCAAAAGCTCTAGCACGCTTAGTCAAAAAAGGTCTTCTTTAAATAAATAACTTTCTGGAAGATTGATGTTTGTTAAGTACTGGATATGACCTGAATATTAGCATGTTTTACAAAACTGTAACTTTGCAGTGTAATTCCAATAAGGCTGCAGACCTTGCAGAACTTTCAAAGCAGAAAACTAGGGAGAAGGCAAAACACTTCTCATGCCAGAAAGACCTAGAAGATTCAGTGAAGAAACTGATGGAAAGCACCCTTCGTCTAAAGGTAGATATCTGCAAGCCACAGTAATTGCAGTGAAACAACCAAAAGGCCATACAAACGATACGACAGCACGGCAGCCATAGAGCAGGACATTCCAGTGACATATGGATCCTGAAAACACAAACTTCTGGATTACAGCATCTGGAAGTACAAAAGAGAATAAAACTCCACTTGTCATGCAGAGCAGGAGCCTATGTCAACAAGAATCATGTGCTCATACTATTGCTCAAGAGATGTACTTGAACTACTTAAAAAATACATGGAAGGTATGCGCAAACTGTTTTGCCTCTTGTGCCTCTTTCATTGTACAGAAGTGCACGCTAGCCAGGATTCAGAATACCCTATTCTGTAGTAAGTGAAAAAATATGAGCAAAAGAAATCTTGTCAATACACAGTCATCCAGTGTATTACCAGAAGATGGGAGGATGACCTTCATAAAGCACAAGCACAGATAAAACCAATACAAATATACATCAGAATATCATAAGTACACTTACCACTGAAAAAAAATTGTAGGTAAATCTCTCTCCTGAGGAAGGCTATAAGACTATTCTCCTTTTTTTCAAATCTACATCACCACTGAAGTCCTGTAAATAAACATTCTCTTGCAAATAAAGGGGTCGTCTTCACTTTTTGGGAATTGCAGTAAGAACTGCCTTACAAAAAAGATCCCATGAGTCAGTTTTATTCCTATGAGTAATCTCCTCAAACAGCGAGGAGAAAACATGAACTAAAATTACTTGCACAATCATGTTTCATAACTGTTCCTAGCCTAGCGGTATTGGTCCTTCCCTTTCCCAAGTACAAAAATGTACAAACTTTTCTCCCTCTTTTACTAAGAGGAAAAAAAAAAAAAAAAGGCTGCTTATCCTTGGATACTTAGTTTGGAGGAGTTGAAAACAATGGAGCACTGTGTGCCCCACTCATCACATAGGCTCCGAAAAAAAAAAGTATGGAAAAGAATGCACAAAGTATGTAATTACTGTTTCACAAGATAATTTCATTATTAATACATCCCCAAAGATAGCATGCACAGTACTGCAGTTTAATTAGATGATAACTGGAAGGGGTTTGAATTTATGAGGTAATAAATATATTTTGGACTAATAAACTCCATGGCTGAAGTGTTTATTAATCTAGAATATAAAGATTATATAGTTGATAGGAGACAACCTCAGGTTGCACTGAGATGCCTATTGTTTATATATTTGGAAATTAATATTCTCCTTCTTTTGGGAGCTAGATCAGAAAGCCAAGATTGCTGTGGATGATACTGAACGATACTAGAAACTGTCCAGCAACTATTTGTTCTCAAAGGCAAAGACTATTTAAGTCTCAGAAGATGTTACATTTTAAAAGTTTCACATTTAAATCAATTTGTCACCTCCTAAACTATTAAGTACTGCAAATATACCCTCTATACTATGCTTTCTGACAGTGGTCAAAATGTCTTATTCTGATGGTAAGAAAGACAGATTCCCTCATAGAATAACCAGGGCCTTTACAAGACTAACAGACCCCTCCCCTGCTCCCCCCAAGTACTCATTTCTGTCTCTATTTTCCTGCTTTTGGATTCACCTGCAGAACTACACCATGTGGTGAGCAAGCACATCAATTTTAATGTCTCATTAAATTTTTTTCTTTTCTTAACTTCATTCTATAAACTTTTTGCCTAGTACAGCACATTAAGGATTTGGAAACTAACTGTTCACCACTATGAGGATTTATACCCTAAACAGCTGTGCCAAGAAGTCAGAGGAATCAAATGGCATAATCTATTAACTCGTCCTCCGGTAGTTACAACTAGAGCTTTATAAATCGCCACAGAGATCAGTCCATTTAAACTACATTTCTCTGTTACTTTAAAAGTGTCAATGTCCCACACAGGCAAGAGAGAAGACCAAATTCACTCCAGGAAAAAGTGTGCATGATTGAAGTCGAAGACCAGGTTGCTTAAGTCAAAGCTAAATTTAGGCCCGAGAGAACTACAGAGAAAGGAAGAAACCCTAGGAGGAACAGCGTGTGGCACCCTCTCCTTGCAGATGAAACAAGACTAACAAAAGCAAAGGGAACCCTACCCACACATGACTGAGTGATGATTAATGCTGCGGCATTAATGGACAAAAGCAGGGAAATCCTGCACGTGTCAGAAGAGCCACGGCACTCTGGGGCAGAAGCAAGGCGACGAGGAAAGGGGTAAGACACGTACCATCTCAGATTTGTTGGCAAGAAAAAATCCTGCTTCTCTGAGCCAGTCCATCATGAGTGACAGCAGTAAGAAAGTTGTGTTACTGAGGGCTGTAAAGATCTAAAGATATGCAAGAAAAAGTTTATTAATTAGCTTAGGTGATCCAAATACAATTGGCCATGGGTTCAGACACCTTCCAGTCTGGCTCCGTAGGTTCAGAGCAAAGGCCTCAACACTAACTCTTCAGAAGACCATACCAATAATTAATGGAAGACGAGGATGACTGCCATTTCCAAAGCTCCTGCTTTTTAATCCCCAGGCTTACACACTCTCTCCAAATGAAACCAGCAACAGAGCTAACTTTCCAATATTAAATCTCTAGGCAGTATGTTATTCATACAGCTTATGTAGATGTCTTTACCCTCTGGAAAAACAAAGTTTAAGAAAAATGGTTCTATCTTTGGGGAACAGTTTAAGTCTCAGGATAACTACATTAGGAAATCTAACTCTATTACTTTGTATCTTACATTTTATTACTAGATTGGTAATAGGAAATTACCAAATAAAATTGGTATTTTACTTGGTAATTTTTTTTCCGTGGGCCTCGTCTAATATGAAAGATGGTGATCATCAAATTTATTCAAGTTTTCCTGTCAACAACATCATTAACCAAATCCCTCAATTTCAAAGTAAATAAAAGCATCTGGGCTTCTCGCACAGCAAGACTGACTTGCATATTTAAGCCTCATATATAGATGAATTTGCACTGGACCAAATTTGCATATTAATGAAGGACTAATTGCTCTTTGCAGTCAATTTTATGCAGATGAATTTGCTCCTCTCAGTACAATTTTCATAATGTTCAGAAAGAACTGAAAAATTTAAAACTTTTTGAAAGTACACAAATGTTAGACAATCAAGGAAGAAATATCATAATGACATCAAACAGCTTTACATTAAATTGTACATAATTCATCTTTTATATTGTTGCTTTATTTTAACAGACTCCCACAAAGAACGGAACAATTCACAGAATAACTTCAGCCTGTTCCCCCTCCTCGGTCTCAAATTTTAAACAGCTTGTAACAACACATTATATTATCTTGTTTCCAGCTGGAAGAATGGAGCCTGAATTTTTAGGAGAAGTTAAATTTGCTAAACAGGAATTTATTCTCTCTCAGTCATCCTCATGCCACAGGTCAGTTAGGAGATACCCTACCCACCATGATTTCAAGGTAGTTTTTACCCAGTTTTGCACTGTTAAGAAAAAGCTCAAGGCCCAAATCCCTGTTCAGCCGCTCCTTCGGAGCTAAAGTACGAAATACAAAGAAAAAGATAGGAGAGTACATGGGAAAGAGAGACATCAACAAACGCCAAGGGAAAAATCGTAATGCTAGCGATGAAAGGGGAAAATATAGATACTGGAGTAGAAGAAAGGGAGTGGAAATGGAAGGAGAGAAAAATGATGATTCAATGTGTACATTCAGGTCTAGCTAGAAAGAGGAAAACTGCAGGGTTTGGGAGAAAGTTCAAGAGGAAGCAAACAAATAAAAGAGAAAAACGCAACACAAATGTACCCACAAAAAAGTAAAAGAACAGTAAAGATAAGGAAACCAGAAATAAAGTGATAATCAAAGAAATAGATTAAAAGAAGATATGAAACATACAGTTTTTCCTCATTCTGTCGGAACATAAGGGCAGAGTTACTGGAAAAGTATGAGTCGTCTGAATTTGCATGTATAGCCTTCCTCTTGCCAGAGAGAAAAGCCTTTTTTAACCGTGAAGACCGATAATCATAGTATTTATATGTATCATAAAATCCCTTACAGAAGATTATTTTAATCAGAAAAGGAATAGCATAAAAATTGTATCTTTAAATGACTCCAAGGCCTTTTGTAGAAGGAACACATGAATGCGGTTCACAGTCACATCTGCTATATCTTTGATTGCATTTGTTGCCCTTCTCTACAGCCTTTATTGTTTCATTATCTCCTTTTTAAGATACACAGTACACAAGATGCAGATGTATGATGGGTTTATAGTGGTATCAAAAAGATTCTTGTGTTTTCTCTTTATTTCTTTTCTAATAATTCCTAGCATCCTACTTGCTCTCTACATAGCATCGAGCTAATAGATCTCCTATTTTGTTCCTGAGAAACATCACAATTTTTCATGATTAAAATAAAACAATCTTCAGCTGAACATCTTTTGACTGAGCTATAGAGTCCTTCCCAAAGACGAATCAGAAGAGCACAACCTCCTGAGCCTCAGATGCAAGGTGGAGGGAGCACAGAAAAACTGCCAGAAGGTCGCTCTGCAGTCTCTGCTTTTGGTCTTTCCAACCTTGATGACAGAAGCCACAACATATGGAGCATTTGTTAGGATACGCTCCTCCCCTGAGCAATAAAGGCAATGGCAAAGGCTTTAGGGCAGAAGAGTTGGCAGAAAATATCAAACTGAGGGGAAGGACAGGAAAAACGACCAAGAAGCTCTCACTAGCATTCCAAAATAGAACAGGCCACAAAACAAAGACAGATAGACTTATAAAAGAGTAACAGTAATAGCTGGAAAAGAATGAAAAATGCTCTACCAGGAAAACATTGCAATGCTACCGCTGAAGAATTTTCACCAAGGAAACAGGACTTCAGTTCAGCTATCAGCCCGGAGGTCTTGCTTTTAAAAGTTTTTTGAAAACAAACTACAGTTCTCTGTGTACTTTTGGAATACATTTTATTCTGGATTATGGATTCAAAATGTCTTCCTATTTTGCTCACAGAGAGGAATGAAGGGAAATGCAGCCTCCCTTATAACTTCTGTATACAGAATTTGAAAACCTGCTACGGGCACTCCTCCTTTTTTTCCAAGAGATGTCTGGTTCAAGTGATTAATGCTGTGTGAATGTAAACAAAGATAATTATTCAAACAAGAACAAGATGTTCCACCCAAAATGATTAGCTTTTTCAGTGGATGAGATGCCTACTTCTAATCACCAAGAAAGGTTAACCTGACCAGATTTAATTAGCTACTTAATACCATAATAAAGATGCATACATAATTGGTGAGGAAAAGACTGCAGAAGCAACACTGAACCCAAACAAAATACCTCCATCAAGCACAAAGCCTGGGCTGTTATTACATGATTGCACTGATAAAGGATTCCCAAGTTTTTATATCCACTATACACACTTTTGCAATTGTCTGTGTAGAACTTCACCTGATTAATAATAACAAACATATATTAAACAAACCAAAAAAGCAAGAAATAACATTCCTAAAATTCAATGATAAAACAAACCCAATGATATTTCTTAACATTGTGCTTCAAATTTACAGATGAAAGTCAGCTGGTTTCTACAGATTATTTGAGGACTACAGCCTTAAAGTGAAACAAGTTACTATTTCCCCATAATCAAAAGAACTAAAAAAACGTTCATCACTTTTTTGGAATCACAGCAGCTCAAATAACCCCTGCAAAGCAAAATTCTGACTCTGAATTAAGAGACCGCTCTTCCTTCTTAAGTGTATTTTAATAGCTACTGCTCTGCAGAACAGATGTTTTCAAGTTTTGTGGGTACCATAAATATTACGGACTAGGCAATACATTTTAGAAGGCAGTTCTCATTATTCTGCTAACATTTGATTTCTGAATGAGAAGGACTACATCTTATGGAAGATTTTATAATATATATATATAAAAGGAAATATCAGACAGATGTTTTCAACACAGAGTTGATATTTGCAGTGAAAAAAAAAACCCACTAGTTTTACTCTTGAATATTTCCCCAATAATGAAATGAAAGCTTTCTATTACAATAATAAAACAACTTGCAAGTATTCAAATGTTATATATTGGGAATACTGAAAAATATATTACATTTCACAGAATGTTAGGAAATTTTATTAACCTTGTACCTCTGGATAACATGTATAGCACTTGCTGGTTGAAGCAGGTTGTATCTAAAAGTGTTACCAAATAATGAGTTTTGCAGTAGAGTACTGGGCATGACACCTTCCATTTTCTTTCAGTAAAGTTTAAACATCCCTTAAAATAAACAATTCAGTGCAAACCAACATATCTGATATTGATTTATTCTATTCATAAAAAGTAACAACATAACGGTAAATTCAATCTATTCAATGAGAAGTTTATGAGCTTAAATATATCAAAAGGGCAATGAAAGCTAATATATAGTGATTAAATAACAATCTGTGAGAAAGAGACACAACTTTCAATTCCATTATACTGCAATCATATACTGACAAAAAGCAGGCTTTGAATTGTTTCAAAGGAAGCTGCAGCCATTGCCCTTTTTAACAGCTTAGAAGTTCACAAGGAAAGATTAATTTATAATTTAACTGAAGTGTATCTCAAATAAAGTTTTTGATTAAAATCTAAATTTCTGAGCCTCCTGGCAGTGCCAGTATTGCTGAAACAGGACATCAGCTGCAACGCCAGCAATTCTGGAATGCAATGCCATAAACTGTAAATCAGTTCTGTCCTACTTTAATACTGGTTTAACAATAAAAGAAGAACTTTGATGTTTAATATTTCAATAGTATAATTATTCCTTCTGAACTAAGTCCAGAAGGATCCTTCATGGATACGCAATGCATAACAACAACCAAGAGAACATGGTTTTGCTACACTTGGAGGCTTTCATTTGTAGGACCCAGTTGAAAGGTACAGTACAACTTCTGCGTGCTGCAGGAGATTCCGCAGAAAGGGGAAATACTCTCCCATGATGAAGATGATGCCAGTGGTTCCATGCACAAAATTGAACAACAAAGCTTATATAATGTCAAAGCCGAGAACTGTGAACAATATCCACTACAGTTGCTTAGAAATCATCACCAGCTGGCTATCCTGGTGCCTTGGTTTTGAAACACAGACACAAAGGTTGCTTTCTTCATCATGTTTTTGAAGTTATGATCTGAGCAACCAAAGCCTCCCTTTCCCTTCTCCCTTCTCTCCTACCTTTTGCCACTTCAGGATGGATGAACACAGAAAAAATTAGATTTTTAGGAGGAACGCCTATAATTATGAGCTAAGTATTGTCTCTGAACATTTAGGGAATTGGTAATGTTCAGACGCCTTATTTTTTCTGTTTTGGAGGAAGGTTAGAGAGAAGGTAAGTTCTGGATCTGCGCTACAACCAGGGAATCCAGGGCGATTATAACCGCAACTGTCAATTTTTGCCAACCATATAGGACATTAGAAATACAAAAACATTTCCTGCTACTTAAATGGATCCAAGATACTACTGTAAATACAATCACCTGCTGTAACAGAGTAAACTCTCATATGTTCAAGGAAATGTGAGAGAAAGATGTCATTCATACTGCTGCTACTTCTACCATGTAGTTCCAGGGCAATAAAGATAAGTTATATAAAGCCATGCTCTTCAACATTCAGTTACTAATTGGGCTCTCAACACAAAAGTATCATGAAATGTAAAGTCTAGTTTCAGCTCTATTGCCTGGGATGGTACACTGCACAGTTCAATTACAGGAAGGAACTATGACAGCTGGAACAGGCTCAGGAAACACAGATTCATCTGAGATTTGAGTTGATGAAGTCTATCAATATGTTGACATAGGATGTAGACTCTGAGATTCTCTCCCACAGTTTTCCTTCAAAAATGCCGAATTTGTAGCTACATTCAAGTTTTAGCACAGGCTAAGGTCCTCCATACAGCAGCAGTGAGATACGATGTCTCAAACTTGAGGTACCCTCCCAGCTGTGCCTGTCTGCATTAATCATGAACCAGAGCCATGGCCCATTCTCTCCTGTGCTTGACTTCAGCCCACGCGTGCACTGAGGTGGTTACTTGTAGGCATAAGACTTGTAGATCAGGGCCTAACAAAGGCTCTACTAAACACATACACACTCAAAAAGAGAAAAAGATAACCAGCACTCTCCAGAAGGCAGAGTTTGCAGTCCCACACGTATCATTAAGAAATGCTCCTAAAAATGTAAGCTATATAGTGATAATTATAATAATAATTGCTATTAAGATCAAAATTCATATTGATTAACATCTGAGTACTGGACAATAGCACTCACCTTTAATAACAATTGCTACCCTGACTTCTTACAATTAATTAATTTTGAGAATAAGGAATCTTTATAACTGAATGCAAATAAGGACACCTGCTTCATCCAAGTAGTACGAAACTGGTCACTTAATGAAAACAAGATGGACTGTCATTCCCTTTTGATCATCGCATTCTTACTCCACAGTTTTCAAGGGCAATGTAATAGCATGGGAACTGAAATAAAAACTAAACTGCAGTTTATTTTCTCAAGAATTATTTACTATTTGCATTATTTCAAAATGAAAAATAACTACATTTCTCTTTATCTTGTATACTTGTATAAACACTCAGACACTTTACACACAATTATTCTTAGTGCTTAGCGACTTCAGTCCAGAAAGTGTATGTACACTTCTGTCTAGGCAGATCAGGATCTACAGATTACACGTGCACAGAGAGGGAGTGCGCATATGCAGCCATTTGTATGTAACAAAAGCAGAGCACTATTTACTACCTAAAGCAGGTGGGTCAGTCCACTTTTGAGATCTCTGCAGACTTCTGAAATCAGGATGATGTGTTTGGAATTCTTCCTCTCTTCTCCACTGCTGAAGTAACTCAGGCAAATGCATGTTGGCAGCTCCTTTAAAGGTTCAGACTAACCAATTTTACATAATAATCCTCACCAGCATTAAACAAAAACACACAAATACCAGCTAGCACAAATACTAAAGTCCAAACTTGTATTACTCACATACAAAATACACAAAGTCTGAATAATTTTTCAGTTAAATCAGAAATAAACTAGAAATAATTTCTACACTAAGTTGGACTGTCCATGAGACACATTAATCTCTTAGGAGCGAAGTCTGCAGCCAGAGTGAAGTTCCAGTAACAAACTGGTGTGCTTCTGGAGGCAACTGAGGAACGGCAAAGAGATCAAGACATCTCCAGACCTACTGGTTCCTATCAAATCAAGAAAATCCAGTTTCCTGGAGTATTATGAGCCCCTGCTCAGAACAGTTCTGTCAAATGCAAAGCACAAGTCTTCTGTATTAAAGAACCCGCTTATTCCACAGCTCCTAATGACCGTTTGCCTCAACACTGATGTGCATGGCTTTTGCACACCTTGTATATTAATTTATTTGTTGCTGGGCATAAGAAAAGCTTAAGTCATAACTCTCTGAAATACAAAACGAAAATAATCTATTACAAATCTAAATTTTAATTAACTATTTTACTTCAGCATTGCATTTTATCGCTACAAATTACTTGGAGGTATACGCAATAAAGAAGCTCTATAGGACAATAAAATGCATGAGAATGAATACAGAAATATTTACTTTGAAACTTTCATTTCTTTTTCTCCAAATTGTTAAAAAAAAAGGTACTTGGTTGGTTGAAATAATGTGCAGACATAGTAACAGAAATATTATGTGACAGAAGAGAATGGACCAGATCCTTGTGAAGCAACTCCATTTTACCACGCACATAAAACTAAACTAGCCTCAACTTGATGCAACTGCTACAGCTCCAAAATGAATGTTAGACATGAAATAGCAAAAAGGCTGGTGAGCCAAATTTATCTTACGGGGTTTTTTTGTTGTTCTTCCCCTTCTACATTTTCAAAATACGCCTTAATGCTCTTTCCTTTCAGAAGGAAATCCAAGTCTCTCAAAATAATATTTACAATCTCAGCTGCAATCTCCTTCATGGTAACTCACTCTGGATGTTTGTTACTTTTCGTGAGGAACAGTTCTGCTCGAGTTCTCCATTTAGAACAAAACAAAACAACACAACTCTGTTTTCCTGATATACTTCATATTCAAATTATTCCAAAGTGTAGCACAGAGAAATGAATTAGGTAAGGGCATAGGGAAATGTGTAATTCACACTTGGCTGCCACGATGAGCTCACCAGTGACTGATACAGCTTTGAACATAAAAATTTTATGAGAAAAACTTTAATGAGAGATGATGTTGACCTAAATGCCAGAGTTATCACTATTATTTCCTTCAAAAAAATGGTTGATTCAACTTCCACTTCAGCAGTCTCCACTGACAAGTATTTCAGTTCAATATCTACTTCTGACTTCCATTAAAATACCTTTAGATCACTACTTAGATATATGAGAATTTCAAAAGCAATCTCCTAGATTTCTACAGTCCTACGATTTTTACACTCTCTTGTAATTAATTAAAAAGAATTCCAACTTCTTTTCTCTTTCTACCTAATTCAAAACCAGATGTAATGTACCACATCTTTCGCTACCTCCTCTCTAAATTAATAATGTTGTTCCTGTGCAGGCTTTCATAAAGTTTCCAGATGAAAATAAGCGTCTAGTGCAGTAGGTCTTTTGCTCCTGGTTACTGCTAAAAGAACTGGATACAATTTTTTCTTTTCTACACCTATGTCTATATTGCAGTGAGAAATGCAATCCAAAGCACACAGGTAGTCAGGCTGCATCTCTTAAACCAGCAGCCATATGGCTGCAGCAGCACAGCCTACAACTCCTGCCCTCCATTTCTGAGACAATGCTGTCCATGTCAGGCGGATTGGCACGAGGTCAGCTTCTCTGCGCATGTTGTAATCACACATCTGACTGCTGCAGCAATGTTGGTTGTAGGAAACTGAAACTGTAAGGTAACTTTCATGATTAAGATGAGCTATCAATAATCCTCTATTTTTAAGTACAGCATCCTATAAATCCTCCTAATTAGTAAACTAGATGTCTTCTTTTTAGCAAACAATCCCCAGCCTACTTCCTTATTTATTTTCTTGAGTTCAATTATATTTGCCACCTGCTGGCCCAATCACCTAAATGACAAATTCTGGATGTAAGGTAGAAGCTGGGCCATAAACAATAATTTCATTATAGTTCAATTTAAAATATTTGCCTGCACCTATTTTCTCTGCTTTATGAAGACTGTTTATGCTGTTTCCTCCTCCAGGGCCCTGCTGGCTGTGGGACTCTGTACTCCCATCGGGAGTTGCAGCAGCAGCACCAGCAAGAATTTTGCACAGCTCTATATCCTCTGCAGCCGACCCCGCAAGAAATTAAAGCTGAGATTCTTCTGGAGAGGAGGGACCACTAGCAGCTGAATAAAGAAAGGAGGAAAGATTTCCAGACGCGGAGTGAAAAATTGATAAAGGTCCAAAAAATCTAGTTGGCTGCTAAAAAGGACCCTTGGTAAAATAAAGGCTAGGAAATATTTCTTTAGAGGACAAAAACAATAAGACTTCTTTTGACGTGAAAAGAAATGGAGGAGGCTGTACTCCTGCTGTTATTTACCTATCACAGGGCTCTCAAATCCATCTACTCCATAAACCCAGTGATTTACATTTCCAAAAATCTTACCAAGTGAAATTCAGTCTGTAAAATGCACATCTTACAGACAAACAGTTTAACTTGAAGCATGAATTCAAATGCTTTATTCAGAGTAGCAGACTACTCTCAAGTTTACTGAAAGTAAACAGGCGCCGAAGCCATTCACTGCCTTTAAGGATTAAATGATGTAGAGGCAGCTTGCTGTCAAAGCACTCAGTCCTATCATGTACAAGCAGAAGGAAAGATCGAAGACTGAAATCTGTTTGGGTCCATTTTGTTCTTGACCAGAAATTCGACAACATCCAAATCATCAGGGTTCTACAGCTCAGGCCTTCAAAGAAACCCGCGTCTCCTTCCATCACCTTTTGAAACATAACTTACAAACCTATCTCCAAAAACTCACTGGTACATTCTGAAGCCATTACACCCTCCTCAAAAAACACAAAAATGTGGCAAAGCTGCCGTTCTGAAATTGAGTTAACAAAACTCAGTGTTGTGGTAGGAGATGATAAAAGCTATGATCCTGATTCATGAGCATTTTCCCCACTTCCCACTATTACAGAGTACATAAATCCATGCTGCTTCCTTTATAATTGCAGAAACTTTCTCTGTTATATTTTCTTATAACTATTTAAGAATACATACAAGCACAAGTTATTCTCTAGCAACTCATTTATTCCATGATTCTACATCTTTCATTTCACCAGTCCTCATGCAGATTTATTTTCCATTGACTTTCATAGTTTGAAAATTAATGTTAAGCCAATATTGGGTAAAATTATTATTTTACCATACTTTTTCTGCAATAAATAGTAATTTGGGTGAGTGAGTAAAACTGTATTATATATAAATGAAAACATTAACCAAACTGGCGGCATACAGTCAGTTAATGCCCTAATGGAGGAGCCTTGGAGAGAGAAACTGTACTGCATTTTTATGTAGCATGTGGGAAAACTGTGCAGCATGGGAGTTTTGAATGTTAATACTGCAGCTGTACTAAATCTACTGTCAGACTCTGTCTGCAAGCTAACCAGATTTAAGGAAGTACATTTTTACTGCACCATTGGAGGCTGAAAAATGGTTAACTTGGGTAAGTTCAACAGAATTAAGTTCAGCTCACTTAAAAAAGAACAGACATGAATTATGTGTACCTGTGAAACAGTCACAGACAAATAGTTCTGTATGTAGACAATTACGTGACCTGTATAAAGGTTCAAATTATGGATCAAAGAGTAACGCTTTCAACAATTGTATTTTAACACTGTGGCAATTATGCATGATAGAGAACAATTACTGTATCAGGTTCTAAACAATGAAAAATATAAAACATTTCTGTTGACCATAATTTCATGGCTTAATGTCTTTTATCTGCTCTCCTGTCTTTCTCTGAATGTACTGTAATACACTAGATGGATATCTGAGTGACCCTAGGCAGGATTCACAGATATTATTCTGCTGTAGTGTTTCATGTTTTTTTATACATTAAAAGAAAAAAAAAAGTTCTACTGCACACAGAACAAATGCTGTTCAGCTGCTGTTATCACTGTGACGCCTTTAAGAAATTTAAACAAACATGCCAGCTCTTCTGCAAGCCTTGAACTGGTTGTTTTTCCATAAGCACTGAACACAACGTTGGCCTCACTGAAGACTGTGCAGAAGACATTCTGCAGGCCCTTTCTGACAAGAGGCACAAAGAAATAACCTCTGTACAGAGAGGTTCTGTAAGATGGGATGCATGACTGGGAAGTTTGGAAAAGTATGTATGCACACATGCACACGTAAAAGTTTTGGCATCTATTACATTATAGCTGGAGTCTTAACAGTGGCTCTGACATGTTTAGCTTAGAGGCTGATTCACCTATATCTGTCCCCCTCTCCTCATGCTGTTGTTCTTTAGCTCTCCCCCCTTTCACTGGGCTGAAGAGAATCTTTTACTGGTCTGTATATACTCAACCATGTGTTCCTTGTGTACAGCCGTTGCTCACACAGTTGACATCTCCTTTTGGTCTTCTCTAGGAAGCTACTGTCAAAATTATAACTGTAGTGATTTCAAAACAAACACACAAACACACCCCCCAAGCATCAAAAGCAGAAATTACAGAGTGGTAGACCAAACTTTTCAAATTTGAATGCCTGAAGTTACACATCCAGATCCTTAGTTACACATATTAGTTTTTCACCAGACATGCTTGGGCCTCCCCAGACTAGGACCTTCCGCGTCACTCGAAAAAGGCTTTTCATTTAGGTACTTATGTATGTATTTCTTGCTTAACTTCAGATAATCAAGTCCTATGATTTTCACTTCTAAATTTTGGTGCTTCAGCTGCCACATCAATGAAAATGAGGCTGTTAACTTGCTGGAGCCTGCATGGCCCTCGCAAAACTTTTTGTTTGTACTGTTGATCTACAAGCAGTCAGAGACCTGGCTGAAACTGATGGACAAGACAGTCATTTTCTACCAAAAATAGGGAAGACAACACCAGACTTTGAATCATGCAAGCTTACATACTTCATCGTTACAAAGTCTTCTGAAAAGAACTTATATAAGAGCCTAAGATGAATTCCAATATTCCTTCACCAGTGTTTTACTTCTTAAATAGTTCTTAGTTCAGTAGTAAGTACTCTTGTAAGTAGTCTTCCATTAATTCTTTCTATTAATGAAGAAAAGTACTGAGTGACCTAAAACTAACTCTTAAATTAAGATAATCATTATCATAAACAGACATTTTTATTTGACAGTTTGAGGTATGGGTGTGCAGTGATTTAGCTCAGATATTTTAGTTCAACTGAAGACTCAGACCACAAGATTAAATGAACTAAATAGCCTCACGCTCATCTCTAATTGTATAAATCATAAAATCCCCACTCTAAAGGACAGAGTTGGAGATCTTAGCAAAAAGACACTAGTCTTGTTTCATGACAGAAGTGCAAACACACCGAATTTTCTCTGCCTACTCAGAACTGGTTTTAAGTATGCCACTGCAAGAAAAGTGTACATTACAGCAAGATAACAAACGTGTCTTGCTTAACAAACATCAGTGTTATCTCCTTTGACCAGACACCAAGTAGATGGCACTATCTCTTAACCATATGCTGCAGACAAAGCCTCTGGCAGGTTGAAAGTCGAACATCTCATACTATTATATACCCACTTATAACTAAACCACTGAAAAATAAGCATACAGCCAACTATGATACATATATGAAATGTACAGGGAAAAACTCTTCCGTGCAAATGAAGTGTCACATTTGGAAACATGGACTAGACAGCTATAAGGATCTAAAGGTCATCTATCCAATTCCTCCTAAACCACACAAGTGTGACTACTGTACTGACTGCGACTTCACTGAAAAAAGGCCAAGTTTGTGCTTGCTTTCCAAAACAAAAATAATTTTCAAATTAGGAGGAGGCGTACTCTAATTTTATTCCAGAAACCTTTGCCTTCTCAATTAACATCTGCATCCTAATTTTTACAACCAAAACATGTGCATGGTTAAGCATAGGGAAATATGATGAACAACTGCTTAAACGATACCAGTTTTACATGCAGTATTTAGTTCAAAAGTGTGCTGCCTCTTCACCAAGCTGCTGAGGTCTATACCTGATTTTGTAGTAATTCCATAATATCAGCAACAAGCAATTCTACATTTTGCATAATTCAGTTACTAGTTTTTAACTTTTCATGAGCTACAACGTTACTATCGCATACTCTACTCCTAGCCTCAAGAACATCTGGAAACACATACTTGTTGCTGTTAGGGTCAATGGAAGGTCTATCACTGATTTCAACAAGAGCAAACATGATAAAATTATAGACACGTATTTGTGTGATACATATCCCAACAAATTCTGCAATGAACAACCATAATTCCGTAAATTATACAAACATCAATACCTCCTCTACAACTAAACCATTTTCATTGATGAAATCAGAAAACAATGAGCTGTATGTGGGCATAAGCTGAAGGATCTCCTAATGGCAAAGCAAATATTTTTATTTTTATATAACTTTGAGGTAAAGGGGGCCTTCACCCTACAAACTTGTTCAGCTAACTTCATAGACAAGGAGCCCCTTGATTCTAATGAGACTACTCACTTACGTATGCTAATCAGAGACATTCACAGGATTACGTCCTAAAAATTACAGCAGAGGTAGACTGCACTGCTGAAACCACAATAAAGCTCTTGGGGAAACTGCTGCCAACATATCTATCTGCAAATGTTTTACTCTTTCTTTTTATATTCAATTTTACCTATGATTCTGATAAAATTAATGAGAAGTTATATGGCTTTGCCTCTAGATTCATACACTCCCCTGAAAATCATGATGGGCATAGTTTCTGCCACTTTACTCTGGTGGACATAGAGGTTCTATGGTGAATGCTTTGTAACAGAAAGTAGCTAGACATGGCTAGAAACTTGTATTAGAGATATATTGGTTAAGAATTAATACAATGAAGTTGTACAAAAAGACTTCCCCCCCCAAGTATGTACATTTCAAAATCAATCTCTTCACTAATATATGCTCCTTTTCTGAATGGATTACTTACTTTAATTAAAAGCCTGTCAGCCTTTTTGTTGATTTGTTTGTTTATTAATTTTTAAGACCAGGGTAAGCACCTTCACTCAGCACTTGTACTTCAGGCAGCCTCCTCAAGTACACTAATGCCAGACAACTTCATTGTAAGTAAGTCTGGCTCATGCAAATCCTATTCAGCAGCCTATGCCTGCTTTTATTCTAATCTAGCAGTAGCTTTACCCATCAACACATAGAAGAGGAATATCTTGTCCTCAGAGAGCTGGGAAGTTTCTCCTAATGCCATTTTTTACAGTTATTAATGCTCGAGCCTCCCATTATTATAAATCAAAACTAGCAGAATATGTTGGCTTCCCAGGGTTGGAAAAATCTTTTAGTGTTACATTTTGTATTACAGAAGTCATCTCTACTGATTTGTAATACACTTGCAATAAACAGCTTTGAGTTTTAGTTAAACCAAATCAATTCTGTTTAGGCTATTAGTCTATTTTAACAGCAACTTATTCCTTGTACAGGATATTAGTAAGAAAAAATATTAACACGTACTAAACTAAACATAACTGGAATACCAATGTTTTCACAAGGAAGAATTTTGTACTCTCTAATAAGAGACCCCAGAAAGTTGGGATGAGTGGGGAGGGAAATTACAGAAGCACAGAAGAAACTTTCATTTAGTGATGGTCAACAAGACCTAGTGCAGAAAAGATGGCTGTAATTTCTTAAAAATATTGGAGAATATTTAAGACAAGGAGCAAAACTGTGTTCTTGAGCTTCCAAAAGGACCCAGTGCTCACTTCTATTACATCTCTCAACTGGTGAGCAAGGACCCTAGCTGGGCATCTGAACATAGTCCAGGATCCAGGCAGTGCTCACCTACTATCAGATGAGAATCTTCAAAAACACTTCTCAAGATAAAGTAAAAATCTGAAGAGAAGCAAAGATGAAAGCAGTAGCATCATGCAAAGGCAAACTACCACAGATGACTTTAAAGTTTTTTCATTTTTTTTCCCCCCTATTTCTTTTTAACATATTTGACCACGAAGTACAAATTTTCAAAACGCCAAGACTAAAAAAAAAAACCAAACCCAAAACAATCCCACAAAAAATATGCCACAAAACCCAGAACCCGCAGTAGCAGTCTACAGTTCTTTCTGGGAAGTTGCAGTATGCAGGAAAGTGTACCCTGGACGTGGATGACAAGCATTTCCTTAAGGTATGATGGTGATTTATCCAAAGTTAACTCCCAATAACATTTCTATGAGCCAAAAATCCAAGTGTAGTTTCTGAGGTCCTCCTTCAGTCTAATTATTTTATCTTATGCAAGGAACATTGAAAAACAAAATGCCAAAGCATCACTTCACGAATAATGGCACATTCTCCTTTACCAGAGAACTTGACTGGCATAAAACAAGCACAAAAAACAACTGATGTGGAATTCCTATTTTACTGTCTTATAGAATTATTTTTTGGTAATATATTTAGCCATTTTACCTTTTTTTTTTTTTTAATTATCCTTTCCATAGTTGTAAAATGTTATAGGCATAATCTATATAATCTTGTTACATTATGAATGTGGTCTTACTTGTGGATAAGACTTCCTAACAGACTAACACACATCTGTTAATACAAAATCATTTTTGTTAGAAAAGAAGTAAAAAAGCCCTCCATATCATTAGAAACAGAGAATTTTACATGTTGCCACCAAACTAAAACCAGTAAGTAAATATTAACTTCGTGAAGTGCAAAACAAGTTTCATTTACCAGTGAAGTAAATATTGACTGAAGTGAAGCAAATATTTCTGTGCTGACGCTAATGGGACAAATCCCCTTCAACACCACGAACAAGATTTTGCCTACTATATTTCTGTGTGTGTATTTATTCTGAAAGTTCTGAAAGGAAATACCTGGAAATCTGTCTACAACGGTAATGCTTCTTAAAAACAATTGTTAGCAACTAAAATGGATATGCATGCAGAGGGCCAGAATATTTTTGAGCTTGTACAGGGTAGAGGTTTAACAAATTGTTTTCAGACAGAACATGTTAACTCACTTACTAAAATCTGACCAGCTAACAACTTCCAAGACCTCTGTTTATCTGATCTCTAAAAAGGGGAACAGAAAGTTGGTCAATTTTCAGCCACTCATAAACCAAAATTTTTTGTATACGTAACTAATGCCAGAAGATTCTTTATCTCACCATTAGTCCAGGTTACAGGGAGTGAAATAAAACTTTCTATGGCAGACATTCTCAGTAATTACTAAGAACCCAAAAAGCAGACTTTTTTCCTTCTGTGAATTAAAGGTTGCCACCCTACCAGAACACAGACAGAGCAGTTACCCGAGTACTCACAGGAAGCAATGCCCAGCCTGAGGTACCAAAAGAACTGACTTCAGTGAAACAGCATTGGCTCCTGTTGACCACGTGCCACAAAGCCCCCTCACGTCCCCAGTAAAATCTTTTCCCACTATAAAACACAAAGTAACCTAAATTAATAAACCAATATAACTTTTAAACATTTCCATTTTAAGAGTTATGTTAGAACATTCATTTGGTTTTTGAACCTTGATATCAGATTTTCACAGCATCAACCTAAAATATATTAATATTTACCAAGGAGAATAAAGAATAACTAAGCATATAACTATAAGCGGGTACTACTGATTGAATGCAAATGAACAAACCTAACTACCCCTCCCAGCAAATCCACTCAGGATAGGTTTTTACATACATGAGAACCCATTATTCAACAGAACAATTCACACAAGGATTCACACATTCAAATTAACAAATTAGATTGGAAAAAAAAAATTGAGAAACTTCAAAGATTCTATTGAAATTCTAGCACCTTTAAGCACGCCCATTATAGAATACCAACATCTGACATAGTGGATGATAATTACAGTGCATCTTTCGACCTAAATACCTTTGTAATGATCTTACAACAGCTATTAACACACACCTTCCAAAATTCTTTTAACAGCTGAATATTTTCTGACTAATTGTATTTAACAGATCCTTCAATGTCACTACAAGAAAAGACCAGTTCAGGAAACAGCTTCTCGACTTCAGTCTAACGACCATGGGAACCACTCTTTCTTGTGGATAAAGACAGAGGCTGAGCACCCTCCTGTGCAGTGAGCAAAAATTACAGCTGCCCTTTGTGGCTCTGCTATCTAATTTTCATTCAAGGTTCTATCTCTACACAAAACCCAAGACTCCGGGATCTAATTCACCAGCTTTGAAGCAATTACATAACACCATTTCAGTGGAACTACTCTCCGTTTAGAATGACTTAATGGAAACGAGCACACTGCTGCACACAGAGAGCTAGCAAGATTTCTCGGAATCTCATGGAACAAGATGATGTCATTGCATTATGAAAATATCTGGTTCAAATTCTTTGTGAGTCTGCTCGACAAAGCTTACAGATCAGACTTCAACAGTGAAATTCAGGCTCCTCTGCCATCACTCCAGTGATGAGCTATCAAAACTGGTCTCTATTCTTCTGTGCCTTAAATATGGGAGCACAGAAGCTGTTTTCTTGGGCTCGAAATTCAAACTGAAGTAAGGGTTGTATAATTGCAGGAGCTAGTTTTAAAAAGATTTGAGCATTCCAAGCTCAGGAAGCATTCAAATTTTAAAGGTCATTTTAAGCCTCTTGGCAAGATTTTCAAATCCTTCAAACGATTTCAACTAAACCCTCTTAATTTTGCAGAAGTCTTCCATACTCCAGTAACATTTTGTGTAGAAGACAACCAATAAAGCCTTTGAATATTCAGGACATTCTGCTATTTTACAGAATCTTGCAAGGAAACAGTTTTTTAACATATCATTAACTACAATTCCTTTCCACATAGCTGAGATCAGTTCCTTTAAATTTCACCAAAGATGTATGCTGTACATATAATTTTAAAGGACTAGTTCCTTCCACACCTTCTGATGAAAAACAGTGATATTACAGTTTATTATGAGGAAAAAAGGATTAAGATTGTAACCCCTTAATCTGTTCTACGCAGGAAGCCTTCTGCAGAGCTCCTTTAGGAATTAGGGCTAGGATACGAAACATTTTGTTCTAATACTTCTATGTATAGAACCAGCTCTCAGCAATTTCTAGTACAGAGTAACTACTGGAGAGGGAAGCAGTGTGCTGCCAGGGCATCGCTGGCAGAGTTTCACAAGGATCAGTGTTTGTTCCAATATTGTCTCATACATTTAACAACCACAGTAAAAGCAGGTATACACTGATGAAACCCGCCGATAGCATCAATTAAGGAGGTACCACCTATACCTAGGAGGATGAGAAAGTCTGGGATACTTACATCTGAGTGTACTTACACACCCGAAAACATGCCTAGACACCGATTCAGCTATCTGTGTGAAATTTATGGGCATCGTAGGAGGAGAGTCCAAATACAGACTGGTAAATTTATTATTAGGTATTACACGACCGAGTGTGTGCAGTACCCATGGGAAAAGACATCCAATTTTATGCTATTAATCTCTAAAATCTTTCTTGTGTCACGGGTTACTAAATTCAGAGGTCATTAATAGCACCATGAAAAAAAAAACCTGTTAAACAACAACATCACCAAAGAGTTACATACCTTCTAATGAGCCGTGAATTGGAGATAAATCAGCAAGTGACCTGCACAAGCAAACATTATTGATTAATAAGCTGCCATGAATTAATTTCATATTTGCAGTGCATATAACAATGAGAAATAGTTTGAGAACAACTTTGATTTAAAACTACATTTGTACCTTAATGCATTTTATAATTACAAAAAAGAAACAGCTGAATGAGGCTTTTATATTTGTACACCTCCAGGCAACGTACAGAAGGCATGCATAATTTTCAACCTTAAAATACTATTTAAAAATAAAAGATTTACAACAGCTTTTCCTGATTTGAGAATCAAATGAAGATTTTTCACAGTGTCCTTCACAATGCAAACACTATGCGAATGACTAACTGGGCAAAGAGAATGAACAATATGGCATAACAGAAGTCAAACACAACTGGTTTGTGTTACCCTTGGAAGGATGGGGATATAGCTGCGTAATTCTTAGCATGCTTCCAGCCGAGCATCTGAAATCTGCATTGGTGCTGCTACTGAGCAGTACTGCGGTAATTAGGCAGCAGTACTCAACACATTATAAGGTCATTTTAGTTCAGAGGGCCTACAGGAACAGGAAGCTTGTGTTTAATACTTCAGCATATCTGTAGTAACCAGGCCAGGTTTCTTCCAAGACATCAGCCACAGCCCAAGTGAAACACAGAGCACACAAGGCCTGAGACTTCCAGTCAAGAAAGCCTTGACAGATTCCCAAAACATCAGAAAAGTAGGCCAAATTGCTGCAGACGCCTCCTTAAAACCTACCTCCAACAGAAACAGAGATGTGTCCAGGTTCTCAGCTTCTCCCTCAAGCATAAAAGAGAAAGTTCATGGTTAGATGGCTTGCGTTACTAAACACCAGGCCACTCTGCTCTTCTAAACCCTTAGTTTTTCACCTCTTAAGGTGTCTAAGCGCCTGTCCTTTACCTCTCCCGGGGTTACTGACCCCACAGCATCTCTGTATTTAAAATTCTGAATAAAAACAGTACTTCTGTTTTAATTCAAAACAAAACAGGCCTGATTTTCAAAACTACTCGGCTATTAGGCACCAGCTTCAGTGTGAGCTGTGTACCTAACCACTTTTAGAAAAATATCTGAGCCAAGGAAAACAGATGCCATTTCTGGATGCAAACTAATTTATTCAAGAGCACATTTTGAAAGAAAACTCTGTATCTGTTTAATTTCAAGCTTCTCCTACGAGCTACAGCAGTATTAACTAAGGCAGCGTTTTCCTCAGGTTTCCTAGGAGGCAAAGCCAATTTCCAGACAGCAGAACTTCCCTGCGGTGAACGCTAATCGCCACCGAGAAGCAATGATGCCGCAGCACATATATGTATTTACAGATATTTCTTAATTTCCTTCGTTATTAGTGCTTTCCCAGATTAATTTTAATTGAGGTTTTAAACAAAGAGCAACGGGAACCGCTGCCCTCCCCCGCCTGGCGGGCCCGGCCCGCGGCCTGTCCCCGGCCCTGAGGCGGGCTCCCCTCCCCGCCTCACGCGGGATCCCCCGTCCCCTGGCGGGGCGAAGGCCTCGACGAGCCTCGGCCGCTCGTTGCCAGAGCAACACCCGGCTCTGGGCCTTCCTCCTCCTCCCCTCACGGCTCCTCCTCTTCCTCCCCCCGCCGCGCCCTCTCCCACCCACTCGGCCTCGGCGGCGGCGATGGCAGCGACGGGCGGCCGCGGCCTGGGCAGCGGCGCCGGGCGGGAGGCGCCGGCCGCCTGATGAGGTACCGCCGCCGGGCCCGGGCAGGGGAGGGCGGGAAAGGGGCTCCCGGCGGCCGCTCCCCCTCAGAGCCCGGGGAGGAGGGGGAGGAGGAAGCGGGGCCGCGCCCCCAGAGTCACCCCCTCCCTACACCGGGGCTTGGGCGGAGGCCGGCGGGACCCCGCCGGCGAGGTTCGGCGGCGGCGCGGCCCTGCGAGGGGCGCGGGCGAGGCCCCGGCGGGAGGCCGCGGCCCGGGAGGAGCGGGGCAGCGCCGGAGGAGAAGAGCCTCCATCAAAGGGCTGGTTTTATCTCGGGGGGAGGGGGGGGGCGGGGGGGAGAACGGCTGGGAGCCGGCCGCTGCGCGCGGGTTTCTGGCGCTTGGAAACGCCGTTCGGTAACTTGGTTACCCGAAAGTTTGTCGGGCAGAGGGCCGAGGGAAGCTGCTCGACGCCAGCGAGGGGATCGCTCACTGGGTGTTTTTTAAACACCGAGCTGTAAGTTGTTGCAGAAGCAGGCCCTAAGCCACTAACTCCAGGGTGCTGATGAGGGTTGCTTTATTATTGCTGTTCCTCTCCTTTTAAAAAGAGCATTCGTGGCGTGACCCTGCGGACACACGGGGTAATTCTGCTCACACAAGTCAATGCTATCTCTGGTTTATTGGCTTTGTTCATGTGCATAAAATTACAGAACGTGAATTTTGGCTGGGTTGAAGTATGATGTAATCTTTGGCCAACACAAATACAGTAGTAGCGGCAGCGTGGCAGTAAGTTCCCCTGTTTGGATATTGTTTAAATTCATGCAACTTACTCTGTTAATACAATCTCCGCTTTAAAAGCTAAAGAATTCTAGGCTTGTGCAAATATGTGAAGAACTTTTTGCAGTGCAAAACCAATTTTGCTTTAACCTTTTTGTATCCCCAGTGAAACTAGCTGTGTATGTACACTAAGCTTTGGAAAAGATAATTTCAAAGAGGAATCTGGAAGAGTTTGAATTACAGTAAAAGGATTATAACAAAATTCTCAGGGTTTCAATAATACTATTCGATAGTGACAAGTACTGTGCCAAATCCAGCTTCACAGCATTCTCCAAAATCGTTACTCTGATGTCACACCAGTCCAGAGAAGTAGGTTTAACCCTATTTGACCAATATAAAGACTGACACAGAAGCGAGTAACAGCCCAGGACGAGAACAGAAAGATGCCAAAGAAAAGATAAATCTGACCTCGTTTGGGTGGTCTCGCTGTTAGATTACTGTTGGCTGCACTACTTTTTTCACCTAGACTGTACAGTCCAGGCTCTTTTAAATGCATCTTACAAAATGGACTAACCTGGTTCTGCTAACTTACCCAGACAGGATAATCTCGTTAATCTCATAATGGCCCTCAATTTTGAGCATGCACTGGCTTTTGACCAGACTTGTCCGAACAAATGCTTACCACTTCACGGATGCATGTAAATATACTCTTTGCTTCCTTCCCATCATTGTTTGCTCATTCTTTGCCCTACTACTGTTACTATTTTTGTGAAATTATGCAGCACTTCTGAGATATCTGCTGCACAAGCTAGTGCTGGGCTTCTATTCAGCAGCTTTTGCTGTTCTGATTTGCACTGAAGCAACTTCAGATTTTACTCAGGCAGCCAGGTTCACCGCAGGCTAGAAAATCTGCACGTGAATGAAAGGAAGCCATTTAATATGGCACACGGAAAGTTGCGCCCGTGGAGACAGGGCGCAAACCCAGTATGCCAGCTTTCAGAACGAAGACAGCATCTGTCAGAGGATCTCTGCTTTGCTTCATGCAGGCAATCACTCAGTACAATCTATTGTGTTTTTTCTGTTGGGTCTTTGTGGGTTTTTTTCCCCTGAACTCGTTAGCTCCTCCTTTAGCTGTGACTTTTCCTATTCCACTATAGGAGACAAAGTAGCAAGAATCTGGACCAGAAAAAAAATCTCACCATGCAACCAAACTACAGTCATCTCCACAACATCCAAGGGAGTGGTGATGACTCTTCATCTTCTCAGAGCGCCCACGCAGCGAGGCTGTCAGGAGAGAGCTCGTGCCATCATAGCGGAGATGTTCGCATACAGCTAACCTCTGCGGTGGGAGAAGCCCGAGAAGACGCGAGTTCGCGACATTCGAGGCCAGGGTCCCAAAGTCGCTCACACGGACATGCCCACAGCGAAGCAGGGGGGCTCAACGATTCCCCTCCAGACTCAGAGGAACACAGCGGCAGCTCCCTCTCAGAACTCAGATACCTCCTCCAGTGGCTGCACAAAAGTCTGCCGTATATCTTGATTCTGTGTGTCAAATTGATCACGCAGCATATAATTGGTAGAGTATAACAAAATAAGGTCTGAGGGAACAGACCCTCCCCCCCAACGAGATATACGAATAACCATGCCTGAAATATAATTCAATTTATTTTTAGATTTTATTTGCTTTATTAATCAGAAAGAGAGATTTACTAAACTACATTTCAGTGGCGTTTCCTTTGCTGGTATATGTACAGTGCGCTTAATTATTCTGGCATGATAGTCTGAGCTATTAATTGTAATTACAAAGATATATTAGAAGTAGCTGGTTCTTCAACCCAGTTGAATAAATTTCTTTATTTTCTTGTGTATAACTGACCCTTTTTTCCTAATAGGCATTTCTCTTGGAATTGGGCTGCTAACAACTTATATGTATGCAAACAAAAGCATAGTAAATCAGGTTTTTCTAAGAGTAAGTATCACCCTATGCAACAAAAGTCTGTAAGTTAACCAAGACCTTTATCCGTCAATTAAGACACTGATACTCAGCTAAGGACTGTAATATATCTTTACCATTATCTTACAGGAACGGTGTTCCAAGTTGCAGTGTGCTTGGTTACTAGTATACCTAACTGGATCATCTCTCCTCTTGTATTACACCTTTCTTTCTCAGTCACTGTATTACAGGTGAGTAGAGGAACATCTCTCACATCATAAATTACTCATAAATAATAATTGGGAACATTTTATCTAGGCTGTTGCTGTTTCTCTTTAATAGAGGCGTTGGTTTCTCTTTCATTTTGATCTCCTTTCTTCCTCTTCTGCCAAACTGAACAGGTGCTGTCATTAAAAACAGTGGTTTGGAATTTGCAGGATTAGACCCCCATACTCAACTTCATAGTACTACTGTACTGTGGGGAGTGTAGCTGGGTTTGATCCCTGGCTTTGACCCTCCCACTGAATATGGCATTCTGGGGCTCTGTGGAGTTCGTCTCCAGTTTATTTTTTTTCCCTTACCATTCTGTAGCTACAGGCTTGGCTGTAAACCGGTCAAAGGCTGTACTGCTAAAATGGGAAAGCAAGCCTGTCTCTAGAGGATGGGGGCTGTGATGAAGGTACAGGAAGGGAGGTTCAAACACTGAAAGGCTGTCACAGATCATAAATGATCGGCTTGCAATCACTGAAATAATTGATTAGTATTTTCTTGGCAACTAATTTTCTTCTATGTAAACCAGGTTTCCTTTTTTAATTAAACCTGCTGTGATAATCTCTGGTTATGCTTTCCTCTAAATAGGGTGCTCCAGTAACTTCTGATAATTCTTTTTGTAGCTTAATCTTTTTAAACCCTACTGTGGATTTAATAAACTTCTGGGAGGTACTTTGGATTGTCGGAGTCACAGACTTTATTCTGAAATTCCTCTTCATGGGCTTCAAGTGCTTTATTCTCTTGGTGCCTTCTTTTATGATGTCCTTTAAATCCAAGGTAAGAAAACAAGCTGTATTTTTGCTTCCTTATGAAGATCCTTTTACGGTAAAATTAGCTAATTATTAAATTCCACCCAGACAAGGGTCTTTTTAATTAAAAGTCCATATATAATCCACCACTACACTGTGGGTGAGAAAACCCTGTGGATTTCATGTTCTTCCCTGCCTGGTGCTAAGGACGGTTAACAGTCCGATCTGAAACGATTGCTTGTATTATGTCATCGGATAAATGGGTTTATTTCTGTCTCTGAGTGGGGGGGATGAAGAAACCTTTTATATGCTGCAGTGTAAGAATGTGTATACACAGAATCTGATGCACAGTAAATTTTTTACATGCTTGACAGTGACTGACATGGGAAGATTTTAAGATCTGCACATGCCAACAGCTGTATTTTGTGTCTTTTCAAAATAAATCTGAATTTTCTTTTTGTTAATAAACTTAAGCAATATTTGTCAGATCAGTGAATTTGATTCATAGCTTAATTCCTCAAACCAGTGAAGTTTAATGATTTTTATAGGAGCCTACGTTGGTTGGTGGGGTATTTATTTTTATCTGCTTCCTAAGGTGAGACATGCAAAAAACAATTAAATTTTCTGTCAAAATAGCAAATACTAGTACTGTTTAAATAACAAAACAAAAAACAAGTACAGCTTGTACATGATAACATTTGAACAGGATGTTTTGGTAGGTTTTATCTTGTCAAATGTACCAGGGTGAAGTTTTTTCTCAGTGATCACCAATTTCTGTAAATATCACTTTGTAATCAAGATTTTTTTTGTTTTTTAAAGCTAATATTATCCAGCATACATTATAGAAAGAGTACTTCTTCCCTGTTATAAATCTAGTTTTAAAGACAAGGAAATAAAGTAAGAGCTTAGCTAAATATTTATGATTATATGTGCTCTGTGCAGGACACTTGTGCTCTCCAGTTGTTATTCAGTCATTTTTAGGGTGTCATTGAACTGTTTACGTGTTCAGTCCAGCGACCCTATGCTTCTTTCCTGGCCCCATAATTTTCCTACCACCCGATCCTATACAGGAGTTATTTGTCACCAGATAAGGCTTCTTACACAGGCATGAAATAACGTTTACAGGAAAACAGTTTGTAACTTATGTTTGTTAGTAAAAGAATGTGCCTTACTCTCATTTTTTAATCTTGAATGCAGGACACAACTCTTGCTAATGACAAGCTGATCTATGTGACCAAATTTGTCTTATTTTCCTTTTTCGTGTAACTTCTATTTTCTTTGTTCATGCTTATGAAATTAAGTCTGATAGCATTGTTAAGCAGGTAGGTATCTGACAAAGCCACCCTATTTTAGCCTATTAATTTGATTTTCTGCAGTACGGCAATCAGTTGTTCTATTTGTACAGTTGTGGTGAGACTCATTATCTGGTCTTCATTCTTTTTCATGCTTCCTATTTAGTTGTTTCAAGATACTATGAGAGGAAGTTACTCAGAAGAATAACAATGCATTTTTTCTCTATATTTTAAAAATCCTTTGTGTTTTAAATCTTGAGCGGTTCCTTTGCATGTCTTGCTTAGGGCTACTGGTACATGCTGTTAGAAGAACTCTGCCAGTATTACCGTATGTTTGTCCCCATACCAGTTTGGTTCCGTTATCTTATTGGCTATGGGGAGCTGGACAGTGTACTAGGATGGACCCTTGGGATACTGCTGGGCCTTCTCTACCTCATCCTAAAAGTATGTAAGCTTTATATTCCTCTCAAACAATTTTGCAGTAATTATCACTGGAGGGTTAGAGACACATAAATGAACACGTTTCTGAACGTTCCCCTGTGTTTGAACTGACCTGCAAGTCGATGCTTCAGTTGAACCAATACAGCCTTCCAAAACTGACAGGAATACTGGCTCAGGGGACTCAGTCGTCTTTTTCCTGCACCTGTTGTGGAATGGATTGAGGTTGCATAGCAAAGAACACTGGTACTATAGGTCCCCTCACATCAGACATTGATCAGACTGTTACCAGATGCTGAGGAAGACAGCTTGCAAAAATAAAGGTAAAATTAAGGGTTAAAAGAATCAGCAATTTCCAGGAAACTAGATTTTCTTCCTGCTAGAGTATAATGTGTGATACTAAACAAGTTAAGCGTAAATGTTCATACTGGCTGTCTACTTCACCAAAGAGCGAATCTGCCCCAGATGTAACCAGACTCAGTACAAATTCAGCTTTGCACATCTAAAATACTTTGTAATGCTAAGGTATCTTACATATAAGTCTGAAGACTATTGCATATATGATGATAATGCTGATATATCTGCACTTGAGTGCTTCATTTCAGAACCTCAACACTGTTGTTCTCTGAAAAAAACTTCAGGCTAAATTCTTAGTTTGGTTGCATATTAAGCAACTGAAATAGGGTCAGTCTGAACTATAGTTTTGCTTATGTTTCTGCCAACATCAAACTACCAGTAAGACCTCTAGTGTTGGAATCTGCACAAAAGCTTGGAAGCTTTTCAGTTCACAGAGAAGAATACTAAGCGTAACTCAGGTTTTCTTTCCCATTTCAGCTTTTGAGCTTTTTTGGACAATTGAGAAACTTCAGGCAGGTTTTACGGATATTTTGTACACGACCAGTGAGTACTGAATTCTCTTATGACAAAAATCAACCCAATTTTCATGAAAATACTTTTTAAAATACCTTATTCCTATATTAGTTTGTATTATTCTAGCAATAGACAACTGCATTTTTAAAGTAAATCCTGTATACTTGTCCTTGGATTTCATAGTCTGAATTCCCTGACTACGTGATTACGTTACCACCTGAACAACAACAAGAAAACCCCCAAAAAGTCTATTCTGCATGTCTCTCTGAAAAGCATATGTGAAATAACATACCCTTTTTGTCCTGCTTCCTAACTGAATATTGGTTGGATGCAGGTTGCAGCTTTAGGCTGAAATATAGTCCGTATTGAAGCTTGCCAAAATAATTGACATGCAAGAAACTTCTGTTAGAATTATAAGTTTCTAGATAATCTTTCTCTGTAGTAAAAGGTATTGTTTAGAGTCTGCTATCCGGGCAGTAAAATGTATAAAAGATATTGGAGCACAGTGTAATTGAACTAAAAGAATAATAAAGCCCTTCTCATTTTTTAAGTGCTATCTTGATCAGATTGGAATTTAACACATTGTTTTGCTCAGAGGTCACTGTTAAAATAACACCGATACAGATTTTTCCAGTAACTGTGATCAGGGGAAGGTACTAGACAACTAGATAACTAGACAGCATGGCAAGTAGGAGCACATAAGCTTTAGGCCCCAAGACAACTATTAAAAAACTTGGCAACATTTCACTGGATTAGGGATTGAACAGTTTTCCTGACCCAGCAGCCCTTATTCCCAATTCCTTTCTGTCCTCTTATTTTTGTGCTTTGTTTTGGCTTCCCCTCCCACCTAGAAACTAGTATCTGCTGAAAATACCTTGTTTTACAGCACTACGGGGTGACGGCTAGCAAGAGACAGTGTTCTGAATCGGATGATATTTGTTCAATCTGCCAAGCTGAATTTCAGAAGCCTATTCTGCTTATCTGTCAGGTAATACACATAATGCGAATTTTTTTTTTCAAACTTAAGAATATTTTAAACACCTGGTAAACAAACCAACATAAAGTTAGATTAGTGAGTGTATGTGACTTCTGATTATTTTTAGAAATCACGCTATGCAGATAATATACCGTCTTATAAATGGAAGAGCTTAGAAGCTCTAAGTTCTCATTCTTTTCATTACAGCACACATTTTGTGAAGAATGCATCTCTTTATGGTTTAATAGAGAAAAAACGTGTCCACTCTGCAGAACTGTTATTTCAGACCATGTTAACAAGTGGAAGGATGGAGCTACATCTATGCATCTACAGATTTTCTAAAGCATGTCAAACAACTTGTTTTACAGTTCATTCAAGCTAAGGTTTTTCAGTTTACTGCAGATTAAATTGTAGGTGGCACAAGGAACGAGTTTCCAAATTCTAGATATCGTGCTTCTATGAAATGTTCCAGTATTTAAAACAGTGCAGAAAATGTTAACTTGACCTTCTTAAGTATAGAAAGTAAGTTTTCATAATGAATACAGAAAAGCCAGCATTGCTCCTCTTGTGATTCTTGTAGGAAACAATCCTTGAAAAAAGCCGCGTTACTTCTTGAAGCAGCTTTTTAATTCAACATTTTATGTAAAAGTTTACTAGAGTTCCACACTGTACTAAATCGTATTTATCCTTCTAACATGACTCAAACCAAAAGGTCAACCTCCTGTTATTAAGATTACGAGCAAATTTTATACTGTGGACTACAGTGAGAATTAGAGCTACCTGTCACACTTGGAATTAAAGATCCTTTAATGCTTGCCCAATAGTTGCGAGAAGTTAGCTTCTTATTCATGCACCTGTAACAGCAACTGTTTCTCACTGTACCTGGAGGTAAGCCACAAGGATTAGACACTTCCCCTTTAGGTTCTTGTAGACTTCTAATGGATCTTTGGCTTAACGCATAAACCAACCAGCGATTGTTAGTTTTTTACTTAGCATTTTATAAAGTTGGTATTTTTAAAACAAATCTTTAATACTATATTTTTGTGGTAACAGGAACCAGATTTTCTTACAGGGGAGAATCTATTTTATACTATATTTGCAATTTGTAGTATGCATAAAAATCAGAGAGAATAAATGCATTTCAATCTATTTGTTTGGTGCATGTTGAATAAAGAAACAAGATTCATTACTGTTTCAGTATTAACTTACATGGAAGCACAAAACAACAGCTCACTGCTAGGTATACTTTTCCAGTTAAACTAATGTCTGTGAAAAACAAAAAACCTCCAAGTGCTGCAACTTATTCATGACTAGTCTTCATGCCAATTATAGGCCTAACTTATACACAATCTTACTTTTTTTTTTCCTTGCTTGTCTTTTTTCACCTTGCTATTCAGATAAGACTAAAAAAAAATGCCACTCAAATTATTATGTTACAGCAAAGTCAAACTGAATTGCCATTAACTTGAGCTTGTCTTAACTGAATACCTTTAGGAAACTTCTAAATTAGGGAAAAAAGAGCATCAAAAAAGTTAAACATTTACTTGATGAATGATGTAGCAACTCAAATGACCAGGCAGGATGACTGAGTACTATGAAGTTAGAGCTGACAGCCAGATTTATAGGGCTGACAGGGCATGATGGGAGAGTGCCCTTAAAGGTGCAGCTAAAAGTGTAATACTAGTAGACTATAGTATGCTGAGTAAAGCTCTAATGAGATGGGAGATTCAAGCTAAGAGGTATCATTTTATGTTCAGCCTGGGTTTTGCTATAGCATGCTGTGTGTTTGCTAATTGTGTAAATGTGCCCTACAATTGTTCCACCATGGTATCTGAGTGACTGGGCAAAAAGGCTCCAGCTTAAAGAAAGCAGGCAAAAGCTTCCAAGTCTGTAATTGGAAACTTATGGGAGTAGAAGAGACTGGCTCTCATGGAAGCCTTTCCCAGCAGGTGAGGGTGCTTAGTGTGGAGAATGTGCAGCTGAATGGTGTTAGAGCAGTCCTGAGGCTGGCAGGGAAGAATGGGAGCTTGGCCACAGCCAGAGCTGTGCTGTAAAGGGCTTGCACCTGTACCTCCACTGTAGTCAGAACAAACTCCTCTTTGTTTCCTCAGGGAGATCTAGCTACGCCTCAGCTTGCATTTGACATTCATACAAGATCAGAACTGTTTGTTACTTAAATTTCATCAGTGCCGATATTCAGACTGCTGCTGCAGCAGAACTTCCCTCGAGAGATGGGCAAGAACTGAATCAGTCACGGAACAAAAAAAGAGTAGGGGGAACTTAAGGTTGGATTCTGAACCTCGGGTGGGCCCACTGAGGCCTGGGCAGCTCACTTGGTTACACAACCAGACTTTCCCACACTTAATCATGAACATACAGTTTAGCTAGAGTTTAAGATTTTTACCTTCATACAGATATTGTGGGAGTTCTACGTAAACAATTTGAATGCTATATTTAATTTAGTCAACAAATAGCACCTTTAAAAAAAGCTTTGCTTGTGTGAGTAAAATGTGTGACTAAATCCAATTCACAATTAATAAGGGCAGATGTAATAACCAACAGGGCAAAATACAAGTTGCAACTTACCTGGATTAGCTTTTTCTGAAATGCTAATACCAATAGCTTAATCACTTTTTAATTAAAAAATCCTCTCTAGGAAAATATAAACTAAAATTCATTAGACTTGCACATGATGTTAGAGCAAGGAAATGCACTTCCTGTTACTTGAATATTGGTTAAATTCACTGCCTACCAGTAATGGGTAGCCATTCATCACAATTCCAGTGCTCTGTGATAGTCTTTCAAAAATCTTTTTAGAACAATAGGTCTAAATCACCTCATCCACTCCTGGAATGTTAACTGGGAAGGTACAGATTCTGAGATGCACCAGCTGCTTCACACAGTTGTGTTGAAAGCAGAGCCACCACCCTGCTGACTAAATGAAAAGATCTGAGGAACAAGCATGCTTTCTCACTGCCTTATCCCCACGGTGAGTACATGGCAGCCCCGCTGCTTATGCAGCAGGAGATGGTGAGGAAAGCTTGATGTTCCATCACAGAATCTATGATTCCATGACAGACAAAGCTGGAGTGGTCTGTCAGGACCAACAACTTGGACTGGCAGACCCAAGATGAACTAGGAAGGTAGTTACGTATCAAGAAACACGCTGTTTTACACGTTGAAAGTATGCAGGGAAATTTGAAAGAAATCAACCTGAACTAAATATTCTTTTGCTATAGAACAAAAGTATTTATAAACTACTTACCTCAACAGGTAGTTCAATATCTGAGACAGATTCTGTACAGTGAGGAATTAAGGCATCAGGGACGGCATGCAAGGCCAGCATTATTACTAAAAAATATAAAACTAATTTAGAAGTATTAACACTTGTGGTTAAGAAAAAAAATCAACACAAGAACTCGACAGTGTCATCTGGCCTGTAAAGCTCACCAAGACTATTTTATAGAGCACAACAGAAAATGGTGTCAGTGCTTTAAGTCAGCCCTGGATTGTTGCTGACCCTTTGGGCTTTGTCTACCACATGGTAGTAACAACACCTTATTAGAATAAGGGTGGGTATTGGTCAGAGATAGGACCAGGGAACAATTTGTCTTTCATTTTCTCTCTGTCGAAGAATTCTTTTTTCCTTTAAGATCCAGTGAAAATTATCCAAACCCAGTAATATTATCAAGCACATTTTATTAAAAACCAAAGAACTAAAAAGAGATTTTGATCAACCAGTTTAGATTTACACTTCATAAATGAAACAAGCTATTCTCATCTTAGTTACAGAGAGGAAAAAGAGCGAGTGACTTACATCCATGAATGACATCCTCTCTGATCGGCTTGTCGGCATCATGCTACTAAGATGCAACTCTTCCTTATCAAGCCTACTCAGGCCAGGGTTAGCTGCCCTGCTTTCCACACACAGACACACAGACACCCAGCACACATCTGACTCTGCAGGAGCCAGAACAGAGAAGAGGATGACAAATGGCAATCAGCAGCCACTTCGTAAGAGCCCAAGAACCTAGGTGAAGGTACCAGCCCTTGGTAAGACAGACCCATCAGAAGTAGCATCCATCAGGTCCTTTAACTTCTAAGCGGAATTCTTCCTCCCTCCCTTTCCTTTCAAAGCTGTCATGAAAGACAGTGATTTAGATCCACAGTTACACTTTGGGCCTACCTACTTACTACTAATAAAAAAAAAAAACAGGTCACTTGGATTAGCATATGTTTAAATTTGCATTTAATTGCTATTCACATCCATCTCATTCACCAGTTGAATGTATTTAGTTCCAGTAAACTGAAAGATGAAAAACACGACAGGGATTACCTTTATTTCTACTAAGGCAGCTCAAGTTTGTTTCTCGAGTACAGCTACAAAGCCAAGTTCATCTAGAAGAGAACAATCTGTAGAAGTTCATACATAGGAACTGCACATAGTATATCATCAAGGATCTGCAGGAAGAATATTTAAGTTATTTGCCTCATTCTTAATAACTTCCCCTCCTCCTTTACCCCTCAGGGTAAAGGATTTCCCTTTAAACTGGGAAAATGAAAACAGCAACTATCCCGCTGCAGAGACAGAACTTTGAAAAACCCAACCAAAAGCCACGCATCTGTCCTAAGAACAGCAATAATCTCCCTCAATGTTTGATGCACTTTTTGATTAACAGTGAGAGCCGGTTGGGAGTTAAAAAGAGAACAGACCCAAAGTAAACACCCACTGTATAGTTAAGAGTGGACTCAAATATTAAATGTTCTCCAGCAGTTCAGCTTTTAGATAGCAAGACAGAAAAAGGGATATTCCAAAGAACAATTGACTCATTTATTTTTATCTTTTATTATGAGCTAATACCAGGATGACATTCAAATGTCAGATGGCACAATTAAGACAGTCTTGGTAGGAATTATTCCAGCATTCCCAAAATTACAATTTAGTACACGAATGGCATCAAATGTATGCATCACTCCCACAGAGAAAAATTATGAAATTCTGAATATCTTATACCAGAATAGTTTCTGCATCAAATGGGAAAAGAAAAACTGCTGGTAACACAGCTGACCTATAAACCTTTTGTGATAATGACCTGCAGAACAAAATATTCCCCTATTTAACATCTAGTAAAAAAAAATATGACTTTTGTTCAAGTTTAAGATTTAATACTTTTATATGGTTAGCCACAACAGGTATTAACCTCAGCTTTACTATATTTTTGTAATGCTACAAAAATCCTATAAAATCAAATTATAGTGAATTTTTCAGTGATTATAATTAAAAAAGCGCAGCTTGTACAAAATAAAAAAAATAAGATTCTATACTCTAATGAAAAATTTAAGACATTTTTAAATGAACAAAAGAAAGCACTTGTTAAGCTCTCCAATATTCAATGCATTCTGCACTTATCTGAAATAGCCAGACAGGAGCTAGAACTCCACTCCCCTTAGTTCACGACTAGTAATTTTGACACTATTATATATATATAGAGGATCTATGTCTGATATTTTTACAAATAAATACAGGATAAACCATATTGCATAGTGTGTGCTTGCTGTCTGAGTCACACTCCAAAAGTTTCACAGTTATGGTAGGGAATTAAACTTATAATCTATAGGATGAAACATTGACAGTATATGAAATTTACTTTTAAAACCGATGAATTGTATCTGTAATTAATCAGTGAACTCAGACAAACAACTCTTGCCATTCTTGCCAGCCATATTAAACCAATTCTACTGGACAATTCTATCCAGCCAGCCAAAAAGCAACTGTTAGCTGTAACTAGGACCAAGAGAGATCTGCCTCAAAAAAAAAATTTTTTTATACTAAGTTCCTTTATACTCAGTAAACATGTTAGGAAACCTGTGTTAATAAGTGGCACAGAGAGGCACTGCTTGAAGTGTTGCGTATTTGCAAATACGCATAACACACACAGACGAGCACTTTGATTTCAGTTTCCTAACCTGTCACCAGTGGCCATATTACCAAATGAAAAATGGCAATCTTCCAGTACAATTTATGTCACTACAAGGTAACTTTATTTTCCTTATACCGCTAAAAAAAGAAATTTTCCAACAAAAGACTTATCAGGAAGAGAAAAAAAAAACGCCCTAGTTTTTGCTCAATCATAACCAATATTTTTGTTGGTTCTCTGTTAGTATCAACAAGGTACGAATCCTTCCGACTTGCGAATTTCAGAAAACAGCACTCTGCTTGGATTCAGCGTGCTTAGAGAGTTTTATGGCTTGGATCCTATGGCTCAAAAAGATTCAGTATACACAGAGTAAGCGGAATTATAAAAAAATCCCTACTGTTGTGAAACACTAGAAGTAGACTTTGCACAGTTTGACTAAAGATAATGCAATGTGTGGCAGGCAAAAAGTGACAGGACTTGTATGCAGTTGCATGATCATATACACACGCACGCACACACCATACACACTCGTAACTAGTGTAAAGCTCTGCAGATATTAACCCTTTCACCAGCTATGTTCATGGAAATGCTTTCTTTAAGGCAGGAAGTATTTAAGTAAGGTAAAGTTACCTTTATTTTATTCTTTGTACCTGTAAGTCATTTGTACAGATTGTGACAATTTCAAAAACATAAATAGTGTCCTTAGAACATGTTTCCTAAATTAAGTTGCTAAAGTTCTGACCCACTGTGGAAGACATTCACTGAAAGGCCATTTAACACTTTTCTCATACAACCAGCAAATTTATTGCCCAGCATAGAAAAAAATTTGATAAATTTAGAAATGTATAATGGCAGGGAACTCCCATAAGCAGAATTTTACTAAAAAAAAAATCCCTCAGATTCTTACCCACTGATTACAAAAAGGTTTATTTCCTTATACTATGTAGAATTTGTATAATCTTTCCTGTGGTATTTCCTGTATGTTTCTACTGACCTTGTATTCCGATGCACTTTTTCCTGGTCTTTTATATGGGTAAGAATCTGACCGCATTCAGCTGTCTCCGTCTCAGTGACTAGCATATACAAAAGTGATGTTTCCCAGTGAAATGTCTGCTGAGGACAAGGATGAAATAAGCAGGACAGGTATGTGAGCCCATGGCTTCCAGTCAAGCCTAGAACATAGCAGCATTGCCATTTGATTAGGTCTGTTTGTCTCTGCAGGAACAGCTATTTCAGCTGGGTAAGCAAGTGAAACAGTTCTCTCCCACCCCACATTGCCAAGCTGGTAATCGAGTGATTCGCTTATTGATTTATTTCAGGAGGAGAAGAATCAGAACTAGAGCCTTTGCTTTCTTCACAGCAACCAATTATTTTGCATTTTTAATTTTGGGATACTTTCCATAATGAGCTGAATCAAAAAATCTATTTGAAAAATATATATTTTTATATATATAAAAAATGCATTATGTTTTGAATGTGAAATACCAATTAATTTCATCTTTCATCTTTGATTCCACCCCATTGTAGGAAACAGCTTAACCAAGCTTGCATGCTAATTACTCCTCAGACGCAAGCGTATAGGCATTTCATACTTTGCCTAGTGAAAGGGCTAACCCTCCTTGACACATTCACGACTAGACCAGTGATTCTGAAGCAACATCCTGACCCTTAATACTGTCAGTTTCAAGCTATCAAGCTGAAAAATCCTTGATAAGGTGAGAAGATGTCACTGCGAATCAGTTAGATGATGTGCCTAGAGTTCTGCAATACCATTTTCTAAAGTTTTTTATGCACCATTGATTGACAGAAAAAAAATCCATTTTTCTTTGCTTTCCAAGTCGCTCTGTGCAATGACTGACTCTTTGATACTGTCACTTTTTAAAAGTAAACCATACAAGCCCTCAACTTCAAGGGGGCTTATGTCCGTTCTTTGTTTTCCACCTTCAAAGGCTTAAAAAAAATTGCGTTGTCATAGATTCATGCGCAAGTGCTCTGGTCGTTTGGAAATCATGGGAAAAGCTTGTTTTTTGTATGGCCCAGAGTTTGGTTGCCGGATTGGAAGTGGTGCTGAGGCCTCTCCACAGACTGTCACATCCATTTGTTCTATTCCACTTGTCTCCATTGGATATTCCACAGGTGTCTGAGTATTTGATGCGCTGGCAGAAGCACCTCTTCCCCAGAATTCCCCAGGGGAAAACTTTACAGGGCTTTAAAACAAGAAATATAAAAGTCAGAGATGAAGATATACACAGCACCAAGGTATGTCCTTTACTCTGCAGGAAGCTGAACTCAAGCCTATTGAGAAGCATTTGTTAATTCTTCCTTCCACTTCCAGAAGTTTGAGGGAGTTTCCATGTCTAGCTTCTACCACATTTCTTGTAAAATTCTCTCATTTGAGTAGTCAGGATGTATTTCTAGATGATTGCATAAGGAATTTTCCGTACTAACATGATTCTTTAGCAGCACATAAGTACTTAGGATGTTCTGAAACAGTTCTAGAGGAAGAGTGTACTGAAGTCACCAGACTGTGAGGCTGGTGTATCAGCACTGAACAGCAAGCAAATTAGTACTTCTTGTGCCACTAAACACCCTTGATTGTCTCTAATAATGTGGTTTGTAAAATAGGATCGATGCTGCACTTCCATTAGAAGTGATGGGCTTACTGAGATTAAAGGCCGCATTTTTTATTTCTAATGCAGATCTGTTTCAACTACTTGCCAAAAACCATATTACAAAAAAAGAAGGAAAAAAAAAAATATATACCTGACTGGTGTCCTAGGGCTACCTATGAATCTGCGAGGTGATCGAATTTTTGGTTCAAAAGAAAATTTCTCCTTTACGCTTTCAAGTACAGATGGAGCCACATACGTAAAACCCTGCAAAATAAGAATGAACGCACTATAACTTACAGGCAAGATTTACATTTATGAGTATCTGTACAGTTACGATTGCCATGAAATAGGAAATGAAAATTATAAAAAGGAGAGTAAACGTAGACATATGAACTTCTACTCACTTCCTGAAGCAAACAGCAGGACTTTAGGGAGCTCCTCACCTGGGTGCCTGCTCACCCCAGATATTTCTACTCAGAGCACAGATTCCCACAAGCATGCTCTATTTCATTAATTTTGATCTATAGAACGGACATTGTTCTCTTTGCATGACTGTGAAAGCAATCACATGTCCAGGGTGCACAATGCAATTGTGAATTAGAATGCTGACATTTCAGCAAGTAAGCAACATTTGTTGGCAGCTCTATCTAGATAAAGAAAACGTCAGCAATGATCAAAACAAGTATTTTCACAGCCCTTAAAAAATTTCAAACCTGTTGCAGAACGTGGGTTTAAAGTTAAAACAGTTTGCTTCAAGTATCGGCTGTTAAGGTTCGGTAGAACTCATTCACCTGAAACGCCCTACTGCGTCTGAGTAACAGATCCGACCTCTCCACAGTGATTTCCCACTCGTCCCTGGCTCACTTACCAGAAAGACCTGGTTGGCACTTTCACTGAGAGTAGAGTCATCTGGGCTATCAACAGGTGTCTGACGTGTAAACTTTGAATCAAACTGGCTCACATCCTCTTCAGATTGCTTTGCAAAAACAAAATGATTAAGGGTTTATATTACAGATATCAACCAAATGGCTTAGCGGTGATCAGTGTAGCCTCTGGATGGAGTTCATTCCATAGGTTTTTGGCAGAGCTCTGCTGTAGTAAAACCCTGGAGTGGTGTCGGAATCCTGTCGCTGCCAGTGGGAGGTCACTATGGGCACTGACACTGAGAAATAAAGGCAAGGGGGAGGGGCAAAAATTATGGATCAAAAAGGAACACAAATTAAAAAGATGCCTTTTTAAAAAAAAAAGAAAAATCTCAAATTACAAACAAAAGCTTTTAGAAATACAATGCCAGTTTCTTGCAAGTTTAGCCCTTGTCACAGCTAGTATAGAACAGTTGCAACTATTAGTTTCTGAAAGCCTCTCCAGATCATTTCATCCCATTTTTGCAGATACGGAAGTGTTTATATGGTGAGGGGCAGATGACAACTCTGCAATAAATGGCTATGAAGAATATCGTTTAATTCAGTCAAAGAACAACAGATGTAAACCCAAGATCCCTTCTCTCATCCCTAAGTGTAACCGACAAGGCAGTATATATTAATTTGTGCTGGCCACTGTGCAACCATTTTCAAAAACCATCTGGTTTGTACGAGTAGCTTTTGTAAAGTCTGCTAGTAACAGAAAATCTCAAAACTATCTTCAGATAGTTCATTTGGAAATACCAGTCTTTTGTCATTCTCAATTTCATTTAAAACAGAGAGGAAAAAAGTGTCTGGAGTCCCCATGCTGTACTATGCTCAACATCAGTGATGCCTACCTCAGTTTAAAGCGAGATTTTTAGTAGTCAGGAACAATCAGAGTGGCCATACCTATTGCTGCTGTGCCTAATTGCACTCGGAGGGAAAAAAAAAACAGACAGACACCCCACACCACAAAAATGTAAGATGGGATAATAGAGGCTTACTCATCACATCACTGGTTTGAGGTAAACTTTAATTACTGCCTATAACGCACAAGATGCATTGTAAATAATAAGCAAACATACCGAATGCTTAATTAGGTGACTTGATTTACTTTTGCTCAGCAACTAATTATCATCTTAGATTCAGCTAAGTACTGACTTACTGTACGATGTTTAGCAGCAGAAGTTCAGAGATACCTGCACTTGCAAGTCTGTATAACCTACAGGTTACAAGCAGGAGGAATTAAAACTGAAGCAGAACCTTACTCCTCCAAGAGACTTAACAGAAGGATAAATTGGCGCTTAGCTGATTTTTGCCACCTTCTCATATAAACTGTTCCAGTGACAGATGAGTACCATGACTACAGAGTAATAAGACAGAACAGCATGCTCATGACAGCCAGTATTTCATAATGTCTGGAGACTTAAAGAGGGGTTTTTTTTAAATGTTGATACAGCATCAGTTCTCAGGGAACAAATAAAAAAATCTGCATCAGGTAGTTTCTCTCTTTAATTTGACAAGAGTGAATCTGAGAACCAGAAACCTCAGTTGATGCATTTAACTATTTAAAGTACCAGAAATCAAGGGCACTCCAGTTTGTAAGAGTGAATGGTTCAAAGTTTTAGATTCCACACTGTTTAAGACCTTTCCTAAAGGCATACAAGGAATATCTCACAGCATTCCAAGTACATACCAATAAGGGTTTAAAAGGAGGTTCCACCTTTCGTGCCAACAGCTCATCCCAGTTAATGTGTCTGAAGAACGGGTGAGCCTACAGGAGTAAGCAATAGCACAGTCATAATCCGCCTTCTGGGTATAAATCACAGAAGCTTAAGAATTAGTAAGCATGTTCTTTTCAGACCCTCTCTGTGCTGTCTGTCTTTCCAAAATCACATATGGGTCTAGTGGAATATATTCTGCGTCACTACATCAGCGGAGCTGAAAGAGCTGAAAATTGATAACCATACCTCCGAGTCAGACAACGTAAGTCCCTATCATGTTTTCCTTGAAAATATTAGAAGAAGTCAGTTGACATGCAAAATACTTCTACATTTTTCAACTTTAAAAGTTAGGTATCTAAAAATAATGACAAAACACTGTATTAATGACAAATTATCATTATTGTGAAATAAGGAGGACTCTAGTACACTGTTAATCTTGCCACAAAAAAAGTCAAGGTGGAAGCAGCTTCCTGTGAACTAGGCCTCTGCCTTAACTTTTAACTATGCAACAACGTACACAAAACAACAACACTTGTCCCTTGAAAGAGCTGCATGAAATGCAAGGGCTGGCAGGTTTTTCATCAGACTGATAGAGTATCATTGCTCTCGATGGTTGACTGTACCATTAGCATTGTGCAACTAGCAGAAAAGATGTACTGGAAGACAGACCTAAAGAACAAATGTTACTTTCCAAATCTCAAATTATCAAATAGGTACATAGCTGCTTTCGTAAAGCTTTACAGCATTCAAATTTTGATCAGTTGTCACATGTGGCTGTCTTTTTGTTCATTAAACTTCAAGACCGGCATACTGTCCTTCCCTGATGTACCCTCAAAGCTAGTTTATTTTCAATGAGGTAATTTAAGAATGCTTGAGTTAAGGAAAAGTTACCTGAACTTCTCCAGCATCTCCAGGACCAGCTCCTAGGCGTGAGGCAGCATTTCTTTTTAGCAGCTTGAGGAGAAATAACATCCAAAAAAGAAAAATTAGTTACGCTGTTATGACTAGACTAGTTCTAACATGAATCATCATTTGAGTGAATACCATGCGGAATGAATACAGAACAATCAGAAAATCTGCATTTGTTAGAAAACAGTTGTTATTTTCAAGCAAAATCACTTTCTGTACCACGCAAAACCAAGACTGACTTATCAGTATTAAAACAGGCATAGACTGAACAGCCATAGTGTTCAGAAACAGAATAGAAAATATTTCTATTTTCTACATACACATGTAGTACTGACTATTATTAAAATTCTACCTTTTTAAGCAGATCTCTGGCTTCTTGTGTGAGGTAGGGAGGCAAGTTGAGTTTACACTTGAGAATCTTGTCAATTGTTTTCTTTCTGTTCTCCCCAGTGAAAGGAGGCTAGAAAGCACCATTGCAATGGGAGGAAAAATAGGACTTGTTCAGGTCTCTTATTTGTGAACACAGAACTCACTTCAGTAATTTATAAAGCAGGTAAAATTACTGCAAATGGGACTTCCAAATAGCTGTTTGGATGAGAGCAGCTCATGACTGTAGTCAACATAAGGGTAGCCATATTTTAGTTATATTTCTTACTTGTACTTTGTATATATATAAATATATACGTATTTATACATGCATCTGAATTAGAATACAGGCAACTAAAAAAGCTACAAAGAGAAATACATGCAACTATAACTGTGCACCTACTGCTCCAGTCAGCATGTCATACATTAATGCCCCCAAACTCCACCAGTCCACAGCACGATTATGCCCGCTCCTCATCAAGATTTCAGGGGCCCTATAATCAGAAAAATTGAAAATATGAAAGTATTTTAACAAGCTTAAAACTAATTCTGACTATTAGTTTTCAAACAAAACCACCTTTATCAAGTACAGTTTCCATAAGAGACCGAACAGATAAACCATCAGTTAAAAAGGCAAAATGTAGGCATTACCCCCAGACCAGACTAGTACTTTTCTATTTCATCATGCAGCTCACATGTATTCGATTGTTCCACAGAATGTGTGTGTGACCGTTCCATCGTGAATAGATTCTTTACATAATCCGAAGTCAGTCAATTTTACATGACCTGAAATTAAATATATAAAATTTCAGACTTGCCAGAATTGTGACATTTGTATAAGTAACATTAAAAATTAGGCATTTTTACCATGGATATGTAATAACTCTGAACTACTTCCAGATATCCTCAGTGGTCTGACAAAGCAATACAGCTATAAACAGAATGAGGTAATCACAGATAAAACCTCTGCATTATACCTGCATAAGAAAGCGCTGCCACTTGGTGAAGAGAAACAAGACAAACTAACAAAACTTATACACGTACAGACAAATGTATTTAAACATAAAGATTGTAGAGCATCATTCAGATTGGAAAGTCGGCTATCAAGTATTACTGCTTGCTTCAAAGTTCAGAGAACAACCTCAAATGTAAAGTACACTGAATAATTTAGTACAAAGACTAAGTAAATAAGTTGTTCAAGAGAACATGAAAATACTGGATGGTACAGACTGGCAGCCTCATCAGTGCCATACAGTCAATGTAACAGTGTATTCAGGAATTGCTACTACTGTCAGGTGAAGCGTCACCCACCAGGTACGTCATTTCAGCTACAGATGATTTGGCGTCCTACGTAAACTGCCTCTCCTAGCGTCTTCAGTCACCCCCATTACTAAAATGTCACTGATGCTACACTGAAGACACAGATCTTTATGTACTTTACAATGACCCAGTGGCAGGAAAAATTTCAGAGGTGCAGAAATAGCAAGTCAACCATTCAAAAAATGCCTGTGACTATACACACGGAACTTGGAGCTTGCTGTGGCCCATTAAAGCCAAAGAAGCTGTGTTTAAGGGCAAGCAATTAGCTTTGGCAAGTCTTCAGTTATACCATGAGTGATAACAAACATGCCATTGTTCCAGGGAAATTCACATGAGAGTGAAGTGTTGTCACCTTTGAAGAATTGTTTTCAAATGACTGGCAGCATAATTGTTACTTATTTCTACCTTGATGATTAAGCATGATATTTTCTGGCTTCAGATCACGGTAGATGATTCCTTTTTGATGCAAGTGTCCCAATGCCATTGAGATTTCTGCCAAGTAAAAGCTGAAAGGAAACATGCCACAAAATTAGACACATTCAATCAAGCAAAGCATCTTAAGCACTAAGACTATTACGTACATAGCAACGGTTCCTTGAAAGTATCATTAGAAATGTATGAGAGAAGCAATGATGCCTTTGAGGCTGGTTTGCCAAAAGGCGTGCAGACTCCAAGATGAACTACAAAATTATGCCATTAGCATTAGGTTTACCTGTTCATTACCTATCTTATCATTAATGTATTTGGAGGAATTTGAATTTACCGGTTAGTGCCTCAAATATGCTTCAATCTGTATTACCACATCTAGACGGCAACGTTGCAGAAAATAAACGAAGCTAAGAAGGTAACCAGCAGCACCCAGAGCGCTATCTGTAGAACGGTCTGACAGCCCCACACGTACATCAAAGCTTTTCTCAGGCATTATCTGCACGTGCTGTGGGAAGATACACCTGTATGCAGTTGTGGGAAGCCTCACCAAGATGGGATACCTTCAACTTTTTTGTATCCAAAATATCACTACCCAAAAAGCTGTTTCTCCTTCATTAGAATAATTGCCTTTATAATTTCAAACATCTGATCGTTAAGAGAATATAGCCATTACAGTGACTTGGAGATTCTGTAAACCTGCATGTAAAATTGTCTGTGAATCAAGAACAAAACCCCTGCACTTAAAGCAAGTCTTTCACAGTCTTTTCTCCAACACTCAAAATGCCTCCTTTATCACATCCCTATGGAATACGGCCTCACTCAGCAACCAGCAGTGGACCCTCTTCTGAAGTAAGACTGGAGTTACACCAGCACAAACTGGTAAGTATGGAACACATACATCTTCCCAAATTCCAGTTAACTGCTCTTTTCACTAGACTATGAAATGAATGAGTAATTATAGTTTTTCAATTCAGCATATACAGTTTAAGCACTGGGAGAAAAAACCCCAAAACTTTTAACTTACCAATATAGTTTCACTTACCAAGCTGTGTCTTCCATAAATATCCCTTCTCTCTCTAACTGCATAAATAGTTCTCCTCCTGTCATGAGAAAAATGAGATTATTAAAGTATCATTTTTAGTCAGTCAAAAGTCCATTTTCTAGAAAAAATATAAGCAATAGGCATTCTGTCCTGCTCTACAAGTTGTTTCACAAAAAACAACTGAGAACTTACTATTCTGTTATTCTCAGAATTTTAGCAACCTAAAGAAACACCAAAAGAAATCAAAACAGCATGCTGAAAAAAACCAAGTGTTTCTGTCCTTGTTTTTTCCTATTGTTATAACTTGAGCAAATGGCTTGTAATCTGTGTCTGTTTCCCTGTCCATGAAATGAGATAACACTTCCTTGCTTCACAGAGAACCTGCAAGGACTAACACCTCAGGTACTCTGTACGACTGCATAGAATCTAAGTGTAACATACAGGAATTACAAATCTGATGGAAGAAAAGGTATTAAAACTCCTCCTCTCCTGTACTTCCATTAAAAATAACTCTCATGTTTCATTTCTCTGTATTTCATTGAATTAGAAGGTTTATTTATGTTATTCTATGTATTAATGGTAGCCTAATTTACAGTTTTAAGACGCCACGGCCAATAGTTAATGGCCTTTTGTAAGCAGAGTAAGAAGTAAAAATTCTCTATTACATAAGATACAAAGCAGCAGATGACAGAATTTCATATACTGACCACTGAGATACTCAAGGATGAGGTAGAGTTTTCCACCAGTCTGAAAGGCATAAATTAAGTCTACGATGAAGGGATGTTTCACTTCCTCCAGTATATTCCGCTCCGCTTTTGTATGAGCTGTATCCTTTGCGTTCCTTACAATCATTGCCTACAAAAAGCAGAGATACGTGAGCACAGGAACATGCTAAACAAGGCAGGCTTTATATTTAGTTCAATTGTGAGTTTACTGAACCACAACACTACATATGAGTCAGCAACATAGCAAAAAAAAGAGAATTTCACCACAATATATACATAACATGAGAGGTTTGTTGCAGAAGTTTTATTTATTTCACAGAATTATACAGTAATTTACATTGGAAGGGACCTCCTGACCTATTTAAAGTAGCTGCTAAGAACTACAAAGAACAATTTAAAGTTTAATTCCAATTCCAACCATACCTGCATTAACAACTGATAAAGTTTATTTTTAGGTGTATTAGATTAGACAATTGTAAAACCTAAATGGAGGGATCAATTTTTTTCAATTCTGATAGCACTGAAATGTGAACATTCAGGTTACCTTTTTAAGAACTTTCATGGCAAATATTTTCCCAGTGTTTGCTCCGGTTACTTTTCGTACTTGAAATACCTGTACAACACCAATACAAAAGCAATCACATATTACGAACGCATCAGCTGTCATAAGATAACAACAAAGTTTTGCGAAAGAGAGATGAGACCACCGACAGACTGCAACGCTGCCTGAAGGAGAAGAGCTACTGATCTGCACCAGAACCAGCCTGGGACATTTTCTGCTGCCACCAGCTAGTGAGGCTCTGCCCCTGACACCTCGGCAGCCCTGGGGTTACCTGCTGGTATGATGGAACGTTTCAGAAAACAGGATGGGAAGATTAGACCTTGCCGAAGGCAGCAAGCGAGCACTTTAATGGCCTTCAGTGTAATGGATTTACTTCTGTAGAAAAGAGTTCCTTACCTTTCCATAGCCACCTTTGCCAAGTACGCGCAGTAACTCAAAGCACTCTGGTCGGATCTTTTCTGGACCTCTGTTTACACTAGTTTCTGAAATCTCAAATTTTTCACAATGTTCCATGCCACTGGATAAAACCGAAACAAGAATATAAGACTACCTGATACTCAAAAATGATCAAATGAAAGTAAGCAAGCAAATTACTTTCTGAAAAGCACACACTATATCTGACATAACTGAATGACTGCTTTGGAGATTTGGAGAATTCTCAGCATCAGAAATTTTATTTAGGTGTGTGCAAACCAGTAAGTTGCAAGTTGCACAGAAAAGATTACCTGCAAGTTTGGGGGATTGATAGCATCAATATCTCCTTCAGATTCCTTCATTTTAATGCATTATAAATCTCTGTATTACACTAGAATGAAATGTAAAAGACCCAAGCCTCAAACTGACTTAGATATTCCTACAAGACCTCAAGTAAAAGCAAGGCTATAGGGTGTGTTTTAAGTTTCGGATCGCATTCAGCAGCCCCAACAGTCATGGTAAGACTTCTGTAACATAACCATCTTGCAGAAAAAGCTGTAACAAAAAAAGTCTCACAACTCTGAACACGCCACAACAGAAGACTGAAACACAATTGAATGTGTTAACACTTCTAAAATACGCTACAGCTCTGCAAAAGCTGAACAGATTGATCCTGCTAAAGTCAATGTAACTGCACTGTTTTAACTATCACTGCTTTCTTCTCACAACATGGTATGCTGAAACAATCTGGAAATCTCTAATTGAAGTAATGCTGAAGGTAGCTGTGTCTCATGAACTTCAGAACTTCTGACTTCTCATCTGCTTCAGACTGCTACGCGAAGCTGCAACTGGAGCCTTTATAAAACGAACAGAACACACAACGTTCTGCAGACAGTGCATTACATGGATATTACAAATACCATTCAAGTACAATAGATAATGTTAGGATAAACAAGGATTAAAAGACAACAGCAAGTTTTGCCAGATTTTTTTTATTATTATTATTTTATTTCAAGATACAATTCACAAATTTTAATGTGAAGAAATAGTAAAATGACTAGAAACAACTCAAAATTGAACAAGAATGACAAAATTTTCTATTTAACTTAACAACGTAACAAAATGAGAAGTTATATGTAGTTGGCATGAATGGTACAGAACATTTTCTAGCAGCAACTTACAGGTCATATTGGCCAACTCCTCCATGGTCCATGCTCTCACTTAATTGACCCTGGGGATGGGAGGGGTAAAAGGAAGATTAATTATAGCAAAAGAAAAAAAGCAGTCTTAAAAATAAATGCACTGATGTGTTTTATAACTTCTTAAATTATCTATAATAATTATATAATTATAATTTATAATTAAATAAGCCTAAAGGTCAGGAATAATAAATTATAAGCAGAAGATAAGAAATCTACAAAATTCTGTACAAGATTTGCAATACTTCCATGTATCTCAAACAGTGACATGTGGAACCACTGTTTCAATTGACTGCATTGTTAATCACTGAAGTATTGCAGGTAACAATTTCACACACCCCCAAGGGAATCTGAAAAATGTTAAGGTACCGCATTTTTATTTTTTTTTACAGTTGCTCTTACATATGAATTTTAAAATCCTATTACAGTATTATGCAAATTAGAACAATAGTAAAGATTACGTGAATGGATGAACTGGGATTCACACACACTAGAAACAAATAATCTAGTGAGAAGGTTTCATTAGTCTGTATGGATAATAATCAAATCCCAGTAGTAATGTAAGAATTAAGCTTCACTCTGATGTTAAATACCTTTTTTGACCAATAATCATCCAGATAGATTAATGCATGCAGATACTACTAAAGAAGGCTCAAGCGCTTCAACATCAGAACTCGTCACCATTAAAGAATGTAGTTCAATTTTGAAGAGGAATTTTCTTCAAAGAATTTTTCAACTTGATCCCTTATGCAAGATAATACTTCCCTATAATTGTGGCTCTACATGGCAAACCAAGCAGACAGCTGGAAGGAATACAAATAGAATTTAATGGGCAAGCTTCTAATGAGCTTTAGACTATACCTTAACATTTTTATTTTTAAAAACACGTACATAAAATAACAACTGCAAGTTAGTGAGAAGCAGCCTGGACTCTACAGACTGAATACCAATATATTGAGTGACAAATGAAATTCAGAGAATCAGAAGAAAAAAAAAAAAAAGGACAAAACATCCAGAGATCTGCAAAGAGCAGACCAAGCCATGGAGTGCATTTTCAAGTATTATATAAATGAAAACACTAACCAATGAAAAATAGAAACTTTCAGTAACTTTGAAACCACTTAAAGTTGACAGAGGCTGGTTTATTTTGGTGGGTGATCTAGAGGGGAATTTAACTCCTCCTTCCACCTAGTAGCACCACAAGCCATTATGGAGTCCAAAAGTTCATTTCCAGGTCAGAGAGCTGCTAGCTCATGACCCCTCAATAACGTTTATTAGAGAAATCCAGCTTATTGACATCTGTTTCACAATAAAACCCCCTACCGTTCAATGCCAACAAACAGCGAGATTAGACACCCACGAGGTTCCTGCAACAACTGTTCAAGTAACCCAGTGGTTCTGGCAAAGTTCACTCCTGCGTTTCTTGCCCCTGTAATCTATGGTTTTCATTTTCAGTATTAACTTGAACAAAATTCACATCAGGTGCCATTCCGCTATTTTCAGGATTTCCTCTCATTTCACAAAACCAAGAAATGCAATGGCATTCTGGTTGGAAAGCTAGCAGTCCTTCAGTCTACACTTACTGTTTCATTTATTACAAGCACAAAAATTAAGGCTGTTTTTCCCACCGTAATATTTAGTACATACAACCACAGGGCTTATGAGTACACTCTCCATTTAAACAATTCTTCCGACTTTCTAGAATAGCCGTGCCTATTCAAACCTACAACCGATCCGCTCTTGCTACTCCGAGGCTCACAGCTTTCGGGAGGAACCAGGGACCAGCACCACAGGGATCAGACAAGGTAGTCCAGACTTTACACCTTGCTCACTTCCAGTGTAATGATCTCAACGCTTCTCCTTCTTGCCTGCTCTTATATTCCCTGATTTTCATTTCTGTTTTAATTTCAAGTCCACTCTCATCCTGCTTTATCTGTTTGCCAAAAGGCTCCTGAGAACCAAACCAGGCTGCCAGTATGCATTCGTGTCCACAGTTCTGCCATGAAAATTTCAGACATAACAATTTTTAAAAATCCACAGTAAGTAATGAATTTTTTATATTTGTTCCCTCAGACTGAATTATTGGAATGTGACCGAGAACAAATTCAGCTTTCTTGCCACCCCCCTTAGAACCTGTTCTTGGCAACATTGAACAGCGTGCTGCAAGCGACGTTTTTTTTAAGCCAAGCGCTTTATTGATTATTGAGGTGACAAACAGTGCCTTTCCTGCAGGCTGAGGAGCGCTGAAGCCTTCAGCTGTCAAACAATGCCTCTACAGTTTGCACGCAGCGTGGGTACTCCAACTGTGATACCGAGTGTCTGCTCCTCTCAAAGACTCCAACACTGTCGTTAGTATTTAAATAGCAAAAAATACATGCAGCAGCAGTTTAAGCAACAGCAAATGTTTTAATATACAAAACAATACGAAAAAGCAACAGCAGCACTAGGAAAATACAAACAGCGATCTTGTAATAGAACTCCCCCAAAGCCTGAACAGAGTCCATGTGAGCACACCAAACGCCCAGCGACAGACTGCGAGCTGAACCGTCTACGAGGGCGTGAGGCGGAGACGCACGCCGGGCCCCACGGACGCCTAGCGCGGCGTTTTAAAGCTTTGCTTTTAATTTTGCCGCTAAAGCAGCGGCTTCACACAGCTCCAGGAAGATCAGCGTTTCTGCACTGACGTTAAAACATGTGACAATAAAAAAATAAAGGCAGAAAAAAAATAAAAAAAGCCCACCACCCCGCTGCGGCACTGGAAACCCAACGCGAAACTTCCGAGGGAAAAGCTCCCGCAGACCGGCGCAGCCCCTGCCCACCCCCCGCCCGCCCTGCCCGGCAGCCGCGCCCGGCGAAGGGCGCGACGCCGCTCCCCGCCCGGGCCCTCCCCGGCCGCCTCCCGGGCCCTGCGAGGCCGGGCCGCAGCGGTGCCGCCCCCCGGGGCAGCCGTCGGGGCAGCGCGGCCGGCTCTCGCCGGACAGGGCGCGGTCGCGGCCGCCTCACCTGCGCGGGCCGGGGCGGCGGCCCGGCTCTCCCCGCGCTCCGCCTCGCCCGGCTCCCGCCCCGCCGCCAGGCCGTGTCCCCCGGCGCGGGCCCGCGGGCCGCCTCCCGCGCCCTCCCCCTCAGGCCTGCCCCCGGCGCCGCTCCCCGCCACGGCCTCCCGCTCCCTCCCCGCGCCGCGCCGGCTCGGGCTCCCCCCTCTCACCCCCTCCTCCAGCTCCTCGTCCGAAGCCGCGTCCTCAGGCTGGTCCAGGTCGATGTCGAACACGCCCGCCATGGCGCGGGTGCGAGCCGCGGCGCCGCCGCCCCTCCCTGGCTGCGCTGGGTGCACGGGGCCTGGGCCGCCTCATGGGCCCGCACCCCCCAACTCCGCCACGGACGCCATCACCGGCTGCCCGGCCTCAGCGCGCCTGCGCCCCCGCCCCGACTCCGGGCGCCGCGCAGGCGCGCAGCTCCTTCCGGCATTGGCCGGGGCCGCACTGAGCATGCGCGGCGAGGACAAGGCTGGGCGGGCGCGCGCGGGGCTGGGTCTGAGCATGCGCAGTGCGCGCCCGCCTGCCTTGCTCCTGGCACGGAGCGTGCGCAGAGGGCGCAGCGAAGCCGCCGGGAGGGAGCATGCGTACAAGCCTTGGTGAAGCCCAGACGGCTGACCCCTCGTGCCCGACCTGCCCGGAGTCCCTTCTGCGCATGCGCGAAGCGGGCGGTTCGAAGGCGCGTCTCGGTCCGAACCGGCGGGGAAGGCGATCGCGGCGCCCAGGTGGCTGCGCATGCGCTGTCGGCGCCGGAGCCGCCTCAGTGAGGGGCGTCGAGGTCAGCCCTGAGGAGGGGCTGGTGGCGATCGGGGCTCAGGGCGGCCGGCCCTGCCCGGGCGGAGGGCAGACACCCCGGGAGGGAAGCTGTACCGGCGGGGAGGCCCGGGCGGGAGGGGGCCGGCGACGAGAAAGGGTCTGGGAGGCGGGGAGGTGGCCGAGCGACGTGAGGGCCGGGTGGTGGGCAGCACCGGGAACATGGCGGCCCCGGCGGGGGGGCGGGAGGTCGCCGGGCGGGCGATGGTTGGGCAGGCCTTGTCAGCACGGCGGAGCCCGGGTGGGTGTCCCCACGCAGGCGGGTGATCGCGGCTCCAGAGAGGAGGGCGCAAACGACGGCTGCCTGCTCCGGGTGACAGGCGCGGACCACACGCGTGGGTTGGACATCACCCTCTTCTGAAAATCTTTTACATATGTATTTATTTATTTTCTGCGGTGAAGGAGTAACTCGGCCTTGCAGTAACAGACAGGCTGGCCTTAGGCTGCGAGGTGCAGACCGGCAACGGTGCTGAAATCAAGCACGGGAGTCAAAAATAGCACATACCTGCCTGCAAAACGCAGCAGGATCAAGTTACTGGCACGGGCAGTTATCCAAGGAATGCTGCTACAGAAGTGCTGCGGCACAGCTGGGGTGATAATGAAAAATAGCAGCCCAGAATAATGAAGTGAGTTAAAAAAAAAAATGACCTTGTTCCTGTGAAAGGAGAATAGAAAAGGGAGAAACCAGAGCTGCTGCAAAATGCTGAGTGGGAAAAAAATGTCAAAGCACACAGGTACTGCATCGAATACTTTGCTTTCTGTGGTGGAAGCAAGCGGAATTACTCTAGGGAATCCCTTTGTCACCTCAGAAGATTTTGGCATCAGGCCCATGCAGCACAGGACTGGAAATCAGCTAGGTTTTTTGAACAGGCTTCACATTTCTGAAGGCACATGGTACTTTCTTATTACATTTCTACAGCCTAAGCCTAACTGTTGGAGTTAATTATTTGTTTCTATCCTGCCTTACTAAGCAAAAGTAAGAAATCAAAGACTTTGCTTGCTCTGTGGTTGGTTTTAGCGCTGTTCAGATGCATAGCAACAGTAAACAGACTGATTTCCTGTAGACTGCCATCTGCATTCTCCTGATTCAGGAGAAAGTGCTGACAATCCCATTGTTTTTCCCCAGAAATAGCCAATGGTTGTAGCGTAGCCGTCTCCTCACTAGAGGTTCTCAAAAATTGCAAAACTGATTAGAAATTATTTGTCAGAACTCCCCCCCCCCATTGTTTTTGCACAGTTACTAAAGGCATACTTTTCTTTTTTAGGCTTAAATACAAAGTGAATAAGGATGTCGATAGTCACAGTCCAGCTTGGTCAGTGTGGTAATCAGATTGGTCATGAGGTGTTCAGTGCTATCTGCAGTGATGTCTGTGGCACACATGGGTTGTGTTCCAAGAAGGAGAATGAATCCTACCATGAGTCTTGCAAAGAACGTTTTTTCTGCGAGGAGGAATCTGAAGGTACAGCATTGAAGTGTTTGTTTCCCACAGAGGGTCTGGTTTCCAGCCTAATGTAGATAAGAGTACAGAAATAATAAAAGTCTTTTACCTCCAGTTGAAGAATGAGTTTTACCTTCATTCTTGAAGAATTGTCACATCCCTCTGCCTTCACATTACTAACAACCATGGAAGCAAAATCAGTGCAGTGAAGTGCCTGAGGCCACAGAGCGAGTCTGCCAGTAACGCAGCTGGAAACCGAGCATATGAATATAAACAATCTTTCCTTCCACGCATCTGCATTTTCTGCTGCAGATAGATTATACTGTGGAGTAGGGCCCAGAGTATCTGAATTTGGTGTTATCAGACACACTAAGTGGCTTCTTGCCTGACAGATCTATGGTCTCTAAAGTTCAGATTTGTCTGTGGAACAATAGATAGTTCTCCAGAAATCCAGGCGTTGTCAAGTCCTCCTTTCTGTACCTGCCCGTGCTGTCCCATTAATAGTTCAGCTTACGTGGGCGGGAGGAATACAGTCTGGGCCGTGGTGCAATTCCATCCATCTTGCATAAAGAAGTTCCAATATTGGCACATTATTCTTAGTATTGTTTTTCTTCCTATCCAGTACCTGTTGCCCGGGCTGTGCTTGTTGACATGGAACCTAAAGTAATCAGCCAAACTTTATCAATAGCTGCCAGGTCTGGCTACTGGAAATATGATGAGCGGTCGCACTTCTGTCAGAAGCAAGGGTCTGGGAACAACTGGGCAAATGGGTATGGACGGTTGTTTCAAGTTTCACTGAGGGGACTGTAGAGGCTAATGAGCTGTCTAGACTCTAGGAGCGGTACTATTGCAGCTGAGCAAGGTACAGAGTATATAACATTAACTTGATTTATTTTTAAGTTAGAATAGCAAAATATATAGCAGCAAAATTTCTAAGCTGCTTTTTGCAAGGTGAAATTGGTATTTACAGTGAAAATGTAGCAATTTAGGATTGAGTGAATATATTTTATTTAAAAATAGGAAAAAATAAGCACAGTTTATAATACAACAGCTGTTTTGCAAAATGTCACAGCTGAGGATTGTTTACTGCAGATAGAATGGGTGGCATAATGCCAGGTTACACAAATAATATTAAGAAAAGTAACCTTTATGAACTAGCTCACCTTACTGCGTTTGTTTTTATAACACCTGCCATGTCTCACTGTTTTGTCGTTTTTCGACAGTTACTCTGTTCACGGGCCTAGACACAAGGAAGTAATAATGAATCTGGTACAAAAAGAAGCAGAGAAATGTGACCGACTCGGTGGATTTTTCACAATAATGAGCATGGCTGGTGGTACAGGATCTGGCTTGGGAGCATTTGTGACCCAGTGTTTAAGAGATGCTTTTCCAACCTCATTTATACTAAACCATGTTATCTGGCCCTACGGCACTGGTGAGGTGAATGTCGTATTTACCAGAGATATTCTGCAAGTTTATAATCCCTGTTTACTTTTAAACATAAAATACCTGCAGCTGAAATAAACTAGAAAAGAGATACATTTTACTTTTACAAAGTTCAACAGGACAGAAACTAACACCACTAATGAATTATTTGGCTAATATTTGGTACATGTAGTTTCACAAAAAAAAATTCTTGATAATATAAGTGCTAAAGTATAATGTCGTTTCATGAGAAGCTCTATTAGCTAACTAGAAATCTCCTGTTATGATAGTATCTCAGCATAATAATCAGTTCTCAGACAGATTTTATTTTAGCATGTTTGCATGAATGGAGAAGGATAACATGACTTCATGATTTTCACATTTTCTATGAAAAAGCTCTGCTAGCTACTGACCTCATTCTGCACTTTGCAAAGAAAACAATCACTTCCTAAATCATAACTGAGGAAATGGCAGTAGCCAGAGGATTATAAACTAGAAAGAGATTAAGTTGTTTGTTTCTCATTTGTGTGTATTTTCGGTTGTTTCCAGGTCATTGTTCAAAACTACAACTCTGTTCTGACTCTCTCACACCTGTACCAGTCATCAGATGCCCTTCTCGTTCATGAAAATGATGTCATCCACAAGATCTGTGCGCAGCTGATGAATATTAAACAGATCTCCTTCAGGGATGTAAACCAAGTCATTGCACACCAGCTGGGGAGTGTTTTCCAGCCCACTTACACAGCAGAGGGTGGCTTACACTACAGCAGAAACCCATTAGGTGCCTAACCATAATACAGCCGCCTAATGCATTCTCACACACGTTTCCGTAACCATTTCATGTTGTGAATTTAAGTTCTTCAGTCCCCTGACTCAGCTATTTAGATACATCCCAAGTTTTAAGATAGGAAAAGTGTAGCAAAAGACTAAATTAGAAGTTCAATCCCAATTTTGTAGTGGAGTCAAAAATAGATCCTCCAGCTTCTGGTTTCGTTCTTTACCAAAAGAACCCTCTTTCTCCTTTTTCAAGTGATTACAGCCACCCTTGTACCTGTTTACATTTCAGAGGAAATTTGTACAGGACAGTAACTTTGGAGTGAGTTTGACATTTCACATTAGGCTAGCAGTTTGTATAAACTGAAAAGAAATGAAAATTTTGTGTTTAACTCGGAAGACGGGCTAGCATACAACTTGGTAGCAACAGGTTGACATTCCTGTCTTTAAGGGATTAGAGAAAATTACCCATATTGCCAAGAGTTTTGCTTGTAAAATTAAAATTTCACATCTGTCTGTCAATCTCTTTAGCGGTGCATAGGGTCTCTGAGATTCTGAGCCAGACTATAAAGCAAGACAAGTCTGAAGTGTAAAACAGGCAGTACTAACATCCTTGTATGGAACTCAGCAGTACATAACAAGTTTGCATTGTTTTGTCTGAGGTGTGTCCATATATTTGTCAAATTAAAACTTTATATTTCCTGCTTGGTTTCTTACCTTAAGTTGGTAGCTCTTTATAAAATTCCTCACTCTCTTCTCCTATTTTAGCTAGCCTATGCAATATTTTTGTCAAACATAAGCAGCTGTTAATTTCTTTTTTCAGGAGACTTAATGGAGACGTTAGTTCCACATCCCGAATTCAAGATGTTGGGTCTTCGTAACATACCTCAGATGCCTGAAAACTCCCTCGCTTACAGCACATTCAGTTGGCCTGGACTCATCAAGCATTTAAGGCAGATGCTCATTGCTAATGCTAAAATGGAGGAAGGTAAAAAGCATTCACTCACCTTCAGTATCCATCACTCTTTAAGCGTTTATTTTTCCAGATGAAATAAAGCTTATTGTTTTGTGGAGCTCACTGACCACTTTAGTCAGTTCAGAAACGAGTTGCTGCCCTCAGGCAGCAGGAATTTGCCTCCACATAGCCAGCTGCTCCTTTAAGTATTCACTCAGCTGCCACAGCAGCTCCCAGCTTGCTCCTGTTTTTGCTCCCAGACATCTCAGTTAATTATAACTATTGAAAATACGCAAAACAAACCAACAGTTCTTGGGCACGCGCTTAATTTGCATGATTCACTTGGAACATTCCTTGGATAGTTAGTTCTGCTATGGTTTTTCTATTTACACCTCCTAATAAAAATCACGCTTAGCTCTCCCATATTATCTACGTGGGGAATTCAGTATAGCTTCCAGTTATGCAAAGAACGGGCTGGCAGGTTGCTAAGTATAGAAACAAGTATTCATTTTCTCTGGTAAGACTAGTGACTACCGGGCAAATCCTGCTGGATTAGCACCATTTTTCTCTCAGAATTGTGCAATTGCTGCTTAACTAACCTGCAAAAACTACAAACCCTAGTATGATCTCAGCTTGGGGCACAGTGTTAGTTACCATCTGACTCTTCAGCTAGTCTGAATCCATATTTCATGAAACATTAACTTTCTTATATATCTTTTCTGCCAAAATCTTATAGGTATTGATTGGCAAGTAAGACCACCGTGTCTAGGCTCCTCCATCCCCTCCAGTCACTCCACAAATAAGCCCCTGCATTTCAATACTTCCATTGCCAACCTGGTTATCCTACGAGGAAAAGACGCACACAGCGTAGACTTAGGTAAGGAGGAAAGACACAGTACCTCAGTGATTCTTGTTTCACATCTCACTGTTTTCTTTGCAACCGTATCTGACAAAAGTGAAAAAAAGCAAGCCCACATATTTGACTGCTAAGGTCACTGTTCTCTCTACAAACTTTTTAATGTCCAAGGCCACATTGTCTAATTGCTTAGGGCTGTCGTATTTACAAGCAAGACTTTTGTGTTTCCTGAAGCACTTCGGGGAAGGAAGAAGAGACTGAAGTGCATGTGTAAAATAGGATTCTTGGCTATATTTTCTGAAAATATATTTAGCCGCTTCTGGAGTGATGAGCATAGCTTGCAGATGAAGTACCGGTACGAGACTATGCCTGCAGATAGGCTAATGAATCTTTTTAAAACAGTTATATTTTCACCAAGCAGGCCACCCTGCAGATTTTTTCCAAGGCCTGAAATGATCTGCCAAGCATTGATTAGGTGACACAGGACTACTGAGATCAAGATGCAGAAGCCTGCAGTTTTACATTTGTCGAAATGGCTGCCTTATTTCTGTTACAGGGAGTTTCCGAGATCCCTCACTATATACCTCATGGCTGAACCCTCAGGATGCTTTTAACGCGTGGAAAACACCAAGAGCATTTAACAAGTATGAGAAGTCTGCTTCTTTGGTCAGCAATAGCCAGTTCCTGCTGAAACCTCTTGACAATGTTGTAGGAAAAGCTTGGAATATGTTTGCTTCCAAGTAAGTGAAAATCATTATGCTGATACTTCATTTATAGCTGCCAATATCTTCAGTGTTAGCAAAATCATTGTGAACACAGCTTGCTCTTTCAGCAAAGTACAGTAATGGTGAATAAGCATGGAGACTGTTCCAACACTTTAGTGGAAACATTTTTGTGCTTGAAACATGATGGCAGGGTGAGGAACACAGAAGAGCGCTTCTGTTCTGTGGATAAGTGAGACCACATACTCTAGTGCTGTCAGTTTGACTGTTTTCTCAGTACTGAAACTCTCCAAATTTAGTGCATTCCAGAGGGACCATTCTAAAAATAACACACAGAAACTCTTTTACTGATCATACAGTTTCTAAGCTGTGTACAGACATGCTGCACAGTCCAGGAGACAAGTGCCTTGCTAGTTCAAAAGCATTTAGGGGATCTGCGTGTTTACTAAGGCTCCCATGCTATTAGTTTGATTTTTCATTAGAACCAAGAAATCTAGAAAATAATTGCCTCTTTACTTTGGTCATCATGAAGCCAAGGTTACAAGAACACCAGCGATGAGAAGCAATCTACCCTTTACACACCAGTTTAGGCTTTGCATCTCAAATCATAAATTACTTTTCTCATTTAGTAATCCCTTCTCCTTCCATTTCCCAGTTAGCCCAATTTTGTCAGCTGCAATTTTGTTTCCTTAAGCAATACACAAAGTTATAAAAGCTATTAGAAACAAGTCGTGACTTATCAGTAAGTACGAATTACAAAATTAGTTCAAGAGAGCAGAGTAGAAACTAACCAGCATAGTTACTGGGTGGAAACCAATCTTTGTTTGAAGGTTTTACAATAACTATACAATCTGATTTCATGTGTCAGATTCCTCACTGATTGCTACTGTCTTATCCTTTTTCCTTCTGTGACTTCAACATACAGAGCCTACATTCACCAGTACACTAAATTTGGAATCGAAGAGGAAGATTTCCTGGACAGCTTCACAGCTCTGGAACAAGTTGTCACCAGTTACACCACTCTTTGATTTTTTGTTTTTTGTTTTGTTAAAATGGTCTGAAACAGAGCTTTCCAGGAAGAACCCAGCGCTGGAAAACCTTCCGTCACCTTCTTGAAGTACATAAATTACTGGACTATAACTATTTTTCAGTCTTGTAAGATATGTGTGTGTGTGTTAAAATAGTAAGAACTGAATGTATTCACATGGGCAGGTCTTATTCATATTTAATATATCTAATAAGTAGATGTTTTTCAATACATTTGCTATGCACTGTAGCAAAGTCTTTGAACATCTTTTTTGGTACTTGGATATTTCTCGTAAATATTGTCTACACAGAACGATTTTTAAACCAGGCTAAACTCTCATCATATAAACTATCATGAACTGATGTGTGATAAAAATTACATGTGTGCTTGACTCCAGGAGGTAGGGTATTCCTGATCTTCCAGTTTCAACTTTTCATGATAACACTTCACCCTAGAATGCCTCAATATTGATAAAAATCACAGTATCAGAATGACTAATCCAGACTCCATTTGGGTCTCATTCAAGAGACAACAGTCTGCCACCTGTTCCTTTAAAGCAAAGTAAGACCAAAGTTCTACTGCAAGGACCTTAACCTTGACAGAACAGTGGAAGTTTTGAGCCATCTTTTAAGAAAAAGGTATGAAGGGTTCTTCATTTTCCTGTCATCCTCAAGTTGTATTACAGGTTATAGTGAATGATACGCTTTTCTGGCCATTTCACTATGCCGTGTTTTCAAGTGGTGTTACCTACCTCTTAAAAAATAAATCCCTATCGCACATCAGGGGTCTTGGCTATTTGGTGTGGGCAAACCATAGGTTTAGGCAAAACTACAACTCTTGCTCTTCATGTAAGTTAGAAGCAGGTCGGGTTTTTAATTAATTTCTTATTTATTTAAACATATTTGGGAGGAGAATTGCTGCTAGATTTCAGATGTAAGAGCCTGTAATATAATATGATCAATATAATTGCATAATTTCAAAAGTCGATTTAAGAAATGAGCTTTTTTCCACACATTTTACCACGACCACAAGGTGGTGCCGCTGCGAAGCTGCAGCCTGCGCGCACCCGGGGTGGGGGGGAGACTGCAATGGCTTGTGGGGGCACGGGCTGGGTGCTTATAAAATAAATGAGTACAGTAGAATTAAGGATTGTGTTGTAACACCGAGCTTTCTTCTGCCTCTGTTAGCTTTTCACTGAATGGTAGGGAGAGCTTTTGGAACTCCTGCCGTTACTCCCATGTCACACTGCTCTTCCATAGAAATAATCTCATTCACTCTTACATGGGTATGCCAAAAATTAAAATTAAAAAAATCAGTCTGAAGGACTTTTCCCTTGACAAGTGGACAAATCTCATTGTTTCCTTTTAGGTTTTAGTGCTGTTTCATGCCAGGCCTCTGAGCTTTTAACTAAAAGATGAAGACACACATAGTATGATGCTAAATGTGTTAAAGACATTTGCAATATGGCTAAAAATGTCCACATAGAAATCTTGCCCTGTTAGCGCTTCTGATTTAGATTTTAAATTTTTAATGAATTAACACAATGGTAGATAAAAAAACAACTTTGTAATTCTGCTAGGCTTCAGTTAGAGTCCAGCAGACCCCCTGCATGACTCTATTTCCTTTCCCGGTTTCATTTACCTCTTCGCTTGCGTTCAGGCCAGGTCCAGAAGCACCAAAATCCGCCCCTGCAGCACCTGTTCTCGAAGCAGCTCTGGCACACAACACCTGGGGTGGCAAACAGACTGCTTGACAAGATTCCAGTAACTGCACGACTGTTTCTGAAGAAAATATGTAAGTACTGGGGCAAACGTCACCATTGCTCGAGTACACTCATAGTAATCGCTGATCACCGGCATGGCTGTGTCAACGCAAGCCCCAGTGGGTTCTGACAAATGTCACGGCAGCTTATAGACAGCAATGTTAATCTCATGCCTCCCAAAAAGAAAAGTTTCAACTGCTTGTTAATAGTAGGGCAACTTTCAGCACAGATTAGAGTTGAGTCTAGTCCTAGTTCATGCAGAAGAATTACCTGTGTAAATTAAGAGCTATATTGGTGCTTTAATTAATTAGCTAAATCATTAAATATACAGGGGAATGACAGGCATTCGTGGGGTGGGTGGGGAGAGCACAAGAGGGAAGGCAAAGAGGAGACAGCAGATAGGGTAAATATACCCCATAACTTATAAAAAGACACTTGACATTTTAGACAAAACATTTTGACAATATTCTTGCAGCCCACAGTACGTAATCTGATGCCTCAGTCTGGTTTGCTTTCTGTTTTCAGTCAGCTCTGCTAAATCCTGTTTTAGGAATGCCTTCTCAAAAGGGGAAGACACAATCATCATAGTTCAACTGTCCAGCCATACCTCCAGCCCTATACCACTCAGTAAAATTTGAGTTGTCTGGAAGTTCAAAACTACAAACAACTTCTGTTATAGAATATTATTTGTGATATTTAATATTTTTTTTCACTAAATCACTTCCTGGCAGCTCAGAGCTGGGGGACTGGTCTGATCGAAAGGGCTTTTCTGGTGGTGTAGTTTTGTCAGTTTTCAGCCATTGTCTTTAACTTGGGTATTTTCACAGAAGAAACTGGAGGAAAGATTGCACAAGAAGTGAAGATAAACAGCACAGGCAATTCAACTTTGCAAGGAACAAAGGGTCAGGAAAGGAGACAGTATGGTGAGGTTCTCCCTCCTCCCTCCTTCAGAAGGCACAGGATGTTCAGCAACATAGAAATAATTTTCCCTAGTGTTTTCAAAGCGATCAGACCAAGAACTTCTTCCAGTATCAGAAATAAGAATAGGTAACTCCACGTCTGAAAAAATGACCAAGTCCCGTGAATGCACACCCTTCCTCACTGTTCCGCAGGGCAGGTAAAAGATTTTTAAAAACCTAAGGATAGGTAAATCCTTTCAGAAACAAGGAAGAGAGCAATGGGTTATTGTACTGCTACATCAATAAGTAACTTTATTGCAGAAATAACCTCACGTTATCTCTATGTGTTTATAATTCTAAGCATGAAGCAAATACAGCAGGCGCTTATTGCACCTATGAATGACACAGACCCATATATAGTGCATTTATTATTTATGGCTTATGTTGCTTTCAGTTAATGGAGCAGGATATCTGGGGTTTTTTGTTTGTTTAAGTTTGATGGCAGTATTTGGGCCACATCAGGAACACAGCACACAGCTAGGATCTATATCCCTAAGGCAAAAATAAAAGTTTCCTTATTGAACCTGTAGTTCTAATGTATGAAAGCATAAAGGAAAGATGCTGCAGCTCAAAGACAGAGCCAAGCCAACAGGTTCATTATGCTTAACGAGGATACTTCTGTAAGAACCTGTTTACCATTAGGATTCAGGGAAAATACTCCTACTTCCATGGGAAAACAAAGTTTTTCCAATAGAGGATCACACCCATCAGCCACATTTTGACAACACGGATTCCTCAAAACTACAAAAGAAAAACAGAGGTGGAAACAAAAAACTGTGTTAGCTGTTACAATCCCTCTCACTGCTCCGCAGAAGACATTGACAGGAAGGGTTTTAGGCTTCTCTAGACTTCTTCCTGTCAGTGTTTTTCACAGCTGACTTCAGTTCTGAAGTTCTCACACCCTTTCCCAAACCGAGCCTTCATTTTTTTGATCTATGGCTGGATTCCTCTACTTTTTTTTTTCCCCAGGATGTGGAGAGGAGAGGGTCAAAGCGACAGGAAGTGAATAGCTATTATCAAAGTTTCACCATCCACAATTATATTAGAAGGCAGAGCAGTCATTTTCTATTTTATTTGGAAAATTAATTATGTAAATAGTCTGAGCCTGGCAGAGGGTCTCTATTTCATTAGAAAAGAAAATTAATGAGGTAGATCAAAGGTCAGCACAAGCCAATCGCTCACTGAGGCAGAGACAACAGAAGCAGTGGCCCTGACCTAGCTAGTTTTAGGTGAACTACCCACAGGATGTCCCTAAACCAAGGAACAATGCATCAGATCTCGCCAGTGTTTTTCGTCATGGACAGGTGCAGCTCGCTTGGAAGTTGAGTCAAGGACTCTGACTACAGCAGATATACTTAATGAATAGGATAATTCTTATTTGGACACAAAGAAAACAGGAACAAAAATTAACCTGTCACAAATACTTTAAACATAGCAACTGTTTGGCAAGTGACAGGGCACTACTGTAGTTACAGATGCAATTTGTTTGGGCTGGAGTATCTATTGGTGCTTATAAGGTGAGACTGCCTCCCAGCACAGAAAGGATACGATCTTCCTGCAACTGTATAAGGGACTGTGACGAGGATTACCTGCACGGATTTACCAAACTGAAACAGCTCAGGATTAAGGGCAAAAACCTGTGGTTTCCACAACAACTAGGATTTTGTCAATAAGAAAGAAGGAAGTTATGTTCAAATTACCAGCTGATACACTACCGGGAAACACTAAGGTACAAAATGATATAATATTAATAATTAATTTCCTTCTGCATTTGTTAATAAATTTAGTATAGATAAATATTATGAAATGAGTGACCAAATAGCCAAAGGGAAATAATCTCTGATGTCGAAGTGTACTTTAAAGAATTCTGTGTTTTGCTGGACACCAGTGTAAAAACTGCACAAGAATCGTCAGAAGTGTGATTCATGGATCCGATATGGTACAAAAAACTTCCGAAAGGAATTGAGCTGCTGCCTTTCATCCGCTGCTTTCAAGGGCAGCCCAGACACAGCTTTACCAAGGCAGCAAATTCCACTGTAGGCTTCCTCCTCGAGCCTCCTGCCCCTGGCTTCCTACCCCACCTCTGCCCACGCTCCAGAAGCACAGCCCAGACACTCAGACAGCTTTTAACTTGCCTGGATGTAGAGCTGATAATCCTGAATTTTAACTATAGAGCCTTTCCGGCTCTTTCAGTCAGACTCGAAGTTCACAATGGTCCCCTCTGATTTCACATTGTATGAATCCTCTCCCTCTAGACAGCCACTTCCCCTCTGTCCGGGTGGGGTAATGAGTCACCTACCTCCGCCAAGCAGCAGAACCTGCTTAACCCTTTCCCAGAAGCGCGGGCAGCTGCAAGGAGGGTGGCGGTTCAAACAAGCGCTGGTGCCAGCCGTAAGGAGCACACCGGCAGCGGTGAGGAGAGCCCAGGAGGCTGCTTCTGCTTGTTAGCAAAGAGGAAACTTAAAGGCCATTTTTAGAAGTATAAATACGTTCCAAGATCGTGGAAGAAGTCTAAACCCCATGGCTCATACAAGCCCAAGAAATTCTCAACAGTGACTCCTCAGAGAGTCTAGTGGTGTAAAATAAAGGCACAGGCCTCTCTACTTGTCTGTGTGAATCAGGTTGCAGAAACCTTCTTGTCTGTTAGGCTTAAAATTTTTAAAATATGGATTACACCGTAAGACAGAAAAACAAGTAAAAGGAGGACGCTCTCTAGGACCAGATTCCTATTTTAAAAGAGCGAGCAGTAACTAAACTAAGCCACTGGTTAATACAAAAAAAGCCAGCATAAACATTGCTTGAGCTTCAGTGAACTGTGAGCTTTTGTTTCACTAGTTACATGTGATGAGAAATAAATACCATCTTATACGGTATATTTGCATTTAAATGGATGCATTCTGTGAAAATGATTATTGTACATATTTGGTTACATGTGCAATGTAATGTTTATTTAAAGACTCACAAAAACACACTGCAGTTGCCTGAGAATGGTGTAATTGTGGTCAGATGGCATGATTTAATTTGAACTTTTGCCCAGCAGTCTCCAATCTGTAATAGATCATTTGCAGGAGCCTGTAAGCAGAACACCGCCCAAGGAGCCAAATGGAAGGCAGCCTTCTCCCACACGCCGAAGGTGTAATAAAATACTGACTCTGTGCTCGGCTGGCAGGGGCGGCTGTAGTTGTTCAGTGAAATATCCTCAGCAAGTATGGTGAGAGCTGGGCAATAGTTCAGCGCCACTGCTCTCCAGATGGCTCAGAACAACGCTCGGTTCAAGACTACGTGTTTCCATGTAGGACTGCGTGCTGCTGGCTGTCGTGCATTTCTGCCACTTGCAAAGAAAACACTGGGAAATCTCCTCCCCACCCCACTTTGGGCAACTTCAGCCAGTGTTACTACCTGATTCTGAGTCATCTAGTCAGCAGCTGGATTCACGGAGTTACTCGACATTGTAAACTAATGATTTCTCCTTCCTAGGCCAAAAAATTTGCTGAAGAAACATAATGCAACTGATAAAACAGTTAAAAACATAAATTTGGCAACTGATGAACATAAATCCAACTAAATACTCTTCTCCCAAGAAGAAAACTTCTGTTCTTTCCCTACCAGACATTAACTCAGGTTGTTTTCACTCTATTTTCCTCTATAAAGATTTCATCAGGCTTCTCCACCTAGCCAGTGTTTTCACAGTGAAGTATTTGTATATAAAAGAACAGATACAAGCTTAATCTGTGCTGTGAAATGGGAGCTCATGCTTCCATGACATTATAAAGGAAACCTGAACTTGCTTTAGAACACACGGGGTCCTGTTCAACCCGAACAAAACTCCAGTCCACAGGCCTGAACCTGTCCAAAAATCGCTAAGCACCAAGGGCAGGCAGGGCTACAAGGCCTGAGAGAAGAGACATCATTAACAGCGTTCAGCTAGGACTCTCGGGACCAGGTCTGCCAAACACTTAAACGCGTTCTTTATTCACTTCATTGGAATGATCCTGCCTCAGTCACAGCTGAGACGGTTTGCCAAAGGACAGCACAGCACATTTCCACCCTGCACTGAAAAACGCCAGGCTCCCCCCAGGCAGCCACAACAATTTTAGTTCGTGCACAGATGCTGCAGCGTGATCTGCCATGTGGTGGCCGTGCATCTGCAGAAGTGTTTAAGTCAGGTTTATGTAGACATTAAGCGAGGCAACAGAATTTAGATCGCCCACTGCATTAGCACAGATCTAGTAGAAATACTGCTTGTAAATATTTTTTTGGCATCCATTACTTTGAGCTTAACTAAATACCAGCTTCAGGCATCTTAAAAGTTTCTCTCTTCCTGCTGCTCCCCACCTAGAGTCTTACGCAATGCACAGGGGTACATGTGACTGCATGTCACGAGAGGTCAGCTGGGCTGAGGTGAGACAGGAAAATCAAGGAATCGGAGAAATGAAATCTGTTGTTATGAAAATATCCCAACCATTACAGCTCTCAAGAAAACAGCTGCAGCAAACAAGAGGCACTGAGAGAAGCGTGGTTTCTAAACAGACCAGAGAGATTTTGTGAACATGGCTAGATTTGTATGATGTTGTAAACATAAATGTGTATTTTCTCTTTATGCAGGTCCAGTTTCTTTCAGAGACAGAAAAGAAATGCCGAGCGCACAAAGCTGCTTTTCCAAGCCTTCTCAACAGATGGAAAGAGCCAACAAAATGCGCAGTCTCACAAAAGACACACACAGTCCCTTGAAGCTCACACGGTCTCTACACGTAAGTGTGAGCCTCAAAGTACGTGGTTTAGTGAGCAGCTTCTGCAAGAGAACCACCAGTTCCTTTCCTGACAATAGGGAAGGACAGCAGAGGTACCACAGGGTCACTGCATGCAGATGGAACAAGCTTGGGGAAATGCACCTCATCTCAAGGAACTTCTTTGTCAAATGGCTGGAGGCAGCTGACCCCCGCCAGGCACACCGGGTGCCGGTGGTGCCTGTGCTCAAGCAGCTCAGAGCTCTGGCTGACACCTTCTGCCAAATTGACGCCACCTTCCAGTAAAAAGGCTTCAGACCTTAGAAACGTCACGCAGATCAGCTGGTACCTAAGTAAGGCAACGGGTGACTCCCCACAGACTGATCCCATCTATCATAACTGTGGTCACAATCTTGCGTAAAACCAGGCTACCGAACACTTTGGCGCAGTTCACGGGATTTGCCTAGATCTGAGATATCTTTGAGAAAAGCGCAGCACTCCCTATAGCAAAAAGCAGCTAAGTGACACACTGCCAAGGCCACGAGGAAACAAAAAACTCCAACCACCTCTCATGAGGCGGCAGAACCAGACCTGCATGGCCTGCTCTGTAATATTAGCATTAAAAAAATAAAAACGAAAAACCAAAACTGGTCGGTTATGCCTTAAATCATGTGTACTAAACACACAGCCCTTCCCTGGCCGGACCCCTCAAGGAGGAACAGCACAGCAGTCACCAGAGCACAGACACCACCTTGCACTTTGTACAGGGGCAGAAAAGCAGCTTCTGAGGCCATCGAGAAGGGCGCGGCTTGCGGGGCGGTTATCGGAGCAGGGAACAATACACTGAGCTGACAAGTCCTATCTCTTGCCTTTCACCAGGAAACAGCAGCCAGTTTCCTTATTACCAGCTGCCTGCGCAACGCATTTGAGCTGCTTGGGAGACCAGAAGAACAATTAAGCTGGGAGTAACTCCCTTGAAACACGGAAGATGCAGCACACTTACTTATCTGAACAGCTCGTCAAATGAGGTTTAAAGAAATGTGACCTTTGATTTAACGCTAAAGTAGTCAATGCTCTTTGAATCATTCCATGAGTGGATAATAAGAATTAAAAAAAAAACCCTCTAGCACAATAAAGAGCAGCGTTAAAGGCAAAGTAAAACAAAGCTTGGCCCATTTAACAGGTTCACATTTGCACATTTGTGTTACCGCAGCTGAACGCCACTAGCAGTGAATAGGCCGGGTGACTTCACAGCTCAATTCAGCACAGAGCGAGAGTCAGGTTTTTTGACCAAAACACTATTTTGCTGAATTCCTGATGCATGTGAAGAAGGCCATCGCAGGTTATTGGGCTCTTCCCCTTCGCTTGTACCTGTGTGGCGATACAGCCAGACGCCTTTGGGACATCTGATGAGTTCCTACATTTCACTCTTTCGACAACTGACCCAGGTTGTTACAGCCTCTCCCATTCACACCACTACCAAAATATTGCTCTGCTGCCTTTTACGAAAGCTGAGAGGATCCATCAACAAGCAAGTGAAATGGATAAAGAAATAAACACCAGCATTTCATGCCCTCAGTTAGACACTTGAATTAGGAAAGCCACGGCAGGCTCGGAGTTTTTCAGTATAATCCTTTTCCAAATGAGTTTGTAAGAGCATATGCAAATATTTACCCTCGGTCTAGCTGCGAACGCACCAGCAGGGCGTTTCACGGGGCGGGCGGGCGCTGCGCTCCCCCTTCCTGAGGAGGTTCCAGCAGCTCAGCCTCACCCGGAGCAGCCTGAGCCCAGCAGGAAGCCCTCCCCAGCTATTGCTCTCCCACCTTCACACTCCACTTACTGCTGCAATCTGGGGAAGGCCCGGCAAAGTACTTACTGTTCTTCCTTATTCTCCTCCAAAAGTAATAATAATTTAAAAAAATATAGAAAAACCCCTAGAATTTTAAATATCAGAAGAGCAATTTCAATTACCTTTATATATAATTACATCCAAGCTTTTACCTGCTGATTACAAAGTATTTTTTAAACCATGTGCTTCAGAGAAAACTGAATTACTTTTAGCTCCAAGGAACACACCCAATCACCACTTATTTTTACACCTGCAATCAATTTTGTTCACTAATATTTATATTTGGGCTTGACAATCAGGGCAACATCCAGAGTATTTGTGCTTGCAATTAGCACTGCCTGCAGTGAGAGGGACGCAGATTCTAACGAATGCAATAATGAAACCCAAAAGCACAGCAGGGAAGGACTTTCTGGAGCAGCACGAAGCCATCAAGTACTAATGACAAGTATCTTTTTGCATGAACAGGCAGCTGGGCAATTTCAGAGGGAGCTGCTTGAACATGAAACACCGTGTGACACTGGGATGGGGGACAGGCAGAGACCGGGGGCCGGGGCGGCCCCGCTGACTTTGATGGAGCTGGGGAAGTGTGGAACCGGACGACTCAGTCTGCCAGGGCCCATGCCAGTCTCTTGGTTCGGCCTGGCACAGACCAGCGGGACCTCTTTAGCTTTGCTTACATCACACAGTTCTCACCCTGGTGGGGTGCACCGTGGCTGCCGGGGAGAGGGGCACGCCAGCGCACTCCTATCTCACGTGGCCCTCACCGCACGTTGCTGGGCAGGCACAACTCACAGGTCAGGCAGTGAGCAAAGGGAGAATTAAGGAGGATGAGCCGCAGCCCTACCCGACCTCATCTCCACTGCGCTCCTCGGAACTGTGAGAACACGGCCATCCTTCTGCTTTGCTTGCTATTTACAGCGCACTTGTGAAAGCAGAGATTTAGCCACGTTCTGCCGATGATACAACTAAAACAATCTCTATCACCTCAAAGTCATCTCTGATGTTTAACCAAATGTCAGTTGTTGTTACGAGGGCTGCTACTTCCGTGTGATTTTCAGTAATTCCAAGGAAAAAAGGAAGATATTTTATTCAGTGTCTAAACTGCAAGAAGCAGCAGCTGAAACTACAGCGATCCATGCTAAGATTGTTTCTCTTGCAATAGAGCTCACTGTGGATTGGTCTCTAACACGCTTTAAACCAGACGACTGACTGCTCCCAACGTGCAACTGAAAATATGTACCACAAAAGGAATCTTCGGGTTGAGGGACCAGAATACATGTTTTCAGATTAAATGCTAAAGGCTCTGGGTCTTTCTTTGAAGCCACAAAATGCAGCTGCAGATGCATCTTCTAGATTCACGCTCATTGTAGAATGCTTGGGACAAGAAGTTTCACAGAATAACAACCAAGCTCAATATACAGAAATGGAAACCAATCCAGCTGAAATAAACACCGGGAAACAGTTCCTTGTTTGTTTATTTAAGCAAACATAAAACCATCCATTTGCAAATCTCATCAGGTTCGCACAACTTTCCTTTCTATTATTTTTACCTTTTACCAAGTCTTACTATCTCCCAGCGGCTGAACAGGTGGAAGCCAGTAGAATGAGCTTCAGAGTAACAGCAGAGCTCACTGGAATGGACGCATACAAACAGGACTTGCAGAACAACAGATATATATTTTTTCCACTACATGTATGTAAACATATATTGAAATAAAAGCGGGAGAAAGCTTTCGTTTTGTCTAGTGATTTTTCAGTAGGCAAGGAGGCATAATTATGAGGAGACCGCTAAAGCACTCGGAAAGGTACAGTTTACTGGCTCAGGCTCTAGGAAGAGGGGTTTTTTTTTGCTTTTACTTATTGTTCCACAGTCTCCTCATTTCAATCCGACAACATACAGGGACCTCAACATGGCATAAATGTCATTTACTCTCACGAAAGCCTCTCAGACACTGCCAGAACTGTGTGAAGCAAATACCAGCGTCCCCAAGGTGAACGGCAGATCTGAGGGGAAAAAAAGCTGCTACTGGAACGGGGGCAAGGAGCAAACAGCTCTTTCGCTAATCCAAGTATCCTGAAGAAAATGAAACAAACAGCTATGAACTGCTGACGCCATCTCTGACGGAGTGCAAAATTAAAGTTTTAGTAGACTGAAAAAAGTGACCTCTCAAGCAGCTACGATTTTCAGAATGTGCATTGTATTAGAACAAGTTCTTTGCTACAGTATTTTCAAAGACCACATTTAGCCCAAAACGTGAAAAAGCTGCTAGGGCCAAGACTTAAGAAACACTGTTCATCTTTTAAAAACCCACGGGGCAAATGAGCAGCCTTCATGCTTTTAACTACCTTGCACTGCCTCCCAGCACTCCGCCTTTCAGGTACTTGAATTTAATCTGGTCAGCAGCTCTGCTGAGAGCAGTCCCTATTAAAAGCCTCCTCATTCCTTCAGTAACAGTGCTTGAAGTTACCCATGAAGCATACAAGAGAAACATTACAAACCTCACACACAACTGAGATGAAACCGTAGAAGATGTTTCTTATGCAGACTGCTGCCCTGCACGACTTCTGAGCTCATTTCCCTCTAACCTTATGAACATTTAGATGCCACTGATGTTCAATGAAAACAGCTGGAGATGGATGAGCGAACGGTCAGATGAAAGATACCAAAATGTCAGACAGCCTACCGACTGTTGTTGCCATGAGATCCAACAGTCAACATCAGTCTGATAAGCTATCCGACAGGATGGTAAGGCCATGGAGATGTCACGACGGTTGGCAACACAAGAGGACACTCAGGCAGGATTGAACACAATACGGATTCTCACCGCTTGCTCGAGATCTGCCCTAACCTCATGCAGGGGTGAATCTCGCTGAAGCAAGAGCAACATCTAACCTGCTTTGTGCTCGTATGCCACCTTCTGAAAACGCTAACTGGAAGTCAAATTACTGCTTGTTACTTACCCCTAGGATAAAAATAGAAAGCAATAGTTCAAGAGTTATTAGAGCAGTAATGCGCACACAGCAGCAGTGGAATGGGTATCTACTTACTACAGAGGGAAAAGATCCATCCTAATATTGGTTATGTTCAGGTGCATTAGAACTGGAACACACACTGGTTCATAAATGTTTTTAACATATCTGACTTTTAAAGCCTCAGGTTAAGGTTCTCTAAGGTTCTCTGCATCATCGCTGGGTTTGACATCAAACCTGTTTTCAGCTGGAATCTTTACTCTTCCCCCCTCTCTTCTCCTTCATGGCCCACAGTGCTGGGACCAGGGGCAAACATCTGAGCAGAATTTATGGATCCCTATTTCACTCACTCGCCTGCTTTAACCAGCGAGCCACACTTCCAGCAAGTGGTATGCTTTCTACTTCCTCCTGCTAAGTAAGGAGTTCTTAAGAAAAAAAAAAAAAAAAACACCACCAAAAAGAACACAGGCCTTCAGCACCATTTGTGCAGGAAGGCCGAGTAAAGCATGCGATCCGTGGGATTAAGGCTCAATAAAGAAACTGAAGAAACTGAGCATAGAGCAGCGGAGAGGAAAAGCAGCAGCTTAAAAAGACTGACACAAGGAATTCTGGAATGATCAAAGATGACTTTATAAAGTTTTATCTTAACTTCATTCTAAATATACAGAATAAAAAATGTCAGCTTCTGCATTTTGACATCAATCATCTCTGCTAACATCATGACGTTTAAGAGGGTGGCTTTTCTGACCGAGAGCACGTGCAATGCAACGGGACACTGGGGAATTCAGATGGAAGAGCCTTACCATGAGGGACATGCAACGCTTTGTATCCAATCTGTATTCATGTATATACATTTTGATGGTCTTGAAAGTTATGGAAAAAGCAAAACAGCCACCCTTTGAAATAAAAAGTTACCCTTAGGTCAGTCTGAAGTTAAATCGGGAAGCGGAGAGTATTAAATCATCAGTTTTGGAAGTAACTTGGGTGGACAACATCTGTGTTAAACTCCATTTAACATCACATTGTCCATCCCACAGAACACAACTCAGACATGTAAAGCATTTATACCTTACCTTAACATTTATAAGTTTGTCAATGAAACGTCTGCTCTAATATCCAAATTACTTTCAAAATTAAATAAAAACTTGTTATAGTTGAAAACTGATGTTAAAAAGTTTTCCCCCGTTTTGAATAATGCTGATTTTTAAACATATGGAAAGATGTGTTGTTTTTCATGTCTGCTAAAACCCACTCCAAGGGGTTTTTTCCAAGCTCATTTGGTTTTTTCTTCAGAATACATCTTCTGTTGCAGTCGTTTGGCATAGCTCTGGGCCATGGAGTTGATTATAGATAAGATAAAATAACAAACCATTACAATCACCAATTTTTCAAACATCCACGATAGCCAGTTTTCCCCCTGAAGAGACAAAGACAAAACAGAAGAAGGAAAATGAAGATTAGTGGACAGCACAGCGGAGAACTCTCCATTTACTGGGTGAAAGGCAAAAGCCTAACCATTTTTTTTAAATTATGTAATTTATCAAATTAAAAACAGGAACCAATGCAAGCTGACAGGATTCCTGCAGGTCCCTCTGTAAAGCCGACTTTAGTCCCTTGAGTGACAATGCAGGACGGCTTGCCAAACACACCCCAGGGCAGGCGAGGAATCCCTGATCCTTCCTGGCGTGCCAGTGAAGTGATTTATTACTCCTCGTATTGTTTCATCTTCGCTAACAATTCATAGAGTTCAGAATTAGCAACCCCTGACTGTCAGTCCCTGCCATCTTCATTGCAAAGAAAACAATAAGGTCATTGGTTAACAACGGTTTTTTCCTACCCTGCATACGCCGTGTTATCTCCCAATTAGTACCCGATTCTTCTGGTGTCACCAGAAGTTGATGCGATGACCTCGGCGGTCCCACTTCAAGCGCCTTCCATGGCTACTCTCAACTTGTATTTTTTTGTCAAAGGAGGGCAGCAACGCACCGCACAAAAATTACTTCAATGGGCATAGGAGGAATCTGCATATTTAGTTATTCCAGCCTGACCCTCCCTAATTTAGTCTCTTTCGCGGTAAGAAACGGGCAAAGAAACATTTATAAAAGCTACAAGTGTTCAATGTGAAATGTGAGTTAGATTAATGGACTTTATCTGAAAATGCCTTAGAATCCTAAAGAATTTCATGTCGAAGTTGCTCTGTCCCCACTGACAATTCAGGGCATGTTTATAAAACTTTTTTTTCTTTTTTTTTTTTTGTATGAAAGGACACTTTTGCCCCTCGGTACCGGCTCCCAACACGGTATTTTTCTCTTCCTTTTGAACAGTAAAGGCTTGGGAATTTTGTTTCTCTTGCTGGCCATTAAGGCACAGATCCTGCTGGCTTCTGCAGTATCGATGCTGCACACAGTTTGTTACCATTTCACATGTAAATGCAACCTTTTTCTGCTTAAATTTCCCTTTCAAAATAGGCAGCTCTAATACAGAGGCAAGACGTGCCCTTGGTCTTGCTTTATTGTTTTCTTTATTCTCCAAGAGGTTGAAGTCCAGTTGCACACAATTACAGTACTATTTTTAATTCCCAGGTTGTTTTTAAAATGAGGTTTTTATCTGTTCCCTGGGCCACTGCAAATCTTTGAAAAACAGAAAGAAGTTACATCAGCAAGCCTGACAAGTCACAAGACAGCTAGAGCCGGGAAAAATTAACTGCGGAGGGAGGCAGGGAGGTTCTTACCTGTGGCATGCCACTGTCAGCTTTGTGGTGAAGTTTTATCCTCTGAGCTTCCAAATATTCTTGAAATGGCTTCTGAAGAGAAGGACCTATACTTGGAATAGCACTGGTGCAAAGTTCATCCCAGAGAACAAGACAAAATAGGGGAGAAAAAAAAAAACAAAAACGAAAAACTTTTTTTTTTTTAAACTTACCACTCTGACCCAAACAGAACAAAGTTCAGACTGAGCTACAGCTCAGAAGGGCATTGCTACTCGAGAAAACAGATCACCACGAAATAAAGTGTATTTCATCTTTTTATCTGATACTTCTGAAAGGGACACGTTTCCCCAGATCCTCAAAAAAGTGCTTAAAAAGAAAAATCTTTCAGAGCAAACCAGTGCCAATACGCTGCTGGTAACACCGAAAGAAGCTGCGAGCTCGAGCATTTCCTTAAAGCCCGGGAGAAGCCAGCTGGGGCTGTGCACTGGCGCAGCGCTGAGAATCAAATGAATGACTTCTCAGAAGTCCCACATTTATCACCAGCAGTTCCTGTAAGAACTGGTTTGAACCGATTAATAAGGAAATGACTTGTGCTTGTGTCATCCCTCCGTTAAAAAAGAAACTGCTCGCCCTATGACTTGCCCCTATCTTCTCAGAGAAGACGGCCCCCTTCTCAAACTAAGTCCTTATTAGGACAATCTGTGCGTCATCCTTACCCAAAAAGAATGCATTAGCAAATTCTGCAGGCGCCTCCCACAAGTCAGTGATTAACAAAGGAACAAAGAAGGAACTCTGAACCCTGCTCTGAATCATGCCCCGGTTTATGGCAGATGACTTGCACAAAAGCTACACTGCATTCCCAAACACCTTGTTCTTACATTAACGTTAGAAAGCTCACGGATGGGTTTTGGGAACTCAGCACCCTCTCCCACCTCTACGGCGCAAAGGTGCTGGCGCTGGACAAACTCACAGCAGCCTCCAGCTGCCATCCTGCAAACACCACAGCCCGGCCAGACTTTAATGAAAAACAACCTAGGTCATGGGTCTTGACATCTACACACCGTGCTGTTTAGCAGGAGGTCCAAGGAGCTTTAATAACTGACACGACAGTTTAAAAAAAAGCCCTCAAACAACCTTAAATACACAGCGGAAGCAATTGCCACCAGCAGCACCGCAGCTGAGCTGGTGTGGTGAGAACACGCGCACAAGCCGAAGGCTCCCAAGGTTCGATTCACGTAGATACCCAGAGCTCCCATCCCGGCCACCGGAGAGTTCCTGTCACTGACAAACACTATTTTAATTTCAAAGAGAATGGAGATTTTAAATTTCTTATTTTTAATTTTAAAGAAATTAATATGGTCTTCTACATTAAAAAAGCCACCTAAATTTCAACACTTCAGTTTTGAGTCTTTACACTACTGCTCCAGGGAGGATTTAGTAAAACACGCCGCAGCCACCAAGACACTCATCGACAGTTTCGCAAACTGATCGGCTCCTCTCCGAGTGACTGCCACTGCTCCGGGAGGGTGAGGTCTCTCAAATCATTTTCCTCACTCTCCTCATTTGACACGATGTTCCCTTTTCCAGGCTAAAGCCCAATTTAAAAAAACAGCTTTCTAATCTGAAGAATTTATGAAAACGCACAGACCAAAGGAACGGAGTAGCTCGCTCTCCTCCACGAAATCCGCTTCCTTCAATAGCCAGGGGGAAACAATTTTTCTGAAGGTATTTACGAGAAAGAGATTGCTTCCCTCATGATTCACCATCACGATGATACGAATGGGTGAGTAAATTCTGTGCCTGGACTGGTACAATTTCAGAAAAAAAAGAGCAAGCCGAGACTAAAGCACGCCCGTTACACATTTTACACAGAGTATGTCAACTTTTACAAATTATTTCCAGTTTTTCAGACCCGTCCCTTACGAAGCTGACTTGATTTGTGGTAAAAATTCTCCTAATGACTCGCTGATCAGCACGAGTCACAGTTTTAAAAATGAGTTACAGTTTGAGGTTTCTTTTTCAAATGTCACTTGGGAGCCCGGAAAAGCTACCGAAAGGTAATAGTTTACTTTTAAACTTCTGCATGATTATGAAATGAGGAATATTTAAATGACGAGAGATGAATGATTAACAGAACAGTTGGTCAAATGCCTCCATTTTTTTCTGAAAACTGAACTAAGTCAGTGCCCAATTAGCATTGAACAACAGAACAAAGAGATGAAAACCAAGTTCAGTCGGCTTGAAGAGATCTTGGTGCATCAACACCGTATTTCAAAATTTTTTCCCTAAAAGTATTCAGCTTTTCTTTTCTTTTGTGAGCATGACTAAGAATGAAGTGCACAACATTCAGTTTATTGAAGCTGTTTTGAAGAACTGTAAGATCCTGAATGCAAGGACCTTGGTTTGTAAAAGTCTGCAGTGTTTTGCACATTCACAGAGACTTTAATACTGAGAAAAAGGTGAATCACTTTAACTCAGGAGTAAAATGAAGCAGAGTAACATCTAGAAAATCATGAATCCACAGGACTAGGAATAAAATTCTTGAGATCCCATTTCAGTGGGACAGTATCAGTTACTTGTACTCTTCCAACAAAATTCAACCATTTAATCAACCAGCTAACACATCTCCCCTAATATCCAAAGCGTAGACATGATCTTAGATCTAGAAGTCTTAAAAATCAATTTTCATTTTATTTAATTACAAATGAGTGGCACCCCCCCGCAGACCTAGCAAAGTTCAACTCGCTAACCCTGTTCTTATTAAAGGAGGAGGGGGAAGACTGCAGTATGAATTTCCACGGATTACACTCACACCAGACGCAGCTCCACATGCAGAAACAAAAGGTTTGCATCATAATTCCACGCCAGTTCGCCGTGACTGTAAGATACACCTTCAAAAGCCTGCTGCAGTTTCAGGAGCCCAGATGCAAACCACAGGCGTACTTACACAGCCCACTGAAGAAGGGAAGATGCTGGAAGATAGCCCTGCTTGTAGAATAACCTAAACCCAATTCCTTGCATTTTCCTTTGAGAATCAAGCCTATTGTCTTTCAAATAAAGAATATGAAAGGATAAGAAAATAAAAGGACCTCAGCGCACAACAGAACTCACCCACACTTTGTAGTCTCTATCTGCCAAAACAAAACACACCAGCAAACCCCCAGACGCACACCCTGCTCTCCCTTCTTAAAGGCTTAAAATGCAGGTCTTCGCCAGCCGCTTGAGGACTTCAGTTTAAGGGGGGGAATAAAAAAAAAGGGTCATTCACTACAAGTTGTCTGTCAAAATCAGCCCTGAAATACGACGTTTCACTAGCTGCTAGCACTGCTGTTAGGGAATCTTGCAGCAACAAGGCTGCGCTTCTAGGAAGAGAGGTGCTGTTCTTGGGTGTTCTGGCCTTTCAACTGAATTTACTTGAAAAACAAAGAGACTAGCTGCAGTTTTACCATAAGACTCCGAAAAAAAGGCTTTGTTTTGTTTTGTTTTTTTTTAAGGGAAGAAAACTTCAGAAGGAATTTTGATTCAGAAGCAATTTTAGAAACAGTTTACGCTGAACATCAGTTTGTATTTCAATTAATTCTGATTCTCTGCTAACATGGAATGTTTCATAAGGAATCGAAACTGAAAACAGACTTCCAAAAAATTGCACTAGCCTTTGGTACAGCCTAAATTCATGAAAATCATAACATTTCAGTAAAAAGCATTACTCACATTCTAATGCTACAACATAAACACCCATTAGGAATTTTGCTTCACTAACAAAGCCCTGTTGAAACTTGTTTCAAAGAATTACCTGGTATTTGTAACTAAGCAGATGTAACTTTGTTTGTTTGTTTAACTAAGAGCCACAATTTCTATGTGAATGGAAAAGTATATAGCATTTTTCCCAACAAATAAAACAGAACTTCACATCCATTTGAAGCCCCACACTACAGAGATTCAGCGAAGTTGTTCCAGGGTTAGTTTAAAAATTACACCATGTGCAGATGCTGGCAGTCTGACTCCTAAAACTTCTATTCCAGTTACAGCAAAACTGTCTTTATTAAAATACACTGTACAATTTCTTAATTTGCTTTTCAAAGAATGACTGCCACCAGCTGAACCTCAGACGCATGTCACTAGTCATGAAGTGGTAGGGAAGATTTTTGGGAAACTTCTCTTTTTAACGGAACTTTTGGCACTAGAGGTAGGAGTTTGCTCAAGTGCATGTGGCTGAAGCACCAAACGAAGAGAAGGACCAAACCAGTATTTTTCGCTATGCCAGCTGAACAAAAAGTAGAAAGTTATTCAGTACTTAAGTCAACTGCACTTTTACTAATATTAAAAATACTTCTTTAAAACAATTTAATCATGATATTTGCGCTTTTGAAAGGCATATTTTGCATCTTACGAGAACTTTTAAGAGTGCAGGTTACTCCTGAGATCTTGAAATGTCATAACCTGTGCTACGAGAGGTTGTGAACACTCAGATAATTACAAGCTGTGCTAAATGCTGGAGTACAGTTCTCTATCAAACGCTGCATTTTAGTGTCATTGTGCTAACACTTCACAAAAAAAGTAATCTATCAGTCCACGATTTAGGATATAAACTTCCCATCTTATAAAAACACATGTGTATTTGCCTGTTTTTCCAGAGAGAAATGTTAGAATTAGCAAGTATTTTAGAGGCACACCAAAGCTGCCCTTGTAGAGCCACATTTTAGGACTATTAATACAGTGGGGTTTTTACTGCTAATGAAACTTTCCCATTTTTAAGAGGCCTCTAATAGCAAGTGATTAAGCAACTGATTAAGCAGTTCTTAAACTCCATTTATTCTGATGGCAATTAAAAATGTAAATAAGAACTTTGGTGGCATTCAGTTCTGAATTTTATACCCCACGCAGCAGCGCGTGTGAGCAACCGGACCTGGTCCCCCAGCTGTGGTGATGACAAAACACAAAGCCCCGCAGATTTAAAGCCGTGGAAGTCCATTTCACTACGGAAATCATCACCTGAAGGGAAACGCGAACCACAGTCGCTGAACAGACGAGACGGTGCAAACACTGCCAGGCTCCCAGGCTGAAACCACCGCAGCCCCGCTCGGAAAGGTGATGCCATATTGAGTCACAATCCCATCTTACGGATGAGCTCTCTAATAGCCACAGCTGTTAATTTGGAAAAAACGTTTAACTGACAGGGGGATTGATTTTGTCAGACTCCCTGGCATGCACACGTTGTCCTCGTCTGGACCCTCTTGGGCTCTGGGGACAAACCGTGCCGTACGTATTTTGCTCAGATTCAGCTATTTGGGCTAGTCCAAAAAAACATCCTTTTAGGAAATGCCAGCACTACAATTCAAAACTAAGACAACAGCAAAAGACATCCTGAAAAAAACCAAGAAAGCCAAACGAAGAGGACAACATCACTGTGTGTTTTGTCAGCACAAACCCTGCACAAGTTCAGTATCTCCCCCTGCGTCCCCAGCGAGCATGGCCCAAGGCCAGAGATTATCTCCTTCTATAAAAAAAGGGAGTTAAGTGGCACTGAAGAATGTGAGGAAGGCAGGAGGGAGCTTGCTGGGAGGGACTCTTCCCTCCCAGTACCTCCAGCTCTTTTTAAAATAATCTATTCAAATGGCACTAGCTATTAGCAGCTAGGCCAGAGGGCCAAAGCAAGGGCTTTCACCTTCCAAACAATCCTGCAAAACGTTATTAAACCATCACACCCAACACCCACTCCTCCCACACAGAGTTTCTCTCTTCTAGATTCACATTTCTACGTTCCCATGTAAGAACACAAGAAAAATCCATCCTGCAGCTCAAAAGCAATAAAATATTTAGTAAGAGGCACCGTATTTGGTTATTTTAGCCATCCCTCCCTCAAAAGAAACTGGAAGTTCTGCTCCAGCACGGTATCAACGTCTTTGAAAGTTAGGTATTTTACAAACCATTGAAAAACAGATTCCAACAGAAATACTTTTATGCCACTGGACAACTAGCAAAGCTGATTAATTTGCGTGCCGTGTTGACTGTCTGAACAGAGCACCTTTCTTCCTGCAACTTATCTGAACCTTCAATGGTTAATTTTTTTCCAGACAGTGATCTAAACAGGCTTAACGGTTAGTATTTTAATGAGCTGTCATTTCCTGTGCTGATAAAGATTCTCACAGTATTTAAACCATCCACTTCCCCGCGGCTCGGGGCTGGGCAGTGACTCAGGACCGCGGGCTCCCCCTGACTCAGCCCCAGCAGACGATGCTGCAGCCAGCCTGGACCCCAGCTCCCAGCAAAACCTGGGCTCCCCAGTCCCACCGAGCAACCGCAGCCTTCAGCGTCTGTCACCGCCACTCCGGAACGTTCAGTGCAACCGAGACATTATCTGCCTTCAGTGTTCTAAAACTGCAGGAAATAAACCTGGTTTATGGTCAGGATCAACAGAAACCTTTTGGGGCTTAAAAGGTTACTTGGCAGATTCACTTGCTTTACAAGATGAAGAAAGAAAATATCTTATTTGAAGATTAGTAAGCTAAAATTGTTACACGTTTGACGTCATTTATACCTGGAGCCACGCTCCAATAGCCACATTAACCAAGCTGTCTGCAAAACGTGCTTTTTTCTTGGGACGTTCTGTTACGCTAAAATAAATGCTTTCAAAAATAGGAATTGCAACATCTCTGCACTGCTGGTTCTTAGCTCTGCTCAGTATCGTCCTTTGTAAGGAAACTCCTGTTTGTATTTTAAAGATATAGCAGCATTATTTCTGTACACAATTTATTAAATAAGCTTGCCTGTTCGGAGTTAAATCCTACAAGCCTTTTGCAAATAAACTTTTGTAATTCTGTTGTGATCCCCTGGAAGGTTTTCAACACCAAAGCTACTCAAATTTCATCCGCATCTGTGTCCCTCTCGGGACGCCAAAGCCTTTTTTGTGCAGAGCTGATCTATTGTGTACAGTGCGTATTACGAGGGCACAGTCCCACAGGTTTCCGATATACCTGTGGGAGGAGAGCCATTGATTTATCGTACCAAGAAACGTCAGGTGCATTGGTGTAACCTTCCAGAAGCATTTCTGTCAGAGATCTTCAAGTCACTGCTCAGTTATCCTCTTCTCAGCCACTTCAGGTTATTTTTGGTGGAATTTTACTACGCAGGTTTTATTTTAATATCGATTGGAAGCTATTTTTTTCAAAATATCCTTTAATGCAGGTGTCAGCTCAATGGGATATGGACTTTCTGGCATACGTGCAAAACAATGGTCCACCGAGTCAGAAGGTGTGGTTGGCAGATCGTGCCTGGCTCCTCTGACGCTGCTTTGCCCAGAGCGGAGCGATGTGGAGCTGTGGAGACAAGCTGGGAGAAGCCCTGCTATGGGGTCGTACCCTGCCAACAGCCCCAAAAAAACGCCTGGCAACCACGTGGTACGATGTGAATCAAAAAAAGGGCTCTTCCCACCCCAGGACAACTGGTTTCTGCTGCAGCCCTTTATCACTGTAGCTTCTTGACTTGTATTCCAAAGAAATAACCTAAACCTATATTGTAAATGGTTTTTGAAAAAATATACAATCTCTAAGCAAAGTTTCCAGTTACATCAGTCACCATGATTTCATTTGTACTTTTTTCCTGAACGGAACATCGTGCTCCTTAACACGAATCAACTGAGATTAAGTTGTGGAGCAAAGAATTATGGCACAATAGAGAGCAGCAAACTGGTTTGTCAAGGCCAGGGTTCAAGTACCTGTTCCCAGACACTGCTGCTCCTTTAACACGTGCAATCATTCCACCTGGCCTGCAGAGCTGGTAGGCACGAAAATCTGCTCCGCAGAAACCACCAGGTTAAGAAACCCTTCAGCAGCACTGATATTTTTGGGGAGATTTTCAGAGTTTGCTGAATTACACTTTACAGTGTTAACATGTCTCACCCATGGAACATGGCACTAACAAATTAATTTTAAAAAATCTGTTGAAGTATGCAGGTTTTTTACATGCATTTCACTGGCTTCTATTTAAACTTCAAATTAGTTTATTGACTCTTTTCATTAATTGAATAGATGAGTCTCTACTTCTCTTACAATCAGCAAGGCACCATTTGCTCCAGGTAGTTCACTCATCTTGCTAAGACGACAGCATACCCAGTGTATCCTACGAGCACTTCTCCAAGTTCACGCCTCCCCTTGAGTAACCACCCCAGCCTCTGGAATGAAGGCCTTCTGCAGCCCACACGAGTTCACCATTAACAACAGTTCGGAGCGAATCTCTCTGCCCGAAGGGTGGGATTTGTCCAACCAGGATGCGGCCGTACCACTTGCCACTGAAGCTCAGATGCTTCTGAGGTGAAGGCCACGTGCTGCCTACTGCTAGGTAAAACACATTCATGAATTTTTCAGGTGTCTATTGAAGTTCTAAAGTTATTAGCTCATTTTCACAAAGCATGAACAGAGCATGCTGAACTACACAAAATTTAGATTTTTTTTTTCTTTCTGAACATTTACCCAGAATTGATGGCAGACAGTTTTGTGGATGGTGTGTGCTTTGCGAACTATTTCTTTAGCTGTTTTCTGGGAATTCTTAATCCACATTTGAAACTGCCACTTCAAAGAAAATGTGATTGTGCTTAAAAGCAATATGCTTAGTGTGACTTCATAAACAATCCTGCAGCTGTAGGTAAAAAAAAATTAAACAGAAATATTTCAGACCCAAAAGAAAACCCACAACACACATGATAATTCAACATTTCAAATGGGCTAGGTTCGGCCTAAAACCAGCATCAAAAGTATTTTACATAGATGATCAGCGAGTTCAACTATTCTTCAAGTGACAGAATAAAAGGCAAAACTCTTACACACCACCCTTCCTCACAAAAGCTTACAAACATAACACAACCGGAGAGAAAACATTATCCTCTTTTAGCATTTTAGACAGCAATAATACAACTTTAAACTACGAACTGGTAGAACAGGTGGATAATTACCAGCCTGATGTGAGCTACCAGCACCTTTGCAATCCTCGTCAGCTCTGATTTCAAGACTCACGCTAGCTTCAGTTTCTTCAACCCACCCACGCCCCTTTGTTCCTCTGCAGGGGGCTTGCTGCAGCAGAGCTGCCCTCCGCCTTGCTGCCACCACCACCCTTCACTCCTCTCTTTTTGTCCACTAGCTACCACCAATGTTTTCAAAAATCTTTCATAAACAGCTCTTGATCTCCTGCCACATTTTCTTCTCCTTTTGTTTCTTTATTTAATTAATAAGGAGTATTTTATGCTCCTTTTGTAATGGAGACCTAGACAAAACTGTAAAATCAAATTACCCTGAATTATATTAAAACGGCCGGGTTACGGCTGGCTTAGTGTGCAACGCCAGCAGCATCCAGTAACAGCAGGAAGCAGCTCTTGCGCTACGGGCAAGGTCTGCAGGTGAAGTGGTTTGGCTTTTTTGACTAAGACTCATGTAGTTATCGAGAAATTCTCTCCAGCTTATAAAATCAAATATTCTCAGACTTTATCTCGTAACTTAATCTTCTGTCTAGATTTTAGTTATCCTGTATATTAATGTGTTCATTATTTTAAAGTATTGTGCTTAGGCATTTCCTATTGTGTAAGAGCAATATCCCAGACAAAAAAAAGTCTTAAGTCATTGTGTCAGATAGAATTTGATTAAAATACAGTTACTGACCATTAAATAGAACTATATTTTAATTTAATAATATGGGATTTAATGCAAGCTATTGTTTAACATGTTTTATACTCCACTCTAAAAGAAATTGATGAGGTAATGTTAGCAGACAGCTTGAGAAAAGTCAAGGATACCGGGACATTCCAAAAATCTTACTGTCTCCCGAGAACATTTTTTAACTCTGACATCAACCATCTAATAAAATCTGAATCCAGCGGAGGTCTTGTGAATGCATTCAAAGTAATTCGATGCAAAATTATCTCCAAGACAGATGAAGTAGGAAAAAACCTACCAGTTTTGGCTCAAAGATTTGCAGGAGAGTAAATCTTTGGAAATATACCTGACCTAGTAGCAGCGCAGATCAAAAGTTAGTAGTGAATCGCCTCGTGTGACTGATACTAAGAAAAATACTAAGAAAAGCTAACTAATGATGGCTACAAGTAGTGACATCTCTCTCTCTCTTTTTTTTTTTAAATAATGTTCAAAGCAACAAATTAATTCTGAAGTTTGTTACAAACCAGATGCCCAATCAGAAGATCAGGAAGTAATAAAGTCAGGATTTGTTTCATTAGTGAAATGCCCTAGAACCTTTCTTCTGACACTCCTTTTCTTTGTATAGCATTACTACTTCAAGTTTACATATTTTAAAAGGAACTATTTCCAGACATTCCTCCCCTGAAACTGTTCTTGAGGAGTGTGGCTTTTTGGATTTTATGTGAAAATAGTTATTAAAGTTTGGAGAGCAAAGTGTCAATCAATTTGCCCCATATGACAAGTGAAAGACCTTGGAGAAGTAGAAACACCTTAGAATTTATTTTATGGATCCATATTAGGTATCTAGTTTAAAAAAAAACAGACCAAAAAACCCCAAACCCCCAATAGTAAGGCTTTCTATTTAAATATTAGAGGCTTACAGTTAAACCTTTCAGCCCGCATCCCTCACATTAAACTGATCTGATTAGTAGCTTCCCCCTCCCAGAACATGACTGTTCCTTTGAACAACTACGTATCAATTTTTGATGAAATCCATATGATTTGATCTAGTTGCCTACATTTAAATTAATTAGGTTGCACAGACTGTTTGCATTCAAGAAGTTTATGAAACTTCTGCATGGTTAGAGAGACCCTGTTACGATCTTCTTTGCTGGACTACCAGGCAGGAAACGTTAACCTCAACAATGGATTTTAAAATTACACAGAATTTCATGACTGAACAGGTAGACATGAGGCAAAACTCCTGCACCTCATCATCAGTGTTCAGTCTTCATTCAAACCCACCGAGGCACATGTAAGCATGTTGTTTTAATTGTCTTCCCCCCTCCCACCCCAACTGTCCTTAGCTGGGTTTTTGCTTAGTTTTCTTGTTTTAAACTGAGATTTTCACTTAAAAAATAAAATAACAACCAATCACTAAAGAACTCAGTCAAAAAAAGAAAAAAAAAGACAAACTTTTTCAAGATGGGAACAGTTTACCCACAAAAACTGTCATTTCTCCTATGAAAACCCAAGTTTAACAGAATGGAGCTATAATGCTACACCCCAAAATTCTCTTTCTGACATTTTCTGAGAGATTCAATATTTTAAATGTAAAAGGTAGTTCAAATTATGGAGGATGTTTACTGTCATCTTAGGACACTGCATAAATCACAGCAGTTCTTTCATTTTTTTGTCGTAGAATCACACTACAACATCAAAGAAAGTCCATAAAAACCCAGCCTATCTGCAGCTGAAAGTGCCACAATCTCCAATGGGAAGAGCTGTATCGTATTTCTGGGTACCGTTGGTACTACATACTTGGGCCATCTGATCTATTATATTTCTATTATGTTATATTTCTTGAAGTATTTGAAGCCCTTGAGGTGAGGAATGAAGTTGCAAATAAGACCTAAATTACGTGCTGGCCAAAGCTTGCACTTTGAAGCAAAGCACAATTTTCAGCACATCTAGTTTGACTCCAGTATTTTTCCACTTAATGAGTGAAGGTATTACGGTGTTAAAGAATTACTCACCCAATTAGGGACACCATCTGCTCCACTATATGTTTGCTGAATGTTATAATAACGAAAAGTTTCTGTAGGAAGGAAAACATCAGTTAGAGAAACATTTGATCAAAAGGGAAGCAGAGACAATGGGGCAGGACAATTTATGTTCCTTTCCAACCAGACAGCTTCTCCAGCATTCACACATAGTTTTCCCTTCTCTTTTCTTTCAAGAGCTTTATTTTTCAATACTCTTCAAAAAGAGGCAGGAGAAAGAAAAGCTTTTTACTTTACTATTCTATTTCCTCATAGATTTCATTTCTTGCAATGTTTTTGTAGCCTTTGTTACTAACCATTCGCATCCTCCCCTAACTTAAATTCCCAGAGGCTCAAGGTCACTTTACTCCGTCAACAATGTTTTAATGGAAAAGCAGTCATCACCGTGCAGAAAAATTCACATCCCCTTACACAAACATATGTACTTAGAGATCACAGAAGTGAAAAATGGTGTATCTTTTAGTTGCGTACTTCATGTGCTTCAGACAGAAACATAACAAAAAATACTTAGTGAAGAAGAAAGTAAGAACCACTGGGTACCCGCCTGTTCAAAAAACTGGGATTGTCACTGTCTCCAATGCAACAGACTATTTGGAACAGAATGACTTCAATAAAAGAAACTTCTGCAACACATAGGTATTTTGCAGAAAAACCAAGTGTCTGTAACTTTACCACTCCCTTCTCTTCTAACACGAGCTCACATTTTGTTAAAATAGCCTTTGCTAATTCCACTTTTGTCGTATTTGACAGCTTGTCCGTTTGCAAAGACTGAGCAAGGCTGTGTATAGATGCATACACACTCACAACCAGTTCCCACAGTCTCCTTAAATCAAACTAAACACCATCTAATGAGAAGTGCATTCACTAGGCTGGAAATAAGGGATGTGACTGGAACTACACAAAGTGATTTTGTGGTCCGGAGGAAGGGGCCAGTTAACAGCAGCTCCAGCATGGCCACTGCTTCCTGTCTAGAGAAAGATTTCATTAAAAGCCTTTTCCATGACTCTTACATTTCCTAAATTCCAAATTGCAGCAAGATCACTACAAAAACAAGGCTATTGCACAAGAGTATGCCTGAAATCACGCATCGCAGAAAAGAGAATTCTAATAGCTAAACGTATTACAAAATAAGATGATTTACCAACTGTACAAGACACTGGGAAACATTTTTTGTCTTACATTTGATCTGAGTGTGGAGCACTATAAATTACATAGCAACCATTCTGCTAGCTAAACAAGACAAGTAAAATAATAAAAGGAATATTACAGAAATACTATTTCACTTTTCTATGTTGTCAGAACAAATTCTAACAGTACACAGATTCAAAAGCAGAAAAATTCACATAATACAAAAATAAGTGTAGAGAAAAAGTTGTTCTATCACAGTCAAGGAAAGAATTTTCAGATCCATTTATTATTTTCTGTTTAAGGACTGGGCAAAGTAAAATAACCATTTACAAAAAGATGGGAAGAAAAAAAAGGGCTGAAGATTGAAATCTTCTGTTCAGGGCAAAAGAAAGATTTTTAAGCAGCTTGCTGTGGGTACTAGATAGGAAATTTTATACTACTAATAGCTTCTGCTATTTTAATGTAGCGACAGCAAAGATTTCCAAGCAACAGAGCTACAGGCACTGCACCAGTCCTATGGAGATGCTTAAAAAAACCAAGCCCCAGCTGAACATACTGGCTCCGATCATTACAAATAGAGCGATGCGGTTCATGATACAGCACTGACCATACCACCACCAGTAAGGAATCGCCAGGGAATCAGTACTTTTTCTTTCATCAGACAAAATAGTGACACAGACAAAAAGTGAGATTCAAAAGTTTTGAAAGTAACAGGAGATTCTGATTGCCAAATTCAGAACATCCGGTAAGGCTCTGAGTTAACAAGAAAAACTGGACACACTTGAAATCAGGCCCTTTCACAATAATACAGACTGAGGACACCAAAACTTGCTAACCGTGCTTAGAAGCTCTGGACAATATGCCCAGGGAGGCACCCCCAGACTGCCTTCTGCAGGGCCTGAAAGGAGCGGGGTTTTCTCTACACACTTAACTGAGATAAAAGGGAGCATTTAAAAGTGCCGCTTAACCGGTAAAGGCTAGTTGCAGTGCTCTTTGAAATGAGTATTTGTTACCAAAAAGGCAAGTTCATTATGAGTACGAAGTCCTTTCAGTCTGGTAAAAACCGTAGGTAAATAACTTGGCTAACCACCAATTTCCTGAGTGGTGTAGGCAGCGAGCTCATTAGTTTGTAGCTATAAATTATTCAGTTGCCTAAGTTTCGAGCATAAGAAGCCTAGCAGGTCCTTTATTGTAAATCCTTTGCACCAAATTAATTTCCATTACTTCAGGTCAGGAAGGGAGACTCCAGAGTTCATTACCAAGTAACACAGTGTAACAGTCCAAAAAAAAGAAAAAAGCAGCCTTCACCCCAGAGCCCTAAGGGAGATGTAGCATCTACTTGCCTGGATGTGCATTTTAATTACTGCTTTCCCAATCAGGGTTGCACCAAAGAAGGTCCAGAAGGGAACCAGAAAGTGTCCACATGTTATCCCGGCCAGGTCAAACAGGGGGTTTGGAATCTGTGAAGCACAGGGGAAAGAAGATCATGAATTGCAGCACTTCACTTCGATGAACAGGAACACTACAGACTTTGAAAATGAATATTTTCCCCTTATTCAGCTAGATCCAAGAGTCTCGTGTCTTAATACTTACAAAAATGTTAAAGTCGCACCACATAACTTAAGTCTCTAGGATTCAGCTAGACAATGTCCCAGACAATTCCATTCTCATGGTCCCTCATTACCCCTGGATTTTAAAAAAGCTAACAAAAAGTTTTCCATGTGAAATGCACAGAAACCACAGTAAAGCCATTTTGAGTGATTTATCAAATTGTCTCACTGACCAGCACATCACTCTTGGAAGCCAGTGTTCAAAATGTTCCCCAGTGATTTCCATCTGAGAAAGTACATTAAAAATTGGCATTTATACTCATATGTATCCAGTTTAAAAGCACTGATGAGATTTTATTAAGCATATGCATTTCATTTAAAATTAAAAGATTTTTTTTATTATTAAACTGTTGGCTTGACATTTGGTATTGTGATACTATCTGTAAAATATTTTTGAAATTTAACCAAGAACGTATCTGAATTCCAACTTTTCACACTTAACATGCAGTACAAGGGCAGACTGTCTGAGGAAACGCACAGGGTACGTTTAGTTCACAGTAGCAGTGTATTACTGGGCTCATATCCTGCAGTATTTGTGTTGCTTTGTTACACAAACAAACAAACGAAGAGTGTGACTGCTGAAGACCATAAAAGACAGTAAATTTGCAACTGACTGAATGAAAATCTGAAATCTGTGAGAAAGCTTATGAGGGTTATACTCAGATGTTATAGACCAGCAATTCAAATTTATGAGCACCCACAACACCACCTGCATAGGAAGAAATCTGAAACGGTCTCTAATCATGCCCGAAACGGTCTCTAAACATGCTCCACTTCAGCTGAAACGATTCTTTACCTCTGACAGCTGTCTTAGGCAAGGGAGGCTAGTAAATTATTTACTTATACCACAGGCAGATAATTCTGCTCTTCTGAGCCAAGTCTGCTCTAGGTCCCAAGTATGTTCTTTGCTGGTTGGTTGGAGATTTTTTTGTAAGTACACAGTATTTAATTGCTGCTTTACTATCACCATAGAGGGAGCAACATGCTTTAGGTATGGGTAACTATATCACCAGCATATTAAACATATCACAGTAAAAAGTTACTCAACAAGCCCACTTCAGTGTATATTAGCAGGCCAGCGAAGTTTTCTCTTTGTTTTTTAAAACACACTCATGCACAGTACTGAGAGTTGCCAAAAAAGCCCACAGAGCCAGGAGGGCAAATTCTCACAAGTCACAGCAAGGATCTTCCAGGGCTAATTCTTGCTTTGTTCCTTCCCCAGAACTGCCCTGACATAGGAATTAAGTTCCAGACAATAATATGGCTTTCTTATTGCCACTAAACAACATTACATTCAGTTGACTTCAGTGGATAAACTTGCAAAGTTTTAAATTCAATTTGACCGTGTTTTTATGCAGCATTTAGAAACCACTGCTTGCCAGACAACAACCTGCAGCTAGGACAGTCATTACCACTTCGCAAGCAAATTCTCTAATCGTAACAAATACACTTGACTAAAGTACTGTTTAAAATCCAGAAGTAAGATCACAATTATAATGGGGGACAAGTAAAGGAGACACCTTCCAGTGTAGGGAGAAGCAGCAACAAGCAGGAGCAGCCCTGAAACCAAGCTCTGAAGCTCGTGGGGGAATGTACGAATGCAAGGAGCACACATGGGCCTTCCTCACCTACAGAGGCAACAAAAATGTACAGGTTCGAATCCCTATGCTTTGTCAATGCCTCTGCCACACCTAACCTCACCCTCTTTTACTGCTACTCTGCAGTTACTCTGTAAACTCATTCACAAACCCTCGAGTGTCCTGTGGTGGATTCACCATTCCTCACCCCTCCCCCAGCAGGGGCAGCCTATATAAGCAGCAGGAAGCTGGAGCTCAGAGCGCGCTGAGGAATAGCACAGCAAGTAGGTAAGAAGTTAAGCAAATGTTTAAGTATTACTAAGCAGGAACTATGAAGAGCGTACACATCACCTCTCATGTTTACCAACTCCTTCCTCCTGTGCCCTGTTCATCCACAGTCGCCCTTGTCCAGCCACTCCAGTAACTCATCCCTGCCGCCTACGAGCTGCTGTTCTGATGACACAGGACAGAACAGCCCGTGCAGTGATGCCTCCCAAGATGGGGACTAGAGAGTAATGAGTCAGAGGCAGTGAAGGAGCAGTCTAAGAGCTTACTGGATGGAAAGATTTAAAGGACAGCTTGTAACCTATGTCTCCACTCCGAACATTAAGGCAGTTTAAAAGATTAGTAAACAGAAGTTGCATGCCAGCAACTACAATCAGATTAATTCTTTCCAGCTAACACAGGTTACTTACATTTGAGCAAACAGCTAGCATTGCCATCTCTACAATTTTGGAAACTAAGAGAGATGCTAGACAAGTGTGGAATCAATACCTCATCAGCTGAGCGGCTGGCTCATGGCTGTGTTTATTCCGGAAGAACGGGGTCACAGGGGAGCTGCACTTCCCCCCCTCTCTGTAATCACATTTCTGTGCATCACATCCCACATTTTGAGGGTGGGATGAAGAATAAGGCACACCACTCCTACCAGTTTTCATTAAGCTTCCAGAGAGATATTCAAACCTCGAGTGGTTCAATATTTTTCAACTTCAAAATAATAGTATTATCCTACTCCAAAATAGCATCAGTGGAGATGCTCATATCACCTCTTGCTTAGAGAAAAAACCCTACAAGTAGTTTGTAGTTGATATAGCCATGACTCTGAAACTGGCTTCCTCATTCTGCTTTCTCTGGTTCCCAGTGACCCAAAGACATCTCCTGAGTAGACTTAGGAGAATTACTATGGATGAATATCTAATCGGGATTTATACAGGCAGTTTTCCACTCTTCAATTTGGGTGTATCTTTGGATCTGAAGATGCTCAGTACTGTGAGCTATAGCACATAAACACCTAAAGAAATAATAATACGGTCCCAGCAGAATCTATAGGTAATAATACAGCTCTTGCTATATCTCGCCAGCTAATAATGTGGGCTAGGAAAGTCCCGGCAGGGTAACTGCCCGTGGGCATGCGATCTGACCTGCCAAATACCTGCTGACACAGAGCAGCGAGCAGCAGTGTGCACATGCCTTTGTCAGAGAAGACACAGCCTCAACAGCAAATGCAGGGAGCAACCCTTGTCTGAGACAGAAGCAGAGAAACTTCTTGAATTTTAAGAATGTCTTAGTTCAGTCTCTTGTAAGTCTTCCTTATTGCAAAAAGCTTCGTGCATCTTTAGTGAACTGACCTGGTTTTTATCAGGTTTCACCCACACCATGCTGAACTACAGAACGAATGACTTTATCTTTCGAAGAAAGGCATCCCTGTCTGCACCATTCTTTTCTGACGGATTAAAAAGGAAATAGAAATACTCTAAACTTCTTCTCTTCCAAAGACAGTCAGTGTCAAGAAGCCCAATGGTGAAGTAGAAGGAAGGGATAATAACTGTTAGCTGGGCTTTTATGCAGAATTCACTGTGTTTGGTACTAATCTAGGACTGGAGTTTCTCCATGCTATTGTACTTGCCAGTACCACAACCATCCCGTTTGTCTCAGCACCACAGAGAACACAGAAACAGCAAACAAGGCATGAAGATCCACATGGACTCAAATAAAACCAAGTCACAGTTCACAGCATTAATTTCATGGCAATATATTCAGTCTGTAATTGGGGATTACGAACCCCTCTGTCATTGAAATGAGCTTACCGAAGCGCAGGCCAAGATGCCAAAGAACCCAACCTTCTGCACCAGGTTCTGGACAGCCAGTTTAGCCCGGGAAGCAAAATCCTGCAAAGAAGAAAACAAAGCACTAATGAGGCAAAACCCAAAATGAACGTACCTCAAAACGTATGTGATTTCAACGTCCTCCATGCTTTGGGGTTTCCTAATTAGCATTTGGGAGAATTTTTCAAACAAAAAGGCCAATTTGAAACTCTGGGCTTAAAGGGAAGAGAGGCAATTTCACAACGCTCAGTGCAAAAATCTGACCACCCACATGTAATTAAAATTTGTTTTTCAAACCCTGCAAGTGGCACTAAGTTCACACAGCTATGGAGACAGGTCCTCTATTTCCCCATATCTTTGAATTGCCAGAGCTGCTTATACCTTATTCCTTAAACAAGCAAAGGGAATTAATTCCTACAATACCATTTACAATGTTAGAAAGGTACTTTCTCAAAACACAAAGCCAGAATATAATAATCCCATTACATCCTGAGATCTTTACTCTCAAACCCAGGATCTCAATCCAAATAGCTAATTCCAGGTACTCTCTACAACAGACTTGTAATTAAATCCATAGAGTGAATCTAAAATATTTTAGCAACAAAGGTGGCAGACCATATAACATTTGAGCTAGTCTTTACAAAAACATGCTAAGAACACGCTGCCTACTTTTATTGTGGGTCCCCAACTTTCAAACTTATGACAAACTCAAAAGTCTCAGAGTTTACCACATACACAGTAAACATTTTTAAAGGCAAAAATAAAGATTCTCACAAGCAGTTTATTTGAATGCAAGAGGTGAATTTACATGAGAGTAAAATTCGTTTGAAGCAAAACTGTCCAAAAAGTTAACAACAGGGTCAGTGTTATCTGTTCAGGCTTGGTAAGAGTAGTTATAGAAACCTGAGAATCTTTGGTAATAGCAAATTTTAAAAAGTAATTATTAATTCTTTTTTAAAAACCTACAAATAAGCAATAAAAGGCTGATTTTCAAGTAGCAATGCAATATTCATTGATTTGCACTTTGTAGAAAACTGTCAGATGAATTTCACAAGGAAATTACTTTAATCAATAATTAATGATATTCTAAATTCCATACTTCAAGATAACTACAAGATAATTCAGAAAAAATAAATTTATGCAATTTTAACCTTGTTACAATTCTGTTGAAACCTTCAATACTACATACCAATGCAAGTAAATTACAATTACTTGACAATGTAAATACTCTGAACTATAGAACTGACGGAACTTTCTATGCCAGATTAAAAAAGGCCATTTGCTATCTTTTTACATCCCTTTTTCAAGTAGTACCTTTTCTCCATTACAGTGCTTTAAAAATTGTTAAGAAATTCTCAAATAAAACCCTCCAGTTATTACTGAATCCAGAATAATTCTATTTGTTATACTTTCTAGTTGAAAAAATAATCCAAACTAAAACAAAGACTTCAACTTAAAGAAAAATTCCCAATAAATGAGATTTCCTGCATCTTACAGTGGGACATTTTTAACCACAGGAGATCATAAAAATTCTTTTAGAATACTCTATAAGGGGTGAATTTGCTAACGTTCACCAGGAGTAACCTTGGGATCGTGAATGTCTTACTGCAAAATGGAATAGGTGAAAGAGTCACTCTTTGCTGAAAACTTGTTCCTGACATTTTTTCCTGTTCAACTTCTAGTATACATACAGTACGCATGAGTGATTAAAACCTGCTCCAGTGAGGCTGATACCAAACACTTCAACTTATGTTAGCAGAAACAGGTCTAAAGCATGCCTACGTGACAAGTAAAGTAAAATTTTTCATGGTTTTTTTCAGAGTGCATTTAGACACAAATTGTTATAAATAACAAAACATGATAATTTACCAGTGAACCAAGTCCAAAAATCTTGCAAAATCAAGGGCAGTTCCTTCTCAAACTAAAATCCCCTCATCATTATTTCCAAGTTAGTAAACAAAACCAAAACAAATTAATATACGCTCACTAATGCAGGTCAGCACTAATACACACATTTGGTCCCACTGTGGATTTAGGACACGAACTGAGGATGCAAGGCTCTTCTGCAGAGCGTGACCACACAGCTGCCAAGAAAGGAAAGAGAATGCAGGACACTAAGGAGACAACAGGTATTCTAATTCCTTTACCAAATATAAAAGTGGAAATACTTCTGCAGAATTGCCCTATAAATTAATTTAGAATGAAAAAGTGTGCTAAAAGCCTAACAGTAACATCGCCCTTTCGACACCAGATTTTGTTCTGCGAGAAGGTGAACTGAAAAAGCAGTGCCTCATGTAGGAATTTCATAAGATGTCTCCCCCTGTACTCTACAACAAAGCTAATGTGACCATGGTATTTTCAGTTCCCATTTTGTTCACCATTTCACAATGCTCATAGCGTTAGAACAATATTTTCACTTTTATAAGGCAATAAAGATTTTTTTCACAGCTTCATAAATCTCACTGTAAAGTATCTTTAAAGTAAAACACTACAATCCAATTATTCAAATAGGTCCATGATATATTTCAGTGGAAGTTGCTTCTATTATAATTTTAACATATTTACTCATTATTTTAGACTGTATTGCTGATACACTGTTGTATTAACTTTCACAAACTGGAATTGGAAACAAATTTCTAGCAAGTTGTCTATAAACTAATGCTTGCAGCACAGCTGGTTTAATAAAACATTGTAATTATATATAGATTGACTGTATTAACCTAGTGTAAGTACAGTGCACCATTTTTCAACAAATTTCTTAAAAATAAACAGCTTCCTTAACCCACATTTCTAGACTGATACAAAATTCAAGGCTGCCTTAAAGCTCATTTTTTCCCTCCAGGTAAAACCATACAATTTTTGTTATAAAACCAATGATGAAAGCATTGAAAAAAGTGTAACAAGTTTGTCTCTCAGAAAAACCCAACCCCAACATTGGGGCAATTTTTCTCACCTTATTAATTCATAATTCTTTTTTTAAGGTTATTACTCAGAATTTTTCTTCTTCAACTTTATTTTTTACATTCATTGTCTGTTACAAAGTCCTCCATGGAAAACACAGTTTTAAAAATTTCTGTCAAGAACTTCTAATTTATCTTCCATTTTCAAACTTTCTAAATAAGCCAAAAGAGATAAATGAAGGATTTTTTTTTTCCTGTTTCCTATGATCTAATGTAATCATAGCTATGAATAATTTGCATGGTAATATACACATCAGGGTTGCAACAAAACTACGTACTTGCAGTCTCAACATTTATTTTAGTGAAAATCAGTTCAGAAATACTTCTGTTTGTTTGTTCCCTTAAATTTCATTTGTCAAATCTTTGCGACATCTGCAATAATTAAAAAACCCCTTAAAAGTTTCATTTCTCAGAGAATACAATCATCAGTTTCACAACTTTCACCTATTTCACAATATAATTTTTCTGTTATAAAGCCTGCACAGGGAACAATCTTTTCTCTACTTTTTTAAGCATTTGAAACCAAAGCAAAACAACTTTCATATCTTACTGCTTTAAAATAAAAATAAAAAAGATATAAAAGTTCAGCTACTTACAGGTAAAACATTTTCCCCCAAAATTAGAGTATCTAGACTGGACTCGACTCTCAGCTAATGTGATTCATCCTCTCTAATTTCAGGAGACTTTAGCTCACTATGTCCCTTTCAAAGATGATTTGTTTTTTGGTTTGGAAATAGATTTCCTGTGACTGCTACAATACAGGCGAAGGAAGGTTAAATGATTAAACATTACTTCATTGGGTTAATCATCAGATCTCCAGAACTGGAATGGAAATAAGAGGCATAAAAAGGTCAGTGCTGAAATACTGATTCACAAGTCTCAGCTGGCGGCTTGAGGAAGTTTGCTTCATATCTGCCCTCAGTAAAAAGGCACATTTTATTGATAGCAGTGTTTCATTAGTACATGTTGCAAAAGCAAAAAACCCTCCCAAATCTCCAAACCTAAAGGGATAGTAAAGAGAAATTGCATCTTTTGCTGCTAAGTAAGATTTACCACAATGTTCCTCCTTTAAATATGTATTATGGTACAGCTTTGAGTATAACTTAATGTGGACCATTTATCCCTATAAAAAAGCCCTCCTTGAAGAGTGAGTGGACAATCTTATCTTAACCACAAGGCTTTGTCCCATCCCTCTGTTTTGTTTTGTTTCCATTTATAATTTAAATCTCTATTTCTTCTTTCTCCTTTAATTGTAAAGTAAGTTGCACAAGCTCTTCTGTATTTGAGTAAAGAACATTTCACTAGATTCAATTAACAAGCTCAAGAAAAAAAAAATTTAAAAAATCAATTTTTACTTTTTTCCTTCTACAACACTGGTTTATTATCAGAAAATAGAACTGTCACAATTTATTGTTGATACTGAAATTGTGAAGCCTCTTTTTTCTTGTTCCCTACAAACAGGTTGTTGGTGGATCCATAGCAAGTAACTCAGTGATGGTTACCGGGGTGCTCTGAACAATCAGCACTGGACTGAATCCTATAGTCCTCACAGAAACAAGTCCAAAGACTTAGACAAAAGATATTTTCTTGAGAGACTGCACAGATGGGCCTGTAACAATTATGTAATATAACAGTTTATTTTCTAACATGAAGTTGCAATCAGTTTTTAGGAGCATCAAGAAAGCTCTGACTCCCTTTGACAAACCAACTCTTCCTCGTGTGCAGCAGTGATGACAGTTGTCAATCTCTGAAAGATGATCCAGAGTTCCAATGATCTGAGGCCCAGAAAAACCTTTTTTCTATCACAGTTTTTCTCTGCTGTAAATACATCAAGCATTTTACAAACATATTGGTAATACTTGTGGATATAGCACAAGGAGAAAGGTCAGTAAAGAAGGCAAAGAATATAGGAGACTAAATTCAATCAGAAGTTCATTGCGCAGGTATTCTCTACTAGGAAGAACAGACAGTGACTTCATGTAGGACGAGGGGCAAGTCTGATGCGAGTATTAATGCAATCACTCAAGCAGGATATTAATTACCTAGCAGATGGTAACCCTAAGAAGTTCAAAATAGATTCCTGGAAGAGAGGGGTTATACAGGATTTGTTACTCCAATAAAAAAAAAATCCAGAAGAATGAGTGAACATTAAAGAAACAGGGATAAGCAGAGATCTGAAGTGAATGTGTTGCACCTTGATGGTCCTCTGCAAACAAGGAGAATACTAAAGTCACAGAAGAGATCAGTACTCATCCTAGTGCCAGCAGCCTCCCCTGATGTGAACGTGTAACTTGCATGTGAACAAGTGGACAATCCTTCAAGATCTGAGTATAATTTATATTACTGTTATAATATTTTCTTACTAGAAACAAAGTTTAATTATCCAAATAATAATCTGAAGAGGAGAACTTTTTTTCCCAAAGATTGAAGATGATATATGAAGCTACCATCTCAGATTATTAAAGTTATAAATTCCTTAACATTTAAAAAGCTGCCTACAAAGACAGTACTCCTTTTTATGTAAAAATCTGAGTTATGTTAAAAATGAGCTGCACAGTATTTTGTTTCTTCTGGCTTTCTATTACAACACAATGGAATCAAACACAACTTATGGGAGAATGACCATTTGTGGTTAGGCAATGAATTGTAGAATTTCAGAGGACTGGGAAGAATTATTAACTCATTGAAATAACATATTAACTGCAGAAGAGCAGTTTTAAAGAAGTTGGATAGCTACCTACAGGCTGAGAGGCTGCAACATGCATCCGTGCTAAGGAAGCAGTAGGTCAGCTACGGCATTTAACAATCAATGCAGTAACCTGGAGTCAAGATGAGAACAGAGATCGAGACACAGTTGATAGTCATTGTCTATCACTGCAAATAGTTGATTACTCAGTGACCAAAGAAACCATTTCATACCTCTCCTGCAAGACATCAAAGGTAACAGATCTCATGAGTAAGGTTCCAGTAAGTTGCAAGCAGGAATATTTTGCTAGTGGTTCACGGCAGACTGATCTCCCACTCTTGACTCTAAACATCTAAACAATGACTCTTGACATCTAAACGTGCATGGAAAGAGCTGTGGCCCTGGACCTCTGCTCTAGTTTTCTCAAAAATACTTCCAGCTTGATGCAAATAAGGGGCAAACTGAAAGGGGGTATTTCCATCCTGATGCCTGGAGAAAAGAGGGTGTGAGACGTACGGTTTAAACTTCCTTCTCCCTTGAAACACTGGGAAAGAAAGGCCCTGTCTTGGAACATGGGCTGTCAAAAGACAAAGTTAAAAAAGGTTTTCAAGGATTACTAAAAGCAGCTAAGGGAAGGTGGCAGATCTAAGAAAGCATGAAGTTTGATAAAAGAAAGGTATCTACATATGACAGGCATAGGACAGACATCCCAGACAGGAACACTGGCTCAAATTCTAAGCTTGGGAAGGAAATAAATTTTACTTCACGAGAAGTCTGGGTTTTCTGAGACGCTGAATTCTGGTAAAGGAATAGGGTAATCATACAGGAAAATCACAAGAGAAAAACATGTCCATGTTGAAAACGAAAACACAGTTTTAGGAAGTACAATATGAAGAAGGCCAAACAGCAACGAAACAGGGCCCTTCACTTGGCAGGCATTACCAAGGAACTGTGGAAAGACAAGAGAGCAGTACCTACAAAACCTCATTAAACAGACTATGTCAGAGGTCTGAGGACTTAAAGCTAGTAACATTTCAAACCATTATATAGATATTTGCAGTCAAGGATGAGCATACAGAAATCAAATACACAGGTAAATTCTTCCACTAGCCTCTCCCAGGACAAGAACACTGAATAGAGATTGTCGGGGGAAATGCACAGATTTATTTCCATCTGTTTCTGCTCAGATTCTTGAGGCTGGTTGCATGTTAAGGGGTGATGCTGCAAGCCACAAAGATAACCAGAAAGATGCTCATCTCTGGGACTCCGTAAACTCAGACATATAAGTAACTACAATTAGTTCTCGTGCCAGAGAAATGGAAGTTTTCCCATAGAAAACACAGTTAAACCTATTGTCCTCATAATCAGATTTTAAAACTGCTGTTAGAAAAGAAAGACTAAGAAGCCATAGATAGAGCCATGTGCAGAGTGGAATCTTTGGAAGTCGTATGGCAGCAGAGCGTAACAGAGTGAAGTGTTCGTTCCAACAGCAAACTTTGCTGTCCCTGGTCATTTAATTTTAACCCATCTTGGAGTAAAAGTGTGAAGCTTCCAAGTAATGGATCCATTATACAGTAAGTAAGAACTCCCATTAACATGAGTAGGAAGTCAGTCAGCGAGCTCTGGATTAAACGGACTGTCAGCATCAGGAACTTCTAGGATGTTTTCTTCATTTCATTAACCAACTGTACCATGGTGAGAACATTGTATTTCCCTCACTTCTCCCTCTCCCCTAGACCTTGGGGCAAGAACCAGCAAATGCTTCTTCATAATAAACTCCACCTTAGAGAGCTTTACTTTCAAGATTTTAGACCGTTACAAACAACACTCTGCTGAAGTTTGGAAGTGATATACCAAAATGAACACATCTTATAGAGCTCAATGAGTTAGCAGGGACTCTGAAACCTCATGCCAGCATTTTCCACAACTAGAGCTGAAGCTCTCAGACTTCTACATAAAAAGTCCTTTTGCTTCACATTGTAAGAATAAATTTTGTAAAGAATAAGACACAATTAAAGGAAACAGTCTGAAGGAAGAGGAAGGAGGATGTCCTTCCAGTCTTATCAGATTTGTCCTATAGAGCAGTAGCCCTTTCAACCACATTCCCTGCTACCTCTACTCCTCAGTTCAGGTCTATGCAGTACCATGAAGCAACGTGTTGCCTTTGATGCTTTCCAATTTTATAGCGGTGCACAAAAGCATGAAATAAAATTTCTTATTTCTTTGCTTGCTAAAGAACTACTTTCTGTTCATATCTTGTAGAAGACCTGGCAGTGAGCAGATCATGCAATCTATTTTGTGGAAGAGAGCTGTCAGTTGGGCATGTCAGGGAGGCAGCAAGGCCATCAGGACAGTCCAGCGTTGGAAGAGATTACCCAGAGAGGCTGCGCAGTCTCCAGTCTTGGAGGGCCTCAAGACCAGACTTGACAATGCCCTGAGGAACCTGAGCTGATCTCACAGATGACACTGCTCTGAGCAAAAAGTTTAACTAGAAACTGCTTCAGATCCCTTTCAAGAAGAATTTTTCTGTGATTCCATAACGAGATACGAGCAGCCACCTACAAAGAGAAGAATGAAGTAAAAGAACATCCTATCCCTCTGGTTCCCACACAACAGCCATTGACCTCTGCAGCCTTTGCTTCTACAGTTGAAAGGGTACGCTGGCATTGCCTCCACCAACGTGCTGGCTGCCTAAAATACCACTGCAGCTGCACAGCGAGTGCTCATTTATCTCAAAGCTACAACTGTAATTAGTTATTGTGGCCACAGGTCTGCCGTTCTAGTTATAGTGGCATGATGAGCAATTCCAGGATGCCGTTAACATTTTTTTTATCCATTACAAATTACAAAGTCCTGTTTCTGGGGGGGGGTTAAGATCCGGACATTGTAAGGGAGGGCTCATGACTGCTGGAATGAAGCAAGTCATTGCTTTGCTTTAGCCACCATCATCAAGAAAGGAAGCAGTTTTTGATAATCAAATAGACTGACCTTTTCAATCTCTGACAAAGCAGAGCCAAAGTCACCAGCGCTGAAAAAACCACACTGTTTCTCTAACGACAACTTACAAATAAGTTACGGAAGAAAACCCATGCACAGAAAACCCACTTGTAGAATAGAAGTGAGGAGTTTCTTATACAGCTGATGAACCCTTTTGGACAGACGAGTCTTTCTACTGAGCCTCACCAGCAGATGTGCAATGCTAAGCATACCTCTTGCCTGTTCGCCCTGGGAAGCGGCAGAGGTTCCCAGACAGCTTAGAGAAGTGGTCTGCATACCAGACTCTTGTACAACACGGATATTTAAACAGTGTCTGGAGCAGGGGAAAAGAAGTAGCCATTTCCTTGATTACGATACCACAATTAATTTCCATCAGTTATTGAAGGCTCTCCCTGAAAAAATACTTTTGAAGCAGCTTATCTGACCCAAACTTTTGATCATTTATTGTTTTCCCTCAGAATACTGCGGAGTGAAATATCAAATACTTAGGACCAAACTGTTCCCTTAGAAACTTGCGTCAAGCACCCCAGCGTGCAGAGAACAGGGCATGCAAATTCAGTGGCAGAGTTCAACTAATTGCTTCTCCACAACTGCAGAGCAAATGCAGCCTGCAAGATTTCCAGTAAACTTGGTGACAGCCTTTCTGAAGAGGTTCACTTCTGTTGTAATGTGAGAGATTTATTACTGAAAAAAAATCCTCTGAGCTAATATTGAGTGAAAATATTGCAAAGTAATCCAGATTTCTTCAGCGACTCAATCATTTCTGATTTACGTACTTATATACTAAACATTAAAACGAGAGAGGGCCACCTGAACAAGTTTGAGGGAACAGACGTTATCACAAAGAGCCGTCCAAAGAATGTGAAAAAGTCATCTCTAGATTACGATTAGCCAAGTAATGTAATGCTCATTGCTGTTTTTTCCTTATCTGTAAGCAGGTGTGCAAATGAATAGAACAATGCAGGCACAAGACTGCCCTATTCTCTTGCCAGTGTCCAAAGAAATCCAGCAAGGAGGTGGCTTACACATTTGTTACTCATAGCTCTTATTGTCTACCCTCTGCCTGTATTAACTCTATGCTACTTCTTTTCTCAGGAAATGCTCTGTAACAAGTTCCCTTCTTTAAAGCTTTCATTGACTCACTCCAAAGCTTGTTTCAATTCACGAATTTTGGAGAACAATTTAAAACTAAGCTCATACGCAGAACATTCACTGCTTATTTTATTGTATTGTCTGTGAAAGAAATCACCACACTTTACTCTTAGTTCACTCTCATTTTGCATTCTCCATCTCAAGAGATAGCATTCATAGGAAGTTTCTAAAGAGAAGTTTCAAGGTTTGATTAGTTTAGAATTTCCATTTAATTATAGACCAAGATAACAGAGGTGAGCTACCTCCCCTACGTATGTTAACAAACTTCGGGAATGCAGTGTATGCAGACAAGCCTCCTGGTGGCCACTCGTCCGGCAGCCGAGACCAAACGCCAGCAATCTCTTGTACAGCACAATTAATAAAGAGAGAAAGCTGATGAGGAAAGGGGGGGACTGGAAGACTGAGTAAAAGAAATTATGAACGGAATTTGATCTTGAGTTTAAACAAGTATTTCTGGGAAAGCAAAAAAAAGAAGTCAAGGTTTTCCAGTTTGTATGTGACTCCACCACTTCCATTTTTATGGTAACTGCTTTATAAAAACTTGCTTGTGGTCTGCTTTAACTTCTTTTTTCTTGTATCAAATACCCTTAAAAAAACCTTTTGATTAAAGAAGCCAGCAGTCAGAGAATCCTTTTCAATCAGGAACTTCGCAGATACTAGCTGTTAGTTTAATTATGGGAGAGGTCCATTTTTAATTTGGCCATCTTCTTTTACACTGCTAATTAAGTAATATTTTGCTTATTAGTTGAACCTAATCATTCCATTTGAATTAAGTCACAGTGTCATGTCAGAACACAGTGCTGGGTTCTCCAAGTAACCGTGGTTGGGTGTGGTAGCGTACTTTGTTCTGCTTCTGCAAAGAGAAACCCCACATGAAGCCGGGGAAAAGCAATCCAGCTCGAGGCACCAGACCTCTCAGAAATGCTAGAAAGATGGGTTTAACATGTACCTAACTGCCACTATCACAAAAGTTCATCAGTTTAACTCCTTGCAGACAAGCAGCCGACTCTCCACGCAGGAAGTTGTTCGGTGGTGGAACTCCTGACGCAATGCAAACCGAAGCAGTTGCAGCTCAGTTTAATACAAACCCTCTTGAGTCCACGTTGACAAATTCTTTAACAAGCCCTGTGGTTACAGGGAAGCTGGTTTCAGTCTGAGTCACTCCTGTTCAAACAGTTTACTGGAAATGGAGGGGAGGGGGAATTTTCAGAGAAGTCATGTGATGGCCAGACAAACCACAACCAGTAAAGGTTCAGTGGAGTCAAAAACAGGTCCCAGCAACAACTGACACTCAGTGTGCAGATGGCACTCAATCATTTGCACCCAAGGCCTGCTGCATCTCAGCGTTTCTATGGATTTAACCCTTTTTCAAGCTTGTGTTCTTTCACACACAGTTTGGAAAGTAAACAAACAGCAGTGGCTGATAGTAACATAGGCAACTAGAAAATATTTTTACATGGAAATTTGGCGGCAGAAACACTGCACAGAAGCAAAAGCTTGATGTGTAAATCATTAGTTCTTAAAAATATGCCACTTAATGAATCCAAACACTTACAGTCATTAAGGATTAGATATACAGCAAAGATATTAGTACTTTCTCCTCTTACCAAGGAGCACCACGATACAGCAAAGGCCCACGCATTACACATTATCACCAAGTACCTTGAGGGAACCTTCATTTTCAGAGCTGGAAACCTCTGCCAGCTTTAAGTGTTTCAGCATGACAGAGAAAAGATGAGAATACTTAACAATCAGCAACTGTTAAACTGGCAAAAAAGAGTCCCTGCACATGTGTGCGTAGCCATGAAACTGTGCAAAAGTATCCGTGCACTGTACTATCACCAGTGTGCTGTCCCAGCACTAAGTAGTAGATTCGCTTCCCCTAATTGAGAGGTTGCTTTGAGCAGCTGCACTGGAGATACTCCCCGTGGCTAAAAGGGGAGCTCTGATAAAAAACTCCTTTGCTCTGGAATTCCACTGGAAGAGTTAACAGCAACTGAGATACCGCTTCAAACATGCGTAATTTTTAAATACTGCCTTAAGTATTAACAAATCTGACCGAGTTGCTCTGTTCCTATAGCATGCTGGGCTCTGCATTGTGTGGAGCTCTTGGATAAAAGAGCCCTGCTTGTAAACCACACTCCTTCTCCAGGGCAAAGCTGCTTGATTTTAATATGAGCAGCCACGAGGCAAGAGCAGCTCTGACGCTCCCTTTATGTAACTGGGACTAACTCACTGGTGTGCACGCACAGGGACATGCAAAAAGGAGAAGTGATTGTTCCTTTAAAACGAGGGGCTTTTTCTGAAGTATGCTAATGGCAAGTACAAGGCAGACTTACACATCATCTGCAGGCTAATGAGTTTTCTCAAAACGTAGCTCAAGGAGACAGGTCACTTAGATCTATGACAGAAAATCCATCAATAAACTCTTTCAAGTAAATAGTATTTTACTCTGTGTAACTTTGATGGGGCACTAAACCTTTACGCTGTTTAATCCTTTTAGGTTCCTTTTTTTTTGTTGCTTTTTAAAGTGCCAAGCTAGCAAGCGCATTCCCCGTCACAGATCCTTCAGGCTGGATGTTACATTCTGGTCTATTCTCACCATGGAAGATCTTCATCTGTTTCTCCAAATCACCATTGTTTCTGAGAAATAGCAGCAACAAGCTTTCTAAACAAAACACACGCAGGCAAAAACGTCAAGCCACTTGGCTTTGCCTTGTAGGCATACAGCAGCTCAGCAGAAGTAGAGAGGGAAGCTATTCTTCAAAATCTAACACAGCCATTTTCATGCCTTTCAGAAAGGCAGGATGAAGCCAGACCTTTATACCGAAAGAAGGCTCCTGTCATTTGACGTCAAGCATTGGGAGTAGTCTCCATGGCATAAGACAGTTGTCACATCCCCCGTGTTTTCTTAAGCATAAGGCTTCAGCTTGGGAGAGTGGGAGAAGCCAATGTTGGTAATAAAAACTGTTATTGAGCAATTTAAAAATAGACATCATTACTGCTCATGAATAGCAATTACAGAACAAATAGCGATAAACTATGCTGAAGATCGGGATTGACTCAAGGTCATAGGAAAAGGCAGGCCTGTCTCCCACAGACATCTAGCAAAAACACGGTTGAAGCCAAAAGCAAAAAGGAAGTCATATTAGCAAATGGAAAAAACTGAACTGTCAGTTTTATGAGCACAATACAATTTAATCGGATTGTCAAAGCCTCAAGTTAAAAGAGTTTTACAGAAACCAAACCACAAGTGGAGTTTAAAAAGATTTTTTTTTCCTGGCCATCCATCCACAAAACAACATGCTTCAATCCAAATTCAATTGCCAAGGAAATAAAATCAAAAGTACTGGTAAACAACAACATCATTTTTCTTAATTAATTACACATCGCCATTTGTTTACCCAGGGCAGTCAATACAGCTAGCTATATTTTGGCTGGTCCTGACAAAATGCTCTCTAGCAAAAATTTTCTTCCCAAGGATCTTACTGTGCGTTCTGGAAACCAACTCTGGCTGCTCCCTCAACTGTACATGCATATAATTTGCTGGGAGAGTTTCAGTAAACACAGATAGTATTTCAGCGCTCGAGTAATGTATTAAACTGGTTTCGGGTTTGGGTTTTTTTGGGTTTTGTTTTTTGTTTTTTGTTTTTTTTTTTCTCCATGACTTAATTTTATACAGTTAAGGATTACTTTGCAAAGCAAAGACTGATGATAAAGAACAAAGTAGATTCCTCCCCCCCCGCCCGCATCTTTAAAGAAATACAAGAATTTACTATTTACAATAGCAGAAAAACCCTTTGGAACTTTCTAGTAGGAGGAGGCTCTCAGGAAACACAGGGTTTACTGTTAGAATTACTAGATTGCACTCAGTATTTCCAGACAAACCACTTTCTTTCATGGAAAAACTTCACCCAGTTTTTGAGGAGGAGAAAAAAAAAAAAAGTGAAAGTATATATTTTTACATCAAGAAAATACCCTGGCAGAACAGTTTAAAGACAGCAGTGCATTGTAAATAGCATCTGCTGGGTTTTCCAATAGCAGTCTCATGACTGGTTTCAACTTCGTGTCAGACAAAAGAGGGTAAGAAGGAAAAATACAGAAGGGAAATCCAGTGGCAAGTAGTTTGATGGAAAAATGTTTGATTTCTTCTAAAACACTATCAGTAACTTGTGAATGGAACGCAAACACCTGACCCGAAAGAAAAAATTAATCTATGATAATATCTGACTGATATACAGCATCAGTTGCAAACCATGCTGTAACACAAGCAGTATTTAATCCATCAAGAAAATAAATGACAAGAGCAACAAAAAGGGATTCAGAGCAGTCTGGCTGCATTTTCACACCAGGAAAAATATGTTTCCTCAGGCTGATGAATGGGTCATGCACTGGCCCCTGAGGGAGTTAGTGGCAAGGCAGGCAAATGTCAGCTGAAGGGGATGAGCGGACTGAAAACCATCAACTCGCCCAGGGAGGCTTTGAAAGCAGCTACAACAACCACGATTGTGGAACAGCACCTCCTGTCACTGGTTTGTTAGCCCACTTTCTCCCTACCTTTCTTGTGCTGTTCTTGGAAGTCTAAATAAATGCAGCATTTGTAGCAAATATTTTGGCTGCACTATTGTATGTGCTTCAACAAGCTGCATTCTTATCCTCCCATCACCAGAGGTATCTCTACCCAGTGGAGGATCTTTTTCCATCCCTGGGAAGTCCCTTGTGAACTCACACCAACTGATTTTTGGCCCATTCCCATTTCATCGGAATGGTTATTTACCCCATCTAGTTGTTCTGTGTTTTATTAATTCTGTTGTTTTGCACTGTTCTTACTTGTGCAGTCTCTGCGTGTTCCAGCATCTCCTCAAATTCCTGGTACTCTTCATCATCAGGTTCAGCACCGGAGAGTCGGGCTGCCCTTGCCATAAAATATGGAGGCAGCTCTCCAATGGCTGTGCCAGCACCCTGGGAAAAGAATAATTCTGATTTATTTCCGTGTTTATTCTTAAATAGGAAACATGTCATAAGCACAGTCCCATGGACATTTCAAATTATCAGAACTGATGAGACCAGCTGCTTTGAGAAATTTGCTTTTATCCACCAGGTCAAATTTCTCCTGATTTCAAACATAATGCTGTTCCTTTGAAACCCCACTTTCCCCCTTCCCTTGTTTAGCAAAATTCAGCTTCTCTCATCGCAGGCCAGCATGCCGCAAGTCAGCATCTCCCAAGCTGTGCTCTGCACGGTCACAACAACGTGCTCTGTGCATGGCTGGGCCCCTGCAGAGTGGCACTTTGCCCCACTCTGGCAAAGCTCGGCAGCCAGTGGCCAGCCATGCCCGGTGCGGTGGGGAGGCTGCGGCTTGTCGCTTCGCTGGGGCTGGAGAGCTGGCTGGGCCGGGGGCCCTGCTACCCCACACGATCCCTGACTCAGCACCGCACTGCCATCTCACCCTGCCGCATGATGCCAGACACATTTGCCAGCATGTGACAGCCCTTGCTCCTCACGGCCTTCACAACAATCTGGGAAACTCCTCCCCGGTGCCGTCATGCAGTTTACTTGTTCAGTCATGAGACTTTGTGCAAGTGTTTGTTAGAAAACAGGCTTGAGTTTTACTACAGCTATGGGCAAGGAAAATAAGGTTAAGCAAAGCTTGATCTTGAGTTTTCTCTCTCCTTAAAATGGAATGAAAAAAGCCAAGAGAACCCGAGATGAAAGCCTGATTCCCTTCTCACCACAGGAAAATTATATTTGCTTTCTCAGGACATCAAATGACTCATTTCAATCTTGTGGGTAATGCAACTTTAGCTTAACCGAGGGCAAAAAAGAATAGAGATACAGCTAAGATCGAACGTATGGATAAACAGAGGCTAATGAAACAGGAACTTGGATTAAACTCAGAATGGTTTAAATATAGGACAGGTAACAGCACAATAGTTGCGCACCACACTGGAAAAGTGCTAAACCTACATGCAGATGGCTTTTCTTTCTTAGAGTCAGTTGTAACAAATGCTTTTCTGTTCCTTTGAAGCAATGTGAAAGCTTTTCAATTTCCTTTGTTCCTGCTCTATATGCAGCTGCAAGCAAGGGAGAATTCCAGCTGCTGTGGATATTCCAAATCAACAGGTTGTGGTTTTAAATACCGCCACCCTCTGCAGTTACCCAAACTGTTAAATTCTCAGTTTAAGCACATAAAGTGCATAGCCTCATATGTTTACGCCCTTGTTTTCCACAGAAGAAAAATTCAAATGAGTGCAGCAGGCTGAACTTCATTAATCTGCCTATTTCTGGCACAAGGGAAGATAAGCTTGAAAACAGTAGCAATAACGCTTCAGAAAAATTAACTTGAGGTTATGCTCTCAGGGTGATGCAAGAACAAAAAGTCACATTGCTTCTCCAGGCTCTGCCAATTTGCTTTGGCTTCATTTTGTTAACCGAGGAAGAGGTTCGCATGTGTGTACTGGACATGAACTTTCTTCAAATTGGCTAAGTCACATGCTCATTATTACAAAACATTTCAGAAGTGCAACAAAAATCATATGATTTCATGTCTGCTGCAGATAGGTTCCTTAAGTGCATAAAAAAAAGAGGCAATTAAGGGATCCAAACCAGTAACTATTTAACTGCTTTTTGTAACATTAGCCGTCCATTTTTGCCATTTAACTTTGAATGCCAGTTTTATATGGAGATTCCTTGGACCAACAACAAATTGGAAAGGCAAATGCTAATCAAAATTCTTTTACACAAATATATTCAGAAAAGGAAACTGGGAAATTACTCCACTAGAAAGAGTCTTTTAAACAGAATTTATCCTGGTCAGGACACAGGCCGCCTGTTCTGCTAATCCTGAGCAATTAAACATTTTTATTCTTTCCCCTTATTTCTTGTAAAAAACAAAAAAAGCTGCAACACATTAAAAATGTAGGGCACTATTGAATTCCTTGTCCCTGTGGGATGGAAGGCTGTGAAAACTGGCATACACCTAGCAGATTGTTTTTGAGAGTCCTTCTGCAGGCCAGGACTGGTGGAGCCAACTTTTATAGCGAATGAAAAAGCATCATTTTCATTTCACCTAATAATTTCTTAGATACAGTGATATTTAATCCTTGTAACACTTATTATCAGCAAAAATGGCTATCACTGACCTGCAGGGGACTAGTAATGATTTTAATCTCTGGATAAAACTGTACCTGGTTTAAGTTGGCTGAAACAGCCACTGATGTTTTTGTGATCTGAATCAAATCCCTTGTGTAGATAAATCCCCACATTCAAACCTCGCAGGATATTTGGATACTTTGTCTGGGTAGCTTTTATAGTCAGAGGTCTGCAAAGTCCCCACGGGGACCGTCCTGCTTTCAACATTTCACATGAAAACTTATATTGCTACCACCCTCCTGTCTCCCTCCAAATAATCAAGGAGATTGGCCAGATTTCACTTTGGAGCCTTTCAACATAATTTCACTTTACAAGTTTAAAGGAAACAGGCTGTTGGTGTTGTTATACCCATTCCTCACAGGGTTCCATGTGCTGTATTAAGAGCACATCTGTATACACCAATAATTCCTTTTCTTTTGCATTTATCCAGTATTTATTATAACTTCAGATTTTAGGTCTAATTAGAAATTGCTGGTTCCATTAAAAAAAAAAAAAATTTTGTAAGATTATTCCATCATACCCAGATTAGGAATTAAACAATATTCCTGATTTCAGTTTAAAAGCAGGAAATTAATTAAACTTTTTTTTACTAAGGTTTTGATTTGCAAAAAACGAGCCTTTTCACTTTCTGGAAGTCACCGTTACTTTCCTGTTAAGTGGACATTTGGTTTAAGAGTGACAGAATCAAAAGTAAGTTTCTTCAACAGCTTCCATAAAAAAGTGAACTGGAATTAGGACAAAAGAAACATACTGGAAGAAGCAGCAGCAATTGCCAACTTGATTTGGCTTACAGGAAATTAGCAAGCAATGTTTATGTACTCATGAAACATTCCAAGAAAGCATAACATTACACTAGACACCACTGGTAGACAGAGGATGCTCCCAAGGGAAAAGCTAGTGGAGACAGAGTTCAGTGAAAAGGTAGCTGACAGTGAATTTGAAGGGGAAGAAGGGGGGGGGGGGCCACGACAGGAGACAAATGTTCTGGCTTGGTCCTATTCCCTGTCCTTTCCCTAGCCCGAACCACAAAACACATCTCAAAGTCGAGACCGAAGGTACCATTTGTTCTCCCTCATGGCTGCTCAGACAGATACAAGCTTTCAAGGCTTGCAACTCCATTACCTCGTTTCTAAACTACTTAATTCTCATCACAGTTCAGTTATTTTACGTGCTGAAGATTAAGCAATGGATGTTTACCCTGAGCTACATTTTTATTTTGCAACCCTAGAAACGTAATTGTAAATACCATTTTTATTACTCTAGCCTCTATTAAACAAAGTTAAGCAGAGAGGGACAAGGAAGAAAATAAAAAGAAATCCTGTATTTATGATCTTATAAGTACTTGTATGTTTAGCCACTTATCAAGCATTCAGGCAGTTCTGTCCTCTCATTAGAAAGAACAAAATTTAAGATGTACTTTGCTTCTTGAAAGCGCTGTAAGTCCACTTTCTCTGTTACTATTTTGACTTTGGTACTGCTACACATTACTGTAGTCTGTACATGCGTACAACCTAACTGGAATTTTTGTAATTAACACAGCTGCTGATAATTTTAAGAGTCGTAGTGACCAAAATTGCTGTAATGTATCTCTTCATATCATCAAGGAATACAAGGACAGACATCAGATACCATGTGTTTTCAGAATTTCCTCTTTCTACATTTGGACAACCAAGAATTTACTAATTAAATCATCAGCTAGAACAGGAAGCCAGTAGTAAAATAAAGTTAATCTGGTATGCAGTTCACAGAAGATGCATGTGTGTAAACTGCAATTCAGAATCATCTACACACAATGAAAAAAAAATCTTAGCTGACCAAAATCCTCCAAAAATCAAACTTCTGTATAAAGCTGCAGAGGGAAAAAAAAGGAAAACCGAAAGGAAGTTCCAATGACAGCGTTTCCTAAGACCCTGATTCACTTAAAACAGGAAAAGCAGGTTAGCTTCTAAGTAAAAAGTTTGCCACAATGAAAACAGGCAGAGAAACAGAAATAAAATACATTAAAATGTGCTATGTAACACTCTCTTATTTAATCAAATCTATTGATGCAACCCAGAACACTTCAGCTATGAAATTTGGGCCCAAGTACTTTGTATGAGCAACTGCAACTTCACTCAAGTTACAGGCTCAAAACTTTTGCAATTTCTTGCTTAACTGCATGCAGCGTAAGACCTGACAGCTGCAAGATCATTTGGGATGCAGACACCCTTTCTGAAACTTACCTTCTACACCAAGAGCTTTGAAGTACATGAGTGCTTTCTGCCAGCATTTAGAAAAGTAGTCAACACTGGGGTTGATAAAAGATAGCCCACTAATATCCTGTTACTTGTCTTTAAAGGACATTAAACCCAGGGCTAGAAGGTTGATCGGGAAGGCATCTACTCACATTGCAAATACACACGTTACTGCTGGCAGTGTAAGCCATCATTATTTTGATAGTTCAGGAATTTTTGCATATTGCTGAACATAGAAATTAAGTGCAGAAATTAAAACTGCTTAAGTTTTATAAATCAAACCTTACCCACATGCAGGCCTCCAGCCTGACTTTTGAGATGATAGCCCATAAAGAGATGGATCCTTCAGTCGTCTCCTCATCAGGGCAGATAATTTGATCCGGGTAAGGAGGCTCAGGAAAATTAACTGAGTTACATTCATATGCAGCAAGAGTAACCGATGCTATGTGTGGACCCTGAAAAAACACAAGTAATTTCAAATCCATTTTATTTTAGTCATATGTTAAAATTAAAATTGCACATTTGTCCCTGATGCTGATGCAAGGAGCCTAGGCTAAAACTTAGTGTTTCTCACTTCAGCCATTAATAATGTTATATATATAAAAAACAAAATAAATCCTTCTACCACATATGTTAAGGAGCTTTCAGCTTTTGCCATGCCATTGTACAGTAGTATGGGGTTGCCAAGGAGAAATAAGAATCCTTACTTCTTCTAAACCACGAAAATTTTCAAAACTTTAAAATGTTCTCGGTATTTATGGCCTGCAGCTTTATTAGAGCAGGTGTTTTCCCTACTCTTGCTTTTAGAGGATGGAGACATTTACACTCTATGACTTTTTTTTTTTTTTTTTTTAATGACTGGGACTTTACAGTGGACCTTCTTCAATTTTGGATCTTTCTCCAAAAACCAGTTGCTTAATTTGTGTCAGTTTTCCTGTGTATATAAGAAAGTGACCTTACTGCTGTTTGCTAAAAATATTTTGAAATATAATTCAAAATGTAAACATTATTTAAACACCATATAATTGAATTACTTCTAGTCTCCATCTTACATTAAAAGATTTTTTTGGACATACTTCCAAATAAAGCTAGCATAAAAATCTATTCAAGAGTTGAACTGCTCCATACTTAAAAAACCTGAAAGAATTGCCATTATTTTCATACAAAAGAAGTGAGAAGCAATTCAAATAGCCTATGGTCTGAACGCTAGACGTTGTAGCTGAAAAATAAATCACTTAGCAAAAGGTCAGGCAAACATTGTCCAGGCAAGAAGAAGAAAGAAGAATAAAGTACTGAGTTAAACTAAGGTCTTAAAGTCACAGATTTCAATAAAACTTAAAGTTTTCTTTATGTGCAGAACAAATCACACAAACCTTACTTCTGCTATTAATTATCTGATGGGTTTTGAATCATGTTGGGAAACATATTGTCAACAATTTCCTTCTACGTTTTTTCCTTTAAATGCGTCATGGTTTATTAGACCAATAAGGGAGCCCAATACCCCACCCAAATCAAACCGAAATTTATTACAGAATAATGAGGAAAAGCGTGACAGACCTCAGCCCTGCCATGCCCCTGCACAAGGCTTCCACAGCTCACTTTGAAATGCAGGAGCCAGAGATACATTCAGAGGACCTCGCATGCTCATTTGCACATTAAAGGGTGAAATTCCACAGCAAGTCTCACACAAAAGGTGAAGCACCATGGCTTCTTCTAGACTTGCTGGGAAGAAGATTTTAGTTGGGTTCACTCAAGTCAACATTTCAGGTCCCGCTGAAGAGACCAGAGCACTGGACTTATGCAATTACATTGACACTCTAATTTTTTCACTGGCAGTGGAATAAGAATGTTGAAAAAAATATCAGTTATATTTTTCTGTAGGAAAGCTTTGACTACTGTTGTCACACAACAAAATAAAACCATTGTCACGTTCAAAATAAAACCATTCTTCTGGCATGCAACTGTAAAAGACAAGCTGCTCTGATAACAAGGAAATTCTTTTAAGTTATTCCTTGTTACTTTTACTGGAGACTCATGCAAAGTGCTTTGGCATACTGGGGGTTATATGAATAGACAGATAAGAGTCTCCCGAGGTGATAAATACGGCACAGCCTCCCTCACAACAACAAGAGAGAGAGAGAAAAGGTTCATTGAAGTAAAACTGAAAAAAATGAAAATGGGAGATCCAGAAGTTGATACCCAAGAGTGATTTTGATATGGAAGGGAGCACAAAGAACGGATGAATGAAGCAATGACTAATAACGTATACTATCAACACTTCTATAGGGCTCAACAGCAATGGACAACTTTTTGGTACTTGTAGCAAGATCATCCCTGTCCCCAGCAGCTTCATATCTACACAAATAACATGTATCTATTTTACTTGTCAAGGACAGACGTAAAGAGAAAGATGAAACTTTCCTAATATTGTAAAGTACGTTTATGGCAAACCTGGGAATGTCTTTCTCCACCGTACTCTGAAATTTAGGGAATTTAATTCCATCTCTGCTTGCCCCTCCCCAATCTGACAGCTACCTTGGGACAAAAAAGGTCTCAAGCCATCTTCCTTATGGTTTTCACCTGCAGAAATCTGCAATAAAATTCTCATTCAATAGCAAATTTGCATGGAGGAAATCCCCCTGTACTTGAGTTGTAAATGACTGTTTCCTATGTTCCCTTGAGGGTAAGGCTGTTGCCAAGGCAGTGAGATACGGTGTGTGAATGAAGAAGTATGGTTTTCGGTTCCACAAAATTTGGAAGACACACCACGCTACAGTGTAACTACAGCCAGCTGCGATGGGAGACTGTTACTTTCGGTTTTATAATAGCAAGAGACAAATTTAATTGCTATTATAGCGAGGCCCCCACCCTCTCTGGCAAGGTTTCAGTGACGGCATTACCAGTATTTCTTCTCAAACTGCACACAAGGTGTGTAGAGAAGAGCGCACGCTCTCAGGTGAGCAAGCAATGACAAAACGCCTAACAGGAGGCTGCTGTGGGAGCTTCTCGTCATGAGCAACTGTTCTCAACAGAGTTGGCATCCTTGAAACGGTTTAATGGTCTCAGAACACTGCCTCCCGTTAAGAGAGCTCTCCCGCTCTCAACAAGTGTCTGCAAAAGGAAAAATTTTACAAGAAGCGGCCAATGGAAAAAAAGGCATTTCACAAAGCAGCTGTATACGGCCAACGAGCCACCTGAAGACTACGCCAACTGAACATAATTCTTTCACTGTAATGTAAACAATTCTACAATGGAAAAAAGTTGGAGTTATGGAACCCACAGAAGCCACATTTTAACTGGAATAAGAAATAAAGCATAAACGGTTCATTTAGAGTGATGAAGTGTGGAGTATTGGAACTCCGAAGGAGCCAAAGGAAAGCAGAACAATCCTGTGTCCTCCTCCGGCAGCGGAGCCCAGCTGTCCTGCTAATCAAACGGACGACGTCTCACAGCTTGGCAGGCTGCACGCAGCATCTCTGACATCTGCTTTTGTTCTAGCTCAACTCTGAAAGCTTACATGGAGCATTACCCTTTCACAAAGCCCTGGTTACCAAGCACCTCAAAACAATGGCTGGCTCCACAGGACCATGGTCACAACAGGGGTGGGGGGCAGGACGAGTGGGAGGGTCGCTGGATGTTTCATAAGAGAGGTGCCATTACGCTTTCTGGTTAGCAATAGTGATGGTTTAACTCTGAATGGAACAGGGAACCAACCTCAAATGGGCTGTGGGTGCCACCTTTGGAAAATACCAGTCAATATACACTCAGATGTTTTCTTTATACTCCTCCCTGTGCCAGAAGGATTAATTCTCATACAATTTTTTAATCCTCTCCACCTCCTCCACCCTCTCTCCTCCTCCTCCTTCGCTGCGTGGGGCCGCAGTAAATACTTGGGAGTGTTTTGCCTCTCTGCAATAGCCCCATTTCTTTCAACAATTTAGGAAGACCTCTAAGATATCCCCTCTTAGACTTTAACTGCAGCTCTACCTTTGAAAAGGGCATCTGCAAAACTGCTTTCAACCCTGTCATTCCAGACAACAAACACTAAACCCAGGCGATTTAGTAGACATGCTGCTTGCCAAACCAGGAGTCACTGAAATTCAAGGCATGTAAGATCCTGAACACCAACCGTCTTTCCCTCACCCTCTTCCAATGATTAATTTTTTTTTTTTCCCTCTTTTAAATTGCAGGAGGCACGAACAAGGGCTAACAGAGAAGAAACTGAGAAACATTCTGCTGACTCGGGTGAGAAACATTTGCTCGCCACTACTGGCGACCAGAAGGAGCCTGTGGTTAGGCTGGAATGCGATTTGTTAGAAATATCTGTACAATTTACAAATCAAACAGGACAAGGTCTGGTCATCAAGATCAATTCAACATCAATCTACTTTTTAACAGTAGTAATTTAAGGGAGTTTGGAAATCCCTATCTACACAACCCTAATGTCTCGTAGAAGGTAACCTCAAACTCTTGAACTCACGGCCTTCAGAGAGGTTTCAGTTCAGTGAATGAAGGCACTCAAGTTAGACACTGCTGATCCTTAGAAAAAAGTTACTTTAAATGCTGTATTATGACATTTCTAGAAAGTATTCTCTTTTTATCTACAAATTAGGCTTGGAAATTCTTCAGTGCAAGTAGAATGAGATGGGAGGCAGATGTAAATAAAATCAAGATGTTAAAGTCCTTAAACACATGCTGATTTGTATAATTCTAAGAACAGAAAAGTCTTCACCATAAGGAAAAGTGGCTGGATATCCAGTTAAAAGTGAATCATATTTTCACATTGTTAATCACCCTGTGCACCTAGACTGTGAACACAATTAAAGCTATAAACAAACTTCCACTCAAGTGTTGTTTTCTGGCATGGCCCTTCACAGAACAGCCATCCTGCTGAAGCGATACAAGCGCAAGAACAACGACATCGGATTTTAACCTTTTATTTTGGGGGACGATATAATTTTAGACTAGCTTTAATTTAGAAACATTTCGCAAAGAAAAGTGATATGACTGCCAGCAAGAAAAATATTACACTGAACTCATTGCTGAACTTAATGCACTAAAAATCTGTTTTCTTCCATGGATACACTGCTTTTCACACTGGGTTCAAGACTCAGCCCTTCCACAGAGGGGAAACATGTCATGCTCTATTTGATTAAGATAAATTGGAAAAACGAAAGCTTGCTTCTCATGGGAAACATCCTGCAAGTGTTGCCCCAGGCTGCGACTCATCTCATACTTATCTATGAAGTCATTACACCTCTCAAGAAAGTAACGCCGAGTTACAGCATCTTTTTTATCTTCAAGAGCAGTGGACAACTACCCACAAAGAAAACGACTCTGTGATTAAGAGGGAAAAGCTTGATCTGGAGGTGGCTAGTAAATATGTCAATCTAGTCTGTCTGTCTGTGTTACAAGATTAAAACGTCTCGTGATTTTATATAATGTCTGGTATGCAGTGCTGGCTGTAAAATAGGGCTCAGAATGAAGAAGGATCCCGTACCTAGAGCATCCTTAAGTGACACAAACATCCATCAAGAGGTCAGGGCTCGTTTTAGCAGACTGTCACGGCATTTCAAGCAATGTATTAATTTTACAATCATGTGCCTGTTAGCAAGTTTCTATTCCCACTTCAGTTAAGTCTTGCCCCACAGAGCAGAGCTGATGGAAATTCCAAACAATGAGCCACAGGCTCTGAATATGACTGAACAAGAACCACCGAGGCAGCAGGCACGTGGTACCGCTGCATGCACAGAAGGGCCACATTGCTACTTTGAGGAGTAACAGGAAAAGCAGATGATTTGTAAGGCTGTGCCCACGCTACTTTCTACAGGAGCAAACAGACTCACGTCAGGCAAAGGCACAATTGGAAGAATCCAAGTTTATAATCTGGGTGCTGACAGAAGACAAAAACAATCTGTCAGCATTCTCTCCTTGCCCTTCCATAGCCACCCACTTATTATTCCTGAAGAATAAATCACAGCATCTATTCAAATTGACACTAGTAGTGATGATAGGCTTTAACATCTCCAACTGGAGATCGTCTCGCACTGTTATCATTATTTCCAGCCTGTTCAAGGAAGCAGTGACATGAAAAGTATAAAGTTCAAACTGTGTATAAAAAAAAAAAAAAAAAAAGAGCAGAGACTCCAAGGGAGCAAGTGAGGAGAAAGCAAGACGTGACCTCCCAGAAGAGTTATGAGACACAAAACCAGTGATGAGGAAGTCAAGAGCAGATAATGAAAACAAGGCGTCAGCATCTAAAAGGTAAAGTCCATCAACCTTCAAAAGGAAGAAAACTGTGTACCGATCATCTCACTGACTCCTCAGCTTGGTGCAAGTTCAAATCACTACGGCTGGCCAAGACGCTCAATATAGCTTAAATATTAATACGACATCAATATTTTGCAGACTTCTGAAAAGTCGAAGTAAGGTAGCTAATCCTGCACAGATGGAGTCGCTTCACATTCGCTGTTTATTACCACAGTTCCAGCTTTAGATAAACCATCCAGACTCTGACGTATACCACTTCCAGCAGCACTGGAGGCCATATATGGAACTCGCAGTCACACCATTTCGGACTCTGACTCATGAGGTCCGGCAATTCACAGTGGGGCAACACGGGAGGTTATTGCTTCCAGCTGTTCCAGCAGCCCCCACGCCAGAGGTTACCACCCTTGGAGCCAGACAGCGGGACCGGCAGCGTCTGCTCGGTGGTTGCCACCTCGCGCCCGGCAGAACTTAAACCACCATCGGTTTCAGCTCACGTTCACACACCAGACTGGGGGCTTGGTGCTCAGTCTGCAGGCTCCCGGAGAGAGCTGCAGCAGTTCAAGGGATTGTTCTTCCATGCCTTAATCTAAACCAGAGGCGCTGGTTTAATTCTCTGCAGGTATCTGACACGTACAACAACAGCGGGTGCACTTAGAGGGACTAAGACTCCAAACGAACATTCTCCTCCTTGAAAACACCATTGTTAACCTCAGATTTTTTAAGTGCAAGCAAGCCACCAGAAGATTTCAGAAACACCCAGGTTACACAACTAATCTGGCAGCAGTGTCCAGCTTAATTCATTGGACCCTTCCAGTCCATCAGTGCATTATTAATATCAATGCTGCAGTTCCAAGCAGAACAGAGCCCAAGTAAGCTGTAAGCAAGAGTTCCCATCAAGAGACAGTTAGCAAAAGTGATTTTTTTTTAAAGTTGTATGTTGATTCAAGTATTCCAGGATGTTTCAGTTCGTTGTAAAAAGCTTAGGACAGCTGGAGGAAGTAGGTTTAAAGGCATGAAGGAAACAAATGAGAGAGGAAGAGTCACAAACAACCCTCACACAAACAGGATCCATTTCAACTTACTTTAGAATTAATTTCTGTCTTCTGCACCCACCACTTATTTTTCTTTCAACTACCTTAACAAGTCAATAGCAGTAATCTGAGCAGAGATATTACACAGAACTGTTTTATTTCATTCGTTTTAGGTTTGCAAGTTGACAAGTGAGTTGGAGAACAGTATGGGCTGGAAATGAACACCTCACTTAACAGAAATAATTCGGCGCTGGGAAGGGGAGCACCGCTGTGTCCTCCCACCTGGCTGAGGCAGCTCAGCTTTTGTTTCTCACTTTTTCCTTTACAAACAGAACCCATAGTCTTCTGGGTTACTCATATGAGTTTTGAACGATTCACATGGGAAGAGCAAAACTTCTCCTGAAGCTGACAATCACTACAAAAATACTCCTGTATTAAAGTGACAAGTAAATAAACGGAGAAGAAATTAGAGTAAGTTCTGTGGATTTCCAAATTATTCTGTCTACTTCATAAAAGTGGAGTAAGCTCTGTTTTTTGAGCTCTTCTTTTTAGCAGGACTTAGTAATTTTGTCATGACTCTCCTTACAAGCTCAGCTCCTGGAACCAGGTAACTAAAAGGAATTAAGTTTGATTTTAAAAAGGTTTTAGTAGTCCTGGCCGGAAAACCTTTTTTATTTGTGGTTTGTTTTTTGGTTGTGGGCTTTTTTTTTTTTTAAATTATTTACACCACTAACATTTCTCTTTTAAAAACTAATGAGCTCTCATCTCTGGATTTTAAATCTTCAGATTCTAACCTAAACCAGTTCAGATAGGGCCAAAGCACGACTCATTTCAGCTGCAAACTACCACACTTTCAGGAGGCCACAGTGTGACCCCTCGCCAAAGCCAAACCCTGGAACCAATTCAGAACAAAAGTGAGACATTGAGCCCTCGAGCCCAGATAAACTCAGACTGGCTCTCTAAAGCCACCACTGTCAATAAGAACACTGTCTTCCCAACTCAATTCTCTTTAAAGGCAGTTCTCTGGTCTTCCTCATGGCCTGACATTATTGCTGTGCTTCTTTCCACTCTGCTACCGAACAGCCCAGTAAGGATTAAGTGACAAACCTACATATCACAGTTGTGAAAAAACTCCAGCTCCTGTGTGACCTCCGCACACCAACCATTCCTGTTGTACCTCCTGCTTCCTGTTTGCGCTGGTCCACAACCCGGCCACCACTGAAAGCCTTGTCAGCAGTTGCTCCACTTGGCTCTATCAGCCAGCAAGCAGAGATCCATACTTGAGAAACAAAAACACAAACAAATGCAAGCAGCCAAAGCTCGCTCTGCACTTCTGACCCGCAAGGAATTTGCTTCCATTCATCCCCCCCATTACAGATTATAACAGACCATACACAGAAGGGACATTTATCATCCGCTTCTCGTGCAAGGCTTTCCGATAGGCATTAACTCTAAGCTGATTTTGTTTGCCTCAGCCGCATCTTTTGCAATCCATTTGCCAGAGCTGAACTGAAACCAGATCACGAGCCCGAGCGTTGGGTGAGGACGGCCATGGCAGCGCGGTCCTAACCGAGCACTCCAGCGAGCGTCCCCCGCTCCACCCGGGCTCGCCGGCCACCCATTCATTTCATTTCGCCGCAGCAAACAGACCTCTGCAAGATGCATGAACGCGAGAAATTCCTGACGAGTTACCCTCAGTCATCTTCTTTTGGCAATTACGTGATTCATGCCGTTTATATTTTAATATATCACCAATAGAAAACATCTCAGGATTTGGAAAAAAAAGCCATGTGCTGCTAAAAACAGTATTTAGAGTCGTTAATCATAATAGTTTTATTTCCTACAGAACCACATCACGATTACTATTTTTAAAGTGCTGTTTTTAAAGAATTGTGAAAAACCTTTAATGGAGTTTAGGAAAATAAGCCAGCAGACTTGTTTTGAAAGTGTCAGAATAAAAAGGATTCTTGGAATGGTGGCCTGCTTCCCTATTTCTGTGTTGAAGATCTGCTCTGTGCCAGCCCTTAGCTCAGTGCCAATCTGCAGCACGAGATTTGTTTCCCAAAAAGCCACGTCAAATTTTACATTTAGTGCCAGCTACAACTACAGCAGCAGCATTAAACTAGGAACCAATGCAGCAGAGAATGTTCAGACCCTTTATGACATATAGAAAGCTCTTGAATCACAGCAATAGCAATAAAAAGCCAATTATCAAACTACCAAAATTGACCATTCCCTCCTACACAGAGATCTACGCAGCAAGAATGTTCTGGTGACCAACAGAATCCAAGTCAGATGTGAACTGGTATTAACCAGTGGCAGTAACATCCCCCCCACCGAGACTGCTTTGGAGTGTAAAATCTACTTTAAGCAAAGAGTTTCCAAGCAATCTCTTCTCAGCTAGCCCCAGCGACTCTCCTGGCTGACTTGAATTGAGGCCGCTCCAACAAGCAGCTGGTGAGAGATGTTCTGAAGAATCCAAACGACACTTTTCAACACTGGAAAAACAGGGAAAGCAAACATCCAGAGTCAGCCGCACACCGCAGCTATTGCATAACGACTCCCGCGATTTGCCCAGCTAACGGGCTGCGCTGGCGACCCGCTGGACACCAGCACAGCCGCACGCAGTGGAATGGATGGCTGCGTTTGAACCCGACACGCCCGCGTCGCAGTGCCTGAGCAGGTGCCCGCACGCCCTCCTCGCCCGCCTGCCAGCCCTCGGCGCAGAGACCGGCCCGCAGGCGTCGGCAGCAGCTCCGCAGCACGCCGGTGGGGCCCAGAGCGGTGTTCTCCCAGCATGTAGTCACGTTCCCAACAGCCTCACTACACGTACAGCTTTAAAATGAGCAATTAATTAAAAGCAATTTTAAAGCACTTGCTGAGTCTGTTGTCTGCCAGGAAATTCAGGCCCTAGAGCAGAAGGGGATTTGCTGTTTCGTAACTTTTTGTTTCTTTGAATCAATCGGAGAGTAAGTTTTATCACAGAATCACAGAATGTTCAGGGTTGGCAGGGACCTCTGTGGGTCACCCAGTCCAACCCCCCTGCCGAAGCAGGGTCACCCAGAGCAGGCTGCACAGGACCGCGTCCAGGCAGGTCTGGAATATCTCCAGAGAAGGAGACTCCACAACCTCCCTGGGCAGCCTGGGCCAGGGCTCCGTCACCCTCAGAGGGAAGAAGTTCTTCCTCATGTTCAGACAGAACTTCCTCTGCTTCAGTTTGTGCCCGTTGCCCCTTGTCCTGTCGCTGGGCACCACTGAAAAGAGTCTGGCCCTGTCCTCCTGACACCCACCCTGCAGATATTTATAAGCATTTCTAAGGTCCCCTCTCAGCCTTCTCTTCTCCAGGCTAAACAAGCCCAGCTCCCTCAGCCTCTCCTCACAGAAGAGATACTCCAGTGCCCTCATCATCCTCATAGCCCTCCGCTGGACATTCTCCAGTAGCTCCTCATCTTTCTTGAACTGGGGAGCCCAGAACTGGACACAGCACTGCAGATGGGGCCTCATCAGGGCAGAGCAGAGGGGAAGGAGAACCTCCCTCGACCTGCTGGCCACACTCCTCCTAATGCACCCCAGGATCCCATCGGCCTTCTTGGCAGCCAGGGCACACTGCTGGCTCATGGTCAGCCTGTCGCCCACCAGCACACCCAGGTCCCTCTCCGCAGAGCTGCTCTCCAGCAGGTTCATTATCGTAATGAAGAAATGTAATTAAAGTATACGGAACACGAAAAGTAGATAGAGGAGTTAATACAGCGAGCTCCCCACTTAACCCATTGTATTTCTACTTTTAGAGGCAACGGCTTCACAACTAACAGAGCAAACCAGTTTAAAGCTCTTCCTTTTGAAGGCTGGAGCTCCCAGCCGCACCGTTTCCAGACGGGTGACATCGCGAACTCGCCGCTGAAACACGCCGCCCTCACACGCCCGCGGTACCGGCTGCCGGGCCCTCACACGCCCGCGGTACCGGCTGCCGGGCCGCCGCCGCCTCAGGCGCCCACGACGGCAACGCGCGTGCCCGCGCTCGCGCTGCCACCTGGCGGCCACCCGCCCGGCGCGCGCCACCGGGGCCCGCCGCCGCCCTCGGCCCCGCGCCCGCCCTGAGGCGGGGCCCGCGCGGGGAGGAGGAGGGCGAAGGCCTGCTCCTCTTCCTCCGGGGTCCCGGCGGGGAGCCTGCCTGCCTCACGCATTCCGAGCGAACGAGCATTTCTGCTGTGGCGTGACGCGCCAGGTGCCGAGGGCACAGCTCTGTCACGCTGCATTCTGTAACCACCTGCCAATTGCTCACCGCAATCTGTTCCGCCGGGTTCTTCTCCCCGAACAAAGTTACGTGAAACCTTGCCTCTTACATCGCAAACAAATGTTAAAATAATATAAAATACTAATATAATTACAATATAATTATACTAATATAGCAATATAATCACAGCTCATAAATTAACACCAGTAAAATATTAACCTCGCTACCAACATTAAACTAGATTTCTTTTCCCCGGCGCCGCAGCTCCCTGCAGTCTCTGGAAGGCTGCTCGCCCCCGCCGTGCTCACCGCGAGCTAGGCTGGCAAGCCAACAGAGGGGTATATTCTGTATACACAGTACTTCCACGTCAGTTCAGGCCATGGCCTAAACATACCCACTACGTTCACGTACCCCATGGGAAAACTTCAGTGATATGTTGCAGAATTTAATTTGGTTTCTATTAAAGTAATTTAGAACTATTTAAACATCTGGATTTTTAAATACAGAGTAAAGGAAAGGTCAATTCATTCCACCTTCTTCTAGAAAAAAAGCGGTGCTGTCTTATGAGGACTTCTGTATGTCACAAAATCACCTTGGAGTGGCCCAGGGTATAAAATGACAGCACTCTTCCTACCCTGTGTCAGAGCAATGTACAGCAAAGAAACACCATCCACTTCTAAACATAGTTTAGAAACAGTGTGTAACATTTCTTATTTACTAGATTTCTGACACAGCATGTGTAAAAATTGAAACTAGGAACTGTATGATAAGCTCTCCAAACTGCTTCAAAGAGAATGTCTGAATACGTGAAATCTTTGGTTAGAGGAAATCTTAAACTGACTCTCACGCATTGATAGCCTAAGAAAACATATAAAAAGCACAACAGGATTAAAATCTGTAATTTAAACGGATTTAAATCATAACCACAATTTAAGTCATGACCAGCTGATTCCTGCAGCAAAGCTGGAATTGCTTTCCTTTCCCTTCCTCTCTCTGTCCTGCTGAAGACCTGGTGAGCCCATGCTGCTGCATTTTCACCCCCACCGTCGTCGGCTGGCAGAGAACCCGAGCGAGCAGAGTCTGGGAGCCCGACTCCACCTCACACATCACTCGACAGTGGTTTGCCTCTCCAGCGAGGCAGAGCACTTTGGTTCGGGATGGACAATTCCGATTGCTTCTCCCTCTGTCCAGCCCACGTGTCTCACTGGCCCTAAGCTATGAACAGCACCGTCTCTGCTCGTCAGGACCTGTACATTGTCACTTCACTGCTGTCTGAGCACTACCCAGCGTTCCACACAGATGTTTAGACACTGTGTTCGTCCGCTTTACTGAATTCCCATTTCCAATCATTTATAGACTGACAGCAATATTTTCATCCAGAAGTCTACGCATGCATAAACTTGTTTCTGTTTAGCAACAGCCTCCTTTCTCCGGTACCCTCTGCCTCCGCAGGCTTCAGGAGTGAAGCTACACAAGGAGTAAGTCTTAAGATTACTGCAAAGGCAGCCCATACAGATGCCACTCGATCTAACAGGCATTGCCCTGCTGCGTGGAAAAGCACAATTTTCTTGTTTCTTGCAGTGTTTTCTGTGTTATTGTTAATGATTAAAGCAGTTCTGAAAGTAAACAACTGTAATTGTGCCAAATACAAGATGACATTTGTTGCATAAACTGGTTTTAATTATTTTGTGGCCATGAATCCTTTTCTTAAATCCAGGACAGTGGTTTCATAAACGAGGAACTAATCCAATGGCCAAAAGCAAAACACACCCAACCATTTCCCTATGTTTCCTAGCGAAGTTGAGGTAAACAACATCATACACATTTTCAGAACAGATATTATTTTATCTTTGTAGACAAACCTTTTTCTTGCTATTATTTTCAAAGCAAAATTAATACAGACTGAACGTTAAAATAGCTGCGCATTTCAGTGGTGTTGGCTAGAAAAATGACCATTTTAAGCTACTAAAAAAAGAGTATGTTGAAAAATTTTAAATGGAAACACTTGAGCTGCACACACTAGAAAATGTTTCATTTAAATTAGAAAACTAGAGGACAGTGCTTGCAGATTTTGTCTCTGTTTCAAAGTGAGGATCAATAGCAGGCTAATATCTACAGTTCAACAAACATATAGCATACAAACTACAAAACAAGGTCATACAGTACTGAATATGAATAGCATTCACTAGAGCCCAGAAGCATTACACTAAGTATTTATTTTCCTTCAGAAGTACTTAATGTTTAGGACTTACGGAATATTCTTTATTCACATATTTAAAAATATGCAACAATTAAAATACTCGACTCGGAAAGAACACGTTACGGAAATATCCTTACCAAATAGAGCAGAAAGGTGTGGAGACCTGTTCCAAGTCCAACAGAGGACAGAATGCCTAATCCTACCCAGTAGGCACACCAGAAGAACTTTTTCTCCATATACCGCACATACTGAAAAAGAAAAGTTACAAAAGAGGAAAAAAAAACCAAACAAGAATGATGACATCTCCCGGGGAGAAATTTAAAGCTACAAACTAATGCAGATAATTATCTGGATTACAACAATTGAATCTGAATCCTAGATACTTCTCTTTGCAATTTATAACAATTACAGCACAGACATGTACAGAAAACAGCACACTTCCAAAAGAAGAGCCCACGTGCCTTAGAATTAGCAGGTTTCCAAGGAGACAGGTGAAAAATTCAGTTTCAGTAGTCAGGGGCTGAAATCTAGAACAGGCACACTAGGTGTGAGCAGTGAGCAGCAAGCCCCAGACAGCGTCTGCTGGAGCCCAAGCAGTGAGCGGACAGCTCAGGGAATTGCCTGAACAGATTAAATAAAGGAATAGAATTAGCTGCACTCTCAGTCTGTCCGATGTTTTATCTTGGACCAGTGAGTAACCCGGTTTGTTGCTTTTAAGAAAAGATCAAAATGTTGACTGTGCGTTGCATGTGTAAATGAGGGGATATGGAAAAGTCACAGAAAATTCTGGATGTAAAAAGTCCCGTTGTGTACACCAGGGAAATGGGAAGCAGTATCTCCCTCTCACTGCCACGAGCGCAATACCAAGAAGATGAGCCAGGCCATCAACTTGTCTGTGCCACAGCCCCAAGAAGAGGTGCCATTTTATACCATCCATGGACCAACAGCAGCAGGATGGAGTTTACCAGCCTTAACCAGGCTTCAACCTGCCAGAGCGTAAAAAAAAATCCCTGAAAACAGCAAATGAAAACCGCAAGGATACTTTGCTATTTTTAGTATGCTTTTGAAAAAAAGTGGCTCATATTCAAATATATGTAGGTGGTACACAGAGATAGGTAGAGGCATTAGGAGGACATGGACTTTAGAGCAGGAGCTCTGGAAGAAGGGGGTGGACAGATACCTGCTGGCACACAACTGAGACCCCCCAGAGCGGCGAGGTCCAGGCACAGGCTGGACCCTGCAGGTCTCTCTCGCCTCGCCATCCCCAGAAGCGCGGGTCTGTTCCCAGCAGGCTCAAGGAACCCTCCGGAGCCCAGCCTTGGCACAGCAGAGGCCCAGCAGCCAGCTCACGGGCCACGCACCTCAAGACCAGTTTGCAAGAGCCATCTAGTGGCAAATGGTCAGGGCACCATCACGCTCCGGCCTTCACGCTGACAAGGCCACCAACCAGGAAAGCTTTTAATGAAGCAGGTATTTGTCCATCAGGAATGGGCAACCATCTACCAACTTGCTCTGCATGCAAGTGCTTAATTAGGTCTCGAGCATGGGATTGAGTGAGCGAGAATGCGATGAGCTGACCCAACTCATTTCGCTGCACTTCAAGACCCGCCCTGGGAAGCCAGGACTCCTGTTCCAGACCTGCACGTCCCTCAGGCAGCCAGCAACATGCCACGGCAGTACAGATGTAAGCAAGTTCTCTGAGACTGGGAACCTGCTGATTTCAGAGCCAGAGAGGTAAGGCCATTCGGCTGCACAAGGAAATGCTCTGCAGGGTTTAAAAGGGCTGTCTGCCCTCACAGAAAAATCTGAAACTCAAAAAGAAATGAGGAGAGGAAAGGTGTAGACAACGCCATCACCTTATACTTAAGCAATGGCTTACACTTCAAGTGATGCAAAAGTATCAGTCTCCATTTACACCAAAGCACAAAAAAGTTTCTAAACAACCACTTGAAAACAATGGGGCTATGAGAAGCATCATAGAACCAGACTTGAACCATGAAACCATTTTATGTCTACATATATGCCTATCCTAGCTGGTCAGGAGACCTTCCATAGAAGCAGAAGGAAGATTTCTTGGCCACCACAAACTTCTATCACAACTCAGTTTAACATTGTGTCTACAGAGCTCGCACCGCTATTAAAAGCTTGTTAACAGCAGATGGGAAGGAGCGCTGCAGCAGCAGAGGTGTGCTTATTCAGGAGTGGATGAGAAGCGGAACACCTACAGATGCAGCAGAATAGATCAAATGATACAGCTGATCATTCCCCATCTCTAAAACACAACTCATCCACACACAACAGAGAGAAGTCACGACATGAGAAACAAATATCCCTAGCGCGTAGGACTTCAAAAGATACATTACAATTTCATGAAGACCCTGCTCAGTTCCCAGTACATTTACTCTAGCACAGCGATGGGAAGTGTTAGTCACTAAGGAAAGCAACTTGAAAACCTCATACCTGTTGATGTGTTCCTTCAATGTAATACGTAGCTGTAAGCACTGCAAGCATCAGTAAAAAAGACACCAAGATGCTTCGCCGATGCCACAATCTTAAAAGACAAATGGCAGTTAGGGTTTTTCATAATTTAGCATGCATTTCAAAGTAACTTAGTTATTCCTGTAGACTGGGTCTGCGTGGATGTAGTCAGTGGGGACAATGGCAGCTGAGAAGTTTGCTATTGTTAAAGCATAAACCTCCCAAGAAAATACCTGGGGAGCCTTCATTCTTCATGGGAAAAAAATCCCTACTTCACTGTCAAGTGAGATCAAAGTTCAGCCATGCATTTTCTTTTTTTAAATAAATAAAAACAAAGTAACTGTCTGAAAACAAACACAATCTGAAAACAAATATTCAACTTCCACAGCCAAGACAGTCTCAAACACAGGGCCATCAACAACATCCACGGTTAAGCGAAGTGCGAAGCAGGCACTGCACTGGCCCTGGGCAAGGGCCGAGCTGTGGGTGGAATTTGGAAGTGCTAATTCCAAACGGCGTGCTGGTGGGCAGAACCACAGGGACAGCAAGAGGAACAAATCTTTACTACATTTTGGTTCCCCTGATCTACTGAAATTCCTATCTCTCACAACAGCTCAAAGTTTAATAGATGCATGTTAGCTAAGTATGAAGCGTTAAGAAGCTACTACACTAAGGGGAGAAAAGTGTTTTCCTAAGTAATCGAATACCAAATTGCTTTTGAGCCTTTTTAGTTTTACTTACACATTCTGCTTGATGTGTATGTGGCCACACATACTAGGTTAGCAAATAAATTTATTATTTTCTGGGAAACAATATTATACTGTCACCTAATGATATAAAAAAGCAAGTGCTAGCATCACTTAAAAGCTTCAGACATGGAATAGCAAACTATGAACATAACATCTATTTAAACAGAAAAAACACAGAAATGAGATGTAATACAGGAAAACAGTCACAAATGTTTCATATTAAGCAAGCTGAAAAGTCACTCGAACTTTCCTTTAAATTTAAAATAATTTGCTTGCATATATTAGTATGAAAATTGGATTTTCAAGTGATTGTCATCATTTAAATCACAATTTACTCAAGTGGAACACAGGAGATCATTAAGAGTCAATCTGAGGTCTCAACTTCATAGCTTATAATTTCTGTAAAGATGTTGTCATGCTAGTGCTAGACAACATAAATGTGCTGCACAGCAGAGGATACGAGCACTATCTGTAACAGAATCCGATGTCTAGGAAGCCAGGTAACAGTCAGTTTAAAATAAGACCTCAAACGTTGTTTTTGCTGATTTAAAATAAATGCTTGGAGGTGGTCAGAAATGGCTAATGCAAGACCCAATAAAAAAGTTCTCAATTCCCACTGATAACTGAAATAATGCACATAGTAAAGCAAGTAGGTTTTGGAGCTGTATTATTTTGGGGGGTGGGAAGGGCGAGTATAAAAGGGGATGAAGCCTACACTACATAAACCTGGTATTTTTCACACAAATCCTTTCAGAAGATCAAAATGGAAACCAGAAGTTTCTCTCAATGGATCTTGTGTGTCAGCACCTCGAACGCAGCCCAGAAGGGTCAATGAACGTAGCCCACTAGCACCAACCTCGGCTCACTCTGCAAAGCAGCAGTCCAACAGCTAGGATCACCCAAGGTGATATTAGATCCTATCTTCTAACTGGAAAATGACTGTAAACTCAGTCCTAAACACAAGAGATTCCAGTTACCAATACAAGCACTAGGGTGGCTGCTACTCTTGGCTTTTTCAGTTGCCGGTTTCACTCACGTTTGCTTTCCGGCACTCCAAGCCCCCTCAAGCCTAGTTCCACAAGAAATAGCTACACATTTCAGCATTAGTAGGGGATGTTAGGACTGGTACTTGCAAATCTAACTGGAATAAAAGCCCATTTTATTCAGTGTGTAACTAATGCTTAGGGAAAGTGCTTTAATGAATCGTTTCCTGCTGTGAGAGGGACCTCGTAGCTTAGATGCAAAGTCCTCTTCGCAGTGTCATAAACATCTCTGCAAGTGCCACGTAATCCTGAACCCTGCCCTGGCTGAGCTACTGCGAGATCATTCAGCAATCCCAACACATGCATTAATAGATCAGTATTGAAAACTGCAGTCATAAGTACAGTATCTCTTGCCTTAAGGATCCCTAAACACTATTCCACTCCTTCACATTGGAATACCCCACTCTTCAGAAAGGAAGTCTGCAATTTTCTTCCACTGACACCTTACTGTATTTACACTTATGTAATTTAGGCAGAAAGTCTGAGTACACAGCTAGAAGTGTGATATGTTCCAGCAGCCACCTTTAAGGTACAAAAATAAGTATGTTTTCTGAAAGAATAATTTTAAAGTTGTAAATCATCACGGAAAGCAAGATGTCAGAATGACCTACTGAATCAGAGCATGGGTTTCCCCAGAATGCTTAGTAGAGTTAAAGAAATGATCTTTACTTTATGGTCCATTCCTTCACGTTTATTAGAGTTTCCAGGAAAAAATACTGCAAGGTAACAAGCGGTTGTCTCCAGAGGACAATATTCAACCTCTCTTCTCGGTCCCTTCGCTTCCGTTCACTCAACAAAGAGGAATCTGCAAATGAAAAGCAACAGAAATGTATAAGCACAGGCTGACAGTTCAGCTTCTATCCCAACCAGAAACACACTGTCGTCTATTTTTTTTTCCCCTTTGTTAGGAAGTTAATGTGAGCTCCCAGTCGTCTTCTGTACTCATCACAAAGAATTTGCTCCAAGGGCATCAGAAATCAGGTGACCTCCAGCAAAGGAAATAAGGTGGCTTTTTTCCACCATGTAGCTGACAACTCTTGAAGAATGTAACAGGCCCAGGGTGCAAAGTCTGGCATATCTATTAGCCTTTATGCAAGGTACTGCTTTACTAGTTACAAATCAGCTAATATATTAGGTCAAATGCGACGGTCACCCACTACAGAGACCACATTTCGCTTTGAACTTTTGCACTGGTTCTCTTCCAAAGCTATTCTCAGACTTCTCTGATCGAACTAGATCAAATTACATGTGCTCTTTATATACTTCAGTCACCGTGTAACTGGGTAACAGCATCCACCCTCCCAGTCAGGATCCTCAGGCTATGGTAAGCCTTGCCATGCTGTTCAGCTTCTCCAGAATGAGCCTACCAGACAGGATGCACTCCCGTGAAATGGACCTGCTTTCATACCGCAGTCCTTCGCTGGACTGACACGATGCGTTTGGTTGTTTTTAGCTGCAGTGATTTGGGTATAATGCAGAGCTCAACACCAGGGTAGCACCAGTCACTGTGCACTACCAGACAAGCACAGAAGAAAAGTTCTTCTGAGAAATCTGTTATTTTGTGCTTACAGTACAGTCAAGATTAATAAAAACCCTAGCTATTTTTTGGATGAGAGTGGCTTGTTCAAAGGTTGTGAAGCTGATGAGCAGTGATAATTGTTAAACTTTTAAAGAAAATGAATTCTGAAATAAGAGAAAAAAATAATATCACAAAACAATGGAAAAAACACACAAAAATAACTCTTGTACCCAGACATCAAACTTGTTTAAACATCACTTATTACACAAAGTCAAAACATATGTATTCTGTTTTGCATACAGTTAAAGCATTGCAATAATATTCATAAGTTTTGAATTTGTAAAAAGATGTTGCATATAAAATATTAATCTAATCTGAATCCCCAGCATACTGTAACCCAAGACGTATTATTTCAGTCTTATTCCAGTAATTGAAACATGCTGCCTTATCAGATGCTAATATTTACACAGAAACTGCATACCTCATTAGGCACATAGCCCATTTAATTTTGTATTCTTTAGCTGTAAGCATCAGTTGCTTTAGATGAGCTAACAGAAATCCTGCAATGGCAAACACTGGAGAACATCCACATTCTCTCAGAGTTACAGAACGGTTTAAGCCTTTAAGTAAAAGGCTTTGCTTTGTTCCATACATACACACACACTGTTCCTCTTTAAGTCTTGCCACATTCATTGCTTCAAGAATTTATATTCTCTATTTTTTTACTTAATACGTCTAATAAAAATGCTTCAACCTTGTTTTTTACGACTGTTTTTAGTAAAGGTCATAAAAAACAATGGTGTAAGACTGCACACAACTTGAGAAATCACTTGGTTACAAAACTTAATTAAATATGGAACTGGCACATTCAAGGATGACAGGAAACAAACTGAAATGATTATCATTTCTGTGCTATACTGCACACCACAGATAATTCAGTGACTCAAGGCTCTTCATGAAATGTTCTCAGGTTATTTTTCACAAGTCCTAAACCTTAACTCGAGCCTACTTCAGACATACCAGTACGAAAAACAGAGGCGAGGCAGGAGATGCAGTAGTTAACTATTTTGTTAGTAATTTTATCATTGAAACTGATAAATTACAGTGAAGCTAAATGTCAACAGAAAAGCTAGAAATTGGGAGACTAATAACTGGATTTCTCCCAGAGTAAAACAGATTTTTATTACCAAACACTAACTTCTCAGTGCCAAAGGGTGGGGCTGTACGGCCTGACTTCTACAGCCACATATTTGCCAACACAGTTTAGTTTTTTAGCTCAGTCCTGTTGCAGCCCCTCTTGGTACCCAAGTCGGCTTTAGAGGGCTCACAAGAATATCAGCCACAGAAATAGAACTCTGGAGGGAAAAAAGCGTCTAAGAGAAAACTGAATGGAAATACGCAGCATAAAACTATTCTGTGGCTTTACAACACATAAATACTTCAGAGTTCAGATTTAGAGATGACTGAAGTTTCCAAGATTGATTCAGGTATTGAGGCCCTCTGCATCATCTGGGTATAATGTGCACCGACATAAATCCCTTTTGAGTCTTGTGCTGGCCATTTCACACACCAAGCTGACCAGTTGAGGACATTCAGACATCTTCCACCTACCTGTAAAGTTTCCATTGTGCTGTTCTTTGATCATTCCTATGCGTCTCTGGTCACAATCTGTTCCATTCTCTGCCATTTCATCGATCAGTCACGTATGGGGATCTAATAGTAGAAGAAAATCAAAAAGCACAATGTCTCCGTTTCTGGTTATGAAGACTCCATTTACTCCACAGTCGAAGGATAAAGGCAAACATCCAGCCGTTCTCCAAATCCAAATCACAGTTGTCCCGCACCACACCATTAAGGAGAAAGTGATTCAATCCCCACAGTGACAAAGATTAAAACATTTCCACCTACATAAATCTAAATTTTGCACTTAAATGACAAAACTCCCTCACTTCTAACAACTGAACAAAAGTGCGTTAAACAATCTCTTCTACTAATCAGCCCACTGTTTGGGCTCAGGAAGCAGCAGAGCTTCATACAAACCTCCCTTCAGTGCTGAGAAAGAGGTGCTTAATATTTGACTCTTGTATTAGAAGGCATCTATTCCGGCACTAAGCTTCCAGGTAGTTAGTATGCAAGTAGACCTGAAAAACCTCACAGCTGAAAAAAACAGCCCTCAATATGGTAACCAAGATACAGAACTGCATCTCATGTTCTGCACAGTCTAATACCTCTAAACCAGAAAAGGTAAACACTTCCATGGAAAAGAGCTCTCTGACGGAAAGTTTTTTTGAAAAGTGTACATTCTGTCTGCTAGCTGAGCCTCTCTCTAGTGAGATCAGCCTTAAAAAGCGCAAAAGAACAGCTGTGGTTTTCCTTATCCAGGAGAGTAAATAGTGCAATAATTGGAAGCAAGCATAAATCAGAATGTTGCAAGAGCTGCTCGTTTTTTTTCTTTTTCTTAAAAAAAACACAACCACAAACGAAAAAAAACACCAAAAACTGAAAAGCTGACAATTCTTACGCAATCAAACACAAAGAAAGTAGCCAGTCAGACTCCTTGCTTTAAAAACCCTCTCTTGAATCTTAAAACAGTTTCTGGAATTTTATTTTGGAAAAAGAGTCCCATAAAGCTAATGCATCTTATTTGCATTGTATTTCTCCTTGTAAGCTAACATGATTTACAGTTTTTAATATGCTGCTTTTGTTGGAAAGAAAAGTAGTGCAATATCAAAATGACAGGTTACATAAAACTGTCTAGTGGAGGAAATTAAAGTTTTACAGAAAAAAATACTTCCCCTTTGATTTATGCTAGGCTTAAGAGCCAAGCAGCAACTCAGGTTTGGTAAACAGGAGTGAGATCGCCCCTTTGATTCAGAATGCAATAATTTCGTCTCAATTTTTTTAATAAAATGTTAAAAGATTTCAGATAATGTATTTTTTTAATATGTCCAGGGTTTCACAAGTCAGTTTTAGACAGATGTACTTCTAAACTGGTACAAGCCTTGTGCAATACTTGTAATACGGATAAAATTGCTAGCAAGAATGTGATTCTTAAAGGGATTTTACTTCAAACCCAACAGTTAAAAGCATCAAAGTCTCGGGAAGGCGGCCTTCCTCCAGCACCTCCCTCCTGAAATTAAATGCGCAGGAATAGGAATCTGTCCAGTTAAACAAGCTAGTAGAAACTAATCTCTTGCGTGTTACAGTTTTTCTTCATTGAAACTCGGGCTCTACAATTCCCAAATCACCAAGAATATTAATAAAGCAGCCTTGCAAAAGTTTGCTTCTGAAAAATGCTGAAGGGCTCCGTAGTCGGCCAAGGACAATGGAGGACTGACCTGCTGCAGCAAGAGCTCCACAGCATCACCCTGCAGTCACCTGCAGTCGAAGGTTTGCTCTGAACCGCCAGTCAAACACCAGAGAAACGCGACCCGCTCTCTCTCCTCAGACCAGTTTTATAGCAGCCTGACACTCTGGAAGTCAGCGCAGTTACTCCGGCACTTAATCGAGAATAACTGGCCAGTTGCTACGGTGATACAAGGATCAAATGTTTAGCCATCTCCTCATTTCATTAGGACAGTAAGCCCCTGTAGATGGTGTTTTGTGTCTACTGACTGTGCTTGCTCATGGTGCTCTTAATTTTGCATATATAAACACATGTTATATATATCTATGCGTGTATATATACATATATCCATGTGTATATATGTATACATATGTATATACAATATAAGCTTATATAGACACATACATACGCATACCACATACACATGTGTTACACATTTAGACACACAAAGGTCAAACTGCAGAGGGGAATATTCAAATTGGGCACCCACAGTTAGAAAGCCTGATGTTAGAAAGCTGCTTAGGAAGGCAAAAGGCATCAGAGCCGTTCTGCACACAGCCACGCTGAAAAAAAAAGTGTTCTGGTTTAGGGAACTTCAGTCACATTTTGCTGGCTTACATATAACAAACAATAAAACAAAACAAAAAAAAAATTAAGCGGAAGCCACATGTTCCTCATTTTTAAATTCTCTTTTTGCCTTGTGCAAATCCAGCATTCATAATTGAAGTCTCACTTGGTTTGATGTCTGCTCAGCTTAATTACATTTCAAGAAAGTCAATTTACTACAATGCAAACTGCTCTCCATGTTTGATGCTAAAATCTAGGCTGTGCACAACACCCCTCCCCATGAAATGAATCCCACTGCAATCCACTAAACATATTACTGGCACATAAAAATCACCAGTCTCTCGGGATCTCAGGTGCCTTGTTACAGCCGTATTACAGCTTTCACAGCCAACAGAGCCAGTTTTACCCTGCCTGTTTGGCAAGGCACTAATCTGGGATTAGTTTTGCATAACGCTGCCTCAAAGTACACAAGTCAACATCTACAGCAAAGCAGATAAATAATCCTCTTGCACACTTCTGAGGGGCAAATACTTGTTAAGAAGGTGTTAAAGTTCAACAATTCTGCAGAAAAGCTCCAAAAACTTGTATTTAAGAACACAGTTGATTAGGATATTTGATACCCATCAAATGGCAACTCTGAACAGGCTGCCATTCAGAAACTAAACCCTTACTGGTTTCAGAAAAAACTCCTTGGTTTACCGAAGTCTAATTATACGTAAAGCATCTTAGCGTAAGGAACTGGAGGATGTGCATCAAGAAAGCCCAGCTCTCTGATCTGTCGCTCTGTTTGATGCCTAAGAGAATCACTAGTCCTGCACTATGTTTCCCCACAGAGATTAATCGGAGTGGGAGACTGACCCAAAATGGAGTTACCCTTCATTAACCGAGTCCACATTCTCAAGTCTACACCAAATCCGTCATAGCTCGCCACAGGAAATTAACCTCCATCTGCTAAACAGAACTTTACTTCTTACTCATGCTGAAAAAGACAGAGTCCATACCTAAATATAAATTTGCCTAATACGTTGAGCATTACCAGCAAACATAAAAATAAACTATTTAAAAGAGTGAGGAGAAACAACTTTGAACAGTTTTTGTATCAGAGTTGCTCAGATCACTTGTTAGAGCTGTGCTCGCACAAGAACTTCTTTGTAGGGCTGAACAAATAGCCCACAATACGCTATTCAGCTTTAGTGCAATCCATAACATTAAGCATAAAAAGACAATTATAGCTAGTCAAAATGTAAATTGGTCAACAAAAAGGGCTTATGGCAACTGTGACTGGCACTTCACAGCATAAGTGAGACAAAGCATAACAAGCTATTAGAGCATGAGAACATAACAAAATTAGGCACTGCAATCCCCGCACTCCGTAATCGGAGGAAAGGACAAAAGCCCCCTCTTTCCGAGGCACCCAAGCGTTGGGTGCGCTTGTGCAAAAGGAAACAGTTTAAGACAAGGCAGTTGGGTCCTCGCACTCTCACTTGGAGGAGCAGAATGTGGATTCACGTTCTGTACTAAGCATTTTTTTGAGGACTCCTTTCCAATGTGCTGGAACAAGGAAGCTGTTCAAACTATCTTAACGATGTCACTGCCTTCCCAGATGTTGTTTGAATCACTAATTCTCACTGCTTCTTAATGACACCCTGGAACCCTGACTCTCATCTCCATCAAAGTTACTTGTCACACAGCTGCTAAAAGCAGATTTACAGCTTAGGCCGTTCTGCTGATGTTTTTTCTCCCAGCCACCTTCGCAACACACTGTTTTCAGTCTTCTGTTATTTCTTGCATTTTAACCCACACACTGCAGTCCTGCTGGGATCCTGCTCCTCCTTTCTCCTCAACCTTTCTGATGACCATTCCTTCTTCTTTATCTACATCACTGTTCTTCAGTTACAACAAAGAGAGTAAAAGATTAAAAAGCAGACTTTGGCAGGTGAACAAGTAACTGCACTGAAATAGACAGTGCTACACATCTGTAATACAGTTTTGTTTCAGTCATCAAATGCTCCACATAGGCAACAACTTACACAGGCAGTAAGTTAACAGTTCCTTGCCAAAGTAACAGTTTGGAGAGCACTTTCCCCCAAAAGTCAAAGACTGCCTGGCACACGAACACACTTAGGTAACGGATGAGATCAGTCTTGAAGTGAAACATTACCTACCCTTTCCGCTCCGTACAACTACGGCACTCTTCACTACTTCTTCTGGAGCTGAAGCCAGGGGAACAGAGAACTACGTCCTCAGCTCTGCAGACATTCAAGACCAAAGTGACTGCTCTTCCAAGCCTTCTGTCCCTGCAGAGTAAGAAAATACTGTTCATCATGTGATACAAAACTGACACAGCCCCTAACCTGAAGGTTAATAACTTCCCTAAAGATGACATAAAATAGAAAAAGTAACTGCCTGGGTTTTTTTCCAGTCCTTTAACACTCAGGGGAAGCATTCAATTAAAATAAATTAGGACACATCTGAAAGACGTTCAAAATCTCCATAGATTCAGCTATAATGGGTTACTTTGATATGAGTGCATTTATTCCCATACTAAAAATGTTTTTCTAACTAAAATAGTTTAATCCCTCTAAGGAAAAGTAATTCAGTTAAAGACCACAGGTTTCCATTTTGTGGGTTACGCCTCTGCACACCAGACCTATTTTCCAATTCCTAGCCAAACGCTGTTTGAAAAAAGTCATCTTACAATTTAGAGTTAAAATTTCCACTTTCCCAAAAAGACTTTGGGACATCTTTTAGGAAAGAATGATTTAGTCTTGTTGTGACACATCTGTCAGGGATGCTGCGCATTTTCTTTCGAGGTTACCAGAAGTTCTGTCCCTGCCATTAATATTTTAAACTGTTCTCCCCGGTGGATTTTCTCGGGTGAAACATGAATATTGACGGCTGTCTGTGTAGATCCAGCAGCAGAATCAGGTGCTATACTAATACAGTAGAGTCATTACACAATATGTAGCTGAAAAGGTTTGGAAAACGGAAGAAAAGACAAAATTCAGGTTGTTTGAGTCTTTGCAGTGATCTCCTGCTGAAACTTTAAAAAAGATTTAAATAAAAGAAAGTAAATTGAAATAACTGGGAATGTGAACATTATCAGTGCAGCATCTCATGCTACAGCGCAGGTCTGGGATCAGTTCTGCGCTCCTCACGCTGGCAGGAGGCAGCAAGCCCGGGGTGCAGATCACAGCCCACAGAATGAGACTGGGACAACAACGCACAACTGGCGTCGAGAAAACCACTCCAAGGTTATCAGAGAGGGTGAAATATGCTGCTGAGAGCGTGACCTGAGGAGACCACGGGAGACCTCCTTAGTGTTACTGCTGTGCCGCTACGCTAACTTCGCTTTCCCGAGCGCCCAGCTCAACTACATCCAGATTTTGAATGAGACGGCATTGCAATACGCTGTACTTCACGTCCTCTCCGTGAGAAGCACTGCCACAGCACCGATCGGTGCTGCAGTAACGCACCTCTTGGGGAGGGCACATCACATATGCCCACACAGCCCTTTCACCAAAACAGATGGCTTGGAAAGACTGATACAAGCAGAGAAAAAGGCTCTGGAGAGAGGGGATGCACAGCGTTGGAAAAAAGACCGTAACTTAATATTCAGGTGATTTAACAGGCACAGGATCCTTCACAACCTCAGTTCCGGAGGGTGATACGGAAATCCACGCACATGCTATCTGCCAAGAGGTTTGTCTCACAGCCCTCAGACTGCATTCCACCTTCAGAAGGTGGCAGTCAAGCTCTCCACCGTCAGCTTCCAAAAGGCACAGAGGAAAGAAAGGTCACAGGAATTGTCACAAGATGTTTACACACCCTGCACAGAAGAGGCATGCTAAAATTTGACTAGGAAAGAACAAAGAGTTAGAAAAAGAAGAGTATAAACGCAGCCTCAAGAATTGCCTCCTCTGACTCCTCCAGCAGCTGGTGGAGAGCGCAGATTTGGTAGGAACTTTGCCTTTATCCTATCTGGCAGGTGCTGGAAGACAGTTTCCCCACAAGAAGATGCTTGAACCTGCCCAGCCGTTATACGCAGAGCGCTCCTTCTGTAAGAGGAGGTACAGCAGAGATGAAAGGGAATGAACAGAAGCACCAAAGAAACCCCACAGAAAACAGTAGCTGAAACACACTCCTCAGACAACGACTTCTGCTTTTCATAGGCATCAACAGTCTCCAGCTGGAACCAACTCAGGTTACACTACGGCTGCCTCGGCCATTCAGTGGGAATACCCTGCCCACGCAAGGTGAATCACAGAGGCGAATTCCAAGCCTTGTAAGAGAGAAGAATATTCTTTTAAGAAGTCTGAAGTACACCGAACTGCTGCCCACCTCACCAATAACATCTTACTGTCTCCTGGGTCCACCTGGTCAGCGCAGCACCAAAACCGGCAAGGTGCTGCCCTGTGACCAGGGGTCCAACCCGCCACAGGAACGCAAAAAGCTTAGTGTTGCAACAGCTTCAAGGCCATGCCCTTCGTTCTCAGGGAACCACAAAGTCCACCTAGCTCACACTTCTCCACAAGTAACAGAAGTTAAAGTTCTAACTTGCAGATAATAGCATGTTCCCCATCACCATTACACCAGAAAAACTGCCCTACTCCTACTATACATATGGAGTAATAATTTTTTGGTTTAATCCCAAAGCTTGGTTAATAAATAAGAGGAGATCTCAAAGCATGCACTAACTGCACAGAACGTTCTAAGCAGAGGTATTCACAGGCTGGAGTCAGAAACGGTTGTGACATCCAAAAGATATTCAAAGACAACCACAGGAAAAAAGCTTTAAGGTGGAAATAGTGCAGACGTTCCAGCTACGAGTGTTGCTTCCGGTATACAAACCGTCCTCACCACTACCACCCACCGCATGGCTACAAAGTCTCCTCCTGCCCTGTCCCACAGAAATTACAAGTACCATTGATCTCAGCTGTAAGTAGGACACGAAGCTTAGCTCAAATTAATAAGTAGTGCTCACCTCCCATTGCACAACTGGAAACATGTTTTGTCAAACGCTCATCTGAAAACGTGGGATGAAGTTGTCACTGCAGCTGTCACTAATGACAAGTAACGAATAAAAAAAAGTCCGTCCCATGCGGCAGAAATAAAGGATTGAAAAAAAGGGACTGACACAGCGAAGCCCATTTCAACAGGTAAATTAATGCATTAAGAAGAGCATATAGATGCTATCGTCAGGGAAGATGGTACAAAGCGTGGGAGCCCCCAGTCGACCAATCTGGCAGGAACCAGGGATTCTGTGATTCTGTGAAAGCACCTTAGAAGAGCAGAAGTCCAAACAGTAAAACAGCACCAAAAAGCCACAGCTCAGGCAAAATTCCTGTGCTCCAAGGCGTAAGCGAGCACTACCACGCTCCCACAGAATCAGAATCACAGAATGTTCAGGGTTGGAAGGGACCTCTGTGGGTCACCCAGCCCAACTCCCTGCCCAAGCAGGGTCACCCAGAGCAGGCTGCACAGCACTGCGTCCAGGTGGGTCTGGAATATCTCCAGAGAAGGAGACTCCACAGCCTCCCTGGGCAGCCTGGGCCAGGGCTCCGTCACCCTCAGAGGGAAGAAGTTCTTCCTCCTGTTCAGACCGAGCTTCCTTCCCTCCAGCTCAGCCCGCACCATGAACACCAACCCAGCCAGGACACCCGCTCGCTGCAGGCACCGCTGTCCGCAGCGAGCGGACCAGGGCGGGAGGGAACCCCACAGCAAGGCCACGCGTGCCGCTCCGCGCGGACACCCTGGACATGCAGCCGCTACCAGACCCACCACCCTGCCCTCAGCCCACCCGCACGGCCCCGCACCCCGCGGGCAAAGCTAGAACGAAACGGGAGCGGGGCCGCTCTGGCACCTCCGGGATGGCCGGGTGACGCCGCCCAGGGAACCACGGGCCGGACAGACGCGCCCAGGCGCTCCGCTCGGCCTCAGGCATCGTCCCGCGGGGCTCGGTCCGGCCTGGCGTGACGTGGCGTGACGCGTCCCGCGCGCAGCCGGTCTCCCGCGGCACCGGGATGAACTCGCCGGGGGCGACGCCGCACAACACCCCCCCCCCCCCGCCCCGCTCAGGCCGCGGCCGCCTCCTCGCCGCTCCCGCCGCTCACGGTGCCCCGGGACGCCGCTGCCCCCCCCCTCCCCCCCAGGGCCCGGTCCCGGGGCTGCCGCCTGGCCGCCCGCCCGCGCGCTGTCACCAGGGAGACCGGGGCCGGGGGCGCGCGCGGACGTGAGGGGAGCGGCGCCGAGGGGGCGGGATGGGGGAGGCCGGGCAGGTGCGGCTGAGGGGACGGCGGCGCGGCCAGACCCCTCCGCCCACCGGGGAAGCCCCTGCGGCAGCCGAGCCCCCGGCCCGGCCCCGGCCCGCAGCGCCGCACTCACCACACTCCGCGCCGGCAGCTCCCGCTGGGCCCCGGCCAACCCGGAAGTCGGTGCAGAACCAACCCCGCCCCTGCCCGCCTGCCGGGTCGCGTCACTTCCCGCGCGCCTCTGGTGACGTCACCTCCGGGCGACAGCGGCCGCGCGGCAGGTGAGCGGCGGGGTGTCCTGAGGCCTTCGTGGGCCGGGCCCGTTCCGCCCGCGGGTCCCGCTCTGCTCCTGCCGCCGGGTCTGGCTGTGCCCGGGGCCGGCCTGCCCGGTGCGGCCGCCTCCCCCGGGGGCTGCCGGTGCGCGGGGCCCGGTGGTGCCGTGGCTGCCGGTGGCTCCGCTCCGGCCCGGATAGCATCTCTCGAGCGATCTTTGGGCGTTGGCTTGGAAGCCCGCGCCATTTTACCGTTTCTCTCGCCGTTTTTAGGTGTAACTTTCACGTAATTTGCTGTTTTTTTCCTCAGTTCCGCTTCCCGAGGCGAAGCCCGTCACCGGGAGGTCGCGCGCCGCCACCGGCGAGCTGTCTGCGGCTGGGGAGCTGTCGCCGGGCAAGGAGCCGACCGCGGAGAGCCTGCGAGTGCCCCCTCCCCGCGGAACGGATCTCGGCTATTGACAAACCCTGTCTGCCCGCAGGCAGCCAGCGCAGCCCCGCGAGCTGAGCAGCGCTCCAGTAAACTGTGCCTTTCCCCTCCCAGCCCGTCTCCGGACTCCGGCATGGATTACCTCTCGCAGCCCGGGTTCCTCAGCGTCATCGCCGGCGTCGCCTGCGGGGTCTGCCTGGGCTGGGGCATCCGCGGGAGGCTCCTGAGGCCGCCCAGAACGCCTGCGAGCAGCGCGGGGAGCGAAGCTGACGTCATGGGGGAGTCGGGGGAGTTCAAGATGGTGCTGGTTGTCCGCAACGATCTGAAGATGGGCAAGGGCAAAGTGGCAGCGCAGTGTTCGCACGCGGCTGTTTCCGCCTACCGGCAGGTGCAAAGAAGAAACCCCGAACTCCTGAAGCAGTGGGAGTACTGCGGGCAGCCGAAAGTGGTCCTCAAAGCGCCGGATGAGGAGACTCTGATCCAGCTCCTGGCGGACGCCAAGCACCTCGGACTCACCGTGAGCTTAATACAGGATGCGGGGCGTACGCAGATCGCTCCGGGCTCCCAGACCGTCCTCGGTATTGGCCCGGGACCAGCTGACGTGGTAGATAAAGTTTCTGGTCACCTAAAACTCTTCTAAACCGGGGACCAAAGAAAGCGGAATGCATTGGCGTAGATCAGTACTGAAGAGATAAAATCCAAGCTTTGGGATTTTTCTGTATGTTCTCTCAGTATAAATAAACTACCCCTTTTTTGTAAGAGATTTGAATTCACAAAGTGTGAGTTTCTCTAGCTTCTGTGTTGTGTTCTAAAGGGGGAGAGAGAATGCTGGGCTCAGGGGAGCTTGAGGAGAGTAGAGCTGGAGACTTTTACTACCTCTAAGAAGGAACCCAGTATATTTACGACTTGTGCAATCGATGGATGATTTTGCAATTTGTCTGCTTTATGGGCTGAATAGAAGCATTAGTAAAGTTTAAGTGAATTTGTCCCACATGCTAAAAATGACAGGTTCCCCCTCTCTGCCTCACAGGAGGCGTTTTGGAAAACAGACATTCTTGAATTGAGCAAAGATGAGCTGCTGAAGCAGTCACCCCACACGGAAAGGGGCAGCTGTAACCAGCTTCCTGCAGAGTTTGTCACAGAGTAACTGGTGTGATAGCTTGTAACCAGTATGAGACAGACCCAGTTAAACAGGCTTTGCAGCCCAGGCCTGCAAAGAGCTGTGGGAGGGGCTGTAAGCTGTGCTCCTTTCCAGAGGCATCTGTGTAGCTACTGCCCTCGCAGGAGTCAGTTTAGCCGAGGTGTGGGGAGTTACCCTACACACAAACAGCTTGTCACGCAGGGAGTAGCTTAAATCCCATTTTACTGGGGATTAACAAGTTGTCTTGGGGTTAAGGATGTTGCAGGACAGAGTTCACATCACACCGATCATGGGTTCTGTAAATTCTACCCTTGCAGCTCGTTTGCAGCTCTAACTGTAAAACACTGCACTTCTAATGCAGTGGACTTTCTACACGAGTTTTGTTACAGAGCTGTTTTGTGAGAACGCTGCTGCTGAGCACGTGTCTTACAGCCTCTCAGCCACGTCTTCCTTCTGTGCTCTCTTGCACAAGGTATTTTGTAGAAATGCAGCTGGATTTATCTCCATCAGTCGAATTTACAGACCCCGAAGGAATGTTGGAGGGCTGAAATGCAAGTGTAACCAGGCGTAATAAACTCAGAAGTTTTTATACCGCACCTCTTATTTAGGCATAACACTTACACAGACTCTGACACTCCTCACTGCGGACTTTACTCCAACACACCCTTGAACCTAGACCTAGAGCCTGTGGCAGGTTAAGCCCCCCCAGCTGCCTGCACCCCCCTGTACACCCCAACTGCTGCAGGGCTGGGCTGACAGGACCGCACAGCACCGCTGGGGGCACGCAGGAAGGGGATTCAGCCTCAGAACTTAACGCCTGGTTGAGACAGGAGCTCCTACAGCTATCGCAAGGAGGGCCAGGGCTCTAATACTCATTACACTCACATATGACAGTACTCGGAGAGAAACATTTAAGTCGGTTTTATTTGAAGCTAAATATATTTAAGGCAACTTACATACCTAGAACATGATCTCAATTTAACTGACACACCCTACTACAATCCTAATGTATCATCTGGGTAAAGATGCTGTAGTTGGCCCCAATGCAGCCAACTAGTGAAAAGTGCTATTTTCTTCTCTCTGGCATAATCTCTCTATAGAAAAAGCATTACATATTTTCTTGTCGTGCCCCCTCCGTGCAAGACAGCACTAATGGTCTCCACTGCCGCTCTCCTAACAGCTCCTCACACCCTTGAATGTAGGCCCTCACATGCCCCATACTACTAGCACTGTAATACTTGGTTCGAGTTCGAAGGTCCTTTTTGAAGACAGTAAAGTGAAGCTACCACTATGCAGCATGTCCACAGTCCAGTAATTTATTTTTAAATTGAGTAATTTCAAATTGCACAAACAAAACTGAACAGCAATATGCTCGAATTCTCTCTTCTGTACACTCAAAACAGTGATCTAAAACACCACAATATCCAACATACACAAACCTCAGGGCAGGGTTAGTAAATACACAGATTGGAATCATGGTGCTCTGTTCCTGAATGGAATGTCCCACAAAAGCACAGGATACAGCACAACGTAAGGTCATCTGTTACATATGGAGTGAGCAAAAAGACACTAGCATTTTTCTATATGCATAACTGGAAAAACCTGCATAGGTTAAGGAAAAAAACCAAACTTTTACCCATTTTAAGTCAGGCAAGGTTGTCTGTACGCATTTTAAATTCTTTTAGAGCTATGCAATCCAACCAGGGTAGGATATGCTGATTAGTGTTGTCTCTTGTCAGCAGTCTTGCAAGGTCAAATACAAGTATCTTCGCTTCAGCTTTCTCCGAATATACAGTGAGACTTAAATGCATTTAGAATAGACAGTACATACTGTAAGCTGCTCACATACAATGAACTTAAGATTCAATATTAGAGTTTAACACTATAGAGTGCAAATCAGAATCTTCACAATAGACTTAATGGTAATAAGCAGTCCTGCAAAAGCCCACTTGAACAAAGTTGTTTAAACTATTCCCCTTTTGAAGTAAAGTCTAAATGACATGGAATGTGAAAAAGATTTAACGTAAGTGATTCAAATAGTTTGCGCTAGAAAAAACAGTCCTTCATGAAATAAAGGTTACAAGAACACGAGGCAGAACTCTTGCTTTTCCCTGTTATGAGTTAAAGCGGGGAGGACGGTGGAGTTTCAGTAAGAAAATATGCTAGCTCCCAACTGACTTGTGCTGCGTCTTACATGCTGTACCCAAAGCCAGGCTGCGGCTGCCCGTACGGAGGTGCAGTGTAGCCGTAGCCAAAAGGTGCTTGCGGAGGAACGGCGACACTGGGTCCTGCTGTCAACATTAGCTGTGGCTGACCTGGAAGACAACAGTTTCATCTTTATTCCTCAGTACTCAGAGTTCAGTCAGCAGCATTCCTGCAGCCTCCCTGTAGACATTTCTATGTTTAACAAGTCCCTATTGACCCGATTTTGGGTCCTCAGCAGCCAGGACAAGTATTTCCCCACAAAGCCTCAGGATGACAGAGTATATGGCTAAAAATACTGCCCAATGAAGTACGCGGACACTAACAGATTCTGGAAACTTGGGACACGCAGTTTGTGTTCTTAGAAATCTGAGGAAGAGAGAGAGAAGGGAACAGCTTCCTACTCTTTCAGCACTGAGCTCACCCAGTCCCAGAATCAGTTTGGCATTTGAATAGCATTTCCTGCTCCACTTGCATTAATAACTCTGCTTCATTTAAGGGCAGAGTCCTACGCTACGGTGAGCCTGATGCGAAGGCTTGACCCCCACAGTCCTGAAGTACAGAAACACCTTCTCAAACATTCTCATCAGCCACGTTCACTACAATGGAATAATTAATTCTGGAGAATCACATCTTTGGTAAGTGTCTGAGTTTCAGCTACTTACGATAACAATTTAGTAAGACAGCCCAATAGTTTACAGTTACAATAGCGAGTTAGGCCAGGACATGGTCTCCAGACTAGTTCAGCCTTATAGCAGCAATTCAAACATATTAAGAATATTAAGTGTGCATAAAGACAACTCTTACAAGTTTGGGTTTTTTTTTTTTTGCTTTGGGGACAATGTGGATTGGATTAGTTACATCAGTACTCAGAGCTAGGTTTTGAAACATCACACCCAGTGGCTTTATGGCTAATATTCCACAATTATTGCACTTCTAGAGACGTGACTAGAGATGTCAGCTATAGACTGGAGGCTCCTTTATCACTGGATGGAACTCATCTTTGTAACTTTTACTAGAATTAGTGGAATAATCTGGATACAAAGGAAACACCCAAGACAGACAAAGCGTGCTGAGCAAGATCCAAATAATGCACTTGCTGGAAATCTGGAAAAGTACAGCTCCCGCGCTCCTTTTCTTTAGAAAGCATTTCCTTAACGATCTAGGACAATCTTAAATCCTGCAGCCCACATCCAGTCTTAGCAGCAGCAGCACTAGAGTGGTGCTTTATCTAGTATTTTGGAACACATTCCTTTAAGACTTGATTTCACATGAAGAATGTTCCTATTTCCAAGGACTTCCTTGGGAAAAAAACACGACTAGAGAAGTGTTTTTTTAAAAGCAAAATGTGTTACTGACAACACAGGAACTAGAGCCTTACCATAAACAATAGGTTGTGTTTCTGTAGCTTGCTCCTCTTCCTTTCTCAAAGACTCTGACGCGTCCAGTTTATCCACCTGGAATTGAGAACAACAATTAAAAAAACTCCTCTAAAAGAGGTACTTACTCATGGCAGAGGAGTGGAAAAGCCTTAGTGGTATGTTAACACCCATCAAGAAAAGGAGACCATTTACAAGTTAAGATCAATTCAAGTAGCAATGTTGGTACTGGTGCAGTCAAGATTGTCCGTTTCCTGAAAAAACCCCTAATTAAGGGATTTGTGGAACTTCTTTGAAAGCTCACTCCAGGCTGAAGCTTTGTATGAGAGGTCCCATACTGGACTAGAGCTACTTTGACATCAGTAAGCTCAGTCAGTGTTGCTCCAGCTACTTCAAACCAACAGCCTCAGGACACAAACTCCAATTTTTGCACAATATCAGTTGGAGACCTTTGGTGTTGGAGCAATTTCTAAGGTAACAACCAGACCTGGAGAAGTTTTCCCTGAATAGAACACGGAGGCAAAGTAATCTGAAGTTGTTATTTGTACACAGCAGACTGCAATAGCATCCGACATGTCACTTGAGCCTCAAGATTTCACTTTCCAAACCCATTCACTCATGCAATTTAAGTTCAAATGCAAAGAATGCATGTGTATAAGACTTGCTTTTTTCCACTCTGGAACTGTGTGGCAGTCAGCCTAAACCCAGGAACACTCAGCTTGTTTGAGCTTAACACACAGTGACAAGACAAGACTAGCCAGCTTCACTCTGCTGCACAGCAAGTGCCATTGTGCTGTTAGCCCACCCCTACAGAAAGGCAAGAGAAAAAACTTATCCTATAGTGAAATATTGCTTGTTACTAACACAGATCCACAGAAACTCAGCAGTACTACAGTCTAAGGCAGGCCCTGAAACTATAACCACAAAATTAGGTATTGATATTTTGCCTGGGAGATAAGATTTAGAATAAAGTCAGAGACAGTCATGCCAATTATTTTTAAGACTGTTAAGACCACTCAAACAAGATTAGTCTTTCAATTTGTGTCCTTAAAAAAAGGAGTGTCAGGACAGGTTTCCTGTATTTACACAGGGTTGACATTACTTATTCAGCTACACCAGCATCCACGAGTTGAACAGTTTTCATTTAACTGTGCTACATTAGCAAATACTTGCAGGCAGCTCTAACAGCTTTCTTCCATTTAATTGTGAACTATAATATGTGTTCCATAAACCTGTTAATCTGTAACCTCCATTAGAGGCTCGCATCCGGGAAGTGGCACAAGTCCTGAGCTTTAAGAGTTCACTCATTGACGGGGCTTTCATGGCAAGCCTTTTTGTTGCCTCACCCCAGTATCTGGCTTGCTGCTGTCAAAGTGCACAGGAGTGTATGCCAATGCTTCAAGACTCATTTCCAGACACCGTGCTGAGAACTGCACTGTTTTTAACTCAAATAGCAAGACACTGAACACAGAAGCGCAAGTTTAGAGATGCAAATCCAAGGAGAATGTGCAGAGTTCGCTACTAAGCAGAGGCATTTGGCTTACGCACACTTAGAAAGCCTCCAGCCCAGGACACTTAATGCATTTTTTGACCCAGTTTTGATGCCTCCCTTCAAAGCTAAACAAATATTTACAGTAACAAGTGAAAGTTTGAAACCAGCCTGCAGGATGGTTCTTACACCACTTGCTTGAGCATCACCAGGTTCAGTACCCTACACACTTGTAGCAAGATTGTTTTAAAGGCTTTTCCACAGGGACTGCAATAAGCTGCAGAGGAAAAGTAACATGCATTCAATGTTACTGTGTTATGTGTGCATGAAAAAGAGGCAAAAGTACTGAAGCAAGAGTGAGGTCTGAAGATGACTGCCATACAGGCTCCCCCCAAAAAACCACACGCAGCCCACAGCAATGCCTTGTAGCTTAAGGAGTAGTGGGATGTAATTGCAATGACTGCTACACATGCGTAGTTTATGCAAACACTGCAGTTCGATTACCTTTTTTCACACACACGCTTTCTTACTGCCTCACTTACTAGCTGCTGAAGGACCTTACACTACGCATTTTAGTCAGGTTAGCCTTGAGTTCCAGTGGTGTCATTACAGACATCTTGTCACCAGGCAACAGTTTGCATTTAGTCCATCTTCAAGCCATTTGCCTGTTCGCCCTTTGCTCAGCCACATTAATGGAAAACCCACACTAGGGCTGACCTCTGGTCTAAGAGGAACTGGAGTGCTATTTGTACAGAAGCCGATGGACAGAAACCTTAGAGATTGCCCTTCGGAAGGGGAAAATTGCATAGCCAAAGGCAAGCCTCAGAAGAACAATAAGCATTTTTTTTTTTTTTTTTTAATTTTTTTGTTTTAAATGAGGTAGCAAGAGAAGTTTAGTGAAGCTGAAGAGCTTGGAAGGCAGTCTTTTTTGCACAACTACAAGAAATTTACTACAGGGAAGAGAACCACAGACTTTGTCTAAGTTGCTGTGTGAACTAGAGCAGCATGTGGGTTAGACTAGCGCCGTAAGAATTGGACACCTGAACGAGGAAGAATCTCTTCTGCAGCAGCTAGCGTCTCTTCTGCCTACTGTCAGCACGCATGAGTGACAGTCAAGAGATCAGAAACTGGATCACAGTCCTTCAGCTAGCAAATGACATACTGATTTACAGTTCAGAGACAGTGGTCCCAGACTTAATTACTTATTGTAGGAGGTTCTTCCAGTCAGATTGGCCATCCAATAGTAGCACTTGTGTATCCTTTCAATACCAGGTTGACTGTGATCCAACTGATCACCTGTGTGCCCTTCCTGAGGATCTATTAGCTTATTAGTAGCAAATGAATCTACTTTCATCCTACAGCACTAGCTACTTGTAGAGTTAAACAATTTGCAAATGCTTTAGTGATATTTTGTTTGGGGGAAAAGCAGTAGCAGCAGTGTAGTAAACATAGGAAAGAAAAAAACTCATGCAGAATCCTTAGACTTAGTCCTCCAGACTTAAAGATGGAAAACAAGAATCAACTTTCACCTTTTCCTTTATTGCATCAACCTGCAAAGGAATTCAGAAGGTGCAGCTTAGAAAAATCAAATTCCATATTTAGCATATAAAAGGTAGAAACAAAAGCGTCAGGGAAGAAATAATTAAGGTACAAGCGAGTAAAAACAAAGATACACCAGAAGTATCTGCTTTAGAAAGGCAGCTCTTCTTGTTGCTAGATCTTACAGCATTGACTTCATCAGCTACACTACAGTTATATCCTAATCCTTTAGCAGATGATGAAATTTTAATCTTTAAGAATCCTACTCCAAGACTACCACTCTGAAGAGAGGCCTAGTATCAGCTTGGTACATCAGGCATATCTGACAAGAATGCTATTGCTTAGATAGCTCCCCACCTCCCCCAAAATACAGCATTTAAGGACAGAAAACTGCTATAGGACTACAGAGTAGTCCTGCCTTTAGAAGTGACAGCCAGGCAAATCTAGACAAACAGGCACCTAGTCTTCATTGACTGAAGCACTGAGTTAAGCTCTTACTTCTCATAGGAGGAGTTTTAATCATTAAGGAATTCACAACATTTCACTGGAAGCTACCCTAAAAGCTTCAGCTGGGCAAATCTTGCTAGTGACAGTTGGTATGTAACTCCAGCCTGGTTCAGGTCTGTCAGCATTATTAAGTACTCTCCCCATCCTAAGTGACTTCACACAAAAGCTGAGTCATAATTAGTGTCATTAAGTATCAGAGCCACATTTTAGGTTAAATGCACAGCAGACTGAGTTAACTTCAGATCTAGCTATAAAGCTTTTTTAGTATACAGTCTAGAATTTAGTTAGCACTTGATCCCAGCTGGGATCCCTGACTGACACGGCGTGTAAAAAGCCTGAATCCTGGAACTACTTTAAGACACTGCCCATGGTCAGGCAAATACTACTGATGTAGGTTCTGTAACTGGTAGATAGGGTGGAGCCTGAAAGTGTTTCAGTCTCTTAGAGGGCGAAGTCTCTCCCCAGATGGACTGAAAAGTAAGTGTGGACATGGACAGACAGACATTTGACAAAGCCCACATCAATGTTAGTAGCAAGCAGACAGTCTCAAGGCATACACCAGTGACTAACAAGCTGTCAGTGTTGGAGAAGCACCTGCTCTTACCTTGGTCAAGTATTCCTTCATGACCTGAATGAAGTATGGCATGGCAAAGTCCATGATGTTGTGCCTCCACGCTGTTTCCAAGACAACATCCGGCCTCAGGAGATCGTAGCAGGTGAAGAGACAAGCACCAAAGCATTCTCGCTTGTTCTCCTGCAAGAACCACTGCAACAACTCTTCTGCCAACTCGGTATCTTTGGATTCTGAAGCGTACTGCATCGCATCCTACAACAGGAGAGAGCCTGTTCAGCCTCAGGTGCCATCGCACAGTCATTGCCAGATGTGGTATTTCACTAAGCTGCAATCTATTGCTGACATTAGCAGAGAGGAGGCATTCTATGACTAGTTTCCAAGAAATCTGTCTGTCTGCTGCCACACTGAAGCAAGATCTGCCAGATTAGCAGCAGGCACCACCTAGTCGCATCCAAAAAGATGCAGCTGTACCAGAAAGTCATGGGTCTCCAAACAAGCCAAGTGTGCTAAGCCAGACCTGTGGAGTAGTCTTACCTTGTACAGTCTGTCTTTCTTACAGAGTTCTACACTCTGTTTCCAGCGATTGTTTCCTTTGAAGAGATACGCAGCAATTCTTCGGAACTCTATTAGTTCATGTTTCTCCAAACGTTGAGCAAGAGAAATGTTGTCAAAGTTGTCATAAGCATCTATAGAAGTCCTAAGAGCCTGAGTTAAGCAGAAAGAAGTTATTCACACCTCAAGTACAACTGCATTCATAAAGATGCAAACATTTTCCATACATCTTCATTCTGTGTTCCTACTTCTAGGAGAATAAAGTATTCTAGCTAGACCTGCAGAGAGATCTACTTTTTTTGGTTTTTGAGAAACTGGTGTTTGACACACATGGAGTTTAGGGTATTCCAGTTAGTATTTTTCAGCTGTGATTGCTGAGGTTAAGAGTGTCTGAATACCAGACAGCTGATCTCCAAGAACAGCAGAACAGCTAGACACTGTAACTGTTTGCCCTTTCTGCGACTTCTTTCCTTAGCACCCGCTGTTTGCCTTCAATAAAAGCTGATCTGTCACACTCCTAATGAAGTAGCACTCTGTCCCCAATAGAAGTGACCCAAGCAGCTCCCAGAAAGCCACTAACAGTTCTCCACTTCATCCTTGGCTAGTCACCTCTAGTTCAGTTTGAAGAGGCAAAAACAGGTACTTAAGGAAAGCAAGTTAACAGCAAGCAGGCAAGATCTACTGAAAACAAGCAAGAAACCTGTGTTTCTAGACTTTAAACACACAGCCGGACTATTAGGTTAATACTGACATAGAAGCCAGCTTAAATACGGCTTTGAAATTCAGGAATAGCTGCTTTATTATGAAGCATATACAACATGCGAGTCGATACCCGTTCCAGATATTACCATTTCAAGACAAGACATACCTGGTAGTCTTCTTCAATAATGAAGAGGTTGTTCAGGGACTCATTCACTGATTTGTTGTTGTGATTCTGGACAGAGCGCAAGTAAGGCTTAACCAGTGGTAGCTGTTTAACCTTCAAGGAATCAAGTAGATAAATTTAAGTCAAGATAACTTTTTGTAGAGGTCTCCTAGCATCCTCCCTGTGAGGCAGCAAAGTAGCTAAGCATCTTAAAATACTACTACAGCTAAATGCTTTTCCAACTGCAACTTTTTCTTTGATCTGGATAGTAGGAAAATTACCTTTGTGAAGAAGGTGACAGCACGAGTGTGGTCAAGCCGAGGGGACAACACCATCAGCAGATCATTGAGCAACAGAGGTTTAAATTCCAAATAGAATTGAATTGCCTTGTAATACAGCTCCACATTGGCCACCTAGAGATGAGTAAGGATGCACATTCAGAGCAGAAGCGTGATTGTAGAGGAATCCAAATGAAAGACAGAAACAACCTTAGGTATTCCAGCACAACTGAGCCACCCATCCAAGACTCATTCTTGTCTCTAGAAATCTCTTTAGTTACTGTAGTTGACTTGCTTTGAAATTATGTGGCAATGTCAAGAACTTTGAATTTTAAACAGGTTACTAGTGAAGGAAAAAAACTGAAGTGTACCATAGCAAGAAATTTACCTCCTTTCACTAAGAAAGTAATACCTTAGTGATGATATCTTTGAACTGGCCTTCTTTCCAAGCATCTGTTGGGTGATTCATCATTGTGATTATGGCATTATCATATTCTTCATACTTATCATACAAGAACACCAGTTCAGCCCAGAGATGGGCTTGTTCTGCAGCTCTCAGAACCTAAGTAAAAGGCATATTAGAAATTCCAGTTAACATATATTGCTATCAGTGTAAACCAGTGCTCGAAGCTTTAGTGCTGTTAATAATCTCAAGAGCTGCTACTGCAAAAGCCAGGATACAGACAATCCTGACAGCTGCATTTTAAGTTCAAATTTAAAGACCTCAGACTTTCACCTTGGGGATGTTGACCCTGGACCAGAACAGCTCCAAGTGCTCCCTCATCTTCTGTGGCTTGAATTTGGAGTAGAGAATTGCTAGCTCTGTAAACATCCCCATGTGTGCTCGCTCAAGTCCAAGTGCTGCTTCCAACATAGTTATCAGCTCTTCAAAGTAGCCACGATCCTAAGAGATACAGACGGTTAGAAATGTCTCGCATTAGGAACCAACCTGACTATTTTGGACAGGGTTGCCATGAAAAAATTTAGACTTTGACTGTACAACAGGAATCAGCTTAATTACCTGGTAATAGTTAATTAGCTCTTCCAACTCATCAGCATGCACCACAATATGCAGTCCACACATCTGGGCCAGGCGGAACTCTTTTCCATCAACACAAGCAAAGCAAACCTGGAATTGACAATTGCATTATTGCTTATAACCAAAGCTTCTGAAGAGGCTACAGCTTTGAAGTCCCTTAACTTACACAGTCTGTGAGTTTACCTCTTTCCATGTGCGAGTGCTGTTTGCTTTCCGAGCACCATCCACAGCTGCCTGGTATTCACCTAGGTGAACTAACGTTGAGGCCAAACGGCCAAAGTTGGACACATTGTTATACAACAGCTTAGCTGCTTCATACATCTTTTCATCGTAACAGCGATCGCCAACCTACAGGAGAGCATAACTAGGTTATTCTTGCAGCTTTTCAGTGAAGGCCTTACATAGAACGTGTAGCTTTCAAGCCATTATCAAAACAGAAATGCCTTTGAAGTCCAAGATCTATCTGCATATCCAAAGAGACAGAAATCCCAACACCTCTCTGGTTAGCAAGGCTTAAGGAGCCTGCAGCTGTGATTCAGCAAAACTGAAACTCGGTCTCACTCACTTGCTGGATATGTGCATTGTTGGGTCCATTGATAAACTCCTCTAGCTCTGCTAGACGGTTTGTTTTAGCGAGAGCAAAGATTAATTCCGTTTCCACATATGACTCCCGGGCCTTCTTGCGTGCCATCTGGAGATACTTCACCAGTTCTTCCCAGTTTCCTATGAAACAGAGCTCAGAACGCTTACTTCCCGCCACTGAGGACACTTCTGCTTAAGCTATACTACCAACTCACCCTAGTTTGACATAAATATTTCTACAGCTCTTCCCCAACAATCAAGACTAGCCTTCATACTGCATATGCGACATCACATTAATAAAGTCACCTTACAAGGGGCCTATCTAAAACTCCGGTATTTAACTTCATGCAAAGACCTCCTTCGTAGCACCTGCTCTGACAGAAGTCTCCAGCCAGCTAGAGGCAGTAGTCACGAGACCACTGATTATCTGCAAATGGCATACACTATTTTCTCCCATTCTTGTTTAGGGCAGTCTTTGAAGGACCAGATTCCTCTACTTTCATCATGATATGGGTTTGGCAGAACTGCAGTTTGAGCAACAGACCATGCAAAAGAGGTGAACACCATCAAAGATTTAAATAAAACTTAATCATACCACTGGCATTGGCAGCTTGAACAACTTCCATGTACGAGGAAGGATCATCTGCTTTAATATATGAGTCAATTGCTTCCTTTACCATCCCTTTCTGAAGCTGTGCCTTAGCCAGCTGACTCCACACAGCAGGCTCATTGCAGCGTTCAGCAAATTCATACGCCCGATCCAGGTTTCCAATGTGCTCTATTAATACCTAAAGAAAGGGTTACCATGATCAGCCACTATCTATAAAGGTCAGTTTTACAAGACAGTGAGTTGTCATTTATGTTAGTTCTCCAATGGATCCAACAGCTGTTTTTAAAATAAGGACTACTTTATACAACCCACACAGCGTAAGTGATTTTATGCTTACAAAGTTTCACTTACTAGAGGGTTCAACACACAATGCTTGTTCTACTTCATAAGACAATATGCTGAGTAGCTTTAGTTGCTTTGGTAATTGGTGTTTAGTACTGAAGTCACAAGTTAACAGCGAAGTTCTCGCGTGAGGATGCACGTCACAAGGAGTTGTTACAGAGTGAGATTTTAGCTACCTGTACAGCTGATGTGTTGACATCAAACTTCCTGAAGATAGCAAAAGCCTCCTCGAAAAGCTCATTGCTGATAGCTATATTGGCTATGTCTGGAGCATCATAGTTATCCAGGCGATTGATGTATTCCATGACACGGGTGCGATCAGCCTTAATAGCTGTAAGAATGAGAAGGTTCTGCAGATTCCTAAATGGAGAAAGAAAGTATTAGTACATATCAAGTAACAATCAAGAAAGTCACCCTCCCCTCTAGACAAAGTATTAGTTTATTTGCTGTTCCACATTACACCAATTTAACACCTGCACCAGGTACCACTTCAAGTTTCCTGTGACTTAGTTTTGACTTTACACACCTGTGCTCACTGAACACAGAGTTATCAAGAACTATCTTCTCCAGCAGTTCAATAAGCTCATTAGGAAGATCTGCAGTCATGAAGGCCTTCACAGTAACAGAGACTTCCTCAGGGTCCTGTGTCTCTGACAGTGCAGTCTGTACAACCTATAGCCAGAGTCAGGGCATTGACAAATCAGTTAAGTCAGGTACTAGCAAGTCAAGTTAGGACAGTAAAGGCTTTTCATGCTTTGTCGGTTATACCTGGTCAATTAGCGGTCTTCTGTAAGGGTTGCTTTCCAGTAGCACGCTGGCCCACAGTTCAGGGTCTTTACGGCGAACTAAGTAGCGGGAAAGACTTTTGAAGAGGGAGTTCTCATTGCACACCTAGGGAAAGGCAAAGTTTATTCAGAGTGAAGTCACAGCTATTGAACCTACAATGGATGAGCTAATTGTGTTGCAGCATCAAATAACCCTGCCTGAGATGCAGACTAGAAATCTCAGGCTTTGATACTTCCATTAGCCTCCCGTTCTAGGATGTCCAGGGGAGTCTCCCATTTCTCATTAAGTTGCAGAAGCAGATTAAACATTACAAGTGAGCAGTTCCTAGCTTATAACTTCTTAGGAAATAAATGCTTTTGTCAGTCATAAACCTGACTACCTATCCCACGATACTCAGGTTCAAACTTAACCCACGAGTCAGCTGCCTTGGCATACATACATTAATGAGTTCCAAATCGCACTGTCCACGCTCATAAGCCACACAGGCCAGGTGAGGGTCCCTCTTCTCACAGTACTTGCCAACAACGCGACTATCATAATAAGGATTCTCACGCAGGAATCTTTCTGGGTTGTTGTTGCTATCAATATATATTTTGGCCAGTGCATTGTGAGTTGCAGGCTCCTCACAACCCTCGTGAATTCTTGCTTCCAGCCAGGGCAGAAGCAGTTTCAGCCTAGAAGAAAGCAGTTTTCACATTAGAGAGGTTGAGTGAATAAGAAAGTATCCACTTGCATGGTTCCTTCACTACAGAAATCAGCTTCAGCGTGGGATACGAGTCACCAACTAAGCCAGAGTTACAGTACTCCATTTTGACCTGTGTTCTGGTTCATTATTGTAATGGTGTAACTTTCTGACACTATGAAGAACATCACATGACATGGACTCTCATCATCTGGAGGCTGCTTAAGCAAGGTCCCCACATTAGCCAAGAACCAAAGTGGACTTTTGCTGCTGGCTCACCCAATGGCACCTTGTTACGTCGGTCCCAGCTTTAGCTACGTAATGAGAGTACGCATTGATGGATGAGCAGTATGACCACAAACAGTCTGTCAGTGCTAAGAGAATTGTCAAAGTTTAATACCTGTTTCTTTTCTCAACTTCTGCAACAAGCTCATCAGTCGAAAATTGACCTCTCACTACAAGGATAAGGTTCTTTATCACATCTTCAGAGCAATCCACATCAAGCAGGCCCCCAATAACAACAGGCAGACGGCTTGGATTCACCTAAACAGAATCATTTAAAGAAGTCAGCATGTTGTCATGCAGTATAGGCAAGTCAATACCTCTCCCTAGAAGCACACATGAAGGCTGCTTGCTAAGATTGACCTCAACTTCCTGCCTTTACTCCCCAGCCTCCTGAGACTCTGGACAAGCTTGAAGGTCAATTCTGGAGTCAGCAGGGGCTCACAATACAGTTCAGTGGCTCATTCATGCTCAGTCCCCATAGGGAAAGTTCCTGAGCAAGCCAATTTATCCCTGCTGGAAGCATAAAGAAGAACTTCCTCCCCCTAAAATGCTGGATGTTAAAATTACCCTAAGAACTCCAAAGTTATTCTACTAAGCTTTCCTCCTTCAAGAGACACATTAGCAAGGGTTACCGCTCAGCCTGACTGAAGAATAAATACATGATCTGACTCGCATAATGGCTAACTTACTAGATGCCACTAATAGGTACTTAAATGTTAGTCTCAAAGTATGAGGCTGTTTGCAGCATACTTACAAACTTAATGCCTATAGTTGCATATAATACTAGAAAGACTGATCAGTGTGACTCATCAAAGCCAAGCAACAAATTGCAACTTACCTTCTGTACATAGATCTCAATATATTTTTGGAGATTATTTCTATACAAGTACAGCACCAAGTCGTGGACAAAGTCAAAGCGATCACATACAATGATGAGTGGCAACTGGTCAGTGAGTTTAGCTTCCTATAAAGAGAAGAGCTTCAGTAATTTGGTTTTGTTCTCCAGCTTAAGCAAATACAGTCACTTAAACTGTTAAACCAGCTGAATTTGGAAAGCCAAAGTTGAACTGCCAACCAAATAATGACAGCTTATTGTTCAACTCATTGTTTGCAATATGTAGCAAGTAGAAGGTACTCACACCCACTTCAGGGCCTACAGCAAGCAGCTTTCTGAAGTTTAACCCTGCTCCTTTGCACGGCAGAGTCTACAAAGTTTTCCAACACAGTACAACTATTACAAGCCTCAGCTATAGATAGCATTTTTAGTTGCCATTGGTGTTTGGTGTGCCGGATTAGCACTCTGGGATTTCAAAAGGTATTTAACCAAGACTGGATTAAGTTGCAGTTCATAATGTAAAAACTTATATATACAGAATTGACTTTCAGTACCATGTGTCTTGTGAAACCTTCTAAATGTGGATTTAGAAAACAGTAAGAATCAAGCTAGTAGCAGTACTACCTTAATTGCTAATCAGATTAGTTATCTAAAAGCGTTCCAACTTTCAGCATAAGATTACAATGATTACAGTACAGAAGCTTAGTCTATGTGACAGACAGTATTCCGGATGCGTATTTCAGATCATTTATTCTAACATGCACATCCCAGAATACAATCCTACATATAGATTACACTTAAGGACTTTACACAGGGAGGCCTGTACTGGCAGATTTACCTGGTACATGTCCTGCACATTCCAGACATGGAACAGCACAAAAAACAATAGCTTTCATCAGGAATTTGACAGCTTGATAACTTCTCTTAGGTGGCTTGATCAATCTACATACCTCACAGCTCGGTGACACCAGGTTATTTTTATAGAATTCTCATTTGAAGAGTTTTGTCATCTTCAGATATGATCAGCAAAATCTAAGACTACGGTATGTAACTGACAAACACGAAGGCAGGAAACGTTCCCAGATAAAATTTTCCCCTCCCACACTGTTTCTCAGACATTTCTAGCAGCGTTACATTTGTCAATAAGCTCAGCACTAACAACCAGCTACTGAATCTGAACTTGGAGCACATCATCATCTTCCACTCTTCAGAAACGTTTCAGGAACGCTCCGAATCCTAGCAGGAACAGACAGTCAGCATGTATTTACACTGACTGGAATATCCTAGCAGAGCTAAACTGCAGTTCACCTGGCTGAAACTTCAGTAAGCGTGTACAAGCAAGACGAGTGGGATAGATTAACCCTGAACTCTGAAAGCGTTTATGGAATTGACACTATTCATTGTTTGTTTCTGTAGTTGCTCAGTTCAAGCTGATTACACTGTACGTAAGCACTAAGTTATGAACTCATTTGGTATTATGGTTGTTCTCAACCTTCAAGTTACCCATTTCCTACTTTACAGCAGATATCTGTAACAAGTTCTAGATGAGATGGTGCTATTATTACAGTTTAAGAGTTCAAGCCAGGCTAACCTCACCAACAGCAGCGAGGAAATGATCTGCAGAGTCTCCATTTTTTAGCCATTGTTCCAGGCTCAGACTCTATTAGGAGGTACCGCCACCATGCAGTTTAAGAGGACAGATGTATCCTTAAGTGCAAAGGTTAAGATTCATCTGTATTTTCAGAGAGCTGCCTCATTTCACTGGTGACACACGCCATGTTTTATCAGAACCGCAGACAGGCCAGACAGTCCAGCGCCATCCAAACATTACCTTGAGGAAGTTTTTAACACGTTCTGGATCATAGCAGTTACTTTCCCTGCAGATTCTTTCCACTTCTTTAATTTGTCCTGTCTTGCATGCAGCTTGAATATACTTGAAGTGCACATCTGGGTCCTGGCTGAAGTTTACAATAGAGCCCAGGAAATAAAACAAACCTCGAGGGAAATAGTCAACACGTTATTCCGCTAAAGCACTCGAGCTGGATCAATATTAGCTTTTAGGCAAGCCTTCCAAGCTATGATTAGATGAAAATTTGCATCTGAATACTGCAGAAGTTTAAAAAGACCTTTAAAAAAAGATTCAAGCATTGCAATTGTTTTACAAAGACCAGACTATCCTAGCTGAGTTAAGCCTGCTGTTGCTCCCCACGTATTACATAACTAGCCTGTCATATGCAACTTTGATAACTACTCATGTATTGCCATAGGTCAGCTTTGTTAAAACATCCAGTATGTGCCTTCCATACACCCCCTACACAGGAGCAAGGAAAAAAGCCAGCAGCTTCTTCAGTTAATTTCTTGGGTGGGCTACAGCTTCAAGCTTTTTGGTAGCATTTCAGAAAACTGAAGTATGCAACACAATGTTGGCCCCCTCCCTTAATGGGGGAACTTTAAGGTTTAGGTCAGGTTTCGAGACAGCTTTGAGGCCTAAGTACTTAAGCTCAATATGGCTTCCTAGATTTCAGCAGAGAGACAGTCCTTCACATACAACATATGATGAGGTGAGCACTAGCTCCTTTTGCTAGAGGCAAAAGCATGAACTTACCTTCAAAGCTCTTGAAGGACTCAAACAGCTCAATAAGAGACTGTGTTGACAGTTGTTCATGGTATTTTGAAGCTACCTGGACACAGATCTGCAGGTTCTGACGAATGTTAGCAGACAACATAGCACGCAGACACTCCAGAGAGTCTTCTACTGACAAGGAACCAAAATAATTCACTAACCACTGCAAAGACACATAAGCCATTTTAGAGCCAAGTAGAACACGCTACACGCTGAAGTCAAATGTTGAAAGCAATCATTAACGGCCTGGCTCTTGCTAGATTCAGGATATTTGATCTCATACCTCAGGATTGAGAAGGTGAGTGTGAACTACCGCACGCTTGATGTCATACAAGTCTGTGAAGTGTTCAAGTGCTCTCTGTAGCAACCCAGCTTTCTCACAGAGCTGAGCTATGTGAGCCCGGTCATAATGAGTAAACATTTGGTTTCCCAGGATAGCATCTGCAACCTAGAAGGAACATTGAAAAGTTTCATTTGGTTCGTAACACCATCACTGGCATTTGATATAGACCACAATGCAGTGGCTAGGTTAGCTACAGACAAGCTTGCTCCAATGTAACTCTGAAAGCATACCTGAGGTGCATGCATGAGGTTCATCTCAAGTAAACGTGTTTGCAGGGGACCTTCTGAGGGACGATTATTCTTCAGTGCATCCAGCAAGAAGGCTGTGCATTGCTGGATTAAATTGTATTCCATAAAGACATCCACAATCTGAAAAAAAAAGTTAGGCTTCCAGTTACAAGCTAAAAGCATATTAAAACAAAGTAGTATCAAGTGCAGCTTCCAAAGCTAAACCATTTAGCCTGGCACTGCACCAAGCCATCGTCCAGCGTTCTCAAAACTAGGCAAGAAACAACATTGTTCCGGTAAGGTAAATCCAAACTCGTAGTTCAAAATCTTTCTCTGACAGCTTCTTTCACCAATTTAAGGCCTCGAAGTTAACATTTTGTAGCAATAAAATTAAATTATTTACTTGTGTTATGTCTGCAAGAGGCTCTTCATCTTGAACAAGCATTTGTGCAAACTGCTGTCCTTGATCAGGGCTGATTCTCATTACATTCCTCAGCAAAAAAATCCAGTCTGGAGTATATCCAACCTGAAGAGATAACAAGAAGTAATAACTCAGCAAGTGCAAACGCCTTGTTAAATACAGAGCTCAGTAAAAGCTACTGTCAGTAGCTTACACAACCCAGTCAGGATTTCCTCATTTGGAAAAGGCTACATAGGGAAGCATGAAGGGATACGTGTGTGAAGTCTAGCAGTAATTATTCATAACAAAACCTTAGGCCAAAGCAGGTACTACACAGGCTCTCAGATTCCCCCACAATTACTTTAAATACAGGACAGATATGGCAATTTAACTTCCTCTCACCTTCTTAGCATACAAAACAATCTTCTGGACTTGTCCTGTTTCAGCAAAACACTGGATGACTTTGTTTGGAACGTTGGCTCTCAGATAGACACTAAGCGCTAGTGTAGGATCTACAGATTTCACAAGGTCTCCCAGCTCCTCTGAGCACTCCAGCTGTTTGAAGATATAAATATAGTCAGTCCCCCCTGACAGTGCCAAGCTGAAATGCATTACTACCTTCTTCCTCATTTGTCTTCCGTTTGAACTTCTCAAAAAAAAAAAAAAAGTAAGGCCCAGCGTGATAGCATTATCAGAGTCTTTCAGCAGTGATCTAGTGGGCTCTGTTCCTTACGCTGCTCTACAGGAGCCAGAAACACATTTGTAGAGCTAAAAAGAATTAGGTGATACGTCGTACCAGCATGATTCTCCACCTAATTACAGAAATGTAACCACAGCTCAAAGCAAGTCAGTATCAAAAGAAGGTCTGGGAAAGAACAGCAGCAGCTCAGCAGCTTTCCATACCAAGTTCACCCTGCTGTGATTTCAAGCGGAGTGAGCAAAGCTCTTAAAATATTTGACCAATTCTCTCGCAGTAATATGGGCCATAGTTACAGGCAGAGTGAACACCTATTGCTTAACTGTTTGATCACACTTGCACATCCATGAGTCGCCCAGTTGAGTTTTCCTTGGAGCAGGGGGAGGAGGGAAGGCTGCCAGGCAGTTGTGCGCCTCCAGGACTCTAAAGCTATCTACCCCAAATTTACCTTATCTTCTTTTAACCATTTTTCCAAGAGTTGTTTGCGTCCCTGCTGAAGCACTGGTCGGCAGAGTTCCAGCGACTCGTACTTATTCAGCTGCCCTTGGTCAAGCAGAATGCCGAAGTATTGGAGTAAAGGAGAAGTCTGTCCCGGCTGAGCTGGAACACTCTGGAACCGGCGTATGGTATCTGGAGTACGCAGGATTCCCTGCCAGAAATAGAGATGCACTTTAGTTTTCTGTTCTGCTATTGTGGCTTGGCAAGAGTTTCTCCAGAAAGCTGAAGTTAGAAATGCTTGCTACAGCGACATTATGTTTTGCCAGCCCAGAATAAGTCAGAAGCAGTATAGTTGAACATCAGCTCTGGCATTGCTGTTGAAAAGTTTTGCAGAAGATGTGCAATGGTAGCCTACGAGACTTGTTTCAGTAGTGACAAAGATTTCAGTGCAGAGGACTGTCCTACATCATAAAGACACCCTTGTCCTTGCAAGCAAGTTCCTCTCATCTGAATTTAGTATGATCTTTGCTCTTAGTCTGTCCTTTTTGTCCTGTTTCTAGATGCAGCCCCAGCTAGAAGCTGACATTTCAGAGACTTATTTAATCACTGGAGCAGTAAAGATAAGTACGAGAAACATTAAGCCTCACAGCCATTACTTCATCATTTATTCCTCTCCCCCTCTGTGGGCTTCATGCAAGCTTTAAGATCTTCCAGCATATGATCAGTACTCTCGCCAAATAGCATACGGGTTCTTCACAGGTACGTTAAGTACTACATTAGGACAGGAGCAGTAATAAGATTCTGGTCTTGCCACTTACAAAATTCAGCGAGCTTTTCTGAAGGAAGAACCTTAAGCCAGTAGAGTTCAGTACTGTTCTGAGTATCAGTCTATTACCTTTGGGGCATTAGCTGCCACTTTTGCTGCCTCCGAATAGTTCCCTTGCGCAAACAGCGCATTGAATTTTCTGGCAAAGAGTTCCTCAGCACCTGCCAGGTTGTTGCGGACAGCCATTCGTAAAGCTAGGTCAGGATTCTGCAGCACGTTTGTGATATAGGGAATAATATTCTCTTCTTCCACACACACTGAGAGCACCTGAATAAATGATCAGGGAAAACTTTCAGTTAGTCCAAATACAAGAAGTGAGCCAAGGGCTAAGCTAACCTCTAAAAGGAAAGCCATGGCGTACACAGAAAGTTTTTTCATCCCTTGATAACTGCGGAGTCTTGCCATTTTATTTAAGAAACAGACCCCTGGTTAGAAAGAACCTCTACCTTCTAATTACTGCTTCAAGGCAGATGATTAACAGTCCGTTTAAAGGGAGGTATTTACAACGGTCAGAAACACAGGGGTATAAGTACTATCTTTTTATAACCTTTACTCAGTGTCTTAAGTAACCACTCCTAGAGGATAAACTAGGAACAAGTCTGCTCTGCATTACCCATGCTCAACAAGCAATGCCATCTGAAATCGATTCAGCCTAAAGGCATAGCTGTACAATGTTAGTAGACTGGTTTAGACTAGTTAAGTTAGATGTCTATGGAGATACAGTAGCAAATTTTCTTTGGGGCTCAGAACACTGTCAGACATCAGATGTTCTGAACAGAGTTCAAAGTTAAATATATTTAAGACTGCCATCAGCATATGCCCTGCAAGAGGATACAATCTGCCCCTAGAGAGCCATGTTCTAGTTTCACCCTCAACAGTACAACAGTGTTCAGATCCACTGACTGCCACAGCAAAACCCCCAACATCACGCAACCAGAACCTGAATTGTAGAACAAACTAGGGGTGAGACAAGCTGCACTCCTGTTCAACTATCTGATACTACCGTATTCCTCCTCCCATTATTGTGTTTCGCTAATTTCTGGAAACTTTTGGACATTGATACGAAGACTACAGTGTATCACTAAGGGCCAGTGGGATCAACTAAACAAACTGTTTCCAGGCCAAGCTTCCTTACTTGTCCCTTTCTGTTTACACCAATAATTCCAGCTGTTGCTTCGTGCTGCGCAGTAACAAATATGGTCTCTCCACTGATCCTGTTCATGTAGATACAGGTGCCAGTTTCCAGGTCATACAAGTGGATATAGCCATATTTTGTTATGAGAAACACCACATCATGCTTGTCACTGATCTGCAAAACAGGAATAGATTAATCAAATGTGGTACTGGATAAAACGAGTATGTGCTTTTAAGAGTCAGCAGATAGCTGTGCCATTCCAGGACAACTAGAACTGCTGTTGTATTTTTACTTAAAATTTGAGTACTTGAGCACTATCACAGTAAAACGATGTTTTAAGAGCTTGAAAAAGACAGTTAAATATACATGGATATTTCTTCTATAAATAAGAACATGCTGCCTTTGAACACTGCTTCAGTCTCCACCTTTACTTTAACACTACTGAAGCAGGAGCAGAGATCACAGCAGTTTAGTGCCAAGCCTCAGGTCGATACATTGACTACCTGTCTTCCAGTGCCCTGCCACAGTGTCACGTCCACCGAGAGAAGCTACAGCCTTGTTCTTGCGCTCTTGTTTGTGGCTGTCTTACCTGCATGGCAACAGGAAAGTCATTTTGTGCTTCAGGAGGGAAGAAGACATCCACTGCTTTCTTTGGAAACGGCTGATTCCCAGTCGGTGGTGTGCCAACTTCAATGATGTGCAACTGTGCAATAGATAAGATTAGTCTGTTAGCTCTTGTATTTCATTTTTGTAACAATAGATTCAACAATGAAGATATGGCAATTCTTTTGCTGCCGAGCCTTAACCCCAAGCTTATGGAAAGATAAACTTACATCAGTCTTCCTAAACATTTTCACTAGCTAAAGGCGTGGCGTACTGTATTCATGTAGCACGGACAAGGGAAACAGTGAAGCATCATCTTTAGTTACCCCTAGCTACTTAGAAATTTAAGGATTCAGTTAGGTCACTTTATACACACTCTTTCAACTTTGTTCACATTCTGCAGAGACAGTTCTGATGTTTCTCTGAATCTAGCTTTGGTTTTACTTTGTTTTAGTTGTCAAAGTAGCATAATTCCAGTGTTAGCACTAGACCACTAGTTAGCCTTGTAACATTAGTGTTTAATTTTTTTCATCCAATAATTTGGAAATACATTAAGACTGATACTGGGCATCAGCATCAAAGAAAGATTACAACAGCTTTTCTCTTAAGCTTAGCCTGTGAAGCTGAGTCACGTGTTTCAAGCAGCTAATTAGGCTGGTCATGACATGCCACTTCACTTCGTGACTCGAAGCAGACACCTGCTACGTCAGGTAGTTCCTGCTGTGGAACTCTTTATGCACTAGTCTTCATATACATTAAATATATAGCACCCAGACTGACATACAGTCCTTCACTTTTTTCCTAAAGGCAACTTTGTGTATTAAACCACTTGTTTTCCTGGAAGCAGATAACCAGGGTGAGTTATTAAATATTGCAGTATATTTAGAACCAAGTCTTACCTTACCCCCAGCTTGCCCTCTTACTGCAAAACAGAAGAGAGTGGATTCTTCAGCATTTCCTTCCATCTTGAACTGCGCAAAGCTAGCTGCATGTCCCTCAATTGGTTGTGACACTTTTCTATCTACAGAATACAGCTGCATTGCTCCCACAACACGATTTTGCTACACAAGACAGAACAAGAATAACAGGCACTCAGACAGTAATTTAAGTTAGTACTGATAAATATGTTGTCGTATTGAGTTGAAGTACCATGCCATGCTTTCTCTTACAAAGGCATCACTTAAGACTCTTAACCTTGCACTAGCTTTTATACCACTACTGTAAGATTTTCAGTTACACTTAAGTTTGTCATTTGAAGACCAAGACCAGCATTTACATTCCCAACAATGTTTTAGGAAAGAAAACAAACACATCAGTCCTGCTCCTATAGAAGGAGGAAACGAGACAAGCTCTGGGCCTTCGACAGCAGGCCTCCCTAGTGGTAAAGTACCTGTGCAGATATGCCAGTCAGCAGCAGCCACTTCTGCTTCGCATCAGTACGGTAGTTGATGATCTGGCAGCCAGCAAGACTAGAATGGCGATCAAACATTTTCACAGGTTGGGACTCCCCCTCCATACTCCAATGGTAGACTGCATTATCCGTTACAAGGGCAACAGTGTTCAGAGAGATCCACTTCCAGAAGGTGACATCATCTGTCATTGTATGAGCCTTCATTTTGCTCTTCATTTCAATGTTAAATATTTGAAGCGTTTTCCCAGCTACAAAACACAACAGTGTTAGCCAGGTTACAGTTTTGACTTGTTACGTCAAGCACTGGTTAAAAGCAGAATAGCTGCACTACAACATTAAACCCTCCTGACTTCCTTCAAGAAAATGCTGTTATATTCTGGCAGTATCTTCAGTGATCAGCCACTACTTTTAACCAGACCACAGTCCTAGGGCTAATTTTACCAATTTGCCACTACTGAGCAGTCAAACAGATGTGGAATACAACTGGGTAGGAGACAAGAGCTTCAGCTACACAAACAAGTTGTATGATACTTCACATACATCAAAACTAGGTTACAATAATGCTGAGACTCTTGAAAGTTATGAGGAGAGCTACACCAGTGTCATTAAAAACTATGTCCACATCTGTTGTAAGTATAAAACAAGCACAACATGGAACGGTCAAGTTGGCAGAGGGCTTTTGTAATTCAGACTCATTAACCAAAATCCTTAGGTTGCACTAATGGGATACACAGCTACTGGCTGCAAACCAGACTAACAGCAGCTGTGCAAGGAAAGGAATCTAGTGACCAACACAAGCTCTAGCAGAATTACATAGAATGGTGCATACATAGACCCTGAACAGCCACCTGCAGACGTTTCTACCAGTTTTTACAACCCAGTGGCATGTAAGAAAGCATTTCGTCCTGTTGAGAAGATAAGGAAGGTTCTGACCAACTTCTACTACTTTTAGGAGACAGCTATTTAAGCACATGCTAGCGTAGCCCAAGAGGAACCTCAAAGATCGCGTGAAACTAGGTGCAGGTCACAATATCTCCTTCGGTTACCAAGTGTAACTCAGCTTGATAATGTCACAGTGCCATATAGGCAAGTGCCTTCACTCACCAAGGACTAATTTAGTTTGAAGCCACCACTAGTTCAGCTAGTGAGGTAAGATGCAGAGTCAGGAGTTTCTCCAGAGCTTGGAGCAGATTGTCTAACACAGTGTCACTCAGGCTACAGGCTAGCAGTATGCTGCCATATCTAGTGCAGCTGGAGCTTTAGAGTCAAGGGAGATGGCATTCAGGTAACATGTATCCTACATGCTACGCGAGGCATATTAAGTGGCAAAAATCTACACTTAAGTTGAAAGGGTCAGTCCTGTTTATAAAAAGCTTAATATCAAGATCCTGGATTAAGTACACTTCAGGTTCTTGAGGGGATTAATTTTCTGAATCGCAAAGATTCCCTTGTTTGGGGGGTGCATGAAAAACCTCTGAATTTTAGGCTTTCAGTTGCTTAAACATCACTGTTCAGCCATGTGCACCACAGATCTGAGCCATTTTATTCTACTTTTTCTTTTCATAAGACAGGACAGGAACTAGTACAGTCAATTGACATAACTCACCATCTGCACACACAAGAAAGCATTAAAGTTGTGACAAAACAGTAACACAGTATTAAAGTCAAACTTAAGTAACATTGAGTACATATAAATCTTTCCATTAGCAACACATGTGTTTGTAGAGTGACAGTATTTAAAGCTTCTTGGGCCTCTTAGGGAAAGAGATCGACACTTCTGGAGACTCCAGAGGAATGCTTGTTCTCTGTACCGCCAGATACCAAGTTAGCTGACCTTGTGCTTTACTCACCACATAAGTCTTCCCTGCATAGTTTTACTCTTCTTATCACTGACTGATACAATAAATATGCACAAACTGGTGCGCTGGCCTCTTCCAGCAAGGCCAGACTAAGGCCTTCAGGAATATTTCCCCTCCTCCCTAGTCTTCATTTTCCTCTCTGTAACGAGAGGCTTAGTTGATAGACCTTACACCCTCAGGAGATCAGGTCTCACTTCCCTCTAACGCGATTCCAGACTTGAGACTCCAGAAGTATCTTAAAGCCTGCACTTTCCTTCCAACTTTGCTTACAGCTTCTGAGCAGGGATTCTGACTGAAGCAAAAAACTCATCCTAATGATCAGCAAACAGCAGGAAGCCTCAGCTGAAGCTTACTTGCCCAGCTACCTTCAGAAGAACTGAAAATGCATTAAACTTAAGCTCCCATTAAGCTGTGGAAAATTGGTAAGGGACCCTCCCACACAAATTGCCCGAGAGACTTGGGCGAGTCATAAACTAGTCTTACAGAAAGCTCTCCATCCACTTCAAACACTTCTTTATCAGGACTTCCATACCTTTTAATGCAATGACTTTACTGGCAGGGTTCATGATAGCACTGTCAGCTGAAATTGGTCTTCGAATAGGGTTGCTGGGGTCATTCATGTCAATGATCACCACTTGAGCCTGTTCTCCTACTTTCTCTCTTATGCAGATGAATTTGTCAGATTCCATTGTCAGAGTGCTGAACCCGATGTTCGCTGGGTTGATGCCCAGATTTTGGAGCTAGAAAAGAAAAAAGGTTTAGCATTAAGTTACTATCTCAGTATGGCGACAAACAGCTTTTGTGAAAGTTGCAAGCAATACTTGGCTTCACGTATCTTTTTGTGACAACCCACCATGCTATCCAAAAACAGCACGGCACGCCAATTCTTGCTCATCTTCAGTTAGGCCCAGTCATCTTCCTGAAGCAGCCCTGCAGCATTCACGTGCTTGGTACCTTGTCTTCAAGGTCCATTTACAGCTTACTGTTTTTAGAACTCGACTTTTGAGCCACTCACATGGTTTAAGCCACATTGAATTTGCCTGCCCCAGTAGCTGTGTTGCTGCTTCCATACTCACCCTCACCAGCTTTGCTTCCAGAGTCCTAACTTAGTCCATTGAGCTTGGCAGCTACTACTATTTCAAGCTTAGCATCATGTGAGGTGTCTGAGCTTTATCTTTATCCTGATAGAGTTAAAAAAAGCTACCTGTCTAGCAATTAGCCTAGTCCTGTCTGGCAGCAAGGCTGCACACCACGCAGGAGGCTGAGCTAACATATATGAGATGGACACTATGGAAATCAGAAACCGCTCATCCACAGCCATACTTAACACAGAAGATAACCATAAACCACCTTCTTTTCTGCTGAGCCACTGTCTGCTTCTGCAAACCTTTAAACCCGTATCTTTAAATTATATTTCCAGTATAGCATGCAACAACACACAGTTTAGCTAACACCATTGTGTTTGCAACCGGCTAGTGTATTAGAATCAATTTTGTTTCCATACTGACATTTCATTTTTAACCATGGAAATGCAGAACCGTTAGTTCACCTCACATACAGATATCCAGCGCGTGGCTGGATACACCTTAAAAATGCAAGAGCGGTTTTCTACCATTAGAGGAATTCTCATTTCTAATACTTAAGGTATTTTTCTTTCTGGGAGACTGTTTGAACTTCAAGCCCTAGGTCTCCTGAGAAGGGCTAGACCTTCAAAGCTGTTTTAGTCTTATTGTACTAGCTTGAAACAAAACACTAAGCTTTTATCAGCTGTGCTCTGTACAAGCTCTGAGGTGACCACGCCTCGGCCTCTCTGTTCCTGCCTACTTGCAGCTTCTGATAAAGAGGGTTTTTTACTACACTTCCCCTTAGCCCCAGCTTTCAGACAGCACATGCGAGGAACAAGTAAGATCTAAGCTATGGCACACCAAGTTAACACAGCAAGCTTCACAGAAGGCACTTCTACGGATGATCTGTATCACCTAGTGAATCAAGACAGCCAGATCTTGGTAGTTTAAGGTCAAGACGCAAAAGCAAGTCAGTTTTAGCTCCTTGGGTCTGCTGAAGGAGAGAATTGCTAGAAGATGATTCAGCTTTTGTGGATGGTTCTCTGGTCATTCTGCATTTAAGCTCTTTGTCCTAAAGGGCACTATTGAAAAAGAAGATTTCACCACTTGAAGCCCTTCGGTCAGGTTCAAACAATACTAAAAACACGTTCAGGCTCTTTAATGTTTAAGGACTCATTTTGCAACTAGTTTACAGAGAGTTAACACTGATCTCTTGGTAAATTTAAGGTCTACCCAGCTTTTCTTCTTCGAAAGATTGTAAGAGAGATAACACTGCAGGCAGAACAGATATAAATGTAATTCCTGAAGCTAGGCATCAAGCTAGTTACCATGGCTGACCAGCTGAAGCTGTTTTACCAGGGCAGAACACCTACATTTCCCGAGACTTAACACAGTGAAGTTTCACTCGAACACAGCTCCCTTCATCCACCTGACAATAAAGCCGGGAGACTTTCAGAAGAGAGACAAGTGATTTATCAGCTCTCCCAGCAGAAAACTGTCTTAATGCTATAGCTATTAATTAAAAAAAAAAAAAAAAAAAAAAAAAAAAAAAAAATCAAACCCTACCTCCGTGACAGGTCAGAACTCTTGTCACTCAGATTTAAGTGCATTTTTGAGGTCCAACGCCACAGAACCTGACCACACCTTCTTCAGCAACATGGATTCACTTCGAAGATTTCAGATTTAAGTTCAATCCTCCCTTTCACACCTTTATTTGGGTAGTGTTCTGTAGGCCTGGGACTGGTATTTGTACCTTGGATGGGCAGGGCTACGCGCAACCTGAGCACTCTTCTGCAGGCAGAGAAGGTTTGAAGATGTAAAAGTGTCATCTGGTAGAGCTGGAGAGACTTACTTGCACATGGCATTTCCTTTCGCTAGGGCTGCAAGCTTCACCAATGGAAAATGATTTATCAAGCACTCGATTTCCTTGTTCATTTGGTAGAGGAGGACAGTTTCAGCGTGCCAAGTACTCCACCTGGCAGTAACTCACAGCACTATACTCAAATGGACATTGTTAACAGAACAAATCGAAGAAGCAAGTCCTAGCAGATGGTGGACCTCTTAGGGAGGTCTGGACTTCATCACTGAATCAAAGTTGCTTAGATATTGCAAGACAGATTTATCTTAATCATGACACCTAGCAGACAGCAGTTTGATCATGTCTGAGGTATCCAGCCCTAATCAGTAGTGTGGTCTTTTTTAAACTTAAGACCGTTTCCAAAGGCTAGATATTTCTTTGAAAAGATTTAGATGGGCACTGGAGCTCTGAAGAAAGCTTGGAGCAGCTTTCTGATGGAGGCATGACCATTTGTGAGGTCTTTAAGTACACAAGCTCTTTCTGCTACGATTTCAGCTTTCTTTCTCAACAGCTCCGAGTGGATGAACCAAGCCCGCTCCAAGCACCAAGGCAGGAAGCTGACTCTCATCGTGACAGTCTCTGCATTTGATTACACAAGAGCATCACCAGCCAAGAGTACCGCTCGCTTTGCTCAGCTGAGAAGGCCAATGGTAACTTTTCTTGGCTGCAGTCAGACCTGATGTACAGAATTCTTGAGAGCATAGATCATTCCCGGTGCTATAGGTTATTTCCTTCCCCAAACAGGCTAAAGTTCAGATGAGTGAGGCAGGAGGGTTTATAAACCTCAAAGTAAACAGAGACTAAGATTACTATTAGGGAACATGATCAGCAGGTATTTCTTTGGAGGCTTTCATCAACATTATTCTATGTACAAACTCCTGAGTTTACACTACAACTGAAAGAGTACGAGGGTTTACGGCAGACTTTCCATCCCTTCTCCTCTTACCATAGAAAAAAAAAAACGCCGCACATTTAGGTCTGCTATCTTTCACCAATTCAGGCACAAGTTTAAAAGACAAGGGAAAAAAGAAGGAAACATAAGATACTCCTACATTATACTATAAAAACACTTCCTTGGCTTTCAAGCATATGAAAGCAGAACTTACTAGCTGTGCTTGGGCAACCAATCTACAGTTCCAGTTATACCAACATTTGCTGGAAAGTTCAGTTATACCAGTGTCCTGAAAGCATGTTGAGAAGAAAGTGTTCTGTGAAGTAGCTGCCCCATTAGAGTGGAACCATGGACCAAGTTGCCAGAGACAGCAGCAACTCAGCAGAGATGTTGCCTTGAAGGACTCGTCTAACTCATGGTTCGATACTTCAGTCAACTGCAGGCTGTACTGAGCCACCAAATTCTATGGCAACATTTATCTGAACAGGGTTGAGGGGTGAATCATTGTAACATGGTAAGTGAAAGTCTGATTAGTAAAATCGTTTTTGTATGGAAGATAATTGAAGCACCTTCTTGGTAACTTACCCAGAGAAGTTGCCATATTACATGCACATTTGACATCAAACTGAATGGCAAAACTGCTGACAAGAGCCTCTTTGTTGACCCCTTCCTGGAACATTCGCTTTCTTGTGACAGTTTGCTTAGCTGTCAAATAATTTCTCCTTGCCTACAAGGAAGGGCACGGAAGTGCTGAGCGTGCATTTCACCTCGCCTCTCATACTCAACAGGATGTAACCACTGTTCTCGCAGCCACAAGCAGCTGCTTAGTCTGTGCTCAGAGACTCTTTATCTACACGCAGCTAGAACTCACGTAGCTGGGAAATGCCAATCAACAGAAAAATTCCCAGTCTTTTGAGGCGCGCAGAGCTGCTTGACATGCAGTGAATCACGTTAGCTCTGTCGCAAAGCCACGCTTCACTAGGCTTTGATTGAACAAGGTAGGCACCAGGCTTACATTTCAACCGCTCCTTTGGTTCCATACATGAGACTCAGCAAAGCAAACTTCAGTGTCAGAAAAGATTTATATCTGTGCTGATCTGTTAGAGCTACTGACTGCAGCTCTGTAACACGAGAGTCCCACAACCAGTCAGTAGCTCCAAAGTACTTCACGTTTACCAGCACAAGGTAAGAGTTAGAGCTGGCGACAGGCTAGGAAGTTATGTTTTCAACAGATAAGAGACCTCTATAGGATTTAAAGGCTCTTCTATTTCTATATCCTTCCTATTTTCTGCCTCACCCTTGATAGGCAGAGGTAGCCATCCGGTCTCAGCAGCCACAGACGCTGCGCAACTGCTTCAGTTGCAAGCCACAGCTGAGACTGTACCTGCTGAAACTCGAGTCTGGAACTGCCATCTCTTATCTTTGGTGAAGTCACCACAGTCCCAGCACAAAGTGCTAACGAGCACCACCACCAAGACAAGCAGCCCTGTCAACTTCAGTATCTGCTCTCTGCCAAGAGAAACAGCTTATGAACTGCTTAACTAATTGTTCCTATCCAATTAGTAGACACACACACACACACTCCGCAAGCCATTTCGATTCGTCACAGCATTCTTTGTTACAGATTTTTCCCTCTATAAGAATACTCCAAGCTCACTGGTTTTAGGAATTCAGATGCACTAAGAAGCAGGGGGCAAGAACCCCACCAAAACAGTGTTAGGCACAACAGTCCTGTCTAATTCCTGACTTAAAATACCAACAAAAGACCTAACTGCTTCAAACTACTGCTGTTATAGGAGAGATTCAGTGTTTTAGGATATATTAAACTGTCTCACTGCCAGCACAATACATGGAAGCATTTTGTTGATTTGTCATTGCTTGAGTGAAGTAGTAAATGTGTAAGTTTTATCATACGATGCCTCAGCCATCCAGTTTTATTCAGTTAGCTCTTTGGCATAGCTAGGCTGATTCTGAGAGCCATCCAAGTACCACCACACTTGAACAGCACAGCTGCCATTCAGGTTGGCTCCACCAATGACCAATACATACAAGAATTCCTTTCCTAGTTCAAAAGAGTAGTTCTGTCTCAGCATCAAGGGCACAGCCTGAGCTGACAGTTTTCTGTACTGCCTAGACAAGTCTACAAAATAATTTTTAATATATTTAGGTTCAGAGGAGTATTTATTAATGCCTTCAGTCACACCAGTACAGCAGTGTGCCTAGTCCAAGTTCAGTTTTTAAGTATTTTAGAATAGTGTGGCTAAATTAATTGGCAGTTACAGTTCATCACCTCCTAACAACTAGCTCCTTCTGGTTCCTTCTCATCCACCAGGAACTCGTAGCCTCAGAAAAGCTCCATGCACCTAAGACAGCAAGCAGTTGTGTTTTACTTTCACCCCCAAGTACACTGAGGCACCAGGTCAGGGAACCCCTAAAACCTGCATACGAGCAACCAGATTTGCAATCATTCGACATACCGAACCCTGATCTCCCTCTACATGCCCACGGGACTGCTTCCTCATGGCTGCTTTCAAAAAAAAAGTAGCAGCACTATAAAGTTTTATAACGTGAGTGCGGTAGCTTTGATAGCACAGGAATCAAGTTTCTCTCACTGAAGACTCCCAAGGAAAGAGTTTCTCCACAATGTGTTGTTGACGTTCTTTTGCGGCAAGGCAGGCACCTACACTAGACTATACACAGATAACATCCTACATATTTGCGACTACTGAGATTTCAGAGCCATGTCATGGGACTCAAACAAACAACACCTGAAGCCTGACTACTATCTTGTTTTTAGACTTCACTTCGTAACTATCCAGAAAGCTTACTTAGCCCTAGTAAGCTAACTGCTTGCCCAGACTAGATCTTTAGCTCAAACTGCGGGTACAAAGCACGCGGTACTGGGTACCCAAGAGACAAGGCATTCAGGAGCACAACACTGCAGGGCTTCTGGAGCCTTTCACTCTTCATTCCCACATCACCTAGCCAAGATGCCAACAGCAGATCATGCCAGCATGCCTGGAGTACGGCAATGCAGAGTGCAACTGGGCTGAAGCTGAAGATCATACAAGCTTGGCAGTCACTTGACCATTTTCTGACCTGCAGCAGCAGATCCATGGAGAACTAGTACCATACTACACATAGTGCTGAATGCCAATCTTCCACATTAATTAAAAGCAACTTCCAAGAATAGCCTCACAAGAGCTTTCCCATTCATCTCCATCACCTGCCTTTTCATGAATAGGGCTCCAGTTGGGTACCTTGCCTTTCCTTAAGCATCAACTGCAGACTTGCAAGTGTTGCACAAGACCTGTGTTACAAGTTTCCTGGACAATGTAGGTCAGGCACAGTTCAAGAAATTGTGTTATTGAGTGCATGGGGACCTCCTATGAACCGCCTGGAATACGCCAAAGCAGCTCTGGGTAGCAAAAATTTCACAGTATCAATGTTTCTGCTCTCAAAATTTACTCCAACAGCAAGTCAGAAGTTTCAGCATGAAAACAGTGCCCCCGAGAATTCAAGTTCCTCTGAATTTTTTCAATGAAATAGAAAGAGGAAGTTCAGCAGGTACAGCAAACTGAAGTGCTGTGGGCAAGAGCCACGTGCGTGCAGGCTCAGAAGGCCGGACACACAGTCTTACAAAAGACCAGCTCCTGTGTGCAGTTGTAAAAGACACTGCTTAAGCCAGCACTCTACATTAAATAGGAACAGGTGAAAAAAGCACAAATAAAAAATAGAAATAAATAGATAAGTCAGTCTTTCATCAGAACAGCCACGTTCGACAACAGTGCTGGCCCGAAACTATCAGGACTCGTGGTGTGACAGATGAGTTTCATTACGTAAGAGTACTCATGTCATTAGAGACCTGGCAGCAGGGCACACACAAGGTTTCTATCTTAAATAATGTATCATAGACGCATTTCCACAATACTTTATTAAGAGCTGGGCTACCCAGAGGGATGAGTTTCACCTGAGCATACAGAACCTTCTCAACACCCAGTTCCAGGCTGTGGCACTACCAGGAGGGAACACGCTCAGAGCTGAAGCTCTGGCCAACTCAGGAGCTTCTCCTCTCAGCATTGCTTGCTAAAGAACAGTCCAGGGGTACACCCAAGCTACAAATTCTGGCCTGATTTTCACCTGATATTGAAGTAAAATTATCCAATGCTCAACAGTTAACTAGCTAGATAAAAACCAATCATGGCAGCATTTTTAAAAATCTAAAGATAATGCTACAGACAGTGGTAATCTACACAGCAAAATAAGTATTTTGCATTTGTTCTTTTAACAAGGTGGTTATCAATGAAATTATTTCCATTTGGGTTAGAAAAGTGTCACTACAAACCCTGCAGAACCATCACAAACCACACACAGATGCTGACACCACAGGAAAGCAGGGCTACAGACAGCCTGCTAGAAGCCAGAAGACCCTGCCTAGGTTATCGATATAACTTTTATTATACAAGTTCTCCCCAAAAAATGCTCCTCAGCAGCAAAGCCAAGCTTAATCCCACCCCAGCTACAGCAACTCAGGACGAGCAGCATGGCTCGTAGCACTTCACCCTACAGGCCTGTCAGATAGCAAGTGCACGCTGCACAACTGTACTACCGCTTCCAGACCCTTCCCTGCGCGCCGGCTTCACCCGCAGACACGAAAGGCGCGTGGTTATTTCAGCAGGTAACTGCGCTTTCCTGCAGCGGAGCGATTTTAGAATGCGTTACCAGAGCATTTAGAAGGCCACGCTAAAAAAAAATCTAAAGGCCATCACTTGGAAATAATCTCTTATCATGGGGTTAGGGTTTGATGAGACCCAGACCCGGTCTGTCAGAGGCCAACAGACACCGGACCTGCCACCCCGTGCCTGCGCTGCCACAGCCGCACCGCCCGCAGCAGCTTTCACGCTTCACTGCAATACATCGTTCTTCTTCGCAGAAGATGACGTTACAAGTCAGAATATCAATAAAATGATTTAATACACCCTTATGAGTATAACAAGTCCTAGCCTCATTTAAAAGAAAAATTAACCATTAAGCAATAGACGCAAACAACTCGGCCTCCTAACGAATCCACCCCCTCCCCGCAGACCCTGGGCTGCGGCAGGGCTCCCCGCTCGCCCTGCCCGCAGCAGACGGGCTCCCTCCGTGGGGGCACCGAGGGCCCGCCCGCACCCCCCCTCCATCCCCGCAGGTGCCGGCGCGGGCAGGCCGCCCGCCTCGCCCACACCAGCGGGGCCAAACGCGCTCCGCCGCCAGACCCGCATCCCGGGCCCCGCCGCCTGCCCAGCGCACGGAGCGGCCCCACGGCGCCCCGGCCCGTCCCCTCAGGCCCGGGCCCGGTGGAAGGTGCCCTTCGGGGCGGCGCGGCGGGCGCTGCCCGAGCTCGACAGCGGCAAGGCCGGCGGGCGGAGGGGCCCGGGCCGCCGCACGGCCCTCACGGAGGGCCCCGCTGCCTCCCGCCCAGACACCGTCCCCGGGCGCCTCAGCGCTCGCTCGCTCCTCCCGGCCCAGCCTCCCCCGGCCCCTCCGCGCCCACCTGGAGATGCTCCTGGAAGCGGATCGGCAGGATCTGGGCCATGGCGGCGGCGGGCTGGGGCTCCAGTCCGAGGCCGGACCGGAGCGGCACCTCAGCGGGGTCCGGGCGGCGCGGGGAAGCGGGACCGCAATGGCGGAACGGGCCAGCGAGCGGGTAGAGCCGCGGCGATCCGGAAGCTGCCCCCGCCGGCGGAAGGATACCGCCGCGGAAGGAAGAGGTTTGCCCTCATCTGCCGGGACCCGCCTTAACTGCGCCGGCCGCGCGGAAGGATCCCGCGCCGCGCATCCAATGGGAGCGGCGGAGGGATCCCGCACCGGAAGGGACTATTTCGTACCGCCTCACTCCTCCCTCCCCGGCCTTTTTTTTTGCCACATCATGCGACCGGGGGTGCGGCTGCGTCACTTCCGCTCCGCGCTCACCGCCCCGGCGGGTCACGGGGAGGGGGCAGCGCGGCCGGGCAAGGTGACTCGCCGGGGGGGGGGGGGCCGGGGGGCCGTTGCCTTGGAGACCGGGGAGGCGGGGGGGCAGCCCCGGGCCCAGCCGCAGCCGCCGTCGGTCTCCCGAGCCCGGCAGCTCCCGGGGCCGCCGGCGAGGGCCCTGCCCGGCCCCCCCACACCGTTCCCCTCCCCAGTTCAGCAGCCGTCCCTCCGACCCCCCACTAACAACTCCCAGTCAAAACACCCAGATGAAGCCAAGCCGGGAAGGGCCGTAGCCCGGCACCGGCCTCCTCCCTTCCCCAGAATCAGGAGCCGCATCCAACGTCCCTAGCAGCCCCCGGGGCTCCGGGGATGCTCCCCAGGGCCCTTCCCCCCTCACACCGTTAATAAGTACGGTAACGCAGCGAAACTTTAAATCTCCTCCTGTGTTCATTAACTCGCAGCGCGCCTCCGGCCCGCAGAAAGAGGTAGAACCGAACTCTCTCAGGGTGCTTCACAGAGCGGCTGCCGTCACGCACGGCCACCCCGGCAGCCGCTTTGCTCCGCTCCTTCCTTGTTTTGCAATCTCATGGTCGTTTCCTCGTACCATTTTTGCCTTGTATTAAATTCACAAGTTCAAACCTCTCAGAAGCCCTGGAACACGAGGGGAATAAAACCTCTCTCCTTGCTGCTAAAAATAAAATTTAAAAAAGCATCAGGATGTGCGGAGCGAGGTGCAGCCCCAAGCGGAAGCAGGCACGCTGCTGCTCTCAGACCTGGCGTGTGGTGCAGACGGCGTCTGACTTGCAAGTGGCTACGACACTGCAAATATAAATCAAACAGCAGGAATTCGTGGGCTTTTGCAAAATCCAGACTACAGGTTTACTCAAGAAAAAGCGGTGGCTCCTCAAAAGCGGAGTCTGAGCAACAGTGTTAAAGAGCAAAACCCCTTTCCCCCTGCGCCCAGGACGAAGGGCCCAGCGCAGGGGGGATGGTAAACGTGCCGCAGGATCACAGCCAGTAACGGCTGGGTTGGCGCCTTCCCTCCGGGAGCAGACGGGCGTCCCTCGCGCTGCCGTTTCTGTGCTCTGTCGGCGCAGAACGGGGCAGGCGGCAGCAACGCTGCTGCCCGTAGGCACTCTGCAGCCAAAACGCTGCAGGCAGCGCTGCTCACTCCCGCCCTTGCCCTCGACAGCGACGGTGCTGCTCGAGTTCAGCCTCCTCCAGCCTCGCAGGTCAACTGGCAACGGAGAAGTCACACTGCCTTCCCCAGGTCTGGCAAGCACGCAGACCAGCCTCAGCCCTTCCCTTTAACAGGGACAATCACAGAAAGAGGGACAGCTACCAGACCTTCTACCTTCTTTATGAAGAATACTATTATCACGTTCCCCAGAAGAGAATCCCAAGGTTCTGAGCGCTTACGAGCAGGTAGTCTGTGCAGTACGGAGGTGGAGCGCTTCACATTTCATACCCAGTGCTAAGGCTTCCTTACACCATCGCTTTAACAGCCTTCGCCAGTCACCTGAAAACCAACTGCAAGCGACGCACAGTGCAAAGAACTGAGTCATTTTTCATACACTAAGTTCTTCCAGTTGTCTTATATGAAATGTTACTCACTGAAAGTGAAAAATAGCAAAAAAGCCAAGCTCCATACTGGAGCACTGGAACATTTTAGGATTATTAAGGTGACAGAAGGGGATTATCTCTTTACTGAGATGGAAACAAACTTTACGATGACAAAGCATCACAGCTCTTTGCTTTTTATATACTTGAGGAAAAAAGCTAGTATTTCCTCTTGTGTTCTTTCTACACATTTGAAACAGTCATTCTTCAGACCGAAATACATACATTTTACAAATAACAGCCACCAAATTCACAAAAACAGCCCATTAGGCAGCAGGCCTGCTGACGGACAGCAGGATGCAGCCTGGCTGAGTACTGGATTGACTGCTGCTGGATTTTTTTTGCCAAATGGAAAACACACACTGCTAAGTCATCCCTGACAAAAATTATGCATTGTTAGCAAGAATGTGACAACATTTACAAAATACTTTGCATACAAAGACATCTTCACCCAGAAACATCACTGTACATGGTACAGACAATACAGAGCAGAATGCAAGTGGCAAACGTCCTTTTGAATCTCGATCCTGATGGTTCCACCATTAAAAGAGCATTTCCTACACGTTTTCCTGAAGAGTGTATGAGCATGAAGATCATACAATCACAATCATAGAAAGTAAAATGGATAAAAAGTGACAGTTCCACTCCTTTAAAAAAAACCAAACTTTAAGAAAATTTTATTAATGACGGCACTGAGACCTTTCTAAGTCAACTAAATGCCACAGAGCTGGCACCACAGTAAGTATCACGTCTTCACCCATGTTTGAGGCCAGCAACTGTTGCCAGTGACATGGAGCAACAAAATTCAGCTTGGTAACTTTTCCTTGCTGGATGCAGCAAAGGAAGATTGCGTCTGTACGCCTTGGCACTCAAACTTACCACAAAGCAGAAGTTTTCCCTCAATCCAGTTAGTCATGTTGCATTATGCAAACATACTGAGAACAACTGCACCAAACTGCCTTTCCTCACAGTGGGAGCAGGGCGGCTGCCGGTATTACCCCATTTCTTTCAACAGGCCGCTTGAACCCTGTGTTCGTTGCTGCTTTCTCTCAAGGTAGCGAGCTCGGGCATCCAGTATTGCCTGATCATCATTCCTTCTCTCCAGCTTCTTTGCAGAGTTGTCTGTGACGCCTTCTAGGGGGAGGGGAGAGAGAGAGAGAAATATACGCTTCTGTGTAAAAAAAAAAAAAACCAAACCACTGCCAGCATTACAGTTCCTCCTATTTGTAAAATACTCCAAAGCCCCCGTTAGAATCTCAAATGTTTTTCAAGTCCCAGTCAGCCATTTCAATGACTTCCAGCGAGGACAGAATGCACCACAGTGCCAAGGGAAGAAAAGAAGAAAAAAAAAAATAAAAAAAAAAAATCAAGCCTTAACTCCCATGTCAATAGTTGCAGCTGGGCTCATCTCACCCCCAAATATGGATCTTGCTCTTTATTGTAACATACTATGCATCTTCTGTTCTATGCACCCACTTCTCTAAATTACCCATCTCAAACTCAGGTTTAGGCAGGAGAGGGATAGCACTGGGAGCAGGGGAAGAAAAAAAAAAAAAAAGCTTAGAATAAACTATCTTTATAAATTCCTAGAGGTAGGAGGAAGAGGGAGGATAACATAGATAAAGGAACGGGAAAAGACAATACTCCAGATCAGACACCATTAGAAATGCACATTCTCCCACTGAGCTGAGACCTTGGGAGTGCTTCTCCCAGAGGGAAAGAAAAGCAGAAAATATTTTCAGTTTAAAATAATAATTTTTAAAAAATAATTCAAAGACTCCGAGAGCCTAAGTTGTGTGAATGAAGCAGCTACTGCAGCCTGTTCCTAGGGCTCTGGGCTGGGCACCAGATTCTTTGATACGAGGAAGGAGCTTTAATCAGCATTCACTATTGGAATATTTGTAATTATTCTGTCTTGGAGTCAAATAGTAATTCAGCTCACAATGCAGCCTTTTCCTTTCATTGGGCACTAATTAAGCCTTTGTCAGCTATTCAGCCACCTATTTTTATGATGCTCCCAGAAATACAACATCTGTGAAGTCAATATTAATCTCAAATTAATTCACAATTGCCTGATGAAGTCAAAAAGTTAAGGGGGACAAAGAGAACAAACCTCAGCTCCTTGGACTTCAGATGAATACATAAGGCTCCTCTGCATTGTCCAGTAATGCAAATATCCTTTCCAGCAAATTTATAATCAAATCATGTTTTTATCATTTAAAATGGTTGTTTTATACAATAATGCAGGGCAGAAAGACACGCTGGTCTGAGCAGAAGAGTCTACATTTTTTCCATGAAGAGAATCTATATTGCCAGTGCCTGTACTGTATATTAAATTACCATTTGGGAAGGGTCAGCTCAGGAGTAGAGAGGCCCTTTGAATACTTGGCTGCTTTATGAAACCTGCTGACAGAAGAATTCAAAGAACGTCAAGCAGCCAGAGCAGTCAGCAGGCACCAGTTTTAATTCAAACTGACTATTTAAACATATGGCATTAAATTCATTGTCAGAATAAGACATTCACCACGATGTGATACTTCTCCCTCTGTGTTTTTTGTTTGGCATGGTTGGGGGCGGATGTTCTCTCCTGCCCCCCACTATAGGCCTCAGGACAGTATTGTTTTGGGTATCTATGGCTAGACACCCTTTGCAAACTTAAATAATGTTAGACTCAAAATGCTTTTACTCAACTCTGGGTTAAAGTTCTGCTCCTGTCAGCTATGTTAAACCAAAAGCAGGGGGGAGCATGGCAAGAACCAGTAAGCAAACACCACTACGTGCACTGCCGAGGCAGGAAAATATGGATTTCAGACCTGTAGCAAGACAACAAAACAACTAGAGCTGCACATCAAATATGTTACGCACATCCAGATTAACTCCTACTAGTCCAAAATCCGTCCAGTGACACAATAGACACACACATCCACAACAACCAAGAAAACTACACACGCCACAGATACAGACCAGGAATGTGCTTACCATACTGTCTTTTAAGGTCCTCCTTATGTTTCCACTTGGCTATTTCCTCTTCGGTTACTTCTTCCCGTGCCACACTGCTCAGTTCATATGCATCAATTTGATGCAGTCTGGGCAACAAGTCTTTGACCCATTCATAGCGAACAGGACACACTGTCCGGACATAGATCTTGGATGTCACTGTGACATCATGGAAGATGATCCACTCCAGGCGAGTCTCCTCGTTATATAGCTGAAAAATTAAAATATTATTTCAGAACTGATAAAAAAGAAGTTTTATTTCTACAGCACTCTCCATTGGAATATCTCCCAATGCTTTGGATGCAAGAATGAGATACAGCTGACATTACCCTAAATTTTCAGACAGGGAAACCGAGGCATGATGACTTGCTTAAAATTGCCCAGGATATCCAGAGCCAGAGAGAAAGCTCAGTCTGTGTCGTGTTCATTTCATAAGCCAAACATTTCCCAGACATGAAGAAGTGAGGCTCTTCCCTACTCTCAAAATGAACCGTGCTTCTCCTGGCCACAAATTAGCACAAACCGAACCGAAGAGGAAGAGTTTACAGGAACCTGCCTCTTATTCCTTTTATAGATCCTCTGCTACTTTATTAACTGAATTTGCTAACTTACTGTGGATGAAGGATGGATATAGACTATGCTGCCATGTCCATCCATTGTGCAGAATGTCTTGGCTGCAGATCTGAAAGGTTTGTGAAAAAAACAAAATTCATAATGAAACATACTTTGCTGTAATTAGACAGCAACACTAAACAAATCAACGGCAGCACAGAAGAAAATACTCAAATATATAAGCAGAGAAAGCTCCTTCCAGAACTAAACTCTAAAAAACCAATGAGGAATAAAATAGAATCTAATTTATCACAACAATACTGTAGATATAACAACACAATTACAAACAGGGTTTGGAATTGAAGTCTTTGACAGCCATGATAATTGGACATTTCCAAGCCCTTTAGTTTAATGTCTGGAATTACTCATCAGCTTGCAAGTTCTTTTCACAGATACAAAAACTGCTTTTAACAATATATAGCCTTACTATTCTTTTAATATGCAGCTGCATCTTTCAAGACTATGCATAACACCTTTTCCACTCAATTGTCCAATCTTTATTACTTACCTCCTAGCTACATTGATGAAGTATCCTGCACATAGACACCTTCTTAGAATTTCTGTTCTGGAGCCTTCAAATGTCTCTTTAGGGAAGTCTGGCAGCTATGTAAAGAAAAAACAACCTGAATCACGATATTTCCTAACAAAAAAAGTGGCTATATCCCCTCCATCCCATGGATTTTAAACTCTGGGTTTCTAACCCTATGGAAACCGTGAGGAAAAGAGGAAACCCTCTTTCTTGTTTGTTACCACCATCATACCTGCTAGGTACACAAGCTACAGCAAGGATGCTCTAATAAATTTTTAAGTGGATTAGTTTCTATGGGAGAAAGGCAGCAGCCATCTGGCAAAGGCTCAGTAATCCAGTATATGTCTTAAATATACACTTATATAACTCGATCATATATAAAAAAATGTATTTTTTACCTGTTTCAGTTTACTGACTATTTCCCGAAGTTGTTTTTCCACACTAAAAGCAGATTTTAAAGCTCTCCAATGGATCCAGTATTTCTGGCACCAAGCTGAAGGAGACTGGCTGAGAACAGAAATACTTGCATTATAAAGAAGCCCTTTGTAAGCTGAAGGCAGAAAGTTGCCTCTATTTTTTGTTATAGTCGTACAAAGAAGGCAACCTACACAGCCAGATACTTTGTCACTTTAAATAATAGGTGTCTTGATAGAAATTTCAGACCACAATAAGGAATGAATCTGCAATTAGGCATGAGTACACACATGTGCATATACGCAATATATTTAAAAACCGCCAGGAGCTGGGATTTATGAGCAATGCCAAACCACTTACTGTAAGGAATCATTTTATACCTTGCTTTGCACTGTTCAAAAATATTTAAGAGGGTTGCAAAGTCATTGCATCCTCCCACTTGTGAGGAAAGTTCCTGGTGTTGAAGTTCTGCCTCCTTTTGCTTCTGAGGATCACCTGAGGAATTAAGTTATATCTCACTTCAACGAAGTCATTTTTCTTTACTGCTCCTACTTAATTTTCTATTAGTATCTCTCCAAAGTGTGTTTGACAGTCTTGGCTCTTTATTCATATTATTTTTAGATCTGTCTCTCCTCCACAGCTGCATTTACAGTTCTTCCCCCTTCCACTACTGCTGAATGAGAACACGTAGATGCTATTAAAGCCGTGATTAATCTCATCAGTCAGCACTAGAGATGAAGACTTCTAGTCTCTTGGAAAGAAAGGTTCTATGTAGTGCTCTCTCACAATCAACTCTGATGCCGACATGGAAGAGCGACCTTAAACAAACAGCTCACAGGGAGCAAGTAAAAGTTTTGCTCTGGGAGAGAAAACAAAGCTGTTGAAACCACCCCATCTGTTTAACTCAGCTTTTGCCCTAGTACCATAGTAATGCAGACCTTAAAATAAATAAGAGTCTAGAAAAAATGTGGTACATGAGTTTAGCGGGAATTCGCCTTCACTAAATGCTAGGAACTTACTACGCAAAAGCAACATTTCCAATCTTGTTATTTCAAGTTTTAAATACCAAAGAATTTCTTCCCCAGCACAACCCATTCCCCTTAGTAGAGAGGGATATGGCTGCAAAGACCAACACACTGCACTGCTGCTGTACTGCAGACAACGTCAGAAGCTTGCGGGTATCACAATTAACACTGACGAAGTAAGGAGGCCTGTTCGTATACAAACTGCCCATAAGCAAGTTCGTTCACAACGGGACTCTCTGTGTTTGTCTCCTCATGTACGGGGTTGCTGGAGAGTAACAAACGTGTGTGCATTAGCTAGCTGAACAGATAACCAGGGCATACCGCCAGATGGAGGATGGGAAAGCAAAAGCGCATTTGTGGGCATGGGAAAGACCCCCAGAGCAGAATCCTGTACTTATCAGTACTGTCAGCAGTGTCTTTAGCTGTTGCACTAACGGGCACAGTTAATAGACTACAGAGATAACTGGACAAGAGCCAATGAGTGACTAGAAAGGACAAAGGTCTCCCACAAAGACTGTACTACACAACGACCACATGTAGCACAGTGGGGGGGACAGGTCATGGACAGACTGGAGGGGAAAGGAGATCGGAGGGAGGACGTGGGAGACTGAGTTTAGCACTAGTCAGAGCTGCTAGCTTGGAACCACAGCACAATTACATTTTCCATGTAGAAAAACACTGGAAATGGATCTCACGGTAACTTAAAAGGTCTATTTGGTTAAACAGAGTTACTGAACAGAAAAGCCAATCCAGGGGCAACCCCATTCCTTGAAAACAAATGTATCAGTCCCTGTTGTCTGTATCGGTACTTAGACCAGCAGCAAAACATCTGCTGTGGTGTGCTTTGGTTTTCTGGTGGTTTGCTGGCTTTTTTGTGGTGGGGTTGGTTTGGTTCTGGGTTTGTTTCCCTGCCCCTTTTCCGTCCTGTAACACAGCTTTCCCCTTTATGACCTCTCAGCAATCCACTCGCTTACCCATACATTGCTTTACAGCCTTGGGACAAATGCCACCCAATTCCATGCTATTTTGAAGTCTCTGGAATAGCTGTTGTCCCTAGTGTGCAATGTGCCCTGACTCCCAGACCACAGAACGCTGTAAAAGCATACGGGCAAAGCGCCGTTGTATGTTTGTCCTAATCTTACCATTCTTCCCTACAGATCTGCTATAATATACTCTGGGGACAAGGCGTTGCACCTGAGGAATCTTCCTCACGCTGCAACGTAAGGGTTACTTACAGCATTAGTTTAGGGTAAATATTTATGTCTCCCACCAGCGTTGGGCCCATCTAAGGAGACCACCTTGCTCCCTGGTAGAGGAGTATCCTTACTCTCAATTAAGGGCTGGTACTACAATTGTTCAAAATACACAATCAGTTCCCACTTTACAACCTTGAGATATATTTATAACATACTGTGGCCTCACAAACTACTGGCACAGAAAACTACTGAGAGCAAAAATCCCTGCAGAGGAAAGCTGCAGAAAAGATCTCCAGCTGAAGCAGTGTGTGCTGCCTAACCATTGCCCAAGATGTCCCGGCCCAAGCAGAATTCCCCGCCCACACAAGGCCGCTCTGGAATCTTCCTACCTGGACGAATGAAGACATTTTCCACAGACAACATGGCTGCTATGGGAAGCAGCAGATCTTCACAGTCAAGAGAAGCAGCTTTTATGACAGCACAGCTCAGGTTGGGAGGGAGGGGAAACTGCACCAAGAATTCACCCAGTCTTGTCACGTGGCCTCTCCTTATCCCAGGAAAAAGATTCAAACACCAGGATCAATGCAACTATGTTTAAATGTAAATCGGAACATGCACACACAGTGCCATCCACCACATACAGATAAAGAACATGGAAGAAGCATTGTCCTCTGGACTGTTCCAACACCACAGTCTGTGTGTGCCCAGATAGGTGCTGGAGATGTGAAGCAAGCGTCATTAGCAGAAGAACATCTTGCTTTTCTCCAGTTTGCTTATGTCTGCCTCACGCCAGGCAAAGCCAGCTTTCTAAAGGTATCAGATGCTTAAGATTTTTTTTTTTTTTTGGCAAGAAGAATTCCTGGAAGCTTAGGATAAGATCTCGCTTCCTGTCTTGTTCTTGGATAGGCTTCACAGCTAATGCCTAAGCACCTTTGTCACAACAGTCTGGGATCTGCTATCAGAAGCTACAGCATGGAGGGTTGAGATAATTTGTCTGAGGTCACTCAGCAACTACAGGACAATGTGGAGAAGTTAATCTGAATCTCTCAAGTCCTAAACCATGCTCTAAACCTAATTTTACAGAAAGTATATTAAAACCCAGTAGTTAACTTTCTGGTCTAATGAGGAAACTTATTCTGCTGCTGGGGGAAGTCTTTAAAGTCCATACGAGCAACTCACTAACACCAGTTAAACCATCAGATTTTAAATTCCTGCAGTGACTACATTCCTTTATTTTTTACCTGTCAATAGCATCACACTGGTAAAGTTCCTTGAGAGCTTCTAAAATATGCCTTTCTTCAGGGCGGTCCAAATAGGGAAATCTGTAGTAAAAAATGAAGTAAAAAAAATCCTCACTGTTCAGACACAGTATAGCTTTGTTAGCTTTCATACTTAATAAAATACTTTTGTAACCTTCCAGTACAGGTTTCTGATGGAAGTACACACACGCGTCTTCAGTATATGGGTGTGTTACTACAAGAACAGCCTCAAGCTGAAGAATTACAATGACAAATCCCAGCATGGCACACACAGAGATATACTGTATTTTCTGCACATGTACAATCCTAAAATTAAACAATTGCACAGAGATGAAGCTTGTGGGATTTAAACATCAGTATTTTAAAAGAACAATATGAACTAAATTTTGGAGAGAAGGAGCCAGTTTTGGCAGAACCTCAAACTGAAATTGAGCTCAAGATCGAATCCGGCATTAAAGGAGAACAGCAGAAAAGCTGACTGTATCGAAGTGTCACAGTTGGCCGGGGACCTAATCCTGCCTCCTGCCAAAGGGAAGCTGGTGCCTCGCTGCCTCGCTCAGACTCAGGAAGAAAATGACAATCCCCCTTACTCCATGGAGGCTACCTTATGACATCATGCACAGCAAGGCACTTCAAGGTCAGGATCACAGATGTCAGACTGGTTCTCTTGATCTCGGGGACCGTGTGATCAGGCATGCACTGCTCCCAGAATTCTCTGCTGTACAGCCGATAGCTTTTTCCAGCTGATGTCCTGCCAGCTCGGCCAGCTCGCTGCCTTGCTTCGCTCCTTCCAAAACAGAAAGGCAGGGAAAAAAAACCAAACTCTTGATCCCTTCTGTTATTATCCAAAGCAGCACACTGTCATTATGATAAATGATAGCAATTTCTGTGCTTGTAGATGGAAGATATATTATACTGTGCAGCAACTGAGAAATCCAGCTCTACACGAACTAGCAGAATGAAGAAGCATTTCTGTGCGAGGGAAGATTTTTTTAAGCTTCTCTGAATCAGGCTGTTGTATTCAGCAAACACAAGATGACACGTGAGCCACCGTTGAGACTACAGACAATGCATTGTCAATTGCTTCTTAATGCCTGTAACTTACAGGAAATTGTATGTCCTGAACCACTTTTTATTTAGCAGCAAATGAAATGGCTTTAAATTACAGAGCCACAAAGCCGCACACACACACATCCCTTTTGTTTTTTTTTAAAGATCAACCAATACACAGTACTGTCAGAGCTACTCCCAGAAACACTAAGCACATGACCTTTTGAAAAACTTACTTTGAAATGGGAACCACCTCCAGTATGTCCAAGCCAACTCGGGGGTTATGATTCAACTGCTTCACAAATCCACTATCTACTACGTATCTGAAAAAGATTCATACTCAGTCAGAGAAGAAAACAGAGGTCTCAGCAGACAGACAGGTAACTGCCACAGGCATGGGATCAGAGCAAGAGCACACCTGCCCTACAGTCGCTGCAAACCAGTGGCTGCACTTTGCTGGTCAGCTGCAGCCCTGCAACGGTTCAGTCTACAGGATGTTACAGATAATACCTCAATGGAGCTGAGATTTGATCTCAAATTAGGGTCAGACAATATTAGTCATCTGTAAGACTAAATAACAGTATCAAGGAGTTTTTTTTATTCACTACACACTCAAAAAAAAAAGGCAACAAGTAATTATTACACAGGTACAGTAGCAGAAGGAAGTCAGATGCCTTTTTCCAGATCCAGTAGAACTTTCTGAATTCTTCCCTCTGTTACAGCTTTTACGAAGGATAGGAAACGATACCTGACTCCCTCAATCGTCAGAGATGTTGCAGCAATGTTTGTGGACACCACACATTTTCTAACGCCAGTGGGAGCTGGCAAAAATATGCTTTTCTGTTGATCTAAAATGAAAGGTAGTCAGGTCAGACAATCGGTTATGTCACAATGCTCTGATTTAAACCACATCTCTAACACTGTGCAAACTTACTTACATGCTTAGAAAAAGTAATTTGAATGAAATTAGAAAGTGAATCACATAACAGCCTAAAATAGAGATTCGGTATTACTTTAGCATATGTCACAAATCAGAGAATGTCTTCTTTATTGCTTGCATATTCAAGAAGATTGTGAGATCAACAGAGGCCAACTCTCGTGGATGTTTCCTAACCCAGAGGCAGGACAAACAAACAAGATGTCTGCTCTTAACAGAATCTTCATGAAGGATTTGAAGGGTTTTAACAAACAGAGCAAGTGAAGGCGAGTATGCAGAAATTCAGTTAAAACCCCACGTTTCCAGCAAATCCTCTTTTAATATGTAACAAAGGAGCATATGCAGTTTCTATTCATTCATTTGTCTTTCCAAGGAACAAAAAAGGGAACTGGAAATTCAACTCTCCCCTGAAATTTTCCCTTTTAAGTTATTATACTTCAAAAATATCAAGATATCTTTAAGGAAAATTCTCTATTGTGTATTCAAAAATATTCAAATACAATGGCCTCTAAGAAACTATCACAAAAAAAAAAAAATCACTTTCAGTCAGAAATTGAACCCCTATCACAGAGTAAGGAAGAAGCTATGCAACTTTTCATTTTGCTCTATCAAGCAGGTAAAAATTTTGCTCCCCGTCTGCAAATCATTACCAGTTCTTTCCTCTCAGCAGCATTTCCAGATGGAAACTGCTGTCCTGCTCTTCTGAACACTCATTCATCCTCCTGGCATTCTACATACTGCACCCACACATTTAAACATTGCACTCAAGTTCATCTCAAGATACAGCGCCTGTGTTCAGTAAAGGTCAACGGGCCTTTGTTCTTAACTCTTTGAAACTAACTCTGGTACCGCTGCCAAATAAAACACTGACTCATTCTGATAACCTTACACTTTTCTATGTTGTGTAACACCGTACTACTATCTTCCCTTACAGGCCTACTCTCACCACCAGTAACCTAGCAGCAGTATCTTTTCCATATAGAATACAACGTGAGGGCCCAATAAGACATCTGAACTTTCAGTTACACAGCATTCCCTTCCTAAGCTGGAGACCTTGATGCCACGCAAAGCCATTTCCAGTCAATATGAATTTTAACTGGAGGCTTCTGTGCCACTACAGAGAAAGCTGATGTTTTCTCAGTTTATGAACACCACAAAAAACCCCACAGTGCTACAGTACTGCAACACATGGGTTAAAGAATGCCATTTTTTCCAATCACAACAGAAATATTTGATTAGGGTGCTGTTTATAACAACTCTTGCAGTTAACATTTACGTGAATTAAGTTCCACATGACATTATATGCTCTTACCTGTCGACATTGACCCATACAATGGTAAGATAAGCAGGCCTTCAACCGACCGATCATGTACTTCATACCGGTAATCAATAGATTCTGCTTTCTTGAAAAGTAAATCACAAGCTCTTTCTATCTCAATTTGACCTAATAAAACACACAAGAGCATTTAAGTGATCTATGTAGCTACAATGCTGCCTTCCTAGTTTGCAACATCTGTACACAAGACCATTTTGCCAAGAGTCACCAACACCATCACAAGGAAGAAGTAATATTTATAAGAGTTAGTTTAGGAGGTGACATCCAGTCTTTCCACAGTGCCTCTCACCAATGCTTTTCCCCAAAATATGACTGCATAGGTGCCTGGGCCCAAACCACTGATGTAGGGTTTTGCAGCTAAAGATATTCTCCCTTCCTGAATTAACAACAAAATAAAACATGCAGACTTGACAAACAGAGTAAATTTGGCACAGGAAGAAAAAAGCATATGCAAAATTTTAAGTTAATGCTTTTCTTATCTGATCTCATAGGCATGGATATACCTAAACACGCTCCGAAAACTATCACTTCGCAGGACTAGGTGCGTCAACCTGCAGCTTTCCCTTCTCTACTTCCTGTTCTGGGACAAACCAGACAGTCCTTGGAAAGACAGACCACTTTGCTGGCAATGCCACGATTCACCTGGAATAACCACCAGGTGTTGAAAGAAAAAAACTCACCTGTCAGAAAAACCAAGATGTCGCCTTCTGGTTCATTTAAGTGGATATCCAATGTCACTTTTACAGCCTGAAACAAACAACAAACAAGACAGTAACAGCTGGAATCTCACTTGCTCTTTCTGAAACTCTTAGTACTAACTAATTCTTCCCTACATCCTGCAGAGATGCTAAGAACACAGCAACACAGCAGCTAATCGTGGTGTTTCACAGACGATAATCATACCAAAAACAAGGGACACAATACAGAAACAAAGTAAAACACACCCGACCTCTGTAACATACGCAGAGCTGCCTACGTTCCTTGGGCTGAGCAGGTTGCAGAATATCTCCTTGACGGGATGACTTCTTCCTGGAATATGCAGCACTGAGCAGTTTCCAAAGAACTCCGAGAGCTTGTCGACCTCCAGGGTGGCTGACATCACCACCACTTTCATGGCCATCTTCCTCTCTGGCGGTTTCTTCTGTAGAAATAGTTTCTTCAGCAAACCAAATAAAATATCCTAACGGAAAAACAGAAGCAACTCGTGTCAGTATCCCAGTTTTCTTAGAAGTGCCTGACGAACTTGGAAGCAACTGATTTTATCCCACTGATATAGTGTAGACAGAAACCCACATCTTCGGGGCCTAAGCACTCAGAAGAATGCCTACATTTCCGCTGGTTGTCTTGTAAGCATGCTAATTGGTTTCTAGAATTTTATTAATTTTTTATCAGCTCTTGTCACAGCCCATGAACAGAATCAGTGTAACCTAAAATCCCCTGGTTTTCATTTTTATACTCTCATGGTCAAGTCATTTGCAAGCAGTTACTTCAGACTCATTTTAAAAAGCCACCGCCTTTGTCCAGCGTATGTTGCCCAACTCAGTGTGCACCCTCCTTTGTTGTACAATTTATTGTTATGACTTCAGCAAGCTTATTTTACCTGCAGTGCTCTGGATTAAAAGTCTGTTTGTTTTAGTCAGACACCAGTGATGGAGCAGTAACTTTTTACCTCACCCTAGCTCAAGTACTTGCAATACCCTCAGATGCCCGAGGGCAGAACTGGGATTTAGAAAGCATTTTCTGAACAGGGCTTGTTCAGCCTGGAGAAGAGAAGGCTGAGAAGGGACCTTATAAATGCTTACAAATATCTGAAGGGTGGGTGTCAGGAGGATGGGGCCAAGCTCTTTTCAGTGGTGTCCAGTGATAGGACAAGGGGCAACGGGCACAAACTGAAGCACAGGAAGTTCCGTCTGAATATGAGGAAGAACTTCTTCCCTCTGAGGGTGATGGAGCACTGGCCCAGGCTGCCCAAGGAGGTTGTGGAGTCTCCTTCTCTGGAGATATTCAAGACTTGCCTGGACAAGGTCCTCTACAACCTACTGTAGGTGACCCTGCTTCGGCAGGAGGGTTGGACTAGATGACCCACAGAGGTCCCTTCCAACCCCTACCATTCTGTGATTCACTTTTCCCTAGCTGGACTGGTAGATTGTTTGCTGGACCAGTAGGTTGTTTGACACACAACACAATCTCCTGAGCACCAAGTGACTTGAGCCTCACTTTGCTTGCCACAGAAGGGTCAGGGTCAGAGTGACATTCGATAGCTTTTGGTACTTAGGTCAGTCTAGGCACCTCCATGACCCCAAGAGCCGTAATCTCTTTGCACAGTCATACCCACACCCTAAGAAACATTAGGCCTCAGAGCGAGAGAGATGTTTCAGGGTTTTGTTTGTTTGCATTTTTCTAATGTTAGTATTCTAGAAAGCTTGTATTCACTGTGCTGCCTTCAAACTCCTGGAAATTTTGGAAAAGCATTCAACACCCAGCGCAGTTATAACTGCTTTCAAACACATCAACAGCTACAAAAATTCCAACAGGATTACAGGCCGCATCTTATTGTCAGATTATGCAGCATGTAATAAACAAAGCAGCAATTCTGTGGTCTTAGGACAGCAAAAGGATAAAGCGCATCCACGGGAAGTCAACCAAAATCCTTGGGGATTGTGCAGAAGTGAAGGAAAGGAATAAGCAGACCTCAGTAAAGGAGAAATAATGACCCAAAAGGACAGATGTAAGGTGACACTCACAGTGCTGAGGCTCCGCTCATGGGCTTCATCCAAAATGATGATACTGTACTTGCTGAGAAGGGGGTCTGCCAATATTTGCCTCAATAGGCAGCCATCGGTCATATACTTGATAGCGGTATCCTGAAAGGTTTAATGAGACATTCAGCTGTTGTCCTGGATTTTCAAAGTACAGTAAATAGTTCTACATGTTTGTCCAGAACACACACTGAGGTTGCATCACAGGTGCTTGGCAATGTTTCACTTGTAAAGGGTTCAAAAGAACTTGCTCAAATGAGCTGTGCGACACACGCAACTGCAGCTCACACCGCAGCTGGGACAGAGGGCTCCTCCAGGCTCCGAGACCTTCTGCAAGGCCCCGGGAGAGGCAACAGGGCTGTGTCGCTCCACGGAGAGCTCCACAAACAAAGCACCGAGCGGCAGCCCGCTGACCCCTCCGCACCCCACGACAGCGCCCGCAGGAACGCAGCCCCAAGCCCTACCTCGCTGGTGCAGTCGTCGAAGCGGACCTGGTACCCGACGAGGCTCCCCAGCTCACAGCCCATCTCCTCAGCCACCCGCCGCGCCACCGAGATGGTGGCAACGCGCCGGGGCTGGGTGACACCAATGGCTCCGTGCTTGGCGAGGCCTACGGGAGAGACGGGGAGACCGGGGACCCTGAGCTGCGCCGCCCCGCGCCACTTTACACCCAAGCACCTACACACCATACACGGGGCCGTAGTTTTTGAAGTTTGAAGGGTTTAACCAAGCCGCCGCACACGCACGGGCCCAGCACAGCGCGGGGCTGCGGCCGCCCTGAGGGGGCCGGGGGGCGGCCTGCGTGTGTCTGTGCCCAGGCCGCAGGGCGGGGGGGGGGGGGGGGGCCCTCGGGGGTTCCGCTCCCCTCCCCGGCCGTTACCTGCCTCGAAGAGGTACTGGGGCAGCTGCGTGCTCTTGCCGCTGCCCGTCTCGCCGGTGACGATAAGGAAGGGCCGCTCCCTCACGGCCTCCACCAGGGCCCGCCGCTGCCGGCTGATAGGGAGGGCACGGCCCGCCATGGCGCCCCGTCAGCTACCGCGCGTGCGCGCCCCCCTCACGTGACATCCGCTGTTTGCGCACGCCTACCTGAAGGCCCCGCCTCCTCCTTAAGCCCTGCCTCCTCCTTAAGCCCCGCCTCCTCCTTAAGCCCCGCCCCGCGGTGACACGCGCGCCCCTCAGCCGTCTGCCCCGTGCGCCACCCCGTTTAGCGAAACCCGCTGTTTTTTCCCCCAAATCCGCTGCAGTTTTTCACTTGCTTCTTCCCGAGGGCCGTGGCCAGCGCGGGGGAACCCAGCGGCACCTCCCCCTCCGCCGCCCCCGGGGCTCCCGCAGCGCCTCAGCCCCAGCGGGCCGACCCGCGGGCGGGCGCCGCAGCCGGGGGCTGTCCCGCAGCGGGCGGGGGAAGACAGCCCCGGGAACCCCCGAGCCGCTGAGACTCCCCGGGGGTCCGCCCCGGCCCGGCCGCGCTCCCCCCGCACCCTGGCAACCCGGCGAGGCCTGAAGGGGGCACGCGCGGCCCGCCCAGCGCGTATGCGCGGCGCAGCCCCGGGGCTCCCGCAGCCCTGTGTCACTCCGCAGTCCCTGTGCCCGCCCGCAGCCCCGGGGCTCCCGCAGCCCTGTGTCTGCCCGCAGCCCTTTGCCCGCCCGCAGCCCCCGTGCCGGCCCGCAGCCCCGGAGCTCCCGCATCCCCGGAGCCCGCCTGCATCCCCGGAGTTTCCGCATCCCCGGAGCCGGCCCGCAGCCCCTGTGCCCGCCCGCACCCCCGGTGCCGGCCTGCAGACCCAGAGCCTGCCCGCAGCCGCGGAGCTCCCGCAGCCCCCGTGCCCGTTCAGTTCGTCCCCAAACCGGCAGCGTCAAACCCGGCAGAGGAGCTAGGTCTCTGCCCTTCCCCGCCCGGCAGCAGCGAGCGTTGCGGGAAGCGTCCCACGGTAGTGCCGCGGCCGGGGAGCCGCCCGGCATCACCGCTGCGGGGCTGCGCCTTGGAGGTGTTCGCGACAATCTGACAAAAAAAAATCACAGCGAGACAAATCCCTGCTCAAAGGTCACACGCAGGGTCCGTCAGCTACCGACACATCGTCCGCGTACCAGTCTTCTCTGCGATGCACATATTGCTGCTCTGAGTAACGCCAAGGTGTGTAAACCCTCCATTTCCAGGCTCCTGGAGCAATTCCCTAAAATAATTTCAGAGCTCCTCTATAAGCATGAAGAGAGTCATAGGTTGGGAAAGACCCCTCAGATCATAGAGTCCAAAAGCGTGTCAGTCTAGCAATACGATCACAGAATCACAGAATGGTCGGGGTTGGAAGGGACCTCTGTGGGTCACCCAGCCCAACCCCCTGCCGAAGCAGGGTCACCCAGAGCAGGCTGTAGAGGACCTTGTCCAGGCAGGTCTGGAATATCTCCAGAGAAGGAGACTCCACAGCCTCCCTGGGCAGCCTGGGCCAGGGCTCTGTCACCCTCACAGGGATCGCTACAACCAGTTCGTAGCTCTGTTCACTCTGGTTCATACTGGAGCGTGCCAACACACTCCGTGTTGTTACACCCCGGTACGAACGTGTACCATGTCTGCTCCCTCCCGATCTACTAATGCCATGTTGCCACTGGTGACTCAGTTACTGGTGACCACATACACTGCTTTGTTATTTCTCGTTGGAAACTTCAAACACACCCTCACTACAGTTTTTGCTATACATTTACTAACAATTATTTATTGGTTTTCATAAACACATGTGGATGCACGCACGCTTGCACCTTCTGCTTGATTTTATTTAAATCACATACTGCTCTTGGCAGGCACAGGGTGAGGTTTTTCAGTTTTCTTTTTTTTGTCCTCCCAGCCTGGGAATAGCAGATTTGGTTTTAATCAGCCTCTCTGCAGTCTTGAACTTTGTCCTCCTGGAATACAGTGCCATTCATTTACGGAGTTCCCTCTGTCTAATAAACATTAATGAACCACACTCCACAATTCCCTTGTGATCTTATCTCAGTTTCACAGATGGGGAAAACAGAAACAAATTAAGGGGTCTGCACACACCACAAATCAAAGGCAGAGCTGGGGGAAGCACCCAGTAATCCCAGCACAATTCCTTGCTCCAGTAACTCTGTACAACTGCGTTTCTACCCATGCAGCTGCTGTCAGTGACTGCACGGCTCAGGGCAGCATGGTTACCTTCAGGCTAGCCAGGAAGGCTGAAATCGCTCTTTTCCTAAGGTTTAGCTTTACACAGAACTGCAGATCCTGTGAGGTGACAGAGGGCTGTAGCTCTGCCAGGTTCCTGTACTGAATTATTCCCAAGGATGTCTTTTTTCCCTTCTGAGCAGGGGATATATTTCCTGTTCTGACAAGCAGAGATGTAGCAGGGTACGAGGAATATTCCAGTCCCTACTTGTACACCGCAGGTTTCTCCGTCTTCCCAGAGGAGAGGCCCGAGTTCCTGGGGAATTTTCTTGTCCTTGCTCTGGACAAAGCGGTCCATTCCACGACGAACACAGCATCCCTTGGTGCCTGTGAAGAAAACCACATCTATTAATTACACTGAGCGAGTGAAGACAGATAATTGCCTTGTACCTGGAATCTCTAAGTATCTTCCTTCTAGAAGGAAGATCCCTGAGCTGTAATTTCACGACAGGCAAAGAGAACAAACCAATGTTCCCTACGAGCTGCACTCCTGTCAGAAGACCAGCAGCTTTTCAGACAGCCAGGATTTTCATGGCTCTGGCTGTGAGTCATTATTGAAAAGGTGTTATTCTTAAAACAGAGGATGAGTGCTGTAGAAAGCAGGTGTCAGACACAACAAAAAGCCCAAACCCCTTTCACACCTCCATCTGCTATCTCACAGTGCCTTGCTACAAAACATTTACAAATTGACAAGTTTTATTCCAAATTTTTCTCCGCTTGTTCAAAATTGCTGCTTTTTGAAGCCAGAATCAGACACCTTAGCCTTTCTCCTGCATAATAAATAGATTTTCATTGTAGTTAGCTCCATGGAAAACAAGTTTCTACAGCACAGCCTTCTGCCAGGACAGCCAGGTTACTCGTAACTGCATTCACAGGTTTCTGCTAAAAAAGGCTGAGGAAATAGTGCTGGCAGCGGTCTGCGTTTCTGCTGGCTTAGCTTGTTCTGTTCAGCAGGTAGCAAGGGGCGGCGTATGGCCGCATCCAGGCTAGGAATTGCTCTGCCGGAATAAAACACCGGTATTTCTATGCTGGGAAAGGATTTTCAGCGCCAGTCTACCCTGAGACCACATCTCGGCTGCAACCTTGTGCATGACACAGCCCCTGCAGAAGCTCCTCAGCCAGACCTCGCTCAGCTGCTGGTGGCACGAAGGACGAGAGAACTGCGACAGCAATTCCTCCGTTGGCCCGACGACCCTGCGCAGCTTGCGGGGAAGCCGGTGCCCTTACCCCTTCCTGGGCGAGCTGGCCCCAGGGTGCCGCAGCTTCGACCGCGTGTGGCTGCAGCCACGGGTCTGACCCGCAGAGAACCGCAGCTACACAGCCGGGTCTCTGTGCCCCAGCTGGGCAAGCGATTCTGCACAAACCTCATTGTATTCACCCGGAGAGACCTGGCTTACTCACTGCAAGCCTCAGCTGTTACTCTTCACAGCCTGCTTGCTTTTGTCTTTAAAGCTGGTCTATGAGGGGCCAGCAATTGATTTTGTTCATTTACCACCCTCACGCATACGCCTGCATCACCCTTTTTAAATTTAACTCCAGTGTCAGACCCGCAGCTGTTTCCGAGGCCACGTACAGGAATGATTGCTGCTCCTGCCAGGTGCAAGCATGGGTAAAAAGGTCAGGGGCTGGCGGAGGATTAGGCTTTGGCTCAGCTGTTTGCATTCTCAGGCGGAGCATGGTCCGTGCATCAGTCAGCTCGCACACACGAACCAGACAGGTGAAGAGCTGAACATTGGAAACAATTCAGCGACGCTTGTACAAAGCCACTACCAAAGACGAGCACTCTCTGCGGTTTAAAAAAAGCTGTTACAGCAATCCTCCGAGCAGCCCTTGGATCAGTGAAATTATCTGTACAGAAATAAAAATGCGGAATGGCATGGGAACAGTCTCCCCGGAGACTGGGGTAGGGTAGGCTGAAGAATACCGAAATCTTTAAACGGTGCCTGAGATTTTCTTGTTAAATTGGAACATTTTCCTCCCACGCTCACCTAAGAAGATGAAGGCAGGCAGCTACTTATGGGTATCCACCGACAGCCGAAAGCAGTCAGGGCAAAAAAATCCACCAGGCATGGACCAAACCCATCTCCCCGGATCTCCACCTGAAGTATTTCACCAGTTCAAGGCTTTTTGTACCAGCAGTAACGAAAGCTGATGGCTATTTTAAGACCTTCTCATGCTTGCACTTCTGTTACAACCCATGGGAGGCTTCTAATCTATTTTTGTATATTAGACATCACTTCTCTTCTGACTTTGTTATCAAATGTGCAAAATAATCAATAATTCACTTAGGCTCTACATTCCCATTAGAGCGCACCATGGCTGTGGTTTAAATATATTTCTAAGACTGTAAAATAATCAGACATCCAAAACTATCCTGGAATTGTCCTCTTGTATGTGACAGCACCTCCTACCACCCAAAGTAGTTTTATTTCCCCAACTGTAAAATCCAGGACAAAATACTACTCTCTTGTTCTATATTAAGACTATAGAATAAAAGCAGCTGACTGCTTTCCCAGCCTCTGTCCTCATGGAGGGGAACACGGGGTGAAGAATTAACCCCTGGCACGAGCTTTTCTCATGGTAAGTCATTAAGAAAAGCCAGATCTCCTCGATGCTCTCCCAGAACTAGATGCTGATGAACTGGAGATGCCCGTTGCCTTCCTCCCCTTCCCATAGCCCTCACCACACACTGCAGTTAAAGGCTGACCCGTGATTACAGGGCGATTTCCTTCCACAGCCTTGTTTTGAAGGACCTGAGATTCATACAGCTTAATTGAGAAGAAAAAAGCAGGTATGAAATCCTCCTGTCCCTTACCTCTGATGCTGTCACACCTCCCCAGTCAGCGATAACCTCACCCCTGGCACCCCTCTGGGGTCAGCTCTGGCAGGTGAAGTGACCTGGCCATGGTTACATGTGCTGCAGAGGGTGTTTGAAGCGAGAGATGCCCAAGTGCCACGTCCCAGCGTTAAGAGGTCTGCCTAGAGCTGACTGGCACCAAAGCTCCTGCTCACCAGGGACTCAGCCTCGAGATCCAGGGACAAGGAGATGGGCCTATCAAGCAAACCTCCAAAAAACCCAAGTCACGTCTTTTGTCCGTGAATCTACAGACCGGAGGCTGCATTTTTCACTTTCCTCTTGTCCCTGTGTTTAACCCTTCGGTGTCATCAGCTGTGGGTGTCTGCAGCATCCAGCGACGAGGGCAGAGCACGTGGCAGCCACACATGTCCTGGTAATGACTTAATTTCTTCCACCAGCTCTGGAAAAACAAAAACAAAACCAAATCCCCAGTCCTGCATAATTGTGGCCCTTTTATTCATGGATTTTAAATTGTACTCCTTCATGAATTTTAATGTGCAGTCCATTTTCTTTCCACTAATCCTACATTAGGCTGGAAGCCTTTGTAGACCGAACATTTGCCCTGCTTAGCTCTTTATTCCCTGCAGCATCGTGGCTGCTGTGTCCCCAGGCATCGCCCTTGTCTCTGCCGGTCTGACAGCCAGTATCAACTGACATTAAAGTGTTTTCTTATTAGATACTCTAGTTTGGTGCACCCGTGACAAGAGCAGCAGGCCTGTTGAACAGACACCCTGTGAACCGCAGCTTCTTTATTTTGCCCGTGATTTGCCCATCTATTGGCGTGGGTATTCATTGCACAGTATCTGAGACAACACCTGGCTGTGAATCTTTAATGCTACGCTTCTGTAAATCTCTTTTTCCAGCTAAAACCACCTCCACAAGTCATCAGGAATGGGTGAAAACCCTCCAGGAAATTCCCCTTTCCAAGGAATTGCAGAATTTCCGTGTTGCTACTGGTGAGCAACAGACAAGAGCAAACCACGGACAGTTGTACACCACTGTAGACTGTAAGATGCTCAGCAGCCTTATTTTAAATGGCATTTAGATTTGAAAGCCAGGCAGGACCATCAGATACTCTCATCTGACCTTCTCCGAAATGCAATTTGAGCCTGTTATTTCACATTACTAAATTTAGTAATTTGTTCAGCTGAAGTGATGCTTCCAAACAGAAGATACCTAGACTCGATGTGAAAAGACGATGAAGCCACAGCTTCCCTCCCCAAGGTCTGCCCTGAGGAGCGGAGTCTGCAATAAATGGAGGCAAGATGCTGGTTGTGTGTAAATTGCTAAGAATATATCAAGCCTTGCCCTTCCATGTGTCTCACAGAACCCTTATTAGATGAAAAAAGAATATTGTACAGTCCTCAGCTATAAAGTTCTAAAAATATGGCAACTTTGATGTGTAAATGCATATTAAGGATCTTCCTGGCCCTGACTACAAACGTTCCCAATTGCCACTAATTTCACATCGCTTGCAGAACCAGCGGTAACGTTTCCTTTCCAAGATGCACAGAACATACTTAGTGTTTTCAGGATCCCAGCCCTGGGGATAGTTTGTGCTGACGTCGGCCGTTATTGCAACAGGCAGGCGGGCACAGGCAGAAATGAATCTGACCTAAAATCTGATTTGACTTAAACAACACTGACCTTATGAGAAGTGTGGAGTTCGAACCAGGCCTGCAAATCCCATCTGTTTCTTATTTCTATAACGGGCAAGCTAAAACCCTAAATCCAAACAGCTCTGAGCTTTGAATCCAAATTTTGCAGCTTGAGCCCATCACTAGCAAGGATGACTGCTAGGCGAGCCCAGACTCGCTTCTGAAATTGAATTCTGGGATTCGTAACGCAGCACTAAATGAAGGACACAGCTAGGTGGTTGGCTAACAGCTAATCTGGGAAGGTATCTGGAGACAGAGATTCATGGGCTGGTGAATAAGTCAACCCTCCTCTTTGGTCCCCATAAAATTGTTACCACAGCACTCGTGGCCTTCAGTGGTGTTTTGAGGGTTAATTGGTGTTTGAGAGCTCCTCGAGTGTTCATCTGCTATTAGGAGCTGATAAAAACCTGCACTAGCTCTTGATGTTAGGTATTATATTAAGTTACAGTTTTTGCTGGTTTTTTTGCTGCAATTTGATGTAAAAAACCCCAAGATCTAATCTTTTAGCAGCTTTTTACGCTTTTATGAAAAATAAAAGTGAGCGCATTCAGAAAAATCCTCGCCTCTGTCCTTTAATTCAGAAGAACAAAGCTGGTTAAGGCTGGTCTCTGAGCGCGAACGGAATTTGGCAATACCATTCCCATTAGTGCAGAATAAACCTGTTAAATATATAATGGCTTGAGTACAATGTAGATTAGAAAAATAAGTGTGAAACTGTAAGGGTCCTGATTCTTTTCCATCCACCTAGCTTTACATTAAACACAAAGTTTTGATGCTTCCCCAGATGGTAGGTAAATTACTGAATATTTTAAGTGATGCTCAGTTTATAGAATTGCAATTACTCAGCATCAGCCTTTGTTTGGAGGAGAATCCCCGTCCATCCCGACTAACGGCTTCTTCTGAGCTCATCCGACATACAGGATTTCCTGAGCATATTAAAAACATTATTGACTCTGCCTTTTTAGCTTAGCCAAACATTTAACGACTTCAGAATAAGAACTGTGTGTTTGGCTGTATTTGAACTAGATTTACTCCCTGACGGCTGATGTTGTGCGCTCTGTTCCCTACGTAAGTACACAGCACTAGGGGAGTTCTTGAGCTGGCTAGATTATGGATTTGGGGGGGTAAGAATCTTGGTATTTAGCACAACTGAGCGTATGAACCTCAGAGTACCCTTCAGACCTGCAAATGCATCCTTGTCTCACTGCCAGGGTGAGCATGCGCTAGTTTTGGCATGGTGGACCTTGGTGCCCTGCCTGCGCTCCCCGTTAACCAGCCCAGATAGAACCTGAAGCTCCTGAGACCTTGGTGGTCCAGTGCTGGGCCCATCCCAGACCGGACAAAGTAGACACCTACCTCCAACACAACTCCTTTTTCACTACATGTGAAACACTTGTCAGCAAACATTCAGTTTTTATTTACTATCCTGCAAGGTGAGTGTCTCTCACAGTTTATGCAAAGTCCAGGTTTCCTGGCTGGAAGAAAGACACGAGCGTTTGGAGTCACATTCCAAGATCAGGCAAAAGGCAGAGCAGAAAGGCAAGGAGATGTTCAAGCCTGCTGCTGGTACGTCCCTTAATCTGGAAAAACTCAGAAATATTGTTCCCTACACCCTGAAGCAGAACTTCATGACCTTGAAAACGCAGCCTGCATCTGTGATTAGGTCCTTCTGCAGCGCGTGGGTTCAAGTTTAATCTCTCACAGGTATTGCGGTGCTGCACCCAGCTCCTCCCCGGCACCGCTGGGACCTCCGGCCCTCGGCTGCTTTCTGGGTGACTTGTCACCTGAATTCATCACTCCCACTAGGATTCAAATCTGCTCCGTCACGGAGCAAACCCTGGGTGAATCGCTTTGCTGATGAGGAGTTGAAAACTTTCTTTCTTCCTTCCCCTGTTCTGCTCTTTGAGATGTTTAGCTGAGTCACAGCAGTGGATACTCTCCAGTAAGATGGTTCATCATGGCTTTAAAAAAAGGGAATTATTGATTGCTGGTTCCACCCCTTGCAGCGTGGGGCTCTGCGCTGGCTCAGCTCGCCACGTGCCGTGGATTCCGCCGGCGAGCGCAGGGGGGATGCAGCGGGGTTCTGCTTTATCTTTTGTTAAAATAAAAAAATCATGAACAAAAAAATTTGTCATTTTCTTCAGTGGCTGCCCACACACTTGTGATTCAAGGGATTTTTCACCGAGCTTTTTACTGCAGCGTGTTTTTTCAGTCACGTCTCCCACTGATTGCTGTCATTTGTTTTCAGGCCTCTCCTTCCAGCCCGTCCTTCAGACGCAACGCGAGGTCGAAAGGCAGCTTCCTCTGTCCTGCGTCTGATCAGCAAAGCGGCTGCGGGATTGCTTTCCATTCCCACCCCTATTTATCGCTGAAAGAGCGATCAGAAAACACAAGGTTTGTGTGTGTGTTCACAGCTTTCCGAGGGGCGAGAGCCCAGCAGGCAGCAGGGAACCCCCACGCCTGCTGCCCGGGAGCCTTAACCGGCCCCGGAGCATCTCGGAGGGGAACACCACCCAGCATAGCTCCTCACCCAGTGGGATAAACACGGTGTTTAGAAACCTGAGAGCAATCCCAAATATCCCCCATCGCTCCCCCTTCAGCTCCTCAGGGCACAGGCTTCACCCTTGCGTGGGGAGGTGTGGGGTACCCCAGCACGCACAGCGTCGAGCAGCGCAGCCCGCTGAGCGATCAGCTCCTTGAGGAACCAAGGGCCAGCCTACGATGGAGAGACTCGCCGGCTGCCCCCGTATCTCCTCGCCGGAGCTCGGCAGCACCGAGCAGCCCGCTGCCCCCCAGCAATGCCTCTGCTTCTCCAAACACTTCGGGTCGGCGTTTCATCTGGTCCAGGACATTTTGTTCCCAGCAGCGAAACGCAGTGGGAATCGCTGCGTGATGCTCTCCTGACTGCATTAACTGGACATAAACCGCTGCCTTTCAGCCTGCTGTCGTGTGACAGGCAGAAAATAGGAACAGAGCCCGCAGGGGACCTCCCGGAGCCACTTGATCTCACGCTCGCTTTCTGAAACAAAGCCGTTTTGGCACCAGATCGCTCCTGCTGACGGTCTGAAGTGCCCTCGGGGTGAGTGGTTTGCGAGGGGGTGCCTGGAGGGTTGAGAGGGTCTGCAGCAACGGAGAACAACACAGGGGTGCTGCTGAAGCAGGCGCGCGCTGGCTCTGGTGGAGGAGAGAGCAGTGAGGATACACGGGGTGGGTTCGATTTACCCGTTCCACAGGGACACGTGATCGGGGTGCTGGAGAGCCCCAGGTCACAGGGAAGTAGACAAAGACCCCTCTTTTTCAAAGAAGTGGATGTTCTGCAAGCTAATTCCAACACAAACACATAGACACACGCCCGCTCCTCCCCACCACGCCGCGGGAGGGATGGAAACCGCCTGAGCAGAACAACTCCAAATATCCACTGCCATCATTTTTAATGCCATCTCGTAAGATGTGGAAACCAGAGCCCCAGTGGCCCACTGGAAATCTGCCTCACAGAATCACAGAATGGTCGGGGTTGGAAGGGACCTCTGTGGGTCACCCAGCCCAACCCCCTGCCGAAGCAGGGTCACCCAGAGCAGGCTGCACAGCACCGCGTCCAGGCGGGTCTGGAATATCTCCAGAGAAGGAGACTCCACAGCCTCCCTGGGCAGCCTGGGCCAGGGCTCCGTCACCCTCAGAGGGAAGAAGTTCTTCCTCATGTTCAGCTGGAGCTTCCTCTGCTTCAGTTTGTGCCCGTTGCCCCTTGTCCTGTCGCTGGGCACCACTGGAAAGAGTCTGGCCCTGTCCTCCTGACACCCACCCTGCAGATATTTAGAGGCATTTCTAATGTCCACTCGCAGCCTTCTCTTCTCCAGGCTGAACAAGCCCAGCTCCCTCAGCCTCTCCTTGTAGGAGAGATGCTCCAGTCCCCTCATCATCCTCGCAGCCCTCCGCTGGACTCTCTCCAGTAGCCTCTTACCAGGGGTGTATGGGCTGCGTCCCGAGAGCGCGCGTCCCCATCGACCGAGCAGCAGCCAAAGCCCCGCAGCAGACAGCCCCGTGCCGGGCGGGCTCACGCTACCCCAGCTGTGCGGAGTTGAGACATTTCAGCCTAATTTGGGGCTGCCTACCTGCACCACAGCCCCAGCCCTTGGCCATCCTCTTCCAGAGACGCGATGGTGTTTTTGCTCGGTGCCTTGGCACAAAGCTGGGGCGTTTCGGCCAGCTGCGACGTTCACAGCAAAATCAAAGGTAAATCCCTCCCCACGCACGCCGGCCAGCATGACCAACAGCATCCAGGCTGCATCGCTCTTTGGACAGGGCGAGACTGCAGATGTAACTGCAGTCACGGTTTGCTAGAGAGTGATGCATTTTCATGGTAGATTTAATTTTACTTTCTAGTACCTGTTTTTTTCCTTTTCCTGAGCTTAGGCAGAAAATCAGCCCTGCAGGGCGCAAGGGATGGCGGGCTGGCAAAGCAGGGCATCTTCCCTGCTGCAGTTCCGCAGGAAGAGGAGGTTAATTAGCAAGCCGCAATCAGAGCCTGGGCGAGATCAGCACCTGCAGCCCTGAGCGCCTTTCAGTGCCCTTTACGGGGCAAGGGGTGATCTCGGGGTGCTCCCAGCCCAATAAGCCCAGTTAAGCCCAGTACTTCAAACCATCTAAACTGCAGAACGACTTTTTTGCCCCCACTGAATACTCCACCATTGGGCCTAAGCTAACCTAAAGCTCAATGTCGCGCAGAGCTGAACTCTGCAAATAATGCACGAAAGCAGCTGTGCAACCAGAATTTCCTCCACCCGCACCAATGTTCACAGGCGAAGCTCACCAGACACGTCTGATACGCGTGTTAATAACTCGCACCGCTGCACGCTGACAGGCTGAATTACCGATTTTCCCTAATTCATTTTTTCTGTCTCGAAACACGGTCTCCTCCATCTAACGCAAATTGATCTTTTCACCCAATCTATCTGACAGATCCACAATTTAGTATTCAATTAACATTTCAAGAATAAAACCGGTTCGTGACACAGACACCAGTCCCCAGCATGAACTTTAGACGTCCACGTTGACCTGACCCCGAGAAGCCCCTCGGAGCAGGCTGCTGCCTCTGCTCTTCGTGCCACCAACGAAACGAGCGCAAGAACTGCGGAGATCCTCAGGGCAACGCAGCAACGCAGGCTGGTCGGGCCCGTGCTGTGGGTGTCGGAGAGGCGGCGGGTCCCCGGGAGGGCTGGGTCCCACCGCGGGCAGCAGCGTGGGCTGGGTCTCCTCTCGAGGGATCTGCCAGCCCTGGGTTTCAGGGACTCTGCAGCTTGAAGCATAACTGGTTTATTTAATGAATTGTTTTGAAGTGAAAGGCCTTACACTGCCAATGGAAGGGGTGTAGTTTGCTGGGTTTGCAGAGCCTGGGCTTCACCCTACATCTGCCGACGCGGTGGCCGTGGTGTGGGAGCCCTGGGGCGCAGCAGCAGTGCATCACTCCCAGCCTCATCCCAATTAATCGTCTCCTGATGACTTTCTGAACCGGGAGGATCTCCTTAATTATACCACGCATTAGACTTTAATCAAGAAATCAATCTTCTGCGCTGCCCGAGACCCGAGGGTACGGCGTGTTCGGTGATGAGGAGCCCGGGGCTCTGCAATGCCGCCGGCCGTCCCCACGCCCGCGGCTGAGCACAGCCCGGGGACTCCCCGGTCCCATCCCCGGGGGACGATGGCACTGCCCTCAGCACCGTCGTGTGACTCAGCCGAGCGCTGACACCCGGATATTTTTTCCGCAGGACGCCAGGCAGCACGCAGCCCTCGCGCTCCGGCTCAGCGCCCTGTGCCGGGCTGGATGCGGCCGGGAGAGGATTTGCGTTTCTCAGCAGGCGGCTGCGACAGCGGCGAAGCGTCGCGCAGCTTTCCCGGCTCCATTCTCACGCCGAGACCGATGCAGCCCCGTGTGCACCTCCTGCCTCTGCAAACCTTCTGAAAATAAATACAAATCCTGGGGTTGCCGTGATCTGCTCTGGGATCAAACACCATGCAAGGTTGCTGTGATCCAAAGGAAATGATGTGCCCAATTAAATATTAACCTCGCGGTTTTGTTCCAGGTTACAGGATGCCGAGAGGCCACCTGCAGCAAAGGATTGATCCTCAAGGATGCTGAGCGCCCTGGCCAGACGAGAACCCCCCCGTTCGGAGCAGAGGATGGGTTGATGGTGGTTACTGGCCTGACCCAAAGCCCCGTGGCAGTGCCGGCAAGGTTCAGGAGGTGCAGCCGCCGCGGCAGCTCCAGGCTCGGGTTATCTGGCGAAGGAGCCCTTGTTTCTCCCCTCACCCGCTGATGTTGTTAAAGCAGCTCCCCGTGCCCGCGGGCAGAGCGGCAAGCGTCCCCCTCCTGCGACACCCGCATCGCTCAGAGCACCCTGATTTTGTCGGAATTCACCCCAGCCCCACAGTGCTGGCACCAGCAGCTGCCCCGCCGTGGGCTACAAGGATGGTGAGGGGACTGGAACATCTCTCCTACAAGGAGAGGCTGAGGGAGCTGGGCTTGTTCAGCCTGGAGAAGAGAAGGCTGCGAGGGGACCTTAGAAATGCCTCTAAATATCTGCAGGGTGGGGGTCAGGAGGATGGGGCCAAGCTCTTTCCAGTGGTGCCCAGTGACAGGACAAGGGGCAACAGGCACAAACTGAGGCACAGGAAGTTCCGTCTGAACATGAGGAAGAATTTCTTCACTCTGAGGGTGATGGAGCACTGGAACAGGCTGCCCAGGGAGGTTGTGGAGTCTCCTTCTCTGGAGATATTCCAGACCCACCTGGACAAGGTCCTCTACAGCCTGCTCTGGGTGACCCTGCTTCGGCAGGAGGGTTGGGCTGGGTGACCCACAGAGGTCCCTTCCAACCCCGAACATTCTGTGATTCTGTGATTCTGTGATTCTGTCCTGTGGGGCTTGGGGCTCTCCCCGACCAGCCGGGTGCCGACGTCCCCGGCCACCTTCTGCAGCGCAACATCGCGCGGGTTTCTTACAGTGGATCAATGGGTGAGTTTTACTCTGCTCCTTGCTGGCACCCAGCCCCAGTCAGTTTTATTTTCCCTGATACCAGTAGGAATTTTTTCACCAGCAGCTGCAAAGACCCAGCAACTTAAAAAAAAAATACAAGTTCCTGCAGTTTTCACCTCCAGATTTGCTGGGCCCGGCTCTCCCTGCACCCCACAAACCTCTCCCCCGCTTCAGCAAGGCAGCGGCGGTGATGGGAGAGGAAAATAGAAGGTTTTTTTCCCTCTCTGTTTATTGAAAGGGTTTTTTTCTCACTAACAAAGTGCAAATAGAGGAAGCGAAGATGTGATGCAGCAAAAAGGTTTCAGAAAGAGCATTACGGTCAGGGAAGGGAGGGGGACGGGGCTGAGCTCCCAGCTCGCCTCTGCCGGCGCAAGTGCAGAAACCCAGCAGGCTGGCTGGGTTCTAAATTGAGGGAATGATGAAAACACCTCGGTGCGTGCGTTTCCTCCGCAGAGCCCTGCGGTGCCTTTGCCGGCCATCGAGCTCCTGCCCGAGCCGGGGCTGCGCAGGCACCGCGTCCTTCCTCCCGTCTCTCCTCCGATGACGAGGACGCTGGGACAGGGCAGGGATTTCGAGTACCTGCTGCCTTTGCGAGGAGCTAAAACTAAAAAGCATCTGCTAAAGATAATGAACGACCAAGGAAAAAATGCTAAACCCCAGTGATCTCCCTGGACCCTGAGGATTAATTTTAATTTCCATTTAATCCGGACAGAAATAGCGCTGTCGTTGCTGGGGGGTACGGCAGAGCCCCGGTGCCCGAAGCAGGAGCTGTGCATCCCTGCCCGTCCCGCCCGGCAGCACCCCCAGACTCCGCTCACGGGGCTGAACCCCAGCACCGAGCCTTTGGGTGCATTCCGGAGAAAAACGGGGCACGCTGCGAGCGGGAGGCCACAGAGCCAGGGATGTGGCTGAGCCCTGCGGCCGCGGGTCCCGGCGGTGCCTTCCCCAGCTCGGTGCTGGCCATGGCGCGGATTAGAGAGCCGGGCTTGGCGCTGGCGCGCGTGCCTGGGGACGGCCAGTCCTGGGGGGCTCTGGTCCTGTATCGCTGTAAGGGCGGGAAAAGGGGCCGGACGTCCCAGATTGCAGACTGGATTTTCTAAAAATAAGATATACCAATACTCCTTACTTCTATAGAGAAGAAAAATACTGATCAGTGCGAGCTACTTCATTTGCAGTCTTCCAAAGAGACAAAAAATTGAATTCCTGAAGACACTTTTAAAGGAGCAACGGATGCTACCTGCCCGAAAGCGCCGGCTCCCCGCGCAGCACAGCCACCGCCCGTCCTGCCTGACCCCGCACCACGCCGGGCAGCCAGCCCGGCACGCAGCCCCCTTCTCCAGATCCTTGGAAAACATTTCCCCGGCTTCGTCCAAGCGATGACACACCGATAACACGAGGCGAGGAGCACGGGCTGGGCTCTCCCGGCAGCTGCTCGCTCCCCGCTCCCCACGCGTATCAGCAACGGGGATGGCTGAGTGCCATTAAATAGAAATATTGCTCCCCGCTCACCTCCTGCATTCAGACAGATGCAAATATATGCACACAACGGTTTACACGCAGAGCTCGTCTGGAACTTCAGCGCCAGGAGGAAAACTCCCTTAATTCCCAGGATGAGCCCAGGGCTTGGTGCCCTCCACAGCAGCTCAGTTCGGGGGGGGTCTGGGATGGGTGGGTTTGGGGGAGGGAGACAGGAGGGCTTTGGGGGGCTTCAGAGTTCTTTGTGCAGCAAGGTCTCAGCCTCAGAAATGTTTTAAATGCTGAGAGCCCGTGAACAGATACAAGGGCTCATAGTCCGAGGTGTGATTTACAGGCGACAGCACATAAACACCTGAAATGGGGTCTTTAAAACTGCCTCAGGCTTCGCGATAATGCTGCTACTGTGGAGCTGCGGCAGCTCCTCGGGCAGCCAACGCGCAGCCCCGGAGCCCAGCGCTGCTTGCGGGAGGAAAAATTAAGAAAAATCAAATCTAACCAATTCCTTACAAGCCGCTCCAAATGTGTTTTCAATTCAAGAGCGACCAGAGAGGTAAGTAAATATTTTTCTGGAAAGGAAATTACATTGTGTGTACATCGAATGCTGTGTGCTGAAGCAGCGCCCGCAGCCGAGCTCCTGCCTGCTTAATGTTTACCCAGCTGGAGGAGATGCTCGGCAGCGTTTGGCTGTGCCGGGCAGGATATAGGTGAAGAATTCAGCGTTGATGCGTATAGGAAGCCCTGTGGTTTCGTGAGCTGCAGTGCACAAGACCCGGCGTCTGTTCGCTGGGCTGCGTTTTGGCGAAGGCGCGAGCCTTGGACAAAGGGCTGCTGTTGGACCGGGGCTGCGCGGCCGCGCGGCAAGGGCAGGGGAGATAAAAAGCAAACATTTAAACCAGGAGGGCCCAACCTGCCGCCGGCCGGGGGTCTGCAAGGCTCTTCCCATCCTGGGGAGCTTTGCTCTGCACGCGCGGGAGATCCCCCAAGGCTTTCTTTAAGACTCGCGGCTCCAAACGCTGGAAGGTGACTGACCCAAAAAGCTGTTTGCTGTTCCTGCAGAGGCCTTTGTGCCACCCTCCGGTGCCGGGCACAGCAGTGCTGGAGGGACGTGGATGCCATGAGTCGTGTCCCCGTGCCCGGTGCCTCTATTCCTGCAAGGCAGAGCTGGGAGACCTGTGGAGCTGCGGAGCGCCTGTCCCGGGAAAGCCCGATCCCTGCAGTGAGTTTGATGGCTGGTGCATCCCCCAGATCCCACCTGACACCCGCGCTCCGGGCTCCCTGGCAAGGGCACTGCCCGCTTGGGGTGTCTGAGCTACCCCAGGCTGGGGTTTGTGTCTCCCATAGAAACCAGTCTGCAAGATCCTGAAAATGGTGGCTGAAATCTAAATATTTTCCTTGGACACAAACAGGACAAAGGCTCCCGCTGCCACACTGCCGATTCGCGTAACCCGTAGCTGAAGCACCAACGACGGTGCCTCTGCGATGCCTCTGCTCCTCAGCCTGGAACAGGCACAAAGCTCTCCCCTCCCATGTGCCGAAAGCTGCCGAAGGTCAGGCTTAACCCCCGTGGACTCTGGTGAGGGTTTGTGCAACGAAATCCCCTCCAGCACCTCGAGGAGCGCAGGCCTGAGCTTTGCCTTCTGCTAACGACTGGCGAGCGGGGTGCTCTCGCCGGGCTGGGGGACATGGCCGGGCTCCCCATGCTGCCGGGACCTGCTCCCCATGTCTCCACCGAGCCCTTAAGCAGCTTCCACCCAGGATTAGCTCAAACAGACCCAGCCTCCGGTTCAAAAGCTTTTCTTGCTTGTGGGCAACTAATCCAAACCGAGCCCTGTCTCCGTCAGTCGGCATCTCCAGCAAGGGTTTGGGGTTTTTTTCCTAAGACTTGAACCTTGCCCAGTTTCCAGATTTTTTTGACTGAGAAACCAGGCCCGGGATGCACACACGGATGCTCAGAGCTGGGCTGTGGTGGGGACTGACGGCTGCGGCTCCCATAAACCCAACCGAGCAAAGCCTGGCCTGGTGTGAGCCAGGCACAGAGAGCACAGCCAGCCCAGCTCCGGCCGAACAGTCTGCGGTCGGGGGAAATTCAGGTTTTGCACAAGGGATTCTGCTCAGGAGCTCACGGGGTGGGGGCCACCATGCAGACACCTCCCATGTGAGCTGGGTCCGTCCCGTCTGTGCTGAGCTCCTCTTCCCCTGCCGACAGCAAACAGAGCCACAGAAACTCCCCTGCACACCGGAGGCTGTCGGGATGTGGGGAGGAATCGAGGGGGGGCAACAACAGCCCCTTCTGCAGGGCAGGGAGCCCCAAAGCAAAGAGCTGCCAAAAACCCACAGACCAAATCAACAGCCCCCACGTCCCCAGGCGTCCGCCAGAACGAGCCGGGTTGGGAAGGGACGTGCGACCGGCCACATCCAGAAACGCCGCGTATGACGTGGCTACGATTAACGACGTTATTACCGCCTTGCTAACGGCTCGGGGCGCCGGCAGCGGAGCCGTGCGGCTGCCGGCAGCTCCCAGCTCGTGGGAGCTCGTCCCTGCCAGGCATCGGCGTTCAGATGAAATCCACCTTCACGACCCCGCAGACAGGATCCCTGCTAACGATCCCCCATCGCAGCCGCGGTGACGGCCTCCTCCTGCAGCCCCAGAAACCGGGAGCACAGAGCCACAGCAGCTCGATAAACAGCTCAAATATTGCTTTGGGAAAGAAATCCGAGCTCAAAGACAGCGGAGACTCATCCCTTCAGCCAGTTCCTTTCCCCTCCTCTGAAGCCCACTCCCACCCGGCTCCTTCCCACCGATCCATCACAACCCCCGCCCCATGGAGATGAGCTTGCGCAGCGAAGCCCGGCTGGGGTTTCAGCAGCACCGACACTCCAGATAAAGCTTCCTCCCAGCACATACACATCATGGTTTCTCTGGAAACCAGCAAAACCTGGGGGTCAGGGAGGCCCTTGTGATGGGCACAGCTGGTGCCTTGCCAGCGGCACCTCGGCCATCGGCTGCCAGCGCTTCGTTACCCCGCACTGCGGCTTTATCTCGTCAGTGGCGATCTGGGAGACAGAGGCTGCTTGGCTGGCGGCTGGAAACGCGTCTTGGCTTGGTGAGGTGTTCGGTTTTCGTGCCCTCCGAGCGTGGGTTTTGGTTGCACCCCTGGGTTGTGCCGTGAAGGCTCCAGCGCTCTGCCTGGGGCACCCCGGTTCCTGCAGCATCTGCGCTACGGCCACTTCGCCTCCACGAAACACCAAGAAAACCATCACGGGGAGGCAAGGAAGGAGCCGAACCCCCGCTGCGACAGGGCGAGGCACCGGCCAGCGAAGCGCTTTGGCAAAGGTGGGAAACCTCTGTCGGAGGCTGGATCCTCCAGTGCTTCGGCTCCTCCGACTCCGCGGCGCGGCTGGGGGAGAGGCCCTTGATTTCTGTCCTGAAACCTTCACAAAAATAGCACAATTATGGGAAAATCCGTGTCCAAGTGGAAAAGAAAACAGCGGTCTGGGTTTCACGAGGAGGCAGAGCTATATAAAACGCACTCCTATATCCTTCTGTTATTTCTGTAAAGCGTCCAAACGCTCGCACAGAAACCCTTTACTGAGGGGTACGTTTCCACAGGGCGAGGTCGGGCCCCTGGTAAAGTATTTTATTTTTTTTCCCCCAGCATTTTACTTCATCTGATCAGAAGTTTCCATATGAGGAGAACAAAACGTCTGCAAAAACGTCCTCTGCGCAGGGCAGCCCCCGCCGGGAGCCGGCCGCTCGGTCCCGAGCCAGAAATAACGGGGCAGACTGGAAAATCTCCGTCTCTTTTTTTTTCTTTTCAAAAGGCGAGTGGGTGACGTCCGTCGCCCTGGCCCCCGCCGTCCTCGCAGCCCTCACAGGGCTGATCCCCCCTTATAGACTTGGGGTGACCTGGCTGGTGGATGTCTCTTCTGGAAAGATTTAATGCAGAATTAATGCAGGTGGCCACCCCCTGCATGGCCTGGACGAGCTTCGTGCCCACAACACCCCCAGACCCCCCCAAAACAGCACTGAGAGGCCGAGGGAGCCTGCCCAGGGCTCGCCGGGTCTCAGTGGCTTTCGGGGACCGTGTGAAGAGGGGCAGCACCGGGCTCTGTCATTTCAGCCATTGCCCCCCTGCGTGCCCAGCCTGCGTCCGCGGGACGCTTCTGCACCAGCGATGGGGAATGGCCTCGATGCTATTTATACCCCAGGCTGGAGCCGGGTAAAAATAACCCCGGTGTGTTTGGCAGCCTGGAAGTGCCACTGTAAATCCTCCCTGTCAGCAAGAAAATCCCCCAGCTCAGATCGGAGCCGTTGTCCCCAGGGGAGAGGTGGGGGGGGGGAGCCCGGGGGGATCTGTGGGGCTGAACCCCGAGTGGTCCCCACAGAGGAGGACAACGGGGATCAGGCGAACCACCAGAGCAGCAACCAGCAGCATCCCTCCCCAGCTCCCGCGTCCCGCAGGAAGGGCCGGGGAGCGGAGCAGGAGTGTCAAATTGCTCTTGAAGCAGGAATAAAGGCCGCCGGCGCCGCTGTATTTATAGCTTTGTGATCATCTTTCAAAAAAAACTCATTGTGACTGGTAGCATCCGAGAGGAGCGCTGGGAGCTGCCCCGCGCTCGGCCCCGTTGCTCTTTACAGCCTGTCCTCTGGCTGCGGGTGAAGGTCAGGGTGACTCCTGCGGCACCAACACCTCTGCAGCGACCGAGGAGGGGGTTCCATGCACCAGCCTCCATCCCTCCCTCCCTCCCTCCGTCCCTTCCATCGCTCCATTCTTCCCTCCCTCCCTCCATCCTTCCCTGCCTCCATCACTTCCTCCATCCCTCCCACCCCTCCATCCCTCCATCCATCCCTTCCTCCCTCCATCCATCCCTCGATCCCTCCATCCCTCCCTGCCACGGAGCCATGGGCCAAGTTTGCAGCAGCAAAGCTGCAGCCGCTTGCCAGAGCCCACCTGAGTCAGCTTATCTGCGCCCGGCTATGAATAGCTTGCTTTGGCTCGCCTGCACTCTAATTGCAGCTTAATCACACGCCTAACGCACGCCGCTGAGAGAGCCGCCCGTGTCGCAGTCGTGGGGGCTGTTCCCTGCCACCCCACTGGGAATGGCCCCGGGAGCCCGGCAGACCCTGGCCACCCCCAGCCAGGCGTTCGCTCCTCGCCATCGCCATCGGTGCGAGCGCAGCGCGAGGCCGCGTCGCAGTTCTGGCTCTTTTCTGCTTTCACCCGAGCAGAGCACAAGGGCTGACACGGGGTCAGAGGCTGCTGCTGAGGGAGACCCTCGAGTCGTCCCTCCGGCTCTTATTTGGATGCTCGGGATGGGAAACACTGAGCTGAGCGCTTTTCCCTGCAGGGGAATCTCCCTGTGGGGCTGACGTTGGGGCTGGCGAGGCGCCATGGCCGACGCACGCGATCCGGCTGGCGAAGGAGAACGGCTCCCAGCGAGGGGAGCAGCCAGCGACCGGCCCTGGATCGCACCCTCCGCCCCACAGCAGCTCTCAGGAGAAAGACTGGGAAAACACGGAAATATTTCCATTTTCCTCTCTAAATCAGAGAGAAGAACCAGAGTCAACAGAAGGGGCCGGAGCCCCGGTCTGCTCGGGGTGGCAGGATGGCTGTGCCAGGCTCTGGCCATTGCCCACGGTGCCTGGAGGCCGGCGCTCCATCAGCCCGGCGGTGGAGCAACTCCTCATCTCAGCAACACGAGATGGAAATGGGGGAAAGCCTTGGGGCTTTCCGAGCAATCCGGTTCCCATAGAGCATCTCCAGGGGTCTGCAGGGACCAGCCCCGCGACGGCACATCGGCTGGACCTGTTCGCCCTCGTGACGGGCACGCGGAGGAGATCGGTTCGCAGACGCGTCTCCCCGGGCTCCCCACGGCTCCTCCTCACCTCCAGCTCCTGGTGCAGCTTCTCTTGCTACGGCCCGGCCGTGCCTGGAGGTCAGGGCGCTCAGCAGCTGGCACCACCACTCCTCTCCAGAGGGTTAAGCTGCTTTTTCGGACCCGTGGGGAATTCAGGGTGCTCAGCCGGCACGCAGCGGCACGGTGAACTGCCAGGCACTGGCGCAGGGCATGGGGACAGGTCCCAGCCGCCGGCAGCAGCGGGATGGAGAGGGATCGCACCCGCTCGGTAAAGCACTGCCTTCCGTCCCACCCCAGGTTCAAACGGGTGCTCGAGCTGAAGGCGCTGGGAATCGGATACGCTGTACCCCACTCACCGCAGAGCCGAGAAACAATTCCTGCACGGAAGTGAGCGCCAACAGACGCGACGAGCAGCAGCAGGCGCAGCTACCAAAAACGATACGGAGAAACGCCACAGCGCGTATCCGAGACGGACGAGCTCCCTCCGTTACTCAGAGGAACTGCTCTGTGTTTTAATATCACAGGATCACCTTCCGTGCCTGCCCTCTCGCCTTCCAAAGCTCTGCTTCCCGCGCACGGCTTTTCTCCGCTTCAGGACTGGCGTGGATTGAACCCAGGAAAATCTCATTTGCTGAACTTCCGAGACGGACGTTTGACCTGCCAACACCCATCCGCGCCCGACAGCTTTACCAGCGCTCTGCTGTAACTGCCCGTAACAGGCATCCCCTACAGCCACCGCACAGCTTCGCAAGACACGGAGCTACAGCCGGAATTCCACCAACCAGCTAAACTTGCACACCCAGGGTCAGTTTTCCAGCCACTGGGAATTTCTCGGCCCACTCCACCGCTGTAGGCACCGCTACGCAACGGTGCTGACAAAACCCTTCATCTGTGGGAAACAACGTAATAGGAATGACGGGATTTTCTTTCATGGGTTTCTTGTTCTTGTCGCGGCTTGAAACACACCTGACCACCGTGTAACTCCTCACCCACCAACGCACGTGCTTCCCTCGCTGGTCTGGTGCAGGGACAGGCACTCGGTTACGGCACCGTGGTGCCAGGCGTCAGCACCGTCTCCTGGTTCCTCCGGGGTTTCCTCCCGCACCGAATCCTTGCCGCCGGGAGCTATGGATCACCTTTCACTCTGCCCAGGGGGCTCATGCCCACGGGTTCAGTCTCTGCACGCCGAAGTGCTTCACGTGCACAGCAGGGAGCGGCAGGCATCGGAAACCACGAGCACCGGACTGTCTGCAGGCTGAAGGTAACATCCCTTCAGCAACCAAACTGCCGCCTCCAGTTGGCACACAGCAGAGGAGACCAAAGCAGAAACACCGACCAGCAGTTCTAGTACTTGAAAATTTTATTTTCTCAAATGAGCACCAACACATATTGTAAATATGACAAACAATACGCCTCCCTCTAATACTGAAGAACTATATACAGTGTACAAATACATGAAAAGGTGAAAACCAATTATCTGAAAACGAACATTGCATTTATTACTTAAGCAAATGACCTGAAAGAATACGCCAAAAAAAAAAAAAAATTTAAAATAAGATCAAAGAAATAAAAGTATACACAAATTGTAAACACAAGAGCATCCACGGACAGGCTGGTATTGGAAATCTTGTCCTTTCGTTTTGTCAGTGGGGAAAGCATTCCCATTTCCTTGTGAGAAACAAAACAAAGGATACACACAGTTCGTAACGACGAGAACAGCGTATTTGTGGCTGTACCTTACACAATGCCATTCTGCTTGCATTTAAATATGGGTTATTTTCTGAATTCAAGATGATTTTGTTTCCCCTCTTCTGGTTATTCTTCTTAAACAGGATTCCACAAAATCTCTGTCCAACGTAATTGTTTCTGAGCATTTCATTTCGGAGGCCTCTCACCTGGTGGGAAGAGCTCCTTCCCACTGAGCTGAGCTCTGGTTCTTGCCCATCCCTTCACCCAACCGGGTGTTCGGGCGTCATCTCTGCCTTCACGAACCGGTTCAGACGGAAACACGACGCTCCTCCCGCAACGAGGAAGTGCAGTGAAATGCATGATTACCACACTCTCACGTACCAGTTAGAAAAATGCATACGGAGAAAACTCTCACTTGATCATCACAAGAACAACAGGTTTCATTCGCAGGGTTTTTTTTCTGTACATTTTTAAATCATGTGCACCAAAACCAGAGAATTAAAGAGCGTGCAACAGTTATTCAGCTCCTTGCTCAGCAAAACACAGTCCAGCGGTTTGTGCTGTTGGTCCACTTTGGGATAAACAGGAGACCCAACGAATTAAAATCGAAGAAGGGGGAGAAGGGGGGAGGTTAAAGACAGAAAGAAAAACAAACAAAAAAAAGAACTTTACAGCCAGAGAGGTAAACTTTCATTAGTTATGTAGCAGCCTGGTTTAAAAACAAACAAACAAACAAACAACAAAAAACCCCCAGAAGAAAACCAGGATCCATGTCCAAAGACTTCTCTTTTAGTTTAAAAACAATAACTAGTTAGAAATCTCCTTCCTCCACCCCTGCTGCTCCCAAGCAACTGGAAACAGCCACTCAGAGGCTGCAGCTTGTGTTCAATCCTGTTTTCTGCCTCTCGGTGTCTACTTCACTCCAGCCAATACTGGTGCAAGAGACAATCCCAGGCCCGGATCCCACAGCCCAGATGTCCCCCGGCAAGCCGTGCCCTGACGGAGCCCCACCGGCTCCGGCAGCACTCGCTGTGGGAGCGCGAGCCGAGACGCGGCTGGGGCTGCCGGATGGGACCTCGGGCACGGGGCGAAGGCGTCTCAGCAGGTACCCCCAGATCCGGAGCCCTCCAGAGCGCCGGGAGCTGCCTCCTGTCCCACTCCCCAGCACGTGCTGCCCGTAACCCGGCCACCGCCGCCGCCTGGTTCGGGGGGTGGGAGCAGGAGTGACTCCCTCGCCTGCCACGTCCAGAGGAAAAACGGATCGACCTAAGAGGACAACGTATATTATGATTTTTGTTTCCCTTTAAACATATTTTCCAACAAATACAGAAGGAAACAGTATCATTTATAAACAACAAAAAAAGTGCTCTCAGGGAGGGGCTCTGAGAAAACAGCACCAAATATATTATTTTTTTAAAAAAATTAAATATTATTTACAAAAGTATATTTCACAAGATAATTTTTTTTTTCTGCTTTGTATATATTATCATCTGAATATTTATTACAGGGATCAGGATTTCACACCAGATAATCCACCAGAGCAAAACAATTTAAAACTTGACTCAAGTCTGAGCTTTGGGGTAGACGGGGGTGACGTAAACTCCAGGGTACACGCAGCTTTCCAAAGGTGAGGCTGCCACATAAACAAAGCGCAAAACTCGCTGCTGTTCGTGTTTCCTCGAGGATGTCACCCACAGAAAGCAGCACCGCGGGTGCTCGACGCTCCGTGTTCAGGCACTGCCTGCCCAAGGAGGCCGTTTCCACGGGCCACATCTCCAGCTCGGAAACACCGGCCCCACCTCGCTCAGCCGGTCGCTAACGAACCGGCGACAGCTCACGCGACCAGAGGGATGCGGACAGCAAGGGTCTTTGGTTGTGCTCTGCACAGCTCACTCTGCGAGTCCTCAGATCAGCCTGCGCTGACTGCGGTAGCCACCAGCGCACAGATCTGAGCATCCTGTCCGGTCACCAGCTCCCAGTACTGCTGTGTCTCTAACACAGCAAGTCACAGACGAGTTAGCAGCAGACTAAGAGGTACTTCATATTTCATGGACACGCAGCAGAGAACAAATGCCAGTGAGCCTCACAGGCCCGTCTTTCCTTATCTCCCTGCACAGCATATTGAAGTCACTCTACAGATAATTCTCTGGGTGCTGGGGACGTTCACAGGCACACGTATTTTTTTCCTGTCAGGGCCTGAGGCCAGATTCTCAGCAAGTGTGAATCTGCGGATGCTGATGGGACAAAACCAATTAAAACCAGATTAAGATCTTGCCGTGTTCAAGCTTAGACTGGTTGCCATTAAAAGCGTAACCCTTGTGAAGAGTTAAAAACAGCCCGGTCTGATGGATTATCATCCACTCTTGTCCCAGATACACAGATAAAAACATCTACATCTGGTAGCTCTCTGTAGTAACTGTTCCTATTTCTCAGAGAGGTCCTCTAGACAGGCCTACCTTCTATGTCGCTTCTTTATAGGCAATGACTCTCAACACCAACATAAAACCATGAGCCCCTGTGTGCTTTTTTTCTCAACCTCGTATCAACGATTTGGGGTTATCCCTTACTTCTCCCAGCTCCAACCAGACAGCTTTAAAGGCTGCATATCCAGGGAGACTGAGGAGCCCTTCAAACAACGCAGATAACTTCCCACTAGCCCAAACCCAATAAATTGTCATGGATCACCAACCCAAGGACAGGAAAATGGGACCAGGTCAGTGCCAAAGTCAACAAGATAGCAGCTACTGCAGAGGTTTTGATTTCTACTCAGATTTTTATCACTGAAGGGAATGTGGAAGATCGAAGCAGAGACAATCGGAAACAAAAGCCGAAGCAACTGTCACACAGCCACGGCAGAAAGGGCGAAGGCAGAAGCCACCTCCTAACAGGCTAGCCACAACCCGAGCCAACTCCATCCGCCGCAAGAGCCGCGGCCAGGCTCCATCTCACTTCTCTCTCCAAGGCTGTAAAGATTAGTGGTTCAAAAGAAAAAACAGCCTTTGCTTAGCTGGGCCAGCAGGTTTGGGTTTCAGCATGAGGACCCAACACGTAAGGTCCACCCTGACCGGTAAACAGCATCTCCGCTCACATCCCCTTCATTTAACAGCTGACTGGTCACCACCAGCACTCCGTCCTGATCCCCACGGCTAACCGGGAGTGTCTTGGGGGTGGGGGCAAGTGACAACAGATTACAGCTCCAAAGCTTCGGTTTCATAAGGAGTTACAAAGCCCCACGCAATACTCTTTCCTTCTGGATTAAGAAAGATTTCCCCCAATGGATTAACCTACTTGAAAGAATTCCACAAACAAAAAGAAAATTCACTCAGAGAGATAAAACTAATTCAGTTAAATAGTCTTGAGTTATGCACCAGATACTGGCTGGACTGTTGCAGAGCAAACTTCACATCATCACTTACGTCTAATGCAGCTCCTCTCTCACACAATGCCCCTTCCCCATCAACCACCTCGGGAAGGTCCACACTAATTAAAATGAAAAAATTAAAATGGGAAGAACTTGTCCCTTGCAGTTATGCTGCCCACATCTACCCCTCCCCTTTAGACTCCAACGCATAAACAATGTCAGGAGTAGGGGGAAGATGTTTAAATTCTTTTTTCTTTCCCATTCCCCCTGTGCCTGCATCAGGCTTCTGGGAGTGGGAACAGGGGGGCAGGTTTTGGGGAGGATACCTCATGGCTTGAAATATCCACCTGTGCAACACCGCTACAACCGCCAGGCTCCTCTGCTCCCTCCTCTCCCCACTCTCACATAATTTCTCTGCCAGGCTCCAAGAGCGGAGCCAATGGCCGGGGCCTGGGATTTACAAAAAAGATTCTGTAACAGCATTTTCGTACTCGCACTTGTGAAGGACTGGTAGAAGACCCACAGGGATGCTCGGTGGAGGCTGGAAAATCAACAGGTACCCTGCATTACCAAGTTTGTCTCCATCCTCCTCTACGTAACTTCCTCTTTCTTGCCTAGCACGCGCCTTTTTTCCCCCCTGTCACATCTTCTAAGCTGCAGCTCCAGCCCCATTGTGCCTTAAGCGCTCTTCTCCTCCTCTCTGAAGGGCTCAAGAGTCAGGATTTGGTTTCTCCAGCTGTGAGGATGCTCCCCACAGCTTTGCTCTGTTGGGATGTTTGGCCCACCTACCCTGAAACAATGACAAAAAGGAGAGGCAAGGAATCTCTCCAGCCTTCAGGTCCCCCCCTCCAACAACAAGCTCATAAATGGCAAACAAAACACAGATTTGCGATTAGCTTGCGGGGGGAACTGGTTATGACTTGTGCTCAGCCGGCTTAGACTGAAGCTCCACCGATGGAGCAGCGGTTTTACGATTCAGAGAGAACACAGCCGTGAGGTATTTTTCTGTCCATTTAGACAAGTAGATAGTTTCAAGCCTTGGTTAACCAGGACTTAAAGGAGAAGCACAGCTTCAACTTCTGATGACTTCCCTCTGGGCCCACTCCCCACTCCCTATCACCTTCTCCTGCCCAAAACTCGTGTCCTCCGCCTGCACCGAGACCTTCTGATAAAATGCCACCACAGAGCCAACTTCAGTTTGTACTTAAACATTCATCAACATGGAATGGCTGTCGGGCATTCGGTGCATTCTCTTAGCCAATGCCAGAACAGAGAGAGAAGCAGCCAGGGTCAACTCACAAACAGATACAAAGCAAAGAGACAGAGAGACAGAAATTTAGAGGCCAGTCACCAATAAAGATGGAGAAGGGTGTGAAGATGCTCCCGAATTGCAGAGCCTCTAAATGCATGGAACCAAGCGTTCAGTCACTCTCTCACTCTTGGATATAATGTTCGGTTGGATGGCATTCTCTTACACGCTGGTAGGGCTGGGCTTTTTCCGTTCAATCCCAGCCATTATCCTTGATCATGTGAGCTAGTTCAATGATGTATTTGCCTTCTTTATACTTCTGGCTGCTTTCAAAAGCGTGTTCCTAAAGAAAAGGAGAAAGAATGAGATCAAGATGATATCTGAAGGTAAAGTCACAGTTACAGACCGGATCGGGGAATGCCGGTGCAAGTCTTAGCCTTGTCCACAGCATGAACAGTCAAACAGGTCCTCCTGCTGGCTTTCAGAAAAGCAGGTTGGAAGAATCTTAAACCCTGCTTCCAGCCATCTTTAAAGGCTGTAAAAAGGAGTAATTGGTACCACATAAACCTGCAGTTTTCTGTAGGCCAACAGAAACTGTTCCTTGAACTACTCTTCAGGTGATAAAACCTGCTTCTCTCTAGGGTGGTCTGAGAATGTATTAATGTTTGTTAAGAACACAGAGGCCCTCTGATGCTGTAAAAGCACTGCCATCGGGAATGAGACAGATTATGATAAACTTTGCCTGGACATGGAGGGAATGGGCACTGAGGGATGAGAAGGACCCACCCTACACAGATGTGTAGCTGGCAGCTACAGAAACACACAGTGCTTCAGCACTGCGGAACCAGAACAGTAATGAAATCTACAGGACCCCTACCCTGGAGGAACTCCCCTTCCTGAGGCTGCATCCTCAAAAGTGGCTCGGCTCTGCTCAGGTGTGCCATTTGTATCCATGTAATGCATATGAAAGAATGTTGATTCTATTGCACGAGAGGCTTGGGCTTCCTGCTATGTTTACGACATTTTGTATTTTGTTTTACAATAAACTCAATTTATGTACTCAGTGTACTTCTCCATTTGTGAGGTCCATGCTGTGTTTCTGCATGGGTTCCTACCGCATCAGTTTTCGATGCTTTACTTTTTATAGCTTTTCAACTGATCTATTAAAGAATATTTCTGTCCAGAGGCCACAAAAACAATGTATGTTTTGTTTAGACACTGGTCAAAACGTTTTGACAAACAAGTACGCTGTGTGCCTCCTGAAGCCGAAATTAGGAAGTAGCATAAGCCTTTATTTGAAGGTAATTGAATTTATGAAGAGCAAGAGACAGCAAACAGATAAACTCATGTTCAATAGCATTTCCAGTGGGAAGGACACAGGATTAACAATATATGGACCATCCTATTATTCTGATACTGTCTGGGAAAAAAGACAACACGAACCACAAAGAGTGACTGAAGTTATCCTCATTTATGTTAAGTATCACTCAGGGACACCCACCAAAACCAGGCCCACAGTGTGTATTCTTCGTAAAAAAATACGTTAGCCACAAAGAGCTCCCGCTCTGAATGGATGCAACAACCACAAGACAAGAGGGAAAACGGAAAGGCAGGAAGGAAAAAAAGATGTGGCTACAGACCAGAGTCTGCATTTCTGGTTCCCAAGTTAATGGTCCTTCTGCGAGAGCCTGTTACCACACACACCCCTTCAGAAAGGGCTGGAGCAAAGACATCCACAGGAAAAACAAATGATACTGATACTCACGTATTTCCAACCCAGTGTGGTTTTGCAGTTTTCACAGTAAATATCTGCAACCGCATGTAATCCTGTTAATAACACCCGCTCCTCTGCAGGGCCACAACCCACATTAACTCTGGGGAAAAAGGAGAGATGCTCCCTGTCAGTGTGTCTTTCCACAGCAACATGCTACAATGAAGCCGACAGCAATTTTATTGCAGTATTTGAAAACATAAGCAGGGGGTTCAGGATACTGAGCACCACAGCTGCGCCCGAAACAGAGATCGCTTGCAGTTCCAGAACAGAATGAAAAGGTAAAACAGAATTGTTATTCAACTAAAAAGTCTATAAAGCTTTAAACAGAAGATTAAGAACCTTCTAGTAAATGGCACTAATTATCCATTTGAGAAAGATTTTCATTTTCAAATTGAGAAAATGGTACTTTCACTTTCCCAAATGGAAAATTGAAAAATGTAACTGAAATCCGCAGTTCTTCTGAAAGATGTCCCAGCAGTGATCTCACCAAAACTATTTTCAGTTATTGGGAAAATTATACTCAATTTTTATGCTAGCTCTAAAAAGTAAGTTGCATATAGATATTATTTACTCTCTACTTTGACTCCTTAGTCCAACCACATCCTCTGGGAAGAGCATGACTCATTTGTTAGCTTTTATTTCTCAATCTGATGGTGAAAAAAATCACCTTTTCCTAGCTTCTTATCTGAAATGTCAACGTAAAATCAAACACAAATCAGTGCTATTTCCTGCCTCTTTCTCCAACCATTTTCAGCAAGCTCCGAAGTCTGAGGCAGAGGTTTTCTAAAGGAAGATTATCCTTTTGTTTTCTTCTTCATGAGGGTTTTCTTAATTCTATCCTCAGAGATGCAGAGGTGACATGTACGAAGTTCTACTCACACTGAATTGAAGAGGTACGCTCGTCCTTGGCTTCCTTGAAAGGACTGAAAGGCAAGAAAACAAAATTCAGCTGGCTGGTCGACAGACATAAGGCTAAAGCAGGACCTGCCCTCAACGACAGCATTAATGGTAGTTATAGCAACTGTTAGCCAGGGCCTGAGAAACGCGCATCGTTACAGCCTTTGAGATGGAGAGAGCACAAAGCGCAATGTCAGGAGGAGCTGAGCACTGGTGAACAGAGGTCTTGTCCTGCAGATGGGAAGGGAGCAGCTGCCTCCAGTTCTAATGCCTGCCCTTTTGACCAGGCGTACTGGCAGCCCACTGGGAACTCCACCTGATACCGCCAGCACTTCCAGTGCTGTACCAGCCAAATGCACTTTTCAAGAGTAACGCTGTTTTCTCCCCCGTATCCCAGCAATGTCTATTCTCACCCTTCCAGTTCCATTTACAGATTTCACACTACTGCCTCAACCTTACCTAATGCAGCGTTGCTACCAAATATTGATTTGAATCTCTTTTCCAAAAACAAGCTGCTCAAAGAGGCTTCCTGTTGCACCTGACGACACATGAATTCCCCGCAGGAAGACTGCACAGACGGATGCTGAACCAAACCACGAGATCGGGACCTATTTGTGCACGGTGCTGTGCACACAAATACAACCTCTACTCTAGCCATTTTACAAAAGACCTTAACCTTGCTGAGGTATCTGCAAGGCTTCATATTCCCACTGGCACCAGGGAAATCTTCAGGACTGGATCTAAACATAGGATGAGATACAACCAGATAGAGAGGAACATGGACGACAGAGAACCACATAGCAGCAAAACCACACCAGATAATCACCAGTCATGGCACATCTGCTCTGCCCCACATTTCCTTGGGATCTTCAGGCATCATCACCACGAAAAGGCAGTGTTCTGAAGAGACAGGGCAACGCTGGCCTGGCCCGGCACTCCAGGTAGCCGGGGCACTTCCAAGAGCCAGCAGACTCCGCCTGTGTCAAGTCTGTAACATCACCCTGCGACAGGGCCTCACAAGAGCTGGCTCACACACAGCAAGTGCTACCTGCATTTTTAATGTACTCTGACAAGCACACACTGAATTAAACATTTGGTGCTTATGAGCAAGAACACAGTTGCTCTCTGCACACAAGTTACCTTATGAGATACCTCAGGGAATGCCTGCACTGTGGGGCAAGGAGCTGGGAAAGTCAAAGAGCAGCTTTTCTGGACCATTTAATCCTTTACCTTGCACCTTACCAGGAACCTCGGAATATTTAACGGTTTTCTTAAAACCTCAGCTTCTACAGATAAGTGATGATTTCAGATTAAATACCCTCAAACGTGGGGAGATGGAGTTTTGAGAGAAAAGAGAAACATTCAAGGTTTTACCTCCTTGGCCCACTAACGCTGGCCATCTATTTAGTTAAGAGCAACCCAACCCTGGGGCAGCACAAACGTGCTCTCCCCACATCACATAAGGCATTCTGGGGGGGTGGTCCCTGCCCTTCCCAGGTTGTCCACTTCCATCAGTCCAGCCCTAGGGATGCAGCCCTAAGCCTGCCCAACTGCTGCCTCACGGAGAAGCAAAGTCAAAGCCGTGCCCGAGAAACAGCAAGCCTGCAGATGGGCCTGGACCCCTTTTCTTACATCCACGCACATCTGCATTCATCAGCTGCCTCCTGCCCCCACCGCACCGGGAAGGCTGCTGCATGTTTCCAGCTAACAGTCCTAATTCCCAGAGCTGGGCTACTAGCCCATTAGCTCCAGCGAGTATTTCTTGGGTGCTGCCTGGTGTAATGCCACGAAGCTCTGTAACAGCCTGTAAAATGTTCTCTCCAATGTGAGTCCTGTTCACATGAAAGGCAGAGACAGGAAATTCACTGACCAGCAGGAGACAACAAAATGCATTAAAGGCATGATTTAAAACCACCCTGACAAGAAAACCAGTCCAGCAGATCACGGTGCTCAGCCTGGTGCCCCTCTTAGTACCAAGGTACTCTCCAGAAGCAGCAAAGGCCCACTAGAAGATCCCCAGTTGCATGAACGAGGCAGCTCTGTGGGCAAACACAACGCCATGGGGCACGCAGGCAGGGAGCCACATCCAGCAACGAAAGCTGCCTGTGAGGTCTGGATGGCAGCAAGGGCTCTGCCAGCTATGAAGCCACTGCCTGGCAAGAAAAATGACTCAGTCCTGGAGGAATAACTGCTCTTCACAGGAATCCGAAGCCCAATACTAGTTGCCACCCAGTGCACAGAAGAGCCACTCTGGATTCAGAGGATGCCTGAGGCACTTGGGTATCTCTTTCACTCAGACAAAAGCAATGCCCTGAGGAATGCCTCTTTTCTTGGGCAGGAATTAAATAGGACACATGGCTCAAGCACATTTGTGTAATTGCATTTATTAGAGAAGCTTCTTTTAATCCTTCCGCAGCACTCAAGTTCCTTATTATTGTTCTTGTCAGCTGGCTGATACCCCACACGCCAACTAGGTCTAGCCTGACTGCTACAAAACACACACTGCGTTGTTTCAGCACCCTGTGTGGCAAAGCAGGAGCCCCCCCAAAGCCGAGGCCCCCCAGGCCAGACCCAGGCAATGCTCCACCTTGCCACAGCAAACAGCAGGGGCACTGGCTGTCCACGCTGCAGCAGAGGGATACCAGCCTGGAAGGGCGGACTGTGGACGGGGTACAGGGATGAAACAGAAGGTCCCACAGCAACACGTGTACCATCAAAGCAAAATGAAAGCAGATGAGGCTTGCTAACCATGCAGTCCTTCCCAGTAAATACTTTTCCATAAACACCAAAGTGACTAAGTTTGCCAACAACAACCACAGGAGCAAAGTTTTTATTGGTACAGAAATAGGATTTTCCATTACTGCTGTACAAAGGCCTGTCTTTAATAAACAACAAAACCAAACCCATCAGCTTTGTGCTCAGGGCTCACTGGACACTATTCCAGCCCACTCCTATGGGACAGTAGCATCCTTTCGGAGGTGCCCTTCCTTCCAGCTCAAGCCAGCATTTTATGGCATCTAAGGGCGGTCACTGCAAAACAAAAATCACATTAATTATCCCCCGCTCCAGAAGAACTTTTCAACATACCACTGCTCAACTTTCAGTCCTGCTGCCTGTCTTAACAGTCACCCTCCAGCCAGCTAAGGATTTGGCAAATCATATAAAAAGAAGTGAGAGAACTCTGGCAACCATGTCAAGTTCACCAGTGCCTTTGCTGGCTGCAAGACTAAGTTGACTGCATCTTTGTAGAGGCAGCACAGGCAGGTTTTACCTGGGTGTTGTAACCTCAACATTTTCTGGAGACGTTCCTTCTCTTCTGGCACTCCAGAAAAGCTGGCTCATGCTGTAACGGGCACAACGAAATCTGAAGAATTGGATCTATTTATACACAAACAGATGTTCTTTGCTGTCGCTTCTTTTTTCTTTTTCAAGGAACACAGAAAGAGATTTCCACAACATGCTTGTTTTCCCTGAACAGTGACAGTCAGCAGTAAGACCTGCTTTCTCCGCTGTGCATTTTCTCTATGTAGATTTTCTTGATACACATTCCAAGGTGTCTCTCACACACATGCTTATAAATCCAGATTTCTTATTCTCTAAAACAACAGCTCCTGGCATCCCTTTCCAGCTGAAAGAAACAGAAAGGATACTTTTGTTGTTGTTCCCCACTGCAAGCCCAAGCACATATTTTTCTCTGCACTGCTAATGCTCAGTGTCTGGCTGGAAACACATGTGTATATGCCAGCGACAAACCTCTCCCATCCTGCCTGAGCCCTCTAAAAAACAATACACGCATTTAAGATGTGCAACGCACAACAGCTTATTCCTCCTGACTACTCACGTTCACAAACCTTCCCCACTCCTGGCTGCTCCACTCAGCAGGGAGGCATCTAAAAGCTGCAGGGCCTAAGGAGCGCTGATCTGAGCACCCAGGTGGGAAACCACCAGCCTGGAGTCAGCTACTTGGCTGCAGATCCTCACCTGCCAAGCTGTCTCTCGTTATGGCAGAAGCTCCATGTTAAGATGCCTTTGGCAGCTGCTCTGGTTTAAGAAGTTCTTATCATCCAATTTACAGATACTCATTATGGCCCCCCCAGCTGTGCTGATTCCAAATTAGAATTGTGAAATAATTGTTTTTAAAAACAAATACTTGGTGGGCGGTGGGTTGAGGGAAATAGCTTTTTCTCCTTGTACCATGTCAAAGATCCAGTTTAAAGGGCAACCACACAGGCTGCTTAGTAATCACAGTATGGGGACAGACACAAGTCGTCCAGAGTTGGATGTTCTCAAACTAAATTTGCTGGCAAAGAACCACAGTACAGAACTGCAGCTCTAGTGAGAGACAGTCTGCAGGACAGGGAGTTTGGGTTTCACAGACGCTGTTAAACCAGATCTGCCGCAGAAGGAAGCATAACACACAGCCAGCATCTAAGAAGTGCCAGCTCCTTTGTGGCAGACACATTCTGCTAGCTAGAGATGGACTCAGCCTGCAAGGCTCAAAGCTGAATCCTTATATATTGAAGACCACGACCTTGGGAGCTGTCATTTTGGTTTAGCCCATTCGTTATACTCTGGCCTCAGTCCGAAGTGCTGAATCTATCATTCTGTTTGCTCCAAGGAAGATGCACGGCTCCTTCAGAGCCTTCCTCAGTGGAGCAACAGCACGCAGACAACCGCAGACGCATGCAGAGAAGAGCTATACCCCTCCACCACTCCAGCCTGTTCCACGTTCTGCCTGCCTTCCCACCGCCATCAGACCTCCACACTTGCACATTCCTGTTACTGGTGACCACTGCAAACACAGGAGGAGATTTTTATATTCAATCAGTACAGCCAGGGAAAGATATGAATTCTGAATGTGCTCCAAACACGCCTACACACCATACCCCTTTTCCCTAGTACCTACAGCTTCTCATTCACCGCACAGCCTACTCAGCAGTTCCACACACCGAACAGATGACAAGATTAATGCCCCAAGTCTTTGTGATGGCATTCAACAATGGGCTAAACACAAAAAGAGCTGGCTGGAATCATCTGGAAAAATAGGAAGCAGTTGCCAGGACTAAATGGCTACATACTGATGCTTGTTCTCTGCAGACTGCAGCAGAGAAAACCCCCACTTACCTATATCCAGCTGGCAGCCTTTGAAGAAACCAATAAAACAAAAACGAAAAGGCAACTGGTTGCAAAGAGGTACAAGAGGAAAAAGGAACAGAGCATGCCCCTCCAGGCTACGCTCTCGAAAGCTGCAAATTATTCTCACTGCGAGGATGCAAACAGAAACAGAGGGCCCAAAGCCACCGCCAGAGATCAAGGGCAGTTGGCACGTCCTAGGCAATGCAAAAAGGTAGTATCAGGAGAAGGCAAATGACTACAGCCATATGGACTCTTCAAAAAAGGACGTTTTCTGTGCTTGTGATATCCCCACTGGGACAGAGCAATTCAGTGAGTAAGAGAAACAGAATTACGAACTCCTGGCTTTAAGAGGCACTGAAGTCTGTGGGAGAAAAATTCACCCAATGATCTATTCAGAAAGAGCTGTGTTATCACACACTTCCCAACTATGTGTACAACTTCTGTTTTAAGTTACTAGCCACTTGCACAGCACTGCCTATCTATTATTATTCATCTATTTATCTATTCTTGCTGCTGATTTAGGCCTTGAACACCTAAGGATGAGACGTTCTCATAAAATACAATCTGAACGGGGAAAGGAGACCTTTAAGTATGACCAAAGCATGATGCCAATCCAACTGGAGTGCACAGGAGTTTGCGTATAGATATGCTCTCCTCACACTCATTCTGCTCGCTCTAGCACTTAATCCCAATTCCTATCAGCTGCTATCCCCCCCAGTAACCAACATCACACAGGAAGCTCTGCTTTAATGGCACCTTTCAAGCCCTATTAATTATGGCAATAACAACTTGATTAAAAAGATAAGTCCTGCAATCTGCTTATAGGAACCACTATGCCTGGTAACAGCACTAGGTGCACGACAACTCTAAAAGGAGGTTACGTGTGAGTTACTACGCAATGGAAAGTTGGGGGAATTTAACTACAAAAAGACCCACTGCAGATTCTGGGGGCTGCCCGAGACAGCACAGCCGTATCACCCATCTACTTGCATCACACTCAAGTGTTTCCCAAGGGAGCATGAGTTCAATTACTTGGTCCCTGTATCTGCACAGACTACAGGGACCTCCTCAGGGTTCGTTAATTCCACCTTGTTCTTCCTCACAGAAGGAACAGTCAATGATCAGATTAAACTGAGATTCAATTTTGCTCCGATTATGCAAGATACAGACCCATGTCAAGGGAACCAGCTACATTATTCTACCTCGCACACAGATGTGACCTTACCCTGTTCAAACTGTGCTCCTGAGTTTTAATTGAGTTTTAACTTGGGTCCTTAATGCTATTTAAAGCCCACAGTCGATATGAAATTAGTGGACCAAACTAATCTCTGAAGTAATTCAATTAATTCAGCACAGCCTTATTCCCCAGCAGTTTACACTGCTGTGCGATTACAGAGTGAATAACTATGAGGCTTCCGAGTTTCACCCTAGGAACAGCTACATCCGAGCAGTTTTACATCGCTTTTATGTCTCGGGTTATGTAGTCTGTCAGAAGGAAGGTGCACACACTGGAAAGATAAAAGATGCTACCACGTATTTTTTTATTCTGATGGGAGATGTTTTTACAATTTTTTATTCTGCCTCCTGGCAGCAGCAGGTGCTCATTCAATCCCCTCAATCTCTCCATGTCCCACAAAAGCAGGGCCCAGCTGTACTTCTGGTAAGAGCCTTTTGTCCTAACAGGAACCAACTCGGCACTTTCACCGCACAGGATAGGTGGGGAGAGACTGCAGCCAGACAGTGCAAAAGGGCTGAACACACACCTGCAAAAATACCAGCAGGCTATCCTGCCGGCATCGCCTCTGCCTCCCGTGAAAAGACATTCTCTGCTGCTTGGGAAAGGCCGTATGACGATGCTGTCATGAAAAAGCTCAACGTAACAGAACAAATCATCAGTGACTGAAGAACCTCGCTCTTCTGCTACCTCCCACTTCTGCAGGGAAAGCATCGATTCCTGCTTTGTCGTGCGAGAGAACCTCACCCCTGGAACTGTTTCACGCTGCTGGGTCTAGGTCCTCTACCCCTGCACCACAGCCAGAAGGGAACAAAGGGCAGATTTTCCAAGGAGCTGAAAGAAGCGAGCTGTCACCGCCAGCTGAAGCCATCTTCAGACCTACTCGAACCTCCACGGCCCCTCCTTTAGTGCTCACACAGCTTTCACATCACAGACTGCTGGGCTCTGAAACCCCAGTGTGCCAGTGCCACATGCCAGCCTCCCCCTCCTGATCATTAAAATACTCAGCCTGGCTCAAAATTCAGACAAATTTAAGTAGCAGTTTAAATTTTTTTTTTTTAAGTAAGGACTTAGAACATATTTTTTTGTTTGTTTTGGTTGTGGTTTTTTTAAGGTGAGATTCTCTCATCTTTTCATGTTTCTAGGAGCTGAAACTACAAAAAGTCAGCACTGTTCACAAGACTTCCAAAAATACTACGGATAAAGTATCTCGAGCTGCAAAAGGACATTTGGTGCACACTCTGCAGCACTCCCTCCGTAACACCGATGCTGCTCAGGAAGACAGAAAACAAATGGGACCATACGGATGCCGATCCCGTCAGAAACGAGCCACGAACCGCTGCTGCTGCCCTGTTCATCGGAGCGGTTCTCAAACACACGTCAGCACAACACGAAGGTGACACCAATGCTCTGATGGGCTGTGTTGCTCCCAGGCAGACAGGCTGTACAAACTGATTTAAATGGGTCAGGATCCCGGAGCAAATTCCCAGTTATTAATTCATGTGTCAGTACAACAACGGTCCATTATAACCAGAGAAGAAAGCAGGAGATTTCTTTCAAAGGGAACTTTTATATTGCAGTTGCAGAGGAGATCTTACGAGGCTTTGCAAATAATGAAGATCAGTATTTAGGGAAATACAAATTGCCTAAAATTGAGGTTTTTGTGTTATTTCAAGTGCATAGTTTTCTAACGCTATTTTAGCCGCTCCTCTGCTAAGCTAAAGCCTGAGCAAAGCTCTACAAAGCATGTCAAAATTCAGTTGCACACTGGTCTGTCCCTTTCTCCCTCCAACACGCCTGGCAGGCTCCCCTCCAGACTTTGACTCACTTCAAACGCAACGCTGTTAAGTCTCCTCGTGTTATCATGAGTCCTGTGCTATTCCCCCTCCTTATTAAAGCCCTAGGCTCCTGGACTCTGCTCTTATTTATTTTTAAATGTGTTTCTAGCCCACAGACTTCAAGGTGAAATTTCAAAACGTGAATGCTAAAGGCGCAAACACGTGAAGACAAAAAAAACCCCACCAAATTTATTCCTCCTATGAAACTCCACAATATTTCAAGGCTTGTCTTACAATTTTGATGGTCTCCGGTTGCCGATACTGCTACGCTTCGAAACTTGACTTTAAGATGAAGAAGGATGGAAACACTGTGAGAAACAAAGCTGATGCAGTGTCAGAGTAATTGCTTTTAAAAGTAACTACTGCAGCAGACAGATCCCCCTCTTCTCTGCTGCCCAAGCAGGGAGGATGGATCTGCAGCCCCATGAGAGCAAGGAGCATGGGTACCGCACCAGGGAGTAACTGTTCCCTTCCCCTCCGGCTCAGCTTCCCTCTGCACAGGAAAATCCATTCCTGCACTACGGCAGCGCTGGGCGGACCCGAGGAAGAAGGGCAGCGCAGCCCCTGTGAGTGCGGATGGCTGCCACACGCCCTCACTTCGGATCTACCGGATTCAAGATCTACCAGAGGCCTTGCAGAGAGGAAGGGAATTTAGCATCAAGTTCTTCGACCAGGTCCAGTCATATTCTTGTGGGGTATACACTTCTCCATCTCTCCCACTGCTCCCTGCTGCCAGGGAACTAAGTGCTGTATAATGCACACGTATAGTGCAGGTAAAACTCTATTCCATCTCATGGGAAATCGACCTCCTTCAGGGGGAGAGTTACAAGAGATCTAGGCTTTTCTAATATCTCCACCAACTTCTGGAACTACACATGTACTGACACCAGACTGCTTAATCAGGCAAAAGTAAGAGCAAATGCATTGCCTAAGGAGCACTTTTAACCCCATGGGAAGAGGGAGTGGGGAGAAAGGGTATGCATGAATCTTAGCAAGCTGCCTGATTTCCCACACAGAGCACTGCAAACGATAAGCCCAGACAGCCCGTGGAAGCACCACTGGGTCAAAGGCAGGAAGCTGCAAATTCATGTACACAGAAAGATCACAGGTTAATTCCTGCTAGACAAGCAGAAGACCACTTGCTACGCAAGACTGACATTTACCCAACATTAAACCAAAGAAAACTACCAAGGCATGCCTACTGGCAGAAGTGATGTTTATTCCTATGAAGCGCACCGAGCTCCCCCCAGGAACGCTGCCCTGAGCCTTGGAGAGGACAGGCCATCTCCCACACACGACGCCTGAAAGGAGATGGTAAACTCCACAGCCACCATCTGATCTAGACAACACGGGATGGGAGAAGAAAATGAAAATCCGCATCTTCCAGGTCTTCTTGCTGGGCCTCGGGCCATGCTGGTGGTCAACCCCGATCCTTCACCTCCACGGCCTCATTCCCAGCAGACACCAGCATTCCCAGATCTGCAGGAAGTTCAAGGGAGTTGAGAAGAGTCTGGCATCTCTGGCCCTCAAGTCCTCAGTGACATCCACTGAACACAAGCATTTATGCTTTGGTATGTAGAAGGGCAATATAGAGAGAAGAATTTTGTTATTTACTGTGGAAAAACTACAGAAGATGAAAACCGAGCCCAGTGGTGTCTTTCTGGATAGAGGGATGAAAAACACATTTTATTTTGGTGAATCTGCAATTGCTACAGCAGCAGCTGTCAAGTTTTTCCCTCATTTTTGAGTGCTGCTGTCTTTCTGTAGGTCAGTGCCTGCTCAAAGCATCCAACAAGCAAGTGATTTTACAAAGGAGTGGCGGGGGGTGGGTAAAGCCCTTCCTTTCCACATTAACTATTGCTACTGCATGGGTTTTAGAGAGAAACAAAAGACAGAACTGGGACGGAAGATAGAAACTTGCTAATGCAACAAGTTTAGTTAGCAGCATGACAGTGACCGTCCATGTATCAGTGGAACACTGTACTCCACTAATATAGCCGCTAAGCTCACAACAGCACCAGTGCTGACAATGAGAGCAGAGTCGCTTTTCAGCAAAAGCAGATCTGTCCCGGGCAGCAGCTCTTCTCTGTCCCTGGATAAGATCCACTGCGGTGAGATGAACCCATCGTACCTACACCTTACTGCTGAGAAGGTTCATCACAAGTTACCCTTCCTTGTTTAAATTGTTGCCTAAATTCTGAATGCAGGTCTCTACTATAAAACAAGTGTGGTACTGAATTTTATGTTATTCCTGTGGATATGCCCTCTATGCAAATTGAAGAGAAGTGTATCAGAGGACTGGTCCCCAGGCACTGAGGTCTCCCAGCCATGCCAGAGGACAGGACAGCCCCAGCCTCTTGCAGATTCAAAGCAGAGCACATGTGTACCCATGCCTGCATTTCTCCCCAGCCTCCCCTCTCAGAGCCGGGCTGGAATCAAGGTGTTCATATCTGCTGCATAAGCAGCTAAGCTTAATCTGATTTTAACTCATTCCTTCTGTGGTAATCACTGCTGAAAGGAGAGACATCACTGGAAGTCTTCAAATTACAAGTTTCAGATAAAGACAGTTTCAGTTTCTACCTTTGTTATTGCTACTTATTCTAACAGTCGTCATTTCCATGCAAACACACCATGTATTTTAAGAGAGGAGACTCTGGGTGCAGTTCCCTTGCGCACTCTCAATGCCTGCCCATTTCAGTTCTGCTGGATGAGAAGAACTGTCAGGCCAAACACCTCCAACAGACAGACATGGAGGCCCCTCTCCAGGAGAGGCCAGAATCTGAGAGAGATTTGCTTCTTCCTGGCAGATGTAACAGCTCCTCCAAAACAGATATGAAGCCCTCTGACAGTATTTCCTGCTACTGTAAAATGAGACTGCAATAGAAAGTATCGCAAGGGACTCCTCCTGAGAAGCCAGGGTCTTCTCACCAAGATGTAGCAGGTGAAAAAGCCCCTCCCGTGCGGACCCCATGTTGGTGTGGGCCTGTGACCAAATTACAGACAAAACCAGAGGTCTCAGAGTTCTAAGACTTGTATCTGCGTTTTTCCTGGGCTCGTTCTTACAACTATAAATCAGATTAAAAAGCACACACCCATATGGGAAGTTCACAGGGCAGCTCACCCCATCAGCAAGCCTTCGAGCCTGCTGGCATTTCCTCCTCTTCCAGCTGCAAGGGCCAACAACTGAACCGAACCCAGCAAACCCAAGGCGGCTCAGACCTGATCAACTCCATTCTCCAGCTGTTCAGGATCTGCAGCAAAAACCTTGGTGACTCACTGTCCTTCGTCCGTGTCAGTTCCCTGGATAATAAATGGGAACAATATTTTATTTATGCCCAGGTCATCAATTCTAATGCAGAGGAAGCAGATGAAAGGAGAGCTATTTCTATAAAGAAAGTGATGGATTAGAAAAACCCATTTTCATCCGTTCCCTCTTTCTTGACGGGGAATTCTGAACGGTTTTGAATTATTACCTTTTTCCTTCTTTTTTTTGGAGCAGAATGAAATATTTTAAAATCACATAGCAATTAATTGCTGTATAAACACAATTATACAAGGAGATATAAATTACCTTGAGCTCCTTCTGTTAAACAACCACATCCTGACTAAGAGGCCTGATCCTGACTGTCTTCAGAGCCTGTTCTGGACAGCAGAACTGAGGGAGCACAGTAGCTCGTAGGGTAAGCCCCAGAGGAAGCAATTAGATATGACAGAAAGATAATCTAATTAAGGTAGCTGTCCTATGGAATAGGTACTACAAATACTCACCACACCGCTCAGATTTCATACCCTGACTTCTTCCCGAAAAGGGCATTTTTGCTTGTTTATTCCCTCCCAGATAAAGGCTGCCCAGAGCTGATGAGAGGTACTCAAATGACAGTCTTCGAGACCCACTCCCCTCCTCCCTGCTGCAACACGGACCAGCAACGGCAAGGGCAGCAAACACCGACATCTGTCTAGTAAAGGTCCTGGGGATGAGCCTGATTGCAAGTGTTCATCTCTGCCTCATCAATGCTCATCTCCTGGTCAAAACGCTGAAGGAAAAGGCTCTCATTTAACAACTTTGACAACACATCATTCTACTGAGAACTTAAGTCCTCTCAACCTGCACTGAATTTTAAACTTCATGGAAGCTAAGAACTACCAGACACCCGACCTCCAGTTCACAGCAGTGAAATGGGGAACATGAATTCTCATGGAACTGCTTTGCTGTTTATCACTTACAGCTTGAACTCTAGCAATACCTGCAATTGAGAGCAAGCTCTGAATAATACCTAAAAGTGACAACTCATTAGGGAACAAGAGCTGAAAAGCCAGATCCAGAAGCTACTGGACAGCTTCTAGAAATGTGCATGAAATTGATAAACCCAGTGCATAAAGAGCTAACAGCAAATAAATGAACAGAAGCTTACTGCGTGGTGCTGAGTCAGTAAGACTAATACAATTACAAAATGTGTACGCCGTAAAGATGTTACTGCCATATACTGCTGAGTCTGAGGCTGGAACAACGAGACCAGCCCCGTTTCCATTCCTAAAAAGATGTTAAACACTAGAGATGTAGAAGAGAACCACAAAAAATGATACAGAATTGGATAAAAAAAAAAATTTCACCATGCCAAGCTGAATCTGTTTAGCCTATCAGAAAAGTGATTGAGTGACCTTAGTTACTGTATACCAGAACCTTTTAAAGGGCAAAATAGTAGGTACTATAGATCTATTTCTTCAGCAAAAGAAAGAAAATAATGGCCAATGACAGGAAGCACAAGCCAGACAAAACTAAATTCAAAGTCTCCAAGTTTTAATAGTAAGGATGATTAACCACTGGAAAAAATGACCAAGGGGAGCAGTGAATTTCCCCTCTTGAAGTCTTCAAATCAAGACTAAATGGTTTTTCTGAAAGAAATGCTGCAATCATGATGAAATCTGCTGGCCCATGCTCTGGAGGAGGTCAAATGTGATGATGTGATAGCTCCTCCTGGCCTTAAGAGTTCACTACTGTGAAGCTGGGAACGTAAATTCCTATTTGGGAAGAAACATGATCTACTTTCAAAGCAAGCAGAAACCGCATGTAATGAAAAATGGTAAGAACTTTACCCATGAAAAGGGAATACTCGCCTCACCCCACAGACAGATTTTTTCCTGTGATGGAAACGCAGGATTTTCACTTGACTAGTCTTGGACAATTACTAAATGTCTCTTTCCATTAAAGTTTTGAAACAACCACATCATAATTTTAGGATTACTGTTTTAGCTTCTGTGCATCCTCCCCTCACCCAGCAAATAACTTTGTCTTCAAGGCAAACTGACATACAAATATCACCTGGTTCATGAGAAGCAAAGCACTAAGAACATTACACACTGCCTTGCCCGCATACTCAGAAAGAGAGTTAAAAAAAAAAAAACCCGAAAAGCCCAACAATTGCTGATCACTTCACCTATACAGGGTCCATCAAATGCTTCAAAGTAGCTGAGTTCATCCATAACTTATCTGAAAGCCAGCACCAAAGCCTCAAATTCTTTTAAGATCCCCCGGCTGCAGCATGGAACAAAGTCTGATGCTTTCAGCGTGCCCTAAAGCTCACCAAGAGGCTGTCGTACCAACAAGCTCAAGCTCCGGCAGTCTGCTAGCCAGGGAAGCAGACAGGCCACAATGACTAGGAATAAGGTTTGCTTATAAATCTTGCATCTCCTGTCTGAGAAGACAGAGGAGAGAGCTTCTAAGTGGTCCCTAGCTAACAATCCAACCCCAACCGAGAAACTCAGGCGCACACAAGTTCTCTATTTTGTCTAAATTCTCTCTGCTGGAGGAGCTGCAGCCTTTTGTGTTGAAGGATTTCACATTCATGTTCAGTAAGGGTCCCGTGCAGACATCAAAGCAAAATATTAAGCTTCCTTGGCAAGCCTTAGGCTAACTTCAGAGGATACATCACTGCATAATGTTTAGCAGTTGGATCACAGCAATTCATGAAAAAAGAAACTGCAGGACGCCCACACGACATTCCCTACATATTTCCACGATCAGGGACACTTCTGCTGAATTACTGTTCGCACAGCGAAAAAAAAGTCAGCAACCAAGACACTGATGGGGCTGTGTTTGGCCTGTATCTCTCCACTCTTGCACCCATCCTTTTTTACCGGACACCACATACATATGAACTCAAACCGAAAAGGCTGACCAAGAGATTGAATGGCACAGAGCAGGTAGAAACCAGCATCACATCTGCCACTTTGAGAAAGAGAAAAGATGTTATTTACGCTGTTGAATGTCTATTACATTAGCTGTTCCCCCAGGCCCTACTAGAAAACGATGCAGAAGGCACATTTCTAAAGAAAAGCCCCTCTTATCTGCTTCTGGAGAGGTTTTGCCTCCATTGATTATCAAACATATATCTTTCTTAAACATTTTAAAAACCACATTGTGTCTGGGAAGGATAAATGTAACAACAGATATCTTTCACTTATTTTTTGGCAATTGGAAGGCATTAAAATATGCTTTTTAACCACAGCCACCTGGCATAGTATTTTTGTCTTTACAGTAAAGCCAAAGAGGAGTAGGACACACTGTACTCAATCGTAAGAGCAGACAGTACCTGCTCCAAAGCTTTATCTTCCAAGCAGACTGGACGAAACAGCAGCATTTCAATTGTACAGGTGGGGAAAGGAGGAACAGACATTAAATGACTTACTCAAGGTCACACAGGAGTCTGTTGCAGGGCAAGGCTGAGTTCCCAAAGTCTCAGTCCACTTAGGCGTTGGAAAAAGCAATGAAATAAGAGTATGTACTAAATCTGGCACAGATTTTTAAATGATGCATTGCTACAAGGGAGCAAGAACCTCCACTCATGCTAACCCAGACACCAAAGGAACATATAATGGAAAACTAGTTACTCCACCCAATCTGATCACCTTATATTTCCTAAGTCAATAAGGCCTTTCTTGGCCAGACAATCCAACCCACAATTTAGATCTTATTACAAATCAGACCTACTAAGTCACTTTCTCCCTTCGGCTGCAGAAGATAAAAGGCCAAGCAAGGAGGCAACACTTTGGTAGCTGGCTTCATGTAACAGCTTCAGATTTTCTTAAAAGCCTCGGCATCGATTATTTTCTTTAAACAGCAATGGCTTATTGAGAAACCATTTACCCATTTTAACGCATGAGGTTTTTCTTAAGCAGAAAAAGAAAACAAAAACTGCCCCGCCAAGGCATATTTCTCCACGAGTTTTGGATACCCAATCCTGGCTAAACACTCTGAAGTCAGAATAAGTTAACACTGGTGCTGAAGGGCTAAGCAGGGAAACTTGGAGATGAAGAGGAAATAAAGCATGGACTGCCACAGAACAATACTGGGATTCAGCTCCAGCTTGCGTTTCAGCCAGCGGCATGAGCCAGTGCCGCAATTTGTACGTATCCAAAGGAGCTAAAAGCTCCTGGCATGCAAAGCAGCACAGCTCTCATGTGGTCTCTGCACAACTTGGGGCAAAAGGAAGAGAGGAATTAGTTTCATCAAGCCAAATCACCAACACCCTGCTGTTACATAAAAGCCTGTTTTCTGAGGAAAATTTCCAAAGATGGTGTCATTTGGGCTGTTCTGATTATAGAGTGACATAGTCAGGTTCAAGACGGGATAACTGCAGACCGAGAAACACTCCCGTTTGACAACATCTCCCACTCCCTTTTCGTTCCTCACGGCACTCATTTCTTCCTTCCGTTTGCCACATTTTCGTAGGGAAAACCAGCGTGACAATTGCGCTGCCTGGTTCTCAGCTGCTAATATAAGGCTGTGATCAAAGAACTGCAGAAGGCCTCAGGAAGATGTTTAAAACCTAACTCAAACAGATAAAAAGACGACTATTTAAGTTTGCCTGGGAAAGTTTCTACACATATTGGAAACCCCCTGAGGCATGGACTGTCCTTCTGTTCTCAGTTTAATAGCCAGTTGTACAAATTATGATTGCACAATTACTTTTATAAGGCTTTCAATTACAGAAAGAATGTATCTTATTAAGGTTTATAACTCTGAGAAATTAAACCTAAAACCCCAAACCCTTTGCATTCAAGTTGCATGACCTGCTAGTGCTCCACCAGCAACGCGATCCCAACACTGTTACAAATTTACACCATGATCTACAATGAACTTTCAGAACGAGCAGATACAAGCACCACAGCACGCTGTAGTTAGTGCTTCCATAAATCAATACACGTAGCCTCACATTGTGCTTTCATACCTTCCCCCCGTGTCCACATTTTAGCAGTCAGCATTCTTGGGTAGTTACTGCATGCCTCGACGGCTGGAAGCTCAAATTCCAAGCAGTCTGCAGCACTGGCACTGCCCTGCTGGAAGCTACTGACCTGCAAAGCTGGTAAAAAAAACTAGGGGATGAGATGGATCATGGACATGAACATGGAGGGGAAGGAAGTGTCAAAGGTGAAGCCACTGGGCATGCACAGCTTTGTATTTTCCCTGGCTGAGGACCAGCTATGTCAAAAAATAAAAAGCAGAGCACAAATGCTAATCTGCTATAAAAACAAGCCTCCTTCTTCATCCAGTAAACCATCTTCTGTGTCCCAACCAAAATCCAGCTGGTAACAGCTCTCCCAGTGAAGAGGCAGGGGAGCGACTACACTATTTTACAGAGATCTCAGCTGAGCCCAGGAGCCCGAAGTCACACAGCTGATCCAAGAGGTCGAATGTATTTCCTATCCAGACCTGGGCACAGACTGCTGTTGACATTTACATTTCAAAACTTCCTTCTGTTGAGGAAATGCGCAACATCCTGCTCTTTAAAAGCTCGAGGCTTTGCGGTCCTCAAGGACAGTTCTGCTAAGAACCACTGCAGTTGTACCAGAACAAGGGGAGCCCCTGCGAAGCCCAGAATGACTCACAAGTGACAGCCTAATAGCACACTTGTCTATTCAGAAACTGCAAAACTCAAAATTGTAGCAGTCTGCAATCAGTATTATTCACACCACAATACTTCAAGTCTATTGTCTGGCATGGATACAACACCACAGATGTGTGGGTCAGCCTGGCCCACCCAACAACCAACAGAAACAGGAAGGAGAGAGCCTCCAGTGGAAGACAAGTCTGAACACCCAACACAGAGAATCCAAAGTGACCTCCACAGCTGCTAAGATGTCAACCCTGTAAGGACAGACGCCCTTGGTGCAAGGTGACACTTTCTAATCTTTTCCACGCAAACAGGAAGGGGGAGAGGCACTACACACTTTCTAACAGGCAGAGCACCTCTGTCCCTTGTGATCGTGGCCCTTCTCTCAAGGCCGCTCCAAGAAGCCGAACTGGTTTAAGTTGTGCACACGCAGGCACAGAGCTCAGCGCAATTTCCTCTCACCTCAGCTAATAAATCTTACAGTGTGTCTGCTTTTTCTGAACACAAATTTCATAAGCTGAATAAACTTTATGGAACAGTTGATTGCCAAGGCAGCCAAAACCTGGAAATGTGATGCCTGACCACAGCCAGGCACTGCAGGCTCCAATAAACACTCTGAGAAAGTTTAGTTTTCGCACTTCAAAGAAAGATCCTCTTACTGGCCTGCTCCCTCTGAAAAAGCCCCCTGATTTATTGGCTCTGAAAGCTTTTAATTTAGCTTATCCTCAAGATCCTTCCCCTTGTGATCAACAGATCAGGAGACAGGGCAAAATCCTTCCACTCTCCCCAGCTCAGAGCACAGCCTACCATCCATCCCTTGCTTTTTCACTGTGAAGTGGCTTCTTAATAGACTGGCAAAAATACGAGGGTCTGAGCAACAACTCGTTATCAGTCTTTGGAAAGCCATCTTGAATTTCAGTGGAAGCAGAGAACCTTCCCATAAATAGGGACCTGCTGTGGGTTTGCGTGGCAAGGTTTTGGTAGTGGCAGGGCTATAGGGGTGGCTTCTGTGAAAAGCTGCTAGAAGCAGGACAGGGCCTTAGTGCAGTCGCTCAGTAGAGCTCAGATCTTAACACAGAACGTCTCCAACTACCTCACCTCCAAATCATGATCATGCAACAACCCTTCGACTATGCTGACAAGCATGTACACGAATGAGAACCACAGCGAAGGTAATTCATGCAGTCCTGGCCATCAGTTACTGTGGTTTTACAGCTGGAAATGAGAGGAACGAGGCGGTATCATGGGAAGAGACAGATCACCAGTAAGCACTCCAGAGACATGAAGTTGCAAACCTGTCCCCTACAGCTATCTTCAAGCTCACTTAAAACAATAGCAGCAGCTCACAAGTAGATCCTTTAGGCTGAGAGCCCATTTTCCAAGCACCAACTGCGGTACTGGTTAAGGCCAGGCACTTCCAACAGCAGCTGACCTGCGATGCAAGCGAACGCACCCTTCTGCTCCCGGGAAGGAGGCGTCCGCCCAGCACCTGCGGGTGAGGCCAAGCACGTACCTTGGAAATGAGCTCATCGTGGTTGGCAAGATGAGCCCTGCAGTGAATGCAGCTGTAGGTCCTGTGGCACGAAGGCAGATATGCCTGGAAAGTCTTGGACCTTGTCATCTTCACCATTGGAGCCACTGAGCGCTGCGTGAACTCTGGGGTGGCCCAGGAGGCACTCCCACAGGATGGGTCGCACGGGAAACACCGAAAGACACAGGTAAAGGCCGTGGTTTGGCAGGTGATGGGTGTGGGGCAGGCTCCACACACTGGTGACTGCTTCAGAGGAGGAGGCTCAGGCAGAGGGAACGGGGGGCTTCACACACACCTAAGTTCCAAAAAAAAAAAAAAAAACAAACAACAGACAGAACACTCAGCTCACAATGGCCACAACGGTCTCCAAGCCCACAGGATTATCTAGGGTTTGACTGAGAGAGCAGGGAAGAGTCAGAGCAACCAGAAGACAAGCGTGATGTCTGCAGGTTCGATCAAGGAGGTCAGATTTTTATTCTCAGCTCAGTCACTGACTCACTGAGCGCTCTCACATCTTCCTGCTTCTGTTATCTACATCTTCCTATCGCTCCAACACTCGCAATCTCTATTTGCTCTTCCAACATTTAATGGATTTGGAAATAACTACAGAGGAGCAAAGACGCTAAGACGACCTTCATCAAGCCTAGTCTCCTACACACCTCTGGGGAATTACATGTGTCAGGTCCAGCTCCGCACCACCCCTCGGAGAAGCCGGGCTCTGTCGGCCGGGGAAAGCCGGGATGCAGAGCCAGCCCTGCCAGCCGCTGTCCTGTGTGACTCACTGATGCGACACCCGGGAAACCCGCGGGAAAGCTGGGAGCTGGACATAGGCTTCCCCAGCCACCAGGAAAGTACATGAGTCGCAAAACCAGTTCTTCTCTCCATTCTGCCCTAGATTCCACATGGGAAATGGAGGATTACTTCATTACACTCTCCTTCATAACTCCCTGCAACCTTTGAAGATAGAAGCTACTCTATGAACTGCACTCTAGTGTGGGTGGGGTTTTTTTCCTCACAGAACATCGGACAGCAGTCAAAGCAGGAGCAGACTCTGAAGACTATTCTTGATAGCAAGAGACAGTTAAAAATCCTACTGAGGATGGAAACACCTTTTTTTACAATCTGACATCATCTGACAGAACCTGCAAGGCAGCTCAAGTCTGGGTCTTTCTTTCTTGGCAGAAATCAGTTTTTCAGATCCCACATCTATAAGCCTCACCAGCTACAAATGTTTCTTTTGAGGATGGAAGAAGCATAAAGGGCATGGGAAGCAGCTCCCCTCCCTCCCTGACACATGGCGTGCATGCATGCTCTAGAAACTAATCATGAACTCTGGCTGCTCCTCCCATGAGGATTTTCCTTTCCATAAAACATGATTTTGTTCAGCTTGTGAGTCTGCACTTTGTGTATCAAATACTGGACCACCACCACCCACCCACCCACTCCCCGCAAAAAAACCCCACCACAAAATAAACCCCACACCTGACCTGCAATGGAAGTTTCTGAAGTGGACAAAAGAGAAAAGTACAAGAGCTTAAGAGCTGGTCTCTAAGCTGGCATGAGTAACCTGCCCGAAGCACAGCTGATAATCTTCCAGGTTAGAATAAAACCAGCCCAGGTCACTAAGCTGCTACGCTGCTAAAATAGCTCCCCGGAGCTTGCGTGTTAAGCTGGCTCTGCTGCTGCTCCGCAGACCTGCCTTCCCAGACAGCACCAGCCACGCACCCGGCTCGGGGTACGCTGCAGAGAACCGACGGACTGGGAACTGCTATGCAAATACATCTCCCTGGCTTGCTAAAGGGGAAACCATTAAAACAGCAGGATGGAAACCACAAAGTCAATCAGGGAACTGAACGCAGGACACAAGAAAATTGTTGTAGGAGGCAGTCCTGCGGAGCTCACAAGCATCCTATGTGAACGATGTCTTTTTCCCCGCGTTAGCATCAGTCAGAAACACCTCACTGTGACAAAACTGTCCAAGTCATACTGAATACAACAAAACTCAGACTGTGAATCCATTACTGCTGTCTGCTGGAAAGCCTCGTGTGTGATCACCGTCAGACAGCGAGATCTGCAAAAAAACCTCGCCACTTCAGTACCAAAGCACCATTTATGGAAAACCCCTTCTTCAACACTTCTGCTTTTAAGTCTTCTCGTCATTGTCAAAAAAAGAAGATTCAAGGTATCCAAGTTGCCTCAGCATTTCTGAAAGCTCTATCCACTGAACCTTCCATGAGCTGGAGGATCCCTGAAAGCCAGGCACGCTATCTGCAACTCTCCAGTAAACAGTTCCTGCAAGCACTGTACTGGAGGGTTGTCACAGGCTCACCTGGGCGCCGTTTGGTGCAGTCAAAGGTTCATTGTCTCATGACCATGCACAGTGCTCAACAGGAGGCAGGCACCCGGAAGACATGATACCCATTTTTTTCTGAAATATTTTTCCTCTGCTCTCCAGAAGGCAGATCCCTTACGTTCAAATGGGAAAAGAAAAAGAGTCTTACTCATCCTGCAAACTGCTGAGAAAGCATATCTATCATGATCATAACAGTCAGCACTTACATAGCACTTTTCATCCTTAAAGCGCTCTGCAAACTCTAATCAGATTAACCTTTTCCAATTAAAGTTACAGTGAGAGCTTTGGAAGATCCATCCTGACACAGAAGGGCTCACCTTCCAGCTTGTTAGGAGCTAAACCTCCTCTTGTTCAGCCAAAACAGGTCTTACCAGGAATTTATCTGGCCAACCCGTAGCTAAGCAGACTGCCTGTGCGCTCTTCAGTATATAGCTGCATCTCTGGATTTCAGCAAGATTTTTTACACGAATTGCAGAAATAAGAGAAGTCAGGCAGTCTTCACCTGTGTTCTGCCCCAGTTTTCCATTTGCACCAGAATTTTGCCAAAATAGAATTAGCTGTTCATTAGATAGCATTGTTTTCCCTTCCAAGGTGAGGGACACTTTGAGGATTGAACTCTTCTGTTTGCAACACGGCAGAAACAAGATGCAAAACCAAGCAGAATACTTCCTTATTTTCTGCTGATTAGATGTAACTAAAAGTAACACTTCCCAGCCTTCATGAACTAACTAAGTGCCCACCTTTACAGTCACAAGACAACAGAACCATATCCGAATTCCAAGCCCCTGATTCAGTAGTTGATATGCTATATCCCAGCCGTAACAGATCTCGCAGCCTGGAATTTATGAGCCATGTATCTTGTCCTCCAAGTGCAAGGAAGCAGGAGACTAAGTGTGCTCTTTCTGGGGCCAAACACAATTGGATTCCAAGGCAAAGCACCAAGCCCTGTCTGAAAGAACAGATTACACTGGACAGACCAGCTGGAGGAAAGCAGGAGGAAGGACTGGCAATCACTACCCAAACTCCTGAACAAGAAAACAGACTGTGTCTAAACCTTAGATTTCATTGATTTGTAATTAAATGGTGCAATCCCTTCTCTCTCTCTCCTTTTCTTCGGCACGGATAGGTAAATATACCAGCCACCGTTACTACCTCCCTCCCATACCGTCACGACAAACATTTATCTTCTGATCAGCTGCCCAGCACTGCAGTACAACAGCTGGAGAAAGCAGTCCATAGGCATCCTCAAAGCCAAATCGAGACACAGATGATACCCAACCAGAATAATACAAAAGCAATCCCTTAATTTGTTTTTTGCTGACCCCTCCATCCAGGCCTCCTAAGCACCAATGCTCTAGAACAACGAGTAAAACCAGAAATACTACAACTGCATTTATCTAACAGAGAAATGAACACACACGCGCACACAAATTACCTGCTGCAGGCAGCTTTCTGCAAATGCATTTAATAAGCATTCATTTATTTGACCTCATAACACATTTAACGTCAGCAAAAATATTTGACCTTTTAGAAGTGGACAAAAAAAATATTCAAGTGAGATGGTATCAGAGCATAGATTAAGATTAATTACAATTCCTGTTCTCTGTACTGTGCTGAGAAGACAAAACAAATTGATCTCTCTGCTTAAGGCAGGCGAAATAAAGATTCGCGAACTACGATCTTGGTGGGAAACCCTGGTAAGAAACTGCCTTGAAAAAAACTTCAAGTAAGCTCACCTATGACAGCCATAAGTTACAAAAGCTGACAGTCTGATTGCCTGTGTGCACTATCTGCCAAGCGCTCTGTCGCCATCACAGTAAGGGAGAGGAGGGGAAAAGCAATAGGAAATGCATTCCTACATCCTATGAGCACACCTAACAGCTTGTAAGGATCCATTTCTGTCTTGGATGTCACATCGAGATGCATCAAACAGGATCCATGGCTCTCAGCAATGCAAAAACCAACGTCCTGTATTTTCTTCTGTCCTAGCAGCAAGCACATTTGGATTAAAATGCATGTAACAGCTAACGGTGCATCCATTCTACTGTAGAACAAAGGCATGAGGATGATTTTAGGCTGTGCCTCTGGTTTTTCAGAATGACAAGTTAATATTCATCAACATCACTGAGAGCAGGCATGAGTGGAGCCATTCCATTCACTATAAAAAAAAAAAAAAGAGATGCTTTGATTGCTTTATCATCATGCCCAATACTGTTAGAGATGAGTATCTATCACCAGCAACACAATTCGGTGTTTTTGTTTTATCATTCTTCAAGAGAAATTTATCTCTGGAATGAACTCACTCAAGTCCATGGAATAGAAATCTGTGCATATTAATTAGCTCATGACAAGTCAGAAAACTGGTTTAGACAAAAGGAAAAAATTCTAGGGAAAAAGTTTTATCAACATCTTTTATCGTGGTTATCGGCGAGAGAATCAGCTGAATGCGCTACCTGCACGCAGCGTGTATGTTAGGGCTGCCCTGCTTAATCCTGTGAAGTTTTAAGCAGATGCCACCTTCATGAAGGAAAAATCATGACACGTTTTGCCATTCAAACAACTTTTTGGTTTGGTATTCACCCTCCACCTGTCCAACCGCCACTTTGCACATGAAGCTGACAGCAATTCAGGAAACACAAAAAAGGAGAAATGCTAAGTCTGTGCCAAACACTTGCTAGACGAGGCTAGTGCTTGTACAAGTCCATATGCCACAGCGGCACAGAACAAAAACTGTCACACACAAGGCTAATTTTGCATAAAACCCATGTGCAATGAAGCTCTAATGCAAGTGTTCCTGTTCATTCTGGCAGGACAAACAACAGGTTTGTTGAGTCTGAGTGTTTGTTTTAGGGACTATTTCATTTTTAAGATAAGAAACTTCAGTCAGTTAAATACTTCTTAGAACCTAGCAAATGCTATAGCAAGCTGCCTGTAGTAGCCTTGAAAAAAGTCTATTTGGAAAAATCACCCTTTCTTCTTTGGTGTCTCTCCTCACTAATACAGAGCGAGCTAGATACGTACTTATGCCGAATGTAATGAAAGCACAAGAGGAACCAGTTTTGGAGAGTTCTCCATTTCTACAAGGTCACAAACCGTAGCAGTCAGCGCTGCTTCAGGGTCCTGGCATTCTTCTAGCAAAATGCTTGAGGTAAGCACACTTACTTACCAGGGTTTTCCTGACATGGAAACTGCCTCGACATTGCTTAACGCATTGCAGGTTAAAAGGAAGGCTAGTCTCTAAGGTGATAAGCTGAAGCTGGGAGTCGGGGTTTAAAGCCCAGTTTTGCTGGTCCTCCCTATGGAAGAGAAATTAGTGTCAGAATGTCAGGTGCTGAACCCTCAGAGACACCTGACACAGCTAAGGAGCTTCACATGCTGATAATGTAGTAACTGCAACAAAAGATCCTGGTTTGGGGCAGTCCTGGAGATCCTCACTGCCACACACGACTGCAACAGCTTTGGAAAAGATGAAGCCAGTTCATCTGAAGGTAGGAGGGCAGGCAGTATGTTATGAAAGTCCTCAAAAGAAAGGATGGCCATTCTGAATTTAACCACGGGACATAAAGGAAAGCCAAGAAAGGAGTTTAAATAGCATATGGGTGTACATAATGTACCTGTACTCCTTCAGTATCCAGTTTCTGAAATGCACCGCTTTCAAACCCTTGATAAGATGACACTGCAGGCAGCTCAGCAGTCCTAGCACGACCAACAAAAGTCATTACTGATACATGAACTGTAAGTGTCCTTCTCTAATGCCTGCACTCCTTCAGCTCATTCTCCAAACCTTGCAATCCCTTGGAGACAGGAAAATAACAAGAGAAATGGTAAAAGACAGCCGGCAGGAATCCTCTGCATTTACTTTTATCAGATACATGGACACAATTGCAATACAAACAATAGGATGGAGCAGGTTTCTCACTTGGACCACCTTCAACTAGAAATGTACTTATCCCCCTTTATTCCCCTCAGTATCTCCTAGCAAGTTACCGCATTGCTGTGGGCCCTTGTTCTCTCTTCTGCACACTGGAGACAGCAGCCTTTGCCGCTGGGAAGCATGTTCTGATTTGGGAAAAAGGATATGGATGGATGGATGGATGGATAAAGGCGATACCGATGGCAAACAGCATTGCAGACAATTGCCAGGTACCCACTAGAGGGCATCAAGAAGAGCCTCAGCACGGAGCAATGGCAGCCTGTCTGGTCATAGTGAACCCAGGCACACGCCAACCGCGCTGCGCCTGCCCTGCTCCAGGTACCAGGGCCAATCTGTGGGAAACACACCAGAGTTCCTGTTCTGCTGAATAGCTATCAATACTAAAACCGTCATTACAATTATATTAATCATGTTTGGGGGGGGGGGGGGGGGGGGGTGTTTGAGTTTTTTTTCCCCTTCTTTTTTTAAAAACAGGCCACATCAGTTGATGGTCTGTCAACAATCTACCCATCAAAAATGGACTCAGCATTGCTACAACAAGCTTCCTGGTCCTTCTCTGATGGAGGGGATTTCTATGGAGACAACGTAGAAGGTACATAAAAATGAGCTAAAACTTAAAAGTAACAAACAGCAAGTCTTAAACTCACTTTGGGTTGGAATTTAAGCCTGTCTAGCTTTGTCACTGTATACGCTATTAAGCAAAAACTTTCTGGTATTGAAATACAGCGCACAGCTGACCGGAAAGCAGAGGAACAGGTTAAATCAGTGAAGACAGCGCAGAGATGCTTCTTTCCTGGCTGCAGCCTACAGAGACCAGATGACCATGAGAACTTTCTGACTTTCTTTACAGATCTCGGGCTGGATTCGTCCCATTCAGCGTCAGAAGTGCCAACTCATCTCTCCCTGCAATTCAGAACAAAGCACACTGTTCAAAACGATCCACTCGGACACACCATGGACACCACTGGGAAGCAGGGTAGGGAAATAATTCTGGGAATTTTAATCAAATTCTTCCCTTTACGATTTCATCTCAAAAGGCACAGGACACCTAGCACACACCATCTCACAGGGCTGGCTTCAAAATTTATTACCTTTTCCGAGCCTGTCTCAGAAACCACATGAATAAGGACTGCAAGATTCAGCCTCCACCAAAGGCTGACTGACACCTCTGCCTGAATTTCTCTTCCCACTCTCCTACGAGTTGCCTGGCAGCGATATTTTTGCAATGCAGAAGAGCCTGCGCTGCTGATAACAAGCAGCATGGCAAGCGTTCTAGCTGCAAGCTGCCCACCTTTGCTCTGCAGGTACGCGCCATCACAGCTGAATTCAAGAACCAGTTGCAATAGATGCCAGCGTGCGTTACCAGACTGCAGGAGCAAACACATGCAGAAAAGCATCACGGTCGGCCAGGACAAATTAGAAACCAGCCAGCACTTTTGCTCCTACCAGCAAATCCCACTTGTGCCACAAATAAACAAAAACTGTAAGCTGAACGAGTTTAAAACACAAATGACTCCATTTCCTCCTTTACATTTTGCAAAAACTCATGCCAGCACCCCCCACAACATAACAGCCCTTCATCTGAATTGGCCAAGTAGATCAGATGCACTTGAGCGAGATAACAGCAACGGCTCCAGCAAGCTGTAGGAGGTAGCTCCTCAAATCATGCCCACCCTTCTGCTGAAGAAAGCTACACGTTCAGTGCGATGGCCACATTTGGAGCCATCGATCAAGGACATCGCACTTTGCCAGTATTACACATACACAGTGTTCTACAAAATGAAAGACGACCCTCACCTTGCTGTTCTAGTACCAACCTGAACTAATGATATCAAGGAAAAGCTCTTCCCATCCAACTGACCAATTACTGACAAAATGGAAACAATCTTTATCTTCCCTTCCTCATTTGTCTGGATTGTAGAACAGCCTAGCTATCCAAATCACCTCTTATGGTTACATTTCCTTTGTGCTCCTCACATTGCTCTACTATCTTCCTTTTTGGCAAATGTAGGTATGACTAGGATTCAATTAATCTGGTCTGCAGGATGGATCATCTGTTTCTCTGATAAAGGCTGGGTACTGACAAGCAACACAGTGAGAACGTTTATCTATTGCAAGTATCCTTCCAATATCCTCAAAGTCATTTGTAGTCGAAAGAAGATCTGCCACAGCTGCCTGTCATGACTTACTATTTGCAAGCTCCCCTTGTCAAATCCTGTAAGTTTTCATCTGCTCACGAAACCCATCTGCTCAGAGGGTCCTTCCCAGAAGCATCTTGTAACGAGCCTTGCACTGCCCAGCAGCACATCTGTCACAGGAGAGACAGTGACTTCATCTGCTACTCTGCTACGTCTGTCTCTTTCTGACTAATGCTAAGGACAAGATGTTGAATTTTGACTGATCTCTGCCAGTAACACTTTTTATGCAACACATATTAACGAGGTACATACTTTCCGTGGCAGTTCAGCCATCGTCCTTCCAGCTTTCATTGCCACTGAAGGCATAGCAACCCACAAGTCAAGGGGGCAGCCGGGTGAAGATTTATAGCTTGAATCTTCACATGACAGATACTTTATAACTAAATCTAGTTTAAGACAGTGAAGTCAGCTGTTACCTTGCCAATTTTTGTCATTAGTTCCTCCTGGATATCCTCACTAGCCTGCATGTTACTGCCAAGGTATGTGAACTTACTCACCTCTTACAGTCTGTGCCCACTGACGCATGCTTGAGCTGGGAGTTCCTGGGATTCTCGTTAAGGTTTTTTTTCTTCTCCCACAGTTAATTATTAACTCCATCTTTTTTTGTGATGCTGGACAATCTGTTTTTAATAACGTATTACTAAAGGATGGCTCAAGCAATATTCCATCAGTGAAACTTCAATCTTCCGAAGTTCTGTGGCCGAGCTATGCAACACCTAGGTCCTACCACGCTACATTTTTGTCCTCATAAATGAAGTCACTGCCAACGTGAAACAGGAGACGTGAGAGTGCGGCTCTGACACCACTCTGCCTTCCCTCTGAGCAGATCAAAAAGTTCTCTGAAGGGCAAATCCAAAGCATTCTCAGCTTTTGAAACTTTCAATAGCCTTTGCTCAACCTCGGGAGAATAGTTCTGTGTAAGTCAAAACTGCAGTAAAAAAGAATGTCAAAAAGCTGCATACTTTTGCGAGCCAGCAAAACATCTCACCTTTTAACGTGCTATACCAATACTCAAACAGGTGGAAAAGAATCAGTCTCTAGGTGGACGCATAAGCCTGCGTGGAGGGACCGGAAGGCAGCTCTTACGGGTTGCATTCCCATAACTTCCAATGACTCACATCGCCTGGCACTACCATTTGTTAAAGCAAGAGTGAAACAGAGATAATAGCTATTTACTAAAAACAGAGGAGTGTGATTAGCTTTAATTAGCATTGTCAAGTGACTTGAGATTGTCAGGTACAAGATGTGGGAGAACTAAGTCTCATTAATTATGTTATTTCCTGCAGCCTTAAGTGGCTTGGCCAGTCCAGTGATGCTTCCGGAGACGAAGCTGCTCCCAACACCCGATACATCCCATATCGGTGGGTGAAAACACTCTCAGACTGGTCTGGCAGATGCAGCTATCAAGCAGAGGGTCGCAAAGCCAGAACGCAAGAACAACCAGCTCACATACTGCAGGGCAACAACCCAGCCCAACAAACGAGAAATTAAAAGGCAATAAGACACGGCAGAAAACACTTGGAGAGAGAACCAAACCTCGTGCAGGACAAAGAGCAGGGACCGATGGCGCAACAGGGAGCATGACTCAGGCCCAGGACCCAGCACTCCTGAGCAGCAGCCCACCCAGAAAAGTCTATTTTCTTACCCCCAAAGATGACAAACTATAGAATGCCTCTGTTTTGGGGAGAAAGAGATACAGATCCTCAATCAACATCACACCACCAACAGACATGCTGATTCACCAGCTAAAGTTCTGTTCTAAAGAAATGAAAAATACTGGAGTCGGAATAGTCCATCTCTTCTATGGACTCACCTTGGTTTCTGGAAAGAAAAGGAAACCTATCCTTAGCCTCTAGTTACTGTGATTAGATCTAGAAGACAAGACCTTCAAATTGAAAAGAACAGAAAAGCAAACATCCTGAAGGATCAACTTACAGGTTTTCCCCCTCTGTTGAAGCGGGGGAAAAAAGGAAGCTGTGTATTTTGATATGGTTTCAAAGCAATAAATACACTCTGCTACAACCTTCTCCCTTGAACCTCCACTGAGCAGCTCCGCAGCAGCTAAGAATTGAACTCTCAATTCCTCCATCCCAGACTCCACTTTGTGATGCCTCTTGAAGCCCACTGCTCCAGTGCTTCACAGCTGACCTCTAATGAAGACTCTGCTTAAGTTCAAGCAAACACAGGTTTGCCACCCAATGGCCGAAGCCCAACGGAAGCCTGGCTTTATTGGTGTTTCGTCAAGAGGCTTCCACGCACACGGTCAATGGCAAGGCCACGATGCAAGAACAACAAATAAATGCTTTTTACTCCTCTGCAACCCTTGTGTAGTACCACGCCAGATCAAGGAGCTCCCACTTTCTAAACTGCTAGCTAGGACCTACACTGGAGTGACCAGTTCCTTAATTGAATTCTCTCTCAGCAACACGTATTCAACCCATGAGTCAAGGAGCCTTTCGGGGAATGTGGACTTGCAGGTAGCAATGTCGTCTTCCTTAATACAAGTCTGACTCAACTACCCACACCAAACAGCAAAGAAAGGAAATCACTTACTCAAAAATCTGTCGATCCAGAGCACACAAGGGAGCTCAATGACCAATACAGTTTTGCCAGTTATTCTGACCCTTGCACCACAAAAGGGACACCTGCAAAGAAAGCTTTACAAAAAAAAAAAGCAAGCGCAGCAGCTGACATCATCAAATGAAAGCAATGTCTCTGCCCTCCCTACAGCATTTCCAACTTCAGCTTCAAAGCACAAGGCTCACTTTCAAATGGTCTTTCAACAGAAAACAAGAATTAGGGATCCAGTGAGAAAAGGAGAACATCTTAATTCCCTATTCAAGCACTGCCGTTACACAGCAAACAATGTTTACAAGAAACCAGAGGCGTGGATCCCAGGAAACCAGAGGCATGGATCCCAGCGCGATGAGATCTTAAACAAAATCAATGGGAGTGCTCTGGAAGAATGAAGTCACAAAACATATCCTCTCCAGGCAGAATCCTCTCATGGCTTGTAAGCAGAACTCTCTCAGTGTCTGCTTGTTTACAACTGCCTAACGCAGCACAGGCCTCTCTGTGCTACCCAGCATGAGCTGTAAGTCACTGTAAACGCATTAGCAGAAAGGCCTTATCCGGAGCAGGTAGCAGGCCGAGGAGGGCAATGCCGGGAGGCAGGTGCACCGTCCCACCCCTTGGTCTACTGCTGGCTGCAAGCTACGAACACCAGTTCGGAGGGCCTTCCTCCTGCTGTGTTTTAAAACCAAGGCCAGATTCACTCTAGTAAACTGCAGGTGAAGGGGGAGAGGATTCAACTTCTTTTTCTACACCATTAAAATCACATTTTAAACTGGAACATTTCAAGTACTTTTTACTTAAAAAATCAGCATTAAAACCTTATGCTAGGACCCGTGGCTTGCTCCATGGCTACTTTATCTCAAACTTCTCTGGATCAAACCCAGAAGTTTCCGTGGAGAAGCACAAGACAAAGGACCCCCGACATCTCACCTTCCAACCTCGGACCACAGCACAGTGCTCCACAGAAGGGGAAGCGGCTACACACTTAACCACAGGCTAAAGCAACACCACAGACTGGCCGGGTTACGCCAGCTCCCTTGGGGGGACCAGTTTGAACGCACCTCATGCGGAAACTGCCTGGCTTTGACGCCAAGCATCACCCAGGGCTGAAGCTGCCCTCTCCACGGGCTGACCCTGGCTCCCTGCGATCTCCCTTCTGCCACCCCGGCCGTGACGCTGCTCCCGTGGCGCAGAGCGGCGGGGAACGGCCAGGCTCCAGCAGCAGCGCTGGCGAACAGAGCGGCGGCAGGGCTCCTCTCCCCGCTGGGCAGCCGCACCCCGGGCCCCGCCGCTCGGGAGGAGCCCCCGGGCCAAGACGCTGTCACCCCGCACCGGGGGCTTTCATGATGCATCTACCTGCTACGGCGAGAGGGGAGCGAGGAAGGACCGTCCCCCGCTCCTCCTCCTCCTCCCGCGGGCAGCCAGCCCCGGCCCCGCTCCCCGAGGTCCCTCCCGTTGACTCCCTCCCTCGCCCGGAGCGTCTGGGGCAAGGCCAACCCCCCTGGCCCGGCCTGCGCGCTGCCCCTCGGCCGCTCTCCCGGGCTCGGACCTGTTGCCCTCCCCGCCGCCGGCCCCGCAGACAAAGGCCGCCGTCGCTCGCCGAGCCCGTCTCGCCTGCTGCCCGCCCCCGGGTCGCCGCAGGCCCTATGCTCCGAGGCGGCGGGGCTGCCTTGAGAAGGGACCGCCTCACCGCGGGGCCACCGGGACCCTAAGGGAGCGCCCCCGCAGCCCCGCCACGGAGGAGGGGGGGGGGGGGAAGCACCGACGCCGCGGCTGTGGCGCAGCTCCGCGCGGCGGCCCAGCCTCGGCCCCGCCACCTTCCCGGGCAGCTGCACCGCCCCCCGCCGCCCGGCCCTCGCCCCCCACCGCACTCACTCGCCGCGGCGCGGCCGCCTCCAGCGCGTCCCCAGCGCAGACGGAGCGCGCCGGCCGACGGTCACCAGGCAGCCCCGCAGCGCCCTCTCCCTCCCCTTATAGCCGCTCCCGCGAGCCTGCTGGCCCTGAGCGGCAGCGCCGGGCGCCAATCGCCGCCCGCTGGCACATAGCAACACCCCGGCGGTTGGCTACGACCAGCCGCAGCCCATTTTTTCGAGGCCAATCAGAGCGGGAGGCCGGCAGGGGCGCTCCCGCCCTCCCCGCGGCGCACACACACACAGAGACACAGACGCCTGCGTCGCTCAGACAGCAGCTGGGGCGGCGGCAGCCAATGGGAGCGGCCCTCGCGCGGCCGGCGTGGAGCGCGCGGGGGGGGGGGGGGGAATAACAAACAGGCGCGCTTCCTCTTAAAGGCGCATGCGCCGCGTCCGCCTGGGGGGGTGGGGGAACCACGGGGGGCAGCGGCCGTTCCCCACGCAGCGGGCGGCAGCCACGATCCCGGGCAGCGGCGGCAGCGCCGGGGGAGGCTCCGTACGCGCGCGTGCAAGCGGCGGGGGGATGCCGCACCGCCCTGCCGCAGCGCCCGGGGCTCCGCAGCGGAACTCTCCCCCGTGCCCCGCGTGGCTGCTCAGCCCTCTCAGAAGGCAGCTTCAATTCTCAGAAGGGCTTTAATTACGGCAAATCCGTGGCAAAGGCCAGGCTGGAGGGGAAGGGGGAGCCGCCGCCCCTTTCCAACAGACTGCGATCGGTTTCTGTCTCCCCCTGCCAAAGCAATTAGTCCAGCGGTAATTACCGCTGCCTGCCTGGCCAGAGGGGTTCGGACTCTGCGGCAGAGGAAGGCACAGCTGACAGCCCGCCGTGACCGGCCCCCAGCCCTAACCCGGCTGCTCAGACACCCCAGAGCCCCGTCAGCAGCAGGAGGACTGCCTGCGAATGAAGGTATTGGACATTTCTCCTGGAAATCTCCATTAGCTTCATCCCGCTGCTCGCCGTGGTTTTTCCCAGCAGCAATCTTGGCACCCAAAGGCCTGCAGGCGCGCTCAGCATGTACACGGATGTACACAGATGTACATGTATGTACACACACGTACACACACGCACAGCTACACCAGGAGAAAGCGCAAGGGCCGCACGAAAGGCCACCGCCTGGAAGCGCTGCGCTGAGGAGAAGCAGCGGCTGCGAGCAGGCCGAGCTGGAGGCTGCTCAGCGCCCGCTGCGCAGCTGCAGCTCCCCACGGCGCAGGCACCGCGCTGGCAGCGCCGAGAGCAGCAACCCATGGCTGCCCCAGCGCAGCTTCAGCGGCACGGGGAGCTCTCCTGTGCTCGCAGCGAGGGAGAAAAGTTATCTACATAGTTATCTATATCTTATTAGCTGAAATATACATTGCTTTATGAGTTTATTCTTGTTCGAACACTCTACTGCTTTAGCAAATTCTTAAGCATAGTTTTCAGCAATTCTCTAGTTATTGATAATTACTGGTAACTGCCAGTGTTCCATGTGTTAAATATAGGGACTCAAATACACACCAAGTAAGGGGCAATACAAGGTAACATCCCTGTTAGCTGTGATACTCTTTATTTTTTAATTACACATGGGTTGAAAAATAACCTTCTACCTCGTGCTAGAAAGTTACAGAGTTTTCTTCCACACAGGCAGAACACACCCCTCTGATCACCTTACTAAGACGCACGCCAGCTAGCTCAGGGACTCTACAGATCAGATTTTACAATACAAAATGACATTTTCTCCTGTAAGCCAGTGGCACCACCAAGTACATTTTAAATATGCTGTTAATGAAGATTCAGGCACCATGGCAGTTACCAGCCAGTAAACACACTCAAATGAAGAAGGAAATTGCTGTGTTATCTTTAGACTGCTACAACAGCAACAGGAGCCTACTCTGCAGGCTTACTTTAAGCTTCTTCTTTTCTTCGACAGCCTCTTCAGGCCCAGCAGCACGAGCTGATACATCAGGTTTTTAGACCATCTCACCGGTGCTAAGCGAAGCCGTATTTAACACATCCAGACAAGGTTACGTGCAGGAAGTGGTGAAAAAATTTGCTTGAACTTTAAATCACCGAGACTTCTGAGAAGTAACCACAAGCGCCCAGAGTTGAAACCATCAGCAAAATAAATTTACACATCATCAAGAAGCTGCTGCGTAACAGTGAAATTTTTGTTTTCACCCAAAAGCAAGCTGTGCAGCAGAATTTTCAGTCTGCTAAGAAAAATACATTATTTACAAGGAGAACATGAAGGTCCTTTATATATACACAAAGCTCTCTTGTATTAAGCCTGCTTTAGGATGGTGGTTAATTGGAATTACATTGATGCAAGTTCAGCATCACCACGGAAATCTAGGGTTCACACAGCTTTGAAGTTGTAGAAAAACAAGACCATAAAAAACAGCCCAAAATTTCTTCTTGAGACTATATGCTAATCCTCATGATTTATGAAAACTGGAAGCTTTTTTCAGGGTAACAGTGCTTCATTTGCAGCATTTCACTTGGTTTGGAAAAATAAAATGGTAGTTGGGTCCTCGTTACTTTCTCATACAATTTTCAAGCCACATTTTCACATTTGATTCTGTATTTCAGAGTTTGGTTGCAAACTTTGTGAGCACAGCTTCCTCAGCATCATGAATGCTTTCACTGGGCTAAGCTTTTGGGAAATTCAGTAATTTAAAAAAAATCTGAACTTTGGATCTAACCTATTTGACAGTTCAGCTTTCAACTGAACAGCTAAGCCAGATTTTTAACTTCTCTACTTGCAAACATGCATTTTTTTGAGCCTGAACAGCACAGCTAGTGTTTCCCTGTTCAGTGCCTGACATCAGTTTCAACTTCTATTATCATTTGCACTAGAAAAGCCTAACTGATAAGGCATCACTGACTGGGGCTAACTTTTGCTGCTCCATTACCACAGCAATATTGAGAGGAAAGGAAGTATCGGACCACTCACCGAGATACCACCTCGACATTTTTATTGCTGCATTAGAATTAAGTGGTACTCAAAATCTGCTAAAAATCTCAGTTTCTAGGCACTCCCAAATGTTATCGGTAGCTGGTGTTACTGGCCTTGTAATCAAGATACCTCGCCTAATATGGCCCTTCTTCTTTATTTCTAAAGCGGGGATACTTCAAACTTCTTTCAGAGCCATCAGGACACAACATCTTCAAGAACTTCAGACCAAAGAAAGGTTCTTTCGTCTATTAGCAGTAGGGTTTCTTCCCCCCCCCCCTCACGGCATCACTGGTTTTGGTCCAGCAACGACCCAGCAAGCGTTCCCCAGCCCTGGCCCCCACCGTGACCGCGAAGCTGTGAACCCCTCGCTCCCCACTGCAGCCCTCCGCATCCCGCAGCGACGGACATGACCAGCCGCCCCCCCCCCCGCAGCCTCCCCGGCCCCCGGCGGGCTCGGCGGGGTGCGGGCGGCCCCTGGCGGCGGGAGCGGGGAGGGCAGGCACCCACCGGCCCCGGAACAGGGGGTCTTTGGGCGGCTTCCAATGCAGAACAGCATCTCCGAACACAGATGGAGCCGTCCTGCTTTGGCTGAAGAGCGCGAAGTGCTCCGGACTCTTCTCCTGGAGCACCGGGCCTTGGTGCCGCAGGTTGACGGGCTGTTACGCAAGCCGAAGCGATCACCTGGCACGTTAGAAGCCACATAAATACTCCTGAATACAATTCCCCGTTCTGGTTTGCTAGCCATTTAGAATGTGTGGTAAGTAATAAAATACTGCCCAGAGCAACCTGGGAAATCCTCTCATCAGCCTGCCAAAATCCTTTAAAAGTTATTAAATAGTTACATACAAAAACCTCACTTCACCCCTCTGACCTAATACGAGGCCTCGAGGCTCTACAACTACACTTGACCTTAAAACCTAGTATTTAATGTAATTTAATGGAAATCCAGTAGGAAAGCTGGAAGTTTACCTCTAGGACTAGAAGCAGCGTTAACCTGCTGATCATCAGCAAAAGCAAGCACTGTATTCCCAGCAAACCACCACCCCACACAGGACAACGCAACACCCCACGGAAACCCGCACCAAGCGGAACACCCGTTAATATCAGCATATTCAAAACACAGCTCGATTGCTGTCCTCAGCTGGGAAGCAGATACCTGTCGACTGTCCAAGGCTTTTTATACTCCATAATCCACTCATCTTTCATGGATCATCCACAATCTTTTGCGTAAGTCCTCTACAAAAGTGAGCAGGCAGAAGACTGCCTCTGCGTGGGAGATAGAACAAAAGTGTCCTTAAGACATCACAGAAAGGTATTTCAGGATAATTTAAAGGCCACAGTAAGATATTTTTTTAAAATTAAGTCTAAATTATCAGATATTTACCATTTCAACAGAGACCAAATAGGAAATTATGATTATTAATCAAGTGAAAAAAGCAGATAAAGCCCTTTCGCAATGAAGGGTCCCATTGCACGCTCAGGCCAGTTCCTCTCCCACAGTTCCTCACACGCACAGGTAACTGCACGGCTTCATTTCCCCCATTCAATTCGGATATGATACACGTACACACATAGGATACAACATCCTCCACATCTGTGAACTGCTACATCCTGTAATTAAACTAATGAGCCTGATTATAGGTCAGAGCTGACGTCTAGTACCAGGCTACATAAGATGATTTTGTCAGTGTTTTCAAAACCTGACCTATATTGTAATGAACGTGCACAATCTTACAACCCTGCCAGAATCGGGCCACCAATCATGACACTGGATGAACACCAAACAATAGATGTTAAAAAAGCAGACATGTCCCCTAACCAAAAAACCTGCTATTTATTTAGGCATGCATTACTGTGCTTAGGAATTAAGGATCATGATTTCTAGAAATAAGTAATTAGAAAGCAGCTCTGATGCAGACAACCATTTTTACACTGAATTGCAAAGCAAAGGCTGATGCTCTCAAACTTGCACAATGACTTTTGAGCATGGCTATCCAAAACACTAGCATATGTAATACTTCTCCAAGCATTATTAACATCAGAAACATTTCTTGGCTCACTACACCTTGCTGTTTTCATCCATACAGAACTACAGACCCCATCTCCAATTAAAGGTGCTACAACCACTGACAAGTGGACAGAATTTGCCAGTTCTTTACACTGGAAGATGCTGATGGCAAACACATACATGCAGAACTGGTTCTCCTGGCATGTGGTGACAGTTAAGACACTTGGGATCTTCATCCTTGTTTCTCCCTCTACCATTACCACACAGGACCCATCTACTTCCAACTGAGTAACATACAGTAATATTCCAAGAGTTTAGTATCCAATTTGTACACCTTCCCACTCTTCTCCCACCTTAAATTCTGATTATTTGCTTGGAGGCGTGCGATGCCTGTTCTGCAGACAGACCTTCGTTTGGAAGCAATGAAGCAACAGCACGGACTGCACTGTTGAACCAACAGAATTCTCTACACTGTTTTCTAGCATCGCATATGGAGACCAATTCTGATTGCATTTATCTACTACTGTTGATCAAGTTTACTGCTGTTTCTGTCTGAAAATAAATTATAGAAAAATCAAATTGGAATTGACTTAAGTTTTACTTTGAAGTTCATTTGGACATGGAGAAGGCAGGCTTAAGTCCTCTACAGGCTTCTTTTAGCTGCACACAGTTGCAGATACTACGATTACTGTTGAGAAAACCAATGTCATTGCCAAAAATTTCTTCGAAGTTCAGAGTATGTAAGATACCCCCTCCTTTTTAGCAACCCTACCCACATAAAGAGATCACCATTGAAAGTTCAATATTTACTACACTATAAACACAATACCATAGTCTCAGAAATTATACTTTTAGACAAAGAAGTCACAACTAATAAGTATTTAGTTTTAGACCTTTTATGAGCAAAGATGTTTTAATGTGTCACATTTCAAGAGCATGAATCTTTCTTTACAAGAAAAGCAAAAAATTATTTCACAGATTTGGAGCTAGAGAGGTCCACACACTTTCTGCAAATTAAAAGTGCATGGAATACATGCATCATCCTTCATACATAAAAAATTTTGCAATAGGATTGAGAACATAGTAAGTGTTAAACTAATATTTAGAGTTAAAAGTACCTGAAAATAATCTCTCCTTGGAGAGAGAGACTAACTGAACATCCTCCTGGACAGCTATGCAAGTTCTCAACAAATGCTCTTCTGTACAAGTGGTTTAAAAATCACACAGCAAGAAGTTCTGGACTATTGGAAACAATGATCTGGTAGAATAAACATTCTACGGTTACCTCAGTTCCATGTTATTTTGTTACAAACAGTTATCATGGCCTAAGCCCTGTGCGTTGGTGCTCAGATTCATGGCCTCATCCATGCAACATTATCTGTCTCAAGCGATCAAACTGTAGCTTTTGTACAAAAGCCCAAACATTTGACTGACTAAATTCAGCAGCTGTTGCAGTACTGAACCCCTCCCTCCCGTGTAACTTGACTCATTCAAATTTCAGATATTAAGCAGCAGACTTATCAAACAGAGGTCATGTATAAACAGCACAGTCAAAAGCTACATCAGATGTAGGAACACTAGTGGTTGAAAAATATGCTGAGTATCTTTGAAGGCAGAAGTTTCCAACTCCACTGCTAGAGAGAAAGGGGAAAGAGATTAAAATGAAACTGAAATAATAAGTTTGTCATTTCAATGACTGTGTTTTGTCATTCAATATAGAATAAAGCAAAATAGTTTACTTCTGCAGTGATGAGGGAAACTTGAGAGAAACTAAGTCATCGCCCATCCTTTGAAAGATCAAGTCCAGAAATCAAGACTAGTATTTTAAAACATAGCTTCTCCTAGCCTAAAAAAAAAAAAAAGTTTTAATGTGTAAGTGCTATTTGGTAGTATTGCCTAAAACCAGAATTATATTTGTATTTTAATGTAGGTGTCTGTGTTGGAAATTCAACAGCAATAAAATTGAGTTGAAGAAACCCACACTGCATAAAAATTGTCTGGAGCTACACAGTGGCTAGTAAACCAAACTAAGACAGAAAGGGTGGAAGTTTTTTATTACCTACTGAGCTGTATATCGAGCCTATTCTATAACTCTTCTGTGACTAACAGAAAACAGACAGAACTATAACTAGACTGATTATTAGCACTGATCTGACCAGACATAACTGGTCTGAAAGGGAAACAAGAAGCTTAGCACATAATTAATAATTTCATCCTTTTTCCTACGAACAGTTAGGAAGTTACATTTTCCTCTCTTCCATTCAACAAGCCTGATTAAGAGGAAATTGAATCTACAGCCATCTCAAACAGGCAGAAGGACACCATTAACTGATGTGCCACCATTGTCAGATGTTCTCTTAAACTGTAAATGCAGCACTTTCTTCCCCTTCATCCACTTAGAAATATTCCTCAGAAAGGAATTATAATGCAGAAACAAATATTAACCCTCCAGATGGACTTGACATTGTAACACTGACAGCCTACTAACAGACATAATGAAATAGCAAAAGTGGTCCGCGATTACCAGTATGGCACAGCAGCCAGTGCAGTGACACAAAAGCCCTTCCAAATCTGAGCTAGCAAGTGAAAAAAATTACTTTAGAAGCTTTTATAACAGCGAGTATACTTTGCAGTAAATACACTCTTGCATCTGGCTACTATATTTATTATTAAGATGATTTTCACATGAAGTTCCTTAAAGAAGCAGACGCTATCGCTAAACAGTAGTTTTGTTCCAGCAGTGTCTGATGATTAGATGACTGAGCTTTACACATGTCACTGTGTATAATCAGGCTACCGCAATCAAATTCCTCCTGAAAAGCCCTACCACTAACATGACAACACCAAAGCACGCAGGCATTGCAGGCTCAAATCTGTTTGACACACGTGTAACACCCATTCCCAATGACGTAACAGCACGTAGGCTTCCAGAAACACCTTCCTATCTAACCCCATTCCAGCAGACTTGGGGTTTCCTGGCTTTTGCCAACAAAGTTACTTCCACGTCTATGCACAAACTTAAGAACATTTAATGTACTTTTGTGGAGAGAAAAGACTAAAATTTACACTCATCCCAGACTGTCACTTGCTCCTTTTATAAGTGTGCATATAAATCTGATTTGGGTGAACTCTCATTTAATAAGAACATTTTAATTTGTTCCTGAAACTCTTAACCAGACTTCAGTCTTCTTTGGTCCCTCACCCTAAAAACAACTTCCCATTCATCAAGCCAACAGATGTTAGAACTACAAATGTGCAAAAGACTTCTAAAACATTGGCTTCCTGTGTGAAAAAACTATTTCAAAGTAAGTGCAATCTACAATAAGTGCAATTTTCCTTCCTGGAAAGCTAGCTACTGCCATGCCATGGTAGCCTGACAGGCAGGTCAGCACCAGGCAAAACTAAAGCCCAGCAGTGGAACTCGGTGCCAAACCCAGAACCTGGCTTAAATGCCGAATTTACACCTTGGCGAATAACTCACAGTATTACCACCACGTCAGAAAGGGGTCTAAATACAGTTGCAACTCAAGCTCAACATTCTTGTCAGTAAGAATAATTACGTAGCTCTATACTGACCAAGTGAGTTAATTTTGGTAAAAAAATCAACCACCTTTACTGACTACACTTCACAGGCTAAACTATCAGGCTAGCCACAGCTTCTGCTTTCTGTTTCTCCTGTGCGTTGTCTTTCTTTTCTTGTCGTACAAGTTATCCGAAAACTAAAAGCAACACAAGAAATGCATACACGCAGGGTACACTTCCAGAAATTCTTTCATTTCTGCCCACTAGAATATAACTGGAATAACTGACATGTCTTGACATCTGCTTAGAACACTTGTGACAGGTAAAATAACGCTTATTATCTACAGGTATGCTATCCAGCAACTTTCTTCCTAGTCACCAGCGTGTGTGAAGTGCGCTGTTGCTAAACGAGCTATTTACAAATGTAAACTATGTAATTAAAGTTGTAAAATAAATAGACAACCTTTACATTAGGTAGCAACTTGAGAACAAGGTAATAGATCATCCAATTACATCTTTCAAAAAATCATCTGTGTATGCTGCTCTTTTGTTTTTTTTATGAAGAAAATCCTTGGCTCACAATCTATTCTGCAAGAACTTCCTTGGTTTTCTTCGTTTACACTGGATAATTGTGTAAAAACTCCTTAAGTTTTGTTGGATAGTCTGTCATCACTCCAGTTGCTCCCAGATCAAACGCCCTCTTGTACTCTTGTTCTTCGTTCAGTACCCAAATATACACCTATGAGATGGGACAGAGAGAGAGGTTACTACAGGAAATACTCAAATTTTTTAAAAAAAGGTGACTTTTGACCTAAATTGTTTCATATGAGAGAGATGATTTCGCATGCATTTAATATGATAAATGATTATGCTGTGATGCCAAAGACAGGCACACAAACATATCCAACTTCTTCCTCCTTGCCCTCTAGAAGGGGGCATTTTCTAGTGGTGACTCCCACTTCATTTTGTTACCGGAGACTTCAGGGATTTGTAGAAGTCAGAATATAATTTTGGTAAAAGCCGCAAATAGGTAAACAGTTTAGCCAGTTTTGTAGAGATTTAAATTAAAGAGCTTTTCCCAGGTACACTATTCTTCATTTGAAACTACAGAACTGCAAATATAACAGCATAAGCTATTGCTCAGGAACCAAAAAGCAACTTAAAATCCTAGCAACACAACGGAACACATTGGGGAGAACCTGAACCTGTCTTAAGGCCATATCTGGCTGGTTCTAATTCTCACTAGGTCAAAAGCACATTTCCTTTAGCTTTGCCACATTGTACCTGAATGCCCCGAGCAGTGAGGTGGTCAAAAAGTGCTTTCCGCATTAGCAGTCTGCAGAAAGGAGAAAGATATTATTTAAGAACTTGAAGCATAGATGAAATTTTCAACGTCTGTTGATGTTCTGTAATAAGTTTTCCATAGAGCATTTAGACTCAATATTTTTAGTTCACGCAACTCACGACTGGTTAACACAGATACCCAGAAATTTGCATTAGCTATGGATATTTGTATCAGCTCTTCTGAAGATCTAATCCACCAGATTCTTCCATCATCGTACATGTACCCTGTACCATACTTGATGAATCAATCCCTTTGCTTTCAAAAGACATTTTATCCTTCACACCAGAAGACGTGAAAACTCTACTGGCCACTCAGGAAATCAAACTAATAGATGTCAGACACAGGAGCAAGAGTCAGAAGACACTTACTGCAATCACGTTCAACCTCAGAAAGCATTATGACTAAGTTTCCTCTTAAGTACAGATATTCTTAAAATGCAAAGTGTTCCATGTAAGCCAAACAGCTTCTCTTCTGACAACATCACGGAACAGTCACAATCCCATGAAATGTGAAAGCTGCGCTCTGAATCTACTTGCATGCCAATTAACCGAACACACTTGATGACAGAAACTAAACAGACGAAACTGGAATAACGCCTGCTGTTACTGCACCTCAGTATGTTTCAGTGCATGAAAAACAAAAGCGTACAGGAACACCTATGTAAGATTTGAATTTGATTTATGCTGGACTGCCAATAAAGCCAGAAGAAACTGAAAAAAATTACAACATAACAAGTACCTATAGCAATAGCTAGTCTTACTTGCTTAAGCCAACAGTTAATATATAGGCAAAATATAAATAAAAATTTCATAAGAATATAATCTTACGTGTCAGCTAGCCAGATAATAAATTTCTGGCTTCTTGTCATCTTCTCTGGTTCTTTCAGCCTGTTGAGAAAGAGGGGAAAAAAAAAATATTACCAAAGCACGGATTAAAATATTTCAGATGTTCCTACAAAAGGAACATGAAGAATTAATCTTGCAGTTGCTCAAATTAGAGCAGTAATTTCACTAAGACAGTGACTTCGAATCGAGTTACACAAGAGAAACGTGCTATATGTAAGAGAAGCAGCAGAGATGGGTATTCAACAGCATTTGGAGTAAAGTATGAGAAACAAAGAGCATGTGAGATCTCATATCTACCCTACTACTGACTTGCCTTTTCGCCTTATTCAGACTACTTTGTTCTCAAGAAAGAGCGAGAAAACTGCAAGAATTAGTTATTTGTACAGCACTGCTACCTATTGCTATCTAGACGGCATCAGCACAAGCTGAGTTGTAACGGCAGCTGCATGAAGGCAGTCCATACAGGAGATGCTGTAATCAGGAAACACTGATGTACACAGGCACCCCGTACTAACAACTGAGTAACTCGGAGCTGGCTAGAGACAGGTTAAATACAGAGGAGTAGAAGATTTCCATAGCTTTCTCTTAGAAATATACAAAAGTGCCTAAGCTAACAAAACAGTATCCTCAGCCTAAGGATACCAACTAAACCGACGCTCAAGCTGGCATTGTTGTTCGCTTGTTTCACTGTCATTTCAGTGCAGCACCCACCGACAGACTCCAACTCACTTGAGGATGATTGAAGGCATGGGAATTTCCAAGAATTCTTCCTTGAAAGGAATGAATGGCAGCAGACCAGTGTAGAACAGGCCAAGAAGCAGGAGGACGCGTTGCAAACAGAAGATGATGGGAATGTCAGCATTCTGCAGGACCCATGGAAGAAAGATTCTAAATTATCTTGGGAGATGGCTGAGTATGTTGCAATTAAATTTACTCATCAATGCATGCTTAAAGTTCAGCAGTTGCACCTAAAGATTAGGCTGCCAACTGTTGTGATATGCCTGCCACTGAGTTTAAATTACTTTGTGGCAGCTTGCAATCCAAGCAAAAGCTGAATTTGAAGGGGCACTGGGATCTGAAAAAGGTAAAGTTTCACTCGTCACTTTTGTGACCAGCCTTCATCATCTTTCCAGACCGCATGACACTACGCAGCATTTTGTCTTAGACTAGTATCACCGCAAAATACAAGCTGTGCAGGTATCACATCAACTCACTTCACAACAGATTTTCAAAAATGCTTGTTTATGAACCAAAATATTTGAGCATTGATGCTATGAAAATAAACAAATATAACTGCTGTTCAGGTAGGAAATGGTGTGCTGTCCTGCACAGATAAATCAGAACAACATCTGTACTCTCAACTAGATCAGTTTCACTCCGGTGCATAACTCCCTGGGACTAAGCACAACTGTAATTTAACTCTAAATTGTAGAATTCCTCAGCACAAAAAGGAACAGAATCTACAGCTGTAAAACAGCTTTATACCAATGTAACTGGGTGTCAACTAGTGGCCATATCCAATATTTTCATAAAAAGAAACACAGAATAAGCAATCCTTAGAAAAATTGCTTTTGTACCAGATGAATGACGCGCAAAACAGGCGCAAAGAGTTCCTGGCATAAAACCATAACACCCTATATTTTATAGAACAAGAATAAAACATGATTAAGCTTAACTCCTAAAGTATTTTATTGCAGAGTATATGGGTGTTAACTGTGCTTGATTTTTTTGTAACAGTGTAGTGAGCAGAATACAATCTAAGCGCAAAATTTCCCATCACATCTGGAAGTCTGGCATAGCTGGCTAGACCTTGATTTACAGGGTACTTTTCTGTCCATTTTGTCACCACACAGTACCAAGCAGGCAAGAACCAAGCTCAGCTGGACCCATTCTTACCTCCTTAAGACACTTTGATACCACCTCATAACTGACATTCCCCCACACCGTCAAATGCTCTCGCTTATACTGACTCACCAGCTCTGAAACCTGCAATATAAAAAAGCAGAACCCTAACAGGTATTCATTGAAAATCATATGCAGAATTATTTAACTGAAACTCTACTTGTTGCTTCTCAACTACATGAGCCATTACAGAAAAGACAGTTCTTCTACAGTCTCTCCTGTCTTAAGATGATTGTGCTGCTTTGACTGGAAAGAAACTGGTGTTCAGGTCAACAGATCAAATGAAAGACCATCATACCTACAAAAAACCCTACAGAAGTTAAAAAAACACAATGGCAAAATAGTATCTGATGGAAAGCAGATTTCCTTTTCTGTAATGCACACTTATCTTTACACTGACCATGTTTTTATGATGCTTTAGTAAGCAACAGTCTGTAAGACAACCCTTCATATGAAGTACAAACCAAATACGTGTCTAGCAGTGTAGCATCAGTTTCATGTCAAGATAAAGGGTCAGTACAGAGCTGTCTGCTGAATATCTTGCAGAAGATCACGTCTCTGTCTTCTGTATTACCTCATACATGGAGCAAGATCTAACACGTGAAGGATGAAGCAGGCCAAGAACACGGATTTTAGTATCACAGACTGCTAGCAACTCCCAAGAAACTTTTATTTTGGAATTTCAACATGATTACATGACATTCAGTCTCAGTTCATCGTAGATTTTCAGGTACCTTTTTGATCAACACATTGTTGTTCACTTTGATGTCAATGTTGACAGGAGTTTGTGGAAATGCTTCAAACACCTCTTTCAGGAGTGGAATACGGTTGTCTTTCCCCTCGCAGTGACATTCTGGGGAAACAAGAAAGTTGTCACTGCTGTGACCATTTTTAATACACCACAGATAAAAGCTGAGATGTAAGAGCATTTGTTACCTTAAAATTGGAGAAAAAATCAAAATCAAAAAACCCCAGTTCCTAGAATTAACACACTTTTGAACTGAAAAAGAAGTTTACTTCACTCCGATAGCTGTAATTAATTACGACAAGCTCACTCCCATAATAAAAATGCCCTGAGCATATTGCACATTTAGGTTTGAACTTCATTAAATTCAGTCATTATTTAGCAACAGTAGGAGTGCAGGGATCGTTAAAACACTGAAATAGCAAAGCTCAGTTACCACATACCAAATGCAACGAGACTGACATGAAACAAGACCAAATGAGAAAAAAAAATTTCCTGCTAGGAAAATTTACTGGAGAAGCATAATGAGTGAAGGGAACAGAAGGCAAACCCCCTAGATTTTATTGTCTGAAACTGCTTGTAGCTCTAGGGAATTAACTGAAGGCTCTCAGTAATACAATTTCTTTGTATTACTGTACATAAACAAAAGATACTTATGTGTGAAAATAACATGTCATGGATCTCATCTTGGTGCATTTTAAGTATTTTGCAATTTTGAACACAAATATTTCACAAAAAATTTGCTTGCTGGGCAATTCAAATACGGCAAAGCTACAGAAGATAGTCACAAAGCCCCTCAAGCAAACACACACATCTGATATAATCTCTGGTAGCCTTTTCTAGGTGGAAGCGCTCTCAATTTTAGCCTGTAAGCTTTACCACAGTTTTCACAAGAAAACAGCTTCATCTTTTTCCAGGTTTTCCTCTTATGCAGCAATATTAGTACTGAGGTATTTGAGTTGTAAAGAAACTCTCTTCTGCCTTCTCTTTGTTTTTCGGAACAACAAATATTCAGTCAGCACCCTCTGAAGACCTCACAGGGGAGCTGGAAAGCAGTTGCAAGCAGTAGACAAGCACACAATTGAAATGTTTACTTGGAAAAAGTTGTCTTACATCTTAAATTTTGTCACTGCTAACAGGTATGAAAAAATATATTTTGGTTTCTAAAGCTAGGATTATATTTTCCTTCTAAAACTTCTCTTATCAAGGTGCTGATAGAAGCAAATCCACTTTTCTACTCCCTTTGCCAAAATAAGAAATTACCACACTACAATAATGGAAAATTAGTTACTAGTACTGCAAATTGAAATAGCAAAAGACCAAAACTTACCTTTCTGAAATGTGACATCTAACTTGCGGAGATATGGTGGGAGTTCCTTAAAAATAAAAGGAAATAGAACACTAATTCAAATGCAGGGATATAATCATGACTCTTCTTGAAAAAGACAAAAAATTATAATTCATAAACAATCAAAACATTAAAGACAAAAATCATATTTTTTTAAAACCTTCTTGCCCCAAAAGTGATTTAGAAGCACTGCATTAACTCTTACTTGAACTATTTGGCATTCTTAGACTCGTGTTACCTGTAGCTGAGTACGGTAAAACGCTTCCAGATGCCTGTCTGAAAATTCTGAGAATTCCACTTAAATATCAGATGGAAAGACAGTTCTGTAAAACGGGCTTTTAAAACTGTCAGTGCAGGTGGGATTCAAGTACCGGTTTTCCCATTAAAAAGCTGGTCATACAAGAAGGACCGTGTTGACTAAGCTTCCTTTGTCATCAGCATGGCAACACAAGCCCACCTCCAGAGCTACTCATCCAAGCTGCTATTGGACAGCGTTAATTGCCCTCTGGATACGCGCCGGTTTTCTGCCCTTGACTATGCAGAGAGCCTAGTTAAGCTTTTTTTTTTTTTTTTTTTTTTTTTTAGTAAGACAAGATGAATCTCCTCCTTAGATTTTGGATACTAGACATACAGACACGTACATACTACCTACAGATGCATTTTGAAACATCATCTAGCACTAAGGTTTTCTCTCCAACTTACCGAGTATTTGAGGTCCGATATGTTGACATCAACTCCTGTTGATCTCTTCAGGTTCTCATCATGCGACACAACCACTTGCTCATCTTTCGTCAGGTGACAATCTAGCTCCAGCATGTCTGTTCCTATATTAACTGCACTGGAAGCAAAGAAGTCTGCCTTGAACCACACGTGTATTTCATACAGGCTCAAACCCAACACACATGTTATTCAATTAAATTGATCCCAGTGGAGGTACTTTTGACGCTTTATGATGCAATGAGCCCTCACAATCTTGCTGCAAAGCGAGAAGCAAGTAACTGTTGCAGTGGGAAAGCTGATGCAAGAATAGACAACGCATCATGAATCAGAGATGGGATTTGAACTCAGGACCTTTGGCTCCGTTTGCCACAGAAATCAAGTAGCACGCCTGTCGATTGCAGCCTAGCACCGCAGGATTGAGAAACCTCCTTCCGAAGTATTGTTTCAGAATCTGGAGTGTGATGTTTATTAGCACCGACACATTTAGCACTAGCAGAAATGAGCTCTTTTAAAAAATTCATCAATTTTGTGGTAAGCATAAACAACAAATGGCAGGGATGCGAAAGCTGTTTTTTACTTGATTCAAGTTAATCAGGAATAGACGGATCGGGAAATCAGCAATGGTGCTTTCAGTCTTTTGGCTTTTTAGCTAGCAAAACTACATTTAAAAAAATATTATTCTTTTGATGAAAAAGTTTTAATTTTAAATTAAAAAAATAAACAACTAAAACACCCAGTCATATTTTTCAAAGTAAAATAGCTAATCCTGTTCCAATCTGCTGCTTTGAAAAGTTCTAATCCAATCCCAAAACCACTCTGTAGAAGCTTAGCTCATAGGAGGAGTAAAGAAAGCAGAAAGTAGTAACAATACTGATGAAAAGTAAGTATGAGAAACCTCACACCAGAACAGAAAAAATAAGCTTTATTCCAACGAGAAGTGAATTACTCATTTAATTAGAAAAGATACTCAAAAGGTATCATTCCAGCAGACATCGAGAAAGTCCCAGCCTGAAGTTTGAACACTTCCTTCAGAACACTGGGCTGTTCTTTTTATCCACCTATGAACAAACATGTGACATCTGAGAGTACAGTCTATACTGGACCCAAAGCTCTGTGACTTCAGTAATGTTTTCCTCAAGAAAAGGGCCTTACTGACTGCTGAAGTACAGACATGCCATAAACATATACAAACGCAATAATAAAACAAAAAAAAAATTAGAACGCACTCCCATGTTCAACACAATTTCTGGTCCAGCTGGGATAATGATCAAGAGAGGGGTTGGCAAATTAAAACCAATTTGTTAACTGCTTTCCAGTGCCACTAATTCAGAATTAGGAGAGGAACAAAATCCTATTACACACACAAGATACACAGCCTGTTCTGTGTAATTTTTCCTCCTGAGGAAAAGCACTTCCAAATATGCTACAGGAGATTTGCCAAATTTGTAGAAGACGTTCCCATCTAGTACCATGCATTATCATTTAACATAATCATTTAACTAGCACAATTTATTAGAAATATTACTGCTTAAGAAATTCAGGACTGATGCTGCACAGAAAAAGGAGAACAACAACTTGCCTTGTTAACAAAATTGAGAATTTGCCAGGCTCTTACTAGCAGCTTGCTGCTAAATAAGCTTCCTTAAAGTGCTGAGGTTTTTTTCAGCTGGATATCAGTTTGTTCTGCAGCTCTGTAATAACACATCAAATCTACACTGCTCCAGAGAAGACTCCAGATGTTCTCCAGATTCAGAAGAATGTGTTGGATTCAGATCCAGCTGTTCCAGAACTCAAGCTGTGAAGCAGACTCACATTTGCAAATTAGGGCGATAGAGCTCTTTGCTTGCGTTTAACTCCAACTGTTTTCAAGTAAAAGGGCACACCAGGAAACGTGTAAGAAAAGCCTTATCTTGGAAACTACTAAATCCCATTAGGCCAGGCCTAGTGTAGCACAACATATAGAGTTTATAAACACTAAGTTGACCACATACTTTTATTGCTGTAACTACAGCATTTAAAGCTTTCTCTCTAAATCGAGTATGTTCATAAAAGAAAAGGAAATACGATGAGAAAGATATCTGGATAGTTTACTCAGCAGCTTCTTGTCAAGACAATGCTAAAGTATATGGCTGTACTAGGGACAATTAAACCCATAATTAAATTCTTATGAAATCTTTTATGCCAGATCCCCAAATACTTTAGACACTGCAAGAGTCTCTTTTAACTTACAATCAATTATTTTAAAATCTAAAACCACCACCACAGAAGCATTTAAATACAGTATAACCTGATCGCAGCCCAAAAAATATATTAGGTATTTTACCATGCAAACAAAAAAAATACTGTCTTTGGTACAAAAAGCTTATAATTGCTTTCCAGAATAATTTTAAGTTAAGCCCATATAGAAGTGAAATTACCAATAAGGTCTTCCCCCCCCCCAAACTTCGTTTATATATTACTACAATAATTTCTTCATTATCATGCAACAGTATTAAATATTCTCCAATCACTGTTAAAACATAAATAGCAAAAATAAAACTATTTGCTTGTTAGTACTTAGGTTACTGTCAACAAAGCAAAAACAAGGGGGTAGGTCTGACATCGCATTCTCTTTTGGATTCAGCTACACCAATGATCAAATACGCCTGCTTGCCCAAACCTGCAGAAACAGCTCTCGCAGGCATGTCCCGTTTGGCTTCATGCAAAATCCGACAGATTACAAATTCATTAGTTCATCCCAGCCATATGAGCCAATCCAGATGATTTTTCACCATGCAGATCACCAATTTTCTACCCATTTCCTTTTGCTAGCTTACCAGTGGAGATGGGAATGAGCGGACAGGAAGGACAAGGCCTTCACCCCTCCACAGAGGAAGCCACAACACTTTCTACTGCCTTATGCACGGTAATCGCTCTGACTCTGCTTTCTGCAGAAGTAACATGCCTTTATTATTCAGCCAAGACAACTTCAAAACAAGTAACTGAACTTTGCTATTGGCAGTTGTGGTAAGTTCAAAACACGGACCTCAACATATTTGTTACACGATCGTCGTGAAATAATTAAAATGGTCAGAAGACAGACAAATGTCTGTATTATCACAAGACATATTTGACTCCTAGCACAGTCCTTGCTCTAAGTACTACAGCTTGCTTCTGGGAGTGAAATAAAAACAGGTTATGGTATAATTTTCTTTGTAAAAGCCCTATAAAACCAGTATGATACTAAATGAAAATTAAGAAATGGTTAAAAAAAAGAACTTTCCAGAAACTGTGGTAGCAGAATTCAAAAAAGGCATGCCAGCAGGAAAAAAAACCACAAAACTATGCTGAGCTTCCATGGAGATAGAAAATACTGCAGTACTTTGAATAGCACTGTTTGGTTGGGAAAGCTGGCACTCCTCAGTCTGCGAGGGAATGTGCAAACTGATGAGGCTACTTAGCACAAAGCAAATTAGAAAAAACAAATCAGACAAAGAGAAGCCTACATAATTTAATCACTGCTCATTGGCAGCTGGAGTTTTAGATATGCTTCTATTTCAAATGCCTTTGAGAACCTTGTTAGAATTCACTACTTAAATGCTGGATGCTTAAAAGGCTTTCCCGTACCAACTCAGTTTTAAACCCCTAGATAAGAGGCTTTCACATATGGTGCAAATGAAGTATGTGTATGATGGGAAAAAACATAACACAAACATTTTTAATAGCTTTACAGATGGTGTATTAAAAGTTAACATTAGGATTTCAGTCACAGTAATTCTAGGTGACAAATTATTGACTTTCTGTATAGAGCAGGGAACTGAATGCTATGAAACTATGGAATATCCAAGAGAATCGCTTACAGCCGTAAGAGCCGTCAACAGATTCAGACTTGCGGAAATCCAACCTTGTATGCTAATTAGCTTATCGGTACAGGCTACGATCTGACATATCTTTTGAGAAACATCAATGAGTCGAGAAAAAACAGTGTGTGGTATTAGTGACAAAAAATAGCTTTATAATAATAAATAAACTAATGCAAGTAATCACCATTAAACATGGAAGCAGTATTGTTTCATGTTTTATTGGCTAGTGCAGGAGAAATTGGGCCCCAGGAGTTTTCTTTCCAATTGCCAGCCTACCACGTTACTGTGTACAGATAATAGGTGTGTGGTATCCCAATTTGTTCCTGCTGAAACTGGAGTACTGTTTAGCCAGTCATCCAAAAGAGAGATGACTTTCAGGAATAGGACACTGTACCCCAAACAGCTGTTGGAAATCCTATCTTTCTTTAATGCTTCACTGACTAAAGACAATCGCTGCTTTAGGCATTACTGGTTCCATTTGTACTCACTGGTGAAAGGCTGCCATCGTGTTTTCCAGGTTCTCTCCAGCACCTACAAAAAATAACAAAAACTAAAACATGTACAAAACTGTTTTCCTCCCCTCAATCCCAGTGGAAATGAATAAAATATAATGAACTTTAAAATGTACATATTTTGAGGAAATATTTGGAGGAATGAGTATGAAGTCAGAGTCAGAAATCCCTGTTGCCGCTAACCTATTGGGGAGACCCAACTTCCTCAAGATAAACAATTAAAAAAAAGTAAAAAAGAAAAAAAAAAAGAAGGCCGTTATCTTGCATTTGTGTAACACCAAAACAAAGTATTCATTTCACCAGAGGCTGGGTGCCCTGGTTTTGCTTCAAGGCGTTGTATTTGGCTAGGACAGTACGCGCCACAGGAACAGGATATGCAAACGGCCTATTTCAGAGTTAGAGGAGTAATAAGAGCAAAGGTGACAAGAGGAAAAAAAAACCCCATCACAACAAGGACAAAAATGTGCCCAGCTCTCTCTAAAGCTGATATTCCCTAAACGCATAACCCAGATGATGCTGAAAGAGGTGGCAAGCTCTTTTTTCAGGGCAAGGATACCTCCTGAAACAGCACGAATCTGTCAATAAAGGTTTATGCTGCTGGCAAAGAGAGATCTCACACACGAGGAATGAAACACGCATCAACTCCAGTTAAGAACTGAAAGGACAAGCAATTTAGATTTTCTCTCAGACAGGAGTAAACTCTGCAACTCTTAAACCACCATTCTGTACATAAAAATCTTCGAAAATCAGTCTGGTTGGTGACTGGAAAAGGTTGTACCTTCTCTCTCCTCCAGAAAATACGCAGTATAATATACTGAAAACCGAAACAACTTCAGGAAGATACAGGTAATGATGAGCATATCTATGCAAATTTTAACTACTCTTTGACAGTGATGAATGACAGACTTTGTAAACAACAATTAGAAAAGCTCCAGCTGAGGCCTTGGCTATTAACAGGACCTTACCAGTACATATTTATCTAAGGCTGTGTTTAGTTACTTAATGACAACAATGCAATTCTACACACGAGTAACTAGCAATTTAAAATTGTTGTTATCAAGTTAGCTTGCAATGGTAAGTTTACAAACCGAAAGACTTAACTGACTTAGAATCATAATGACAAAATCTGCATGGTAAACCAATACAGCCAGTCCACAGCAGCTTCTGTGATCAGACATCCACCAACGTTCTACGGAACGTGACTGCAGAACTAGGAATAGGCTGAGTGGCAAAAGTGACTGAGGGCTAGAGGAAAGCACGAGAATCTCATCGTGTACTTCTGATGACTGCCTAACAGATGGAAAAACCTGCATAGGACCTGGGTGATTAGTTATAAGTTAACTGCAATAAAAATTGAAGTTTTAGATAACTTATCAACTGTGACAATACAGCCCATACATCCTGAATGGTGAGAGATGGGGGGGAAAAACATCAATTTGTGAACAAAACAACAGTAACCCAATATTTCTGGGCAGAAATTTCCAAAAACCCCAAACTTTAAACTACTGCTTTAACAGGTTACACGTTACTGAGGTAGGTATGGCCAGTCAAACCAGGTGGTAACAAGACGCCTGACTTGCAGCGTTTTAGGAAAATGAGGAAAAAAGCTGAGAGATCAGCTGAAACAGGAATTCTAAATCAGCAACACAGCTTTCACAAACCACACGCAGAAAAGGGAAGTATGAAAAGCAAGCGATGTGATCTACTAAATCCTTTTCCCTCCTTAAAAATGAAAAGGCTGGGCAGACTGAAGGGCTTCTGACATTTCCCTTACTTAAATGCACCTTCAGATTCATGTATTGTCCATTTGCGTTGTGAACTACACACATTTCCCACGCAGAGATCACCCTCCCCAGCATACCTTAGCATCCCGTGAGCCAAAGTGCCCACATCTGAACATTACGATTGCGTACTCTAACTTTGAAATCACCACCATGGCATGAGAGGGAGTCACTGTCAAGCACTGGCTCAAGGTGACCCTCAGGAGTTCTGCTGGTTCGGGTTTTGCCCCCTAAGGTGAGCGAAGGAGCCCATTGGGAAGAATGTTGCCAGCAAGCCAAGAGAGGTGATTGCTCCCCTCCGCTCAGCGCTGGTGAAACCACGTCAGGGTGCTGTGTCCAGTTCTGGGCTCCACAGCACAAGACAGACACGGAAAAAGTCCAGAGAAGGGCTATGAAAATTAAGGGATGAGAGATAGATTCTTGCATGCAATGAGAGGCTGAGGGTGCTAGAATTGTTTAGCCTGGAGAGGAGAGGCTTGGGAGGATCTTACCAACACATACAAATACTGGATGGGAGGGAGTAAAGAAGACTGAGACAGACTCTTCTCAGTGGTGCCCAGGGAAAGGACAAGAGGCAATGGGAACAAACTGAAATACAGGAAATTCAGTTTATACACATAATTAAAAAAACTAATTTTTTTTTGTAAGAGTGATCAAACTCTGGAACAGGTTGCCCAAGAGGTTGTGGAGCCTCCATCCTTGGCTGTATTCAAAACCTAACTGGACAAGGTCCTGATCAGCCTGCTCTAGCTGCCTCTGCTCTGGTCAGACGAGGTGACCTCCAGAGGTCCCTTCCAATCTCAATTACTCTGCGATTCTGTAAAAATCATCATGCTATCCGCACAGACCCTTCAATCCAGTCGATGCAGCTGGCATTGACAAAGGACTCTAACACAGAATATCAAGACTTAAATTATTGATCTCAGAAATGACCAATTTAAAATTATGCAGAAGTGAAGAAATAATTCAGGGATGCTTCCACTGCCCAGCTATAAACTGAGACGGGAAAATCCTTGCATGGAGCAAGAAGTGAAATCAAAATGCATAAACTTAAAAAACTTCCCATACAAGGCTTCATCTCGGAGAGGAAAAAGCCAAACAAGTTAAGTGTTACCTTGATCTCTGAAGTTAACAGGAGTAATGCAATAGGAAACCTGACACAGAGTCTAAAGCTACAGCATGACTAAAGCCTGATGAGAATTTCCGTCCCACATGAATTTAAGTTACAAGGTAAATACTACAGTGAGTAAAGAGTAATCGATCTTCAGTCTCCTAGTACCTGATGAGCCATAAGCTGCCGAGATGTTAAGGGCTGTACTTCTACCGTAGGTGTATTTCCCAGCATACGTGTGGACACAGAACAACTGGAAGACCGTGGACTTTGTCTCTGAACGCCTAATGAGTAATCCTCCCATTGAGTAAGGCTTTCCTGTTGTTCTAATGGTGCTTAGTGCAACCTGCCCAAACTTTTGCATCCTAGGCTTAGGGCAGCATATCTTAACTAAGGTCACTGCAAAGAGGTGAGAACAGAAGAAGGTTAAGGAGATCATGCCAAGTTCCAACAGTCACCCGCAAGTTTTTAATAGCTGGTAAATTAACAAACAAAAAAGCAACAATCAAAATTGAGAACATTTGTTGTCGAATGAAAATACATACCTACCAGGAAACGGCTAACATAAACATTCCAAACCAAGAGGTGCATTTTACGCTATGCCTAAGACCATGGTTATAAAGAAACCTAATCTGTCACGTACACTAAATGAAAGAAATGCAAGTAACGAAATCTGTAAGAGATCAGCTCGATTTTAACAGCTCAAGGGTGGCAGCAGTTAAGGACCACAAACCGGCTAGAAACTGATCAGACACTGCAGAAAGTGGCACCAGATCTGACACTGACAACTGTTCAAACTCAGCATCTGACACAGCCCCCGCAGAACGCCGGGGAAAACGCTTACTGGAAAACTGACTGACTGTACCTTCACAGATTGAATGGGGCAGCACGGAAAAGCGCGGAACTGACCTTCAAAGAACAGGAAAACACAGTTTGCTGGGTTTTTTTCCTCCCAACGCTTTGGAAAAGGAAGAAGAAACTTCAAAAAACGCCTTTTAGCTATTTCAGAGAGAAGCGACCAGCCTAGCCACGAGGCCCTGCCGTGCGGAGGGGACAAGACTCAAAACGCGATCGGTTTTACCACGGCCCCGAACCACGAACCCTCTCCAGCAGCACCGGGAGCAGGGGCAGGGTCCCAGCAAACCGCATTTCTGCTGCGACCAGAGGGAACAGCAGGCAGGGGCAGGCAGACTGATCTCCTGCCCTGACCGAAGCACCACTCAGCCACCTTTCTCCTCAGGAGCAGAAACACCGTAAGGCAGGCTCATTAGGCAGGAAAACCACGCACGTCGGAGGGGGAAACCATCACGCCCCACGTAAACCAAGCTGATTTCGGCTGACGCGTCTGGAGCTCGGAGATTAAATCAGCTTTGAAATCAAGCACCGGTCAGCAGGTGGCACCTAAAATTAGGTTGCGGGAGGAAGGTTTACCGGGAGCCCGCTGCGAGCGGCCGGCACCGCAACGCGGCCCCTCAAGACCCTGCCGGGGGGGGGGGGGGGGGCTCCGGCGGTCTGAGGGAGCGGGGGGCGCCGCGAGAGCCGGGCAGGGCTGCAACCCGCAGGAGCGGCGGGAGGGCGGCCGCAGCCTTCGCCCGCCTGAGGGGAGGGAGGGGAGGGCGGGAAGCGGCGGGCAGGGAGCTCCCCCCCCCCGGGCGCCCCTCACTCACCGCCACGGTGGGAGATGTGCCGGCAGCGGAAGCGCTGCCGCTTGGGCCGGTGGAGCAGCCCCGGACACTTGAGGAGAAGCGCCGAGGTGAGGACGTATCCGCCCAGCGTGGAGAGCAGGTAGAGCGTAGCCGACATCCTGCGCCTCTCGCCGGCTGACCCCGCTCCGCTCCCGGCCCGGCGCCGGCTCCGGCTCCCAGCGAGGCGGCGGCGCTGCGGGACCCGCTGCCACTGCGGCCGCGCAGCCGCACCGCGGCCCCTCCGCCCCCGAGCCGGGAGGCGGCGCCAGTGCGCAGGCGCGGGGGACCGCGCGCGCTTCCCGCCGCGGGGCGCTGTCCCCTCAGAGGGCTCGGCCTCCGCCGCGGGCCGTTCCCGGGCACCGGCTGCGCCTCGCCGCTTCCTCTGGCAAAGACAAGCGCTCTCCGCGGTGCTTTTCGTCTTATCGGTTGCGCCGGGGAAGGGGCTGAGAGCCGGGTAAATCCGCATTCATTGCGGCGGGAGTGGCTCCTCTGCAGGGACCGACGGAGGCGGCTCCCCCCGCCCCAGCCCGGCAGAGGCGTCCGACGCCGAACAGAAACCAGGTCTGAGCGCCGGTCAGGCGGCACAGTGACTGTGCTATAACAAATCGGCAAATTGAGTTTTGTACACGTGCTAATTAAGTAGTCTAGAAACCAACACACCTCACCTCAACAAAAAGTTAGAAGCTGATTTACTGTGAGGGATTTTTTGGCACCAAGAGGCAGGTGCGAAGCTGCAGAATTTAAGCCACCTTTCAATACATCACCTGGCGCATCTTTTGGGAAGTGAGACTCAAATGGGGCCAAAACCATCCTTCTAGCAACTAAAAGTCTGTTTAATCACTACACGTCAAGCCATACTGACCATTAAGCTGCAGTTGCTTATAATGAACAAGCTCCTACAGCTCTACGTTTTCCACAAATTTCCCAGCAGGTTTCGTTTCTAAAGAGATCTGTCATTCCCAAATATGAAATGAAGTCAGCCTTTTAACAAAATCCAATCTATGAATACAAATACAGTGAAATATTTCAATCCGATGTAGGTAAGCACAGTTTCTGGCTATGTCATTAATACAAATCAGAACCGCAATGCCCTTTTTTTTCTTTAAAGACAAGATCAAAGACAATTTCTCACATCACCACATTAAAAGCATAAATTGTTTACATAAATATAGCTTGTTTCAAAACAGAGAAGAGATTCTGCCCATCATTGTCTCAGTACGACAAAGGAAACTTGATTTCAGGCAATGCTAATTTTTAAATATTCCTAAATATGTATGTAGAAAGAAACGATGGGGAACAGCACTACCATCAAAACATCTAGTAATACAGGCTCAGCATATTGCCATAACCAGCTTTTATTTTTTACATATGAAAATTTAATAAACGGAAAATTTACATGTCTCCTGGATCCCTTTAACCGCTTTGATATCAGACCTTGTTCTCAGTCTGACTGTGTTCCAGTGAAATACAGCGGGCTTCACCAGATCGCAGTGATGGCTGCTGGGTAACAGACACGAATCAAAATCCACGATTTAGAGTAAAGATAGTCTTTTTAAACTACAATCAATCTACCAGAATAATTCTCATTGTGTAATTGCTTTCAGTATTCCTCGGAGAACTTTGTAACTCATTAATTGTTGGCTTTCTTTGGGAGGAAAGCAGGGTCCACGTTCTGTCACGTATGCGTAGGGAAATCTAAGCACCCACAGTCCATCAGATGGAAGGGTTATTTCCTGCTTCTCAGGGTAAAATACAGGACAAGGTGGTGGCCCTGGTTGAACCTGAAAACAAAACAAAATGTAAGCAGATAATCAAAAATTATTAGAATTAAAAAACAAAACAAACAAAAAACGCACAAAAATCCCCAAACTTATGAGCAAACTGAATCCAAGGAAGTCTATTAAGTCTTGGCTACAACCAGGCTCTTACCTACTTTGGCACACTCCAAGAAACCACTGTGCCCTCATTGTGCGACGTCCATAAACTTCCAATTTTATCACAGTGGAGATGCTGAATTTAAGGCTGCAGATGAGGTCCCAAAGAGATCCACAACATAAACACAAGCCATTCACCTCTCGGGCTGTAGTAAACACTGTGTTAACAGCGGATTTCCACACTGTAGCATAGATATCCCTGACCTGTTGCCTCACTCTAAACCGATGTGAATATTCAAGGATTTCAGCAATATTTAATATGGTTCTTGTAAAATTTGTATTAAGAAATTCAGAAAGTCTTAGTCATGTGAGGAACCGATGTGTGGAACTCACAACACAAAGCATAATGCATATTCCAAATGAAAACACACCCTTAGAAGTCAAAAGCTGTGATACAGATGTAAGCTAGGAACGAAGAGCAAAACAAGTATCAGCACAACATGAACCTTCAGTTCTTGCCTCAGGTGCAAACAGTAACACCATAAAATGCCAACTGCATTGAAATCTTAGTGTCAGGTTTCAGTCAGAATTCTTCCTTTAACGTCTAAAATAAAGCAAGTTCCTATCTGAGTAGTTGAAGGTGTCCCATAAAAGCAGCCAACTCCGTTGCTTTGTGATTCAGTACTAAGGATCTTAGTGGCACCTCCCAGACAGCTCCAAGGGTTACAAAATGCCCCAAATCCGCCTCCCCTCCCATACAGATACATTTTGTGCTGACCCTTGTTACTTGCTGAGGTGCCATACAATGAACAACAATTTTCTTGCCACAGTCTAACAAACAGTAAGCACTTCCGTGCACACAGTATTTCATACAGCAGTCATGGAAGATACACTTTTTCATATTTTACCACCTTAAAAAGAAAGAAAGTGTAGACAGAGCTGCTTGTCCATTTGTTTAAATACACATCTGAAGACGGGAAAAAATCTCCAATTAAAAAAAACAACACCTTTCCATCTCCTAAATTCAAAGGGTAACTAATAACAATCTCAGCAATGAGTCACTGCTTTTCTCTATGACATTTAGAACAACTTCAATCTTACACAGTCATTACTCACTTGTTATCTTTTTAAAAAGAAGCAATTAGCACAGTATGGAACGCTATTAATTCATCCTTGATAAAATATTTTCTAAAACTTACTTTCTACAAAGTGTAAAGCTGGAATAAGCCAATCTTGAAGTGTAAAAATACCACAAAACCAAACCTGTTTATAGAACAGATGCCTTTGGTGACTACTGCCTTAGAGAACTTGACTCCAGTTGGTTTGAGCTGGAAAGACCTTCTTGTAGCATTCCTCTGACACCCTTCGCCCACCACCCTGTGCCTTCCCGTCCTGCAATTAATGCTGCACCAACCATCCCCTCCTCTGCAGTTCCCAGATTCCCTCTTCCCTTTCTTACCTGAGGCGTTAACGTGATCTGCAGTGGAGCATCAGGAACCACCACGAAAAGTCTCATAAACTGAGCGTAATGTGGCTTGAGTCCTCGTCCCTGAGTCGACGACAGGATGTACAGCGGCATGTCAGAATTGAGGGCTTTGATGGCGGATTCCTTCGGCCCCCCTCCCATCACTTTCATGACCTTGTCAGGCCCTGAACACATGAACCTCCTGCCACGTGCATCTTCATATTCAAATCCGACAAAAGCTCGAGCTATGTCATCTCTCCGTCTTCCTCTTCCCATCACGACTGCACTTCTTTTTCCAGGAACAGCTTTGTTAGGTGCAGGCCAGGAATTGGTATCTAAGTCTCCTTCATCCTCAGTTCTCGTCCTGATGACGATGTCCCAAGGCATTAAATAGTTTGTTCCCGGGATAAAGCCTTGCTGATCTAAGCCTGTGTGGAAGTTATAAGCCTTAGCAGGCCCCAGCTTAACCAGGGACCAACTAGAGAATTTGGGCAAAAGGCCTTTGGGGCAATTAGAATGGAGCATCCCAGGGAGGTACTCAACAGTGGACGCCTGGCGATCTACCAGGCTTGGCCTCTTCTCACTTTTAGAGTCCCCACTCTGCCCATGACTTTCTGGGTTGTCCCCTCCGCCCTGGGCATCTGGCGGGTAAGTGCCCAAGCTGCCCGTCGACTGACCCAGGCTGAGGGCTAAGCTCAGGCCTGTGCTTTCTCCCTGAGTCTGAGGTTCTTTTTCTTTAAGTTTCTCAATCTCGCCTTCCGGAGGGGCGGGCGACGACTCATCCCGTGCAGGAGCTGGATCAGGGGTGCTTGGCTGAAATATGGGAAAGTTGATGTGCTCCAGTTTCCCACAGCATTTTTCTTCCAACAGCTATGAGAAAGACAACATGGTTAACTTTCCATCTTCCCTCTGAGACGAGGAGTTCAGACTCGTAACATTCAGCAGCTACAAATAAGATCCAAAAGGTTTGTGCTACATGAGAACCAATGCAGCGATGGGAATACAGCCCACAGACATGACGGATTTAAAACTCACAGGGACCAACACACGTGAAGTGTAGACAGATGCTCCTGCGTGCATGCGCTGGTGAAGGCTGGAACTGCCCACCCTGGTCAGCCCATCACGCAAACAATTTCTGCTCCAGGAAATATCTTCCCCATGCAACGTTTACAAGTTGAGAAGGTTAAGAGGAAACTTACTTGTAGTCACTTCAGAGTACAGACTTTGTGGATAAAGCAAAAGCACTGCTTGAAGCAAACGAGAGACATAATAGTTACCTGGTAGAAGTCGTAATTAGCTGCTTTGATATCAAAGGGATCATCCCGAGGAGCTTGTTTCCTTCCACAGTTACAGGCACCAGTGGAACGAGCCCGGCTGTTGTGGTACAGAACTGGCGGATTTCTGTCTGCTTCTGGCTTTTCCCCTAAAAGCAAACCAATCAAACCCTAGACAAATTGCTCGTCATTTCTAGATTCTTTCATTCCCTTCATCCACTACTTCCTCCTTGCTAGATATATATGCAAAATTATTTGCCAGCAATGCCAGTTTGTCAAGCAACTCCTCCCTTTCCCACTTTTAATACAAAGTTCCAGTGTAAGTTATAGCACTAAACTCAACTTTGTTTTTGCCACCTCTTCCTAAAAGGCATAAATAGTTCTGCAGCCTGCAATAAATGTATCTCAAGACAGTTTCCATTCCGTGACTGACACCAATCAAGCTATTAAAAACAACAACAAAGCAGGGGGCACTTATGCTTCCTAGAGAACTTTTGTTCTCTTACACGTCCCTGGTTAGAAGGACTCCATCGTAGCGTCTCTAATTAGCAAGACAGAATCAAAATTACTACAAAAATCAAAGTTACTACTAACAGTGCACTCGCTCCTAAACATCGCTCAACATAAAGCAAACCCACAAAACAGCTCTGCTGTAATTAATCCCACTGTGCAAAGCTTTAAAGCTGCCGAGCTTTCACCTTCCACAAACGTGCCAGAGTCGGTGTTCTCAGTCTAAGACAGGACATTTTAAAGCAGATACAAAACCAAACCGTGAGACCCAATTACAAGCGCGCTTCTTCACCTGCTTTTGGGAGGAGATGAAATTTGTGCACGCAGTGCTGGTCAGTCAAACTTCGCTCTTCGCAAAGCTGATGCCCATTGCTCCAGAACTTGTAACAGTCCTCGTTAAGCTGCATGGCGTACTTATGGAAGGCTGGGCCGCGGGCGTGCTGACTGTAGACACGCAAGGCCTGCGCCAGCTGGTTCTTATGGACTGTCATGGTGTAGTTGTGGGGCAGGTTGGACTGATAGGCGCTGTGGGCCAGGGGGAGAGCTTTCTGGCAACGGTTTTCAGAGAACTTGGTGTCTATATCTAAATAGCCTTCCAAGACCTTGATGCCACTCATGATTTTTGAGCTCAGTTCCCCAGTGAGAGTGGTCGGGTCGTCATCTTTGCCTTCAATGGTCACTTCATACAGTTTCAAAGCTGCAGCAACCCACTTCTGGTAGGTCGGGAGCTCAAAGTGAGAGGGCTGAGGGTTCCTCCCCACGCTGTCATCAAAGCCCTTCTTGCTGAGCACCAGCTCCACGTGCTGCCACAAGAACTCCTTGAGGGTGCAGTCTACAAGCTGCCCAGAGGAGCTGGAGCTGCTGCTGCTGCTCTCTGCGTGGAAGGACAGCTGCTGCCGGCCATGCCGCATCATCTGGTACCTCCGGGGTCCCGAAAGGGTGGGAGCCAGCAGTGAGTCTGTCTCTCTCATGGTGCAGTTGCTCCTGAGCTGCTCGAGAAGCATGGCCACTGGATCGTCTCCGTCCTGCGGCCCGCCAGCCACAATGTACACGAAAGCCTGGTTCGCAGGCACAGTGAACAGGCAGTTGATGCTCTGATTGGTTAACACCCTGCTCTTACGGAAGATGCGGTAGATCTGGTCCTCCAGAGCATGCTGCAACCTCCTCTTGGGGGAGTGCTTCTTGGGGGGAGGCTTCTCCAGATGGCCACAGGGGTCCTGGCCCCTGCCCGGAGGAGGATCCACCTTCAGAGCCCCGTTGAGCTGGAAGAGGAAGAGGAGGCGAGGCGGGCAGGGCCTGCAGTTGAGCTTCCACTCCTTGCCGACTGGGCAGTCCTTGATGGCAGCCTTCAGGGAGGGCAGGACCTTCTGCCGCAGCCCGTCCAGCGCCCTAAAGACGCGGTCGTAGGTGATGTCGAAGGAGCAGGTGGGGTGCACCAGCAGCAGGATGTGGCAGACGGAGAAGAGGTAGAGGAGGCTCAGGCAGTGCAGCTTCTCCTGGTGCTTCCAGAACTCGTGGGCCTCGGCGTGGGGCAGCGGGGCCGGGCCGCCGGAGGGGTGCCCGGGCCCGGCCCCCCTGCTCTCGGCGGCCGCCAGGTCCCCGCAGGCCCGCAGCAGCTGCGGCGTGTCGCAGATGGAGGTGAGCACCAGGTACAGCACCCGGCTCTCCTGGCTGTAGTAGGCCTGCAGCTGGTTGTAGTCCTTGGCCAGCGGCTCGCCCTCCTGCCCCGGGGCGCCGTCCGCCAGCTCGGGGTCCTCCTCCTGCCCGAAGAGGGGGAAGACCTGCCGGTCGCACACCGTGCTCACCAGGGCCGCTTTCTCCGAGCACAGCTGCAGCGCCGTCTTCCCGAAGATGCCCACCACGCACACCTCCTCGTCGCCGCTCCCCTCGCCGGCGGCCGCGGCGGCCAGCAGCAGCTCCCGCAGGCTGACGGGCCCGGCCGTCATGACTCCCGCCGCGCCCTGGGCCCCGGCCGGCGGCGGCATGGCCCGGCCCGGCCCCGCTCCGACACCGCCGGAAGCGCCGGCGCCCCGCCCCCCGCGCATGCGCAGCCCCGCCCCCGCGGCGCCGGGCGGGAGTGGGGCCGCCAGTTGCGGGACCCGGTACAGCGGCGCGGAAAGCCCGGGTCTCGCGGCGCCCGCACTGCCCCCCGCTCTCGGGAAGGCGGCTCCGGCTCCGTGTGCGGGAGCGGCGCGGCGGGCCACCGACCCGAACCGTCTGGGGACAGTTGCGGGCTTTGCCTGGAGTCTCGCTGCAGGGCGAAACCGCTGCTGTTCCGGCAGCCGGCGTAGCCACCGCCCGCATCTTTTTCGTTAAACAAAAGCAAAACCAGCACCGGATTTCAGCAGACGCACACACACATTGGTATCAGAAGCGGCACCAGCGCCGGGAACACAACAGTCCCTGCTCCAGCAGCAGCCAGGTATCAAACGACTCGGGAAACTTCACCATTTTTTCCCCACTAACAGAGAAGATGGAACCAGACCCAGTCACACCGGGAAGATGCTGCCTTTACAACGCAGAGTTCTGCCAAAGAGGTTTCGTAATGCCCCGTGCTCGCATGCACTAGGTTTATTTATAGATAGATATGCCTGAGCGAGATAAATACAGCATTCCAGCGGCTTCCTGACCACAAACGAACAACATGTTGTTCCACGAACCTACTTCTGTTCATCAAAGCTGCTTGCGGCACTTAGCGGGGCTGGCGAGGGACTCCTGGGGCGAGCCATCTGTCAAGATCAGAAAAGGGTCAGGCTACTGCCAGTTACCACTGGGAGCAAATACAGCACAGTTCTCAACCGGCATTCACAGAAGAAAACAGACACAGCAAAAACCGAATGACGTTATTAACCCTCAGATGTGTTCTCCTGGGAACTTGGAACTACAAGGCTTGAGATCGCACTGAGGCACTGGAATGAAAGGAACCGCTCCTCCTCTCGCTGCCAGATCACCCGCTGAAGACGGGCCACAGCACCTCCATTCTGCCGTTTCCTGACCATTAAAACAGGAATCAGCAAACCAAGCGCCCCGATTTGTGGGTACCTGGGGCTTTTGGGTGAGGATTACAGAGAGACCGTAACTTGTGCAACACACAGCAGCGGCACTGCGCTCTGGGGCAAAAAATCAGCACGAACTCCTATGGATTTTAAAGTTTATCGTTCCAAGAACAGAGACACCACGACTTGCCTGAAATTTGCGCCGTAGTGCCTGTGTCATTATTGGTGTCAGCCCAGACCCACATTCAGTGTTTTCTTTACTGTGTAGTGGAGTGCCACCAGGACTTCTGAAAAGATTGGAAACAAGGGGAATCATGGTTCGCTCTCAGTTTTTTTGTAGAAAAAACAAAACAAGAGGATAGAAAGGAACTTACCTTTGTATATTGACTTTCTTCAGACGCTTTCGAAGATCAAACTGATTTTTAGGAGGGGTACTAAAAGAAAAAAACACCCAAAATTGTTAAAATAAAACGTTTTCCACTCCGTAAGTAGGGTTCATCTGTTCTGTTCAGAACAGAAAAATCTAATACCACAGAAAGGAAGAAAGCATCTTACGTCAAGGAGTTTGAAACGTGAGCTGATGGCTTGGATTTAGGTCTCAGACTAACACCCTGTAAATCTGAGACTGTAATTAATGCCCTGCGTGTCCTCACTGGTGATTCTGCCTAAAGGGAGAAAAGAAATGTTACCACAAATAAACTTTTGAAGGCCTCACTGGCTATCAATCTATTTAATATTTATACCCTGAAAGACTTCTGTGGTTTATGGCTTTTATGCTTTTCTGAATCATTAAGATTGTAATGGGCCTTGGACAAAAATAGATTTATTTATATATATATTTAAAAAAAAAAAGACTTCTGGAAACAGGATTTCAGCTGCGCAAAAGAAAGCCTAAAATCCATTGATAACACAGAGACAGAAAGCTACATCAAAGCTATACGCCCTTAATGTAGAATTCGGGGAGCTGTCCTGCATGCCAGCTGAGAGTGGAGTTAGTCACTCCGTTTATTCCCTTCAGCTGCCCAGGTGCACAACGAGAAAGTTTATTTACAGCTGATCACTGGGTTTTTGGAAGAGAAGAATTAATTTATTGAAAAAATTCTACGAGGTGCTGAGACAAGCATTGCAGGAAATACAGCAGATCCAGCGCAGAGTTCGGCTCAATACATGATAGTCCATTTATCCATGTGTCCTCCAGTTTACCTTGTTCATTCTCAGGCCTCTGTCCGTCTTCTTCAGTTTAACGTTCAGGAGATCTTTGAGAGTGATCTGCATCGGCCCATCATTTTTCAGTGATGTTGCCTGAAAACAAAGGTGGTTGGAAGGGAAATCAGGATCGGCGAGCGACTGAGCATTCAGAAAGACACATGTTCCTGATGAGACCAGGTCCAAAGAACACAGAAATGAGAGGAAAAAAAAAAAAAAAGGCCCATTTTACCGCCTACCAGCAGTGCTTTAGAGCCATTGCCCCGTTTGAGAAGGAGAGGTGCTGGAGGCAGTTTTGGTGGCGGCAGCGGAGGCGGTGGCGGAGGAGGAAGAGGTGGAGGGGGTGCAGATGCCGGCTGCAGCTGTGTTGCTGAAGGCCCGGGCATGGCTGCCGCCGGGCCCATCTGTGTCTGTACAGGAGCACCCAGAACTGGTTTATTACACCTCTGACACACAGAATTTTCTGAAGACAAGGCTGCAGTTCCATTCATCTGGAAATAATATAAATAAATAAGAGAATATTAAATCCACTGGCAAAAGTAGATGGAATTTCAGAGAACAGAGGTTCTGGCTTCAGGTGATCCAGAAAAACATAAAAAGCCTCTCATGAGGCTCGCCAGCAAACCAGTTCCCTCTAGCTAGGAAGGAACCACAGTCTAGTAATGCTGAATGCGAAAAAGAGGTGAAACACTGCCCGATGAGATGCTCTTAATATTTCAGTTTATCTGCACTGACCACAGTTCCTTACATGCTTACACAAGCACACCTTACCCTGCCCCACTGGGACTGAGACTGACCTGGAGGGTTCCTTGTAGCCTGGAAAATTCAGTTTCCAACTTTTCCAGCTGCTCTCTGAACGTATTTAGCTCTCTTAAGTAGATTTGTGATGGAAATATGGTGTCTTTAACCACCTTAAAACTCTAAGCATAAAAAGAAACCAGATAAGTGTTTTCACCAAGTTGTCTCCAGAGACAGAGCTATGATTACTACTGAAAGTTCTATCGCAAGGTCTTCTCGTTGTAGTCAATAGAAAGGCACAACACGAAGAGACAAAATTTCACCAAATATTTCCTTGGCAGGAACCCAAAGAGTGACTTTCTCCAACAAAATTTTAACTTCACCTACGAATTCTAAAGTATAATTCACATTTGACCTGAAAAAATCACACAATCATTTCTGGTATGAAAGAAAGACCGCACCCTCCGTCACTGCAAATCCTCCTGATATTCCAACAAAAACCCCAATAATTTCACACATGCATTTCATCTCCACAGTGGCCTTGGCACTCTTCTCATACTTATTCCTTCAACAGTAAACACAAAATATACTTTAGATGTTTCAACAGACATAACTAAATCTACAGCTTAGCTCTCAAATCTGACTGTACATCCTGCACCTGAGCACTAGGAACAACTGCACATATTGGCAAAAGTAGAGAAGTAGGAAACATACCTGTGCAACCGTGCTCTGGCACCAACAATACAAAACCGCTGCTGTTGTTGTAAAGGGTTTTACCACATTTTTCACACCGGGCAAGGCTAACGACCAGAGTGAGGACAGAGGGCTTGGGACAGGTGATGTGTTCAGAGGAAGATCACCTGCTGACCTGGGACAGAACATTTCAGAGCAAGGCCATAATTATATTTATGATTTCAGCCTTTAAAAAGGTTAACTGTCACCAGTCACCTGGAAATGACAAGTACCAGCAACAGCAGGTGACAGCGGTGTAAACGTGAGCACAGAGATCAGGAAAGACCAAGATACACTTTGATACAGGGGGGAAAAAATATACACATTTGCAATATATTTTTATCCAAATTGCTTTTCCTCCTCATTGAAGTTAAGGACAGAGTACTACAAGATGTACAAGATGAAAGAGCTCCACAGCATCCCCACCAGGATGTACACAGGTAATGGAATTGTGTTCGGGGCCTCAGTTGCACAAACCGTCGGGAGCAAACAGCAGAGCCAGAAATGGAGCTAGAAGGAGAAGTTCCAGCTGAGCCTCTTACCGTGCAGAAGGGCAACCAGAGTCCTGCGGGTTACCAGCATCTCCTTTTTTTTCAAGTAGAAATTTTGCTCTGGTTCTCTGTTTCCGTCGGCATTTCTTATACTTTGCCATTACTGTTAAAAAAGACACATTTAAAATTCAGGTATGGAAAAATACCCACTTTCACCTGGGGACAGAGCTATCGCCAAATAAGCAGGGAAGAGCATGGACTGTGTCCTAAAATCCACTCAGAAGTGATTCACCGTTGTCTTGGTAGAAGACAACATCACATACAACTGATGAAAAACATGTCCTTGAGTGCCTGTGACCCACGGGGACGTATTTGTACACGAAAGAGGAGCAAACTGACAGAGCCCTGGCCCAGGCTGCCCAGGGAGGCTGTGGAATCTCCTTCTCTGGAGATATTCCAGACCCGCCTGGCTGCGGTGCTGTGCAGCCTGCTCTGGGTGACCCTGCTTCGGCAGGGGGTTGGGCTGGGTGACCCACAGAGGTCCCTTCCAACCCCCGCCATGCTGGGATTCTGTGAAACGAGCGACGTGAAAAGTACCATTTTTTAATACAGGCTTTTGTGGACGGCTCTTCTTTACCCTCAGGTGACAGCCGTTGACTTCGGGGACGTTACGCCCGCGGAGGGCACGGGCAGAAGACACGACGACCCCACGGGCGGAGGGCCCCGCGCCTTCCCCCACCGCAGGCCCTCGCTCACGCGTTAGCTCAGCCACCGCCCCTCAGCCCCGCGGCGCGACCTCCGCCGCTCCCGCCCGGCGCCAACCCCGCTCCTCCGGGGAGCCGCCGGTTCCTCCCCTCCCCCCCCCCCCCCCCGGTGTCATGGGTGACCGTCGACACGCGGCCGCCTCACGGACGACCCCCGACCCCCTCCCCCCTCGCGCGCGCCCCACCGCTCACCTGCCCGCCCGCCGCCGATTCAAACCGCTAACCGCGCTGCGCGCAGCCAATGGGAGCGCCGCTCTCTACCGTTCCCCCCGCCCCGCGGCCCGTGTTAGCCGCCCGCTGATTGGCCGCTGGACGGACGCGGGCCCGAACTCGACGGGAGCGGCGATGGGCCAATGGCAGGCCTAGCGCTGCCCCACCCCGTCCTGCGGCGCACTGAGGAGATCCGCCCGGCCATTGGATAAAGGTTTTTCAGCCCCACCAATCAGCTGCGGGACCCCGCTCGCCTGGGAGAAGCCGAGCGAGTTGGAAAGACGGGGGGGGGGGGACACCGGCCCGCCGGAGAGACCCGGAGGGGGTGACCGGGGCTCCCCCGCCCCGCCGGAGACGGACCGCAGCTAACCCACCGCTCCCCTTCCCGCCAATTGCAGCTCTGCGCTCCCTACTCCCGCCAATCACCGCTAGATTCCACTCTGAACCAATGGCGACTCCCGGCACTCCCCCACCCAGCCAATCCCTGCCTGCAGCTTTTCTACCGACCAATGGGCTCCCTCCTACCTCGGAGAGGGTTTACATTCTTCTCGACCCAATGGCGAGCGCCCTCCGTCAGCGGCGAGCCAACGGGAGACGAGCGTCGAGTGACAGCTGTCCAATGGGAGCCGCCGACTCTCCCATCCTGCGGAGCGGGGGGTGGGTATCTCCCCGCCACCGCCTGAGGAATGTCAACTATTCAACATGGAGACGGCGGTTACCAGGCTCGAGACCATGGTGAGTCCGGGCGGCGGCCTGGGACCGAGGAGCGGCCGGGCCGGCGGCGGGAGCGCCTCGGAGGGCAAAAGGCTGCGGAGCGAGGGAGGGAAAGGAGGGCGCGGGCGCGGCTGGGGGCGCAGGGGGAGAGCGGCCGCTCTCCCCCTGCGCCCCCAGCCGCGCCCGCGCCCCATCCGGGCCCTGAGCGGAGCCCGCGCGGCCCTGCACGGGGCCATCGCCGTTCGGGTCAGGCGAGTTCGGCCGGGCCGGTCCATTCTGCCCCCCCCCCCCAAGGGGGCGGGGCTTGATGGTGCCGCTCCATTCACCCCCTCAGCGCGGGGGCAGGGCCCGGCCATTTCCCTCTCACCTGGGGGGGGGGGGTGCGGATTCCGCGCAGTCCCGGGCGCGTTTATCGCTCTCCGCGGCGAGCGAAACGGGGCCGCCGAGGGGCACGGGCGGGCGGGACCGGTCCCTTTCATTTCCCCGTCGCGGTTGGGGGGGGGGGGCGCGGTGTAGAGGAGAGCGCTCTCGGACTAGTCCATTTTCTCTCGGCGGGGGGGGGAATGTGTGTGTGAGGGTGGAGCTCTTACCTGGGCGGGACCATTGTCCCTGCGGGGAGGAGAGGCCGGCTGGGCTGTTTCATTCGCGCCGACGGTGGGGGGAGCGGCTTCACGCCGGGCTGGCTCCCGCGCTCGGACCCCCCCTTCTCCCCTGCCCGGGGCAGGTAGAGCGGGGCAGCGGCCGCGGGAGAGGAGCCGCGGAGCTTCCCCCCCCTCCCCATCGGCTCGCCGCGGGTGGGCGCTGCCAGGCCAGGCCGCTCGCCCGAAGGAGAGGGCGGGGTCAGGCCGCCCGCCTTCCCGCCCGCCGGACCGCGCAGCCCCTCTCTCCCCGCGGGGTCTGGGCTGGCGGCAGTGCTGAGGAGGGGGTGGCTGGTCCTTCAGCCGTTGGCGGAATGCTTCACGGCCTGCGGGGTCGGGCCCTGAGGGCACGGCTGAGCTCCCTCGTGTCAACGCCGCCTTTCTGCCCGCCCCGCCCATGGAAAAGCAAAAATAAAAGTAATAAAAAAGCTGTGCTGTGCTTTCACGTATTGAGAGGAACCGGAAAACTGTCCCTAAGCAGCCAAGTTCCTTGTGGCCTCCTTCAGATCTTCATTTTTGCTTCTATATGATGCAATCTTTTTTACTTTTTTTTTTTTTTTGGTAGTTAAAATGCTTTGGGAATATTTTATGCATCCAAGTGCTTAATAGATAACATAATTTCTATTCCTAAGCGCTTACATAAATTGAAATGCTCGTACTGACACTGCTCTCCAAAATGCGACGCTCCTTTGGTTTTTGCTTGGAAACTTCTGGAAGTTTTTTTGTCATTTTAGTTGTGCTGGCAGCGCTGTCAGGTACCTTCATTGATAAACCAAAAGTGTCCTCCTGGAGAAAAGCAGCACATTATTCCATACTGAGAGAAATAATACAATAGATTGGTCTTTTTTTTTTTCTTCTCTGGAGATCTTGGTTTCAAGTTTTAATTAAGAAAGAAGTAAAAATGAGTTTAATGGTCTCCTAGTTCTTACCTGTGCACAGTGACATCACCAGAGTGGAAAATTCAGGAGGAATTAAGAACAGGAGGAACACTGGGAGAACACAGTGGGGAACTTTGTGTATCCCCGTTATTCCTTCACCTAATGAGTGCTGGGCTTCAACACACAAAATTGGTGTGCTGCTCCATGCCCTGTGTTTGAACTTGTTTAGTTTGCTTTGCATTGCTCCTTCAGTCACGCTGCTCCAGCACCCGCACAGGGTGTCCCCACAGAGTGGGCCAGGGAGCGTGCGTTGTCTGCGAAGGAACGACTGGCTGAAAGGTGTCTGAGCGTCAGCTTGCTCTGCTCACGCGCCTCCGTCACCGCGCGGAGTCACCTGCCCGTCACTGCAATCGTGAGACGCTTCTGAGGGAATATTTTACGCTACAATACTATTTCTGTTAAGAAATAAGAAGTAACAATTTGAATAAATGCCAAAATACCTGCGTTAATTGGAAGACCAGAGAATTCAAATTATCCTACCTAATTCTCAGTTTTACTATGCTTTAAAAACAAGGTGGTGTTTTGTTTTCTCTTTGAATAAACCACGCTTTTGAGGAGGTGGGGTTATTTTTCTCCTTTAGCTAGTGAGTTGCAGTCATCATACTGAATACTTAGAGTGTCAATAATAAAGAGTATTTTAATTCTGTGACATACTACATTCTTGCCAGAGCTCTGAAGTTCTAATTTCCAATTCAAAACCTCAGCCTTGCCCGTAGTGTAGGCTTGATCTCCCCAGACCTTTTATTAGTTTTTCTTTTTAAAAGCCTAGTTTAGAAATAATAATTTAGAAATCTGTTTAGAGATACCTAGGTTAGATGTTGATGTTCATTTACTTAATGTTACGGTTTATTTATGTGTTCTATTGAAATTCTTACAGATGGTGCATGACAGCTACCAAAGGTTTTGAGATTATAGCATGGTCCTTCACACCATTCTAATTCCCCCAATTCATTTGGGCCATCCATCTGAAAACCAAATTGGTTTTGATTTCCCCTTGTTAGTCTTACATTTTTCTGTTTGATTCTTCTGTTAATTCCTTCTAGTGGAAGGTGGAAGATGGTATGCCTGGCTGCCGTCTTCCGTTATAACTGCTGCTGGGTGGCACAAGGCAGTTGCGTCTTCATCTCTTTGGCTTTCTTTGTTGTTTTTTTTTTTAAGAAAAGGGTGATTTCTTAAATACACCTCAAACAATTTCACTTAATAATTTCCTATGTCCAAACCTCATTCAGAAGAGCAATATTTTTGTTTGTCATTGTTTATGTTGATCAGAATATGTGCATTGGCAACTATGTGTCCCATATTGCAGCTTTGTGTCTCTTGCTTTTCCTTCTGCTTATTGTTTCTTCTTCCTGGATTTCCTGGTGAAGTCTGCTCTCTCCACAGAAGTGTGATAAAATAACACTTCTCATTTCCCCAGAGGATTTGACGCACATTTCATGGAAAGCTTCATTTTAGTCTCATGGAACCAGGGATAAACTAATGGGGAGGAGCTTAAAAAGAACGTGTGTATGAAAATACCAGGTAATCGCTGCTCAAAGTACAGTAACAAGAAGAGCTGAATGAACCATAATATCTACAATATAAGATGAGCTTCGTTACGTAAAAGATTGTGAAGCTGAGGTACTAACAATTTAAAGAACACCGGGTGCTGTACTGTAGGACTTGGGCAACTGAGACTGCTGCGCAAGCATTCCCTGAAGCCAGCTGGGACTGGAGATCTTTCCAACCGCTTCAGCAGACGCTGGGTCAGGCCTCGAATGAAAGCACAGTACATGCTAGCTGCTGGTGATAAATGCCTCCTTCTGTACAACAACCGTTTCATTAACCTTACACGCTCAGGACGCCACGTACTGAGCTAGTGCCTTCAGTCTGCGCTGAGAGGAGTTTTGTGGACATCCATTTAGTGAAATTTGGTAACAAGTGGATAAACTGTCAGACGAGCTGCGGGTGCTGCATTCAGAGCAATTGAGTTAATTTCTGTCACTGTATTTTTGGTGTGGTGGACCTACTTTTTTCTTTGAGTGGTGTCTGTCCAGTGCCCTTTTTATGTTGTACTACTAGTGATCATGCACAAAAAGCAGTGCAATGTTAAAAGGGCATTGGCCAGCAATACTATCTACGTTACTCATTATTATTATACTCTCAAGTCAAAAGTCACTGTCTGAGACCAGAAGGTGATTTGCAAAACAATTGTAAAATAGGATTGCCACTAATTTATTTCTTTGCACTCACTGCCTTCTAGTTATTTGCCAAGCAGAAACCTTAACTGGTCTTTTAATGACAAATACCATCAACTCCGTGTCTGTGTTTCCTTGGAAATAAGTGTCCTACAAAGAGGAAAGATTGCTGCACAGCATTCCTGTTCCCTACGGTGTGTTCTGGAGAAACCTTACAGGTGTGGAGTTGACTCAGGTTGTTGCTCTGTGTGCATCGGCAATCACCCATCTCACTCCACGCCATCCCCCTTTCTTTGCATTTTGTTGCTAAGAATTTTAGCGCCTTCAAACCCTAAGAGTTCTCAAAGTTTTTCTGTGAAGTTACTGTTTTGTTACAAGGAGACACGTTTTGTTGAGATGTAGGAAAGACACCCCCACTTTGCCGGTGCCCTAACATCCGTGTGGTAACCCCAGTCGTAGTGCGCGACGCTGGGAAACGAGCGTGTGTTTAAGTGCATTTTAAAGTGATTCAGCACTTGCAAATGAGAACAAACTTTGGTGTCCAGCGAATGTTCCCTGTAATGCAGTTTAGGAACATCTGCTTCATAGCAGTTTAGGATCTTTGCTTGCTAGGAGGCAAACCTAAAAAATAAATGCATTTGGAAATGTAGTTTCCAGCTAAAAGAGCACCAAATTGTTTGAAATTGAATGCGTGTGACAGATCTGTTGAGCGTTTGTTGGGTTTTTCTCCTCTCCCCCCCCCCCAGTGGAATGACAGGGATGATTATTAATAATGTCTTGAAATATGTGAGCTCTTGTTTGTCTGTATTAGGACTTGGTGAACATTAAACTTTATGCAGTTCTCCGTGATGCACAGAAACCACTATCTGACTCGACCTATTTTTTCCAATACATATTTTGAGTGTATTGATTACTTGTACAGAATTCTTGCTGCTAACGAATGCTCTGACTTTATTGCACTACTGTACTTTACAGCTAGCAGTGCAATAGTATTGTCAAAGCATCTGAAAGCAGAGTACGCAGCAATGGCTTGAGTCTTGCCTCACAGTTTCTAACACTTTCTTCTATGCCAGTGAGTAAATTGCAAATTTACATTTCACAAACTGCATTTTCTGTGTGGTTGTTGTACAATACTCCTCATAGGAATGGTCCTAGCCTATAACCTTAAGGTGAGGTTTTAGCAGGTGTATGTTTCTTGAAAGAATATTCATAAACCAAAGGAAAAATGGATCGTAGTGGAGGAATATATGCCAGTGCTTATAAACACACTTTGAAATTGCTGATAATAATTTTTTTCTTCTTTTAGAGTTAGCAGACTTTCAGGAGAAAGCAGTGATACTGAACTGTGCTACTATTTTCATTAAGCACAAATCGTAAAGTTACAACCACATGATGGATTCAAGTTCAGCTGCACATTAAATTTTTAATGTCTTCAGTGATAGTAGTAGCATGGTATTGATGGCTTACCGTGATGGTGTAAATCTCAAATTATCAATTTTGAATATTTCAGGAGCAGAGCTTCGTGGACATTTTTTAAAGTTACCCATATTCATTGTCTGCTTTCCCAAAAGTTAATAATCAAATGGATGAGTTGGAGAAAAGCAAAAAATGATCTTTTTGGGGTGCCTGCCTCTAGAAATGAAAACCTAGAAATTTTCGCTAGTGGAGGAGAAGAGAAACAATTGAGCAGTTAGGAAGAGTCCCTCATGAACTCTAAAAATACGTAGTGTAACCGAAAGTATTTTATTCTCGCATTTTATCATGACTGGTTTCTGGGGTAGATGTGGGAAGGAGTTTTGTTCGGCAGCTAAGTTATGGGAGTAGCGGGTGAAAGCTTTCCCTTTGCTGTATAGATGCTCCAGGTCTTTACCAGATTTATTTTCCTTTTCTTAAGCTATTGCTTGAAAATTTGCAGAAGGAGGGTGTGTGTGTCTATATCTATGTATGGAAGATCATACATTGGAAAGGGGATTGTACTTGCAGAATGTCTGGGATCGAGCACGATTCCTTTAAGCTGTGTGAAGTCCCAGATCCTCGAAGGTACCAATGGCAGTTCCTGAAGGTGGATCCCAGCTCTGGTGTTTAGAACAGGAACGTTCTTTTGGTGTCCAGGCCTGACTACAGGCTGCATCCAAAGACTACTGAGCTGTGTCACTTCCGCTACCATCACAGCGCTGCTGGTTAGTACTTTTGGATACACTTCACAAATAAAGCCTTATTTTGATCTTTGAAGAAGTTGTAATGATTACTTCAGGGTTAATCTCAATATAAATAGTGAAAAGGACAGTGAGTTAAGTAAATTACAAGCATTTTTAACTTGCTTTCATCATAGTCTCTTTTGTGACTGTAAAAGCCCCAAATCATTATGTTAAGAAATTCTTTTTTTTTTTTTTTTTTTTGTGAACTGGGAACATTGCTGTTCTTTAAAGCAGAAGTCCTTAACAAATATTAAAATTGCAGACTAAAATTAATTAAGTAATAATGCTATCAGCATTTACAAGGCAATTAGATAATTCTCTGGTGGCTTATTTATCCCAAGGAAAGAAACGTGATGTCATCAATAATATTATCTATTTGTCAGTCTGGTTTACTGGGGAATAATAAAATGTATTATGGGTATTACAACCATCTGAGAGAATGCATTCCTGATATAATGAATAATAAAATCTCTGTTGATGTGCTTGGATCCTGAACACTTATTCATAATCTCTGCTGCGTAAATAATGGAGTATTGCAGTTTTGCTAACTTACCTCTTTGGTGTGCTGCTTGAAAACCTCCTCTCGAGAGGTTTGGCGTTGCGAGGGAGATGGAAGGTAATACAGGAAGAGCTGGAAATATTCTCATGCGTTTTGGGGGGCTGCATGAAAAAGGCACTAATGGTAAGACGCAGAGAACAACTGGGTAATTTGGGGCAGACAAATGGAAAGAGGGTACGACTGACTAACAGAGGAGTGTGTGTGCGCGCACAGGGGTAATTCTGATGCGTGAGAGGAAAATGGCGATGTTAAGTCTGAAAGTTTATTGCTTTATACTTTTCAGTCAAGAAGTGTGTCAACATAATTGGCAAACATTAGCTAATGCAATACATTGGAGGAATAGAAACTTACTTTTATTGTACACAGGCCTGCAAAAGGGAGGCATCTGGCTTCTGCTTTCCTGAAATACGGGAATGGCAAATGGTTGGGGTTTGTCTGCAATTTTTGGTTTTTAATATACTGTGGCTGATCTTCAGTGTTTTAGTTCCAGAAGGCAGAGTCTGATCTGGATTATATTCAACACAGACTGGAGTTTGAAATAATGAAAAGCCTTCCTGATAATCCAGGAGCAGAGGTAGTGTTTTCAGATGACATTAATAGATTTTATTGCATTTTGCCTAAAATTGCTAATAAATCGGTAATTTTCTTTAATCCTAAAAGATACGTGGCTGTTCTCTTATCTAGTTGTTAGTTGATTGTGTTGTTGTTGTTGTTATTATTATTTTAATATCAATTATCTTAATAATATATCAATTATCTTAATCTGGCCTAATATGAATTCAGTGCAGAAACCAACAAAACTTCCTTGATTTCTTGGTATAGTGAAATTCTCCCATGTTTTGCTTTGAGAAGTGAGTAGTTGTGTTAACACCTAAATTTAAGAGACAGATTCCAATCTGAGCTAAAATGCACCCTTGCTCTGAGATCAGAGATAAACTTGCTAATAAGCAATGACTAAGTTCAGATTTGGGGAGAGATGAGAGGAAGAGGAAAACAAAAAAGGGCATCATGTAAAAGTTTTTTTAAATAAGTCCTTGTCTCCATGGAAAATGGAGCGCAAAAATAATCTTTTTAGTTAGAAGTCCCAAATTTATTCCAACTCAGAAAAGCCATTCAAGTTCACCAACACAGTAAATTCATCCTCCTGTATTTGTTGTGGAACCACAGAGTTATGCTGTTTTGTAAACACTATTTTTGCTTATGAAAAATTAAATGTATAGATGAAACAAATGCTCGCAGCTACACTTTTCATTGTAAAGGGTTGTTTCATGTTATGTTTTCATGGCTCTAACACCAACACTTTTAATTGGTATGTAGCCACATTAATTTTCTCTTTTTAAATAGTTTAAATGTACTTTTAATTTCTACATAGGAAAATCCAGTTGCTCTCTTGGAAGAACTCTCAATGGTGAAATATCGTTATAAAACGTTATGTATGCAGCTGGAAAAAGTTTCCATAGAGCAGAGAGAATCCATGAAGGGCATCCGTGCTGCTCTAGAGAACACAATGAAGATCGTTCAGGCATTGCAGCAACATACTGACCTTGAGGTAGTATTTTCATTTTAATCACTTGCATCTCGCTCCTGTAAATGAACGCGTATTTGTGTAACCTTTATGTAGACCTGAGTCGTTGCACTGGAAACAGTTACACGTGCAGACTCTTAGAAGACTCTTACTAGACAGTAAGACCATTTACCACAAGAAATGTTTGCAAGATTGGAGCTGTGTTTGTAAATCACAAGCCTGGTTCATCACTCACCAGTTAAGCTAGAGGTATTCAGTTTTGGAGTTGAAGTAACACCATAATAGTGTGAATAGTGTGACACACGTTTGAATAGTTTCTTAGAAATTGATGCCTCTGTGCACAGCTGTGTCCCAATTCTATACTGACTTTTTTAAAAGTACTTGTCTTAAAAAGGCAAAAAAGCTTTTAAATGGCAAATGTATTTTCACTGTCTAAAGTAAAGAAGTTAAAACCAACACATTGTAACATATGTGGTGGAATTGCTGTTAGTGCAAAGAAGTAAGTTTTTTTCAATGTGGTGATGCCTATCTACCTGTTAAGCCCAACAGCAAACAACACGTTTTCCTATGTGGTCTTCAGACACTGCTTCATTACAGTTTTGAAGAGGTTGTGAAAGCATTAGTTTTGTCCCTTTGCAAATAAGGTGATTTAGATCAAAAAAGCTAATTGACAGTCTAGTGGCAAAGGCAGAACTGGTGTGACTAAAACACATTCCCAGATCATAGAATCATGGAATCATAGGTTGGAAAAGACCTCTGAGATCATCAAGTCCATCCATCAATCTCAGATCTTAGCTCTCACTTCAGTGTTCTAAGGACAGTGCCCCGAGATTGTGTTTAATCTGTCAACAGCTCTAGACAAGTTACTGGCAAGTCTTACCAGATAAAATGTACTGCATAATGACTTAAAAGACAGTAGGTATATGTCACAGGAAGGAAAAAAATATTTTCTCTCCCTGTGTTCCAAGGATATGCTGCCAAGAATAATTTCATATTTGGATTTTGTTGAAGTGGAAGACTTGTCTCTTCAGTTACATTTAGACTTTTAAGCTAAAGATTTTCTTGCACTTTGTAGATTTCCTAACCCAAAGATGGATTAAACTGTTATGGAGAAATGCCAGCCTTTAAGTGAAATACCTCTTTTTATTGAATAATTTATCTTCTTTCTGTTGAATCATTTATAGTATAGATGGTAAAGCAATATGATGGTTGGATTTTTCAGAGATACTTTGCTTGTAAATTTGCTGTCATTTGAAGGAAAGGAGGAGTCTACTTTTAATTTCCATGAGAAAAGGGCTACACAAACATTGAGTTCTTCTGTAAATATCACCACCCTAGGAACTGAAAGTATCAGAGTTTTCTCCGTGGTTTTTTTTTTCCTAGCGTTTACCTCTGTCAGAAGAAGAACAGACTGCAGCACAGCAGTTAACCTGCCAAACTGTTAAAGAAATGGAATCGCTAGTGGAAGAGGTAATTAGGCCACAGAGTGTCAGTATTCCAGAAGCCATTAATCCTGAGTATAGCCCAGCTGAAGTCAGAAGGACTGTTTTTGTCACTTAATACCTCTCAAATGAATGGAATTTTTCAGAAATGGGACTAAAGTTTCTAACAAACCTTTTAATTTTTCTTGTATACTGATGAAGTTTATGATTTGTTCCAATTAAATTGTCCACGAAGGAGAAATTTGCTTTGACGGAAGACTTTGTTCCCCTTATTTTTTAATTGGGTTATGTTTATTTTCAGAGATGCAGTTGGTTGCTCTTGTCGCTCCTGTTGTTCTGTTAACGCATTAGATAAGAAGCCTTTGGGTAGGAGTGAAAAATGTAATTGATTCAAAACAATGTCTATCAAAATGGAGAGAAATTTAATTTCCTGTAAAAAATAAGTTTTGGAATATGAGTAACAATAAGTATACTCTAACTGTAATGCAGCAGAACATAGATCTAAACTAATACGTGTTAAAAGTCAGATATTCTCCCATAGCTACTCAAAGCACGAACTTTTAATATAATTATCTGCAAAGATTTGGTCTGAGTCTCATATTAAAAGCAAAATATTAAAGGAGGTTAATAGAGTGTAGTTATCTTATTGACCTTATCTTTCTCTACATGTCTTCCCGCTGCCCACCACTCCTCTGTCAAAGGACGCCTCCTTTCTGTCCCTTCATTGCCATGGTTGGTTTGCATGAAAGCTGTCCAGTATGTTGCAGCTTCAGTCACTCTTTGCAAATATCTTCTCCTACCTTGATAAGTGCTCTCAGTTTCTCTCTTTCCGTTACTTAATTCTAAAGCACTTAACATACAGCTGGCATAAACCAGGCCCAATGCAGAATATAGCTATATCCTACAGCTGCTGAGACCAGTTTAATTGGTATCAGTCCCAATGTTGTCATCAAGCGTGTTTCAAAGACGTTCTCTGAAAGGCAGAAAGAATAGAAAGATGTCGCAAAGGCCGTGCGATTTTTTTGTCAGTGCTGTATTTCTGGCTGAGGAGAGTTCAACAGAGCTGCCTTTAGCTTGTCAGAGCTGTCAGCCTCTGAAGGTTGTTTGAGAATAGGAAAGCCATCTTTTTCCTTTGCTGCGTGTGCAGTGCTTTCAGCTAGATCCATAGCGGAATGCGAAGGAGAAAGCTGAAGAGGCTCATCTGACTTGCACATAAATCCTTCTGTATCCATTTTAAACTTATTTGAAACCAGGGTTTGTTTAATGCCTAAGATTTTGCCGTTGACTTCAGTGGCTGCAAGGTCCTTGGTTATCCGATAGTAAAAAGTAATTCCTAATGCAGAAACAAAATTGTAAAAAATCATTTCTGGACAAAATTGCAACAAATCCTGACATTATCTCTTGTTTATTTTTAGCTATTTTGTTCAGGATCTACAGTCCCAGGCTCAAGTGAAGGTAAGTGCTGAAAGAATAATCTTCCCACTGGGTTTTTTTTGTGGTTTGATTTTTTTGTCCCTTGACTGATCTCCCACACATACACCCAGTAAGTAAGCTTTGTGAACAGCATCCATCTCGCCTAAGACTTCATCTCTAGTATTGAACTCTCATAGTTCTGTGCTACTTAAACATACCAAGTTACTATCTAGAATTCAGAGAGCAATGAATTAAGCCGTTTTACTTTCTGAAAAGGCAGATATTGTAAATAACTTCAGCTGACAAGTAAGCGCTGTTCCACCCCAATACAATAGGGTCAAATCTCACAGTAAGGCAGGCAGGCTGAGACCTGGGTACAGTTTCTGAGAAAAAACATAGAGCCTGTGATGCACAGTAAATTCACTGTTTTCACTTTCAAACACTAGTAACGACTGCTTTTATGTGAAGAATGTAGACTTTAATATAAGAAACTGACGCCTTAGCTATATTCCACAGATAGTACCCGTGTCTCTGGGAGTGTTTCTTGGTTTTGATGGGATTGAAGTGGATACTGTTGTGTTTATGGTCTGGAAGAAATGGTGTACTAGTCTTACCATAGAAATAGGTCTTGTTTAATCCATTTATCCCTAGTTAAAGAAAGGAATTTTCCCAGTTCTTAAAAAAAAATAGACCAAATTTATTAATCCTCATCAGATCTCAAATTAAATGATTTTCCCTGGGTCTGCAGATACAGTGAGAGTTTGGAGAGAGTATCTTCCTCCTCTCCTTCCTCCTGCTGGAAAATCTTCTCTTAGACTCACTTAGGGGGTTTCTTAAAAAGTAATGGCAGTACTTTCTATCTTTGGCCTCATTTCTAAAGAAACAAATATCTTCTATTTCCAATTTTTTTAGAATTGCAATTCAAAGCATTGACTGAGAAAATACTTATGACTGTACCAAGGAGTATCAGAAGTACTCTTAAACTAGCAGACTTGAACAATTTGTACTGGGAGTTATTTAACCACTTTATTGTAAATAAGAACAGGGAAGACTTAAAGCCATTCATTAGTAAGAATTTTATAAGATGTAAAGAAATTCAGCCATTTCAAATTAAACAAAACCAGCTAGTTAACCATTCGCTGCTATATTACAACTGCATAATTTGATCTTACTCCCCTGCAGCCTTCTTAGTTAGGTACAGACCCCAAAGCGTTAGTCATCGTACAAAACCCCCTAAATTAATTTGTCTAAAAATGGCTTGTAGGAGTTAATAATTTTCAAAACTGAATGCCCGGTTCTTCAGAAACAGATTTTTTCACTTTGGTTTCACTGTACGGATGTCCAAAACTGGGTCTGTTCAGGAAGGTTTTGCTGACACAGTCGTACCGCCAAACCCTCTTAGCTCTCGGAATCTGCATCCAGACTGGAAAAGCAAAGCCTGAAACCACAACCCCGGAATGCTGCCCTCCCCACAGCAACCCCTCCAGCCTCCCTGAGCCCTGACCCCTCTCTGGGATGTGTGCTGCGCGTTTCTGGCAGGCTGATGTTAAAAATGGGCAATTCTGTCTCTCTAAGGCTCAATTAGCAAATGTCTGTTCTCAGCTTGAAGTAGCACAGAAAAGTCCATGTCAGTCTGAATGAGAATCACAGGGCACTCGCAAAAATCGTTGATGAAACAGTATGCGCTTTTTAGCCTTTTTCTGCCAGACCTGACGCGTGATACCCTGCTTTTGCTGAATAGTTTGCTTTTGTCTTACAGAGCAGCACTGAGTGTTTCGCAGATGAACAAGATAAACATGAAAGCCACTGACTCAAGAGTACGAGTCTTGAAAGAACTTGATATTGTGGAACTCGACAAGCAAGGAAATGTTAAATCAGTTGTGTGAATGTAAGCTCGGTCCGCTCTCATTTGACACACCAGCATCCTGGTCATAGCTCCTGCATTGCTAACGAGCAAGCTGTTCTCTGGTGTCTAGGAGTTGCAAGTCCACTGTTGGCAAGCTGCTAATGTTTCTGTATACAAATTCTATTCATAATACTTCAAATTGGAGGGTTGAAAAACAAGGAGGTTGGCATTTTATGTTGGATTTTTATAGGACTATAGTTGATGCATTATTGAAGGGTGTTGTTGGCCCATGTGACACTTCCATGTTCCTGCTTACATTCCTGAGTGGGTTTTAAAGACAGATAACCCAAGCCACTTAATTGTACTTACATTCCTGAATAAATGATGAAAGCTAAGGAGACGAGGCCATGGATTTATTGTGCTTTTGTTTATGTGGCTCCTGGCCCTGAGCCCTAACCCCTGAACCTCGTCCCCGACCCTTTTAATTTTCCTTTGATGTGAACTGTCTTGGGTTTCTTACAGCCCAGGAGAACTGCAGAGTCACAGAACAGCTGAGGTTGGAAGGGACCCCTGGAGATCGTCCAGTCCAAGCCCCTGCGCAGAGCAGGGCCCACTACAGCGTGTTGCTCAGGGGCGTGTCCCGAAAAACTCCGAGGATGAAGACTTGACAACCTCCGCTGCAGCGTTACACCACCCTCACAGCACAAAAAGAAGAAAGGATTTTTCCTTTTACGTTTATTGGTTTTATGTTTATTTCAGCCTAATTTGAGGGAGTAAGGTATCTGAAGTAAGTTCCTACTGATTTTGTGAAAAATGATGGCTGTCAAGGGAGAGAAATTTAACTCGGTGCCCTTAGGAAGGGCAAGGCTGGTTGCTGCGCTCAGCGGCGAAGCGGTTCGCCTCTGCAGTCTGCTGGGAAGAGGAGCAGGGCGTGAATCGGGGAGGGGAGGGAAGGACAGGGATAACTGGGTCTTATGATGGCTGCTGAGAGTGCCCTTCTACCGAGCAGGCTGCTGGCGCTTCACAAACCCATCTCGTGTTTTAGACTTCATCAGTTTGATCACTTTCAATACAAGACCCGATCCTCACTCCCCTGAACAGTGTTAAATATTTAATCGTGAAATCTGGCTACAATCACGCCAGACACCGGTCCGCGGTGCGAAGGGCGGCACGGCAGGCTGCGCGGGGTGTGCCCTTCGTCAGCGCCGAGGGACAGCTCTTCGCCTCGAACCCCGCAGCCGGGTTCCAGCTCCCCGGACGAAGCCGCACCGGCTCCCCCGTTAACCCGCGCTCGGCGCCGCCATGATGCTGCTGCTGCTGCGGCGGGAGCCCGCGCCGCCGCACCCGCCCGCGGGCAGAGGCTCCTCAGCCGCGTTCGCTGCCGGCTCGGCTCCTCCCGCCGGCGTTCAGGGCCCGCAGCCCCCCCGCTCCCCCGGGGCCGCGGTTCCGGAGACCGGGCCGGGCCCGTCCGCTGCGGCAGCGGCTGCCCGCGCTCGGAGGGAGGGCGCGCAGGACAGCAACTGCGCCTGCGCGGAGCGCGGTGAGGCCCCGCCCCCCTCAGCGGCCGCAGGGCGGGGTCGCGGGGGAGGAGCCGCCCCGCTCCCCGCGAAGATGGCGGGGGCCGGGGTCGTGCTGCGGCCGCTCTCCAGCGGCTCCTAACTCCCCCCCCCCCCCCCGGCGTCTTCGCTTTTCACCCCCGGGCAGCGCGGGAGGGAGGGGGCCGGGGAGAGTCTCCCCCGCCGCCGGCACTGCGGCCATGGACGAGCAGAGCGTGGAGGTGAGCGGCCGGGCGGCGGTTGGCGGTTGCGCTCCCTCAGGGTAGGCGGGAAGCTCTGCCTCCCCAGGGCCGCGGGACCCGCTCCTCCGCCGGGGGACCGGGCCGCCTCGGCCGGCCCCGCTCACGGCTCGGGGGAGAGCGCCGGGGCCGCAGAGCCCGAGCCCCCCCCTTCTCTGAGGGAAAAGGGCGGGCTGCGGCTCTGCGGCCGGCCGGGCCGCGCCTCGCTGGGAGGGGGGGGGGATAAAGAGTGGGGCGTTGGGATGACACGCGGTGATTTTACACAGTCAGGGTGAGAAAATAAACCGGTGGAGCGTCGGAGGTGGCTGTTGTGGGGGCGGACGAGCCCGTCCTGGCTTGCGGGAAGGCGGAATGCCCGGTGCCGGTAACCTGGGCAGCCTGCAGGGCCCTATTAATAGCGGCCAAGCAGGAGAAGAATTAATTGAAAAGACGTGGTGTGTTGACTTCTGTACACGCATGCATTGCGTTTTCATGGTTTGCAGCCGTTAAAGACGATGTTCGCGTATGGGAGATACTGTGGTGTCTGTAAATGGAAGATATGCCCCATTCTTATGCTGATTTATAACTTTGAATCTGTGGGGGGAAAGAAATTAGCCCATCTGAAGAATCTTTTGAAGTTCTGTAGTTAAAGCCAGAAGGGGTCTAGCTCCTGTACGATACAGAATATGAAACTTCTTTATCGGTGAAAAATCTGTCAGTATGGAGAGCAAACATTGCTTGGTATTTCAAAGTACCTTTCTCATTTTGGGGATGGAGAGCGCCGAGATGGTTGTGTTCTAGGACAAAGGGCTTCTCTCTTCGAACAGATATAGTAAAAAAAAAAATGTTAAATTACGTTTTTATTGCCCAGGAGATTGATTAAATAGCATGTGAGAGAGTGTAGAAATTGTGGAGCTAGTGCTGATACTAGACCTTAAAAGAAAGTAAGTCTTACAGAAGTTAAAAAAAAAAAAAAAGCCCCATCCAGTTCAGCCCTTCTCGTTGGCATTCTGTATAATGCATACACATATATGCCGTGGTTTTGAATTAGTTTAATGCCAGTACATTGAAACTCACGGGTTCAGAACCTGCAGGTGCAGCACAGTTTCTTCTGGCAGCTGTTCAATCCCGAGTGAACACAAATAGCAATAATATTTTGGCTACAGAGAGGTCCGCTTTGGAAGAGGTAATCCAAACAAAGAAACTATTCCTTGAAGAAGAATAAGAATAGTGTTGTAAAATGGGTGCAAAGAGCTGGTGTCGTGTCAGAGAAAGTAGGGAGGAGAGCCGTGGTGTTTGACTTGGTATCTCGCTCTGAGATGCGCCATCCCTCGCGGTTTGGAGTGGGACTGCGTTTGTGAAACCCAGCCCTCTGCCTGGAGAATAAATGCAGCTCGGGTACGTTTGAAGTCTGTGGTTTAACAATGGCGATAATCTACCCTTTGCAGAGCATTGCTGAAGTGTTCCGATGTTTTATTTGTATGGAGAAATTGCGTGATGCACGACTGTGTCCCCATTGCTCCAAGCTGTGCTGTTTCAGTTGTATTCGGGTGAGTTTGCTTATTATAGTTTATTCTTGCAAATGTATGAACATAAAAACTACTGATCTTACAAACACATTCTTTCTTCTTTCTTGCCTATGTTCCTGGAGTTGTAAGGATTCCTTTTTCCTGCTCTGTGGTCTTCAGTTTCCCTTTCAAAATCTTTTATGACACCCTGAGGAAAAACTAGGCAGGCTGTGCATTGCATTCAGTAGTGCTAATTGTAGGCACTGTCTGGAATAACTGCTTTTAAGAAACAGACATATAATGATCCCTTCTTTAGCATCTTTTGAGAGTCAGTGATGCCCGTATGGAAGACGAAAGGTGGAACAGGAATCAAATGCTGACTTTACATCTGTCAGTATGGAGCACTGGAAGGTCATAACAACACCTCTTGTCATCTTGGAGATGTCTTAAAATGCTTACCAAACTAGTATGATACGATCAGGGCCACATCTTTCTTGAGGGAGCCTGGTATGGCAGGCTGAAGCAGCAGCTGAAGTACCTAAATTCATTTATTAAGGTCACGGTTACCAGCGTACAACACTTCAATTCCAGGTCCAGCCACTGTGATACGTTAGTGGAGTGGGAGAGGGTTCAGCTGAGGTTTTCAGGCCTCCGATAGTATTCCCAGAAACGGGAACAGACAATCGTCATCCGCTTTGAAAGCTGTGACAAGATCTATGGGTGAAGGAATTCGTGCTACATACTAAGAATGTTAGATGACATATTGTTGCTGGGTGGTGAGAGATTATTCATGAGGATCTTTGAATGTAGTAGCGAGCTGACGAAGACAAGCTCTTCAGCTGCTGAGCTTTTACACTTCTAAGTTGTGGTGGGCAGATGAAGTTCTTTTCTGAGCTACTTGTCATTGGAGCTTTCGGGAAGAGGAACATTCAGAGGGTCCTTGTGGGTTTGATCGTTGAACTGCAGGTATCTAACTTGCATGTAAATAGCTCAAGAGGGAGAAGTAAGTTACCTTGAGAACTGATAATTTAGACTCCAAAAACTATGCTTGCTGTATTTTTCTTTTGTTGAAAAATGACTATGGAAGTCTGTGCCAGATGTGTGGTTTCTTATGGAATATTTGGTACCTCAAAATTCTCTGTATAATTTTAACTGAAGTGCTGTTGCCATCTAAAGAAAAGTGGTTGCTTTGTTACTAAGATACAAATAGCAGCTTCTTCTGTGGCTCAGTGGTTGAACAGTTAAATTACGAATCTGTAAAATAAGGAAAAATGTAGGAAGACTGTAATAAAAAAGTAACTCCTAATTAACAATATAAGTTGTTGCTTGCTCTTCTTTTTTTACAGTCTTATTAAAAAACTTTTTCCTTTTTCCTTCATAGCGTTGGCTGACTGAACAAAGAGCTCAGTGCCCTCATTGTAGGTAAGGTATTTTTAGTATCAGAAATAAATTATCAGGAGTTGGGTGTACTCTCCTGTTATGAGCAGTCTTTTTTCAATGCAGGTTGCACTAAATTTGTAAGCTTGATTTTTTGAGACCTGCCTGCTGTTGCTATAAAAATTTACCCTGGTATAACACTTATTCTGGAATATGTTCTAGTTTTGTGACAAACGAAGCAAGATCTTTGTTCTTCTCCTGTTACACTGCTGTTTTTAGTGCAAGAAGTTGGAGTAATAAGAGTAACTAGGTGGTGTTCCCCTTGGAACTCTCTGTATTCTCCATGCAAGAGTCAGAGACCAGAAACTTGAGTTTTCAGGCTGAAACGTGTACTTTTTTTTATACCTATAATTTGTGAAACTTACCTTCTGTATTGCAGATTTGTCTGGGAGGTAACTACAATGTAGGTTTTTTTGGTTTTGTTTGGGTTTTTTTTATTTTTATTTCTAATGCAGTGCCCCACCCCGTCTCCCTAAGCCCTGGCACCTCTTAGCACTTGTAATTCTTGAGTGCCTAGCAATTGTAGCGCTTGATAGACCAGAAATTGGAAGGTAGCGTAAGGGAAGGGAGGTATTTCAAATAACTGACCAGCCTTTTCTGCAGAACCTTTTTAATATTCAGCTTTTAGAGTATTTGATCAATAGCTGTAAAATGCTTGTAAGGAGGTAAAATAAATCTACATTTTCAAAGGAGATAATTGAAGCACTGTGATGGGGATAGTTGATGTTTTGGTTTCGGCTGCCGCCGGCAACAAAAGCGCCACGCGGCCGCCCCTCCCCCCGCCGGCGTGCGGAGGAGAATGGAAAGAAAGAGGCAGAAACTGGTGGGTCGGGATAAGGGCAGTTTAACAGAACAGCAAACAGAGGGAAAACAGGAACAACAACGATACAACAGCCGCTCTCCCGAAACCGGACCGGCGCTGCGCCCGCCCAAGCCGCGAGTGCCTTCCCGCTGCGCTGCCCCCCCCCACCGGAACCCAGCGTGACGGCACATGGTATGGAATACCAGGCTCTGTTTGGCCAGGTGGGGTCAGCCCCCACCCCCCGGCTGTGCCCCTTCCTGGATTCCAGTGAAAATTAAACCTGTTCTGGCCAAACCCAGGACAGTTGAATAATGGGAGAAATTGAAGAAGGACTGAGAAATGAAACTGTTTGCCCAACGTTATCCAGGAGCCTATCAAGAGATCTGGAAGTAGTTCTTGGTTTCCCCATGTAGCTATTCTGTGTGTCGTTGTGGTTGCTGCCTCCCCCCAGCCCCAAAATGAGCAAATCAACTTAAGATATTATATTTCTTTTTTTTTCTTGTTTTCCTGAAATAACTAGTACAGCTTCAGCTTGTTTTGCCTGTTCCGATAGCGTAGAATTGATGAACGTTCACTTCAGTGCTTCTCTTTTAGCTCCTGGAGCTGAGTTGTTTCTCTAACTCTAGCAATGTTTCTTGCAGAGCCCCGCTGCAGCTCCGAGAGCTTGTAAACTGTCGTTGGGCAGAAGAGGTCACACAACAGCTCGATACGCTTCAACTGTGCAATCTCACAAAGCATGAAGAAAATGAAAAAGACAAGTAAATGGAGCATTCTTCACATAAAGTGTTTTGCAGTTTGCTTTATAAGAGCGGGCTTTTAATTTCAGCTCATTATTAAAATCAGGGAACAAACTGACAACTTGCTTAAAAGCTGAATTGTGCTCACTGACTGAAAGTTGGAGTTAATTTCTGTCGTACTGAATGGAATGGGAAGAGCTCTGCAGTGTCTTTGCCTACAAAACTACTACTATTTCTAGTTTGACTCAATATAGTTAAAATGAGAGCTATGGGAAGTGTGAAGGTAGTAATACTTCCTAAGGTTGTTAGCACTTAGTGACTGTACATCTTAAAGTCTTCTCTCAATGGCTTGCTCATTTGACAGTCCCATTAAGACTGTGGGTGCTGATTTGGTATCTCAGCACAAAAAAAGCTGAGAAGCTGTTCTGAGAAGATGTCTTCTGGTCCTTTGTGAAAATGCAATTGGTAAACCCAGTTTGAGATCAAAGCAAATACATGAAGTCCCACAGAAAGCACTATATTGCTGTATCTGTAATGTTACTGCTGTTCGTTCTCCTTCCTTTGAGCCTTTGGAGCCTACTGTATTTTCTGATACATTCTGTTCCTAGGAGCAGCTGCCAGTACTTTCTCAGTAGGCTTGACTCGTGGTTTTATCCCATTACCAGTGCTATTATGTGTTTTAAGATATATTCTGGAGATTTGGAGGAGAAAAATGTGAGAGGAAGCATTGACAGGGACTAATGTATCCTGTATCTGCCTCCTCTCCACGTTCCTGGATCCTAGTGGAGGAGAAAGGGAGAGGTGTGTATCTTAGGTCTGGCCTGGTCTGTGCTCAGTTTGTTGGTTGATGCTGTTTCTGAAATGTTAAGAAATGACAAAGATCATTTTTTGTCCAAAAAGCTTATGAGCCGTTGCTCTGTGGTTACTTTAGGTGGTATATGATTAGGATTTTAATCGTGTGAAGTATTAAGTTCTAGAATTCTGATCTTGATTCATTGATGATATCCTTTATGTGTTGGGTAGAAATCCAATTTTAGTAATGTACTTTATCTATGTGAAGTACTTCCTGAGAGAATACCAAGAGCAACGTTTACTTTACAAAAGATTTTCACTGAATATAAGTATTCTTCTTGCAAAATTATGCTTCTATTTTGTGCTTTACTCAGTATCAGGTAGCAAAACAAGTGAAAGTGTTAAATTGAGTTTGCAGAAAATTCATAGCTATTTTCTGTTGATGATATGTGTATTTTTGTGTTGAAGGTGTGAAAATCATCATGAAAAGCTTAGTGTGTTCTGCTGGACTTGCAAGAAGTGTATCTGCCACCAATGTGCACTTTGGGGAGGAATGGTAAGAGGCAGCTTGCTTGCTTATATGCATGTGGTGTGTTACGATAAGAGACAGCAAGCATTATGTTTGACAGCAATGAAACTGTTGTTATGGCTGTTGAATTTCCATGCAAATACTGTAGTTGTATTCACATTTATAATTTAATGTGAACATAGGTTGTGAAAGGCGGTACCTTCTGTTTATAACTAGAGAAGCAAGTTGACTTTTTTGCTGAAAGGAGGTCAGGGTTACCTTCCTTGTTGTAAACTTCATGATGCCTTGGACAAGCTGTAGATGGTGCTGAGAATTTTATGGGCAAAGGAAGAAGTCTTTCTCAGAGAATATAGAGAACATTTATGTTATTTAAATGTCCTGGCCTGTGTTCTTGAATATCTTCAAAGCTGTAGCAGTAGCACAGTTCACCACACTGTTTATTATCCTTTCAGTTGAGCGTTTCAAGGAGAGACTGCTGTTGTTGTTTGGAATAGAAGTGGCTAACAGTATACTGCCTTGTTTGGGAAGGGTGTTTTAATAATAGTGATAATAAAAAAAAAACCCCAGCCCTTCTATCTTATTTTGATAGTTGCACAGTGAATGATGCAGTTTATTTTTGGAGGACTGTTGAGACTCCAAATAACTCTTGACAGGAAGCTTTGATGGTATGAAAGCCAAATTCATAACTTCTTATGAAGGGAAGTGAAAGACAGACTTCCTACATACAATCTGCTTTGGAACTTTTCCAGAAAGAGTGATACACTAGGAGGCTTTCTTGCTCTCTCTTTCAGCAATTTAATAGGAGTGGAGTAAAGTTAAAATGGGATGCTCTTTTATTTCTCCCCCCGCTTTTTCTTTTTTAACAGCATGGAGGACATACTTTTAAGCCACTGGCAGAAATCTATGAGCAACATGTCACAAAAGTAAATGAGGAGGTGGCAAAGCTTAGGAGAAGACTCATGGAATTGATCAGTTTGGTGCAAGAAGTGGTAAGAAATTGATCCAAGATAATGTTACGTTTTCCTGTAGTATGCGGTTGTCAGAGGAGAACTGTAAAGTGGGAAAAGGAACTAGTACACCATAGAAAACATCGTATGCTCACGATGTTTTCATTACCTGTTCAGAAGCTGTTGCTTCGGTGGAGGTGATCAGACTATCCCATAGAGAGACATTTTTACTTTTTAGTTATACTCTTTTTATACAAAGTGATAGATCAACATATTCTCTATACTGTTTTGTAGCTGCCAGACAGAAGGTGTGAACTAGCTAAGAGGGAATTTTTCTTTTGGTGTGTGCCATTCAAAAGCTCAAATTGTGCAGTTCTTTGAAAGATGTGTTTCTGTCAGCACTTACAAAAGTGCAGTCTGCCATGCTAAAAAAGCTAAAAATGCTTTATCCTAATAGAGCTTATTTCCCTTTCTTCAGGACAATAAACAGCAGGTATATTTGAGCCTACAGGATGGGCTGTAGAGCAGCTCACCAGTTAGAGATTTGATTGTGTACTGCCTTTTTCTTCCTCATAGGGGTAAATGTCTTAGATGTCCAAATATCAGCATGTTCAGCTTTGGCAGTTTCAGTGGGCATTCCGACAACTGGGTACAGTTTTGTGTATTCTAGGAAGGATTGTTTATGTTGTTACGTTTATTGTGTAGTCTTTGTGCAAATAAAAGAAGGTGTTTGAGGTTTTTTTTTAACGAATTTCCGTATGGCTTTTGCCTGTGCTGTTATTCACGTAGTTGTTTGCCACATGCAGTGGTAGGCTAGCTCTGCTTCAGCTGCAGTGTGACTGTTCTGTCACCGAGTGGGCTGCTTGTAAGTATTTGTAAAGCGTTAAGAGGGTGACCTTCCGGGGTGAAGAGTGCAGTTTTTATCAAATTATTCTTGTCACCAGGAAGGTAACTTTCTGTGCTGCTCAAGTTACAGAAGAGAAACTGGCAGTGGTATTTACAGATTGCAGTACTAAAGAATCCCCATATGACAGATCTCTGTGGAATGAGATGATGTTGCTCAACTTCACTGTTAACCTTTGGTCACCCACCAGAGGGCACACGTATGTGTTCAGGAAAAGGAGATTTACGACTGGCAACAGGGATGGCCTGTAATACAGCTCCTCTGGAAACGCATCCCTGTGTTCTTACTCTAAACAAGCCAGCTTCAGTAAGACCAGGGCTGTGGGTTGGGTGTTTTTTTTTCCCCTCCTAAAACAATAGGGCTGGAGGGCATTTCTGGGATCTGAGAGAGCAGAGTCAATGTGTAAGTGAATGAAACATGTAAAAGTGTGAAGGATTTGGTTTTGTGCATGTTTTTTCCTGAACCCTGTTTTAGGAGAGGAATGTGGAGGCAGTGCGTAGTGCGAAGGATGAACGAGTTCGGGAGATCAGGAATGCAGTGGAGATGATGATTGCCCGGTTAGACACACAGCTGAAGAATAAGCTTATAACATTAATGGGTAGGTATTTGCCTGATCTGTTATGAGTAGGAGCAATATATTAACAATGTGTAAATCTGTTGAGAAACTTTCTTGCCCTGGGGGTATGACTCCTTACATACTTCATGGTGTTAAGCAAGTTAACTGCTGACAGAAAATTTCCACCTATAGAAAGGATTTTTGTTAATTATGTGATTACTGTGGTATACTTATAAGTTGTTAGACGTAACATCGTTATGCTCTGTTAGAAACTCCCGTATAATAACTTGGAGAACATTTCTGTCTAATGGAAGATGTTTAGTACCTTTCGCCTGAAGTGTTTTTACACCATTTGTGTTAGCCAAGAAGTCCATTTTTGTGTTTTGACATCTTTGTAATATGTATTCCTTTTAATGTAATTTTAGAAAATTAGCAGTCTGTATGAGATGTCTGGTGAGCAATGGCTCAAATCCATCCGTACAGGCAGCCTTGTGTGCAGGTGAAAAGCATGCCGTCTGGAATCAGAGCTGCTAGTTGGGTTCCTGACACTTTTGCTAACCAGACAGTGGTCACTTTAGCTCTCCTTTGGTATAAATAGAGGTGAGAAGACAGGTGGTCCACTTACAGGTATTGAAGCTTACAGAAGCAACACTACTAAACATGAAGTGTAGCTTTCAACAAGAAGGACAGAGTATTCCTCAGCTGGCTGTAACTCTGTATATACCTTGCTCATCTAATTTAGCTTTTGTGCCTTGGTTATTCCATGTGCACTTTCGTTTCCGTAACGCATTCATAGGAGCATGTAGTAAAGGTAACATCATCTCCGGATAGCGGTTTCTTTAGATGGTCTCGAAATGTTACACTGATTATATCAGTTTTGCAAGGTACACAGAACTGGTAGATGGAAGTACACAGACAAATAGATCCTTGAGTTTGTATCTGTGTACTTGCCTCAGAAATAAAAGCAAAGCAATAGAATAGCTGTGCTGAAAAAGTATTTCTGATGCTTGAAATCTTCACGCATACAGATACACGCACCTGCCACCCACCTGAAAAAAAACCAAAATGTCCATGCTTGGAAAATGTCCTTAGTGTTGATAATGCTTGCATTTATTCTCTTAGTTAATTTCCATTAAAAACAAAACAACATAATAAATGTATATTAGCTGTGTTTGAAGTTTCTCTTCAATTTCATGTCAGTACTTTAAAATGTTTGCTTTAAATCCAGGATTCATACATGTTTTGTGCCTGTATTGAATACAGTAATCGGTTGCAAGATTTGGTTTAGTGTGTAATGATTAAAGATCAGTCTTAAAGCTGTGGTAGAATGTCTTAAGGTTTTGTCCACGTAACACCTTTTTTCTAAGGACTGCCAAACACTCTTCAGGCATGCAGTGTATGAGAGAGACAAGGTAAATCCCCATGAGAGGAAACAGACAAATGTGACTTAGTTTTTTATTCTTTCTTGTCATGATCTTCATGCCAGCTGAAATGCGCAAACACATTTAAAAGTTGTTTGTTCTTTTTTATGAAGAAAACACTTAAACATCAAAGTTAAGAAAAATAGTGGCTTTTAGGAGAAAAGTGTAATATAAGCGAGAGACTTGTCTAGATGAGAGCAAATTAATTGAAGTCAAACCTGGTTTTTTTTGTCAAAAAAAGTACCTGAAAACAACAAACCTGCCATTTCTGGGACACAAAGAATGTTTCATTACAGTCGTAACCCCAAGTGACTTCCTCACTATAGCTCATTAAAAATGTAGGCTTGCTTTTAAAATGCTTTCTCAGTCAACCTTTAGAAATCCTTTACCTTGGTAGGTTTTGGGGCAGCTTCCAGGTTTAAAAGAAAAAAAAAAAGGGAAAAAGCTCAATTTCTTAAAATCCAAGGAGTAAGTTGTCTTTTCTTTAAGCATGTCTTCCTTTTTTTAAACAGGTCAAAAGACATCGCTGACTCAAGAAACTGAACTTCTGGAATCCTTGCTTCAAGAAGTAGAACATCAGGTGATTATGAAAAGAGCTGAAATGTTGTGCTACATAGATTCCCTCCTCAACTGGCCTTTCTTATTGTTTAATTTATTTATTTTTAAACAGTTGATGGGTAGAGCTATTTCTTGAGGGTATTTTTTCATTTAAGTGACCTTAGGTTTGCACAATCTCTTCTGAAAAGCAAGTACGTCTTCTCGAAATAGTGAAAGGTGTTCTCTTCTGTTGCTTGAGGAGGTGGTACAGGGATTAACAGCAAGATCATGTAAAACTACATGGTGTTGTGCTTGTTTCAGGTAACTCAGCGTTTAGACCGTGTGGGTAGATTCTGTTAGTTCCTTTGCTGCCGACTGCATATGAATAGTAGTGTCTATAAATGGAGAATTAAAAAATAAAATCTTCTGTTTCTCTTTGTGCTTTTGAGGAAAACTGAACTGGTTGTAGTTCTTTGAATCCTGTCCACCTGTCTTTCCAAGAAGATGCCATGGTACCGCTCTTTTCATCTTGCTTCTAGCTGTAGAAGTTTAGCTATTGTAAATTAAATATTTGGATTCTGCAGAGCTTGATTATACTTGCCCTGAACAATTTCTTCGTGCTCTGAGGAAATGGAGGTGTTTTCTTCCTTCCAGTATTACTGCATCCAGTCATTATCTCTCAGCAGGTTTTGACGTTTTAGGTTGGGGATGGGGGCTGAACTTCTTTGAGTGATGCCTCTTGTCCTGTGTTCCTTTTTCATTCCCTGCACTGCATTTGGTTCAGTAAGAATGCTAAGCTGGCTTTATCACCTGATCAGCGATTGTCTTGTTCTCCTTGCACTTCACTTAATTATTTCATACCTGTGATGGGATGTCTTAGTTGAAGAATTAATGACATCAGGAGGATGAGTGCTCCTGCATACCATGCATCAGCATATTTTGTTTATTTGTTGAGAGTTCTCTCTTTATAGCTCATTCAGGAATTACTTATGTTGCAGCCCAGATGACGACCTTCTAAATCCTTCTGAATGGCAGTGCATATGCAACTCTGCAGATCAGCTTCTCTTTTGCAGAAAAAAAATCACTGAAATAATAACAAATCAGAACAACTGCTCCTTCCTCTGAAATAGGAGGAAAAGCTTGCTAACTAAAAAAAATTGAGAATATGGAGACATCTGGCGACTGCATAGGTCTCTACTGCTTATTTAGTCATTATATATGTCTTTGTCAAGAGGGGCTTTGAATTTCATACTCTTTTTGTGGAAGTAATAGAATTGTATGAAGATAGCAAAGATGTGACTTAAAAATGTACATACTAGTCTCACTTTCAAACCTTTTGCCAGGCTTAAGTCAATGATATGTTTCTCCAATGTTTAAAGTATAAATAAGAACCAGAGTAGATTTGTCTCCGTCAGTAAAGAGCTTTAGAAAATACAGTACTAGCTATTCGAGAAACATACCAGATTGTATTTCATTTTTTTTATTTCAGATTTCGAAAAGACCTGTATTATTATACTGATTTTGTAAGATATCTGGAATGAAGTGGATTGGAGAGGGTTTTTTTGGCCTCCCAGTTAAGATAATACAGGCTTTGTTTTGTTTAAATCCGGATGAACAAAAAAAGTGCAGTGCTTGGCAATACGTCAGTAAAGGGATAACTGAAGCAGAAAAGAACTGTCTAATGTCACAGGAGTGTGTACCGCTCTGTAGTGAAGTATTGAGTAAATTATCCCAGTGTGTAATTAAGCATCCTTTCCAGATGGATTTTCTTTGTTACTGTTGCCTAAACACAGTAATAGAGGTGACTTGGTATTAATCAGACATCTTGTATATAAATTAGTTCAACCTAAGTGAAGTACGTTGTAGCAGTTGCTGTAACTTCCGTTGTAGAGTTTGATGGTCTTAAATATTCAGGACTTCCGGAATGAGCTGCACGGGATCCCCAGCCTCCAAGCTTCATTTTGCATTGTGTTGTGGGTAATCTTTCTGAAGCTGTGGCAGACATGCATTTTATTTGTTTAAAAACAGAAGTGATCAAAACCTATGGTTTCTACTAATGACGTAAGGGTTTTTTTCTTTCTCGCTTTTCCCTGTGTAGTTACGATCATGCAGTAAGAGTGAGTTGATATCCAAAAGTTCCGAGATCCTGATGATGTTCCAGCAGGTTCATCGGAAACCTATGGCCTCGTTTGTCACTACTCCTGTCCCCCCAGACTTCACAAGGTAGCATTGCATTTCCTTTCTGTTGTAGTTTGAACTTGAATGTCATCTTACAAAGATTTGGTTTGCTTGCTAAAGTAACTTAGAGGAGAGTATCTCTTTCTCATTTTACTGTATACCACTGTCTGGAGGAGGATGTTCCAGTGAGTCTGGGAGGTAGATGTATTCTTGTGTGCGTCAGCCTCTTGTAAAACAAGGAGAGGAGAGCGCCACTGTATTTTAACACAGAGGGCTGGAAGAGTGGGTGGTAGGCGGCTGCCGGGTAGGTTGCTGGAGAGCTGCTCTGATAGCCACCTCCAGTGGGGGGGAGTCGGGCTTCTCAGCTGTATGAGCAAGGGTAAGCTGCGGGGTAGCGTGTTTCTGTGTTCAACTTGATATCTCTGACTGAATCTGGGTCCTGGCTTACACACTGAAAATGATAAACTGCGTAACTTACTCCTCTGAGTAACCTATGCCACAAACAGGCTTTTCTGTTCCAGCGAGGCTTATTTTGTGTCTGTAGTCCCTACTGGGGAGTCAGGACAGTGGGCTCCAGCTGACAATTTTTTTTCTCTTTTACACATAGTTTACCGATTTGTCCTTTTTCGCTTATTATTGGGTCATTCAGTATATAATTGCAAGGCTCTCATGAGATGCCTCTGCAGGTCACCTTAATTCAGAATATATAGCCAAAATCACTTCATAGCACAACTCTTCATAAAGAGAATGCTGCTAGCATTGGGTTCTGAGGAAGTCTGTTGCAAGTTTAGGCTAGCTGGCTGAAAAGTGTTTCCAAAAAAGTTGAAAGTAGGAGAAATCTGAAAAGAATCTCTCAAATAATTTTGATTTCCCTAGCAAAAATTGGTTTGGCTTGCTTTTAAATGCAATCTCAAAACTATTCACCTGACATGTTTTCTGAAAAGAATAATTAAGTGCCTCTCTGAGGAGAGTTTGAAGTCTGAATGTTCATTTTCCAGTGGCAGTAAGGTATCTTCTGCGCTGAAACACAGGCCACTTAAGCTTTGTGCTTTCAGCTGTGCAATAGTTTCATCCTTTCTAGAACTAGAAACTCCTTAGAGTTTTGTATTAAAAATCATCATATTAAGAGAGTGTTAGCCATCAGAGGTAAAAGGGCAAATCCTCTTAAATACTTTGGTTGTTCTTCCTTTCATAACATTAAATGTTTATTTTATTGTGTGGTATCACATGGAAAGGTACTGGGCAGAAGGCTTATAAACAGAATTTTCAGAAGTACTGAATTAACCCAGTGTAGTCCTAGTGAATTTCAGTGACACTGGTGACCTAAATAATCTGAAATGCTTCTGAAGATTCCAGAAGTTGGGATTTTTAATGTCACGTTATTCAACTCTAAAATACCTATTTTTTTTTTTCTGCCTCTTCCCAGTGAATTGGTTCCAGCCTATGACTCAACTACGTTTGTCTTGGAAAACTTTAGGTAAGAGTGTATCTTAAATTGCTGTGAGTATCAGGAAGCTTTTTCTATTGCTTCTGTAAATGAGTAGCGTTCTTTAAAACACAGAATAGTCTCTACAGGAAACTGTTAGGTATGAACTAAGCTATAGGACTGAAGTAAAAAATCTCTTGTTTACTGTGTGAACAACAACGAACCCTGGCTAAACTGTTAGCTAAAAAATTTTCCATGATAAAGACAAACTACTTATTTATGTTTTTGAAAAGATTGGAGAACTTTGCAAGGAATACATATATTTGTATGGACGCTTAACACTTTGCATGGGCCTCATGTGCTGCTATGTGCTCTGAGCAGCCAGAAGGCTGATTCTAGAGGGTAAGAGTGCAAGTGTAAATGCAACTTACTGTTTCATGGAGGGTTTTGCTTTGTCCCAATAGCAAATGTTTTTTCCCTTTTCTCAATAGTACATTGCGTCAGCGAGCAGATCCTGTTTACAGTCCACCTCTACAAGTGTCAGGACTTTGCTGGAGGTTAAAAGTTTATCCAGTGAGTTACATTTTCAACTAGAGTTCTTATCCTATCCAAAACACTTAATGAGCATTCATATGCTTCTCTTGTGCGGAAATACCAGTTGATCTCATGTTGTACTTAAAAAGCTGTATGAAAAGAATGTAATAAGGTGGCAGAGTTGATCATCAGCCATTGGAGTATTACCTCTGCCTCCAGATGACCAGCATGAACATTCTTACTATAGTTAATCTGGTTAATTTAAAAGCAGTGAAAAAGGAGTCTTACAAATACGCCATAGGAACTTTAATAGATATTTTTACCATTTTGTCTGAGTGGTTTTTGCAGATGTTTCTTGCAGAACTGAGGTGTGGAATAACACACCATGTTTATGAGTAATACTTATTTGGCAAGTTAGGAGGAGGACAAGGTGTTAGTTGAAGGGGAATCTGTTTTACTGAGCGTCCAGTCCTCAAAAGCTGACATGAAATTGTGTGTATTGTACTGATGTCCTTCCAGTAGGCTGAGTATTCAGATTTCTGAGTCACTGTCTTTGTCAGTGTTGGAATGGCAACCCACAAAGTGTGATGTTTTTACAGTCCGCTGTTCTGGCCGGTGCTTCCAGGAAGCTCTGGCTGCTACTACAGCTGTGTTGGGAGCAGTGCGTGTTTGGTGGTGGAGGAGTACAGGTTTCGTTAGTGACTTATGTGGCATCTGCAGAGAACAGGATTAACCTGTTAAGCCCACGCATGCACGGAATTATGTTCTTGCAATGCAGAGGTGGACCCCTGTGCAAGTTTTCAGAGTATTGTAAATTCAGGACTGACTACATAAGGGGTGATGTCAGAAAGCATTAAAATTTATTTTTTAAATGGTAAGTTGAAATGTTTCTTCAACCTAGAGGGTTCAAGTTGAGCCATCCTTCATCTTTGATTAAGGTGAGTGTGATGGAGGTTTTGCCATATTTTTTTCTTGATTTCTGGTGATTCTAATATTGTTTCTCAGTTAACTGACCTAACTTTTTCATGTTGCATGTTTTTTCTAAAGAAACTGCTCTTTCAAGAATAAAGTGGCTTTGAAATGCAGCTGTATGTAAATATTTCAGAACTAATGTTTAACCTGAGCTGTTTCCATGCTGAGACTTGGAGAAAAGTTGGACTGTAATAAAGCAATGAGTAGACTTTATGAGCTTTTTAAATTGCCTTTTCCATATGTTAAATGGTTATCCACTACAATGACAAGCATTTGTCTACTCTGTCTTCCACTTAATTGAACTCCTAAAATGCTAATAAAGCAACTAGAGCTTGGTTTGGGATTTATGTCTGAGATACCAATACAACAGAGTGCGTATGTGCTTCCAGATGCAAACTCCATTGATTCAATATACAGTAAGAGTTCTAGGTCAAAAGACTAAAAATCAAAACTGTAGCATACCAAGCAGACTACTGCTAGTTCACGGGTATATCGAGGTGGTTTGGGTTTTGTGCTGTGGCGCTTTTTTTCCTGGTTTTTTTGTTTATTTTTTTAATTTATCTCTCTATTTTGTTTGTTTCAAGGATGGAAATGGAGTAGTACGGGGCTACTACCTGTCTGTGTTCTTGGAGCTGTCAGCTGGATTGCCAGAGACATCCAAGTAAGCAAACCTGTAGTAAGAGCAGCTGTTCTTAGTTTTTTCTGTTGGTCAAGTATCTGGAGAGATTTGCAAAGAATGACTTCAAGTTCTGTAGTGTTGCTAGGGACTGATGCAGTGTACTCTTGAAAAGGATAATGAGGCTTCTGTTGTCCATTGGGCTTCGAATTGTGCCCAGAGATAATATTTTAAAGTTGTTACTCAGTGACTTTCTCAAGATAAAAAGCAAGCTGGCAAAACAACCCATGAGAGTATCTGTCTCCTAGTATTCAATCCTAGAATTGGCTTACCACTCAACTCCCTGTTACTACTTTCTTTCCCCCTTGTACTGTTCATGTAAGTGTTCAGTAAAATTTTAAGACCGGATCACTGCTTCAGCTGGGCGTGCGAGCCTCCCAGGAAGTGCACTTCGGTTAAACTTGACACACTCAGTGATTCTGAGATCTTTGTTTGGATATTAATACCTGTTATCTTCTTCTGCATAGGTACGAGTACCGTGTAGAAATGGTTCACCAGTCTACCAATGATCCCACTAAAAACATAATTCGAGAGTTTGCCTCCGATTTTGAAGTTGGAGAATGCTGGGGTTACAACAGATTCTTTCGTTTAGACTTGCTGGCCAATGAAGGCTATTTGAACAGGCAAAATGACACTGTGATCCTGAGGTAAGGAAGGCAGCTTGGTGGGGCTTTTTTCTGCTATCGTTTCACACCTACCACTGAAATAGAAAATAATTAAGTAGTTGAATTTAAAGTGATTGTGACATGTTTTGTCATAAATGGGTTTCACTGTCACAAGCTTTAAAGAAGACAATGTGCTGAAGGGAGTTGTGGAAACTTTTAAGACGTATGTCTTTGAGAAGAGCTGTGCTTGACACTAATAAGCCTGGGTTGGAGATCTGTAGCTAAGTGAATTAAAGGGAAAGGGTGTTTTCTCCTCCTCTTTAGAAACAGTTGTAGTGAGCGTAGGAGAGCTTTGGGAATGAAGGACGTCTGTAGTGTGAGAGAACTAATGCTGTCAATGGGAATTGCAATGTTATGACAAAATATCTACTTCAGATCCTGCTCTTGCTCCTGTTAAATGCTTTGTAGTGTGTTAATTTTGTTAGCATTGGTTTGTGAAGATAACTGCCTCTGCTGTGACAGCCTCACTTGCAGTGTACTTACTGTTGCCCTTCGGTGCCTTCAGGATACTGAGTATACAAGTACACGTTGTCTGTTAAGATCATTTCATCACTAGATTTCAGGTCGTATGATGTTCTTATGCAGGGCTTTTTGGATTTTGGGGAGGCAGGGGAAACAAAAAAAGCAAACTAACCTTTTCAAATCCTCCTTTGAAGGTTCCAGGTGCGCTCACCGACCTTCTTCCAGAAGTGTCGAGATCAACACTGGTACATTGCTCAATTGGAAGCAGCTCAGACAAGTTATATCCAACAAATAAATAATCTTAAAGAAGTAAGTGGGGTGTATATTAATGTAAAAGGACCTTTTACTGACCCATAATTACCTGGTTTAGGTTACAAAGTTCATGTATGACAACTGTGTTTGTTTGAATTGCCATCAGTAGTTTGGTATTGGAATTATTAAAATAGTATGTATGCAAGTCATCAAACTTACTTGCCTTAGTGGTGCTCCATTGTCATCTTCTATGTATGCTTTTGTGTGTCTTTCTAATATTTAAGAGGCTTGCGATTGAACTTTCCCGGACTCAGAAATCACGAGGCATTTCACCTCCAGACACTCATCTTAGTCCCCAGAATGATGATGGTCCAGAAACAAGGTCAAAGAAATCTGGACAAAGTACTGAAGTACCGCTGGAGAATGTTGCTGCTCCAGGATTAGCACGAGATAGCAAGGAAGAAGAGGAAGAGAAGATCCAGCATGAAGACTTTAACGTAGGAATTCTTTTTCCTGCCTCTGTGTTGCTGTGTAGCTTTTTGTGCTAGGATAGCAGTAGAAACATAGGTGAACTTGTGAATTGTAGATTACATTTATTACCCTATATGTGGAAATAGGAGATAACACACTCAAGAGCTAGCAGTGAGAGATGTCACTAGAGAGACATTCCAGAACAGAGCTAATCGATCCCACCACAAAACAGTTTCCAAGTTGTAGCTGAAAAATCCAACTTCTGGTTGTTACCAGCTCTTATTGTGCTTTGAGACCCTCCTAACTCCTGTATGATAGCGTGACACTCTGGGGAGGGAGAGTTCCTGTTCATAGCTTTTGTTGAATGTGTCAAAGTGCAGCTGAAATCTTTCTTTCTATAAAGACTTGTTCTGATTTTGCTGTAGCATGAGCTCTCTGATGGTGACTTGGATATAGATCTTGCTGGAGAAGACGAGGTGAACCATCTTGATGGTAGCAGCTCTTCAGCTAGTTCGACAGCAACTAGTAATACGGAAGAGAATGATATTGATGAAGAAACTATGTAAGTACCTTAAAATGCCTTTGAAATCGTCACCTGGTCTCCCAGGGTAATCATCTGAATTCCAGTGGAAACTGGTTCGTTTGCTGTATCACAAGTATGGCATGGGAGGGGGATTCCAGTGCAGTGTGAGAGGAGTTTTCTGTGCTGGAAACAACATGAGCCGAGTTCACTTATGAAGAGTGGCTGAGGGAACTAGGATTGTTTGGCTTGGAGAAAAGGAGGCTCGGGGGAGACCCCACTGCTCTCTACAACTGCCTGAAAGGAGGTTGTAGCGAGGTGGGGATCAATCTCTTTTCCCAAGTAACTAGTGATAGGACAAGAGGAAATAGGCTCAAGTTGCGCCAAGGGAGGTTTAAATTGGATATTAGCAAAAATTTCTTCACCAGAGGGGTTGTCAAGCACTGGAACAAGCTTCACAGGGCAATAGTTGAGTCACCATCCCTGGGGGTATTTCAGAGATGAGGAGATGTGGTACCTAGGGACATTGTGGACTTGGCAGTGCTGGGTTAACGGTTGGGCTTGGTGATCTTAAGGGAAGGTCTACTCCAACCTCAGTGGTTCTACGATTCTATGATACAGCTAATGCTAAACATTGAATTTTCAGTCAGCTAGTTCCTATCTTTCTGATCTCTTCATTTATTTTAGTGCTGTATTCTGTCTTTGACAAGTGATAGTCTGTGAAGGTTCTTTCCCAAAACACCATTAAGAAATCTGTTTCTGCACTGTAACGAGAGAGGTTTGGTATTAGGAAGTGTTGCAGTAGTAGGAGAGTGATGATGAAGACAGTTACTTAAACTAGAGAATTTAAGCTTCTTAGCTGAGATGATCGTGTCAAATCCTAGAATCTTCATTAAAACATGAGAATGTGTTGTAGCACATACAAAACCAGAAGTCTGCAGGGTCAGATTTTACCGTCTAGATATGTATGACACTTTTGGACTCTTGGTTAGGGAGTCAGTCACTTAGTTAACACACTTCGATTTGTTCAGTTCGTGTAGTCTGGAACGCAATAAATAGCATTTAGAGTGCTTCCTGTTGTTTTCAAGGTATGTGCCGTAATGTTTAACAAGAGCTGATGGAGGCTAATAAGTGTATTCTCCTTTTTCCACCCCAATCATCTCCTAAGGTCTGGAGAAAATGACGTGGAATATAGCAGTAATATGGAGTTGGAAGAAGGAGATCTCATGGAGGATGCAGCAGCCACTGCCACTCCTGGAGCGTCAGGTATGAAAACCAGCCTTCAGAATTCCCACATATGCGAAACGCTGCTGGATTCCTTCCCCTGTTCTTCTTGGAAGAAACACCAAGCTGTGTGTTCTGCAGGCATTTCTATTTTTGGAAATGCTGCATCATGTGGTTTCTACTGATTATTGCAGTGTAGCAGAAACATTTCATTGGTTCAATTAAAGAAAAAAAAGGGGGAGTAATCTGAATGTACTGTTCAAAAATTATACAGAAGTTTGGAGGGAGGCATTTCTGCCTCTTTGAAACCATTTCAATTTCGACTGAAAGTGGGCTGACACGAAATTTTTACTGATGTCTGTGTGGCCTAAACATGTGACGCATTCACTTAGGTTTTAGTGCGCTGTAAAACCTGAAGTACATGGAGGGAAGGAAGTAAAGAATCCTTACAAGTCAAGCAGAAATGTGTTTTAAATGCAATAATGAGAAGGTACTCTAAGATTTCTTGCAGCCTAGAGATGTTTAGAGCCCAAATTAGCTGTAACTTAAGATTCTGAAAGAAATCCAGGTATGTTGAATATACTCATATTCGTTTATGGCAAAGATGTTAAAAGTGGCATTTATGCTGCCGTGGAAGTCTGATAGTGCTTGAAGGACAGAATTCTGTAACTGTCCTGGTTTTAGCTGCTGTTTCAAAACTTCTTGAAAATTCCTTCTGAGCTACGAAGTTGAGGGACATGGCTGTTTGCTTCTGAAATGGTAGCCTGTGGAGTAGGAACACGGTGGCTGTAGAAACAGTGTTTATTTAGGAGCTTTTTAGAACGTAATTTTTAACTGCAGTTGTAAAAGCTGACACAGCCTCTTCACTTGAGCTTCTTGCATTTACCTGCTTGGGCTGTTTTCCAGTCTGAATGTTGGTAGTGTCACCTGTCTGTGTTGGAAGGGACTTCTACTAAACTGTACAATTTTAATCTCACAGATCTGACTATATTCTCTGAAGACTCTCTGTTATCTTTTGGGTGCCTTGGCCACTATGTAACGGGAACATTGTAACACAGAGCAGAACTCAACTGAAGATCCTCCTGCCTTAACTTAATTGTTGGGGTAACCTAGAAAGTTCATGTGCATTTCTTCAGAAGAAGTGCTCTTTGTATCAATTTGTTTAGCAATCTGTTTCTTAAGAGATGTACAGAAAAGATACGGAGTGAAATCCCCTTTTTTTCTCCCCCTCCCGGTGCTTTTTAGCTTTTTAGTTAGAAGCATATCTGATTGCTTTCAGAATCCATAAACCCATGAAATAATACTGATGTCATGTTAGGTTTTTTGGAATGTTTTCATTCCTAATCTGCTTGTAACTCTGTCTTTTTTGGTTTTACAGGGAATAACACACACCCTTTCTCTGTAACTCTTCTGTAGGTACTAGCCATGGCTACACCAGTGCAAGTGGAAGACCTTCAAGGCGGGGAGGCAGTGCCCTAGGCTCAACAGCCAGTAGCAGTTTACTAGATCTAGATCCCTTAATTCTAATCCACTTGTTGGATCTGAAAGACAGAAATGGTATGGAAAACCTTTGGGGCCTTCAGCCACGTCCACCCACCTCTCTTCTGCAGAACAGAGGTAACTGTACATCATGTATCAGATGATTTAATTCCAACCTGGAAGTGTCTCTGAGAGTGCAGTCCTGGAGTTAGAAGCAGCTGTGATCAGGGGAGGAAGGAGGAGAGGGTGACAGGCAGTCCTTTGGTAGCTGGACTTGCGTATCCTCGTCGGTGCTCATCAGTATGCTGCATCTTACTGCCCGCTCTGACGCGTTCTTTGTCTTCGTGGGTGACCTCAGCTCGAGAACGCCGGATGACTCAACTCGGAACAGAAGTGTGTGTCAGGGAGGGTCTTCTCATCTCTGCTTGGGGGATGCGACTGAGCTGGCTGGCTGTTCTGCGTAGCAGCGTGGCAGGGATGCAGTTCGTGCAGTGTCTTTGACTGCTGCTGGGGGAGATGAAGGAGAGGCCCTTTGCTAGGAGGGGTTAGTGCTGAAAGGCAAAACAGCACAAAACAGCTATCTGCTGGGGAAGCAGTTACACCTCTCACTTCACAGTGTACACTCAGTGGCTGAGCGTGGTAGGAGCACAGCGCATACTAACAAGAAAATAAATCCTGGAATTTACTTGTGTATGAAAAAGGCATTGAAAACAGAACTAGAAAAATGCCTGTAGTAGTAAGGCTGGAAAAGCACATATAAGCACTTGTGGAAGAAACATGGATCAAAGTGTCAGGAGGAAAAAATAGTGACGGTATTTAAATAATGGAAGTCTTTGAAGAGTATTTGCAGTTCAGTTAGGACCCTTCAAGTGAAAACAGGAATTAACTTCATGTGCTGCCAGAGTGAGATAGCTAGCCACTGGCACCCATGGCTGTTACTGATGGTTGCTCGTTTCCCTGGTTTTGTTAGTGAAGAGTTAAATCACACCTCAGTAATTTGTCACAACTAACACTTGTCTGGAGCTAGCTGGCTCAATACCGCAACAGCTCATTTCAGGTCATTCTGAAACAACCATTTGGTGAGTTAATAGAACAGAAGAGAAATAATGGTCCATGTGCTACAAATAAATGCTTGCTTTTGCTGCAACGATGACATTGGTGGTACTGAATCTTAAAGCCAGCCCAAACTATCTGCTCCTTTGTGGTTAGCTTTTTAAATGGAGTTACATAAACAGTCAGGTGAATTTTCAGCTGAATGTAATCCATGTTTCCAAAAACGGAAGTCCCTTCCATAAGTACGAAAAGGGGAGGCAGCACATGAACTGTAAGTCTCAGCTCTGTTTTGCCTGGAAAAAGGCCTAGACAGAAGGAGCTGAAGAGAGAGCGTTGCACTCTGTGCTGTGCTGCTCCCTGCTTGTGTTGAATGGCTTCCTAGTCGTCTTTAGCTACAGGCTACACAGCTGAAGCTACTGGTTTTGCTGCAGTTCCCTTAAGGTTTGCCTGTTCCCAGAGCTTATTCCAACTCAGTCAATCAAGAGAAAGCTGCAGTTACACTTGGAGTTTTCCAGACTTCACCTCCTAAGCTGAAGGTTTGAGAGCTGCTTGGCTTTGCCGTTCTGGACAGCTGAATTTGCAGTGAAACACTTACGTAATGCTTCAGATAGACATCAAAGTTGATCTGGTTCTGGCTGAGCAGTGTGTAGGCTTACTCGGGTATTAGCTCCTCGATGTGATCTGGTGTTAGGTACTTAAGGGAATTGCTTCCCTAGTTTCAGATTTCTTTTGAGTTCTATATATTAACGTGATATGTTGGTGGTATGTGAATCTTGCACACACGCTCAACAAATTTTATGAAAGCATGTAACTCACTTGATACAAACTGGCAACCAGGCTTGTGAACTCAAGCTTACCTGGCAATATGGAGTCGTAGCTCAGCTGTCAGAATTCGTGTGGTAGCGGCGGGAGCCTTGTTCTCCCAGTGAGCAAGTTCTGGGGCCTTCTTCCACAGCCAGCAGGGAATGTCAGTCTGCTGTCCTGGTAGCTGTGCAGTGCTGCCGACCGGAGTATCATGGTGCCATAGCAGTACAGAGGAATGTCTCTCTCTCCCTCATTTTTATAGCAGGGCAAAAGGTAGAATTCTTACAGCTGTTAAAAATAGATGTCTGTTTTTATTTGAGAAGAGTTTTACTTACGTGCTGTGTTCTATAACTTTTCCTTCGGTAAAGCATCATCCTATTCTCTAAAAGATCGAGATCAGCGGAGACACCAGGCGATGTGGCGCGTGCCACCTGACTTGAAGATGCTGAAAAGACTTAAAACTCAGATGGCTGAAGTTCGAAGCAAAATGTCTGATGTAAAAAACCAACTATCGGAAGTGAGAAGCAGCAGTGCTGCCTCGTGTGACGGACAGCCCAGCTTCTTCTCCATCGAGCAGGGTGCTTTGGCTGCCTGTGGAACGGAAAGCTGCAGCAAGCTGCAAGAAATAGGAATGGAACTACTGACAAAGTCTTCTGTTACCAGTTGTTACATAAGGAATTGTAAGTGTGTAGAAAAGAGGGGGTTTAAATGTCATTCGTACAGATGTCAGTTGTATAGGTGGTTTATATATCCAGGCAGCTGGAAGTAGACCTTTGTAGTTACTTAAATTCAGCTGTAAGAATCCAGAAACGTGAAACCTGCGCTGCCTTGGAGTAAGCAGGTGGTACTGAAACTGGTTTCAGCCCTTCTCGGTAAAAGCACCCAAACTTCTGCTCCAGTAGCACGCCCAACGCAGTGAGCATGTTGTGAAGTTTAATCCAGTATCGCACTGATTCTGACTGCCGGTCATTTTGTGTTGCGTGCTGCTCTGCATCTGGCCCATCTGGGAACTTGAGGATGTTCTATGGTGCTTGTCGGGGGGGGGGGGGGGGGGGGAACAAAACCAAAAAAAAGCAAAAAAAACCCCAAAATTCCAAACTTGCTGTACTTCAGTAACTTGAAATCTTGCTAAAATGCAAGTAAGCCAAGGTTGTCTGTGGAGAGACTTTGCCTTTGGAGAAGTGACTTCTTTCACAGGAGCTGCCAGTGTATGCGCATGTTCAGGTGCTGTCACTGAGTCCTCCTCGCAGCACTGGTAAGCCAGCGTGGAATCTTTTGGGTACCAGCATGAAGGCTGTGCAAGTGCTTTGTTGCTTATGATCCTGAATAAAAGCACTTGTTAATCCTCTTTCACTTCCCTGTTGCCTGGGAGAGATGATTTTCCAGCCTTCTGGCTTTTGATTCAAGTTATTGCTTAGGTTTTGGAGCCAAGATGAGTAAGAAATATATTACAAACATGAGCGGACCAACAGACTGGTAGAAAGGTTCAATTCCTCTCTATCCCTCTCTGGTACTGACCTGCAAAGGGGTCTTTTGCAACTCCAGCGAAGGCCGGGTTTGCATTTCATCACTTCCATAGAGCAGAGGATTTCTTCTCTGATGGTGCACATTAAGAGAAAGAGTTGTGTTAATGTTTGGAGCCCTGAATTGTGCCATCAGTAAGCCACGGAAGGATCAAGCCACTTCTTTGTGAGTGCTAGCTTTTGTGTGGGGGTTTTGCTACCACCCCTTTCCTTAGTGAATGCCTCATCCCTCAAAGGTTCCTGAGGCACTGGGCAGTCTCTTAATTCCACATCAGAACAAGAGGAACAGGCCTATGGTGCTCTGTAAAACTGGAGCAACCTTCTGACTTGCATCGAAGCCTGGATCCCCCAGCTTTACGGGGTGTGATGACAGCAGAGCTCGATGGTTTGCTGTTCCAGTTACCACTTCTCCATTCCTGTACCCAGAGGAGTTTCTGCAGCAGGATCCACGCTGGCAGGTGCACAGAGAATGGTTGGTTTGGGAAGTGGTAAACCGTGCATGTCCCACAACCTGCCTTTCACTCTTGCTTTCGAGGTTCTTTGTTACGCTGGACTTTGCATTTACGAGCTGAAGAGATGGGTTTGGCTGTCCTTGTTTATCCTTTGTACTTTCCTGGTGGCTGAAGCAATGGGGATGGTGGCTTTCTGAAGGATGCCTTTGTGCAAGGCAAGTGGATGTTACTTCTGTAGTCGTAGCCACATCCCTTGCTAGCTAGGCTTCCCTCTAGCCCACGTGGCGGACAGGAAGGGTGTGGAAGGAGTTTCATGCAGGATTGTGAGTTAATGAGCGGTGAGCCTAACACAGAGCTTAACTTCACTTGAAACAAGCATAAAGACAGAACACTGCAGCAGTTTGACTGAATGCTTGTCACATCTTAAACTATTTTTGCAGCTGCAAGTAAGAAGAGTAATTCACCCAAACCTCTTCGCCCCGGAGCGGCAGGCAGTCTGTCTTTACGAAGAGCTATGGACTGTGGCGATAGCAATCTGCGTTTAAAGGGAGACAGTCAAACTTCTGAAGGTAAGCAAGGTCATCTTTCCTTGTGTGGTGGGATGCATCTCGGCATCTGTTGCACAAAAGCTTTTCAAGCAGTCTCTTACTCGGCAGCTGGAGTTTCCCTGAAACTTGACTGGGTTCTTTCTCAAAGCTAGGTAGTGTTTTTGTACCTTTGGTAGCTGCTCTGCTGTGAAACAGGGCCACCCAGCTGACTTACCAGAATGTAAATACATGTTACTTCTGGTCTCTCTGAAGATGTTTCAGGAGCTGACTTGACGGTGAAAATCCTAGATCGAAAGGTAGTGACCGGGCTTAAGTTGTGATTTGACTTAAAGGGAATTTGAGAAAACTCTGGATACGTCTGATGAAAGACCTGTGTGATACTGCTGCTCCTGAGCTTTACCGTGCCTCTCTGTACGTGGTAACGAAATGAAACGCTGAACACGGGAATGGGTATTTTGCCCCTCTCCAGGGGTTCAGAGGAGGAATGGAGCATTGCAGTTGTCTTCTTATGATGCTAAATAGGTACAGAAGGCTTGGGTGAGAAACTGGAAATACCATGAAGTCGTTGCGCAGTGTAACTGCAGCCTTTGTGCCCAGTTTCACCCTTGTCCGAAGCTGGAAAGGCTGCCTTGCTGCGGCCGAGCGACTTTGCATCTCTGGCTGGGGAAAAACGACAGTGAAGAGGGTGTCTGTGTAGAGGGCGTCTGTGTTACCAGAAGACAAGTCGAAGAGAAGTTGTAACTACGCAAGATGGGGAAGGATTAGTCCATACTTGCCTGAGTCTCCCACCAGAAATGGCAGCTGGCACAGGAGCTCTGTGTTTAGAGGACAAGTAGCAAACGGTGCATGTTGCCCGTACGTTGAGCTGGAAGCGTGAGCTTTGAAGAGTGGAGAAGGCGCGCTGGTGCGTACACGTGTTGGGAACCAAACGGGTGGTGTGGAGCAGCTGGGTGCTTAGTCTTTTGAAATAAGGCTGGAAGGGCTATGAGTTTCTCTCCCTCTTCTTCTCTCAGGTGGCATAGGGAGCTCGAAGCTGAGCAGTCGCCATCACTCCCCCAGGCCCCTGGCTAGCAGCAGCGCTGCCGAGGCACTGCCGAAGCCAGAGGAAAGGTCTTGTGAAGGTTCCGATTCCGATGTGGGAGTTTCTGGCTTAAATGGCTTAGCTGCTGTAGAGAAGACCAGAAAAGTTGGTGCTCTGGGGTAAGGGTTTTATTCTCTTTTCCCTGTTGTCACGTCCTCCCCCACCTTCCTTGATCTGGAAAGAAAAAATACCCCTGCTAAACCCAGGTGCTTGTAGCATGGAAGAGAAATTACTTTGAAGTTTACTTGGTTGCTGCTGTTCCCTCTGGATGTCAATTTTTGGTTTTATAACTAGGTTACGAGTCGTCTTTTCTTCTACTTTTTCTATTTTTTTTAGTTTGGTCAGCGGTGGATGTAGTCTGACACTTTGATGTGAAAGGCAAACCCAGTCTGTTTTCCCTTGCAAAGTATCCTCTAGCTGAAAGTTAGCACTTTTGTTTTCCTCATTTAAGACAATGTTTTTCACTGTGACTCTGCTTTTCAGCAATTTCATAATAATTCCCTGTTGGCTGACTAAGCCAAGTGCAGTGGAGTACTCGGGTTATTTTTTTCTAAACAGCAAGTGTCACCATTTTTGGAAAATAATCAAACTTCTCCAGGTTTATTGTTTTAAGATTTTAAATATTTCTAAATCAATCAAAGTTTTAAGTGGATATGCAAGAGACTTAAACAATGAGTAAAACTAGATGTGGCACTAAAAGGATTTGTTTCTGTAGCTGCATTAAAGCTGAATTTCTAATGTGGGGTTTTATATTTCTCCAAAATTCTTTCTCAAGATCAAACTCTAAAGGCTGTCGTACAGAAGGAGCGCAGTCAGGTGGGCTGGAAAGTGGCTCTGAAACTGGTGAACTGCAGGCTGGACTCTCTGAAGGTGCTTCTGCAGGGCCAGAAGAAGGTAAATTGGGTGTTGTAGAGGACAAACGCAGCATGGCAGCACTCCAGTCTGTGATGATCCATTTCTGTAGTGGCAAGAGCTTGAAGGGAAAAGAAAAAGAGGGGAAGGAAAAAAAAAAACCACTCCAAACGCAGAGTCTGTTTTCATGGCTGTTGAGCTTTGCTGTAACATTTGGCAGCTGTAGGGTCAGTCGGATTGAGGAGAGGACACCTCTGTGTCACTGCTGATGTGCTCTCTCCGCTCGTGACCTGCGGTGCAGCAGGGATGTGAGGGCCCAGCAGATAACGCTGTACGGTGCCGTCTGTTTCTCTGGAGTGCTGGTTGCTTTTTGTACCTCTTGATCTGTCCCCAGGTCTTTACTTTGGTGTTCAGTTGCATGGCCTTGAAAATAATTTCTTACCTAATTAAAACAGTAGCCAGTGACCTTGGCTTTGAAGTCTTCTGCCTTCAGGGCCAAAGCACGTTGGTGACTACCTCCACGTCCGCACTAGAATCTCTCCAGTGTTTCTTTGGTGTTGGGTGTTGTGGTACGTAAGCCAGTTTCCTTAGAGACTTGGAGGAAACTTTTCCCCCTCCCTTCCTGCATCCTTTCCATGCTGGAAAAAAAATATTATTGCCTTTTTTTTTTTTTTTTGAAAGTCCACGTAGAAGAGTTTTTCTTATCTTGCTAAAACTCTCCTGCCTTCCACCCCTGCACTAATTTGAATTTCAATGACTGAATTGTAGCGCAAAGCCTATATTAAGGTGCCAGCATCCATCTCTATCTGCAGTGTGCAATATTGTGTAGGAGTTGGCATTTACAGAAGGTCTCTCAGTGACAAAACTGAATTTCTGCTCTTAGTCACTGCAGCGTGATCATGATGCGCTCCCGCAGCTCTCCTATTATAGCAGAGAGCCTAATAGGAAAACGTTTTAAAAACTGAAATACTTCATTGTTAAAAACCCCAGGAAACAAATATTACAATTTTTTTTTTCTTTCAGAGGAAAAACTACTGTAGAGTTGACACCACGATTAACTGCTTGCTTTTTCTTAGCAATGAGTATCAGCTCTTAAGAAGTAAAAGAGCAGAGCAAACCCCTTTTGCCACCTACAAAACTGTACAAAAGGGAGAGTTTCGACTGCTGTCAATCCGCACTCGAGGTCTGGCAAAACAAAAGAAGCCACCTTGATTATCAGCTGTGGTTCTTTGTGGAAAAAACGGGGGGGGGTTGCGTGTGAGACTGCAGTAGAGTCTTGAAGGGTCGGTAGGTTCATCCGCTCGGCGGGTGGTGCCACCTCTCAGCGGTTAAAAAGCAACCTGGGTTCACTGTGCTGATGGTAGAGGAGATGGAGCAGCTGGCAGGGGAGCGCAGCCCAGCCCGAGCAGGAGGGAGCTACGGGCGCCTGAGTCCGTGCTCCGCTGGTGACGTGTTGGAGCCGCTGTCCTTGCGCTGAGCTGCACCGTGCAGGGAGGCTGTTCCCAAACTGGCGCCCGCTGTTCTTCCCGTTCCATTGTGCTTTGGTAAATACATTGCGCTCGGAACGTGCTCCTCCTCTTCTGTTCTCCTGCCAGCGCTTGGTGTTTGATGCCGGTAACTCTGACGTGTGAAAAAGTTGAATGCTCCAGCTACATAGATCTTGCTGCCATCATATTTTGCCTTGTGGTTTTTGGTGTTTTGGGTTTTTTTACAGCTGGGCTGTGTCAGAAGCATGTCCTTCATCTCCTCCCAGGAATGAGCAGCGACAGTGACATTGAATGTGACACAGAGAACGAAGAGCAGGAGGACGCCGCCTCTGCCTCGGAGGGGTTTAGCCATGCCTTCCCTGCCCAGCCCTCAAGCGCAGGTAGAGTTGGCAGCGTGAGCCGCCCGCCCCGCAGCTCCCGTGGGGCCGGACGCTGCCAGAGCCCCATTCCCGGGGTGGTGCTGCAGAGGTGTTAAAGCTCAAGCGAGCGCCAGTAAGATTTGGAACTCCCCTCTTGGGATCCTAACTAAAAACAGATCAAAACGGGAGAGGGGAACTCTTTCTAGCCTTGAGAAGTCAGTTTAGGTGAGTCTCCCGGGGAGGTGTTGGAAAACCCACAGCTCTGGTTCTTCTGAATTGGAGCTCGCTCCGTACCAGGATCGGCGGTGTGAGTAGGCTGATTTCAGGGAGGTGACTGCTGCCTTAGACGTGGATTTGCATCTTAATTGGCAGGCGTGTGCTTTGAGCCTTCAGTGTAGCTTCAAAAACTCATCTCGTATTTCTTTGAAAAGCTTTAACCTTTTGATCAAATTAAAAGCCGTAAGGTGACAGCTGACGTGAGGTGAAGTAGACTTTTGGCCTGAGTAAGCATCCCGTGCGGCATTAGCGGCACGGCCAAACGGCTCGGCTCAGTAACTGGGCTTTGCTGCGTTGCCGTGTGTCTGCAGCAGGTGCTGGAACCTCGCAACCCGAATCAGAAGCGTCAAAACATCGCTCATGTCTGTGCTTGACTTCAAGATATCTTAAATTTAAAACCCCGTGGCAGTCTTAACTCCGCGTCGAGCACACCGTGTACCGCTGCGTTAGGGATGAAGGAGCGCGCGGGGGGCCTTGCGGGTGGTGGGAGGTTCACCTGCTGTGTTCCGCTTGCTCGGCTGTGGAGGTCACTGGGGGCTTGTTTGGTTTGTCTTCAGCCTCAGAGCGGTGCTCGATGTTCCCGGAGGGCGACCAGGTCGGTCCTGACGATCTCAGCTTTGTTCCTGGAGAAGACAGCACCAGGTAACCGCGACCGCGTGCCGTAGCTGGTCCGAGAGCGGGCAGCAGGCAGCCCCGGGGGTGCGCAGCGCTGGGGGGAGCTGGCTGAGCCTTGCACGCTTGTGTGAGCGTCAGCAGAAAACTCCAGTTGGGTTTAAGTACCTGGCATAAAATATTGACTGGTAAGAGCCTTAGAGCTGCCGCGGCGTGAGGGCTGTCGGTGAGAGCTGCCTTTCTTTGGAGCAGGTAGAGCGTGGGCTCGGGGCCTGAAGACGTGCCAGCTCGCGGCCCTGGGAAGAGGTGCGTTAATTCTCTGCAGCTTGGGCCGAGGCTGCTGCTGGTGGCTGCGCGCGCTCTGTGCTGTCACAGACCCTGGCGTGGGTCTCCTACAGTCGTCTTAAACCTGTTACTGGGGCACAGCGACCTTCGCTGGCCTGACACGAAGGGTTGCATTCCTGCTGGCTCTGCCAGCTTCACGTCAAAGAGCTGGCACGGAAGCTGTTTTCCTCTGTCTGTGTTGTGGACCAAGTGAACACGTTGCCAAACCCTCTGTCACTGTGCGTTGCATTTTGAGCTGCTGAACTTCATGTGGAGCTGTGATGGAGGCTGAGTAACTGGCTAGTGACAAAGCATGAGTAACTGCAACCCGTAGCTGTCCTTGTCTCGGCTGACTGTGCTGACGTTCGTGTCTGTGTGGATGTTCCGCAGTGTAAGTGCTGTACAACTCCTCGTTTAAAACTGTTTGCACTTTGTTAATAAAATGACTGTTGAAATCTGGTGTGGTGTTCGAGGCGTGTTTGTGTTAGAGTGAAGTGGTGGAGACCATCAGGGTCAGTCAGGTGTTGCTGCCGCGCCGGACTGGCCCCGTAGTCCCCAGTTGCTCTGATGCCCGACTGCCCGTGGAAGAACTTTTCTGCCCTGCACCTGCCCCTCTGCCTGAATTATTAAAAGCACTTTAAATCCATTGGGGACCTTCACAGCTCTGTTGGTGGAAGCCAGGTAAGTGCTGACGTCCCGTGTGTTCAGAGGCAGGGGAGAGGCTCCACAGCTTTCGCCTGTAACTGGGCCTTGTGTTTTGCGGCCGGGTGGGAGGAGCGGGCCGAGCTGCCCTGTGCCGGTGGCTGCAGCTGGGGTGTGCGGAGGGGGCCTGGGGCAGGCCCCATGCCCTGGTGGTGCGGTGTGAGTGTTTACTATTGTACGGGGCTGCATGTTAATTATTATACACAGCTCAATTAGCAGTAATCACAGAGCTCTGCCTCTTCAGCACTCACAGATGCTCTAGTCTTAATAAGAGGCCCGAGCTGAAGGTAATTATATTGATGAGTCAAAAGTGCTCTGTTGTGCTGTTGGTGTCCAGCCTTTGCAGGAGCGAGAAAGGAGCCGGTACTGTCCTGCTTGGCTCCCCGTGTGCAGAACTGACTGCCCTGCGGCTGGCTTTTAAACAAGAGTGGGAAAGGGGCTTGGGAGACTTTGTGATCTGATAAATATCTTCCCGTTCTGCCTGTAAAACCGAGGGGAACGGGGCTGTGCTGGGCGCTGGGGAACCCTGTGGGCACCGTGCAGGCTGGGGCTGAAGCACGTGGTGTTGCGCCTCACGCAAAGGAAAGCGGCTGTCACCGCAGTGAAGACATTGAACACAGCTGTCGGTTGCTATCTCTGTTAGCTCTTAAATAAACAGACTGTCTGCAGTGTGGTTTAAATTACTGTTTTATTAAACTTCAGCAGTTTTTCCTGTATAAACAGCATTCATAAATAAAATATGGATGACTAATACATGGTTATAACTAAACTCATATGTGAACTGTAGAACAAGATTGCAAATGGAGAGTCCCAACACTGTTAAATGGTCAGCTTTACTTTATCCACTTCACACCGCACACGCTAGTTTCACGAACAGGAACGTACTGGAGGGCGAACAGCAGTGCCCGGCTCGCCCCGCAGCTACCCGTGCGGGAGCAGGAGTAGGCCAGGCGCTCGCAGCCAGCATCCCCTGCTCGTGGTCCAAGATGTCTGCTGGAGTGAAGGGGAGAAGAAACCGAACACGATGCAATGGCGACATACAACAGTTGTACTAGACCCTAGTAGGTGGGGTTTATTTTTTTCTTTAGCTTTAATGCTGGCAAGTATAGTGCGATCGCCTGCTGAGCGAGGACCGGAAAAGGATACCAGCATTGAAGTCAGAGGTCGTGTGAATGCTTCATTATTACTTATTGCACATGATACAGGGGTAGAAAGTTTTGTTCCTGTTGCGAAGAGGGTATGAGTGAAAGAAAGATTGCCCTAAGTTACAGGCGTGAACAAAGCTGCAGTATCCCCTTGGATGGCTTTGTTTGCGTGACCGGTGCTGAGTGAGTCAGTTGTGCCGAACCAGCCCCTAATTTAGACCAATCTTTCTCATTTGTTTTCCCGCAGAACACTGCCAGGGTCGGGAAGATTTAGTGAGGAGACAGCGGACCTGAACTACAGCAGCCGTGTCTGTAAACACAGAACGCGTTGTGCCTCATGGTGTCTGCCCGCGGGACGGTGCCTTTCTCACTGACGCAGGGTTCCAGAGCCCCGCAGAGTTTCTGTGCCGCGGCACCACTGTAAATGTGGCGTAAGGTAAAGCCTGCTTTGACATTGTCCTTCAGGGTTACGATGCGCTCTAAATCAAATGCTGAATGGTTTTAACTCGCAAGGACAATTGATGGCACTTCTAGGTAAAGAAAAGTTATATACATGCGTTTCCACCCACCTTTAGTGCAAATCGAAATGGGTGAACAGCTCCCTGGTCTGGTGCTATACTGCTCTCTGCAGCGCAGACATTCCTCAGAGTTGCACGTTTAAAAAGTGTACGCAGGAAACTACCAGCGTGGGGACTGAGTGAGTCCCGCCGGTACTCACAGTGAAGAGCTTACGAGCAAGTTTTGAGCGGCTTCAGGCAAAGCATCTGAAGCCCGCTTCTCAAAACCAACACCGTTTCCAAAAAAAACCAAAAATGTTTTCGCTACCTACCTGCTAGTTCTGCAAACATGGTTAACACGTCAACTGAAACTGATGCGGGCTGTGTTAACGCGGAAAAGGGATACTTCAGCTCTTTATTGGAAAGATTCGTTATACAAATTGCACCACCACTAAGATACACAATAAAAATACAAAACACAGGTCACAGACTGGATCTCAGTATGAACGGTTAATAAATACAATTAGATACTTTTATATTAGCCTAATATTCTTACACTGTCACCAGATAGACAACCAAAGTACGAGATACAGAACACTTAGATACTGGTAGAGAGGGATTATTGCTTACGTTCGCAAGCAGCAGATAAGGGCACAGGATTCGGAACTGAAGAGAACTACTTCCTATCACCAGTGGCATTAAGAGAAAACACTGCATGTCACAAAGCACTGCTGTTTTGCCTAGTGTGTAGAATCAAGAGCAGCATATATCAGACCAATAACCACTACTTTTAATATTATAGAACTTTAAAGGACTTACCTTACAAATGGTTCCTATCTACTCTATAAATATGCATTTAGTGAAGAAATGAACACTTGCTATCTACACAATGTTTTTACCTGACCACACTGGAACTACGATGGTAGATTTTTTTTTTCTCCTAGCAAGATAAATGGTATGAGTCGCAGAATTATCGTGTCTGAATCCACACCTAAAAAGCTAGATCCTTCCCCAAACAGCACACGTGCAGTCCGGCGCTCTTCAACTGCTCCTGCAGGCTGGGAAGAAGTTTATCATCCGTGCGGGTTTGCATTCTGGTTTACTCACACGCAGAAGTGCACTTGCACCACCTTTCTCCCCGCAGCACGACAGTCGGCTGCAAGATGGACTTCCAATGCGTCATTATTACTGTGAATAATTTAAAACAAAGGCACCGCAGAGATGCCCCGGAGTTGCATATTTTACCGTTTCTCAAATTTCCTCAGTAAATCTGACTTGGAACATACGCTGCAGCTAAAGAGAACGCTGACAACAGCTAAGGCTTTGGAAGATGACAGATAAGAGCCAATGATCCCGTAAGATTAAAAAAAAGTCTGAAAAAGATCAAAGGAATCTAAAGCCACACTCCAGCTCCTGGTTACTCACAAAGCCTTTCGCTATTCGTCAGATTGCTTTTAAAATAGTGCATCAAAGATAGAAGCAGCGGAAATTGGCAGAATTCGAACCTTGCCATCTCGTGTTGAATAATCTCCTGACTACTGAATATTAAAATACTTTGCAAACTCTAGCTAAATACTAATACTGTTATTAAATCGTTACTGCTAAAATGATATGGATTGTACGATAGACGCCTGCGAAGACTTCTGGCATTCAGACTCCTCCGAATGCCTTGCCGTAGCAAAGGCTCGTGACAGGCTGTGTATGTCGTGAGTGGATGGGAATCGCCTGCTTCCTCACGTCCCCGTTGACCGCTCCCGGCGGGCTTAGCATCGCCTGGAGAGCAGGGAGGAGCTGGCGGGTGCTGGTTGTTTCCCAGTCTGATAAATAACGCTCTGCTCACAAAAACAAGGGCAACGGACGTTCCTCCCCTCCCTTGCTGAAGCCAGGTGTGACCGAAGCAGAGCTCTGGCTTGTCGGTGAATTCCGCCCTCTCCACCAAACCCCACGCTCAGCCCCTGCTCGTCCGCGCCCACTGCACCGCCGCTCGCTTTGGCTGCTCCGGCAGCCCCTCCTGCACGTGCTGGAGAACGCCAGGTTGCCGCAGGAACGCTACGTGCAGACGTGGCACCCTACCGTCCTGCGTGCCGCACCTCTATATGAAGTTACGCCTTTGCCACCTAGAAATCATTACTGAAACCAAACAGCTCATCAGATCGCTCGTTATCTCTAGCACGCAGCGCTCTGCTTCGACGGGGTGAGTGACAGCGGCATTGTACTGAGCGTCTCCACAGACTGGTTTCTTTTAAGACCTGAGATGAAGTTACGGTGGAAAGAGGTTGGCTCAAAGCATTAAGCACAATCACGTTCGATTAAAACTAATTGAGAACAGTTTCCTAAACTGACAAACGAGAAAAATGCCACTAGAAGCACCAGAAAGATACGAAATTCCCTACACTGCACCTCTAGCCATAGGAAATTAGTTTTTAAAAACTACAAAAAACAGTTTTCTTCATATCCCACGTTTTATGTTACATGAAAAAAATAGGTAAATCAGGAGTCTGTACCTCAAGCGGAGTGAGAACAGAGTAGCAGGAGCTTAGTTTGTCCATTCCTAAGTTACCTGGTAAAACCCTGTATGGCTTTTAGTCTTTTACCTGCAAAAGTGGATGTAATTTTCTAATTCATCTTAATGCTCGCCTGAAATAAACAGAAAGCAGAACACAAAAAAAAACCCCACACCTTGACTTCTATGGCAACTTCCCCCCCACTCTTAAAAAATTTGGCAGTTCTAAACCCGAATCTTTCTTTACATATTGCTCCACGGATGTGTATCGGGCACGTTCAGCCTCCCGCGTTGCTAAAGCCCCTTCCCTCCCCGTGTCTGTCCACGCGAGCCAGCCGTTTGGCTTCCACTGGTGAGTGTGACTGGATACGTGTGCCTGCGGGTGGTTGGGTGGCTGCGGCGTTGCTCGGGGTGGCACCACCCGCAAACTTTATTGAGATTGAAACAACTACATTTGTTAATTCCTAGATCTATTTACACACGGTTTGAGCTTTGCAGGGGACTGGAGGACAGTTCGGAAACGCCCACCTTTTTTCGCTTTCCGATGCTGCCAGGTTTATTTTGGGAATGTCTATTTTGGGAGTCTGACGGGGAAACACGAGGGAGACGGTTACATTTTACAGCATTGATGAAGGTATGAATCTGGTATACAACTACTTTGTCTTCGCATCGAAAACGCGCTCTGGCTGTAAGCGCTGGGCCCAGGCAGCCTCCGCCACGGGGAGCGTCCTGCCAACAGCCTCGTGCTGCTGCGGCCCCGCACAGGTGGGGACAGACTCGATCCTACACGGGAAGGCTCTCGAGCCAGGAGCGGCATGGGAAACTTTGGTCTGAGCCTGGCTGCTCGTCGCCTCTTCCCGTTACAGAGCCGGAAGCGAAAGGACACAGCTCGTTTTCCCAAGGATCTGAACAGTTCGTCTTCCAGCCCAAAGACGACGGGGGAGAAACCCTTCACCCTGTAGAGGCTCTGCCCTGTGGCCCCCGAGGCGAGAGGAGCGTTGTACTCCCTGGGATCGCTCTGTCCACAGATCGACGACGCGGCGCGCTCCGGTGATTCCTTCTTTGCTGTTGAGCCGCTGATCACACTCGCACTCTTTGGTATGCCAGGACTAAACGCTTGAATTGGTGGCGGACATTTGGCACTCTGAGGTGTACTAGTTTCTGTTTTTGTCAGGTCTAAATAGCCTTGATCGTCAAACAGGTTGATGCTCGATCCTATGCTTAAGCTAGTTCTGTCGGTGAAGGAATCCACTCGTCCATCGTACCCTAGGTCTGCAGGTGCTGAGCACTGGTGCTGGGGCCACGGCCTTTTGCAGTCGCCATGGTTCTCCTTATCTTCCCCACCGTCTTCTTGCCCACCTTGAAAAGAGTTCTCTGTCCAGTCCGACTCCTCGCTGACGCTGACTGCTGCATTCATATCCCTGAGAAATACCACAATGACAGTAATGTTGTCGCTGGAACCGGCATCCCGAGCAGATGCCACTAATTTATGTGCTACCATGCTGCTGTCGCCATTATTCTCCTTTAGATGGTCAGCCACCACTTTGACTGCCTCATCGGGATTGACTGTGTCGTAGAAGCCATCGCAGGCTAAAATGAGGTAGTCTTCAGAGCCATCTAGTACAGTGGAGGCAGAGTCTGCATCCCCACAGATGTATGGCTTGTGCTCAGCATCCCCTGTGGAAAAACAACACACAGATACACAAGACCGTGGGTTTGCAGCCACAGCATCTGGAAGCCCTTCTATTAACACAGCATGGAGCCGGTGACTCTTACTCCAAGTTAAAGCAATTATTTGGAAATTATTTCCTCAAACGGTAGAGGAAAAAAATAGAGGTTATCGCTCACAGGTCTATCTTCAGCTGTATTTCAGATTTTGATCACTAGAAAATGAAGGTTTTAATTAAAAGGAAAAGCAAGTCTGAAAAAGGAGTTAAAGCCCATTCCTACCAATAGCTCTGGAGACTGACAGGCTCCCATTCACCCTCCAGGCTCCAAACCAGACCACGCAGCCACCGAGTGCCTCGATGCGCTTCTTCTCATCCTAAACAGCAAGAGAACACGAGAGTAGTTTGGACAGAGCGCTTCGTACTGCCATCGCACTCTGAACACTTCAATAAATACTCGGTGTTCTCACAAGCACAGCATGGTGGATGCTGCAGGCCCCACCGGATGAGAAAAAAAGGATCTGTGCACAAATCCATAGCACCTTCCAAAGAAACCAGGATAACGGGAACATACGCTGCTGCTGCTCCCAGAGACACCGGGAAGGCAACACGCTGTGTCCCAGCACCCCATGCAAAGCTGATACCCGTCAGCTTCAGTGGTAAACACTGCCCGGGTGTGTTTAAAACCAGCCAGCCTCACCTCTCGATCTGGTTTGTGGGGTTTCATCAGTTCCACAGCCTGGCCTCTCCTCACGAGCATGACCTGGGAGTCCCCAAGCCAAGCCACATGCAGCATGTTTCCTCGGATGAAAGTCACCACCCCAGTGGTTCCACAGCGCAGACTCTGGATAGGGTGAAAAAAAACGCCCCCAATTTTAAATAAGCAAACAAGAACCATTTCACAGCATCTTCCTGCTTAACTCGAGGACAGAACAGGTTGATATTCCCATACGCAGCCGGAGGAACTGGCAGTGCTTTCCTTACTGCGACGCCTGTTCAGCAACAGCCCCTCAGAGCCACCCTGGCTGAATGTGAGGAATCAGTTCTGCCCCGTGACTTCCCTTGCGCTGGAATCGCGTTGCAGAAGCTGAGTTCTGCTTGTCATCTGCTGTGCTACTCTTCTAGCTGACTGCCTGTGCCTGTTTCCTGTCTGTTGATACAAATGCGTGCACGTTGATGAACTTGGAAGGAGGTTTATTTGTAGGCATCTTGAGTTCCCTGCACCTAACTGAGCCCTTGCATAAGTTCAAGAGGCCAGGAGTCAGTTACCCGCTTATTCTTGCTTTCTGGAGCCAAGAAAAACGTATGTTGTAGAGACGAGGTAAAAAGAACCCACCCCCAGGACCAAACCTAGTTAGTATGCAAACGTAAGAATAGCAGCAGCACCCTCCTAAATGAACTGGATGTGAAGTGGAGGCTGCTGTCTTTATGGCACATGAAGCAGCCCACCCATGGGCACCGGCTCTACGGGCTGTGCAGGGGCAGCTCTGTGCTGGCCCCCGGCCCGTGATCAGGACAGCACTTGGAGCACCCCTGCTAACAAAGACAGAATTGATAGATGAATACTTTCAGAGTCAAGCCCAGGTAACTCAGTCACCTCTCTTGCTGCCTTCTGGACAAACCGCTCATCGGTCACCCGGAAAGCTCGGCACAGTGCCTCTGCCGGGTCCTGCTGAAACATCTCCTGGTGGACCAAGTTCACGTGGAGATGGATGGAGGCATAGATGGCAGCGTCCACTCCCCCGTGACCATCAAACACTGCAAAATAAGCTTGCTCTTCTTGGTCCTGTCAATGGAAACACATGGAGAAAACAACTCAGGAGAAAACAACGCAAAGAGCTAACTGGATTGTCTTAAAACTTTTCAACTTGAGCTTTGTGGTGTCCTCCCTAAATTGCACTCAGAGGCAGAGTCTGCACTGGAAAAACAAACCACAGGGACCATCTTCACTTGCATCAATGGGAAATTTCCGCCTTATTACTGACGAATTCCATCTGCAAACTGCAAGAGATGCCCTGCAAGAATCACCCGTATAGTGCTCTCCATGCTCCTTACGTTCCATTTGTTACAATTCAGTCACTCAACCCAAATAGAAAGTGCCATTCTCATCAAATTGTGCAGGAGTTTTTGTGACTGCAAAAACCACAGAGAGAGAAGAACATCCAATACAGTTTGCGTGAAGTTTGCGTCAGGACTGGAATCCAGCAGGGATAAAATGCCAGTACAGTGAAGATGTGAAGCCAGCCAGCCTCTGCCTTCATTCTTTTTTTTTTTTTTTTTAAATCTACTCCTTATCACCTTAGATACCTGTTTTTTTTAAAAGCTGTATGTAGTTTCTCATCAGATAATTGTGATTACACCCACAAATCAAATACAGCAAAATCACTCTCTTCAAGTCATTTTTCTCAGCTTCCCCTTAGCTGTTCAAGCAGAGACACAACACTGCACCAAGAGACATCAACTCCTGTGCCTGTTCACACACAACGCACCAACCCACTGTCAGTGCCAATTCAACCTTGACAGCCATCTCAAATGACTAGAATATTTGTACATTGTAATTTTTAAGTAATGGGTTCCAGCACAAATTGGAATAAGAAAGCTGAAAATTGACAGGCAAAGGAAACACCTGCTTCTGTTTGCATTAATATCATTTAAAGGCAAGAATGTGGATGGGGCAGAAGATGGTTGTTACAGCGACAGGACGCAATCAAGAATCAATCATGCAGAAATCTGATTCTAAAGGTAAAATTCTTGCCACTTTCTTCTCTTTGCCATTCTTCCATGTCCGGTTTTATATCTGACGGAAGAGCAAGCAGGAGTGTTTGACCTATGGCCACATAAAGAAATGAGTGGAGGGAAGTCTGACCCCTGTTCCACCCAAACTAGTCATGTTGCTTGATCTTTGTGTGAACGGCACCCCATTTTCCTGTAAGTTTTGTGGTTTGAGTTTGTTTTGGGTTTTTTACTTTCTTTCCTAATTCTTGCTTTTGGCTTCTTCCTCCCAAGAGACAGGGTTGAAAAGCAGTACAGACCTGCCCCATAGACAACTGGCATCAGCAATGAACTGTGGGCTGAAAACTTTGCCCTGGCAATCCTCTACACCCAGGCATCTTCAGCCAGAGAGGCTCCTGCCTTCATTTATCACATGGTACCACAACAGATTGGTTGCCACTCACAAAAGTGTCACAGAATTGTAGAATGCTTTGGGTTGGAAGGGACCTTTAGAGGCCATCCAGCCCAACTGCCCTGCAGTGAGCAGGGCCATCTTCAACTAGACCAGGTTGCTCAGAGCGCCATCCAACCTGGCCTTGAATGTTTCCATGCATGGGGCCTTCATGACCTCTCTGGGCAACCTGTGCCAGTGTTTCACCACCTTCATTGTAAAAAACTTCTTCCTCATATCCAGTCTAAATCTACCCTCCAAGTAGGGCTGCTTTCTGCACAATGGCAGCTCAGTCCTTCAGCCACTGCATGAGTGGCTACATCAGGAAGGCCAGAAATCTGTAAAAATTGCTATTTTATTCTATATACCCAATGGAGAAACTGCATGTCATACTGCCGCTATGGCTACAGAATATCAACTGAACTAACCTAAGGCCAGGTTTGCCTCTTGACTGTCAGTCCTCCTCGGGTCCCTCACAGGTATGGCTTTCATTTTCACCACAGAAGACTGCCTAGTTTCCCCAAGAACGGAAACCGTATTTAGCATGTGCATTTGTCTTCCATGTGATCTCTTTTTACCTCAAGGTTGAAGAGCATGTTGAAGTCTGGGATACAGACGTGCTTGTCTTCCATCTTCCTGCGCATATTCTTGATGGCATGGATGGATGTCTCGTAGTAGCGGTGGGGCTTTGGCTGGAGTGGAAAGTCTTTCACCCAGTTGCTGCAGATCTCGTGCAGTTTGCTAAAAACTAAGCGGGCCAGCTTCACTGTCTCAATCTCTGGGGAAGGCAAAAACCACAAATGAAAGGCTAAGAATGTTATTAAGTGAACATTTTTCTCCTGCATACATTACAAAGATGAAACAAAACCACTTTAGCCAAACAGTTGAAATGGATGTCAGCAGGGAAATTCTGGGCTCTGACGTGTAAAAAGAGGAAGCCAAACCCACCATAATCAGCAGTCATCAGTAAGCAGCTCACTGTTTGTTTGTCTTTTTAACTTAAACATTCCCCCGTGCCTTTGCGGAACTCATTTGCAGCACCAGGAAAAAGGAAAAGCAGGTTTCCCTCCGCATTCGATCCCCTGTGCTGCTCTGCACAGGGCGGTGCAGCTGTGCCGCGGCGGCTGGCGTAGGGACCTCATCACGGCGTACAGCATCACACACGACACCCGCAATCCATTACAATGATGGATTCGTTTTAGACCAAACGATCTGTTCCAAACAACACCTCGCTGCAGCACGGAGGCAATACAGTGGCAAATAACCCACAGAAATTAATAGCATTTCTTTAAGATGTTTTGGCAGGAGCGTATGCATTCAGGTACATAACATTATTTCCAGATTCCTGACTAGACAGTGTGTCAAAGAAATCTGCATAAGCAAATGAGAAAACAATAAAGGTCTTAAATTTAAGAGAATGCTGAACTGCCACTCCTGAGAAATAGTAATTTTAACATGTAAGAACTCAGGGACTTGACAATCATTCTGAAGTTCAGGGGAGGAAAACGGGAAGTAAGAATCAGAGCTGAACAAATCAAAATCTCCTTGTCCATGGTCATTCTCCAGAGCTAAACAGTAGCACTCCGTGAGCATCAATCATTCCTGGAGGAGGAATGGCCCAAATACAGGGAGCAGAGGGGAGGGTTACAGCATCTCTCAGTTCACAGAAATTCTGTGAAGAGCCTAAAAGCAGCATTTACTAATTTCTGCACTAGGTGTACACGAGATGGGGGCTATAGCGATCAGGGGGCCAAGACCCTCAGGAGCAAGACACCTTCCCAGTTCTGCTGAGTATGAGTTGGTTCAAGCTTGATTGGCAAGAGCAGCCGATAGGCTGGAAATAAGCTATAAACATACTCAAAAGAAGGAGCCCTAGCTTCTTGATCACACAGCTTTAAAAACAAGCAGTGGAAATCAAATGATTGGGTCATCCCACCACTGCCATAGCAACGGGTACCAAATCCCCCCCAACACTTACACTGCTCTCACCGGTGCCACCAGAAATCTCTTCGCTGGGTAGTGCATTTAAACAGGGAACACGTACAGCCTGACATGTCCAAATTGTATCTTCCAGAAGCGTACCCCACAGGCTTGCTCTGCCATTTTTTTCCCAGCGGGCGCGTACGAAGGGAAACGGCGCACATTTCAATGCCACGTGGCTGTTACACTTCAGAGCATCACTCTGAAGGAGGAATGGAGTAAATCCACCGGCTGTGCTGAGACACTGAACACCCTTCCCAGCAGGGAGGATGCGTAGCGTCATCATCATCAATAATGGCTCTTGGGGTTAAAAGAGGAGAGAGGCCCACAACAGTGAAACCACCCCCTCGCAGCTGTAAATTACTCATCAATTGTTAATGTAGCAGCGCTGAGCCAGAGCTGACTCGGCTGTCACTGTGGTTGTGTCATGGAGAATTTCATTTCCCTCCTGCTGCTCCAAAATCCCCAGCGCTGGAAGCGGCGCTTAATTGTACCACAGCTAGTGGGAAATCCAGCGCGGGCATTATTGCTCCCAAAGACAACTGACTTCTTTTAGGGCAAAATCAGGCTAGAAAGAATACCAGTAATCAGATTCTGCTTTTTAGTACCTAAATTTTAAGACCTTTCCTGAAAATGTGGACAGTGTGACAACAGGGATCAGTACCCAGGTTTGCAGACACATCATCAAGCCAATGACCAAGGTTTTTCTTAATCTAAGACCTCCTGTTTCTGACTAGTCAACGGCCTCTTGTGTCTTGGCTATAGCATCTCATCGGCTAGAACTTGGAAAGACTGGGTAATGGGACTTTGCGACTTGCTTTGTGAAGTCTGCTGGATATTTTAGATACCTCCACCATGTGACACGGTCCTACTACTCAGACTCCTTTGGTGGTTCCTTAACAATGCCGAACCGCCACGTGAGTATCTTCCTCCACAAAAAAAGAAAACTAAATGTTCTTAACCTGGCCTTTTGAAAAGGAAATCAAATGTCTTTCTGTTCTCATGGAAGCTCTCTGGCTCCTCCCCAGTGCAACTGGAAGAGGAGAATCAGTCACAGCCTATGACTTTTGGATTCTGTTCTTGATATCCAAAGACATGGCCACCCCAAATATAACAGGCCCATATTCTTGGACTCCTACATTTGTGGAGTCGAAACAGTTTTCCTTCTTTTAAGATTAGCTTTCTTCTTTCATGAAGTGTCTAATTTCCTTTCCACCAGCACACCAGTAACTGCTTTTACCACTCCTAAGTATGCAAAATGATTTGTCACGTTGCAATTCCCAGAGTGAAATGTGTCACTAAGGAAATTTGGAATAATTTTTTTTCTTCTAGCAAATTCAAACTTGAGGCAAATCAGGTAAATGTCTCCTTATATTATACAGAGTAAAAATCTTTCTGGGTTGATAAGAAAAACCGAGACAGAACTGGATATCAAAACCAGCCAGCTAAATTCAGCTTGGCTTTGCATTCTGCAGCACTCCAAATATCATTAGGATAAACAGTGAACTCAGAGCACAAAACTTCAGGATGCAGAAATCCCATTTTCATCACCTGCTACAGTTCCCTTTGTTTTCTTTCAAAGCATGAAAGTCTCCCTGTATGGTACCAGTTAGGGCATTCATCAGTCGCAGCTCTCTTCTAAGTAACTCACCCAGGCTTCTCAAAAGACTCCTTGTGAGAAAGGTACCTAGAATGGAGTTACTGACCTTTGCAATGAAATCTCCTTCAGTCCTGCATCAATCCCGCTAGTTTCGATATGGTTTTGTTAGCCAAACCTTGCAGCACTTGAACTAATGCTCTGTTTCAAAAATTATCATTTGTAGTCTATTATTTGAAATTGCAGTATTTGTATAAAACCGTTGCTTTACTACAGAAGATGTTCTCTCTCTCTTCCTCTCCCTCTTTATCTTCATATTTTAACACTTTACATTGCATCTCTAAAGGTGTATTTTATTTCCAAGTACCTTCATTATGCCAATTCACCTCAGCATGCTGCATCTGGAGTCCTATTTTTAGTGCCTGCTGTAGCCTGTACGCATATCAATCTATGGTTGCATCTGTGTATTACAGATGTAGAGATATGTAAATGGCAGTTTCTGTAGGTGTGAGGGTTTTGTGGGTTTGGTGGGTTTTTTTCTTTTTCTTTTTTGTTGAACTTAGATATTCTGTGTGGAGGCTTAGTCAACATTTCCTTGGAGACTGTCAAATATTTATGCAAGTCTCAGAGATCTCAATTTGAAATTAATGAAGGCTGCTCAGCCAGAACAATGACAGATCTATCCCATTTACCTGCTCAGCAGGAGGAGGCAGCAATACCTACAATAAGGGAACTCATAGCATGTTTTTCTTTTTCTCAGGTTTTCAAAGGCCTCTGAGAAATATACCAGAATCTTCCTTTTTGAAGAGCCAGATTTATATCCCCTAATTATCCTCAGAATCATTTACTTATTTTTTAATCAAAAAAGGAGGAAGTGGACAAAGTGGTTTAGTGACTGTATTTTCAAGATCAGATGACAGAATTCCTCTTGATACATGTGGGAAACAGTGTTCTCCACTGTAGTGGGCACCCCAGAAAGTTTTTCAAGGTTATTTAGGTCAGCAGAATCCTGAAATGGTTTAGGGTGCATGGCTTTGAGCTGGATGCAGCAAAAATCTTGTTAGTCAACACAGATAAATGAAGAAAAGGACATTTTCATTTTAAGCATGAAATATCTTTATACTATCCTTTGCTAAAATGATATAAAAAAATTAGAAGGCATAGTAAAAACTATACTGACTGAAATAATTCAGAATTAAATTCTCTCTTCCCATATATATTTGACTTTGCTCTAAGGACGAAGGACACCTGGCACTTGCCAGCAAGCAGCAGGACCACACAGTCTGAAGTGCTTACAAAGAAATTCAGGGCCACCAGACACAGTCTTCTGAAGGTGCAATTAAAAGAAAGGAGTGATTTCCACCTGGTCTTAAGGAGCAAAAATTTGATAAAGTACAAGTACAACCAGAGAAAGGCATTTAAAAATAGAGAAAGAATTCAACAGTTAAAGTTGAAGCTTAGACAAGATTCAAAGATGAGAAACCGTTGACTAAGAAATTAGCCACTCGCTCTACCAGGAGTGGTGGTGAATTCCCTATTAATCTTTTTACAGCAGTATGCGATATTCTTTTACAAGAGATCTAGTCCAACTTCGTTTAGCTAGCTGGTAGAAGCAACTAATTTGAGGAAAATCTAGTACTATTCAAGTGGTCAGACTAGATGGATCACTGAAGCGAATGGTGACTTCAAAAATCTGTGAATTATGTGCAAAGTTTTCCAGGATACAGTGTACAGAGATCCACCCCATGTAAAGTTTTACTTTATCATGTGCAGATATACTTACGTATGATCCCATCTGCGTTGTCCACATGCTTTGGTAAGTAGTGTGCTGAAAGGTCACTCTGAAGGACTTCATCTGAAGTTGCTCTAGCTAAAGCAGCAGCCAAAAATGAAGGGCAATTACTGGAAAAGGAAAAACAAAACACAGTAAGAAACACACAAAAAGATATTTTAATCTGATTTAGCAAGGGAACTTGCAGTCAGGGAAATACATAATGATATATTTCTACAAACAAACAGGAATTTGAACCAGGATTTGTAAAACTTCCGATTCTTCCTTACTAGACAGCACCACAACCCTGCAGCAAGACCTCAAACTCACCATAAGGATTTTAGTAACCCTGTTTCACTCTGATGTTCCCTGTTTCTTAAGTTTTAATGTTCCATTTCTTAACCTCTACTTAAATGCTTTTCAAATCTAGACTTGAACCCCCCTGCAGAGTCTGTCATGCAACCCTTGCTTAGCGCGTTTTTTCTACATGTGCATTATACACTTTTATCTTAAGCCCATTTCGTCCAGTTTCTCCTAAGAATTGGAGTCGGGATTCCAAAGGATAAGAGAAGTTCTTGGATTTCAAAGTGTCCAAAACCTCACCAATGGCCACTGAAGGTTAAGGCAAACCCCGAGGAGGGATGAAGTTGATGTGCATAAGGTTAAAAAGCTCCCTTATGAATGATCTCTATCAAGAGTAAAGTGGCTTTAACGCACTGTAGCTTAATTAAGTCTGGTATCTCCCAAGGTTAATTAATCTATAGCAAACCAAGGCCACTTTAATGTACATTCTCTCATTCAAGAAGAGTTTAATACCTCTTAATTTATGCATGACTTTGCATTTCCCATTGGTCTGCCTTAACTTCTCCAGGTGCCTCTTGCTGACACAGTCTGAAACCTCCAGTTTCCACCGTTGTCCTCAGGGTAGCAGCGTCCTGCGTGAGACACGTCTACCATTGCAGGACCGCGCAGAGATATACAAGCCAATTTCAGTCTCAGAAACCATCCATCAACAACAGAATTCTGCATCAGCTAGTCCCGGGAATGGGCAACAAGCACATATACTTCCTTAACTTATTTCCCAGTAAGTCCGTCCGCATGCTTTTAGCATGGCTGGAGAGGGGACATTAGCCTAGAGGCATCAGTCCAGCCAGATCCAGAGCAGAAAAACTTCTACACAGAAACTGGCCTTGTCAGACTTCGTTCTGGAGCCTGAGAAGCACATGGTGACCGTCACTTGTGTTCACTTTTGGTTCACTGCCCAGGAAAGCCAACTGCCATCTAAACTGATCCACATGCCATAGCTGCAGCAGTGAAATCTGAATTTCAGAAAAAGAATCAGATTCGCTACACTTGGGTGTTTTTGAAGAGTCATTTTACCATAAAGTTTTCCAGATTCTTGATACTAAACGCTGCTACAAACAGTAAGATTATGTAACAGATTCAGAAAACGTACACAAAGCAAGTCCTCCGACCCTCATTATTTACTGTTCAACATATCTGTAAATTATTTGAATGTAAGATTAGCAATAAATAGCTTTGTCCAAGTGATACCTTGCCATGAGACAAGCTCTGACCCTTGAAGTAATGCAGAAAGCCACTCGTACCACGTTCCGGCACCACCAGTAAGCGTATTTCCTAGAATTAGCAGCCGAGTATTCTGCTCACGCAGCACCTCCAAGCCTCAGCCACGTGCGCGCTAATGAAGCACGACTGCTGGAGGAAATCAGCTGTCTCAGGACCGGCTCTTCCCAGCACAACACGGGAACTCTGATCCTATTTACATACAGCAGTGCCCCGTGGTCAGAGTAATCAGCCAGAGGAAAGCGCACCGGGGCCTCCTTTACTTCTGGTGCATGTAGAAGCCGGTTTTCGATCTAGTCTTGTCCGCCTTTTTTTAGCTCACAAAGAGCAGGTTTTTAATTTCTATTATTAGCTCCGATAGTCCAGAGCGGCGATACTGGTTACTGTTCATGTTACTTGTAATTTCCATGTCAAAACAAAAGCAAGAGACTGCCACGCCTGGGATAGAATAATTATGCCAGCGGTTAGCAACACCGTGAGGACACCGTTCTGCAAAAATGCAGCCAAAGATTAACGTTCAGCCTAAATAACGCACAGCGGAAGAATCCATGCTGAAAGCATCCACAAACACAAGCCAGACAGAGCTCACTTCAGGCACGAACATACCAGCCTGCGCTAGCACCTGCAGGGATCTGAGCTTGTTTCCCAGTCCAGGGCTTATTCTCACCAGCTCAGTGCTGAAACTTTGTAGGAAAACCAGGCTTGTTTAGTGTCACTCAAACAACCCCTCAGGATCATCCGCTGATGGGCAAAGAAGGAACCTGGCTAAGAACTGAGGCAGCAACAGTTGCTAAAGTAGACTCAGGACCTAAACAGCAGAGAAAAAAATACCCCCCGGCGCAAGGAACCTCTGCTCTGCCTGGGATGGGAAGGCCACATCTGTGAAGACCCAGGGTCATGGATATTCATATCTGAAATGTTAGATATTACTTTAACCGTAGTGACAGACTACAAAACTGAAAGGTGCGTTTACAGCTGGTCAGAGTATTTCCCCAGTCAGCTCCAAATGCTATTTACGTGTCCCTACAGCCAATGCTAACAGTTTCACACAGGAGCTCTTTATCTAGCCAAAGAGTGCATTTCCATTACAATACTAAACCGACACAAAAAGCCGCTAAAGATGTTATTAGATAAATTAGAGGATTTTAAGTACATCCTTCCTGATTCTTCGGCAGCGTGGGTGTATTTAGAACACCCACAGTTGCATTGCAGCAATCCTGGAATAACTCTGCTAAGGTAATAAATCAAGCCTAAAAGTGGGCCATTTCCATCAATTAAGTTTGAGAAAAACAGTCTGAAGTGGGCTTGACTCAGCCCACGTATTATTACGTTACCAGCTCAACACACAACTCTGCTCCTTTCTGATAGCATTAAAGCGGTGAAGACTTTCCGAGCATTTTCTCTGAGCTATTCCTTTGTGCTCTAAATCTAATATAAGATTTCCTACTAAAAAAAAAGATACGGCAAATTTAAAATTCTTATTGTATGAAAGTTCACCATTGGGGTTTGAGTGACATCAATTTTGAGGGAAAAGGTAGAGAAAATAAATCAGCTGAAGGCTTTCCTTCTATGTCTGGCCACTCTTTGTCCTAATAATAACAGCTGCCTGCCAAAGAATTAATTGCCCTTGACATTTGTTCATCACAAAGCTGCTTATGTAGCCATTACAGGACTGTGCCGTGTAAGCAGGGAAGCGACCAGATGCAGACAGATGACTTCCTCTTCCTGATCAGCACCGCTCAAAATTTACTTCTCTTACTTGGCTCCTGAGAGGACTTTAGTTGAATTACTTCTCTCCCTCAAGGAACAGCAGACTGCACTGGAGTTTTTTTTTCTTCTTTTAAAATGGATTAGATTTTTAAGTCAAACCACTATCAGGACACTTCATTATTGTTACACCAAGACAACTGAAGAACCAGGTCTAGTATCTTTGTTTTTATCACAGAAGCAAACATTCAGGTGAGCACCTACAACATCCCACAGAATAGCGAAGACCCACACTCAAGTGATCAGGATTTGCCACACTGGTAGTCCTCACCTGTCCTCCCATCTCCTGTGTAAAACCAGTACCAGGGATCCATGGGGACATGGGAGGTGCGTTGCGTCCTGCTGCTGCCGTAACTAAGGATTACCTGCTGGGTGATGAAAATAAAGTATTCTGCCGCATTCTAGATGCTCAAATATTATGAGTCATTAAGTTACGACAAATTGGAACTGGGAGGGCACGATCTTGTTTAGCAGAGAGCTGAGAGCTGGAATGCCTACGTCTATTCATAGCCATGCCACTAACTCAGCAGCTGACCTTGGGCGAGCCACTTCACCACTCAGACCTGATTCCTTATCTCCAAACAGGGGATGATAATGTCATTTCCTGGGGGAAATGAGGAGAAGGAGGAAGGCTGTAGAAGGCTTATTTCAGTGTTCATAAAATACTCTGAGATTTCTAGATGAGGGCACAACTGAAGGGAAAAATATCAAGACGACACTAGGAGATATTTTCAATCTATACAAGACTTAGGCAGCTTTTGTACTTTTTTCTCGCTCCGTATTCTCTGTTCTCATATGCTGCCAGAAGTGCCAAGTGGAATACATGGCAAGCAAGAACTCTAGACAGGCAGGTCTAGTCTGATGCAGGCAGCTAACGCACCGTCATAAACAACTTCACAAAGTAAACACATTTTTAGAAAAGCTGATGCATCTCAAAAGGGGAAAACCAGCAAAGAAAGACATCAAGTTCTTAAAACTCGGTAATGCTGGTGCTCCTGGAGCATTAGCACTGCTGATGGGAAAATGGTGCTACGGGCGTCTTGCTGCCCCCGACCAAAATACACGATCGAGGGCCACCAGCACTGAAAATACTGAACTCTGTCATGGTCTGGTGTAACTGATGAGGCATCACTAACCCAAACAAAGCAGGGAAAATGGACCAAAACGTACCAGTGCCTTTCAAAGGCCAAAGTGGTCAGTAAATCACAAAACATACAGTGTTCTTATTACCTCCAGAATCCCCTGACACTGCAGAACAGCAATTGTTTTAGTTAGAATGAAACATGATTTAAATAGAAATGCTATTCAGTCTGCTGAAACACAAAACAAATCCACAGGCAAACAGTATAAAGCATCGTATATAGTTTCACAGAGCAATCCAAGACCAAGACCATGACCTGAAAAGAACAGAGCACAGCACATTCCCATACAGCCTGTAATTTACTGTGTTAGTAAAAGACTTTGTAGGGATGACAAGCTAACTGCACCCTTTCCGAAAGGCATTACACCAGGGATACAGTTTGGCAAACACTCCTGTGTTCATGTGCCCTGTTGCAAGTTCTTGTCAGAAAGCAAGTTTTGAAAGATTCAGTTTAAGAAAAACCTCATTTGTCCCCAGCCTGTATTTACAAAACACTCCAAAGTCTCATGAGACTTCTTCCAGATGGAGCTTCTGATACAGCCTAGAAGCTCTTTGAAGAAGCCCTTAAAGTCTTTATTATTGAAAGTTCCCATGCTGTGAACTGCAGCAGTAACGAGCAGAGAAATTCTTTGGGAAGATCCCTTGGCTGCCTACCCAGCCCTCCCTCCAGCCACCTCCTGTTCCAGTGGCCATCCAGAAGGAGGGGGTACCCGCTGAGGGGCTTCTGTTTGTCTCCTAACCCCGTGAGTCTGACACGACTCAGAGAGGAATGTTCTGTTAAGCAGTCCTTAGACCCCAAAATTATTATGGATGTATCTTTTAAGGATGCCAAGTGAATGCTGTTCCCAGCTCCTGTCTCTGCAGGTTCTCCTCTCCTTGCTCACAAAGCATTGCTCCCTCCTGCAAGCTCACCGCGCTGCTCAGACCTGTGCTGGTCTGCTGCCTTGCACAGCTGGTGAAAGTTTTGATGCTTATTTAAAGCCTGGTCACGGTGGACAAATGGAGTATGATTTTCTCCCAAACACATGGTGAAACTCTGCACTAGATTTTAGCTGCTGCAGTGAGTTACTAAAAATACCAGCACACACACACAGAGAAAAAGAAACAAACAGAAAAAACAATGCGCCTTTTGAAAGACTGCATAACCAAAGCTCCTTGAGAAGTCATTTGAACTGGCAGTGTTGAGACAGTAAAGATGCTTGATAAATCTGTTTGAAGGAGCTGAAAATGTGCTACACACAAGGAAGCTGCTATCTATAGGCTTCACAGAGACAGCTGCCTGGTCACGCTCAAAATGATTCTGTCCTTGTGGTGACAGTTGTAAGCAACAGAAATATAATACACAACCATCACAAAATGACACTCTTTGTGATGTGTTTATCATGCCCATATTCTGTGCAGACAATGCAGTGGAATCTCTTTTCACCAAATATTTAACCTTTTGCATTGTGCTCACTGCCATATTCTAGAGTACGATGAAGTTTATATAGGTATTTTCCTGCAGTTGAGTCTATCATAACTGGACACTAAAAAAAAAAATTAGAGGTGCACTGCTCATCAGAAAACCTGTTCAACAGCTGGATTAAGATGCTTCAACATACCAATCAGACTCTCAGTATTTATCACTGTATTTATTTTGTAATAGCTGTCTCTTACTTGTCAAAGCATTTAGGGAGGCTATGGTCTCAGAAATCTAAAATCGTGAACGAGAATAAAGCTACTTTTGTAGGAATAATGATTTCCCTTTGCAAGTTCTTATTAGGCTTGAAGATTTTGCTGATGGTGAATAATACAAGTTCTCAACTTAGCTGCAATCACTGAAAGTCTATCTCATAAAATAGAATAAAACCTTATATGAAGCTCATATTTGACAGCTATGACTAAGATACGTAAAAATACTTTATAGTCTCAATTTTAAAATAATCACCTTAAAAAAACCACCAAAGAACAACAATTAAAAAAACGCCTGTAGAAATGACCTGTTAACCATCACTTGTTAACCACTACAAGTCAAAGACATTTTGACTTGTTCACAAATAAAGATCTAATCTGAGATCAAAAAAATATTGAATTCTTTCCTCATTTTTTAATGAGACAGTAAGAGTCAACAAAATGCTCTCTCCAGTAAAGTATATGTGAAACAGACATGAATGGAAACCTCCAGGAAATCATGGTTGGTGATCAGATGGGAAACCTCTGCAAAACCACAGAACTCGATTAGTTGGTGCTGATCCCACGAAAGGGCCCAGGTGCTGCACTCCTCTGTCAGGGGGCTTTGGTAGGATGTTATACTTAAGGATGTATAGAAAGTGCTGTGCTGGATGACACATCAAACAAATTAAAAAAAAATCAGGGCAGAGAGCAAAAATAAAATACTGGCATGATGCTGAAAAAATAAATGAAGGGAAAAAATTGCTCCTGAAAGCGTGACTGCGAGAGCATGGTTTATATGTTCTTTTATCCGACTACTCGGGAGACCTGGCTGCAAAGGGATACCCTACCTTGTCTCTCCAGCCGGAGCACTGCAGGCGAGTGCAGCTCAAATTCCCAGCCTCTGAGGTCCAGAGGCAGCTGGCACTGTATTTGTCACTGGATGCCAAATCTCAGAGCAGGCCCCTTTCCAGCTATGCTCGCACACACACTCAGCTCTCAACGTGTTTCAGAACACGTCTAACGCAGGCTGTCTAGCGCGCTACTGTGACCATCTTTCTTGCTGGAAGCTAAAGAAAGGCCAAGTCAGAGGCACGATGCCACCAACAGCTGGACGAGCAAGGCCAGGCACCCTGCAGATGTGCAGCTCTGCCCCATGACTCCCCGCTCCGGCAGCACCAGGTTTCCCCAGAGCCCTCCACGTCCCCATCTGTTCTACAGGACAAGCACTGGGCATGGGCTGGCCCTCCAACGCTGCTGGATGGAGCTGCCAGGGCTCAGCCCTCCCTCCCCTTACCTTGGAGGGGCCATTCTCACCCACTCCACTGACAGTTTTCAGAAAACTGACAGGTATTCAGTTATCTTTCAGACTTCAACCCCTCTTTCGAATGTGATTGAAATTGGCCTGCAAGGTCAAGCTTATCAGTGGGAGGAACCCGACGGGCAGACAGACTGAGCAAGCACAGAAGACGTGTTCCCTTATGAACCGGACTTTTGAAATCAACTTCTTGGAATGATGCTACTAGAATTTCACCCGACAGTACAGGTCATTAAGGGAAACCCCTGACTTTTAGCATACTGTCTTCAACACATGAATTAGACTGAGATCTCTAATCCATTTTCTGCTGTGTAGCAAGTCGCTACTTCCCTTCTCCAGAGAGGTAAGCACACATGACAGTACATAAACCTAACGAAATGTAAGCAAGACAAAACAAAAAGGTCACCTTTGTCTCTTTGATGAGGTACAATATCATGAAGGCTAGTGTATATTTAAAAAATAAATGGTTGCTGACCACAAACCACTTGTAAGCATTTGTGATTTAATGACTGTCACTAAAAAATGATTGACACTGAAGGGGTGAACTGCGAAGAATCCAAAGCACATAAAAACAGCTTCTAAAGAGCCATTCTACTGAATAGATTGTCTGTGTATTATCTTTGAAACCTAATTCTATGATTTCTCTAACTCATTCTCACAATACGGCAGTTCTGAGGTTACTTACATTTCAATCTCTGTAGAGCTGATGCTACCTGCATTAAAGGCTGCTTTTAAAATGACAGAGATTGTCTGCTGTAACATGAACAACCCTTAAAAACCCAAGATGAATCTTCCAGGAGCTGAAAGCCAAATTACTGCAAGAAATTGAATTCCCAGAAGTGACTGTATGACAGTTTTCTTCATTACATCAAAGAATTGAAGCAACAAAGTTTGCTGTTGAAAATCATATTCCAGGACTAGAGTCCTTCACAGACATATATCCATCTGTTATTAAAAGAAAGGTAAACCTAGACTTTGAGGGAATGCAAAGAGAAATCTTTTATTACAGAAGTGGACCAGCCTTAATGACAATACTGAGACGTCCAGGATGTATCTATGTAGCAATCTCCCCCTACCTAAATCAGAAACTTCTCTACCTGAGCAGCAAGATTCTGAGGAACTGGATAGTATTTTATTAAATTTTAATTACTGGTATAAAACACATTTTACAAAATCATAAAAATATTATTATAAAACTTAAAAAATACCAGCAAACCACATATGTGATGGACATTTATTACAAAGACTAGGTCTCTAGGGCTCAGCTATGTAAAAGCAAACACATAGTTAAAAAACCCACTATATTTACCCTCTTATTAATTAATTAAAATAAAGATAATTTATTGGAATTGCCCATACATGTGACTTCCAGGAACTTACGCTGAGAAAAAAGATCCTTCTGGTTTTTGTTGTTATTGTTTTACAGGGATTAGCTCGCATATTTACACGTTGCATTCTCTGTTCCAGCAGAAATGCTTAGCACTGGAGTGACATGCATACCCTGTAACCAGAGTCTTCTGCCTGCCATTCCTAAAACCAGTCACTGCCTACTTAGCACCTCCATGTCCTGAATGGTAACGAAGCCTACATCTATGCAAGATGCATGTTTACCTGTAGAGGTACATTTCTTAACTGGAAATCCAATGTCAACAACAGTTATCTCATAGCGAGTTTCTCTGCTAGGCTGAGGCTTGTTTAAAAACTCTACAGGACATTAAAAATGTCATTGATTTTTCTCTCTGGCTCTCAGTCAATTTGAAAGTCAGCATAATTCAATACCTTTCTACTAGTTCCATTAGCAAAGAAAGGAATCCATGCTTCAGTCCACACTGCCTTATTGGAAAAGGTAATTTAATTTTACATCTGAAAGTGCGCCAACATCAGCATAAAACCATACACAGTATACATAAAATTTAATTTATAAATTCTGTATTTTGTCAAGCCAGAATGAGATGCTGTCCAAAATCAATGACAGTGTCCAAACTTGGTCTGAAGATATTTACATATACTCTTTTTATTTCAGGTATTTTATGTTCTAGTCAGAGTTTTTGATGATTTTTCTCCTGACTATAAAATTTAATGACATACCATCTAGAAAAGTTCATGCTGCAGAAAACCTTGTCACAGCAGGCACGCTTTGCCCCTGAAAGTTCAGGCATATCATTTACTCACCACTGATTCGTCTCCTATTTGTTCCTTGCTGTTAAAATTAAACTTTCATTAATACTTCCCTTAACCTGAAGGGATACACCATACAAATTTGATGTGTCCAGAAATAAAATTTACATAAGAATCACCCAATGCAGAGCATCTATTTTATTTCAGATCAGATTAGCATGCCGAAGTCCTCTGACTACTAGTCAAAAAGAAAAACGTCTTGTGCTGTTATAGTTAATAACTTAATTTCAAAGAAATGAAACAAAATGCTACACAGCAGCACATACTGCTCTCTTCATTTATATCTCTGCTGCAGATCATCACTAAAGCAAACAAGTGTAAAATGACTTCTTTGAAAAAGGGTGAGGACAATGAATCTAGCATGCCCATTCAAATGATCAGCTTTCAGTAACACCACACAGAGCTGGTCCCCAAATAATTGTGCTTGTATTGTAATGTTTGTCTTCATGTAAATGAGAAAAAATAAAAGCTGCAGGCTAGGATTTTCAAATGACATTTGATCACTTCTTTCAACCCATTGAACAAATAGCAAATATAAGGCAAAACACACGCCAGAAGATTTATGACCACTGAGTCAGCAGAGAACGTTCTCTCGCTCCCTTCTCACTCTCGTGAAACGCAGTTCATCATACAAATGGCTTGGGTGTTTATGCCAGATGTAAGATTAGATAATTAGTCATCTGAGTCCTGGATGTCAACTCTTTTGTGATACAAAATTTATTCCAACTGCACCATTTATAATCAGTTGACTTGCAAAAGCATCTGGTGTTATACAGTAATACATCTTATGATGTACGGCCGAATATCTGCCACTCTGTAGTAACATATTCTGTTTCTGCTGTAGCAATACTCTGCCTGATCTTAGCCCTTCCAGCGACTTATTTTTTTTGTCTGCAAAATAAGGATAATGATATTGACCTTTGGAAAGCAATTTTGACACTAATGATGAACAGTACCAAGAAGGGATGGGTATTATTAATTAACCCTAAACCAGGAATGGAACAAGAGAACAGCAATTCACTTGCACTGATCACCAGAAAATACTGCTGCTCTTGTGCCTGCTTTCTCTTGAGCACGGCATGCAAGATAATAAAATTAAAAGCAAATATGATAAGACTATACAGTACCTTTAAAAACAATTTTGTTGATAAGCATATAACTACAAGTAGATTCAAACATTATACAGCAGGACAAATGAAAGATTTTATTGGAAAATTTTTATTTCAAAAGTACTGACATCGATGCACACAGAACAAGACACAAGAGGGGTAAATGGGGTGCTCAGATCAGGGCGTTTGTGCTCTTTTAAAGGAGTAAACCTGTACTTACTCCAGAAAAATCACATCCTAATACCCACTGTCACTTGTCCTTTGCAGAACTGCAAAGAATATTGGCAGGTTTAGGGTTTTAGGTTTTTTCTTTAAAGGATAATCAAAATGTTTTAGCTATTCTGTTTCACATTGAAGTCCCTAATACATTCTGTTCTACTGAGCCACATAGTTATTTCAGTCATTCTTAATAAATAACAGTTGCCAGTAGTAGTTAAGCCAACAGATCTGAATTATTTATAGTGTTGAGGAACAGAACGGCAGATAAAATGCATTAGGGCTTTCAGTTGTTCTTGCCTGAACGACACAATGGCAGCCCTTTAGATACTTTTCCACAGGCTGTAAAATATTCTGCTTCCAATCCTGGTTTGAGAGATTTCCTAAAGAGACAACAGCCAAACCTACTGCTATCCATCTTCAATAATCACATTCATGAAGAGCAGGTAAGAGAGTCTTCCAAATACAGTACATTATTTAAAAAAAAAAAAAAAAGGCACAGACTTTGACTTGATTGAACAGGTCACATTCAAACTGCTATTTAGTATTATTAACCAGAACTTATTTATTGATATGTTATTTAGCATGGCTCTATACCTTCCAGTTAATGATCTACAAGAACCTCATAGTGTTGAACTCAGTGTTTCCTTTCTTCTTTGCCTATAATCCCTTCTTCCTTCAGCTAGAAAAAAAAAGCACAGGTATTATCTTCATTTTACAATCGCAAATCCAACTTCACATTCAAGAATGGAACGTGGAAATCCTAAGTCCTGTCTCTCCTCTATGCCTCTTTTTTAAGAGACCACACCATGAAACACTGAACACATAAAACACAACAGGGACAGAAATTATCTTGACAATACTTGACAAATTATGTTACACACAGTAGTTGAGTTTATGTTCTTTGTGACTTAAAAGATGCATTCGGATATCTGTCTTGACTGACTCATGGGATAACATGCCTCTGCTGAGCTGTGTCTGGGTAGAAATTTGGGGGAACATCTTGCTTTTGCACCTTGTAGCGACATCACAGTGAACTGCACCAGTGTGAAATTCACTATGCACAATTGATTCATAAGGAGAACCATGCCCACAGATGACAACGAAAGATTTACACTCAAATGCTGTGGAGAGAAGAACTGGGGGAGTAGTTGCAGCAACATAAGCTTACACCAGTTTTCCTTTTATAGTTCACCTTCCGCTTTCTATATGGATCTATTTACAACAGGAAACGCTGCAAATTGTAGCATCTCTAAGGAGTAAAAAGAAGAAAAAATGAAAACCTGGAGAGGTAAAAAACCCGAACAAACCTCCTCTTATCAATGGGGGGGGGAGCAGAATCTCACTTTCAGGCCATGTCAGGTCATTAAGGCATCTGGAACTGGCTCCATCACACGTTAAATTGTAGGAGCGAGCCATGGTATCCAAACCGTCAAGCAGGCTCAATGACACGGATCTCTGTGCTTCCCACTCCCCCTTCCTTGGCTTCGCTTCCCCACCTCTCCCAGTTCAGAGGCTTATTTAAAATCTGCACTCCGATTTTACTGAGACAGTTGTATTGAAGATGCCACGTGTCACAGGAGTGACCGTGCTCAAAAGATGAAGAAAATGGCTTTTGCTTTGGGAAAGGCAGGTCCTGAGCCTGCGTAACGTACAGCTTGCCTGCAGTATGCATCTATATATAGCTCTTTTTGCGCACAAAGGCTATATGAACTGATTCTGAACAAGCTGAGGATTTCAAACAAGTCTGCAGTGCTGTAGCCTCTCTCCCATCCTAAAAGGTACAGTGAATTATTTAAAACTCAGAGAACGTGTCCTAAAATTATTTCCAGCAGCATTTAAAAACAAATCTGTGTACACATTCCAATCACAGTTATAAGGTCAGCTGAAAATAAGAGCCATCACCTTTTATAGCTATGACATTACAAAGTAAATCTCGCAAGATTATAGACATTGTTTCTCTACATGAACTTCTCAATACAACAAAAATTCTACCTGCCTATTCACCAAAAATTGAGTCTCTGTTTATGCAAATTAATCAGCCTTTTCTTATATCTTATTTGTTCCATTTTATTTTGTATGAGCAATGTTGGATTAACACAATCAATTCACCCACCTCAGAGGCAATAACGCTGCCCCCAGTCTACTGCAGCTCAAGTAAGAATAACCCAACACCTCTTCTTTCTCCCTCCCCCCCCCAAAGAAGATTGTCATCTTTCCCTGTAAGTTTATTACTAAAGCTGTGATCTCTTCAGAAGACAGACGAGGTCTAAATATAAGAAAGAATGTGTTACATAACACCCAAGAAAGGAGGCAGCACACAAAGACCTGTAGACAACACGAGCCTCAGTAAAATAAAAGTGGAAAGGGGATGAAAACCTGCCTTATTGCGCTGCCTTTGCCCAGTCCCTGGACTTCGGTCCATCTGTGTGTAGTTAAACACACAGCAGAATATAGAATCATGTAATACATGTGTAAAACTTAGGTTTTTATTTCTATGGAAAATAAATGCAAACAAGAAACGTTATCTGAAGTTAATTCAGGATCTGGCAAAAACCTACTCAGATCAGAAGACCTCTTCCTCAAACACAACAGAACTCGTTTGAAGCTCCATGAACCAGGACTGTAAATAATACACTAGTGAGGACTGACTCACCCACGGTGACAAGTAGGCTCAAAGCTTCTTCAGATGGAGCAGTGTCACAGTTATAATCAGCAGTTAAGAGAGTTACTTAGGTGTCACTATCAGGTACAATGGTAATACATATTCAGGGAGTAAGTGATATGCAGACAGAGAGAATATGAAATCAAAACATTAATAAAAAATAAGGAACCTTTGGAGACAAATATTATCTTCTATATCTACAGTGCTTTATATACTCCCAAATTATTTATAATCTAAAAATAAATGATTACTTCTACCAGCACTGACATACAAGCTACCTTGGATGAAAAACAGCAAATTACTTAACATGGATAGAAACATTACACAACTGTTTTAAACAACAGCAAAAAATGGACCATGCTAGAAAGAACAGGGGGAATCTGTACAGAAATTGAAGTTACCCAAGCTAAAATTTAACCAGAATAATGTGAATATCATCTTGATTTTCTGCACCCATGATGGGATTTTCAAGAAGAATGAGACTGGTTAGAATCATCTGTCTACCTTAATGTCTCATTCCCCAATCTACATCCTCCCCCTGCCCTCACCACTCTTTAGCATCATAAAGAGACACTGGCTTCAAGGAAAATACTCAGTATCTGTAACTGAAATACATATACATATACACACACGTGTGTGTGTGTGTGTTAAAATATGAACAATCACCACAGACTCCTTGGTAAAAGGAAGAAGGAAGATTACTAAAATAGGTAGAAGATCGAAGGTCACACAAAAGCATGTCACTAATTCCAGACAAGACATCATTAAAACACTGTGTCAAGTAATATTTTGAAAATAAAAAATTCAGTCAACTCTGCCCCCAAAGCACACAGCCAATACCAACTCTACCAATGATCATGGCATTGAAAAACTAAAGAAACATAAAGAGGCCTCCGAAAGGCACGGTTCTGGGCTAAGCGTAGCAATAAACTAAGATAGTAATTATGTAATCACAAAAGAGCAAATTCAGGAGGAGACAATCAAGTAAAGATGAAATTGAAGTATGTTTTCTTATTCAAAGCAGAGAATTCTGTGAAAGAGTTTAGACAGAGTTTGGAGATGAGAAGAGCCATGACATTGTGAGAATTTTTTACTGTCAAAGTAGCAAATGTTAAAAAAAAAAAAAAAAATCTGTATTCTAAATCCACACTGAAAAATAGCAGTGAATTATTTCTGTTGGATTTAGCTGCAAAAGACTGGTAATAGCATGCAACTGGACCTTTCAGAAGTACTGTCAGGCAGCACAAAGGTTGCCTCAAGGGCAGATAGTTTTCAAATAAAAATACAGGTGGTACACTTGCATGAGTGAGCTTTTTAATGATGCATGGAGTCAACATAAAAGACACAACTGCAACTGGTAAGACTGAAAATAATATACCAAGAAAAAAAATATTAGGAAGACCAGCTGAGCTTGGAGATAACATAGGAAAAGTTACTGTTAAAGCAAGATTTAAGTTATAATAACACAGCAGTAGTAAATTGGAAGATGTAACACGATAGGAGACTGAACACTGCTCCCCGTTCTGCATCTGACAAATGACACTTCTGCCAGTAAATCATTTAATCTCTACACATCCATCCATCTAGGTGTCAAATAGGTTTATTGCCTTAAAACTTTAGAAAAGTACTGTGAAATGTAATTCATGAATACCTGGGAACTATGTTTTAATCCTTGGATAGAAGGTGCTGGGAAAGGACAAAATTAAGACTACCTAAATATTATTGTATTTACTTTAGTGAACTCCTCATCTGTCTCTCTTCTGTTTCAGTTCCTGGGTTCCACAGCGCTTCATGATTTCTTCACTTCTTTGTCTCTGGTTCTTAGGATGAGAGCTGTGGTCACAAACCAGGAATATCAGTGCCATAGGTGGGACAGACAGCAGTTGCTCCCGTAAACTCACAGAGAATAGAAGAATCATCCTACTTCATCCATGTATCACAAATATTACTCTCAAATCCTATTCTAAAAAGTACTTTAAAAAGCAGATGGAAAAACTAGAGGGGGTATGAAAGAGTAATCTAGGTCCAAATCTTTCCTGAAGTTACCGAGAATGAAAAGTTAGGGTCTTGATTTGGCATGAGCTGAAAACGCTCAAAACTTCCAGAAATGCAAATTAAGCACCTTGCATAATTAAACTCAACTACTCCTTCTAGTATGAGCAGAAAGACCCCATCCAAAAACCTTTACAGCTGTAGAACATTTTAGATTTTTGTATATGCAGAAAAAAAGCATGTTCAGTCCTACACTGTCTTTAACAGTGACAGAATTGTGCAATACTGCATATCCATTAGCTTTAGTTTTCGATTTCAAAACTAAAAACCTAATTCAAATTAGAGTAATAAATTGTAGCAAAATCAAATATGAAGGACTGTGAAGACAGCAACATGAACTTCCCAGGGATATGGGAAATTAAACAAGTATAATATGTTTAGCTTTGTTGTAAAACAATAATGGACTGGTGACAAAAGTCTCACCCTTTTATCAAAACTCTGTGTTTTCTAATATTCAACCTGTTCTTTTTGATCGAGCTGGTTATATAATCATCAGCCATGCCACGTGTTTGCTGAAATTCTGCATTTGATTTATAGATTTTTATTAGCGTCAAAGACGGCAAGAAAAGCAATTCATTCCCAAATAAAGCACAGCAAGGCTGAAGCCTTAGCACTGATACACTTTCATAGGGGCTGGATGGCAGCAAAAGAAAATGACAATAAAATAGAGACATAAGCTCAGGTAACCCCAAAACAAAGAAAGGGAAAACAATTGAAACAAGAATGCAAATCCACCTCACTCTGCCGTTCAAAGCCAAGACAGACCGCACTCTCTTACCCACAAGGACAGCCCGGGGCAGGAGGTTTGAAAAATCCAATAAGGAAAACTGCCTGGGTCCCCTGATTATAGCTATATATTGATTCTTGATATTTAGCAGAGCTCATCAAGAATAATGCAGTATTGCACAATTCTTCATGAGTCTCTTCTGCCTTTTAGCTATGAGTCACCAATATATCAGGAAAAACTGAGCTTAATTTAGACAACACAGAAGGGTAAATTACATATTTTCTTAAGGTCTCGAATCCAGGGGGCTACAGATTTTTTAAAATTTATTTAATGTCTCATTTCTCTCATCTTCCTTTTTTTCTAAAAATAAAACGATGAAAATGTCATTAATCTTCAGTAGGTAGCATCACAGGAAACAATCAGTCCTGGATATGAGGGAGAGGCATTTCTACATTTGATGGAGGACTTTATCTCTCTGCTATGCTTAAAGGAACAAAGGAGTATTCCTTCAGTATTCTTCCTCCTGCACAATGTATTGCCCCAATCTGCCTAGCAAGAAGTGGAAAAACTGCAAACAAACATCAGCCTTTATAGCCATTTATTAAATATAGATCTAGTGTTGTTAGAAAGAAAATATCTGTTTGGATAGCAAACTTCATTTAGGCTGGAAAAGGAGGAGTGTATGTGCCCTTTTTAGTACATATGTTGAGTTTAATGTGATCCCAGTTGAAAATAGTAGTGAATCTTACTGATTTTAGCACCTCAGTGATCAAAGCTTTTCTCTGTTCCGTTGCGTTCAGTAGCAGTTATGAAAGGCTTGCAAGAAACAGGATAAGAATGTACAATAAGACATGTCTGAGTAACTCTTCAGGTTTAGATAGCTACAAAACCTTACCAAAAAAGAAAGACAATTAATAGAATGATTGAGATTAATTTGCATACTTGCTACTACAATAATTAAAGACATCTTTCTTATAATGTGAACATCTCAGGCATTTCATGCATAAGGGAGATTGATGTGCTGATATATCTTACTTCCAAGTTTGAAAGTGTTTCTTTTTCATTGCAGCTACCCTCTGAAATTTATTAAAGGAAAATAGTGAGAAAGACTGACAAGAGAAATAAAGCGAGTAACATTAAGTCAGGACTGCAAATATGTCTGCATCCTATATCCACCACAGCCTTCGATATGGGCCCAAGATGGTAGCAATAATCAGACACTTGCTCTTCTCCGTCCTCGCCACTGATTACCTTTTCACTCTCCTACATCCTAGCCCAGCCACATGCGATGCAAACTGACTCCTCCAGCCACACCTCTGCTTTGTGTTGCCCAAGCCCAATGAGCTGATGATCAACAGAGAAGGCCTCCCAGTATTCTTTTTGGACATCCGGTAGGGCAAACTTTTTCCTCCAAAAGGGATTGTTGTGATGTGAAGGTGCAGAATAGGACAAGAAATGTGAACTGGTCAGGAACCATTGGAAATTAGAGAATGAAAGTCCTGGTACTACAGGATGATCCAATAACCAGTCTATATGTATTTCCTTCAAAGTTTCACTTTGGAAATAAAATACCTGTTGAAATATAATATTTCAAGGAATCTAAAGCACTAACCAATTAAAAAAAAGGCAAGCTGATTTGTCACTACATGTATTTAATATTATGTTGTTTCCTGATGAAACCCTTAGTAAGTGGGAGCACTCAGGGAGACACTTAGATTTACATAAATTTGAGACATAAAAAGGCTGTTAGACTAAGTCCATTGCACTGCATGGTCAGGATGGAGTCCTCCAGTGGAAGTTACATCAGCCTCCAGACAGACACAATGCTCAGTCTCAGGCAAAATACATAATTTAACTTCAGAATAGGTTCTCGAAACCATTCCACTGCCCTCTCCTTTATACTGTTAGCACAATATTTCACAGTTGCTCATGCATAATATGTAAACTCTAAGTGTAACTCTATGTAATATCTAAGTTATGATTTTACCTTGCTTTTAAACAAATAAAACATACATAAGCCCATTCTATCATTGTCACATAAATTTTAAATATGACTGTGTGCCATTTCTGATAACCTGATTTGTACCCCTCTTAAAGGGAACAGTACACATATCATAGCAACACTCAGCAGTTAATATAATTCAATACAAAACTACATAGCATTTAAAAAATGGATAGTGCAGTTTATTTAAAAGTTCTGCTAGACTCAACTTGATGTACTGCATCACCATACAGTGGAATAGGTAATAAGTCCTTACGACTTTTTCCCATTATGACCACTAAATTCAAATATTAGTAACTCTGTCATAAGAACCTTCATCTACTAAAGACCTAGGCAAAGCCTAAGCCACTCACCAGAAGATACTGTGATTCTCAGCTTGGGAAATGCAGAAAAGATTTAAAAGAATCATCCATTTGCTTTTCTGGCATTAAAAAACAAACAAACAAAAAACCCCAGTGATCCACAATCAGTTTCCGTGTGTAAGAGATGCAGGGTAGAAACAGCAAGGAGCATGCCCGACAATGCTTGTTGAAAGGAGTTTACTAACAGGACATATAAAGAATGGCCAAACAAAATTCAAAAGTGCACCACAATGTTCACATCAATGCGACTCCTTCACAAGGCAGATTCTTTCAGCCACTCATGTATTTTTACTGGTTACAATATCACTTCCCTTTGGGGGTGGGGTGGGTGGGGAAGACCTTCAGGTTTTAACAGAAAAATGTAAGATCAAAGTATGAAGAATTTTGAGGCTGTAGTAAAAAACAACAGATGGCTAAAGAGTGAATGCACGCCCCAGTTCACTTCTGGGCCCCTGGTACCATTCCTAAGCCACCGACGTCAGCAGAGCCCCTCCAGTGAATTACACTCAAGGGTCACGTATTACCCTACACGTGCTGAAGATGAGATGTTGTTACTCACCAAATTAATACTCCAGCTGCAGCCAATCTGTACATACACGCATACATCCCATAATGCCTACTGGATTCAAGGAATGTTGTCTCTTTTGTTTTTTTTTTTCCTTCAACCAGTTAATAGCCAAACTACTTCAGCTGCAATAAAGATCTTAGTTTTAAAAATGCAAATGTTAGAGGGAAGCAATCAGAGCAATGAGAATCATCAGAAGTTTAGAAAATGTTACCCATGAATAACTGATGACGCATAAGGAAACACGAGACAGATGAAGGCACCATATTGTTTTCTGTGTTAATGAGGAAGGGACAAACATTATTGAAAAAAAGAACAGGAGAGATTCAGATTAGGCAGCAAGAAAAACTTTCCACCTGTAACTAAAATTACCCAGAACTGGAATAGCCTGCATAAGGAGGTTGCGGGATCTCCGCTGCCAGAAATTTAGAGACGAGGTCAGAGAGGTACCTCTCAGGATATGGTTTAGATTTAGCTAGTTCTACCTTGAGGTAAAAAGATGGACTAAATGACCTCCTGAGCTGCTTTTCAGCCCTATTTTCTATGGTTTTTCTATTCTATTAAAAACATGTGAAATTTCCCTTAGCTCTTTTCCTGAAAAGGAAGGAGGGTAATTCAAGAGACACAGTGTCTCCAGAGCATAGCCCTTATTAATTAACCTCATAACGTAACCTGCAGTAACATTGTGCAATGTTGTGTATCCCCTCCAGTGCCTGCCCTACATAGAGTGTCTTCTGGCTACAGAATGTAGAGCTTGATCACAAAGGGATTGGTGTGTCCTAACTCTTGCCTAAATCAATGGGAATTAACTAATTAAGAATAGTAATCAGGCCCTTAGTCCAAAACAATAGAAAGGCATGCTTTTAGAATCAGATTAGTTAGTTAATCATTCAAAACAGGCACCAAATGATATATTGACTGCCTGGGGAAGAAACGTCTTTTTCTCACGTCGAGAACCTGCTCTATCTCACGTTTTATTTTAAGATTTAACGAAGGAGAAGCCAACTCTCTATCAAAGCAAAACCTACCAGGCATTTACACTGGCGACAACATTTTATGGTTGTTCCTCAATCAGGGTTGTTCATTTATGGCTGTAAAAAGATGCAAGACTGTGAAGAACCAACCTATAAAACATTATTCTGTAACTATCTCAGTTCATCTAAGCCTGGCCTGCCCTATTTAAAAAAAAAAAAGTTAAATACCTTTTTCCTAGGGAAGCGTCTCCAATGTAGACAGATTTTTAGGTACATTATACTGCCAGCCTCTTGTTTGAGCAATACTCTTTCCCTATCCACTGCTCTCATACCAGCTGGTAATAATCAGAACTGAGAGACTTAATTACTGTACCTTTCAATAAGGCTTTAATTTTATTTTTGTTCTTTCTACTGCAAATGCCCATGAATCAGAGGGTCACTTTAAGCACAGAATTCAATTTAATTATACTCACAGGCATTTTTATCATTAAACAGGTCAACTTAGTACAGAAAAAAAAATCCTGATTATGAATAATGGAAAGCCTGGCAGGCAATCCAGAAGAGTTTCACTCTGAAAGCTCTCACATCCATTTGTTTAGATTTGTTTACTAAGCACTGGGCAAGGTCCCACTGAATGAACATCACAGCATTAACCGAAACTGCATCTAATATTTAATTATAAGTGGGTTTTAATGCTGACTTACTAAATGTTTTCATGGGCATATTTACCAGTATTTGCAAACTGGACTGTTATCTGCTAGTAAAAGCAGAGAATGAGAAAACCAACACAAAAGGTCATTGACTGAGAATACGACTGTGTATTCCTGAACTGAATCTAGCAAAATCCTTCCCAGGTTACAGAATCATTTCATACAGTCAGGTCCATTCTTCAGATAGGACACTGGTTTAATTACACGCCAGGGAGCAGGTCTCTGATGGACTGTCCTCATGTGAACTAGATCTAAAAAGAAAAATCCATGCTGTTCATGAAAGACTTGATATGCAAGGTAGAAGACAGTACAAATTCTGGAGAAACAACATCTTGGATAGTAGAGAACAGAAGAGGTCTCCTGCAAAGCTAGTTTCAGGGTTAACTATTACACCTCAGTACTTAGCTTGGGTCTCTTCAAGGCAATCCTCTTGCACAGTTTTGCTGTTCTGGATACAGATACAGCTATGCGTAACATGATTTCTGTAGGCTATTTATAAGGCTAAGTAGTCAAGTAATTACACATACTGTGTGTTTTATATAGCCCCTTCCTTTATGCTCCCCATTTTCATTAACTTTCTGTTTTCTAATAGGCTCAACAGGCCTAGAACTTATTTATTTAACTGTATGGTCAATACTAATTTGAAAACTAGCTGTTATTTTTAACCACTTGTTGTATGTATAAAGATGCATTAATTCAGTTGTTTTAAGCTGAAGTCTTAAAAAGGTAATTACACAAGCACACAATGCAAGAAGTTAAAATTTTTACTGATTTCAATTACAAAAATTGTTTACTTTCATCTTTATGTCCTCATGACACAGAAAGGAAATCAAACCACAGTGATAAAAAGCTATTACAAAGAAATACCTTAAAGAAGCCTGATTGCAAAGCTAGTTTGTTCTCTGTACTTGAAGGCCGTGTGGAAAACTTTTCTAATTCATCCAGGATTACTTTACAATACTGATAATAGATAACAACAAACACACAGATATCTGAAATGGAAAAACTACAAGCAATTTCTGTTCCTGCAAGTTGTGTTTTCCTGATTCATTAAGGTATCTAGATATAATAAGAGCAGTAGCTCTCAGAATCCAGAAAGACAACGTGGCATTACCATGGTCCTGAATTCTCATGTTGCATTTTCAATTTCCTTTTCTACATAAAAGCAAACATCTCACAGTTACCAAATTGTCAGAACTACAGACACTTTTGCAAAAGCAGGACCGCGTGGATTTTGCTTGACAGAAATTGTTGTTTATCATCCAAGCAGTAGCTGATTTCAGAGGTTCATGGGTGTTTGGATTTTCGCAGAGAACTGATGCAACATACTCTTTCTATAAATACAGACGTTTATTCAAAGAAGGATACATCCAATCACACAGACGTCCTTCTCAAATCAGCTGCTGATGTTACTTCTTTGCAACTACTATCTCATGTCCTCAGATGTCTCCTCTCCCAGCTATGTAACACTCCCCTTCAGCTGATACGGTTACTATCTTGTCTGGAGAAAGAGCAGCAGATTTGCTTGTAATAGGTTCATCTGCTGCTCTCTGGTGATCTATTTTTGCTCAGATGATTCAACTTCATATGTTCCTACAGGGTACAAGGCTCACCTAAGTTCTTTTAAGTTACGACCTAAGGAGCAACATTACTTTTATTAGTCATGAAAATTTCCAAGACCAAGTTTCATATGGAAACAAACCTGAAGTCAAATGAAAAAAAACCCAGTAAAAATACAAAAACTTGCTTCTGCAATGTAAGTTGCATTGAAGCTGCACTAAAATGTGCTTCATAGTCTCCAATTAGGTCTTATACTGCTTACGATAATTTTCCAAGTATTAGATATTTTTTCATTGTATGTTTGGACACAATAGCAGGGATATTTCAAATTCTAACTTAGAATTAAAAAAATAAGGCTCTTTATACTTCCCAGAAATTGAAAGATTGGAATTATTAATCAGTCCAAGTGAGAATAAATTTGCAAACTTAGCTACAAAAATCAATGGATACCTTAGATTTATCCGTGAATTATTTTAGAACCACATTTTTACCTGCAAAAATGCTTTCAAGGAAATCAAGGTTCCTTTGAGAGTTCTGAAATATTAATATTACACTTTGCTATGCACAGGTTTTGACCATTCTCACAAAGAGAATGCGTAAGGAACATTGATACCTATCCATTCCTCCATTCCTTGTCTCAATTACAGTGGTACAGCGCTTGGATATTTAACTGGAATTCTCCATCTTTTTTTGTTACCATTTTTACACATTCCTGAGATAGCTTCATAAAGTCATCACAAAGAAATTACACCGTGTGCAAACAAAACAGAACACTATTTGGTTCTTATGCTGCCTCCTCACTCTCCTTGCACACTCCTCTCTACTTCTGCATCCGCCCCCACCCAACTCTGCTGTTCATGCATTGTTGCTTCTGCAACTCCATGTGTTAGTTTGTCAAGTGACAGTGACTAGAATCCTAATCACGTCATCTTTGTCACTGAGCACTTCCGAGGACAGTATTCCTGTCACCTCCATGATAGTGAGCGAGCATACAAATTAAGACGGCTTGGAGGCACAATACAAAGGCTGAACAGGATAAAGGAGAAGGAAAAGCAAAGCACAAACAGGGAATACTGGTTACAGCAGTGTGATGGCAACTGGAAACGAAGGCCTTACTTAACACACAACCCTCAATGGCAATGCTTTTACTCTAGGCCCCCATGAATGTACAGAAATATACGTATATGTATTAGAAGTCTCAGTACCTGGACTGTTATTTCTTGTATTCCAGTGGAATTTCAAGTGACAGCTACTGTGCACAGCAGAAAATACTCCCTGACCCAAGGAACCTACAGTTTAAATATTTAAATTGTCAGTCAAAGAGAGAGGAAAGAAGGGCAAGAGAAGTTAAGCATTAATTGCGTGAAAAGAATAATGATTTGCCACTCAGGTTAGCTCCACAGTTTGGGAAGAAGATTTCAATTTAAATATTGTTTATATGATGAAATTAGGACAGATAACAAAACACAAAGAAGTATGGGGCAAAAAAGGAAGACAGAGCAACTTTCAAACAGAGTCCTAAAACATATCAAAATGATGCTAAAAATAAGCAGCACTCAGAATGATAAGCTTTTCTAATGAAATATTAGTCTTGCTGTCACTTATGTCAATCCCCTGAATTTAGGGAAAGGAACCATGGGGCAATACCCAGAATACAAATTGCGCTCAATGCAAAAGCAGCTGCAAAACAAAGAATGAACGGATTTGACACTTGCTACAAAAAATCCATTAACCATAGAAAAAATATTTATGTTTTCAAGTCAGAATACTAGTCCTGAGAAACAAAATGTCTGCATAAATTCCTCATCATACTTCCAGACTTTCAGTCACAACTATTTCCATGAAATATGTGATTATACAATTTCATGTGTGTGTGTGTTAACAATTAGTGAGAGTATAACATAACAGACGTCCCACATCAAGAGATCTGCAAAATGTCGTATGGGTAACAGGAAGCATATTTCAAGCTGACCCTAGACCACTCATTTAAAAAAGTTAGATTGTGCTTTAGATCATGCAAAAGTGGTAGATACAACCTGTAAGTTGGAATTAATTATATACTGCATAATTTCTTCCTATTAAATCTGTGAGTGATTCTTTAAAAAGCAAATTATTTGGGATGCTTTTTTTAATGTATATTTTGAAAAAACAGACAATATCTGATCTTAAAGTTCTACTGAATTTCTGTTGCTATAACAACATGTGAAAACCTTTTTCCTGTTGAGGACATCTGTAGCTATTTTTACATGCAACAGCTGGATTTGTCTGCCTGAATGTCACTCATAAGAAAAAATGTTTTATTTGCTGTCTTTGAATAAGCTTTTAACATAATGACAAATGTCAGAGTCCAGCAGGCTCAAAAGCTGAATAATCTCTGGTACAAAACACACATTACATGGCAAAACTGTAAAATGAGCAACAAGTTGATTAAAAGCAGTGAGAGTCTCACATTGCTCCCATGCACACACACCTCCTCCTCCCAGATTTGGCACTGGAACAACAAGGGCACAACAAGTCTTTGTAAACGAGATCTTTGATCTCAAGAGATACCACCTTCGTACTCTAAATTTGTCTAAAATGTACCAATACAGGAGAGCACCAAAAAGCTGAATTGCAATTTCCTGTAGAGCAAAGCATGTCAGGCAGCTGGAAACAACCAACGCTCAGCTGTGATGCCCAGATACACGTAAAAATATAGCAGCTAACCATTCTCATCTTTCTCTACAAAAGTTTCTCGTATAATAAAAACAGCAAATAAAACCAGTAATGAACGTGCAGATTTCTCTAAAACAACATAAAAAGCTGAGCTATCTCAGCACCTTGCAGAATTAGGCCATGTGTAATTTTGCCCCCAGATAATAGGTATCTGTAAGACTGGAGATAGAAATTAGGAGCTCAGGCAACTAGGCAACACAAAAATTGACCTCTAGAGAAGACAATTCTATTTCAAAACTCCCCTTTACACTATACAGCAATGTATTTATTATTATTACACCATAATTTAGAATATAATATCATTATAATTAATTACTGAAGTGAACAGTTCATTCCCTGTGAGGATTAGGAAAGAATGAATTCTATCCTAATGCTTATTACAAATCATTTCTCCCATAGATGGCATGGCTTTGCAGAGCCTGGTGAAACCCATATCCTTGCCTACCTCAAGCAGAGGCAAGCTCCAGTAGCGCAAAGTCTTTCAGAGTGTAAGGAGTCACAAAAGGCTATGTGGATTCCTGAAAAATTCTCTCCTACTGTTTCCAAAAGACCTGTTACTTATGAACGGAAATCACAAACAAAAAATAGCAAAGAGACTCCACTGGGATGGTGGAAATTTGCAACACATACATTATACAAAGGCAATAACTGCATATATGGCTGGTGCACATGTATTAGAAGAAGAATATTTGCTTCATTTTTCAAACACAAAAGAGGAGGGCATGACATTTTGTGAACAGTCCTGTATCTTTTTTCTTTCAGTTCTGATTTTGGCTGTAAATACGTAATTACTGTAAATGCATCCAACGCCTACATGATTTCTAAAACAGCACAGAATTGTTCGTATTGCATCTGCTGATCAATAATTACTAATGTCATGCAGAGACAGGTAAATTGCCAGTGCTTTAGCCTAGGACATTTCACGTTCACACAGACGCCTACAGTTTAAGGCAACAGTCAGCAATACAAAAGGCAAAAACAGTCTTAATTTTTTCTTAAGAATTTGCTTCCAGCTGATTGCCCAACACATTAAAATGTATTACTACATACTGAAAAACCTTACTGACTATGACCTGGATGTCAGGAAGATTTACAGCCTAGTGGCAGACCATAGTTTTGTTGACACTTTCTAAGCTGAATTTATTGGAGAGCTTCCTGAAGAGAGGAGAAGTATTCAATTACCCGGTAAATATCACAGAACACGCTTGGTTTTGCCATTCTTCCCTTGGACAGGAATTCCATACTTTGAAGTGTGACCTTTCGTGCCGACCTACCGGAGTCTGTATTTAAGTTGTATGCTGGAGAATTGGACACAGTATTGAGCTTAGAAGTGATTTCCATGCTGCTTAATAGACAATCCATGAAGCAGCACAGGAAGTATAGACCAAATGGCCCAAGGCAGTAGTTTCTCTACAATTCTCTAAAAGAACAAAACAAACCAAAAGATTAAGAGCAGAGATCAGAAACAACAGAAATCTAATGTCTTGAAATTGTACTGAGATGTCTGCCAGGATGCCCTGGTAGCTAAGTAACTCTCTGAACTCTGCAAGACTGATGAATATACCTAGATGCTTTGCTGTTGTTAGTAAGGAAATAAAAGAAAAACAACATGGAAAATAAAACTGTCTTGGAATGCCGCCAGGACAAAGCAAAGCACTTCTGCTCCAGGATTCATGATCCATGTGAAGGCTAATTTGAAGGGCCACTAATAAAACTGGAGAGTGCAGTGTGCTACATTGATCTTCAATATATGAGGCAAACATACACACCAAAGTATACAGAACTTGGAAGTGTGACATAATGGGCAGCCTACTTGCACAGGATGGAAAGCAACTTATTTGTTAGGATTTGGCAAACAACAAGTAGTTCAAGCAACTTACAGAATTTGATAATGACCTTGTGTTAATCAGGTTAGCATGCCCAAGGGAGTGGGAGGGAAATCTCCTTACTTAATAAGATCAGTCTTGATTTTAGAAATAATAGGGACATAATTACAAGTTGGTGAGGATGATGTGACCTCCAACCCATCTTTTTAATCCTCATCTAGAGATACTTAATGAAGCTAGTGAAAGTGAAAAATAAAATAGAGTAAGGAACAATGATCAGTTCCAAAGCCCAGTGGAGAAGTCTTCAATAACAACTACACCAAATTTTGTGGGACTGTAAGAAAGGAAGCATTTTAACATCACATGAAATAAGATCTGCATCCAGTGAAACCTTTCAATGCATCTGTTAAACCAAAAGACTTCAATGTACTCGCAGCTTAACAGTGTGGTTTATGGTTTTGACCCACAAAATGAGAACAAAATGGGGCAAAAATGAAATGGCCTTTCTTTGCTGTAACCTTCAAACGCAGCATAAATCTTCCCAAGTAAGCTTCCCAAATGACTAGCCTTTCCTGCCTACCATTTATATTTACTGTGGCTATTACCTTTTTTGGAAGCAAACTCTCAGCAATCAATCTTTAGAAACACAATGGGACTTGGTTTTTGCACAAAGGGACACATATATCTGTAACTTTGCAGGTGCTACCATCTGCTCATGTATTAGAATTTGTACCCACAAAAATCTGTTGGTACACAACTCTTTCAGTGACTGTAAATACCTTTGGTTTAACACTTTGGTAATTTTAGTAGGAATATTTAAAAAATAAAAAGAAAGAGCTATGCACAAACATCAGAAAAGATATGTCCGTAACAACATAGCCTTCCCAATCCCGATCTTTTTTCTTATTAAAGATATGATACAAACCAGAAACTACAGGGTAGAAGATAAACATTAATACTTATTTGAACACTATGAAAAAATTAACTCAGAACTATATACTATTAACTATTCTATTTTTCTAACTTTTAATATCCAAAGTCATGGATTTGCAAAGAGAGTGTTTCTGTCAACAGTGACCGATCTTGAATTAGGCCTCAACGTGATAGAAAATACTCTTGAATTTTCAGCAGGTACTCTGCTCATTTAAAGACTATCAACATTCAAAATATGATTGACACTGACTCCCTATGTGCTGAAATTCTAAAAAGTTACCTTTAATATACAGATTCGGTTCTTTATGATCAATGTAACACCAAAACATTAATAAATCTCTTTACTACTATTTTTGCAGATGAATTATGTAATATCAAAAAAACAAAAAAAATTTATAATCTAGTGACTTCAAGATGGTATTTCTCTCTATTCACAATTACTATATGATTCTCAAGCTGAAATCAAAAGTTGCTATATAACTTTAATGATATTTAACAAATCTAAGGTTTAAAGAAATTTAAAGCAAAAATAGCAATAGAGGATAGCTGGGGGGGGAATAAATGAAAAACCATGAAATTTCTCTGTGTTCTGTCCTTCATGTCACAAATAATCTCTCTAGAGACACACACACAAATAAATTAATGCTTCCAAACTGACAAGTGAGGTTAAAAATAATAAAATTAAGCCCTTTTAATCAGAAAGCACTGCCAAACAGTGCATCCACTGAAGCCTGCCACTGACACCAAGGCCTGGCCAATGTGACTGTTAAGAGTATGACTTAACAAGCAGAGAGTGTTCTTAAGCCTGCCATGTCTTTCCCAAGCCACCACCTCCTGCCAAAGCTCAGAGAGGTGCTGGCAAGCTCTTCTCAGTGCTCTTTGGCTGGAGACCAAGTTGCTATGATATATGTCTACAGAATAATAAGAAAAAAACCTGTGGAAAATGTGAAGATTGCAGGCATGTTCCCCGGAAAAAAAGTATTTGATTACAGCAAGTCAGAAGCAATCTTGACCTCTGAATACCTTACTAAGAGAAAAGAGAACTGTTCTTCCCACTATTGGTTCCAATTTGTACTCATTTCGATATCAATCCAAAAAAAGAGAGAAAAGAGGGGAAACAAAACGAGTATTTTGCTGAAAAAATACTAAGGCGCTATAGAAAGAGTTTTTGTGTTGTTATGGAAACACAGAAAGCACAGGCTAGGAAAAAGACAAGTGAATAAAGCAGCAATTTAAACTGCAAATATAAACATGTTCTTGCTTCCCGGAAAGAGTCCTTCCAAAGTGTTTTGTTGCTGCCATGGATCTAAGCAACTGAAAAATACAAATTCTTCCCCACAGAAACATAGACACAAAATTGAAATCCACTGAACAGAACAATAAATAGGACAAGGAATAAAAGAAAAAAAAAACAGAAGGAGTTATCAAACTGGTATTTGCACACAAAAAAACCCCTTAATTTCCTGAAAATGCAATAAATTCATACACTTGGTGTTTTAAGTAATCAACAGGGTGGTGAAAAAGGACAAGATTCTGCATTTATCTGGAAAAAATTATTTCATTGTTCCTCCCACACATTTGTATTTGTATTTCACACGTTGAGCAGGTAGGCAAAGAAATAATTCCATTCTCCCAAAATAAATTACTTATTAAAATTTGTTAATTCATTTTATACGAAGATACTCTGAACATGCAGAACCGCATGTAAAAATTGATATTATCTGTTAGTCTACAGTCCTTTGCATATAAAAAAGTTAATTTAAAATATTTCCTGACACAGTTCTAAGTTACATCAAGAAATAATGGTAAATAACTGTACACATATAACTCATTAGCAAAATTTGGCTTTAAAATTCTCATTCTGCCTTTCGGTAACGCTTAATGAAATGGTACAAATCAGTCATGCTAATGATATAATGTTCTTATGTACCTGGATAATCTACATTGGTCAGGTATCATAGAACTTCTCAGTGAAAATGGGGCAAGGGTTCACGACAGATCCTTTACTGATGAGCACAGAATATTGGCACTTTCTCTACAGCAGGACAGCAAGCGCATGTATCTTTGGATCTAATCGAAAACACCTTTGCACCATGTCAGAAAGAAGAGAGATTTGTAGCAGTGATCACATGCTTATGTAAACCAGCAATGAGAGACTATGATAGAGGGTTTCTCATCACTCCTAAGTATTTGAGAGGAAGATTGAAAGTAAATCCTTAATGGTTTTAGCACCATGGTTTTCGGTCAAATATCCTGACTGCACCTATCAAACAATTACTGCTGCTGATGAAATAACAGGCAGGAAATCAACAGCACATCCAACAAACACTTTTGTAAATATGCTAACCTTTGAAAATAGTTTATCTTCCTTGCCAAAAAAACAAACCAAAACACCAAAAATATCCAAGGGCAATAGACCATAGAGCTCACATCATGGACCCAATGACTTCTAAATTCATTCTGGAAAGAAAACCATTTTTAGTGCAGTCATCTATCATCCACCCAGCTCAGTAGCTTTTTACTCCCTGCAGGGCAAGGTCTCTTCATCCTGAGTTCTGTCATTTTAAACTACAGAAGGGAACAAATTACACACCTAAGACCACTGCTGGTTTTTTATGATTTCTTCAAACAAATTTTTAAATCATTTTGTGACTGAAAACTCTAAACTCAGGCATCTGAATTGTGCTGACAGTAACAGTATCTGTTAAGAAAAAACACTAAACTCTTCATGCATATACACATGTACATGCATAAACAAAATCAAGCAGTATTCACATAGATGTTACCTTTATAATTATAGAAAGAGACTGAACTCCACTAAATTACTAGGATTAACTTTGGCTTGCTGATTCCACTTGCACACATCTTAGCTCCAAATACCTGTCAAACTCACTAATGTTCTTCTTAGAGAAGTAAAACTTGAAAATAGAAGCACGGATCTTATCGGGATCTAATAGAACTTTTTGGGAAAAAAAAATCCAGGTAAAGGAAAATCTGTGTGATTTTTCAGCATGAAGCATTTTATCTCATTTTGTGAGGGTACCCACAGAAAGCCACCCTGTACTTTTCCGATATTCCTTAGCAAGACATACACAAAACCAAGTCTCTAGATGCTTAGGAACGTGGAAATGACACAATAAAATATTGTCACATCTCTAGTTGATCCATTGTATTTCAAGAAACACTGTTTAAAATTCTGACCTGCAAAGTCCTGGTGGCTGCCTGCTCAGGAGCTTTACTGCTGGTTCTTAGCCAGGAGAAGGATAATTGTAACAAAAAACCCAGGGGGAAATGGTCGCAGAACATGTATTTTCCTTTAGGCCAAGTGTGAGCAGGACTTAAGAAGTACAAAGATGATATCCATGCAGATTTCCTGTCACCACTGCACTTTTATCTTTGGTGCACAAAATCAGTTACAATCTCTCCCATAAAAGATACAATACACTGATTTATCCCTAATTAAGGATGAAGTACAGAAACAACACTTGATTGTTGTTTACCTTTCGACATCTGTCGGCCTCTTTCAAACACAGTGATTTGAAAAAAGGGAAGAAACCTCACTAATTGCTCTTAAAGCTGTATGAAGAGTTCAGGCTTTCTGTTTCTAGGCTTTTGTAGGGAAGAGCTATGTTTCAGATGTAGCGTGTGTTGCTATGGTAATTATTATTTTACTGAATGATATACATTCAGAACTGATTTCATATTGTCAGACAGCAATTAAACAGATTAGACTGTGTATACTCACAATTCTGAAATAATTCCAATTTGTTTTAAATTTTAGGGCATGTGAAAAGCCCTGGTCTGACAGTCCTCGAAAATGAAATACCAATTGAAAGGGCAGCTCCTGCTGTGCAGGTTTCCTCTTACCTCCTCAGTGGTCTATTCACAGGCCAGCATATCCTAGGAGCAGAGATAACGCAAGACATTTTGGTGCCTGAAGTCAGTCGCTGTCTCTCTGGCTCCTCACAGCTACAGCCATCTCCTGCTCATTCTTCTGCTGCAGATTTGAAATCTCTCTTTCCAGATGACTGTAGCAGCAGCTAGAGTAACTATCAGAAATCGAACATGTTGGCCTCTATCTTCCATTATTACAGTACCCATCAGGAGGAAGTTTTCAATTGCTAACCACTGAGAAAACCTGCTAAGTGAAGATAAATCACTTTCCTCATCCTGCAGTCCCTTCTGCCACCATGCAACCTCTGAGGACAGAACACCGCACTGAAAGCAGGTAGGCATCCGTATGGCACCAGCTGCAACCCCGCGTCCTAGTTTTGTTACCAGGACACCTGTATGGTAGAACCAAAGCATAAAGTACCAACTCTTATTCACAAACCTATCATCCATCACTTTTATTCCAGATCCAACAGGTACTTTACCCTGACAAAAACAGTTTCCAGATTTATCTAGCTGTCTCAAGTATCTAACTGAAGTTAGAGAAATACAAAAGCTGTTGAGGAAGAAAAACAGGAAGTAATATGATTTAATTTTCCTGAGAGATTCTAAGTATCTCAGAGTAACTAGAGAGACAATATTCCTACAATACAAAAATTATGCTAAAATTTGAGTAACCAAAACCATTAAACCCTTCAGAATTTTATTTGCTATGCCTTAGCTTGGTAAAGGAAGAAATGATAGCAGCAAGAACAGCAAATCAAGAGAGCCCAGGCTTGTGCCTAGCTTTATTACGGGCTTTCTTTGGTAAATCAATCAATTGCAGAATCCCATTTTTCCCCATGATAAGAAATAACTCAAGAAAAAAGTTAATATACATGAGTAGGGATAGTCAGGGAGATAAATGGTGAGTTTGAAAACTCATGGGTGAAAAACACTAGAAAAATGCACAGAACTGTCAGGAAGGAAAGTAGCTGTGTAGCTTCTGAACAAAGGACAATCATCTCTAAAAGAAGAGCAAATTCCGTGTCTGCCTGGGTTCCATAGGCCCATGGCTGGACACATGCCATAATACAGACAAAACAGGCTAAATCTTTAAGCTTTATGGGAATGACACCCGACAGACACAGAACAGTAAGGGAAATTATAAGATGTTATTTAATTATCCACATATTTTCTTGGCCATTCTCTCTATCAAATAAATTATTTTCACAGGTTGACATCTTACAGTTTGTGAGAGCAAGTCAGTTAAGGGATCAGGAATGAGTCAGCAGTAGAAGGCTGATGGAAACATTAATCTTGAAGAAAGAGCTAAAGGATGAGAGGAAAACAGAATATCATTCAAGATGAGAGAAAATATAATGGGTACAGAGGGTCTGAAAGGTGAATAGACTGACTGCTGCACAAGGGAACATCAGACTGCAAGAAGCTGGCAGAGCACAGGCCATAAACAAAGAGGAAACAAAACGACTAAAATAAGGTGGAGCCTTGAAAACTAAGATAAATATAACTGATTCCAAAAGCAGCTCATAATTTACCCAAAGGAGGTCATGTCATGGCAACATGACTGGAGCAATTGTGTAGCATTTGATGTTTCTCTTGGTGATAAGGAATCAACATAATCTAGTCATTTCACTAGCGGCATTTCAGACAGTTCACAAAGGATTTGGCATTCATTCAGGAAAGTCTTGACTTATCTTTTTGTCCCAGTTCCCAACCCTGTGAATAGTGGGGGGTTTCTATGTCATCAGTGTATCAGTAAAATATCTAATTTGTTCACAATAGTACACACTACCTAAAATCACTAAAGCAGGAAAGACTTTTTTACGTCTTTTGGATTAAGCTGTCATGTTTGCAAAATATACTTTGCTGGGTATCCCTGACATATGGTCAGAATAATTTGGGCTGTTTTCTTATATACAATCTTCTTTCAAGGAAAATTTACTATGAGAGCACTATGGAAGAAAAAAGGGTGCAAAATTAACTGGTATTCAGTTCCAAGTGAATTTATAATACAAATTTAATTTTAATAGATATTGAAAGTCTCTGCTGGGCTTAATATTCAGGATAATTATGACTAAACTGAACTGGTGATTCTTTCCCTTTCCTACGTGCTTTAGAAAAATTGGATTTGTCTGGAGAGAACAGTGGAATATAAACAAGGGTGTTCACATCCAGACCAGCAGCTGCCAAAAGAGCTTGAAAAGGGAACCTTAACTGTAATTTCTACACCAGAAAAAAAATGTAAACAGTTAACTAATGGCAGGATTCCATAATATGAGTTTAGTAAAGCTCATAATCCTCAGCTTTCCAAGAGCCACAACATTAAAATTCAGTGGTGAAGGAACAGATCATTCTTTAAGACAACACTAGCAGCTGAAGTATAAGTGAAATAAGTAGTCATAACAATGTCCCTAACTTCCTCCTTAAAATGATTCCAACAATACCCTTCAGCCTTTGCCTAGTTAACTTGCAATTAGCACCTGTGAGGCTGAACTAAAAGTTATTTTAGGAGCGAACTAGAAAGGAGATTCAGCCTTTTTAAAATTGAATTGTTGTCTATGGTTTAAGACTGTTTCCATGGAGAGACCACAGCATATGAACATCTTTAGGCCAAATGCTTTGCTGCAGGATTATCTGAATGAAAGCACCACAGCAGGAAGGATAATTGAGGCCAGTTGTTTAAAATTCATGGGCATTCTCCTATACTTAATACAGGAGCAATTTATTTTCATTATTTTGATCTGTTAAGCATTTAAAAGTTAAACAGTGCTATATACACCTTCTCTTAAATGACGTATCTTAATATAATATGTACTCAGGATAGAATATTGTTAATTGCAACAATGCCATGCTATTGGGTGACGATGGCAAAGCGGCAGGTAAAATTATACTCTAGATGAACATGAAGGGATGCATATGGAGAAAAAAATGTCCATCCTAAATTCACATACAAAACAGTGGGCTCTGAACTGACTGTTACCACTTGGGAGAAACATCTTGTAAGTTATAATAAATAGGTCTATTAAAAAGCCAGCTTACTCTTCACTAAAGGAAAATAAAGCAAATAGAATGGTAGTAATTATTAGAAACAAGAATGCGGTTATACTACTTTATAAGCCCTGAGTGTGCACGCAACTTGAATACTATCTCTGATTTAGATCTCGGTCCATGTTTCTCTCCTTACACCTTCCCCCTCCCAACGCACGCACACACAGACAAACAAGAAAAAGTATAGAAAAGGACAACAAAAATGATCAAAGGAATAGAACAGCTGTTCTTTGAGAAAGAATGAAGAGTTCACTTTTTTGAAAAATTCGCTTGAACGCATTGTGAAAGAACAGCAATCTAGTGGATATGCTGCATGCTCTGGCACACCTCCACAAGGCAAGTCCAAAATCCAACCTTTCCCCAAAACATTTTACTAGGCAGCATCCTTCTCCCTACGTATTTTTAAGATGATAATGAACTGGACTACATATGTGTAGGTATTTTGAATTATTTCTAAATTAGCTTGCAGCTCTCCCAACAGCTAGTGTTATGTTTTTAAGTTCACATTCTGAAGACTCCACAACACGCAACACTTGGTGTATATTAAATAAGGCCTATATCATCTCTGAGGCTGGCAAAATTATGTCTATTTTGTACTTCGGAAAATAAACAAACAAATATGAAGTGACTCAAAAAATGCTAATGGGAATTTTGCAGAAACAAGGTTTAAGGTTCAGGAGCTAATGTTTAAATTTGAACTACTGATAGACATTTATACATGTCTTGAGAACATTTTCAGAGCTTAATAGATCATAAAAATACCATTAACACTCCTTGTTTAGTGTTTTCAAAACAAGCACAAAAAGAAGCCTCTGGTAATTTACATGTACTCCTTTGCACTTTCACTTAAACTCCTTCCAAGTGACAAAAAAAAACCCAAACCCGAAACTATGTTTTATCTACTTAACGCCTTTGGAAGCAAGTAAGCAAGCAAAAGGGAAACACAGACTTTGCAAAAGATTTTCTTAACCATACTCCTGCACTCTTAAAACACAAGCCTTGAGATGCAGTTTCCCTCCTCTCTGCTGATCCCTTCATGTGAATTGCTGGATTAATCTGCATTTCGTCTAACGTAATCATTCATATCGTGAGGGCTGTGGCTGGACTCAACGCAGAGCAGAGCTGCACTGAAGCAGGGCCTCCCTCCGTTCCTGTGCTGTCAACTCAAACTCCAAAGTGTTCAGACCACAACTCTCACAAACCTGGGTCACAACACCTGTGCGAGATGCTGTAGGCCTTTTCCAGTCAGGGCAATGCTATGGAGTGAAGCCCATCTATGGTGGCAAGGCCCAACTAGTCCGGTCATCCTGCCAACAACTTAGCACAGTTACAGAGTAAATGTCACAGTTTCATAGTCGTGGTGCATCCCATCCCAGGAAAATTAGCCTCAAAACACTTACCTATACTTCAAGTTTTTGCTAATGAAAGATGACCAACTGAACTAGTTGACAGTCCAGTTTAAGATCCTTCACCTTCTGTTTTAATTTATTGTACCGAACCATTCATACTATGCCTGAGTTAGAAGGACATTTGCACACTTCTCCCAAGACAAAATGGTAATTTAAAACCTGAGTGGAGGAAGAAGGACAGCAAGAAAATTTTCTCTGGCAAGTCAGGACATTGCCACTTGCGCTGATTTTGCTCCTGGCTTTCCTGCTCATGATAAATGCTAGTGTCAGGTTCTCGTAACCGAGTACCAAATCAGACAAGCTGATACTTGGAATACAATAGCTGAGTCTGAGAACATTTACTATAGCTAAAGAAATTCCAAGGTATTTAATATCCGAACATTTACCTTTGACATCAGAACCTCTGTATACACGAGAGGAACAATTTATGCTGACATTTTCCATAGCAATGCTCTTTTCCATTACAAATGCATCATGTTCTTTCCATTCTTATGCATAAAGAACAATGACCTTAAAAGTAACATTTCAATTTACAGGAAATTTTAACTAGTATGATCATCATACCCAAAGGAATACGATGTTAAAATATTACTCTCTTGAACTTTGCAAAACACAGTAAGATATCAACATGAGTAACAAACCTTTCACTGATATAATACATATGCACTGTAGTGAGGTATTTTTGCAAGTGAAGGTTAATTTGCTTCTCCCTGCACAGATAATATTGATAAATAATAGAGAGTCCGTATTCACTCATTCCACCCAAATTTCCTGGTGATGAACAGCAATACACAGAAGCAAAATGACCAGATTTTGACCGGGTCCTTTGATCTGCATTTCTCAGACTAATGAGGAAGTATCTAGTTAAGATGCAAACGAGCAGCCCCTGTGAAAGGAATTCCAGCCTACCAATTGTCTTTATAATTCCCTGTATTACAACAAACATTTCAAAATGCTGGCAGACATTTTCTAACCACTAACAGCAGACTTGCACATTATGTATAGATCAAGATCACTGTTTTATTACCAATATACAGTATAATATATACAGGTAACCCTTTACTTTTTCTTTAGAACAGAAACCAGTTCTGTGGCAAACACGGCTAAATGAAGCAAGGACACCGATGAGCCACAAAAGTACTCTCAGCCAAGATCCTGTAAACAAAGCATGTCAGCAGAAGAGAAGTGGGAACATTAATTTATTGTACTTCTTGAAATTCTGGATCCAATTCCACCATTTTATTGCATCTCTGGGGATAAGCTCGAAAAACCAGACAGGCTTGCTTTGTCACGTTTCCTCTCTGGAGAATTTGCAGGTTGAAAAAAAATCTGAATCAACAGTGACTTGCTCAGCTAGTTCCTGACTCCAAGACAAGTGAATCAAGACAACACTGTATCTTTTATCCAACTGTAGCAATTACCCCCAATGGATTTTACACATTCAAAAATATACTTATGATGCCTCATTAGCTCAGCATGATGAATAAACTCCACTAATCAACATTTATTTTACTAGATTTAACTATTACCCTTGAGTTGAAAAGGAAATTAAGAAAAACATAAGCTTGTAGGAGCTGTTTGCCCATGGGCTTTGTTTGGGTGAACAAAAAAACTTCAAGAAGGCTTTTTTGGTTTTGAATGGGGGACAAGAATTATTCATTTGCTTTAACTGTTCTTGCTAACAGATGTATCTTACAGATAGGTAAGGATATAAGGTGCTACAGTCTTCACAGTAAGAATGTGAAAAGTTAATGGCAGCTGTAGGAAGAAGAGACAAAAGCGATGACCACCTATTCATCTGGCAAGGAACTGAGATGACATGAATTGGTGGCATTGGTCTGGTTCTTCATATGGGACTGTCACCAGAACATAAATCATTGGTAGAATTGACAGCCGTATGCAATTTTAGATGAGCGCTGTTTGGGGAAGGGGGCATGGGAACAACCAGAAACTGAAAGAACCCACAAGCTAACCCCTTTCTCCACTAGAACTACTTGCACTGGGAAGATGCCATGAGGAAAACTTGTACTGCAGTTGCCAGAAATTGTTCCGAGAATTAACACAAGGACTTCAGTTTAAAGAGAGAAACAACAGTCTCTGTCAGCCCTAAATTAAAATATATTTATTTACAGAGCCTGTGTATGAACGTGTCTCTGTGAGTATGCTTTTAAAGATAAAACAGTAAGTAGACAGATGTTGACTTATGGAGAGCTAGAATTAAAATGGCCTACTTGCTGATTATACCATTCAGCAGTAGGCTGTTTTGTCCTATTTGACGTTATTTTTTCACTGCTGAATGCTATAACATTGTCTCATCTCCAGTGTATTTTAATACCACATTCATCATGCCACAAAGGTACTAACTGACCAGAACGTTTCAACAGTGTATATATCAAGACTTCCATCACGCAAAAAATAAAAAAAAAAAAAGCTAGTTTTGTCTGTGCTATCTATCTGTAATCCCAAAAGCCATCATCTCTCTATCTTAACTCTCATGGAATACTGAAATGGCTCATGCTACCAAATGAGGGAAAAAAAAAAGAGCTTATGTTATGCCATATTAAAAGCTCAGCATTATTTCATTAAATAGCTACATTTGCTTTGTTTGATATTACAATCACAGATATTACTCTTTCTGACAATACATAATCCAAGATATTTGGCACTCTATCAACAATTCCAGATCTGGAAAGATTATAGATGCGCTGACAGTTAACCGGAGTTAGAGTTCTCTGCCAAAGATAGATAAGTAGCATGTACTCTTTGATAAGTCCTATCAGAGCCACACTCTGACAAGAATTCCTTTACAATGCTACTAAATCTTATGCTATGAACCTCATTATGCACACTGCCATTTGCCCCACTGGAGGCTGAACTCCCTTGCCACCAATAAATATATTCCATTTCTTTCCCCAATTACATACATACTGCTTTATATTCCTGATTCAAAATAACTGATCAGGCGTGATGGGGCTGGGAGGGGGAGAAAATGGAATGCCTTTGTAATAGCATACAGAGATCTAGCCAGAATGCTTAATCTGGTTATCTGTAAGACGAAAATCTGCCTGATGGCTTCCTGACAAAGGAATGAGGCTATGTAATACAATGCAAACCCCTTGTTTTAAATGTTTACCAACAGTAACTTCCATCATTTGCATGGAGTTACTCCATTGAAAGAAGTTTCTGTAGCAACATTACAGTTGGGGGGCAATTAAATCTTAGATCTTTAGTCGCGATGATTCTTCCGCGTGCCAGATTCTTACAATATAATTACCCACATCGGCACACACATGCAGAGCACGAAAATACATGCCAGTACCATTCAGTAAAAGCAGACCCAAGGTGACTGAACTTTCTTCTCTTATAGGATTAACATGATGCTAGCTTCTGTAGAATTTGGTCATACTTTTACACACTTAACTGGATGCTACAACATTACAAAATCCATTCTGAAGTCTCTTCTCGTCTTCAATATAAGTTGGTAAAATAACAGAGCTCTAGCAGCAAAAGCATTGCTGTATGTGTAATGAAGATCTCAGATCAAACATCTCAACAGATTCATTTAAAATAAGTGTATTATAATTTCCTAGATTATTACCTGCCAAAGCACAGTGGGTGGTCTCTGAAGGCCTACGCTGTCAGGAATCCCAGGTTCTTAGAATCCTGTCATATCTGTCTGCATCCACCCCCTCAATGTTTCCCATTTCCCTTCTTCTGCTTCAGAAAGTAATTCCCTTGGTAGCTGTCACATTAAGATATTGGGATACAGTCCTCCTGCTGCACTTTTGGATTCTAACTGAACCCAAGTGTCAAGTTCACACACAGCAAGTGAGTACAACCCACTGTAGTGCCTTGAGATTAATTTGCCTGGAGCTGATGATAGTCAATTTCTGATTTCAACCCTTAATTGTGATCAATAGGGCTTGAATGAAACTTATTCATACAAATTGCGAGATAACTGATAGGCAGAATGCATATTCAATGTGGCTATTTAGGATTATATACCATCCAGATTGGTTTCTAGCTTTTTTTCAGAAAGAGGAAGATGACAGCTCAGTGTTCTCACAGGAGTAAATCTGGCAAAGTTTAAGAGCACACTTAAAACTGGAAATGGGTTGACAGTCATATGTAGTCAAACGAGCTTTTAACTACATATTATCACTATATAGCTATTTTTACATTAAGAGGCATTCAATAAGGTGCCTCATATACTTTATTGAGAGACGTCTATTCCCTGTAAGTGTTAAGGCCTAACTCCTGAGACATCACCTCTGACTCTTCACTCCCTCTTGTATACTCCAGTGATATAAATCAGCTTAGAGCATGTAAAGCTTGTTTACTTTCTTACGGCATTCTCTCAAATATGATCTAGAGAAAAATTTTATCCTTTGTCAGATTTTTCCTGCATGCTTAATTCAGAACAAAACAAATCAGCACAAGAACTTACATATATATGCTAACATATCAAATAACTGATTTTATATTTTTTAGTATGCTTACAATCATATTATTAACCAAGGAAATTTATTTGATCTTACTTGGTGAGCGTGGGGAAGCTTGTTCACTTTTTTGGGTATAGGTAAAAGCTGCCATAGACAGGATCTGGGCTGTGTCGTTGTGTGCTTTATTTTTTTATTGAACAGCATGGCTTGGCCAATAGTTTGCAGAGATAAAAATAATCTGAAAAATATTTTCAAGCATTATATCAAGGGTAACACTTCCTAAAGTGCTTTGGCTGTGTTGCCATTTTTTGGAACTTTCCTGTTTTGTTGTTGCTACCAGTGTTACGATAAGGGTAGCAATTTTAGATGCCCTAGTGTAAAACTTCATCATCATGTCACTTACCCTTGCACTAAGTGAGACTAGCAGCTTGTATTTTCTGCTCATACTAACACTAGTAGTGTCTGCTGTTTTCATGGATAGTACTGTAGTGGTTGTATAACTACTCACAGAAAGCAACAGTAAAAGTTACAGTAAAATAGATCAGCCATGTATCCAGCTACCAGTGCTGTTTTAAAAATATATTGTCTTATCATGCATATATTTTTGTTTTTCTGAGATTACGATTACAACAAATAATTAACCTTTGCAAGCAAATACAGAGAGTAGCATCATCCTCATACGATTAACTGCATTCACACAACAGACGTGTAAACTGTATTTGGATCCTGGAGGTGGAAAAAAACAGATTAATTTGTGGAGGAAAAGAATACTTGTGAAATGCTTTCTTTTACAGGATATCCAAGCATGTAGGCTGGAACATGGAATCTGGGGAGTTACAAATATAGTTAATACAGCTGCAAGCTCCTTATTTTGATATTAAGTCAACATACCCCTCCACACTTAAATTCTGCTGGCAGCAAGCGGAGTACCAGATCTCTTAAAAGAAACAACAAATCTGATCATTACCAATTCCTCTTACATGTCAGAAAGAACAAATCTACTAATTACCAATTCCATCCAAACTGATGTATTTTGAGGGCTGGAATTAGTAGATTAGTTGCAGTCTTTGACCTTTGAAACGAAGTACATTGTCCTCCTTGCTATCTGTAACAAGTAGCAACCAAAGTTCATTAACACCAGTTTCTTGGGTAGCTTCCTACGTCAATGTACTTCTGGTTTTTATGAGACTTCTACACTGTGATTAATTCTTATTTCCCATTTACAAAACAGCAAAATAACAGGAGGAGGAACTAACAGAAAATGATAGATTTATCTTTTCAAACTGCTCCTGGAAGTATAAAAGCATCTACAGCTGGTTTGAACACAGAAACATCAGTTGAACAAAACAGTTTGGACCATTTAGATACCTTGCCAAACTTTGTCATGTCATCAACAGTGATAAATGAGGACAGCGAAATGTAAGAAAGATTACAATTCTGTAAATCCATAGTGATAACATTAAAGCTGTTGCACTATAGCTACTTTTGACAGTTAGATTATTGAATAAATAAGTAAATATGGTATAGAAAAAATGTGCAGTTTTCACCAAGAAATCAAACAGAATATAAAGTTTTTCAGCTTGGAGGGGGAGAAGGGGCATCAGTCCTTTAGTTTTCATTGATTTTGTCTGTCCAGTCTTTAAATGAAACCGATTAGGTTATCAGGTTCAATCAACATTTTACTCGAATGTTTAAACACAGCCCATTAGGTAGGAAGTTAGCAGGTAACTGACTAAAGAAGTGAGAATGGAGCAATTCCTTTTCATAGTGTTTTAGCTGATCTGGTGTTTCAGATGGTCTAATCATTCTCACTTTTTTTTTTTCAAATTATTTTCATTTGACACTGTGTCTATTACATTATCTCATTCTGTCCCATTATACTTAAAGTGTTAAACGGTGACATCTGCATATGTTTGGAGAACAACCCCACTCAGATTTCCTCTGTCATAGATTCTATCCCCTATCTCCTCGATGAACTGTTTTTCAGGGTTTGAGTGATGAGAAGTACTTTACTTAGACTTGGAGGAATTCTTGAAGCTTCAAAGCACCCATCAATTTCAATGTAAATGTTTAAAGAAAAGAATTTGGATATCACAGATGAAAAACAATAACCAAAACTGTCTCAAAAGCAGTCTAGAAGATCCCATATGTTTACTCACAAAAAAAATTGTGAAAGGCAAATGATTAAGTATTTATAGTGTAACTACCAGTGGTGAAATTTCAACAGTCTATTTTAGAGCTAGACACTTAATCTTTTGAAAGACATCACAAGTTTTCATTACAGTCTATTTATGCGAAAAAGGCCCAGGTTTCATTGAACAGGCTAACAGTCCAGAAACATCCCAGAAGGTAAAACACCACCAGCTCAATTGCTGACCACAGCATATCTCACCTAACCTTCTCTTATGGGGAAAAGTAAAATAAAAACAAATCTTCACAATGGATGAAACTGTGGCCCAAAGGAAGCACTGGAGAATTTTGAAGGGCACAGTTTCATCCCTTGATGCAAACCTGTTAAATTTATTGGCACGTTTCATAGTATTTTGGGTTTTACTTCAAGCTCCAACTGTTTGAAACAAGCAAATATTTTCAAATTTCAGCTTACAAAGTAAAAGTTAAAAATGTTTCTAAATGTTTCAGAAGCAAAACCAATACCATGTGTTTTTCTCAATTATTTTAAATCTAGGTCACTTGTATTGTTCTGAGCTCAGTTGTGATTCAATGATTACTTGGTCTGGCTTTATCTTTTCTTTTTGCACATTCTTCCCTCCTCATTATTATAGTGGCATGAGCAAAGCACATGTCAGACAAGACTACCAGCTCTGGATTTTCATCTGCAGCAGCAGCACAATGTAATTGTCTTTTATTTTATAACTAGAGAAAGACATTAAAACTTTTTGATGGGGGAGGCAAAGATTCAGAAGGAAAAGGATTTTCGTAAGTGGAGAGGAATTTTTTTGATGTTTACTTTTAAATCAAGACTGACTTGCCTGTTTTTTTAAAACTATAAATTTCTTCCAACCTCCTGCTCTGTTTTATGTATTTATCCTTCCTTGTTTCACTTTTCTGTTCTACGAATAAATCATCTTCCTCAAAAAGAAGGATAAAAATACAATAAACTAATTAACGCGCTGCTGACACAAAAGGCTTTACGAAACTACAGGATATGTTAGTTTATTCTTGGACTTAATAGTAGCAATTTTTTGAGGGTCATATCCTGTGCCTTTTTATTCAGCCCAAACTTCCTTTGACATAACTTGGAAGCTCTTGACATGCAGAAAATGAAAATTAACCTGCACACGCATTGTCTAGCTTGGCATTTTCCTGAAACTTTCCATGTTTATTGTTGCCACCAGTATTACTACAAGGGTAGCTATTTCAGACTTCTCACTGTAATCATTTTTATCACATCACTTAACCTTGCTCTAAGTGAGACTAGCAACTCGTATTTCCTACCGCTCCAGTGGATAACATCGTTTTGTAAACAAAAATGAACAACTAAGAAAAGTAAATACAAGTTCCTGTGGAATGCATTTCAAGGGTCTAGACAGGCTCTTTACCTAGACACAACTCTACGGTGCTGCATCTAGTAAAATATCTTACTGATTGTTCAGTTTTCTTCACTATCTTCACAACATCGATTTTGCAGCAATCTTTTTTTTCTAGCAAACTCTCGGAATCTTTATTCTGCTATAAGTACTAACACAACACTCAGATGCCTATCAACGCAAAACCCCACAAGATCCCATTATAGAACATACCACAAGGCTACCAGAATAATGTGAAGACACGGTATTTTAAAATTTTTGAGTAGTAAACATATTGGAAAATGAGGAAAACATTCTGCTGGCACACAGTATTTAAAATGCTATATGATCTTATGCTATTATTTGCTTGTTAAATTTAACAAACCTAATTTCTTTTTATTCCCAGCCTATAGAAATTTGGGGGTTTACTCCCACACAGAAGCAGCCCTTTAAGAAAAGGTTTTTTTCTGATTTAACACCTCTGGAGGTTTTCTTTTCTGTGTGCTAGATAGCCACAGGCAGAATAGAAAGATATCATCCTTTTTTTGCCAGTAAAAACAGACAGCTGAATTATTTTATCAGTCTCTCAAAAAAAAAAACAAAAAACAAAAAACCCACAAACAAAAAATCCCATAACTTTCACTGAAGCCTAAAACAGCTCCCTGAAAAGCATCTATAACTGGTAACAAGATATTAATAGCAAACCCACATGAAAGCGAGAGCATAAGAAAGTACCAGAACTTTCTCTAACACAACAGTTAAAGTAACAGCATAGCCCCTAATATCTTGCAATGAAGTCAAAGCAAGTATAAACACAGTAGTGCATAACTGACTTTCTGAGATTAATAAGTCTGCGACAACAGAACAGGGTGTTATAAAAAACTCTGATGAGCTTCTCTGTTTTGCAGACTCGTTTCACAGACTGACAATTATTCTCTAAGAAGTGAATGGAAGGAACATGGGTGGGTCGCTCAGGTTGTGATATTATTTAATTCTTTCTTCCTCTTTCTGTTTTATTATTTCATGCTACCTGGTTAGCTGTTTTTCATATCTTTACAAATATAAAGCAGGCTTCCTCAAAGTGCTTTCCTTTTTCTTTCTGTACTTCCTCAACAGATGTTTTTTGTTATCTCTACTTCAGATGGCAATTTTCTCAGAATTAAAAACAAAAAATAACCCTCCACACAAGGTGTTACTTCCAGATTTAATATTTTGCTCTGCTCCATAATAAAGAGGATGAGACTGCAAGCCAGTTTGTAACTCCCTTCTTTGTCTGAATTTTTGCCTGGCTAGATAATTTTCATAAAGGGACTAATTAAAATTTGCTGTTCAAGAGAGCTTAAACAGACAGACAATTACATATATATATATATACACAAACATACATGTCTTACTGTAACATTTCTTTGGCTGTTGCAACCTTTGTCTTTATTCCTGTTAAGATGCATAGACATAGCATGGAAACAGAAATTACATTATTCCATCAGTTTTCAGAGGACAATACATTAAACCAAATAGCTTTCAATATGTTAATGCAAAACTAGCTTTTCATTAAGTAAATTATATGTTTTTGTAATATATAAATTGTGTATTTTGTTATTGTTTTTTAAAGTCTATTTAATATAGAATTACATTAATAGAAACAGAAGAACACCTTTTAAAAACAAATTTAATCAAAATTTTTAGAGTTCATTGCTTTCTGCATTAAATTTTCTACTAGTTAGGATGAATTTAAGAAGTGTTTTTCAGATTCATAGTGTTCTACTATATACACTGATTCCAGATAATTAAAAATGCCTGTTCTTACACCTGGCCGACAAACCTTTCTTTTCACACCTCCCAAGACATAAGGACAGTCTGTAAGAATTTTTTTGGGAAAATATTTTAGGATATTTAGTAATTTCATATGAGAAAATATTTTTCATTTAATCCCCAGAGCTAGATTTTGTAGCTTGTCATATGTTTTTAAAATTGACTGCATTGTATGTCATAAATATCAACACTTATAAAAACAAAGTGAATGTGAATTGCACCAACTCGGTTTTGCAAGGTACCAAACCAAAAGTATCTAACATCCAAAAGTGTTATTCTAAAATTAGTATACAATGTAATTAGCAAGATTTTAAGTATTCTATATGATCATTTGGGTCATTCATAATCAGTCAAACTGAAAAAGGTTAACACCAATGAGGAAGGTGTAAACCACTTAAAATTCATTCTCCAATGAACAATGCACTGGGGAAGAGGATCACATTACTTAATATCGGCTCAGTTCTCCTCTTCAACCAAGTAGCCTGGGCATACATCCCCAGTCAGACTCTCCTGGAAACTGTGTCTTCTTCTCTCCACTTATTTCAGAGGGAATTGCACAAATTTTACACAGCGATAACTCTAACCCTCTGTTCATACAGAAGACAATTCTTTTCATGGATTTTACACAGTTCCTACCCTTGAGGTAAAAGGTTAAAGGCCAGAGAAAAGAGCTCACTCCTTCTTTTTTTATTTTTAAAGAATGTGCAGTATTTGGTTAAGGGGGAGTTCCTTCTCTCTTCTGATCTATCAGATATCATAAATGGATAATATATCTCACTTTCTCTTTAGTTTTCTAAGGCTTAAATATACCTCAAATTTCATCCTTTTTAGGCACATGAAAACTACTATTAGTTAACCACTATTTGCCATCACAGAGGAATCACGTGTACAAGCACCACTGTGTAATCACTTCCACATGTCAAAAGTTTAAAATATTCAGTAAAAATCCAGGATCTCTGTTAACTATTATAACAGATGTTTATTTGAAGTTAACATAGACTAACCTTAGTAGTTCAGCACAGTATTTATATCATTGCTCATTTCAGTTGGGGACACTTTCACCAACAATTCACGTGTTAATGTTAAGGTTAGGACCAATTCATCTTCTTGTAAAATCGGACAACATTTTTGGAGTGCCAAGAAGAGGAGAGATTAAATTAATCTGATAACAGATACATCCCTTATTCACTGTGGAGTACACTCCAACGAGCAAGCAGAACTACAAACAACCCAATGCAGCCGTGTTCTGCAAGCAGAAGGCATATCTGTTCCCCAAACAATCATGTTCCTCCTGATCTTTAGAAATATTGAGCTTCTGACTTCTGATTGCCTAACACACAGGGTTTTACACAGCTTTTCAGAAGAAAGTGGTAATAAGATAGCTGAGAACATAAACTCTTTTAAGATAGGGACCTTTATATATAAATACACGCACTCAGTCATATTTGCCTCAAACACAATGATTAGATGACTTACACAGAATGATACTGCTTATAAGAAAAGCTGGTAGAAGCTTTAGTTTAAAATATATATCATGCTGTATATGTAAGTGTGTACGATTAGTTTATATTACTTATTAGTTTAAATTCGTGCTTTTTATGCAGGTTTCCCTTTTTACCAGTGTCCTCAGCTGAGCCCATAGGTTCCAAGAGGAACTGAATGTTGCCACTGATTTTCAGGTGATCTATTATAAACTAATAAACAAAATACTTTATTAAAAATTTGTATTATGAGCTTTATCAACACTATCACATAATTTAAAAAAATAATCAAGCAATGTGTAATTGAGCAAAAGCTCATTGCATGTAAGGCTAATATGCACGCAAAATCAAATTTTAGCTACCCAACATTTTCTCTGTTGATAAAAAGAAAAAGAAAACACATTGCTATTTGTTGTGTGGGGGTTTTACCCTTCCATAACTTCAAGTCAGGAATGAAAGTAAAAGAATCATTCTAGAAGTTAATTTATATAACGAGTACAGTGTTCGTAACACTAATGAGGAATAACTTACTACATTTATTTCAGATTTTTGATCCTCAATAAGAAGGTCATAACCTCAGGTGAAAGGAACAGCCCTAGAGACAGTGCCAAGAAGTTAAAATGCCAAGCTCTATTTTTATACGCTGCTTCTATTTTTAGTTACATCATGATAGAAGTACAGAGCTTATGAAAAAATCATAATCTCAAATGAGAGAAAGTACTCAAATCCTTTATTGTAAGTGAAGAGAAAAAGAAACTAAACTTGAAAAAACGTTAGGTAAAATTTAACAGACTTTACTGGATCATAAAAGGCCAGCAAAAATAGCTTCAAAATCATATCCTCAGAGAAAATGAACTGTAAGGAGCTACCCAGAATTTTACCCAATTAATCAAATATTCCTTTTGTTGTAATTACAGCTACAAGAAAGTGCAAATGTTTCCCAATTCAGACTTGTCTGCATCCAAGCACATTTTCCCACGATCAAACTGTAACAGTCAACTTTTTAATCCTGCTCTATGAACAAAAAATATCAAACTTTTCAACTGATTCCATGCAGAGTTCAGAACTGGTGAGCAGTACTATAGCTTAAAATGTTGGTTCAGTTACTCAATCATTAGTTGCCTTTAGCTGTTTTCCATCCAATACAAACATAAACTGAGGTAATCTTGCAATCTAGTTAACTTGTTTAACTTCTGTATTAATTACTGAAGTACCCAAGGGCAGCTATTTCCCTTGCAGTTCTAATTTAGAACTCTGATGATTACTTCTTTATAAAATGTCTTATTAAATGTGGGTAATGTTGTTTCTTCCTAATGAAGTACAAAGGCACAGCAGAAATGTTTCTGTAAAACAAGCCCACAATCTGCATTCATTTTATCTAATCACTAATATGTTATAACAACAAAAATCTAGACTATCTGTTTAGCGGTTGATTTCAGCTACACCAAAGATAAGAACCTACATTATAATATGTGGCAATGACCACTCACAGTTCAGTAGCATGTCATAGGTTACTAACATGTAATGGACATGCACTGTCCAGGACACATTTATTTTTATAACCATTTGCATTACGTAATCACGATTGCATTGCATAAGACAGTCTTGCAGCATGGTTCAAAGAACATCTAATGTCTTAAAGCACTAACTCCATTTCATTTCATTTCTCACATATCTTTCCCAGTCAGTGAGAATACCTCCTAGAAGAAAACAAACCAGTACGCACAAAACAACACAAAGAAAGAAAATGGTGCAGAACAGCCAGAGATTATTTCAGAGTGACATCAAATATAGGAATAAGTAGTACTCTCATTATCTGTGTACTACATGCCCTGTTGCTTTTGCTTTTAATGTGATCATGTAAGCAATTTAGCAAGACAACAAAAAATCAATGAGAGCATACACCAGTGACAGAACAGTCAAGGCATCAAAACTTCTACTAACATGCTGTAAAGCAAACTAAAAGTTTGACCTTAACATCAAGAAAAATATTTTTTTTAAATCTTACTGTGAAAAGAACCACAACTACGTAGACTATAACTTCTTCAGAATACTGGTGGAGAAATGCTCTGCCATTGTTGAAGGTAATTACAATGATGAATTTTAAGGATAAATATATTCTATGCAGAGAGTTTTGTGCAAAAAAGTAGAATTACTGAACAAACTCTGTAAAGGAATGAAGCCTAACATGCTCACCACATCCAAAAGATAGAATTGAAAGTAGTTTCACAAGATGGCCAATAAGATTGTAGTTAGTCAAAGGTTTTTGAGTATCTTAGGAATGAAAAGTAACATATTACAAATAAAATTTACTATACAGATTCATACGTACATTCTTTCCTGATAACCCAGTCTAGTTTCAACAGTGGTTATCTACAGTCTAAAAAAAGAGAATGCATTAGCATAGGTCTAATTCTTCAATCAGTTCACATGCAAAAGCAAACATCTTCACTAGGAGTAGCACAATCTATGCAAATTGCTCTTGGGTCAAAAAAGATCTTGGTGTGAAAAGCTCCTAAGAAAATTAATTCCCTTTAATTTGTTGTACTACTAGCAACATTCATTGACATAAAAGCAATGGAATTAATATATTCCCATAATCTGTTCACTAAGAATAATTTTTTTCTTAATGCTATATAAAGCAAATTCCAAGCATAGTCACCATTGCACTTGAAAAACTCAGCATCCTTTTAATCACAAATTAGTAAGTTTTGAAATGTCACCATATATGTTAACCATTACAAAATGTAAATCTGCAATTTAAATAGCTCTTTTTAGATTATACTCTTTTTTTAAAAGGAGTATCAGAATATCTGATTTGATTCAGTATTTTCAAAAGCGTGGGAGCATGAACTGAAGATGGTTTAAAAGCAACATAAAGAATCTCTCACTGTGTAGATCATCAGTTCTGTTTTGAAAGCAATTATCACTAAATACCACCTATTTGTAGATTATAATGATTTCCAGTCTAAAGTGTATGAAACATGCCCACCTCTGTCTGCTCCATCACCATCATCCTATATATGGGTTGAACTTCATAGTAGGTTCTTTTACAGATAATCAGGTATTAATAACAATACGGAAGTTCTCTCAACTTTCTGCACACACTTCTATCAGATGATTTAGAATTTCTTACAGAGAAGCACCAGTCTAGGACCGAAACCCCTTGGGTCTGAGGATGTTGGCACCAGTAGCTGTAGCCACACAGCTCTGCACCTTGGTGGCTGAGCTCGGTGCTCACTGCTGAGTCTCTGGGACTCCAGGCCACCGGCGCTTGCTGTGTAGCACATGGCTGGCAGCAGCCAGCTCAGCAGCCACTCTCAGGGAGAGATTCCGAATCTTGGAGGGTACTCCACCAAGATATTAACACACCTACAACCTGCCTCACCTTCCTTCCTCTCCCTCCACCGTAACACTGTCATGCTGTTACCCAGGAACAAGCTAAGGTGTGGAACTAAGTCATCAACAGAGCTGGGGGTGGAAAATTTAATAGTCTCTGTTAAACATCCTCATTAACCATTAGAAAATTCCCCAAACAGGTGCAACCAATATCTACTCCCATGATTTATTGGGAACACGGGCCAACATGATCATCCTTTCCATTATAAAACCTCACAAAAGAAGATGAAACAAGTGCCATCTTAAAAAGGATGGTATTTCTTTTTCATTGGTCTTTGTGATGAACATTCGAGATGGCAAGTAGTTAATTATATTTCCTAAAAGGTCTTTGAGATTGCAGTCAATAGAACAGGTGATAAAAGACAAATTGTAAGAGTAAAACATCACAGCCTATTTAGTACGATGTTAAGAAAGCCAGTCTAGCATAATATATGAATTTCAACTTACAGATAGCGACAACAATGCCAGCTTTCATACAACAGGGGTTAAGAAAGCAAGTTAAAAACATGTACATCTGCTGTTTAAAGGGAGAGGATACAGGCTCTTTACTGACAGAGTGAAAAGTGATGGAGACAGCAGACAGAGCATTGTTTTCAAGTTAAGAGCTTACTGTATAAAAAAAGATTTCTGCTCACATAAAATTACCATGAAAAGTTCTTCCTCTTTAGCTTAAAATTGCAAGTTGAGAGGCAAACACTCCACTCTTATTTACTGTCCACATTTTACATAATTCCATTGTTAAAAGGTTGAGTCTACATTGCCTTTCTTGATTTTTCATAGCAAGACTGGGGGGAATACATAAACCTATATAAAAATACTTTCTCTCTTTAAAATAAAGACAGGAATAATTTTTTTTAAATCTCACTTGAAATATTGTAATTTTTAATCGTAAACTTTAGATCTGTGATGTTCTGTGAACGGTGCATAGGATTACGTGAAGAAATCTAAAAGGGTAATGCTTGAAAGTTTTTCTTTTCATGTTCGAAGTCAGAGAAAAATTTTTTTTCAGTCCTCAAAATAACCATTTTGTCATCAGCATCAAGATGACATAACACTAAATTTTATTTTTATTTTACTTTAAGTCTTTTGCAAATCTCAACGCTGGAGAAACAGGCCTACTTTCTAAGCTTGCTAAAGATGTTTCTAAATGAATACTTGAAAGCAAAATATTATAGCACCAAAATCACTGAAAGTAAACCTGAACCTGCAAATAACACCAACTATATCTATTCCCATCAAAGCTTGGGGGTAAAAAAGGGAGAGAAAGAAAAGCAAGAACAATATACAACTCAATTTTTCAAATTATTTCATTTGTACAGGAAAAAAAAAAGTAACAGCAAGATAAAGTTGTTCTTCCTAGCAGCACAACTTCTAAGAGCACACTATTTAACTGAGTCTGGCCCTCTCCTCTCTTAGCAACCACATCTTTGCTGATTAGTTTTTCAGATGTCCTGTCAAGAACCAGCTTTTAAAATACATCAGATTGAATAAAAGTATCAGCAGGAAGAGGAAAAGAACAGAGCATGATCTATAACTTTGTTACACCAAGTTAGTACCTTCTTCCTTTAAAATAAGTCAGAAATGAGGTCTACTCCTGAATCAGTGAGAGGAAGCAATGGGGTCTCATATTTAACAGATATGAGATTAAGTCTTTAGTGTATTTATTTCTACATAGAAACTATTTAAATGATATACCTTTCTCTTGAATAAGATGTTATGGAAGATAACCACAAAATTAACTTTCAAGCTATCAGCCAATGCTCCAATGCAATTCTTAAAATGTTATTATTTCTTGATTATTTTCTTCATTTAACATACCTCCTATTGATCAGTTTCATTCTGTTGAGGATCACCAAAAAAGGACACAGTACACTTTTTGAGGCATTTAGATAGATATAAAGATGACATTAGTCTAATTTTCCAAGCATATGCTGTCTTTAGAAAGAAACCAGGAACTGGATATCTCAAAGGGGACTATGAGTCTTTCAGAAAATAGCAGGAAAATCTCATAAATAGGAACTCTTTGATACTGATGTACACAGTGGCAGAGAAGTATTATATTTTTTCATGATGGGTCGTATGTTCTCATTTCTGAGATGGTCTTGCCCCCCTCAAAAAGAACTAAAGCAGTGTGCTTAAAATAGCTGAAAAACAGCTGTTGGATTTTTCACAGTAATGGGTTTTATCCTCATGCTACAAACAATGCAAACCAGTCATTTGACTAATATATAGTTACAGTTACAGAAAACATGCTTTCACAATATAGTCTTTCTTGCTAATGACATACCAATAAAGTAGTCCCCTTCACGTGAGTTTTCATGGGCTTTTTTTTTAACACTATCATAACCATTTAGCACAAGAGTAGCTTTACTCCTATGCATGAAGTTTCCCATCTCTGGAATCATCTGACCAGTTGAACCCTTAGCTGTAAAGGGGGAAGACATTCTATTTTTGCCTGTTTTATAATCTTGTGACAGTTTAAAGTTTCTCTGGTGACTGGAGAGTGTACTAAAAATAAATACTTTACCTGAAGAATAGTTTTGTATGCTTGCACTTACCTCAGATTCCTCCACCACCACTCAAGAAAAAGCTATTTCAGTTTAGCTCTCCGTATTAAAAGTTATTAGATTTGGCTTATAATATTTTGAAATGTTTTAAAAAATTACATTTTGCAGTTATCTTCGCTAAACAGATACAAATCAATGTCTAACAATCTTCAGTTAAAAGATACTAAATTACTATTTAAAAATGCCTTTTCTATACATTGTAAAAATATTGAAGCCTTTGAAAAACAATTTTCTTATAACACCACCCCCTGCTCCCTTAATTTTGAGGCAGATGTTGCTTTTTGCTTCATGATGTGGGTGTCTATAGCAGGAAGTCTGCATTGATTTCACCATAAACAAAGCCAAGGAGATGCTTCATTCGGTAGCCATCAAAAGATTTATACAAAGGCTGAATACAACCCCCCCCCCCCAACCTGGCAAGAGCTATCTCTATATAAAGAATCCTCTCAAAATATGTCCTTTTTTTTCTTGCTTAATAATTTATCTATTAATATGGGCCTCACAAACTGGGGGGTCTAAGTCTGCCTGTCCTGGAGTATGGGGACATGCAGAGAGAGAAGGGGGCGGGAGGGAATTCAAGTTCAACATCATTTCATACATATATACTTTAAATAATACTTTAAGGTAATCTTCTCAATGTCTAAAACTTAAAACTAATCTGACTTTTGATTTCACAAGTCTAAAGAAAAACAAAACGCTTTCTAAATACGTGGGACTTGTCTCTCTCCTCTTTACCACATCCTATGAATGTGCTGCTGTGTTCCAGAGAAAGACTTTCCAAAGGTGGCAGGCAGAGCATGTTTGAATAGGCGAGCTTTGTCCTCTGCAGCTATCATTGTGTTGGCCCTGTCGTCCACAAGCACAGAGGGCAGATGAGAATTGAATGGAAACAGACCATGCAGTTGTAAAAACCCGGTTCTTAATTTATTTATTTTTGCGACCGAGTAACACCTCTCATTACAATTATCAGCTCAATGGCAGAAAGCTCCCCGGTGTGCTGTGCATATTTTCACAGGTTCATTTGTCTCCTCCTGTGGCACCAGTTTAAAAAGGTTCCTAAAGAAACGCTACTAACAACCATTTCTATTTCAAGCCTTCAAAGCTAGAGCTGAGTACAATACTAGGCACTGGTAACTGATCTTTAGGTTTCAGTCCACAGACTTTCCATGCTGGGAATAGATCCCATCTGTTTCCTCTTTATGCACCAGCCTTTAGAAAGCACAGATCTGGAAACTGCCTCTGTACAGAGCAGAGTATAGCTGGCTTCCCCCAGCTGACGGGAGGAAGAGACCCATGATTATGGATAGCTGTCTCCTAAGGCTTTCTACTCCTCTTTTCTCCCTGGTCTGTAAACACATGGTGTGGTTTTCTCGATGTGGGTTTTTTTCTGTAGCGGTGAAGGGGGCAGACTGCCTCTCCTCGCCCCTTGTTCTCCCTTTCCTTCTTTCTTGGCAGAGGTTTCCCCATTTACAAACCCTCACGCAGGGAACATTTCCATTTCAAGCCCCAATACAACCAACCACAGGCAAAACCCCCTCCTGCTCTGGCACCAGAGCGTGAGACGTTTCCCCCACCGCTCTCCCTTCCCCAAGCAAGCTGCTCTCCAGATGGATGCTCCCGGCTCTCCCCTGCCCCTTCGCTCCCTGTCCCGGCGAGACGGACAGAGAGGGACGGAGGGCAGGAGGGAACAGGACAGGGCAGGACGCTTTGACCCCGAGCAGCTCAGCACCACCGAAGTCCTTAACTCCTCGCCCGGGGCACCTTCCCCCCCCCCCCACGCAGCCTGCCCTCGCCTCCCGCAGCAGGACGCTCTCCCTCAGCCCCTCGCCCCCCAGCACGGGGCTTCCCCTCAGCCCCACGCCGGAGACTCCCCCCACACAGGAGGGCTCCCCTCAGCCCCACACCCCGCCTCCCACCCCACGGGGGGGGGGGTTGGTCCCCTCAGCCCCACACAGGACGCTCCCCACACGGGGGGGGGGGCTCCCCTCAGCCCCGCGCCCCGTCCCCCCTCCCCTCAGCGCGGCGGGCAGCTCCCCTCAGCCCGGCACTCACTACTTGTAGAGCTGCTGCAGGCAGAGGTCCAGGCACTCGCCCTCCACCTCCTCCTCCGTGATGTACTCCGAGAGCGGCCGGGGCAGCGGGGGCAGCGGCGGGGGAGGCGGCGGCGGGGCGGGTGGCTGAGGGTCGCCGGCGTCGCCCTCACCCTCCTCTGCCTCGGCGGCCGTTCCCGCTTCTCCCTCTGTCCCGGGGCTCTCGTCAGCGGCGGCCGCGGCGTCGGCAGCTGGGGGGGGGGGAGCCGGCGCCGGCTCTGGCTCTGGCTCTGCCCCGAAGGGCCCGCGGAACTCTCCCAAGAACAGCTCGAGGAAGCGGCGGTAGCTCTTCTCCTCCGCGCTGGCGCCGCCGCTGCCGCTGCCCGAGCCGCCCGCGGCCATCGCTTCGCATTCCCGGCCGCCCGCCGGCGGATCAGCACTGCGCCCGCAGAGAGCTCCCTGCCCGCCGCCGCCGGCAGCCGCCTCCCGCCCGCCCTGCCCGCCTGCGCGCGCGCTCCCGAGCCGGACCCGCGGGGGCGCGCACGCCACCGGAGGAGGCGGGTGGGGGGGGACGCGCCTCAGCTGCGGGAGCGCGGCCGGCCCTGAGGGGACCGAGCGGTCCGGGCCGCGGCTTGAGGGGGAGGCTCGGCCCGCGGCAGGAAGGGAGGGAAGAGGCCGAGCGGGCGACGAGGGGACGGTGGCGGGGGGGGCAGGCGCGCTGACAGCCGCGCCGATGTGATGAGTCATGCGAAGGCAGCCAGACGCGTAGGTTCCTCACAGGAACCCGGAGGAAACCTGAGAGCGCGTTCCCTGTTACCTAATCCCTGCCTCAGGATTTCCCTCCGCTCATCGTTTCCGGCGCCGGCGTCGCCTCCGCGGGCTCCCGCCGGCCGGGGCCGCAGGGTAAGCGGGGCCGGGGCTGTGGGCGGCCCAGCCTCCCCTCCTGGTGAGGTAGCGGGCTGGCTGCCAGGGGAGTCTCTGGCGAGCGCTTCGAGAGAAACTGGCGATTAAAACATACGGTATTTCAGGGGAAAAAAAAAAAGTCCTCTTTGGAAACGCTGCGGTGCGGTGTGCGCGGCCCCGGGCTGCCCCGCACCGAGGAGAGCGGGCGGGCCCGCCGTGCGGGGCCCAGGCCAAACTCCCCCGGCCCCTCAGCCCCCGCCTCGCCAGAGGCTCCCGGGAAGGGCAGCTTTGGGGTCGCCTTTACCCGTTTCCAACGCTTGGCAACAAAACTTCTGCCCCTAATTTAGGTTCGGGATCAGCGTGTGCGTAGCCACACGGATCCGTCAGCGATGTCTGCCCGTGCGGTGTCCTGGCAAAGGGGAGCTCGTAAGTAGCTGTAGGCGTTACACCCAGCGAAACCTAAAAGTTACAGCTAGTCCTTGGGAGACAAAACTGTAGCTGATATTCTGCTGCTGCCTAATTAACGTCTTTCATTCGTGAAAGACGTTTTTGGCTTGTTTTATTCGTTGCTGCTGAAAAGCTGTTTTCAGAGCTGTCAGGTCCATAAACACCAACAGTGAACAGGTCCAATTGCCACACATTGAGAATAGCTTGTACACATGGGAGGGAACGATAGCCTTAATGTCAGATATACCCTGAAAAACGGCCAAATCGCAAGCCTCTCATGCAAAAATATTCTCAATTTCTAACGGATTATAACAAGGAGAGTAGCTTTCTGAAACCTGTTGTTCTCTGCATTGTAGTAACTACCTCTGTATGTCAGGTGCTGCTGTAAGTCCGTCTTCTCTTTGGTGAATTGTTATTTCGGAGCCAAACTAATTTTAGAATACTTCCGGCAACTGCATTGACTGATCATATTGCAATCTTGTGAATATGTAAAAGCCATGAGAGTTAAAAATGTGATTGTCACAGTCAGCCTTAGTCTTTCACAGCCAAAAGCTATTAAAGTGACAGAAAATGGCATAGCTTCCCCTGAAAGAGTATCTCTAAGTATTTTTTTTTCAGTATACTATTAATATATTTTCAATTTAACATTCGTTTATTTAGGAAGGCCAGGTGGGTTTGAGGGGTAGAAAACATTGCAGTTCTTTTTGAAGATATAGCCCACAGCTGCAGCTGTTGATGGCATTGCTGGATTTTGTTTTTATTTTTTTAGGTTTGTGTGTACTGCGTCATCAGTGAGTCACAAGCCTCAAGAGAATGCATATCACTGCAAGTATCAAAAAAGCAGTTTTAAGTTCATGATTAGTTGTTTTTCCTAGTAATTCAGAGGCAGTTGGAGTTTCTAAGAAACTATAATCCAGATAATTTTAGTGTAGTCTTGTCTCAATTCTAAAAATTTGTATTATATGAATATCTTAGGGAAGTAACAGCTAATTCAACAAGATGCATGATCATATTCACGTTGTATGACAAACAGCAATTCAGGCTATCCATGAAAAGATTCAAAAGCATTTAGACAGTCTTTTTCTTAAATTTTTGTTAATCGTATTTTTTTTTAGTTGTTTCCAACAGCACTTAAGAACATCTGAGAGTAATACCTACTCTGTTTCATGTTCGAATGTTGAAGTTACCAGATGTCCTTGATTCATCTTGGCAGTCCCCATGTGCTTTTCATCATTTGTCTAATTGCAAAGGACACTAATTAAAATGAAATAGAGTAGAACTTTGTACTCAGGATACTTTGTCAAGTTTTGGCACTATGGTCAAGTTAGTATTGTTTTGCTTCATTATTAAATAAAGAGCTTATGGCTGTAAGCCATGCTGACATTTGTTTCTGGGAGGGAAAGGTGAAAAACTGTTCTTATTAACCTGCAATGTGGAACATATGGGAGCTGTGGGTGGTATGGCTAAGTCAGGCAGCCAGGAACCTGCTATCACTTCGCTGTGTGGAGACAGTGGGGTGGGCAATTACCACAGGAGGTAGCCGCACTGTTACTGACTGCTCTCCAGAAAAGGATGCTCTAAATACAATGTATTTTCCAGTAAAGCACTAACTTATGAGAGGCGTCTTTGGTACTATTATGAAATGTTTTTAGTATTCAGCAACCCTGGAAGCTAAATTTAGAATGCCTCTGCGCACTCTGGATCGCTGGGTAGTAGCAGTATGAATGGTTCCTACATGATGAGGTTAGGTGGATGGAACAAGCTCACAATTCATAAAATTTTGAGTCTGAAATCATTGGTTTGCAACGTATTGTCAAATAGAGGGTAAGACTTGCACCAGACTTGAGAAGGAAACACAGGTGTTTGTATCCCTTTTGGCTTCATAATGTTGTGCTTTTTTTTTTTAAATGAGGTTTTACAGTGTTGTTTTGGAATAAATCTGTTTCATTTTAGCCTTAAAATGATGTCTTCCTCTTTCTCATTTTGCTGGTGAGAAATAAGCAGGATTTCAGCGGGCCTTGGGGAGGTGACCTGAATTGTATGGAGTGCAAAAAGAAGTGCTTTTTAATTTTATGTAACCTTTGGAAGTGATTCCTGTACACTGACAAGTAGAAAACACGTAGGGGCATTAAGAATGTTTTGACAATGTTTAATATACCTATATGTTCCAATACCATACAAAAGAGTATAATGGGAAAACCCAATGGTAAATAAATTGCCTTTCTAAAGTGATCTCTTTAAAAAGTAGGGCTTTTGCAATAAACCAGAAGTAATTTTAGAAGCTATATTCTGTTTTTCTGGCCAGATGAAACCATCAGAAGAGCAAGTACTTGCAAGCCTTTGGCTGTTCTTATTTTGAAGGAACGTCTGCTGTTGAATCTAGTGTGTGTATGGGATAACACATGAAATAAAGCTTGCAATCTACTGTTGAAAGAGATTGAAATTCTTTATATGTATTCACATGATCAATATCAGTCACTTTGTGAATGTGAGTATATGTAAGTCTGTTCTTTTTATAGCTCATTAAACTCAATGAGATCATTATTGTTCAATTCACTAAAATAATTTCAATTGCTTAAGAGTAAGATCAGCAAGAATTTGAAAGGAATACAGTGAGAAGGCTCTTGTTGACAAGCCACATCAAGCTCCAGTTAATTTTCTTAGGTTCAGTCTTTGTTCAGCTGCAGTTTTAAGAAGCACAGTAACTTCTGTTACCACAGTTTTACTGGCTGTTTATCATAATAAGTACTGTATTAAGATGTTCTTAAATACCAAAGTCCTCATTTCTATTTCTTTCTCTCGTGTTTTTTTTTTTTCCTAAAAGAAAAGGGTAAAGTCAGCTTTTCCAGTTTAATAGTCAAAGATTATTCTGAAATATCCACATCCATTGCAAAACAACAGGATTTCAGGCCCGAATCCTACTTCCAGCTGTCATGGAAATTTCCAGTCCCATTCCAAAGGAAAATTCCATGTTCAGCCTTCCATTTAGACCCTTGTTCTTTGAATAGCAATAGTGAGAAACAGGGCATTAGTCCATGCCTATTTAGTCAGATTTAGAAATCTGTTGCAGAGAAGTATGTGGAAGAAAGAACTAATGAAAAGCCAGGCCCTTCAACATGACTAGACAGGTTTGGAACACTGTCAAAGCAGACATAGCACAACATACCTTGTTTCCCGTTAACAAAGGCAAAGGCAAAATTTGTTACATCATAAAACCTTTGACTGACTGATTGAAGTGTGCCTGTAGATTAGCACCCATAGGATTGCCTCAGCAAAACACAGCTGACCACATAACACTCAGTAATGCGGTCTGGGTGTTGTCAAATGGTGAGATCATCCTGCAGGCAGGAGCATGCCAGGGTCCAATATCTTCTTGTTAAGGTTGATCCACTTCAGCCATCACTCGTTCTTCATTATCATAATTTCCTTTTACTGCTAAATGGACATGAGGGCTTGCTGGCAGTGTTACTGTGCCAGGCCCTTCCTCTGTACTTTTCCATTTTTGCAAAGCATTTTGTCTGAGGCTGAAGTCCCACAGCACCATAACGTGTGAATAAAGCACTGCTGGAATTCCCAAGCCTGAAGCTCACCTTTGCTCAGAGGAGGCAATACAAAATGGTGTACCACTTAAATCCCATTTATGCTCTGTCCTAGGAGTCTAACGGTGTGTGCGTATTCTGCCCTTTTCGGGTGGAGGGTGACGTTCATCCTAAAATGAGAGCAAAGTTCAAGCCACGCTTGTTAAGGCAGGTGCCTAGTGGGATTTAAAAAATTATATTGGTTCTTCCACAGGCTTACTTTAAATGACTTGTTCATCATCTTACTGTAGATTAGACTCCTGATTCTCTGATATCCTGCTCCAGTCACAAGCCCTTGAATTTTACAGTCACCTACTTAGAAATGTCTCTTAAAAAACCCAAAAAACAACACCTTAAAAAAAATCAGCCATTTACGTGAGTACTGGAAACCAGCCACTGTTGTGTCCAGACTCTGGCCATTATTATTGTAATATATGCGCTGGAAGAGTACAAATAAAATAGAATCGTAGGATTCCCAGACTTTAAAGTACATATGCAGCTCATGCTAACTTCTTTGAACAGTCTCAAATTCTATGTTTTAGTTACAGAAATTTGTGTTAATTATTAAAAATAATGAATAAGTGATTTTTAAAGAGATAGTCATGTGATGCATTCCTTAACATTTACAGTCAAATGTGTAGTAAGTTTATATAGTAAAAAAAGGTGTTACAAATAACGTTGGAATCTCATATTGACATGCTATACTTTATATGCATAAATTTCATCCTAAGGAGACAATTTGTTCTTTAGTCCAAAACATTTTATTTTAGCAACATGTATAATACAAAAAGAATCACTAAGTAAGTGTAGTTGTAGCTGTGTTGCTAAAATTGCAGTTGTTCGCACTAAATAAATTAGAGTATTTGAAGTATACACATCATAAATTTAAAACTCCAAAATAATGCAAGCAAGTATTCAAACACCCTGTTTGGAGGCTTTGAGAAAAACATTCACATCCAATTAGAACCATTTACTGAAGTCTGTAGGGTTTCCTTTTTACCTTCCTGTACACATTGCTAGATATTTTATATTTTAAACATTCCCTTTGCTCATTGTTTGAAACAGAAATGTGATTTTTTTTTTAATATCCTGATGCTTCTCTGGCTCCATTTAAATCGATGGCAAGTAATTCTTGTAAAAAAATGAACAGTATTGGCTATAATTCTTGAAGAGTGACTTAGTAAAACACATAGTTTTCTATGCATCCTTTCAGCATATAAGCTAACATTTTTACTGCTTGTATAGTGATTGAACTGTTGCTTTTAATACCATTTATTATTTCTGTAGATATAGTTAAAACTGTAGAGCTTAGACTCTCTAATAAATAGATAGTGCATATTGTACGAGTATTTCTTGCTTGTAGGAAGCAAGACAGTAGCTTACAATTTAACATTTGCGCATTTGTGGGTGAAATTCAGTACTGGGAAGGGGGCCAGTTCCCGGTGATTTCATTCTTCAGTATAGAACATTAATGCAGAAATCTTGCACTAGTCAAGGGAAGCCAACTCTCCTGACCCTAATCATCCAAAATGACTCCATGGCTAGAAGCCACAAGCTGTTGAGTTCGCAGCCTGGGGAGCCAGCGATAGGGGAAGCCTGGGAGCAGGTAGCAGCTGGCACTGGTTCCTCGAGTCGACGGGAGGTCTGGTGCAGAGGACAACTGGGCAGGCTGCTCGGCGGCCCTAAGACACTGCCAGCTCTGGCAGCCAGTGCTTCCCATTCCCCTACAGCCGGGCTCCTGTGTGCAAACCCTTCGTAGGGCCATTGTGCTTGAACTGGTTGGGAATCACACAGTAACTTCCCTGGTTCTCACCCTGTAAAAAGAAATATTATTTCCCTTATGGACTCTGTTGCAATATTTGTGTTACTGCAATATAAGTGCTCTATTTATTCAGTTTCCCTCAAGGTAGTCTGTCTTAGGACAAGAAAGCATCAAACCATACTTCAAAACTTAATCAAGTATATTTCATATAGAATTAGCATGTGTTAAAACAGTGTAACACAGCTTAAAGTGCCTTTCTAAAGAATTATGAGCCCGAGTGCAGTAAAGACAATCTCTTCTGAGAAACTGGAACATAATGACTTGTCCCTCCAACTTACGTATCTTCTTTTGTTCAGAAAAAGGCAGGCAGTAAGGATTTCACCTTTGTTGTTAATCCATGAAATGCCTTAGAATAAATCTGATTCTAAGCTTAGTCCCCCCAAAATAACTGAGGGAACTGTAACTGCAATTCAACAGAAAAATAGATGTTATATTTTAAATGGTTTTTTTTCTCAACATTGTATTCAACATTCAGGTTAGCAGCTGAGTCTCCTTCCACATTAGTCAACCCGTTTGAATTCAATGCGAGACTGATTGCATAACTTGAACCTTGGCTACACCTTCTTACGTTCAGCTAAGCTATTTCTTCTCTGTGTTTTCTTAAATTTATTCTAGTTGGACGCTAGTTGATTTCTTGGTGTTTCATAATGGAAAAGGTGCAGAACACATAAAATCAGGAAGAAAAAATTGTTGTTTTCCCTGTCCAAACTAGAGTTTCAGAGCAGGATTCTGGCTTGAGAAGAAGTACACTGTGACCACAATGTTTTCCTGTTGCCAAGCCCTGTGGTAGACACTGTATTCTTGTTGTGGTGATGAAGTAGGTGCCTACACCACAAGTAAATGTCATCACTACAAAATGGAATAATTCTAAACTCGGCATGATAGTTAAAGCTTTTTCAGAAAACTGGGACTTAAGCAGCAAATCAGATGACCTATTTTATTTTTGATTCAGTGCCGTGACGTTGGCTAGTTAGAATCTCACTTTTTGTGCAGTCATAAAATTCTCTTGTGCCACTCACTATTGTGCACCGATGCTGTGAAATGCAAGAGAATTCCAGGCACACATAAGAAAATATCAACTTGCCATGGAAGATTTATTGGTGAGACAACGGTCAAATTCTTCTTTATATGCAATTCTAAGCCTGGAACAGCTTCCTTGTCTCCAGCAGATGAGAACGAAATCTGGCTCATTTAATCTAATTTTGTCTCCGCCAACAGAACCTTCTCTCTAGTTCTGGTCTGCAGAGCTGATTTTATAATAGCTTCAATATGAAAAAAAAATTTAAAAATCTCACCACAGAGAGCCTCCAATGCTTCCTTTGGACATTTTTTATCTCCCACTGTTAACCAGTAACTATGCAATTTTTTTTTATTTTGATAATGATGCCTGGAATACTGGAAAATCTAACATTTACTCAGACAAAACGATTTATCTTGGTATAACAGGATCAGCATCTCAGCTGGGGCTTCTGGATGCTACTCTACTACAAACACATTAAAAAAACACAGTCAGCTGAAATTAATAGTATATTGGAGACATGTCCTTAGTCTCCTCACACGTGGAAAAATGTGTTGAGGATATTAAATCAGAACACAATAAATTGAGAGAAATGGATTTTTCCATAAATACCAAGCACATTAGATAGCAGCTATCACTAGTAACCAGCAGCGCTTCCTAAAATATTGCTACAACATTCTTAACGGATGGTTTTCCTTGTGGCTACGTAGGCATGTGTACTGTGCTAGCTCCCCCCTCCTCTTGCGCTGCAGTACGTAGGAAGCTATTATTCCCAAATGGAGCGTTTCCTTGCTGACATCACATGCGGTAGGATCCTTTTGTTTGCCTGTGTCTCCTGCATTTAAATGTTTGTCTGAGTCACAAATCCCGCTGCCTTTCTTCCTATGTCATGCTTGTTTGAGAGCTTCTCCCTGAGTCACGGTTTTTAAATTTTGACACAGTCCAGTTTGCTGCATGGCAATTGAGTACTTCTCCTTTTAATATTGTATTATGTAATGTATATCTAAATACTATAATGATCCAAAATTCACGGCCACTTTTTTTGCAGCTTTTTGAATAGAGGGATTTTGTGACTCAGATTCAGGACTGAATTTTGTTTCAAGGCAAAGTCAGTTTAGCGTTACTAAATTAAGAATTAGAGATAGTGACTCCCACAACTTGAATTCTCCTTTTAGCCTGCTGGCTGAGTTTCCTCAGCTATAACATTATCAAGCATTATGCCAGAAAGGGGTCATATGTGTGCATGTGTACAAACACTTCTCGTAATTAAAGTAATTACTAGTTTGCACTACAGTACCTTTCTTCTCCTTTAATAATCTTATTGATTTGTTTTCTCTTAATAAAAAGAGGACAAATCCCTGCTGTATTTTCAGTGTACATTCATGCTTTCATTTGGCTTAGATTCTGGAGCTGCTAATATATTGCTGGTGTCCAAGAAGCCTGGGTTTCCACTTCATTTAAGCCACGAACAAAACAGATCTCGATCACAGAATCTTCATTCTGAATGCTGTGGTAAAAGGAGAACATGGAAGCTAAGGGCTATGCAGCAGTTTGGTTCAACCTTGTGTGATGGTAAAATACTCTTAGTTACTAAGATAGGAACATAAAATTACCATGGTGGATTAAGTCTTTTGTCCTTCAGATCTAGTCTTTCATCTCTCTTGTTACCACTATAAGATAAATGAGAAGTTCAACACAGTGCTTTGATTGTCCTTGATCAAGGACTTTGCACCAGGTAAAGGCTAATGCCCCGATCTGGCACAGCATTTAGGCATGTATTCATCTGAAAGCATCCATCAGCAGCTCCACTGCCTTCTGCCCTGGTCTGAGGCACGTGAGCAGATTGCTGCATGAAACCTTGCTAAAATTCAGACACACACAAAAACAGATGAGTGATCAAGACCTCTGTCATGAAATGCATTGTACTACATGCTTGCATTTCATTGTTTTTTTACCCAGAATTAAAGTAGTTGTATTCTCCACCCCACCTCCAAAAAAAGCTGAAGTCTCTTGTTATAGAAAACATAGATTTTTATTACAAAAGTAAAATTATGCCATACACAAAGGAATTTCCTGCGAAAAATTTACACATTGCAGTCTCAATGTTAAAATAATGTCTGGAGCAGGAAGTTAAGTTAGAGTCTCTCGGGCTACCTTTGGTTCCATGGTCACTATGCAACTGTTCTCACGTAGCACACGTTTTTTAACATTCAACTTTTGAACTGCTATTACTTTTCCTCTTCTCTCCGCGGCCGTTTGCGAGGGTTCATTTCAGTACCTTCAGCATTTTGAGTGACAGCTGGAGGCTGCACATCTCGGAAGCCATGAGACTGTAGGATATAAGCAAAATCATGCGATGACACTTCTATGGATATAAAGCATGAGTAACTAGTTCCCAGAAGATCAGAATAAGGTATGATGCTGTCATTTATTTTAGATGAGTGGTCACAGAACGTTTATAGACCAGGCTAAGCTCAGAACTGCAAGCTTTTCAACACACGTGCCAATTAATAACTGTGTCTCCTCATTTTATTTTTTAAAGATATTTTCACCAACCAGGCTATCATTTTCATTTTACCACTAATAACCCCTATAGCTATAAACAGTCCTTCTCTGTAAATTAACTTCTGTTGCCTATTTAAATAAATTAAAACCCAAATCCTTCAGCCTTTATTCAAGCTCCCACAGAAGCAAGGCGACAACTGGACTAATTGTCTCAGTCATTTTCAGAAACAAAACCGTGAATGTCTAAAACCTAGGATATTTTTTGGCTCCTGTATCTACCTAATGAACTGAAAACATCCACGAGACATTGTAAGAGAACAGCACATCTGAATCAGTCTCAAGACTGCAAAGACCATCCCAGCATAGTAATTTATGGGACACAATGGGATGAGAACCTTTAACTGCCTAAACCTAAATGTAGAAGTGAAAACTAGATGCTGCTACTCAGGAGAGAGCTTAAAGTGATCTACTTGGCCTAGTACCATTCGTGTTTTCTGTTACCGCAGCTCACAATGATTTTAAAAGATTTTAAAATATGAAAGATCTGGAAAATCAGTTAGTTAAGCACGTCATCAATGCAGATGGAGATACTGAGATGTTATGTGAAGCCTGCAACTGTCTGTCTTCCCATCTCCAGACAAATACTAGGCAGGGAGCACTGCTGACAGCTCAGTGAGGACTCCCACTGCAGTGCAGACTTACAGAGGAAAAGGGGGTAATCAGAAAAAGAAATTGCTTTGGGGATCCTAAATGCTCATGTAGAGACAATGGGGGGATGAGAGCATTTCAGGAAAGCTGACATCTTAGGCTGGTGCAGTGTGAAAAAGCAGGCAGAATTACTATCAGACATGTGACTTTTCTAAAATGCCAGTGTGTCCCACACCAAGATCAATCCAAAACAAAACAAAACCCAATCAACACATTTTGCTTAAGTCTCCCATCCTTGTATTTCTATTTCTAAATGCCTCACCTCATGCAGCCTGCTGTTCTTAAAGGAACAAACTGCAAGAGGTGCCACGAGGGCAGAATTTGTGCAGTCCCTCTGCTATTATAAGCAACTGAAGTGTTATCCTAAATAGCGTAACAGGGAATCTTCAAGTTTAGTGTTTCACTGCTGCTTGCATCTAATCTCTGCCATTTCCCTTAGGCACAAAGGTGGATCTGTAGCCAAGAATCCACTTAATCCAGCATGCTAGACTCCCAGCGCAAGCATTCCAATGGTTATAAAGGCCAGAACACGATAAAGTAGGCTGCTTAGTATGGATGTTTTGCATTTAGTTAAAGGCATGTACCTTCTGGGCGTAGCCCCTCGAAAATACAGGAATTTTGTATGTATTTGTAAAGCTTGTTAGTGGTTTTTAGATGGAGAGATTGTAGCTAACAGAACCAAGGCTTAAAAAGGCTCACTGGACCTGCAAAGCTCAGATAGCCTACAGTATTTTGAGTTGTTCTCTTAACATCTTCTGGCATCTACAGACTGCATCAAGACTGACAAAGGTAGATGGCTTTACTATTTGAATGGTGTTCTCATTGCTAGTCTGGCAGACCCTCCACAGTTCAGGGAAATACTGGCAATTCCTACCCAGAATATAGGTCCTGGTTCTCTTATGTTTCATGACCAAATAATCAGGTCACATTACCTGGGAAATTCAGGTGAATCAGATTATCTACTTGCTCCCTTGTACATAAATCGATTTGCCTTTCTATACTCTGCATTTAAGAATGAATCCTTATCAGCCTGTGAAAGAAACTGTATTTTGTTTGATAGGTGTTCCACAGCTTCCAGTACGCTGGAAAGGACGCAGCTGAAAAAGAACTAGAGCGCGATCACTAAGTTATACACTTCTCCATCAGCTTACAGGCATTGAACACTCAGTTTGTTAATGGTACCAAAGCATCTAATTTGCATGAGCCTAAACATCTTTGAGGATCTAGGCTTGAGGAATTTATTATTTTAATTATCTTTTTTTGTATGCTGGTTATACATAGATGTGCTAGATCAGATTTGGAAACAGTGAATATGTATTTACATCTTCCACTTTAACTACAGAGATGAGAATGAGAAATGGTAACAGCAGACTGTTACCGTCAGACCTGAATTTCATGAAAGAAACAGGGATAATACACTTTTTACTTACAGAAACCGTCTGCTGAAGCAGCTCAACAGGATTAAGGGAAAAAACACAGGGATAATCTTAAATTTGAACTAATCTTTGATCAGGATACAGTCTTGACTGCATTTCAAGATTGTGTGCATTCACACAGAAGAAGAGAGCATATCTGGTTTATAATGCATATAAAACTGAAAGGAAAAGGCCATTAAACTGACTAAGATAAAATCCATCTGTCTGTCAGCTGTAGAGAAAGGGCTGCGCACTCATATCACATAATCCAAACAACCTTGGGATGTAGTCCCACTTACCCTTCCAGTTTTTACAGAACTAAGAAAATACATATATATTTGCAGTATTTCTTCTGTCCAGGTGAATACATTCAAGAGTGAAAAAAAATTCCGATTTCTGTTCAATAGTTTGAAGATTTCATCTTATGGCAGCATTAAAATCTGCAGGAAATGCTATGGCAACGTGTTTCCATGAGGACACATAGCAAACAGTTATGGCATGTACCTATGTATCTGACATTTGAAGATACAGGAGTCGAGTGGTGGGGTTATTTTAAACCTAAATACAGATTAGACAGGATATATTCTCATTAATATGTATCTAAGCACTCCACAAAAGAAAATAATCACGGGATTTAACTCGGGATGAATACAGACTCCAGCCATAAGCTGGAAGCTCCTCATACGATAGTGACAGAAGAGAAAAATCTGTATATATTGGCTGGTCATAGGGTCAGCGGTAGGAGGGAGCTATGAAAGAGATAAATACAACCTAGGTTATATCAGGCAATGCACTTCAAGCAGAGATGTGGAAATATGTATGGCACAAAGCACTGGCGAGACCTCTGGAATACCACGTATCATTCTGGTCACCCTTGTCCTAAAAAGATAACCTCAACTGGAACAGATGCAGAGAAGAACCTGCTTGACAAGGGAGAAAACAGCTTGGCTTGTTCAAGTCTCCAAAATGAAGGCTCAGAGAATGCGTGATTGTTCTCTGTAATTGCACTTAGGCCAAAAGTTAACGTCAAGGGCAGATAAAATAAGCAGTACTAGCACAGGAACAGATGGGGACAGGCTGCCTGTAAATTTGATCTGGAAATCAAAATGTTTTAATTCTAAGAGGACTAACACGTGGGGTCATTTTTCTAAAAAGAGGTGCAAAATATTCACAAACCTGGAGACACACCAGTATTACCAGTTACCTTCAAAAGGCAACTGAAGGGCAACACTAAGAAAGCAAACATCATTCTCAGATTCGTCTGTGTGTCCTTCACAGCTAAAAATTTGCTCCCATCTCTGTATCTCCATCACAAAAGAAATACTAACTGTAATGCAATATGGTATGGTCGACTCCTTCTGACTCGGTGACTTGTACAACGTTGCCAACCTGGTTAAACAAAAAACCAGATAATTATGATTAGTGAGTACAATAATACAAATTCCAAGTAACTGAATGTCCAGACCCAAGTTTTCCCACAATCATGGGGTAGGTGGCCAGTGGAATTCTTATGTATGTGTTTTCATATAGGTCATTTAAACTGTGGATGCCAAATTCACATCCTCACATGACCTGTCAGCTCAAATACAATGTAGACCTACTAAAAAGAGTGAATGATTAATTAGCCTTGTTTCATCATAGTATTTGATCACATTTTTAGATATTCATTATGAATTAATTCCAAATTCCACTTTCTTAAAATCCAAACAAAAAAAGGTTTTGAGTACAACTCTTTCTTCCTCCATTAAGCAATCATTTGCTCATTGACCTCTCAACATTGGGAGACGCCCTCAAGAATTCAAACAATTCTAGGGAGGTTTTTTCTAGAGATTTCACAAGCCTGTCAATATAACCTAGTGGACGGAGAATGAGAATAAGACGTTCTATTTCTAAGCCTGATCTTGTCACTGACGTACAGAATAACCTTGAGAAAATCGTTCCTCTTGTATTTCTCCTCTAACACTTCCTTGATTTTGTGCATTTAGACTCTAAGCAATGCGTCTTGATTCGTGCTTATACAGCACCTAGCCCAATAGATGCTTGCATAATACAGGTAGAAAATTGCAAAGCAGCTCAAAAGCAAGGAATTTTTCAACCAGGGCTGCTAGTCTGCACCATGCCCACCTCCCCCAAACTTACACTTATGTAAAGCCAATACAGGAAGTGTTCTGCTCTCTATCAAGACACCCTGCCAAAGATCCCGTTAATTATTTTGGGTTTTTTTTTTCCTCCCTGAGGTGGCATTCTATTAGAGAGCGCGTAATTACAGCCTGAAGAACACTGCCACTTCATATTAGCTACACAGGGAATTCCTCAGAACATGTAAGTGGTGGGTTCTACTTTACAAAATAGCCGAAATCTGAAGCTGCAGAAGCCATGCTTTTACAAGCGCTCAGCTGGAGCTCTGCTGCGTGCCTCTGACTCAACAGGATCTTTCCTCACAGCAATGAGAACCCTTGTAATTAAGCTCTAACATTTTCAGTAGCAGAGAGAAAGAAAGAGACAGATTATCATATTTGGCCAACACACAATTAAAAAAACCACAAAGGCAGATCAGTTCTCAGATGGTCATCTCTGGGCCTCAATAACCTAATATAAAACCAAGAACAAAACCACGATAGATCATCAGGTATAGGCAGTTCATGTAAAAATACAACAGAATCTAGCTATTTCTGCTTTTTACAGATAGGCAGTTGTAATCAGAATTGCTATGCTTCTGCAGGTCCTGCACCATATAAGCTGAAGCTTTAGAACAGTAAATAAAACATGTTTGTCTGTCTTTGGCTTGCTTTCTGGAACGTGCATCTACAGCCTTCCTAGCTGTGCTGCAGAAGAAAAAAGCTCTTTACTTTTGATATATAAAATTAACTTTTGTTCATTCTGAAATCGTTATGTTGACGCAACTTCTGTCTTATAAAGGCTGTTAACTAATCAGTGATGTTAATTTAATTCCAAATTAAACAGCCTGCTGTAATCATTCCGCATTGCCTTCAAACTTAGAATTTAAAAAACAAAACTCCACAAGAAAGCATCAGTGCATTTATCTTTCAAGTTTAACAAGCAAAACTATGCACAACAACATTCCAGCAGCATTTTTGTTCGCTGTTTGCAGAAGATTAGGGAATTGAAGCAAGGCTTCTTAATCTCAAGTTGCTGCATTGTGCTACTATATACAAGACAAATTTAACTGACCAGGAAAGAGAAGTGAGCTTGCAACATAGCGATGAGCAGAAAAAAGAACCAGGAAACAGAAAAAATCTCACTGCAACAGACAGAACTTCATCCTGTTTTTAGAAGGGTCATCTTCATTCCTTTGGGCTTCTAAAATCACCCTCCATGAGTCAGCTCTGCATGGGGAGCAAACGCAGCTCCCTTTCTGCCTCGCTGCAGGGCACTGTAACTTGGTATCTGCACAGCTGTCCGGTTCTGCAGAACCATCCTGCCGCATTCAAAAGTGGAAAGGTCCAACAGCTGCCACCGAGGCTCTGGGGTCAGCAGGCCTACGATCTGTCCTCCTCAGAATCACTATCTAGGTGGAAAGCCTTCTGGGGCATCTTTGGCTTTGTACTGACTGGAGCCTAAGACTGAAGCAAAGAAATTCTACTCTACTCCCTGCTTACAAAATGGAGACAGGGAAAAAAAAAAAATTCCACTTAGCCACCAGACCCTAAATTCTTGTGTCTGAGCAACCACCATTAGGATGTTATATTTTGATGAGACATGGCATCTTGCCAGAAAGAAGGTACAGCACTGCAGCAAGCTGACCGTGGTGAGGAGGAGGAGCATGACGGTCCACACTGTCTTAGGCTGAACTAGAAAGCTCTTCTTGAGCCTCAGTAGCCCAGGACACGGCACACCAAGGCCAGGAGTCAAATTCAAATTCCTGCTTGGCCACCAGAGCCAGTCTGAGAAAGATTCTCAAATGCCACACTTGTCGATATTACTCTTATACCTTACTGGCCTACATTTTCACTTACCTCTGACTGTTGTCCCAGTGAAAGATTAAACGGACAGTAGCAGCATGTCCCCAGCTTTCTCCTGGGTGACACAAAATGACAGGCCATTTTATTTATCTCCTATAAAAGCAGCATCATCAGTAAACCGAACTGAAATTAGACCAGCCTTCCAAAAAAACCCCATGATTAAAACATATATAGCTTCCTTGCAGTAATGAATCACATCTTTTTCATACGTGCAAGGATTTCACAACTAGTTTATCAAATATACTGAGACAATTAATAATCTCTATACTCACAGTACAGTGTTTTATAGAAAGCTTGATGCAATACTTCCATAATTGTAGGAAGATTTTATATGTACCTAATAAAGGACAGGTACTAGACAAATCTTGAAAACAGAGGCAGCATGAAGAAAAGATTTTTCTAATTACTACTGAAGAAGTCTAGCGAGTATGTCTAAATCCTACTTCAAAATTGTGATATTCTGTCTCTCAGGCATAATTATGAGCAAACATCACTCCCTTTGGGATACAAGCTTTGGGAGAAAGTCAATGATTATTAACGTATTAAGGGCCCCCGAAGCAGTCTTCTGCTTCTGACAGCAAAATGCAAAAGAACACAACCAAAAGCAAGGGGCAGGGAGGCGTGGTGGAAAAAGAGGAGGAAGTTTGGATTGCTATCCTACTGCAGGGGAAACAGTCCTACTGTTTCAGTTCACACCTGACCGCAAGCTCTGTCAATTAATAGACAGTTTTATCAGGTGTTTTCCTCTGTTTATCCCAGGAGACAGTCAGTAGTCCAAAGATGGATTGCATTTTAAAACAGTTTATGATTAGGTGCTGCAAGCCTCTCCTATTCCCCTGCAGAGCCCTGTAATGTCTGAATGACTTACTGGTCTCCATCATGGCACCAGTCCCACATGCCCCATGTGCTCTGGTATTCATTGTACAACGGAGAAGAAAAAAAAATGATTCAACTGTAATGAAGACTTAGACCTTCTAGGCACCCTGCCAGACCTTGCTCCACTATATCTAAGTTGAGATTAAAAATTTTGGCTATCAGGTAGAGTTTCGAGTCAAGAGATCAAAACATATTTTACAATGGGTACAAATTCCACACCAGAACGTTTCCAACTGTATTCAACATGAGAGAAAAATGCTACCGTAAAATGAGATATTTCTGAGTTAAACTGGCTCTAGATTAATATTTGACCTCCTTTCTAAATATATCCAGTAGAAATGTCTAGGAACACCCAGCTTAGCTATCACTAGTGGCAAAGAAAGCTGTCCCCTTCATAAAGCTCTTGACTTAATACCTTCCAGCATCTGTGCCTGATTTTTTTTTCATAATTAAGAACTTCTCTTCTGCTAGGAAGCTGAATAAGAGTTTAGAGATTAACGCTATTGTGAAATCTTAGAAAAGGCTGTTTCTAAGGTTCATCAGTCGATTGGGGAAAAAACTTATTTAGGGGAGGCAATAGGATTGATTTTACTTGGGGTCTTGCTGCTGACCCCTTCCTCGATAGTTCCTCTGGCTACAACCAGCCATGGAGGAGCAGGAGGTTCTTTAGACTATACGATGAGACTGTTGAAACAGCATCCTGTCAGAGTGGATTGTAAAAACCACCTTGTAATCCACCCGCTCAATACTTGCACCAGGTCTACGGAATAAATTCACACGTTTGTACCACTCTGAAATGCTCAGCTTGAGATACCGCTGTTTAGCATGAGGGGAATATCTCTTAGCTTAAGTATTTTACCAACTGGTACAAAGTTTCATTTTTACAAGAGTTCACACTACTCAGTTTAACAATACTATGTGGTTACGCACACATTCTGGTGAGAGTCACAATCCGTTTACGGTCAACATGAGGTTATGTCAAATGAAATGTTTGTAAAAGGAAATACGCGCAAGAATGCATGGTATCTCTTAATTATAACCTACTATGAATGTCTTCACATTCTTTACTATCCCTACAACTCAATAAACACAACAGCTCTCAAACAGCACTGGCTACTGAAAAAAGACAGAATCTATTAGCTTTAATTGAGTTTGTAGCCAGAAAGGCTGCCAAAAATAATACATCAGAGAGCAAGAGGCAAGAATGACAAAAAGGGTCAGATACTGGAAGCTGGGTCTGTATCTGCACGCACAGCTCAGAATTCCACATTCTTCACATTCTTGAAGGAGATGGTCTGTATTTGTTCATTTTATCTTATATCTGTGTCAAATGGTTCAATGCCTGCACAGACACTGAGAACATCTTTGCCTTTGTACTGTCCTCTTCTTCTCCCTCCCCTCCAGAACAAGGGAATCTTTACTTAAGTTCACAGAAACTGAAGCTGTGGACAGAGAATTTGTGCCCTTTAAGTGCATTATAAAGTAATACAAAGTTACAACCTGAAATAAGAGTTAAACGCTGACCTTTTTCTTAATTTGTCAAAATCTCTACTTCTGAAGAACTGTTCTATTTTCCCCTGTGGCCGCAGCAGAAGAGTCTATATGAGGTACTTTGCTCATTACAGGGCAAAATGGAGCAGCCTGTAAAAACCACTTAAACTCACTATGGGCAGGCTGTAGTTGAGGATCCCACACAGAACTTCCCTCTGCATCATAACTGTAGACAGCAATGGGTAGAGAGTTCCAGCTATGCAGCAAATCTGAAATGCCTTTGCAAATAATTAATGGAACGCCTTCAAGCGTAGTGGCAAAATAAACAATTTAAACTGTTTTGGAGAGGCAGTGAACGATTCTCAGGGAATTTAGGACATTGCAGCGTAGTCTGAGGTATGCAACCGTTCAGCTCTGTTCTTCTGTTAGTGCTTTAACCTGTTCATTACCACAGTCCTGCTAGAGGTTTAATGCCCCCAGGTCCATCCCTACATTTTTTGCATGATCATTCACTAGCCAATTTCAGTTTAAATCACTTGATTTATCAGAGGTTTACTTATTATTTGAATATCTCAAGATTGCCTGGCCCACTTTTGGCAGAAATGGATTGGGAGACAATCACACAAACAGCTCAGCCAGCATCTAGGCTGCGGCAGTGACCTCCAGCTGGGGTAGTGGCCTCCTTAGCTGACACAGCTGCAGCTGGAGCAGAGGTAACTCCACGGCCTAAGATCCTCAGGGGAAGGCTGCAATACATTAGCTGCACATCTAAAAACCTAGTTACTCAGAGAGTTCTTAGTACCTAGTGCTTCCCCATAAAGGGCGATTTAGTCATCTTAAGGAATGTTGATAGATTTAATAACAAGTTTAGTATTAAAAATTTTGGTTTAAAAAGGGAAAAAAAAAATCCAGCAACACTCTCAGTCTGCAGTTTCTGCAATCTGAAAATGCCATGACTTTGAAAAACATTTGTAATCTCCTTTCAAAAATCTAACCAGGATTCTAATCTGCACACCGTGTTTTAAGTTTAGAATAAAATTTCATAGTTGCTAACTCTAATCACAAGACTTACATAGATCATAGAATGGTTTGGGTTGGAAGGGACCTTAAAGATCATCTCGTTCCACCACCCCGCCATGGGCAGGGACTCCTTCCACCAGCCCAGGTCGCTCAAAGCCCCTCCAACCCAGCCTTGAACACTGGCAGGGAGGGGGCAGCCACAGCTTCTCTGGGCATCCCGGGCCAGGGGCTCACCACCCTCAGAGTAAAGAATTTCCTTCTTGTATCTAATCTAAATCTCCCCTCTTTCAGTTTAAAGCCATTACACCCTTGTCCTATCGATAGATAGATAAGCCTCACTGTAGAGTTCCACACCAGCAGTTCCAGATGCATCTAATATTTTCACCACGGATTCTGCTACACTGCAGAAATTCAGCAAACAATTTCATTTTCTTTGCACACGATGCCAGCAGAAAGGAAGTAGTATTTTTGAAGATTAACTCAGTTTTCAACTCACAAGCTAAACACCTACCTAAAGCAGGTACCAATGTGGACTGGCTTTGTCCAATCCTTGTTGTCATTTGGTTTGTCAGAACTACCTGAAAGGGAAAAAAGAAGCAAACAAGAAAAATCTCCAGAAAAGCAGCATACTGGTGGAAGTGAAGAGAGGGATTTTTCAAAAAGCTTTTACCAATACAGTAGTTACTCAGGCAAAACTTTTGCCAACCGTAATGAAGCTTCTGTGTTAACAAGAAGAAACTGTAGAGGTGCCTCATCTTTTCTTAATAGCCAAAACAAAATAAGAGAACCGTGCAAAATGTATTTTCAGTTTGCATAGAAGGCAGATCTCTTTCATTCGAGACTTTAAAGAAAACTACATTTCTCCCTTCCCAAGGGATGCAAACTCTACACAACTTGTATATTCCATCATATTTGCACTAAATACTGTTCAGATCTGTATTTAGATGCATATGACTTATACTAGCCCTCTATAAAGAGACAGATTTCAGTCACTGTGGCATAAGTGAACTTGCTGGTGCTGCTCAAAACATGCATAAGCCTAGTGATTAACAGAATTTCTGCACCTTGTAGTCTAAAAATGCGCAAGTGGGTACAATACAAAGCAGAATGAAAGTGAACAGACAGAGCGGGGGAGTGTTTTCGCAGCACGAATCACTCGTAGGAGGTTCACAGACAGTCTAGGTTAGATCCCTGGTAGAAGTGGGGGTGGTGAGACAGAAAAGAGCCAGGAATATTAATTGCAAAGTTCATTAAAAATGAAAAATAAAAAATAAAAAAAAATTGTACCTATCTTAAACCCTAGGCGTTTTCATTGTTTGACATGCTTGCATGATTCTTGCTTGAACAGTTAGAAAAGTGTGCTCGAGCAAGCAATTCCACTGAGCACACGGGGCGCACACCAAAACATTTACATAGCTGAAAGCCCCAACACATATTGCATATTTTAGAGAAGTAACTCATCATATATGGGTGGTAACAGCCCCAGACAGGCTCCCCACCTCACTGCTGGAGACAGGCTGGTCTGGGCATCCTAGCACAACCCACCGAGTTCAGCTTTAGAAACTAAAGGAACTTACTTCGTACGATATTAGAGCATTCAGACTGCCCAGCTTTGCTGCCCAACAAGCAATCTCTGGCACGCAAGCTCAATTTAGACTGCTCGCAAGCCACGTGGAACTAAATCAGAAACTAACAAGAGGGCCACTCTGAGCTAAATCATTTCTGAGGCTCTGTGACTGATGACTTCTTTAGTAAGTGTTTATTTGGCAAGCGTTTGTACCAAGCTGCTTGCTTGTTCAGTAGAAACAAGTTATATATGTTTCCCTTGACTGAAGAAAAAAAAGACTGCACAATGACAACTGCTCCTGTTCAAGGTCACCAGGTACCCAATTCATGAGTGAAAGCACTCAGTAAACGCGAGGCTGTGCAAATCAAGCAGTCATGTAACACTCGACTCCCTTGTGCCCACACCAGCGGGAAGAAGCTTCACAATTCACGTCAGGATGACAAGGGTACGCTTTCAGCAGCAAGCCCAATCGCCCAACACAGGCGCAATGTAGAGCTTGCACTTTCCCCTCCTGCAGCTATCAGAGGAAGCACAAGGGGAGGTTTATTTTTAGCAGTTAGGAACAAAAGCCAACTGCGCCAGAGAGTTGCGGGTGACAGGGTTCCAAGTCACCTGGAAACAGTTACAGGCGCAAGCACCATTTTGAGACTGTGTGAGCCCTAATTCCTGAACAATGCTCTTCTGTGCTGTAAAAGATTTGCCAAAACAACTTCTGGAACAGAGGCAGCTTCCCAGTGCCATCTGCTGGCTATGCCGCCGGGGATTTGCTGGCCTCCATATTGGCGTAAATGACATAGAAACAATGCCCAGGAAGGAAGCGAAGGGTTTCCATGGATGCCAGCAGAGCAAGCCGAACTAGCAGATAAAGTGGTTTGCCTCCCTAAGAACAGTTCCTCTGCTAAGACGGTGGTTTATTTTTAAATGAAGAGTGGAAAGCTACATTGGAACTGCTGAATCCTCTGATGTATTTTAACGTGTGCGCTTTGTCGGTTAAACTCACCAAAGGCGCATTCCTTGCCCAACCAAATCATGATGTGAAACAGCATGACAAATTGATATGCTACCACGTAATTAAGATCCACAGGATGCTTTTAATGCAAAATTTACTTGTTTTGGCATGTCTAAGAATTTTCCACCTAAACAGTTTAGCCTGTGCGATCCATCTATATTTACTAACCAAACTGGCAAACACAAATGCAGAGGACGTTCTTGCCGTTTTATTTTGCTATTTACAGACAATCACAAATCACATTTGCTTATCTCTTTCTAGTGTATTTATTCCAAAGTAGCATCTTTTGTGATTTAAACCTGCTCCAGACTTACCGCTGATTTATGATCATTTGCTATGATGATTAGCTGTTGTGCTAGACCATTCAGAAGTCTTGTTCGAAGCGAGAGGTCCTCAAAGTCATGCCGAAAAGGAAATGCAATTCCATCAACCACCACCAGCCGGACCTAAATGCAGAAGGGAACAGGAAAAACTACCATGACTATCCTACAAATCAATGACAAAAAGTGGTAAGACCTCTTTTTAAGTGCACTGGAATGTTTTATATAAAGGGATGACAATCTTTTATTTCATACTCCGATGTGCATGACAGCGTAACACCTTTTGTCTCTCTATATTGGAGACAATCAGCACTCCCCAAGAGTGCAGGGTGAAGACCCTCAAGCTCCAAACACACTGGTACACTTGCCAAGTGCAGTGTTGCATCATGGATAGATACTAGCTCAGACCATAGCTGCACTAGCTTAAACAAAATGCTGCACTAAGCTCTCCCATTAGTTAACTCGGCACAGAGCTGCCCCTCTGACTGTTTCCAGTTTCAGAGCTTGCTCCCTTACAGCTAGCTGACTTTGCAGCACCTGGTACAGAATACAAAATAACAAAGCTAGACTTAAAACCTTGCAGCAGAGAAGCCGGAGGGGAAAAAAAAATCGTTATATATTGGAATTGTACTTCAATCAACCCTCCAGGAACACTAATTTATTTCACCTTCTGCCTTAAAAAATAAAGCCCCAACCAAAACTAGAATATGTGCTGTCTGCAGTCACTGTTAATATAACTCTTCTGATTCTAAGGCTCGTATCAGTGATCTGTCTTAAAAACATGGATTTTAGCAGATGCTTAAAGACATTCCAGACACTACACAATGGAGCTGAGTATCTATCTTGCCTGGAGATGTTTGCTCTGCTGAATTATTCTTTTTGTAGCAATCATTAGCTGAAGCTAGAGCATAATGCTGCCACTGGCTCATCACCCTCAAGATGCTGTATAAACACTAGTGTGGGATTTTGATTTATTCTAGCTTCGTTTGTTGTAGCTGTTTGGATGACCCAAGTTTGTCTGAAATACGGAAGGGAGACGGACAGCCTTACAGCATCTGCGTGTTCAGATGTCACTCAAATCCTAGGCACTACAAGTTCCTGCATTAATGCACAGGATAACAAACTGGAAACAACACAAGAAAACTGATTTTCTGTATTATAGATTTAACTCATTACTGGGAAGTAGCTTTGTGGCTGGAATGTACAAGCCTGCAGCAAACATCACTCTGTGAAATGGCCCTAGGCCTCCAACTGAAAAAAAAAAATCTTAATTTGACAGAGAAGATTAAATAGCTAGAATTAAAACAAGATATTCCTCTGTTTTGTCATTTTTCCTCCTTCCTGCAAATTCTTTTCTATGAACCTGTATCCTCCTCATCCAGAATTTTTTTTAGTTTAAGAACAATCAGTTTAACAGTACAACCATGACTCACGCTAGAAAGGAATGTATATATAGTTACATAACTTGCCTATCAGATGAATATGTCCAGGTAGGATGCAATTTAGTTTATTTTCTCTCAGTTGTACTTGTTATAAAATAGCAAACAAGTATTCAAAAGTAGGCTATATTGAGAAAGCTTGGCAACACATCCCTTCTCCACGTCAGCTTGCCTCTACTAGATCTTCAAGAATTATGTTTATTATGACAAGAGTATTTTCTAACATAGTCTTTTTCACATCATTGATCTTCCTCATATTATTAACAAGATCTCAGACTAATTCATATTTCCAAATGACACAACTCTACAACTACGTACCTCTCAAAAAACACCCTCAGACCTGGAGGTTTCCTGTGGTCCCATTCCCAGCTCCAGGCCTGCACAGAGGGATCAGACTAATTTTAATGAGAGCTGGGCTGCAATCTGTTAGGTCATTTATAGCCTGTCCAAGGAATCACCAGAAGGTCTCACCGTTCTCCTGCACCCTCCAGTATTTCAGGCTCCAGGCCAAGCTCAGATAATCAGCACAGATGGTACCAGAGAACTGCAGCCCAGTGTAACTGTGCTAATGAAGCCATGTACTTTCCACAAGAGCAAACACAACAGGGCACCGTTAGTACCTGGCAGAGAAAGGGAAATACCAGACTACACTAAGCAAAAGTAAGACTCCCATCTGTGCTTTCAAGAGCATAACAGCTTCCAAAAATGGAAACGATGTGCAAAAGACAACCTAACTAAACAACACTGATTTGTGCTCCGTCAGAATGAGGCACAAGTCATCTTCCTTGAACCCTGTTGGGGAGTGATCTGCTGTGCAGAATCTAGAAATCTGGAAGGGAGGTGGTGAAAATCTGCCTTACAATTGCATTTCACTAAGACACTAGGTACTAGGAAACTTTTTGGCTGCAGTCCACCGAAGACTCAAGCTGCAGGCTCTGGTTGCTTGTAGCAACAGGAGATGTATTGGAAAGTAGAGTCACTTTCTGGATGCCAGGATGCTGCAGGACACTTCTGGTCCTCAGTGATCTTCTAGGACAAAAAAAATGGCACTACGGCTTTGTGATCCCCCTGCATTACGATCACCACACGCACACCTAGCTCAGAGACTCTCTTGTAGAGCAGTTTTGTGATGATTCATAACTCGGTGCTCACAGAAGTGTCACAACATGTGGCAACATAGATCCAGTATCCTCCCCTCAGAGTGGAGATTCAGGATGATGGCAGCAGTGGTAGCAAAAGCAAATTACTCTCAAGAGTCGAGATCGAGATGGGAATGCAAAAGCAAACAAGCAAGCTTTACAGTTGTACTCAGCCAATATACTACTGCCAAGCTGATGAAGTACTAAGGTGTTACTTGTGTTACTCCTATTTTACCGGATTAGTATCCCTGAAAATCTTTACTGTGAAGATGAGTCATACCTTCTGCTACGTCTGCAATAACCCTTACCTTTGAATGCTCTGAAAGAAAGTCTGGGAGGAGGTAGACCTGTGCAAGAAGCTCTATGTAGTCACGGCAACGGAAGTAATATATGTGAGAAAGGACACTTTCAAGAGAGAAAGTCTCCAAAGCTTTTAGATGATCTGAGAACAAATAAATAGATGAGTAAATGAGTCAGAAGTCTGTACTAGCATATTGCTACTTTCATCATTCTACCAAACTATGTCTTCCACATATAGCAACAGCAAAACCCTCAGAAACAGAAACAGTCGAGGTAAAGAGTGTGGGAAACATAACTTCCATCTGGCTTGAAAGTCAAGAAGGTGGTGAGCAGATGCTATCTCAGCATTTGCCCATAAATATAGCAGAGCCTCCAAGGGAGCGCTCCAAATATGAAAAATGTATTTCTGAAAAAATAACTTTTCCAGTAAATCATTTTCAAGCCAGAACACCACCAGAGGACAACAGTCAGTATTAATCACCCATTGTTTAAAGTACAGGCAGTAGCTCATTTAATATGGTGGCCTTTACCTCTATTCAAACAGAAGTTTGCTGCATAAAATGCTCTAAGAGTAACAGAAAACTTGTGTCAGTATCCCCAACACACGACTTACAGAACAAAACTATTCATTAAATGCAACCTGGCTATATTGACCTTATGAAGGAGCAGAATTCCAGCTACAGTTTTACAATATGGGGCTTCAACAGCAACACTGCCATAAGAAATTCTGCTGCTCCTCATGCAGAAAAATAATTACTCTTAAAGCAGATCAGCTCAATCTGCAGCATGGCTCCACACACTGACGCAGTTCGGGGTATGATGCAGGTGGAGATGAAAGGCTGGCAGCGAGAACTCCTTATGCCAGCGCTGCTGCTGAAACCCTCAAAGTGCAGAACTGCAGCCTACGAGACACTCGTTTCACTCAGATCCTAGCCCATTAGGCAGAGACTTAGCAACGTACCTTCTTCCTGATGAGCTTCAGCAATGAGCTGGCAGTGCTGCACACAGGCAGCTGCGATGTCCACTACTCTGTCTACCATAAAACTTCCTTCCGTATCAATGAACACGGCTTCTCCAGCTACGCCCCCAAAGCATTCGGGGATCTGCACGTCTACTGCCAGCTGCATACTGCCAGGGGAAACAGAAGAAAAGGTAAATATTCACATCACAAAGCTCTCCCCTCCAAACTCACTCCTAAAGTGACATTTCTGCTGAGCAATACACAGAACAGGAAGCAGTACAGCCATTGTCATGATGAGATTTATAATGCTGTAGAAGAATCAGAGACTGCAGTCATGACAACAAGAAAAATAAACTCGCTTCATAGTCAAATTAAACAAAGAAAACTGATTCACAGTTGCACAAAAGTAATCTATAAATAAAATACCATAGCTGTGTTTTCCCAGCACCAGGTGCTCCACAGATCTCGGTGATTTTTGTTAGCTGCACACCACCTCCCAGAATATTGTCTAGGGCTGAACAGAAGGTGATGATGAAGCCCTGGGCTTGCTCCTCCTCCAGAAGTTCGAGTGCCGTGCACTTCCTGGTGGTGCCTGAGCCCCCAGCAGCCCTCGCTGCGTCCCCGTGACACTCCTGCCTCACAACCTCCAACGCTGCCAGTGCCTCTTCTTTGGAGATTCCAATCTCTAGAAGAGTCAAAACCATGAAAAGCTACTTTATTTTATAAACAGTAATTTATTTAAAGTATGAAGAGGTAATTCAACTTGTTTGACAGAACCTGATCATTCTGCAGTGTAGCATAAAAATATAAATCCTTTTAGTACAACGACACACACAGCTTGCCAACATCTCCGGAACCGATGAGGTGATTTTCAAAAGAACTCAGAGCAACGATGCCCTGCGTTCAGAATTCAGGTGACAGTAAGCCATCTGCAAATAGAAAAATCAGAACTGCTGCTCACAGACGCGCGTGGGACCTGACGGAGCAATTCCCCTTTCTGCACGGAACGCGCCATCGCGTTCACTTCATCCGAAGCAAGTAAGGTGCTGTGGCAGAAGTCCGGCTGCAGACTGGTCAGTGACAGCGGCAGATCGCGCTCTGAATTCTCAGGGTTATTCCAGGGCTGAGCACCTTACGCATTATTTTAAGATCTGAAACGCAGACTAACAGCGACGAGGCACCTGCATATAGCTGTGTGTCTGTCCCTACACACCCCCGGCTGTCAGCATCGGGCTACTTCACTTTGCTCCTCAAGGCAAAACTATTACTGTGTACAATCACGGGTAACAAATCTACTAATGGTCAAAATCACGACGCGCTTCTTACAATGGCTGCGCAAACCTTATTTGAGCGCCTTGAAAAGGCAACTTTCTGACTTCACAGAAGTGTATTTTGTTCAAAGCCTGTAGGGGTGGGGGAAGCAGAGGAACGAGAAGGACAGAATCCTCTGCTATCCCATTTACTCCGATCGCTCAGTGCAAGAAGGATCTTCGCTCAGAATCGGGGGGGGGGGGGTGTTGTTTGTTGTTTTTCTTCCCGCGCACACGCGAGTCGTTCAATACTTGCTGTGTCCGTCTTCTGCGGGGAGCTGCACCCCAGCACGGCCCCGCTGCCCTACTCCGTGAAACCCAGCTCGCCCCCCGCCCTCGCTAAAGACCCGCTGCCAGGGTTCCGCGGCTGGGAACGGCTGCGCGGGGGGGGGGGGGGCGGGGGGATGGGATGCCCGGCGGGCGGCCTGCGGGTGCGGCGGCCGGTACCTTTGCTCAGCCCGCAGGGGCCGGTCTCTAGCAGCTCCTGCGCCGTCTGGAAGCCGGCGGCGACGAGCCGGGCCCGCAGCGCGGGGGCCAGAGGCAGTCCGCCTACCTCCCGCTGCATCCCGCCGCCGCGCCGCGCCGCGCCCCTCACAGCCCGGGACCGCCCCCCGCCCCGCCCCTCACGGCCCGGGACCGCCCACCCCCCGCCCCTCACGGCCAGGGACCGCCCCCCGCCCCGCCTCTCACGGCCCGGGACCGCCCTTCGCCCCGCCCCTCACGGCCCGAGACCGCCCCTCGCCCCGCCCCTCACAGCCCGGGACCGTCCACCCCCCCGCCCCTCACGGCCAGGGACCGCCCCCCCGCCCCGCCCCTCACGGCCCGGGACCGCCCCGCGCCGAGCTGAGGGCGCGAACCGCCGGCCGCGCATGCGCTGGGAGGTGTCCGCGTGCCGCTGAGGCGGGTGAGGGGGCCGTGTGCGGGAGGGGCGGTTGTGGGTCAGAAGCAGCCGCCGGGCTGCTGGGCCTGAGCAGCCCTGGCCCGGGAGCGGTGCTGGCTTTGTCCTGCCTTCATCCAGCTGCAGAGGCCCATGCACCTGGCGGGCTTGAGGGGTGTTTCTGCCATCCCCCGGCCATCGCCTCCGCCTTTTCCCTCCCTGTTTCCCCTCGGGCTGGCCTTGCCCGCTAACGGAGCCACTTATCGGCTGTGTGGCCGGGAGGCCTGGCCTCAGAGGGCGGTCAGGGGAGAGAGAGGTCGCGTTCACCCTCCGTCTTGGGGTTTGTCCAGAGGAAAGAGCCAGACCTGCTGGTGTCGGCTACCGAAGGTCTTGAAGTTAACATAAGTTCTTGGAACTACGGCATTCTTGCATCTTGGTGAGATTTCATACCTTTTCCTAGTTCTTGAGGAAAGAAGATGGCTCATGCTCTCCCAATTCCCTGCCCAGTCCAGCTTGGAAGGATGAAAGGTGACTCCCTGGAAGCTCAGCTGCATGAGTTTGTCAGGCAAGGGAACTATGTGAAAGTGAAGAAGCTGCTGAAAAAAGGTAAAAGCTAACCTCGGACAAGTACTGGCAGATAAGTTTTAATTTCTCCTGTATGCTCATATTTGTGGCAAAAAAATAGCATATTGTCTATACAATTCAGTTTTGTGAGTGAAGTATGTTTGCTAAATGTATTATAGTTGGCCTTTTCTGGTAAGTGGCACCAATTACTGAATCAAAAAATGTATGAAAAGAAGTAAACTGAAAACCAAGCTTTTAGTTGTAAGGTGTCCTAAGGAAATGATTGACATAGTAAAAGTAAAATTCTAGAAGTCAACTTTAGGAATATATGCTTTAAATGGAGTTTTAACTCCAGTTGCAGAATGTGTAAGGTGTGGCTTAGACGCTGGTATTTCCGACACCTGGATTTTTAAACGCAAGGGAAGAGGTAGTTTTGTAAATGAAACATCATGTTCGATGCAGTTCTATTTCGTTGCCGCTACCAAGAACTTCGGTAGCCCTGCTGTCCCCGGAGGTGTGCCGTCTTTCCGGCGCTGGTCGCTGGGTGCGTACGGTGGGGCTGCCCGAGTTGCGGGGGGGGGGGGGGGGGGTGCGCGGGGCCCCGCAGGAGCCGCTGCAGCCGGGGCCCTGCGCGCCGCGGGGCTGCGCAGCTCGAGGCGGGAGCTGACCCGCGCCGCCGCTGCCTGCGAGCGGCGCGTCTGATTGGGCGTCCGGGGCAGAAGATGCAAATGAGGGGGCGTGTCCCGCTTGCGGCCCCGCTCGGCGCTGGCGAGGGTGGCGGAGCGGGGCCGTGGGTGGCGGGTCCCGGTTCCGCGGCGGCCGGCGGGCGGCGGGAGCGCGGGGGGGGCGGCGGCGCGTTGCCACGGGTGGGTGCTGCGGGTGTCCGTGCGGTAGAGGGCGGTGCGTGGCGGTGGGCCCGGGCGCGGCGGGGAGGTGAGGTTAAGACTATACTTTCAGGGATCATTTCTGTAGTTGGTCACCAGAGGAGTGTGATCTCACCTGACCGGCGTCACAAGCCACGAGGAGGAGCTGGGTGCTGTCTCCTGAGCGCGAGGCGGGCGGGCGGTGCTGCTGGTGCAGGAGCCGCCCGTCATCGATGACCGTTCCTGGCCCTGCTTGCGGGGCTGGGAGGGAGAGAGCACGGGCTGAGTGGTTTGTGGCCCGGTCCTATTTTTTTGTAGTGGTCTCAAAGACAGATGAGGGTTTTGCCCACCAGTGCCCGCCGGGGAGGGCGCGGAGTTTGTGCTGCGGCAGAGTCCGAGTCGCAGACAGCTACGGGCGCTGCGCAGTTTAGGTGCTCTCGGGGAGGGGCGGGGAGCGCGCTGGGGCTGGGGAGCGCGCTGCCCTCTTCCCGTCGCGCTGCGCGGTGCGTGGAAGGCCGGGTGGCTCTGGAGCCGCGGGCGTCGCGCGTTGGAGGGGGTCAGGCAGACGCTGCTCGATCTTGGCGCAGAGTGGTGGGGCAGAGGGACCCCGGGGGCCGCCCCAGCTCCGCTCAGAGCCGAGTGGGCTCGCTGCTGACATTGGGTCAGCCGTGCCACGGCGCTCCGGCCCCGGTCTGCGCCTGCTAAGGGGGCAACGGCGCGCAGAGAGCGGTTTCGGCGCGGCTTCGGTGGGCGCCCGCGAACTGCGGCCGCAGCGCTGCCGGACGGACCCCCGGTGCGGAGCGGTGAGGCGGCTGCGCGAGGGCGAGCGGAGGCGGAGCCGCGCTGCCTCAGGCTGCGAGCGGCGCGTCTGATTGGGTGTCCGAGGCAGAAGATGCAAACGAGGGGGCGTGTCCTGCCCGCCGCCCCCCCACGGCGCTGGCGTGGGTGGCGGAGCGGGGCCGTGGGTGGCGGGTCCCGGTTCCGCGGCGGCCGGCGGGCGGCGGGAGCGCGGGGGGGGCGGCGGCGCGTTGCCACGGGTGGGTGCTGCGGGTGTCCGTGCGGTAGAGGGCGGTGCGTGGCGGTGGGCCCGGGCGCGGCGGGGAGGTGAGGTTAAGACTATACTTTCAGGGATCATTTCTGTAGTTGGTCACCAGAGGAGTGTGATCTCACCTGACCGGCGTCACAAGCCACGAGGAGGAGCTGGGTGCTGTCTCCTGAGCGCGAGGCGGGCGGGCGGTGCTGCTGGTGCAGGAGCCGCCCGTCATCGATGACCGTTCCTGGCCCTGCTTGCGGGGCTGGGAGGGAGAGAGCACGGGCTGAGTGGTTTGTGGCCCGGTCCCTTTTTTTGCTTTGGGTTGGAAAAGCAGAGTGGGTGCGGGATTTGGGGGTGGGTTCGCGGGGCAGGGCCCTGCGAGCCGACCCGTCCCGCGCAGCAGGCGGGCTGTCGGCTACCTCCAGCGTCCCCCGACGCGCGGTGCGTGGTTTCTCACCAGCCCCTCGATAGCAGCGACAGCGCGGGCAGCCGGGCGGGCCTGGGTGTTTCCCTGTGCGGGGGGACTGGGCTGTGCGGTCAGCAGGAGGGCTGGGACAGGTTTTTTTAGTACCCGGGTGTGCAGGCAGGGGCATGGCGTTCTCCAGCCCTCTGCAGTGTAGGACACGGTGACGAAGCCAGAGCCTCCGCCTCAGCGCGCCAGGCCAGCATCGTGCCGTGCTGCCTGGTGTTGGTGCCTGAGCCTTTTCACCTCCGGCAGCATGGGGCAGAGGGAGCACGGACTGAGACGGTCGCCTCTTGCATTGCGTGATGAGACCGTCCCGTGCCGTCCGAGGAGAGAGGCTGGGATGGAAAGTACGGAGTCTCAACAGTAATGCTTTGCTCATACACGTGAGGTGTCCCACTCGAACTGAGGCACCCCACATGCAGTTTTACACATGGTTCTTATACCTTTTAGGTGTTCCAGTAGTGACTGGTCAAATCACTTTCTACCTAAGATGCACACACACTGCTGTTTTCCAGAGCAACTCTGAATTCCACAGCGTCATTATCCGTTTGCCTCTTTCTGGATCTGGGCATCCACGGAACCAGCCTTGCTGCAGGCCCTTATCCACAGTGCCACACAAAGGGAGGGTTTCACAGAATCTTAGAGGGGCTGGGGTGCTGGCCTTATCTCGGCAGTCCAGGGGTACCTTTTATCCTTCCTGGGCAGCTTTTAAGGTTCTGGGAAACAAGTTCATGACCTTCAGGGTGGGGGCTGTCCTGCTCGCAGTGAGCTGGGGTCCTTTAGGCACGCACACTCCACCGTGACTGTGCAGTCTGCCGCTGTGTGTCTTGAGAAAGTTCATATGGCTTCATTCTGTAAGGACTGATTGGAACACGAGTTAGGAAAAATCTAATTTCCCAACAGTTGTCAAGAGGAGGTTTCTCATAGCCTCCAGGCGGCTTTGGAGAAAGCACAGGCTTTTGCATTAACTGTCAGTTGTCTGTGGCTCGGCAGGCCTGGGAGTTGGAGTCTCCTCGGCCCCTGCAGGAATGGCCGTGTGAGCCATGGTGTTGTCGGGGGCTGACAGAGCCGCAGCCCCCCACGGCTGGGCGAGCCGTGCCGTGCCACCACCCGGGCCGGGTTTCTGCTGCCGGGGAGGAACAAGTTGCTGGCACCGCAGTCAGTCGACCCCGGGCCCCTTCGCCTGCGGGGCCCTGGCTCTGCGGACCCGCGCCGCCGCTGCCTGCGAGCGGCGGCGTCTGATTGGGCGTCGGAGGCAGAAGATGCAAATGAGGAGGCGTGTCCTGCCCGCCGCCCCCCCACGGCGCTGGCGTGGGTGGCGGAGCGGGGCCGTGGGTGGCGGGTCCCGGTTCCGCGGCGGCCGGCGGGCGGCGGGAGCGCGGGGGAGGCGGCGGCGCGTTCCCGCGGGTGGCGGAGCGGGGGTGTCCGTGCGGTAGAGGGCGGTGCGTGGCGGTGGGCCCGGGCGCGGCGGGAAGGTGAGGTTAAGACTATACTTTCAGGGATCATTTCTGTAGTTGGTCACCAGAGGAGTGTGATCTCACCTGACCGGCGTCACAAGCCACGAGGAGGAGCTGGGTGCTGTCTCCTGAGCGCGAGGCGGGCGGGCGGTGCTGCTGGTGCAGGAGCCGCCCGTCATCGATGACCGTTCCTGGCCCTGCTTGCGGGGCTGGGAGGGAGAGAGCACGGGCTGAGTGGTTTGTGGCCCGGTCCTATTTTTTTTGCTTTGGTTGGAAAAGCAGAGTGGGTGCGGGATTTGGGGGTGGGTTCGCGGGGCAGGGCCCTGCGAGCCGACCCGTCCCGCGCAGCAGGCGGGCTGTCGGCTGCCTCCAGCGTCCCCCGACGCGCGGTGCGTGGTTTCTCACCAGCCCCTCGATAGCAGCGACAGCGCGGGCAGCCGGGCGGGCCTGGGTGTTTCCCTGTGCGGGGGGACTGGGCTGTGCGGTCAGCAGGAGGGCTGGGACAGGTTTTTTTAGTACCCGGGTGTGCAGGCAGGGGCATGGCGTTCTCCAGCCCCCTGCAGTGTAGGGCGCGGTGACTTGGGTGCGGTGGGGTTGTTTCTGATGAAGAGTGTTCATCAGAGGGTGAGGAGGGGCTGGGGAGAAACCGTTCAGGATTCGCCTTTTGGGGCACGTTGTGGGAGTCTGTGTCGCTCAGGCCAGACCTGGAGCATGGTAAAGCTCTGAGCAGTGTCTGACGGGGGCTAGGGAGAAACGGCTGCGTGTTGTGCGTGTTGTGCGTTTTGTGCTGGGCAACGTCGTGGAAGACTGGATACATCAGGTTGGATCCTGTGGCCACAAGGTATCTGCTGGGGTCTGGGGCTGCAAGAAACCGCTCAGTATTGTGCTGTCGGCTGTGGTGTGGAAGTCCTTGGTGCTCAGGCTGGATCCAGAGATGCCAAGGCCAGTGTGAATTGTGATGGCACCCTGGGGGGGTTGTTCCAGCTGGCACGTGAGAACGTGCTCGTAGGTGTCGGGCCTCGGTAGCCCTTGGAAGTGAGAGCATCCCCCTCAGAGCGCCAGGCAAGCCTCTCGCAGTGCTGCCTGGTATGGGTGCCTGGGAGCGCGGGCTGAGGGGTCGCCTCTTGCGTTGTGTGGTGGAAGCGGCAACAGCCCCGGCGCGGGTGGGCGCAGCCCCGGCGCGGGGCGCTTCGCCTGCGGGGCCCTGGCTCTGCGGACCCGCGCGGGGCGGGCGGAGTCGCGCGGCCGCCGGCTGCGAGTGGCGGCGTCTGATTGGGCGTCCGGGGCAGAAGATGCAAATGAGGAGGCGTGTCCCGTCCGCCGCCCGGCACGGCGCTGGCGTGGGTGGCGGAGCGGGGCGTGGGTGGCGGGTCCCGGTTCCGCGGCGGTGGGCGGGCTGCGGGAGCGCGGGGGGGACGTTGGCGCGTTGCCACGGGTGGGTGCTGCGGGTGTCCGTGCGGTAGAGGGCGGTGCGTGGCGGTGGGCCCGGGCGCGGCGGGGAGGTGAGGTTAAGACTATACTTTCAGGGATCATTTCTGTAGTTGGTCACCAGAGGAGTGTGATCTCACCTGACCGGCGTCACAAGCCACGAGGAGGAGCTGGGTGCTGTCTCCTGAGCGCGAGGCGGGCGGGCGGTGCTGCTGGTGCAGGAGCCGCCCGTCATCGATGACCGTTCCTGGCCCTGCTTGCGGGGCTGGGAGGGAGAGAGCACGGGCTGAGTGGTTTGTGGCCCGGTGTTTTTTTTTTTAGTGGTTTTTGAAAACAAATGAGTGTTTACTGTGTGTGACGGGGCTCACACGTACTGGAAGGGCATGGTTAAAGTAACAAAAAATTTGTTTTTAACTCTTAAATTACAGCATTTTTTTATTAATGCAGTCCTGTGGTGTTACCTGTGCTCATCCAGGTTGATAGTTTGCCTCTGATATATAAATATTCTTTATGTAAATACATTGTGCATGGTCTATAGAGAAAGTTACAAGGAAGGTCATTTGCTCTTCGTTCAATTTCTCTTAGTATCATTGTGTTTTCATATTTCTAGTGTTTCAGAGGGAATATGGCAGTTGGTTTCAGGGTTAGTGAACCATCACCTTTTATTCTAGGTAAGGGAGAACAAGCACTTCCCTCATAATCTCTTGTTTTCTTGTAGGTATTTTTGTTGATGCTGTAAATTCCATGGGCCAAACTCCTCTCTTCACTGCTGCCTTGCTAGGTCTTGGTAAAATAGTGGATGTGCTGTTGCATTATGGCTCAGACGCTAATCAGTTAAGTATAATTTTTTTTTTCCTTAAATTCGAATTAATGTTTTATATTTTAGTGATTTTAGTCAATGTAATACACAGTATTCACTGTATATAAATGAAGAAGTGCTTAAGATGCATGTTGCTATTTTAGCCAGAGATCCTTAGAGGTATGTAGGTGCCTCGTTTTCCCCATTTCATGGTGTATGTTGTTGTTTGGGAGTACATAAATCTCGCTATGCTGCTTTTTTCCCCCAGAGGCGCAGCTGGTTGAGCGTAGTAGGGGCAGGTTGAAACATTTCTGCTTTAACATTCCTCAGTCGCTGTTACGATGGGAGCACCCCAGTCCATGCAGCTGCGTTCTCAGGAAATCAGTGTATTCTTAGCAAGTTATTGGACGAAGGCGGTGACCTGAGAGTACATGATAAAGATGGAAGAAATCCTCAGTACTGGGCTATGTCAGCTGGAAAAGAGAGCAGTGCTCAGGTATGTGTGTGTAATAGGTGTGCAATATGCGCTAGGTGTGTGCTCGCATATTCATCTTAAATTGAAGAAATTCCGACATTCCAGGGAGACGTTCTTGGCTTTTACATGTTAGGTAATTATTCAACATTATTTTCCAACATCAGTAATGGGATTTTGAAGTCCTCATGACTCGGATTATTTACCTAAGGTGTTGCTCAGGTGCAGGGGTGTGTCTGTCTGTAACTTGTTAGGACGTTTATGTGTAATCGTGCAGTGAGAATGACAGGCCCTTGTTTTCGATCCCTGATGTATGTAGTTTGTTTGCATAGACGTGCAGTTCAGGAGTAAACCTGAAGTAGTCTTCAAGTGTATCTCAGTCTGTGCATGAGCAGTGTCAGCAAATGTATCATTTTTGCTAGTGTGGTAACAAAACGCGATATCAAAGCGGCTTATTCATGACTGTAATATTGATTTAAAACTCGTATTATAATACTCCTCTTTCCTGTTATTACAATGCTGCTCTTAGAAAGAAACCTGATATTACAATTTTCAGTGGGTGAATGTCTTGAAAGTTAGTCATCTAGTGTCTTGAAATAAGCTTTCTCTTACATTTTCGTGTAATTGATTTTCTTCAAGTTTTTCTGTGTATCCATTTCTTCAAATGTCTATTTGAATATTGCAAGTAACTAGTTATTTTTTCACTAGTCATGATCTGTTGATTTAAAATGGTTTGTCTTGCAGTTCTGAAGTAATTTTTGTTGTTGTTCTTTTTTCCCTCCCCCTCCTCTCTAGATGCTGGAATTTATCCAGCGTTGTACATTCCACATGCAGGCTGCCATTCAAAATTTTCCCTCTGATCTACTCAGGAAGGCTGGATCATCCAAAGCGCTGGTCTGCAGTCCGTCCAGGTTTGGTGGTCTTGTTCAAGGGTAAGAAAGTGTTCTCAAGTCCTGAGGGATTGAGCTACAAAGACTTTTATTTCCATGTTCTATTATCTTAAAATGAACATTTTCTTGTTTCTTTTTGACAATATCAGATTTAAAACCAAAGTGTATTAGGAATGATAATGCTTTTAATTTCTGTTGTGAGAGTTCCAGATAGAAACTTGATAGTTGTAAATATCTGTGTATTTAGAAATACTCTTGAAATCAGCAATATGAAGTACTGGATTTTAATAGTATTAAACGGTGCTGACATGAAGTAGTTTTCTTGACCTTTTAAGGTGACTGCAAATCTTTTGGGAGTGTTTCCCACAGTTTCAAGAGCTTTTATGTGAGGTACATGTTATGAAAAATACATACTTGTGAACAAAAAGCGATGCAAGATGCGTGTATATTTTTTTTTTAATTGGCTATCTTGCTTTAAACAAACACCTATCATAACGGTGTATCTAAGAAGTTTTAATGAGTTGCACAATAATTTGAAATTTCAGAATCTGCATTACACTTTTTGTGTAAGGGACCAGTCAAATGCAACATTTGAAATACATGTCTGTTGTAGAATTTCTGCATTTTTCTCTCTCTTTGTTTTCCTCAAAGCCTTGGTATATTAGTTACTCTTTTGGCTTATGTTTTTGGTACTTAGAAATGTTGACAGTCCTCTGGGTAGATTTCTGAAAGGTGGAGCTAATGCAGCCAAGAACTTCTACAGCTTTGGTTTTGGGAAGGTAAGATGCTATGCGGAATGGTTGTCTAATTACATTAGTACAGTTTTTCAGTCGCATATTCTTCACAGTAATTACCCTACCTGTTTATTTTTAATTTTTAGTACATTCTTATTCTCCAAAGAGGTCCCTTCCAACCCCTAACATTCCGTGATTCTGTGATTTCTACTGAAATAGTGGAAAAAAGCTGTGGAGAGCACAAAAATTCAGGCCTTCAGTCCTAGTAGGCCCTATCAGAGGAAGCTGTTTTGGAAGAGGCAATAGAAACTCTCCTGTTATGTGTCACCTGTGGGAGTTCTTAGTGACTGTTTCTGCTTTCCCTCTTTCAGGTTCACTAGAGAGTTAAGCTTCTGACACAGCTATCTTAATGTTGGATTTTGATGCTTTGGCTGATGCTCCCGTTGCAGTGATTGCACTGAAGTTTTTAGTGAGCTTGCGGCAGATGTGATGGGGCTTGGGAACTGTTGTGTATTCCCTTTGGTTACGCCCTGGTGTTGTTTCAGTTTTATCTTGCAGGCAGCGGACATCTAGGGTACTTGGCGTCACTCCCCATTATTGGGGAAAGAGATGTGGTTCAGGCAGATGATGAGCCAATGTTTTCGTACCATGTTGGACCATACATGATCATGACAAAGTAAGTGCAGTCAAGGGGGTTTTAGCACCTCTTAGTGTGTACCTGTTACTATTAAGCAGCAAGTTGTAGTACCAGATGCTTTGTTTGGATAGTTTTCTGTGCCTGTTCTATATTCATCCACTGCTTTCTGCTTGCAACTTGTTTTCTGCAGTCCATTGAATAATATCTTCTTTAGGCCTGCTTGATACCTGTAGGTTGCTCTTGTCCTTTCCAGCAATATTAACCCCATTATGGTTATTCTTTGATAGTAGTGTTTCAGTAGTGGCTCCTTTTGTGGTAGGAAATAAGCTGCTGGGGTTGCAGATTATTATGTTGTTTGGTGGTTAGTCCTTGTAATTGTTGGCTCAGACCTCAGGCCTCTGGATATGTCTGTCTGTAGCCCGCTTGCTCAAACCTATGGTGAAATAAGAGTTCCAAGTGCTGACTGAGCCTTTTTTTTTTTTTTATTTTTTTTATTCTGTATTGTGTAGCAAGTAATTGTGCCTTGGAGGCATCCAGAGAATTGACAAACCGGCGATTTAATCTCCCAAAACTCTGGCCTGTATCACAGCGTGCTGGTAGCCTTTAGTGAAAGGGGTTTTAGAGTGTCCTTGCTCTTTACCTTGGGTCATGGAAAGGTAGCTGCTTTGGACCCCAGACCTGTCCTGCTACATCCAGTCTTAGACAGGATTGGATTTTACTATTGATTTTAAAGAGTATATGCTATAGCCAGGATGACAGTAGGAGACAGCACCGTAGCATTTCAGAATTACAAAATTACTTGTAAGCAATCCTGTAACTGGGAAAAAATACTGCAGAATGCATCTCGTAGAAATTCTTCTTCTTCTCCTTGTAGCTTAATGTGGGGAGGCAGCAGAGTCACAGTGAAGGAACTCAGCTTTGAGCCCCGTCAGAACTGTAGTAAACTGCGCTTAGCTGATCTTCTCATTGCAGAGCAGGAACATAGTAGGTAAGAACGGATGTGCAGTAGCCACAGGTGCTCCTGAGGTTTTGGTGTCTCCAGTGATCTGGAGGACTGTTCGGCTGTGGTTGCACTTTCTCTCCAAACGAGAAATGTGGGTCTCATCTTTTGTCTCTTCCCACTCCATTTGCTCCCCAGTGGATAGCGCAGGAGAAGATGATACTCTCTGCTCCTATGTCTGAACGAATGCTTCATCACACGTTTCTTGGATGGCTTATTTGTAGATTCTCCTAGTTGTGACATTAAGCATGGTTTCCAAATGCCTCCTAATCTACAGTTCTTTTAAAATTTGGGGTATTTTAATGAAAAGTTAGAAGCATTCACTTTGCATTGATGAAACACCTAGAAGGCCAGGACATGTTCTATTTTAATCTCGCATTTGCCTTACAATTTGTTTTTTCCTCTCCCTTTGCAGTAAAATCCGTCATCCTCATTTGCTACAGTTGATGTCTGTTTGTCTGTCCGGTGACTTGGAGAAAACCCGTTTAGTGTATGAAAGGGTTAACTTCGGTTCTCTGTACAGCATCCTTCATGAAAGGGTAACTGGAATACTTGTTTTTAAGTGGTGATTAATTGAGAGGAAGAGGTTTAGTAACTACATCTGCCATCTTTAGTCAAAGAACAAAAAGACGAAATTGTCCATCTGTGTATTTGGGTTTCTGTTTCATTGCACAGCATCAGATACTCTGTGTAAGCTGGTAAAGTTTGTAATTGGCAAATACTTCAGTTAACGTATAGGTGTAATTTCATTGATTTTCTTGTTTTCTATCAGTCTTAAAATGGCTGCTGTTAAATTCAATTGAACTTTTAATCTTCTGCATGTAGTAGTACACTGCAAATCTGATGAGACCAGCTTTTGGCCTTGAATGTTTGTGTGTAGAACACTGGAAACTGCCTGTGTACAAAAGTGAAGGCTTGAACTGAGTTGCAATTCTTTTTTTTTTCTTTTCTTTCTTTCTTTTTTAATCAACTGATCTGTATTTTTTTTTTTCATTCAATATTTTTCTCTTCCTTTTTTGCAGTTAACTGAGTCGTTTTGTTTCTTTAACTGAATGCAGACTTCTAAGTTACTGGAGGAATTGCAATCAAAGGCAAATTCCAAGAGTTGATTCTTCTTCAGAGTGATTTTTAGCATAGTCAATATCTTTTTATTTTTCTCTTAATTACTGCTTAAGTTATTACTAGTTTGGTATTGAGAACAAACATTATTTAGCAAGTACAGTTTGTCTAACTTTTACTACAGTGTGTTTCATGTTTGCTTTCTTTGCCTTCTGCTGTACAGTAATAGTTTTTCACTACATCAAGCTTTGAAGACCTGCAATGCAAAATTGATACTTCTATTTTTTTTTCAGCGTACAGAATTCCCAGTGCTGCACATGGAGACGATTTTGCATGTGCTGCTTCAAATTAATGATGCTTTGCGTTTTTTACACTCCCGTGGATTCATCCACCGTTCAGTTACCCCCTATGCTATTCAGATTGTTTCTTCTGGTGAGGCAAAGCTATGCAACTTGGAATACATGATAGAGAGGTAAAGAACGTCCGTGCTATTTCTGTGAGAGGGACAAAGACAAGTGAAGTAAAATTTAGTGCTAAATTCTGCTGACGTGCCCCTCTTGATGGCTAGGGACTCCCACCTCTGAGTCAGGCAACAGAGTTACAGGAGTAAAAACTCCAAATTATTACTGCTCAGGTACATTAACTGCTACAGGCAGTACGGCAAGTTTCAGATGGACTTAGTTTCTATGATATAAGTATCTGAAAATAGAAACTAGTAAGAGAAGCAGCTCTATACTGGAGCATAACAATACCATCGTAGAGAAAAGGAACCTAATCTTACAGAACAGAGATGGAAATCCTCATTGAGTCACTAATTCTGCTGCTGGACTAGAAATAATTGCAGTCTCCTCCTGTTACTGGACTTATGCTTATGGAGGCTTGCCTAAAATGGTTGAAGATTCCACACCTCATTGAACTGGTAGTAATTAAGTGCCACCAGTGACAAAAAGTATTTTTTGTATGAGGGACGCCATTTGTTTCTTCTGGGTAAATTATTACTTACTTACATTTTTTACTTCTTTCCTGTAGTGCAGTCTGATAAGAAAGGAAGTAAATGGCTGATTAGACTGAGAGAAAGAGAGTAAAATTATAAATAAAAATTTGCCAATGATAATCTCCTGAAAGGAGCAAAGATACTTCATAACCTTCTTGCAAACTTAATTTGTTAATAAATCTTCACTATTTCTGAGAGCTACAGATACAGCTTGCTGTGAAATGAATAACAAAAATACCCCATAGTTAAATGTGAGGAGGAAGTTATCTTCTACACATATGTATACATTGCAAAATAAATGTTGACAGGCTAGGTGGCACCTTCTTGTGTGTTGTTTGTGGTCAGAGAACGCTGGCCTGAGCTAAAAGGTTGTTTGTAGAGTTCCTATTGGGAAATTTTCAACTTTCTCTGATTTCCTTTTGAGTGTAAATGTGTTAAAGGAGATGTTACTTTCACCAGAAAGTCTTTGCTGTAATATGCCAAAATACATTTATTGGTGTGAAAATAATACACACTTTTATTTGCCAGTCTACTCTGGACCTTTTAGGTATTAAAACTAAAAGCAGATATACCAAACTCAGGTGCTTAATTCCAAAAGACACACCTTCTGGTTGAGTGTGCTTTATGTTCCTTTTACAACTTTTTTCCTTTTATGTAGCAAAGATGGCGGAGAACACAGTGATCTGACACGTATTCCTGTCCCAGTCCAGCTGTATAAATGGTGCTCTCCTGAAGTAATCCTTGAAAAAGTTGCCACGGTCAAATCGGATATTTATAGCTTTTGTACAGTAATGCAGGAGGCCTTGACAGGTATATCGATAGGTTTTGGCTTTTGTCGCTGGGGTAACCCACTGAGTGTTTTCAACGCAGTCTGCCAGCCCCCAAACGTCCGTTTAATTCCGCTGTGTGACGGGATAAAACCTTGCTGTGATGGCACATACAGAGGTAATTTGGAAGAGGAACCCTCCAGGAAAACAAACGAATGTAATGACAGTAGCAAAGACTACTGGAAGCTTTTGTAAAATGTAATTGGAAAACTTAAATTTGCACAACTAAAGGATGAGATAAATGGTTGGTATAAGAGAGATGCAATTTTCTATATGGTGGTTTTCTGCTGTTTATTCTACTGTTTGTCTTTCTCCTTCATAGGAGGACAGCAAAATATTCAGTTATTTCTTTGAGATGTGCAAAATGAGCCTGCGCAGCTTTCATCTTTTTGATCGCTAAGATAACTTACAGATAATGTATTGTTATTGTTATTACAGATAATGTAGTGTATATTATGTATTAACTTTGACTATTTTGACAGTGAAATGGGATAAACAATTACCCTAAAAATTAAACCCTCTATTAACTAGTTGGCAATGAGGAATCCAGTGCGTGGTTTACAGTGTAACTGTCCTCCAGAGGTTGCTGTCAGCTCCCTTTAAGGCATCTGCCGTTGAAATAAGATAGGGAGGAGATGCCAGGCTGGATTGAGTGCTCATTTGGTTTGTGATAGTAGTTGTAAATTAGGGTATGTGCAGACAGTAATGCTTCAGTATCTCCGATTCTTTTATTCTTTTTTCTTTATTTTCATTGGCATTGATATACAGCTTGTGACATAAAGTCTATATTTATGTCTTGCAGAGACTCTTCCCTGGAAAGGTCTTGAAGACTCTGTTATTAAGCAGCTCATAATTTCAGGACAACAGCTAGAAGCAGATGTCAGACTTCCTATGCCCTATTACAGTATCGTAAAGTCAGGGCTAGAACCTAAACAGAAGAATCGCTCCATCAAGCTTCAGGATATTCAGTATATACTGAAAAATGACTTAAAGGTGACTTCTAGAATTGTAGCCTTTCATGTATTTAAAATGGCAGGTTTGCATCCATTCAGATTCAAGCTGTTCTGCTTAAATCTAGATGGGAGGCTTTTTTGAGCACAATCTAAACATTGAGTGTCCTTTTCTAATCATGGAGGCAAACCACCTGAAAAGAAAAGGTAGAGACATTGAACTGTCAAATATAGCTGTCTTTTATTAATTTTTTTTTTTATTACAGGACTTAACTAAGTCTCAGACTGGTCATGCTGATGAACTGTCAAAAGCACTAAGACCCGCTAGTTTTGCAGATGTGAACATCTGTTTGGCATCAGCTTTTAGCTACCAGAAGAGAACAGGGGAATCGCAGGGAAAAGAGGTAACTGAGACTGGTGAGTTTCTTCTAGGAAGGTGTCACGTGTCCTTCACTTAGCATGTTCCTCAGTCCATAAAGGTCTAGTATAAATAATTGTAATGTGAGCAATTACAGATGTTATGACAGAGTTTGAAAATAGAAAGCGTTCAGCTGTGAATTCTAGCTACCACCCTAACAGCTAACGTAAACTCAAGGCTGTAAGTCTGGGTAATATATGAAGTTCAGGCACAATGTTGTCAGCAACAGTAAGTGTTGTTGGTGTAATCTCTAGAAGATGTTAACTGCTAAATGTATGAAAGCAGTGTGTTTGTTGGATGTTGGAGAAGCAGCTTACCACTTAACATCAAATTTTTCAGACAGCTCTGCTGCCCCAAGATACCCTATTTTTCCTGAGGAGAATATTGCTTTAGTGGACCATGAGGCATCAGCCAGTCTACACCCAGTTGCACAGGACAAAAGTGATGTAGCTTCTGAACTCCAGATGACCCTCGGTCTCAGTGATGTGGATGACAGCCTCTGTAGCTTTGAAATCAATGAAATCTTTGCCAGTTATCCAGAACTTCATGAAGACTTCCTGGAAGGAGGAGCTGGATTAGATCAAACTCTAAAGAATGAAAAAAGGCATCAAAAGGAAGAAGATAAGGCTACCATCAGAGACCGGTATGCATCTCCCGAAATGCACTGTGAGGAAAAGCCAGTTTATGAGGAAGGTGGCTTTTCAGAATTGGGTACAGAGGACAATACAGAAGAGGAGGAGAGCGTAAGTGAGGCCTCTGATCTATGCATGCTGGCGCAGGTGGGAGGAGATCCTGGAAGAAGAATGAGTAGTCTGTCCCAAAACGAGCAGCACATCAGCAAGTGTGTCCTTGATTTAAAGGTTGTTCAAAGCATGTTGCAGCAGGCAGCAGATTCCCTGTGCAGAACAGAGGAGAAGCTGGACGGATTAGAGGCCACTGAAAAGCAAAAGAAGCTGCTCCAGGAAATTGGAATGAGTCAGCTTTCTAAGCAAACTTTTCAAGAAAGGCACTGGAACCGATCTGATGGTACTTGCCAAAATGCCAATAACCCTTTTTCTGGAGTTAATAGTTTTTTATGGAAGGCTGTAGGTCCACCATCAAGTGACTATATTCCACCACTGAGAACATGTCAGACACAAGGAGCATTGGGTGGAGACAGTTTCCCAGCTGTTTCAGGGATAGCAAAGGAAATGGAGGCAGTTCAAAATGAAAAGTGGAAGTGCTTTCATGAGGTGAGTAGCATTAAAGATGAAAACAACCATCCTGATCTCAGCTTCAGTGTGGTGGAAAGCCTGGATGATCAAATGAGCCTAGACTATGAGTTAAAGTATTGAGCAGAGTGACTGTGTTTATCGCTTCTGTATAATAACCTTGAGTCATTTAGGTCCACTTATTTTCCTGAGAACTACATGTTATGATAGTCTGTCTGCATACATATGAAACCTGCTAGAAATCCAGGGCAAAGTTTTTGCTAGGCTAAGGCATGGAGTTGTCGTCCTTTCTCATGAACAGTGCTACTAAAATATAACCTAGGCAATAAAGTTTGCACAGTCTGGTTCTTAGTATACCTCGTAAACAGCTCAGCTAGTGATTACCAGAATGCCGATGTGTGCTGAATCATGGCTTGTTGGACTCATTTCAGCATTTACTCCCACGTGTTTCTGTAAGATGCAAAAAAAAGTTCAACTTTCAGTGTCAGAGAGGAGGTGATTCACATTCTGCAGCAAGTGGAAGTGAAGAAGAGAGGTGGTGAGTTTTGATCATATTCACGAAGAGTTAATTCTAGCAGATTCATTTTGATACAGCCACTGTCACAAATAGACACATCCAGGATCGAGGATGGTGTTAAATATTTTTTTCAGTAAGCCGAAAGCCATCTGTCCAGTTAGGACCCTGCTGTGAGTCGGTGTCAGCTGCAGAGCGGACAGGGTGACTGCTGCAACAGGGCAGCTACTTTCAGAGAGTGGTGTTCAGACAGATGCAAAATGCCTCTCTCATGGAGGTCGGTGGTCTAAAACTGTAGCAGTGCCTAAGGAGAGCAATCTAAGAAGTTAAGGTGATTCTCCTCCCTGCACAGTCTTGTTCACTTCTCAGTAGAAAAACTTTGGCTTTCGTTGTTGTAGGACTAGGACCCATGGTAGGGCCTGTGGGAGTAGAACAGTCTTACTAAATGGAGTGACACCAGAGTGTACATTATTTCATTCTATTTGCTGTGCTTTTTGATGTCGTCCCTTTTGTATTTCTAAGTATGGGTGGAAAGTAGATGTTAAAAGTACCTGGCAAAACTTGTGCAAATTAATGTATCTTATTAGTTGGAAAGATGGGGACAGGCATCTGCTTCAATGCTTGGGTCAAATCCGCTCAGAAAACTGGTGCTGTCTTTAATTTAATTCATGACCCAGTTGGAGAAGTAAGACCCATTGGTAAAAGACATACTTGGTTAGAACATAAATACGCCAGATGCTGACGTGTGGTTAGATGGTCAAGTGGATGAACTCCAGGTTGGAATTGTGTTGGTGAAGGATTGTTGTTATCCAGGTCTGAAGTTCTGAATATGTGCAGCTGTCCACTGATCACCTTACTGACTTAAATGAAACACCTCTACACAGCATTGATTGTCTGTTAGTGTTTATGTAGATATATTGCCTGAAGGCAGTTGACAGCTTTTGAAATCTAGATTTTAATGTACATCTTGTCTGGTTGATCTGTAATAGACCTAAATAACTGTCTGTGCTTTCTAAGCTTCTGACGGCTCAATCTTCTAGTTCTGTTGGGTTCTTAGAACATGTGTCCTCTCAGTCTTTTCATTAACGTGAAACCAACTTCTAGTCTTTTACTGACTGGGGAATACTTAACACAATATGTTTGTGCATTAACAAGACCTTGATGCGTTTCGTAACAATTTATTATAGGTGCTATCCAAAATCAAGATATGAAATGTACAGTACAGAAACAAGTGAGGAGAGAAGGATGATGCAATCAGAATGGAGGAGTAAGTAAATCAGTGTTAACTCGTCATTAATGTTAGCAAATTTTACTGCAGTGCAGTGCATTAAAACTTAGCACATTTTGTTATTTAGGAAAGGTTTGTGTGCCTTAATTGCTGAAGCTCTATTAGGCTGTTCTTGGATGGAAACCAAATGAGTAGGATCTTGTCTTGCACATTCAGGGTATAAAGTAATCACAACCACATTAAGATGGTTTGATTATAAAGCTCGAGGAATTTCTAGCCCTGTTGGACGATGTAAGGGAGGGATAGCTTGTGAATTTAGAAAGGGTAGTATGGTGATGACCAGTGGATGGCAGTACAGGCATGAATAATAGAGAATGCAAACCAACAAAAATTGTTCATGTAAAGACATGTCTGTATCAATTTATGCAGGTTTTAAGCTTTCCTTAAAATGGAAGGAAGTGTTTAGCTCTTTTCGTGATAAAAGGAGTTTATAGGCTATAACTTTAGCATTTCCAAGTCTGCAGACACAATGAAACGCAGAGAATGCTCTGAAGGTCTGGATTCTGTTGTGTGAACTGTTAATTTTGTTATTTTTGTGTAGCTGAAGTAAAGCAAATGGCCAGAAGAGTGGCCTCAGGACAACTGAAACTTGGCTCTCCGTATCCAGCCAGTGAATGTACCTCTGAAAGTGAAGCAGAGAGTATGAAGGAAGCCTTTCAACATGTCACTGTTAGAGTCCAAAAAAGTCAAGACCAGCAAAGATATAGGTGGCAGACGGGTGATAATATTGAGCCATGGGATCTGGGTGGTGAGGATAGGTCTGAATCTGAGGAGAGTGATCTGGAGTCTGCATTCAGAAGTTCTGGAGGTAAGGTTGAAAAACAAAAAATAATTTCTTCTCTTTTCATGTCTTTCCATCTCCCAACAGCTTTCAGCTTCTGTGACTTTGTTACAATAATTGTCAATTTAAGCTTCCAGAGTCTTGCCCCCAAAGCAGGTCAATCACTCGGTCACTGGTGAACATAAATAATAGACGAAGATGAGTCTTACGTGTTAGTAGGTGGAGGTAGTGTCCAGTGAGCCTGGAGACCCTGTGTCGTCATTGATAACCATGTGTCAGCATGGCAGACCCAAAGCTTTCAAATCCCCGAGTATGGTTTCACACATTGTCTCTTTCACTTGGACTACAGAGATGCTCTTCTGTAGCAGCGTGGTGGGTAGTGCTTTTGTGATAGTTACCGACAAAGGAACAAGGAACGCTTCACATGCCTAGATGAACGATGTGAGCACTTACATGCCATTGCTTCTCCATGGTCTGGACAGATAACGTAGTTTTACTGTGTACTGTCATTGATATTCTGTCAGTGGTTCAGACCACTCACTTCATATTATTTTTTGCCTAATAAATTTGTTCCATTCCAACATCCTAGGGAGAAGTTGCCAGTCACCATCACAAGATGAACAAGCAGAGTCTGGAATAGCCATCCATAAGAATTCAGTCCTTCCTCAACAAGTTGAGAATCTCTCTAGAGTATGTATAGTAATCCAAGAAATCTAGTTGCAGCTAGCTATCTGTAAAACAGTTTAGCCTGGTCTCTCCATGTTGCACACTGAACTGCCAAGACAGCTGATCTTTTCAGTTGTGGTCTAACCACCCCCCCTTCTCCCCTCCTTTTTTTTTTCCCTTGGTGCTATAAACCATCAAGGTAATGTAAGGAGCAGGAAGTAGGTTGAAACTCAGAGTGATTAAATTACTGCATCAAATTGAAATTATATTTTTTGTTTAACTTTATTGACCGAAATGTGTATTCTTTGCTAGAGAGTGGAGAAAGAATCTCAAATGATGACATCTTTCACAGGGTCATTCAAGGGAATTACATTCTTCCCTTAATTCATCTCCTGGTGTGTCTGAACAATTCATAACTCCTGATTTCCTTCCTCCTACTACTCATGGAAGTTCAGAACTAGAGGTAAAAATAACAGAAAAGACAGGAGTGAAGCTTGTGTCAAGAACTTTGGACGTAAGTTATAAAATATGTGGTTTTATTATGCTCCCATTTGATTTGAAGTGCTGTAGAAAGTGGGAGAATGACAGCTTTGTTTCTTTTCTTTTGAAATAATACCTACAAATAAAGATTTATCTACAAGTAAGAAAATTCTAACCCTGTTCCTTTTAAAACACACACCCCTGCCCAAAACCAAAACAAAACCCAAATAACTAAAACCCCACAAACACCCAGACTCCCAAAGCACCGGGGCCATGTTTCCTTAATTTGTTTACTAGGAAATTACATAATCTGTGGCTGAGAAATTTTAGGCAGTTGATAATCTCAGCCTTTCCTTCACAGCTCTATCAATTATAGTACTCAACAGTCTTAAAACAATCTTCCTTAATTTCTTGAAGATTTGAAGCTATTGTATGGACTATTAAATCCAGTCCGTGCTTTTGCTGATAAGCGCTTGAAAAGTTCGTCTCTACATTCTGATTATTGTGAGCATCATCCTGTGAGAGTTGTCCGACCCTTCACAGCTTGCCGGTGAGAAATTGAATTTGCTTCCTTCCCCCCCCACCCTTCAGACCGCAGATGCTGAGGGAAAATTAGAAGATACTTGTGAAGGACTTTTACAGAAACAGTTGCCTGAAGATGCAGGATCAGGTATTCAGATTTCAGGTAAATGTGCTCTTTCTTTTGAAGGTGCTTTTGAATAGGGGAGATGTGTCTTGTTGCACTTGCATTTTTGTCAGCAACACTCCTGTCAGAAGGCTGGAGCTTGATTCTTCAGGGTCACTTGGTCTCATACTCCTTATTTTAGTGAGAGTTCAGGACACTCAGGATTTTGGAAGATGAGATTTGGGCGCTGCAGTCATTGAAATATTTTTGAGTGCAATAATCATGTACTTACTGTGTTTCAGGTAAAAAAAAACAAAACCAAACTTGTTTGCAACCTTTCTGTTGTTACCCTAGGGCTAAGTTTAATGTTTTTGTGCAACTTGCTATGATGCGGGAAACTGAAGTAGAGTTGTATTTACACATTAATATTCTTATTGCTGGAAGGGTCTTGAGCCTAAAAACAGTAAGAGCTGACATTGTGTGTGTGCAGAATAGTGGAAGGATTATTGTTGTTTCTCTAGTCTGTTGCCTCTCTTAGCTCAAATTTGTAAATGTTGTGGTATTCCCCAGTGCTTCAGTGGTTGATTGTCTGGCAGCTGTGGTATGTTTATGAAAATGCATCTTTAAAACGTATTTGTCTCTTGACAACAACAAAGGTCCACAAGAACTAAAAAATTTAATAAACTTGCAATTTCCTGTTCAATGAGTTGTTTTGCTTTCTTTTGTACTTGCAAAACCCAATAACAGGGAACATTTGTTATTTGTATTCAGGAGGAAAAATACTATTCTCCAGCACAGCGGCACAGAAGTCTGGCAGTAGCATGCTAGGAATGAATCAACTTAGCCATATGCCTGCAGCCAGGTAGATAGACTTACTTTCATCGTTACTTCAAGCATAAATTAGGTTATAAAGTGTGCTCTCTTTATTAATTCTGCTTGTATATCTAATATTCAAATAAGATGCCAGTGGTGGTTTTTAATGATTATCTACATATCATAGTGCCTTGCCAAGAAAATACTAAAAGAACTTTCACAAGTCTCATGGGATTTTGTGTTTTACAGTGTTCAGCTTTTTTTTTTCTTAATGAGGAAGCTAAAATAGGAAAAATAAGTCATATATATATATATAACAATTCCTTTTACACTGATAAACTACAATCTTAAACAGAGCAAAGATAATTCAAATTAAGGCTTCAGTCATCTGTTTTGATTTTGTTGCGCTTTGGTTTTGGAGCTCGAGTGGCATGAAGATCCTGCCTTTTCCTCTCCTGTGGGAACAATCTGATGCAAGTATGCTCACTGTATCTGGCCTGCAGATAACATTAACCCATGCTTGGAGACTTGCAGTCTCATCTGTCAAACATGAGGTGTTTATATCCTGTATTTTTGTAAATTTTCTGTTCTACTAATATGCAGAGATGCTGGCCAGAATCACCACCTCATGCTGCAAGGGGTACTTTCGCTTAAAGAGAAGCAGTCCTCGCCCTGAAGGTCTTTCAGCAGTAGCTTTCAGGCTTCCTAAAAGCCCCTAGCCTCCCTGTAGCTCGGCTTCCCTTGTGCTCCTCCAGAGTCAGCAGCTGCTTGCTTTCTCCGAGTGTGGGAGTGAGAGCTGCTCTTACTGTCTGTCAGTGTGGTGGTGTACGTGCTCCCCTCCACTGGAGGAACTAAGTTACCAGTGTCAAAGGTGGGCAGCAATTCTGTAAATACTTGGCCTTGAGGTAAAAGGTAATGGCTTTTGTTGCTCCCTTCACTTCAGAATTGAGCTTTTGCCAGCAGGACAGAGAGGACTGTTGCTGTCTGACCATCTGATTAATCCGCTTTGACCTTGAATGGGGTTGTTACAGTTTGAGAGAATAGCTTACAATGCAGACTGATCAAAGGATGATAAGACAATACAGTAGTGATGTATGTTAATAGATTTTTAGTTAACTTGCAGTTTTGTTCTGTAGCTGCGTATGTCAATTAGAAGTTTTCTCCTTACTGGATACAAATCCATAATGTGCTTAAACGGCATTTTTATCCTAGCACTCTACATCTTTTAAGGTTTTAAGCAAAAAGTTTTTATGAGCTGCAGTCTACCTCTGAGAGAAGGTAGTCCTTTAAACTTTTTGAGAGAGGAAATTACATATATTTTCATAATTCTCTGAGAGGATCAATGAACATGACCTTTCTACCCTTATTCCAGTGTTGAAGCAGCACGGGAAGCGATACTGTGGGAGCCACAGGAAGAATGCAGAGAAAAAGATGTGTGAGTGTCACAGGCCATTTTATATCAAAACTTCAGCAAGTTGGTCATTATCATTGTAAAAGTTTTGTGTTGATGCAAAACAGGGAGATGAGACAGACCAAAGCTCAGAGAGAGAAAACTATCTGAAGTATTACAAGAATATTTTCTCCTGATGGGAGATTGGTATAAGATTGGTATAAGAGAGTCATCACATACACTTGTCCTTAGTTTGAAATATTTTTGTATTCGTAAGTAATTAACTTAGTGTTAATCTGGGTGTGCTTCTTCACATGGAAGTGTTAGGATTCCTTGTTTCTTCTGTCCAAATTACACACAAAAAAATAAAATTAGTTTAAAGAGCATATCAATGGTATGTAGCTATATAAATTTTATTACAAAAATAGTCTTGTGATTGAGATTCTTGGGAAAAAATTTGCAGAATAGATTTGTGACTTCACTAGTAAAGTTAGATTCTTTTTACAGGTAATGGACATCTGCATAGAAATTACTGAGTTGTTACCAGTAGACCTCTGTTCGTTTCATGGTCTTCTGAGGACAGTGTAATCCAGGGTATATCTGCAGAAGATGTTGATTTGCTTAATATAATCCCAGTCCTGCAGCCACTTAATAATTTTTGTAACTTGAGTGGACATCACTGCCTGTGCAGATCTTTAGCAGTTTCAGTTTATCTGAGTAATTCTTTCAAAGGCTCCTAAATCCTACATTTAGTCTTAATTAATTTGTATTAAACCTTGAGGTCTTCCCTTGGCTTTGAAGAGAGTTTTCTACATAGTGGTCACATTAGAAGTTCTTGTCCTTTTTGACAGAGGCAAGTTCCTGAGCTTGCTTTTATAGGAGAATTATTACAGTTAAGAAATCCTGTAAAGGAAAGCAAATAATTAACCTTTTCTGTCTGCAAGGTTATTGAAGATGGTGATCTTCAGCCTCCCAGGAATTCTGTGGGAAGTTTTCAAAGGGACTATCTCTCTTCTGGAAAACTAGATAAGACTGAACAAAATTAAAATCTAAAGAAACTGAAAATACCAGAATTTAGTGATTCACAAGTGTAAGAAGTGGTTATTCTAACTGTCAGAACATCTTTCAATACTTCAGATCAGTGACAGATATTCAGGATTTGTCGAGTATCCCCTGTGAGCAGGCGCACTACTACAGGGATACAGATTGTAAAACGTCCAGAGTGAGTCATGCACCGACAAGCGTCAGCACTCCACTCAGCTCAGGTAACTGCAAAGAGGAAAGAAGGAAGAACCAGTGAATTACTTAACCTTTCTACACCAGGAGTTGTACCTTTCTGCCAAGACTTGCAAATGTAACGGTCATTGATGTGAATCATGAAAACTCCATTCGAGTAGTACCGATGGAGCCGTCAGGCTTGGAATATGTAACCACAAGAAATGCTGTACATGTTGTTTGAAATCTCATTGTTTTGGGCTGGATAGTTACAATAGTTTGTAGCTAGAGCCTGTTTGGTCAAAAGAAATCTCTGAACATAGAACTAAAGGAGAATTTACAGGGACATGGCTGAAAAAGCCACTATCTGAAACGTCTCTGAGAGATAATTACTTGGTAGTTAATGGTAGCCTTCATAAATCAGAAATTGTTTCAGTCATTTAAAATTGATTTGGCGTGATACATGTAGATTTTAGCATTTTAAAGAGTGGCAATGTCACAAGCACGTAGTATGTTTTGAGTGTTGATAAAGTGATCTCAATATTTGTTGATTTTAAGTGTGAAGAGCAGTGAATTACTGTTTGCTTTGTACTTTCATTAATTTGGTGTAATACAGTAGTTGAAATTTCTCAGTTGGCAAAGTTTTGCATAAATGAAGTCTGAGGTGAACTCCTAGGTAAACTCCTAGGTAATCAGGTTGGACTTCTGTGCAGAGATCATTCAGAGTTTCCTGTTCAGGTGCCTGTTAAAGTACAAGAAACCTTTTTCTGCTTCCATTGAAATATGGCCAAGATACCAAAAACAAAAAAATAATTTTCCAGCTTTGCTGTCATCATTTCCTTTTCTTTGATTCTAGAAGAAAAAAATCCAATAGCCTTTGAGAAATACAAATACTGCCATGAAGTAGCTTCAGATTCTTCCTTTTGTGGTTCTCAAGAGATCTCCTCTGCAGTGTCCAGGACGTTCACTACAGCCTATGAAGAGGGAAGGAACACTGAAATTCCTCTGGTTGCTTCAGGAGTTTGCTTATCTGAATTGAATGAGCCTGTAAGTCTAGAAAATTTACATTCTGCCAGCTATTCTTTGAAGTATTTTTAAAAATATTTTTCCTTAGAATAAATGCAAGATGAGGGGCACGTTAATACTTCTAGGTCTTCGTGAGTATTTTGGAATCCTGGATCTGTTGACATGGTGACAAGAAATTCCTGATTGATTTCAAAGCAGTCAGTGTGTGCCACTGATTGTACAAAGAGTTGGCTTTCCTTTGCACCTAATTGTGTTTAAATTGTGACTGCCATCAAAGTGGCCTTGCCTGCCCTCTGTCCCTTCCCTGGCTCTAAAGAATTGCCATTCCCCAGCATTGGATCTGGTAATCCTGGAACACCAAAGTGGTAAGTATCTGCAAAATGGCTGGGCAGAATAATTTTTGTTGTGAGAGGAGGGGTCTCCAGCTTGGTCTGAAAATGGGGAATAAATGTGAATGAAAGTAAACACATCCGCATGGGTGTTCAGGTATGTAAGTTTTTGTGTGAAACTGAAGAATTCTCAAAACTTAGTGTGGGAAGGTAAATGAGTAAGTAAAACGAGTGATTCCTTGAGGAAGAAAAGTAAGGTGGAAGCCTCCATCTAGTACTTTGGAAGTAAGTACATATTCAGAAAGCCCGTGTATTAGGGGGTTAAGTTTGTCCTTTTTATGCCCAGATGTGACACAGTGTTATCAAATTTGCTGTATCAGAAAATCCTCTCTCTTTGGAGTTGACAGTTTCCAAGGTCACTGTAGTGATTTCCAGTAATCTTTGGGGAACTGAAGGTGTTCTGGAGCCACAGCATTATCTTAACTGTCTTTTCAGACAGTTATATATAAAACAGTTGCGTTTATGCCTTTCGTATTGTTATTCATAGATGGGGTTGTCATTTAAAGATCAAATTGGAGTTTGTTTAACCAGAACAGTAGTGATTGCATTTGTTGTTGTCAGGTTAGGTCTGTGTCTTTCTGCTGGTGTAGCAGACAGTTGGAATTCATTAAGCCCATTAACAGTGCAGTGCTGTCTTGACTGGCTCTGCAGAGACACTCAATTGTGTCACTTTCTTGTCTAAAAAAAATCTTATTCCAGGCTTAAGTGCATGAAGCACCTGTTTCCATTTTTGAGAACAGTGAGGACTTGCCTGTGATTACAAATTCTTGATTTTTGGGTGCTCTTTGGTGAATAGGTTTGCCTGGCTTTAACAATTAAAGATTCAAAGCAGAGAATGGGAATTTAAGAGATGTTGGAACTGTCCTTTCAGAGAATTCCTGTCCAACTGTCCACACGGACTGTTGAAATGAGTAAAGATCATGTAGCTGACAGTATCTTATGGCCGGCTAAAAGATGAGCGCGCAGTAGCCTACACAAAAATTTTGACACATCTGACTTGCCTGGATGATACCTCTGTTTTCATATTTTGAACTGATTGAAGAGCTTATTTTAAAATTTAATGGTCAGCTAAGGCTTTAATTAAGGCCTTACCTAATTTTGATTTTTAGTATGTTGAAGGGGAGGATTGAAGACCAGCAGTTGTTCAGTTTAACTTCTTGTGTTTCCTTCTGTATGATCTTACACAGGATGGGTTGCCGGTAGTTGCTTCATCCTCGAGAAGCACCAGGAAGGCATCTGGTAAGTCTCTTAACCCAGCCCAGATACAATGATCAATAAACGGAGAAGCAGATTTGAAAAGAAATTTTGCCGTTTTACTTCTTTTGTCTTTTCTCTCTCCTCTCTCTTTCCCCTCTCTTCTTTTTTTCTTCCTCCTGGGCACCTCTTCTTTAAGGGATAAAGACCTTGCACACAACTCTGTATTGCTAGTGGTAATTAGGTTATGGATTGTGTGCGCACCTGCAGATTAAGAACTCTGACCTCTAATCAACCTACTTTTGAAGTGTAAACATTACTGGCCAAAAATGTGCAGTACAGGATTGAGAACTGAATGTGCAAGTCTAGCTCTAAATGGTTTTTCCATTATGAAATTGTTCAAGGATTTTTGATAAAATGTGCATGAGCCAGGCTCGTGCAGGTTGATAAATGAAATATGTCAGCAAGATGCTGTCGTAATGTAAGCCTATATCACAGTTATTAAGGATTAATCACTGCTAATTAACTAGACTTTTTTTTTTTTTTTTCCCCTGTCTCAGCACTCTCACAGGCATCTAACCACTTCATTGATGAGCTGCCGCCACCGGCCCAAGAGCTGCTGGATGAAATTGGTAAGAGGCACTTCACCCAAAATGGTATGAGGCTTGCCAGCTGGGTTCAGTCAGGATTTCTCACAATTCATTCACTACTAAAATACACAAGAGCTTCCAAATTAGTTGCAGTCAGGTCAATGATTAGGAAGTTAGGCATCAACAGCTTAAATAGCTGGCAGTTATTTAAGTTAGTCCTTGAGGTTTCTGCATGTCACGTAATGGTTAGTTGCTGCTGCTGACAGCAGCTAGCCTATGGGGTGCAGATGTAGTTTAACACTGAGATGAGTTTTATGTAGACTGAATTTTTCGAAGTGTCTTGGAGCAATGCATGTTTCCATGCGAGCCGGGCAGCTGCATGCCGCAGGTGTTTCTGCAGCGTTTAGTCTCAGTGATTAGTGTTTCTTTTTGTAATCACATACATCTTCAGACAGAACACAGTGTAAAAACTCTGTGTTGTTTTTAATGGTTGTGTTACAGAAGAATTTCCTATGGTTTTATTCAACTATAAACTCTTCCTAAACTAACACCAGACATTTGGGATAGTTAAATGTGTATAGATCCTGTGCTCTTAGAAGTGGGGCACCCAGACACATTCTAATATTTTTACTTCCTCATTCACCAAAACAAGGACATGTGGAGACTGGCATGAAGTGAATAAATGTTCGTCAGAGACAATTTGTAGGAGTAATATATGAACTAATGATAGATTATGTAAAGGTTTTAATCTCGGTGTGAATGGATAAAATAATATGGTACTTTAAATTGTATAGAGTCAGTTTAGAAAGAGTATCTAGATCAATAAAGAAATATGCTGGTTTTAACAGAATATTTAAAGCAGCAAGATTCCATCGCTCAAGACTTTAAAGAGAAGGAATTCTGTGACTGCAGAGTGCAAATAAATGGTTAGTTGATAATAATCATAACGTAGAGATTACAAATAGAAAATTACTTTTGTGTAGCTGCAAAATTACTGTGAATACTCGCCACTGTATGTTCAGCTGTACAATAAACTTAGTTTGTTAGCTTTTTTTATATTTGTGGTTCAGGAGAAATTTGAGAGTGTTCTTCCTTTTTTGGTGTTCTCACAAACACCCCCTCCAGCAGTGTTTGCTGTCTTTCTCTGTGTATTCACTCTCTAAAGTCTGCAGGGATCTGTTATGGAAGGCTTGCAGGTCTGAACTATCAGAATTAATCTTCTACTCTTTTTGTGCCACTGCAATGTATTCTGTGTTCAAACGCAAGTGACGAAACCTGCAAAAGTATAGCTGGTGGGCAGCTGATGTGAAATAGAGCTGAAGTTTCCATTCTGGGGGGGTGGTTCAGTTGAGAGAGTGGCCAGTGCTCGCTAACTGCTTCTGTTTCTTACTCACCATAATGAAATAATGCCTCTGATCTCATGGTGTAAGAAAATAGCATCCACTGGGTAATCAATATTGTCTTTCCTGTTCTGTTCCAAAGATACCAAAGATAGCAGTAGTGAATCTTCATGCTTCTGAAACTGCAAATAGTAATAAGTGGGAATAATTTTTAAATGTACAGCAAGTAATGTCAGAGGAGTGGAAAACCTAAATCTCTATAGGCTCTGCATTTGTTTCCAATGAGTCAGAAAGTGAAGAGCGGCATAAAAAAAAGAAAAAAGAGACAAAAAAAGAAAAAAAAAAAGGCAGAGCATGAGTTAGTCTGTAAAAAAGCTAAATAGCATAGTCACTTGAGAATGATACTGGTACTTGTTTGTGTTATCCTACAGCTCTCTTAGATCTTTTCCCAAAGGATAGAAGCTACTCTGCCTTTATTCATAGGAGTAGCTTGTTTTTAGGTGGTAAGGAGTGCAGCAGCCTGTGTTGCTTGCTGTTCAATCACTGTGATTTTGTTGTATTTGCATAAAGTACAGCTATTTCAGACTCCATTTTTGTGACAGCCTACTGCTTCCTGCTTATCATAGCTTAGCAGAAGGTGGCTGAATATATTCACATGCTGTAGGGAACAGAACTTACGGAGATAAGTCTTGGGGGGGGATATCATTGGATTTTGCTAAGTAGGGTAACAAAGCTAACATCCACAGGTTTTCTTTTGATTTTTCTCCCATATCTAGGATTGTAAGGGGAAAGATTAAAGATTAATTTCCACATGCATTTTTCATTTTAGTATGAAGCGCAATGTGCAGTCCTGTGAATCTAAAAATATGTTACAGTAAAATATTTATCTAGGTCTTGCTACTGGCCACCTTCTACTGTAGATGATGTGAATTTGTTTGACTGGTAGCAAATCTGATGACTGAGGAAAGAGTAATTAAGAAGTCGACAACTGGAAGTTTCCCAAGCGCAGTAAATAAAAATACATTTTAATTTCTTGATTATCTTCCTTCATACCTTTGATATTAAAATCTTTCTGTTTATGTGAATAGTTCCCGATCAAATTAAAATGGAAGGCAGAGAGTCACAAAAAGAATCTGAGAGAAATGAGAAGAGAAACAATAGTGTATGGACTAAGGAGTCATTTACTCTCGCAGAGGAAACAGAAAGGTACGAAAAAAGGACAATAAGGGATGTTTGGTTTTGAGTTAAAGATTTAGAATAATGATTCCAGTATATTTTAACAAGATTCAGTGCTTACCATAAACCAACTTTTCTAAGAACCCTGGTAAGTATGACTGTTTTCTTTTAAAATGTATAATATTAAACTTGCCAGCATCCATTTTAAATCTTTTATTCAACAGGGCTCACTCTACTCTTGACGACATTTTAGAAAGAATGCTCCATGCAATTCCTGGAGATGAGGAGATCCAAGAACAACCTCAGGGATGCACTCTTGGGTTAGCTGATCATTGATACTTTATTCATAAGCTGATTTTGTTGATGTTCTGTGTACAGACCTCTGCAGGACTTTTCAGAAAATGTGGTGTCACTCCTTAAAGAGTAGCGTGTCAGGGAACTTGCCTGGAGACATCAGTCTGAACTCTCCATAGTAAATTGAGAGGGGAAAGAATATTTTGTTAATGTAATTTCCTGTAGGTGGAAAGCAAATACTTCAGTAGGCTTGGAAGGCAGTGCGTAGTCTTCACAGAAATCAGAGATAATTTGGCAGAATGGTGATTTTTTTTGAGATAGAGAAGAATGTACGTTAAGAGAACAGCTTCATGAAAGCTCTTCAGAAAAGACTTTAGAGAAGACTTTGGGAAGATGGCTATACTGTCATGGCAATATAGGAGGAAATGAAGAAAATGGTGGAAGTCATATGTACTTCACTTTAAGGAAAGGATTCATAGCCCAAATAACTTTTCTCCTCTTAGAACTAAAGATCACAGCCTAGTAACCCTGAACAACTTCTCAGTAAATGCCAGGGAGTGATCGTACGTCATTCCTAACATACATCTTACTAAGGAACACAAGATAGTCTTGTGTTTGGTGTCAGGATTTTTTAATTGAACACAAAAGGCAAATGTCATGATAACCAGGAGAATCTTGCTGACAGGGCAGGCCAATTCCTGCAGTACATGCGCTGCCATGTTCATAAATGGCTCAATCCAAAGCCCATTCACACTTGTAGTCAGACGATATTTACTTAATGCTGTTACGGAAGGAATCCTTGGAGTCTGCGTATGGATGTAAAGCTAAAGCACATCTGTAGTCTTGGAGAGGAGAGGCAGTTTGGTTGGAGGTCAGAGGGGACAGATGTCCATTATAGGTCCGGGTAAAAATCAAAAGGCATCTAGTATCTCCAGGGTCTTCTGTTTTAGTGCTCTGTATTCATCCTGTCCAAAAGAAAATACAAAAAATGGGGGTGATACACAAAACTCTGTCATTTAAGGGCTGAAAGCCTGCAAGATCCAGAAGATGTTGGAAGAAAGAAGGGAGTAGAGGAAGCCGGAGCCAGGGCCAGAGGTGGAGCGCCAGGAAGCTGTGCAGCGAATTCAGAAGGTCGTCTTCATCTGTAAAGCTACTGGATGCTGTGCTGGGCAGTGTTGCATTTGTTGTATCGTTAGCACTCAGTTTGTCAAGCTTGCACAGGCTAGCTTTTTTGCTTTTCTTGATTTCCCCCATCTGCGTGCTGCTTCTACGTTGTGCCTTTAAAGGAGAGGAAGCTGCTCTAGACTTTAAGTCTCTGGAGACAATTGAGAATTTTCTGCTTTTTGGGGGCCGTAGAGACTGACAGCATTGTGGACCGTTTGCTGGAGTTGCGGAGTGTCTCTCAGAGAGAGAGCGTGGTTTCCTCTACTGACTCAAAAGCACTGAAAGGCAGCTGATAATGCTGTAGCTGTGTACTCTTTGGTGCTCTGCCTCGCTGGCTGGGGCACCGGAGTGCTTTCCACTGTGAGGACATTGGGTACTATCAGCATGTCTTGATACGTACCTGTGATGTGTATGCCAGTGTCACCAAAACCCTTAAACATCTCTTGCGGTCTCATGTCCCCTGGCTTTCCTTTAATAGAAACTAGGATTAAGGATTTCTCTGTTCTGTAAGTCCAAATCTCCATTAGGAACTGTCAAACTGACTGGTATTCTACTGCTAAAGTAAAAGGTTGCCATTTTCAATCTTTCTCGGTGAAAGATGTTTCTTGTTACAGGAAGGGGGCTGACATACTTGCATTAAGTTAATGTGCATTTAGTGCTGTGCAAAAAATATGAAAGAACTGGCATTTTGTCTGGAAAGAAAAAGGCAATAGCCTTTCATTATTGGAGAGAACATCTGATTTTTCAATGGGTAGCCCAAGATGACTTAAAGGAGGCTGATCTTCAGCGTTGTGGGCATTTAACACTGCCACGGCAGTCAGCTCTACAGCACGTTTGGCTTTGCAGTTAGGCACCCAAAGCTGGAAATGTCCCAAATCACTAGTTACTTGTGAAAATCTTGGTAATTTTTAAACCCAGAGGTCTGGAGGTAACATCCTTGCACTTATTTGCACAGCATTAGCATATATGACTCTATTTTTTGTCAGACTTCTAGAAAAAATGAGCTGGTAGAGATTGGGTTTCAGGTTTTGAGAACAGAATGAGTTCTGATCACAAAGAGGGTCCTGTGTAATGGGTCTAGAGAAGAGATCTGTGGCGCTTGACTCGGCACCCTGCTATGTGCTGACAGAACTAGCGCTTTGTCTTTGAAGCGCTGTGTGGCTGTGTATGTTCTGCTTGGTTCTGAACTGAATTTACATGCGTTTTAGACATGCGTCCTGAAGATCAGAAATCCCACTTACAGGAACAGCTATCTTCATCTTCACCATTCAGGTGAGCGTCGCTGTGAATTAAACTGGGCTTTTGGTAGAAACCTGTGCATTCACTGGCTGCATGAGATACATTCTTGTTTTCCATGTTGAGGAGATGAAAGGGGCAAGATGAAATCCCATTCCCTTCAACTTGTAGTTTGATACAAGAAAAACAATCGTGTAACTTTTTCCACCCCCACAGGATAATTGTTTTGGATCAGAGCTCTCCTACATGATTAACATGGATAGTGAAGAAGTTCTAACACATCACCTGCTGGCTGCTGCTTGGACAGTATGCAGCTTGCGAATTGCAACCCTTTTCGGCCATATAAACAAGGTTAAAGCTCAGACTGGTTTGAACTGCAGCAGCAAGTACAGAAGAAAATCTGCTGGTTTGCTTTGTAACACAGTTTGAGCTGGTGTTACGCCATCATTGCCTATAAAGGCAGTATCAGTAATATAGCAGAATTGAACTGTTTTCTGAATATAATGTTCTTATGAAACTGGCTGTGCGGTGGGGTTTTGTTCTTCGCATGCACGCTGTCATCAGCAGAAGAATTTCTTGCTCTGTTGCACTGTGCAGTTTTCAGCGTTACAGACAAAATGATTGTAATTCTGTGGACGGCTCTGACTGCTCAGGCACTTGTTCAGTTTTTCCATGCTGGAGTGTGGAGCGCTGTTACAGCCCATGTAGTGTATGTTTTTCCTTGCTCATTAAATTTAACAAGGTAATTTCTTGTTTTCTCATTTCTTAGAGCTTTTGTAATCTAGCATTGAACTGATTTGGCTGATTAAGGGGATTAATTGCTGTGCAAAAAGCTAATGAGAAAAAGGCAGTGTTCTTCAGAGATTGCAAGTGCAGCAATACATTCCCTGCCAGCATTAGACAAGAATATGACAAAACCTGGTTAGTATTGCAGGGGTACCTGTTGTTTAATTAAACCACGCTTTTGGTAGGCCTCATCCAAGGAAAAAAAAAAAAGTCCCTGGATACAATTGAGCTTTGGATCGTGATTTTGATGGGCACAGCAAGCTGGTGTTTAACTTTTCATGTGATAAATACTGTTGAGGTGCAGGTGGTGTGAAGCTTGTCCTTGGCCCTGTTGAACAGACCCTGGGATTTCAGCTGCCTGCGTACGGCTGGGTGTGCCACGAGCTTTCGTGTGGGGAAGTGCTGCCTGCCTGTAACTGTTAATAGTTTGGTTTAACAATAATAATAAAGTTCCCAAGGTTATTATGCTTGTCATGCAGTTCTTTTTCTGGTTTTGGGGGTTCTTTTGGGGGTTCTTTGTTTGGTTTGGTTTTTTACTTATTAACTATATTTCGCATCATCAGACTATGTATACAACTGGATACCAGTAGAGCTGCTCCAGGGAAGGTGCTGCAAACTGTCAGGCTTGGGGGAGCTTTCTTCAGAAGAGATCAAGAAAAAAGAAAAATCTTGGATCCATTTAGTCATGTCGCCGTAGTGATGGAGCTAGAGCGGAAGTGCCAGCAGCGAGGAGGCTGCAGTTTGAGTTCTACCTCAGGTTACCGGCAGCGCCAGTGCCTGGGGAACAGGGCCCACTCTTGTGCATTACACAGTTCTGTCCAGACAAAAGTTGAGTATTTTCTTAACCTGGGCTTGCATCAGCTGCAGGTACCCGGCCTTCTGTGTGGGCGAGTTCTGCATCCTTGCCGCAGCTCGAAGAACTTTACATTCTTGATGTAAGCTGCTGGAATGAGACCCTGCTTGACATCATCCTGGGGCTGTGCAGAGCGTTGTGTTACGGTGCAGCCTGTTGTGAGGAACAGAAGAGGGTGATGACAAATGCAGGAAAAGTTAAGTCACAGATTTATTGTGTGATTCTGTCCTTAGTGGCTGGTGCCCTGTAACTGACAGGTAGCCGAGGGTCCTTCCCTCTCCCTTTGGGCAGTATTTTGTTATGTGTCATAGACTTGCTCAATTAAATTAAGAGTAATTGCAGGGCTGCAGCAGTGTGGTGGACTTAACGCAGGCACAGATGTATTTTTACATGCACGTAATTATATATTGCTTTGGTTTGTAACACGTGAAGTCTCCTTAGCTTCTGGGATTTCTTTTTCTGTTTTATCTGACCCAATGGTGAGCAGACTGTGAACCATTTCCCTATCTTTTTTTCATCTTAATGTGGAGAATTTTTATTTCTGTTGGTGGAGAGCCTTTCGAGTAGTCCCATAGCCTGTCTGCTCTCCTTATCGAGGCCAGAACACTGCAGTTGAAGATTTCAGTTTTTCAGCTGCTTGTACTTTTCCAGATTTAAGTTTAGCATGAATGTAAATCATCCTAATAACATAAAGCATGGACACAAAAGCTATGATTAGCAGGAACAATTAAACAAAGACCAGCGAAAGACAGCAGAGAAGATCAGAGGGGGCCCATCTAATGCTGCTTTTCAGCCTCTGAGAGAATGAAAGGCCAATTAATTAAATTAAAACAGAGATACTGAGCCGTTCTAATTCCTTGCTGAGCTGCCAGCATGCGAGCCGTTGTGTGCGTGGGCAGGCAAGCGGCGAGAGGGAGGTCGAGACACGGGGGTGGGGATGCGGCTCTGCCCGGGGGTGCTGGCAGACCCCGCGGTAGGGTTGGGTGAAGACAAGAAAAACACCTGCTCATTCTCTAAGCAGCTGCGTTTCAGCTCCCTTGTACCTGCCGTCGTTCTGGGCTTGGTTTGGGGATTTTTGTTTTGTTCTGGTTCTGGAGCAGAGAATCTCAGATGGAGAAAAAACCCCTTGGTCTCCCAAGTCTCCTCATAATCCAGATTGCCTTCCTGACTGCGTGTGAGTGAGGCGATGAGCAGCTTCCAGCATTGCTTCCCTCTGCCTCCTGCCTGCGTTCGCTGCAGCAGCAAAAGCTGTGGAAGGTGGTGGGAGGAGGGGGGAGAGAGAGAGAAAACAAAACTGCGGAGGGGAGAGTGAACCTTTAAATCTCATGACTGTGGATCGGTCTCATTTTGAAAACAATTTGAGTGTTCGGAATCAAATTTTGAAGGACAATTAGCTGTGAAGGCAGGCAAGCTGCTGACAGCATCTCTGGAGAGAGAGGAGTTTGATAAAGCAGAGTCTCGGGGAGTCGCTGCCCGCGGTGTTGCCTAAACCTTGTGCTTGGGAACCTTACCCGTGGACTCTGGCTGCATTGCAGCCCACTCGTGTAGGTGCAGCCGGTGTAGATAAACGTTGAGGTTTGGGATTCAGGATCGGGTGTGCAGCTGTGGAACCCCACGCAGGGATTTTTCTCTTTATTTCTTTCTTACAGGCTTTGGTATCTTTCGCTTTCTGTTAACATCCCGGCTGCTGGGGCAGCAGTGGCTCTGCTGTGCCTCGTCCACGGGGCCTGGTACAACCTGGGGCTTCACCCTTGCTGGGAAATCCGTGCATTTAAGAACTTCCCTTATTGCCTTAAATAAAATACATAACTTTGTGTCTTCGAGCTGATTGTTTCCTTACTACCCGTGATGATGGCAGATGTGGCCCTTGCCACGAGAGGCGGAGTGCCAGCCGCAGTAGCGGGGGGTGAAGTGTTTTCTGTCGAACCCTTGATCAGCCAGTAAAACAGACACACGTGAGCTTGTCAGTGGTCATTAATGTTTATTAATGCAGTCTGCGCTTAAGCATTCCCGCTGGATTTTTGCCAGTTTCACAGCGTGACCCCAACCTTCGCAGCGAGATCAGGCAACGCAGCCAGGACTGGGTCGGTCGAGGGAAGGCAAGCGTGCGGCTCTGTGCTATGGCTGGGACGCTTTGCATCAGGGAAAAATGACCGTTATTTTCTTTATTCTTAAAAGACTCCTGATTCCCCGAGGCGAGGGGCTGGGAGGGAGGGGCGCTTCTTTAGGGCAGTGAAGTAAAAGTTTGTGGTGTATCTGACGGCGGGGTGGCTCCTCTCCTGCTCAAAATGCTGTGTCTTTCTGGGGAGCACCAGGGGGGCTGCTGGGGACCTCCCTGAGCTCCAAGAGCCACCCGTCTCCTTGCGTGGGAAGCAGCGACTGCTCCGGGCTCTTCCCGGTGCCCATGGTGGACGGGGCTGGGTGGACAGGCTGAGCCAGAGCCCAGGCTGGTGCAGGTGGGATCTGGCCGGCGTTAGACGGGGTGGGACGGTGTCACCTTATTCCGCAGCCCATCTGCACGGGGGCCGGGGGCAGCTGGAGTGGCTTTTCCCGTCCCCCCGGGGTGGTGACCGCAGCTCACCATTTTCAGCAGGCAGCTCTGAAACTGGGCAGAGAAAGGAGAGGTTACGTGTCGGGGCAGAAAGCCGGCGTCCCCCTCGGGACTCGGGGGTGAAGGCTGAGGGGGGGACACAACTACTGTGTTTTGGGTGAGATCTGTACCCATCCCCAGCCCAACTCTTTGCAGTTTATCGACAATAAAAGTTTCATTCTATTTGCTCTGTGTGTTCCATGAGCAGTTTGCGATCTAAAATTAAGTTGCCTGACCCCATAAAATCACGGAAGCAGAAAATGAGCTCTTGCTCAGGCTCGGAGGCTGCTCCCTCCCTTTCCATTTTATTCCCAAAACCTTGCTGCTTATACAGCAGCTCCTGGATCGAGCCTGCGTCTACGTGCCCAGATAGGATGGATGGTTCCTCCACATTTTATGAGGCCGTTAAGTTGTTCTCCAGGAGCCCCAGTGGATCTGTGCTTTCCTTAGCTGGTGGCTTTCTCTCTCACCTGTTTGTTCATGAAGACGTAGATGATTGGATTGTAAACCGTGGCGGTCTTGGAGAAGTAGGAGGGCAGGGATGCGAGCGCTGGCTGGATGGCGATGTCCTTGTTGGTGGCCACCACCAGCGCAAACGTGGTGTAGGGCAGCCAGCAGACGAGGAAGGCCATCACCATCGCGATCACCATGCGCGTCACCTCCCGCTCCGCCTGCTGTGTTGTGTCCGAGTCTTGCTGCTGCGCCGCAGCCTGCCAGGAGTTTGGAGAGAAGCCTGCTCGGCAGCTCCCCACAGCACTGCCATCCCTTGGCGCCCGGAGATGTCAGCGCCATCGGCTGTCGCAGAGACCTGCCTCATCCCGACTGTGAAATGCCTCGCCAGTGTTTTGTGAGCGGAAAACCATTCCCTCCCCCGTACTCGCCGTACTTACCGCTCTCAGGGTCATCAGCAGGTTGGCGTAGGAGAAGAGAATCAGGCCGAGGGGCATCACGAAGCAGGTGACAAACAAGGACAAGATGTAGCTGTTGTTGCTGCTGCCACCCGTGTACCAGTTGGGCCCGCAAGAGGTTCTCAGACCTGGAACAAGTATGTTTTGAAACAAGCCTAAGCTGATCCTGGGCTTGGATGGAGGCTCGGGATCAGGCTCCAGCACAGCAAATGCCGGCGCTGTCACCTCTCAGCGATGCTGCCCAAGCTCCCTTCACTTTCCCATCCCTGAGGGCCTGGAGATCAGGCCCTGCTGTTTCTGCCTGGCCAGCTACTCTATGGAGGAGGGTGAGCTGTTGTGGCATGGAGCGTCACACCAAGCCTCCACCGCAGCAGATTGGGGCTGGGGATGTGCTGGGTGCTGCTCGGTCCGCTCCGGCACCCAGAGCCCCTCGTGGCCTCGAGGTCCAGCAGACAGGTAGGAACGGCCACAGCGTGTTGTGCAGTGGGGAACTTCTGAAGAACAACCGCCCGGAGATGACGACTGACTGAGCGAGCAGGAGGTGTTAGCATTTTGAATACCAGAACAGAGACTCTCCAACTACCCTGCGCTTGAAAACAACACACAGGAAGAAGCTGTCGAGTTGAGCTCGTGTCCAAAGTGCATCTCCCCTACCTTCAGGCACGTAGCTGCTCCAGCCCAGGAGCGGTGGGGTCGTCCAGAGCAGTGACCAGCTCCATGTGAAGGCACAGCCACTGACGGCGTGCCGATGCTGGAACCGAAAGTCTCCCAGGGGTCTGCAGACCACCACATACCGCTCGAAGGCCAGGATGGCCAGGGACCACAGCCCCACGATGCCTGGGGAGAGGAGGGTTTGGGTCTTGGGAACAGGCTCTGCTGCCACTCTGCTGCCCATGCTGGGATGTGGCAGCTGGCGATTGAGAGCTGTTGAAGTAAATATTGTTGTAAACTGTCAGATGTTTTTCTCACGGCAAGGATAGCTGTGAGGATATTTGGCCTTTAAAAATGAAGTTGGCAACTGGGTATCTGTGACATGTTGTGGATGTGACCACGGTTTCTCCACTGGACTGTTCTCAGCAAAAGGTTTTGTGCAGTGTTTCTGGAACACACACAAAGACCCATGTGGTGATAGAGCAGCCAGCTGGCACCCACGAAGCACATCCCGAGAGAGGACTCCTCAGGTGACAGTTCCCTCCCTATGAAGAGCATGTGGTGACCTGGCACAGCCAACCACCTACTTGACCCTTCCCTGAACTGAAGAATGGCTGAGGGACATGAGTTTTATGTCATGTGTGAATGCATGGCCTTTAGAAGCAGCAGCAGCAGCAAGCTGATGAAACACCCCCAAAGCTCCTTCGCTAAATGCAATGACACCAGCCAAAGACCAAGGTAGGTCCCAAGGTTCGGGTCCTTACCTGTCAGGGAGACCATGAAGCCCTCCAGCTCGCACATCCGCTTGCCAAACACGAAGAAGCCATTGATGTTGTTGGAGAAGCTGACAGAGCTGCCGCAGAGCGTCACCAGCAGGTCGGCCACAGCCAGGTTCACCAGGATGTAGTTCAGGGGTGATCGGAGCTTCTTGTACCTGATGGAAACCACAATGACCAAGCCATTCACAACCGAGGCCGAGACCACAACGATGCCCATCAGCACGGCCACCGACAGGTACAAGCCCCGGGGGGCCTGGTGGGGCCACTGGGGGCCATCGAAAGGCCCCGGGGTCCCCGTATGCGGGGGCTCCTGCGAGTGGTTGGAGGAGTCCATCGGTCTTCTGGAGCCGATGCAGGTGACCCTCCCCAAAAGCAAAGCCTCTTTATAAAGCAGGAGGGCCTGACACGCCCCAGAGGAGCTTTGCATCAAAATACCTTGAGCGTTTATTTAATCTGAAAGGTTTGTTCTCCCCGCCTCCCTATTTATAATCAGCTCTTTATTCCGGAGGGGATAAAGAGTGACTTAAAAAAAAAAATGTGATGACTGAGCAGTGCATCATTTAATTGAGCAAATAGATTTTTTTTTTTCCCTTTTTTTTTTTCTCCCCCTGTCTGCTTCCCACCTCCCTTCCCCCACAAGTGTGACCCCTGCGCTGGCCAGGCGCCCGGGACTGGCCAGTTATTCCTGGTGCCATGGGCTTTCTCGGCCACTGTTACTCCCATCCCGTCCACCCCGATCCAACCCCCAGGAGCACAGCGAGCCCCGAGCACACACATGTCCCCACACACGCGTGTATCTCAGCTGCACGTCCTGTGGGCGGCCACAGCCCCGCGGTGCGCAGGGCTCTGCTCCCCTGAGCTGATTGATTGCGGCCGGTGGATGAACGCCATGTGCCGGGCTGGGCTGTGCCAGGGCAGCTGCCGTGCTGGGGGGCTGGGGCCGGCCATGGGCATCGGCCACCCCAGTCGCTGAGCCGGACCCTTGGCCCTCGGCACCGCTGCTCCCTGCCCTGATGCGCTCTGCACGCCCCGTGTCCGGGGATGCTCGCCCCGCTCCCGGCCCTGCCTCCGCTGTGGCTCCTGCACCTTGGCAGTGGGTGACAATGGTATGGAGACACACCAAGACTGTATTTTTAAAAATATATGAATAGCCACACGCATATAATTAGTTAACTCAGTCACATATATACACACACATGTATATATGCATACATGCACAAATATGCATGAGTATGTATATATAATATGTGTATAGATACATATTTATATCAGTGTTGGGGCATGTATATGTAAGGTAGGTGGGCGTGTGTCCGTCTGTCTCGAGGGCAGCTCGGTTTGGGCCGTACTTGTGTGTACCTGGGCTGCCCGTGCCCCTGTCACAGGCTGTGGGGGCCTGGCGCGGCCGGTGAATCGCATGCGGGGACCCGGGCGGGTTCCTCACGCCGCTGCCGGGGTCCGGGCCGGGGAGCTGTGCTGGTGGAGGGCGAGGTGGGTGCCAGCGAAGGGCGAGGTGGGTGCCGACGCCGTCAGGGCATCCCACGGGCGATGGCAGCCTCCAGGGAGGGCATTGCCTGTAGCAGCGGTGGGCAGCCCCGCTGCTCGCTGCTGGCATTTTAACCTCTGGAACTACACCCTCGATCAACCCAAAACTACAGCCAGGAGAGTCAACATCAGCCGGCACAGCTGGCCGGGGGTGTCCCTGCCCCTTCGCCCTGGGGAGCACGGCGACAGCGTCGCGATGGCGAGCTCTGAGCTGAGCCTGCCCCGACCCAGCCCTGGGGTCCCTCACCCCTGATGCTAATGCTGCTGAGTTGTGCCTTGAGTGACACGAAGTTAATGGAAAACTCAGAAGGGCCCAGGCTTTTTTATTTTTTAATTTTTTTTCTCCTTTTTTTCTTTTTTTAACCCCTCCCTTGCCTAACCCCCTCCCACCCTCCACAGTCCCTGTGCGAACGTCCCAGCACCCTGCTGCAGCAGAGCGGAGTCCCCGATGAGACCGGGGATGTGGAGCCACTGCATTTACGCTATTTTATTTTTTTCCTGCTGCAGCAGCAAGAGATCGGAGAGCGGAGCACGAAGCCAAGCAGCACCGCTCCGCTGCTTTACCACCACCTTCTGCTTCCCGAGCCCCAGCTCTTCACCCCGCGTCTCTGGGGCGCTTGCTGCTCCATCAGAGCCAGGCCGAGCTCACGGGCCGTGGTGCTGACGCGAGGAGATTCAAAATGCACGGCCAGCATTGACCTTTTTTTTCCCCCCCCTTTTTATTTTGGGTTCTCGTTATAAATATTAACAAATCTGACAAAAAGTACACAGATAGATAATACTGAAATACAAAAGTCTCTCAGGATGCAGGTCAGGACAGTTTCTGCAGCCTTCACATGGTAGCAAAACATCGGTATCAAACATTTCACGAGGCCTGGCATGACGACCACCACTCTGCATGCAGCTGGGACGGACGGACGGACGGACAGACCGTCAATTAGAAAAGACTGGGATACAAAGTAAAGGAACCCACGCGCGCACACACACATCACGTCCTGCTCCGCCTCAGGCATAAACCAGTTCCATGGCGAGATGTGCTGAAAAAAATGATGGACTGAAAGTAACTTTGCGAGGAAAGGGAGGCACGGCCGACCCGGCGCTCCCGCAGCTCTCCTGGAAGCTCAGACCCAAAGCGGATTTTTAAGGTGCCGGACCAGTGACAGGCAGAGAGGATTACCGGGAAAAATCCTACTTGACACGCTGCCGGCATTCAAATAAAATCCATGCATATCCGTAGAATGCATTACAAATATTAAGTTCTTAAAAAAGCCCCTATGAATATTGTTTCCCTCCCCCATATCAAAGTGTAACACGATCGTCACTTTGAAAAGTAAACGTAGGTTTCCAGAGATCCGATTGCTTTCCAGAAAAAAAAAAAAAAAGAAGTTGGCAACGCACACGCAGCGCACGCGTACACAGCTACAGGGCTCAGAAGCTGCAGGTAATTGCGACCGGCAGGGAAACAGCAGCTCTTCCTAGGAAATCTCAAAGGCTTCAAAAATTTCTCAGGTTGCAGCATTTTGCAGAAAGTTTTAGCTCATCCCACCGGGCGCTGGGTCTTGGTCGACGACTTCATCGTGTTTGCCCAAGAGCCAGCACCCGGTGGGATGAGGATGCAGAGACTGGCCAGGGTGGGTCATGGAGGATGCGAGCTGGGTTTATTATTATAACATTATTATATTATTACTGTGTCGCGCACAGAAATTTGGTTTGGACGCCGTTTGAGACAGAAAATGGACCAACCCGATGGCCGTGCCGGGGCTGAGCATCTCTGCAAACACGCCGCCGGCTGAGCTCACCGCACACCACCCAGTAAATCACCACCTTGGCTGGGTTTTAGGTAATGGCATGAACTGGAAAAGGATGAATCAGGGAAAAGTGCTAGAAAAACTGAGCCTGAAAGCCTGGCTGCGTGGCTCTGGGCGGGACGGCGTGGTTTCACTAGGAGAGCGGCTGCTGCGAGGGCGGCGCGAGGCTTCGCTGCCGAGCCCAGGGAGCAGGAACGGCCCGAGGCTTCGCTGAGCTTTGTGTTTGGTGCTCCCTCATTTCCGCAAACGTGAAGCCGCTCGATCCTGGGGCCCGCGAGAGGGAAGCCGTGGTCCGCACAGCGCTCTCGGCTCGCTGGCTAACATCCCGTGGGTGAACAGAGAGGACGAGCACAACGTTTCTGGAAGAAAAGCAAACAGTCTTCCTAGGTTATCAGGGGACACAATCATTCCAGCGGAGGAGCTTTAAATGCAGAAAAGACTGTTTAGGCCCAAACCACAGAGACTGACAAACCACCAGAAATACGGCACAATTTGCCTTCAGAAAACAGTTCCAGGTTTTAGTGACGCCGTTTGCTCGCATTAGGTACACGGACGGAGGCCGATGCATTCGTTTTTCGCCACTGAATTGCAAGGCAGCGAGAAGGTGATTCAGTACAGCAAGGAGTCGGGAGAGGAGCCAGAGCCGCAGCGCATGCAGGCGTGTGGTGCCCGCGGGCGCGCGGGTGTGCATGCATCTGCACGCTCGTGTGTGTGTGTGAGCGCGTCGGGGTGCACAGAGGCATTTTGGAAAAGCCTCAGGGGACGGGACCCGCTGAGCGGAGCAAACCGCCGCTGCCTCGTTCCCTGGGAAGGGTTTCCCTGCAGCCAGGCCTTGGCGTGGGGTGTCCCGCTCGCCTGGCTGCCCCGGTACCACGATCCCCCGAATCCAAAGCCCTAAAGGAGAGGAGTCCAAAGGCTGCAGCCGACGGAGCTGTGCCCGTCCGGGGAGCGGCCCCGTGGTGCTCAGTCGCTGAGGACGGCCCCCGGCAGCTCGTTCGTTAGCGTGTGCCAGCGCTCGATTTTCTTGTCCTTGTTTTTCAGGCAGTCGAACCAGTGCTTCAGCCGCTCGCCTTTGGCATTGATTCCTAACACGACTCCACCTTGGGAGAGAGACAGAGAAAGGGAGAGGTGGGGGTGAGCCTCAGCCCTGCCAGGGGTGCCGCGGGATGCTGGGGGATGCCAGGTCACGCAGCCACTCTCACGGCATCCAATGCCACCACCTCAAGTGACAGACGGCAAATCACAGCCCGGCTTCCCCAGCCCCTCCCGGCCAGGGTCTGGGACCTGCCCCGGGCAGCTTGTTCTTGTGCCAAGGGCTGGATGCTCACTGCAATTGCAGCGGCTGTCAGAGAGCTGGGCACTTGTTAGCAATAAATCACAGTGACCAGTAACAAAATCACAACAAGCCTAGACATCCATCAGAGATAAGTGAAACCTCCCCGTTACACCCATTTTTTATTCAGAAGAAAGGATCTGGAAACAGAAAGGGAGAGGGAGATGCATCTTCTGCCTGCTTGGGTGCTCCTTGTGCGGGGGATGTCTGAAGCGAGGAGCAGCGGGGCCGGCTGCGGGAGAGCAGGTTCAGGTGCAGGAGAGGGGTAAAAGCAGAAGGAAATCCAACCAGAATGAATGTGGGGATGGAGAACAAACCAGGAGGCTGGAGAAGTGCAGAAGAACAGCAGACAAAAAAAGAAGAGACAAAAAAGCTGAGGATAAAAAAAAAAGAGGCCAAGGAGTCCTTCTGGGGTGCCCCACTCACCTATGAAGTCGTTCGATTTCCCGATGTCGTAGTCCCACACTGTGACTTCCAAGGTCTTTTTCGCCAGGTCGCCATGCTTTATCTCGTAGCAAAACTCCTGTTGGGGAGCGGAGACAGCGTGAGAACGAACCCGTGCCAGGTTCGGTGCAGGACCCCTGCGAAGGGGCTGGGGCTGTCCCTCCTCCTCCTCGGGCTGTTCCCCTCTGCCACCCCTGAGGAACTCAACCTCGACCCCTCACCTCATGACTGAATTTGGGTTTCTTTTTTTTCCTTTTAAGTCTGAGGACAGAGAAAAGCTCCTAGGCGAGAACCACCACCGGTGCAAACCCACCTCATTGAACTCGGGGTTCAGTGTCTTCTTCTTCACCGCTGTCTTATGCTTTGATTTCTTGTCCTCATCTGGTTTCAAGTACCTGCAATGAAAGCAATGCGGCACGGTCACACACAGCTCCCGCGGCTGCTCCCAGGGAGGAAGGCAGGTCCAGCTGCCAGGGCACGGGTTGGGACCACCCAGAGATGGGTGGCTGAGCCCCCCAGCCCTGCAGCTCCCTCCTGACCTGCCAAGATGCCGGAGATGGCTGGAAGGAAGCAGCGTTTCCCCACGCCGGCACAAGCCGAGTTGGTGCCTGCCATCAGAGAGCACCGATTATCCCAGCTCCAGTCCCTAGGGGACACTGGCACCGCGCACATGCTCCCAGCTCCCGAAACCAAACGCTCCCAGCCCAGAACCAGTCCAGACGTGGGACTGTGTGACCAGTCCGCTCGTCCAGAGCCTTGCCGGGAGGCAGAAGCCACAGGCAGGTGTGTAAGAGGGAGCAGGAGCATAGGCGGCGGCGGCGGATTCGTGCACCGCTGTTCCTGCAGATGTTTTGCATGGCGGCAGCTGGGCCGAAAAGCAAATGAGATTAAAGTGTCATCATGCAGAGAGGGCACCTGAAATCTGGGCCAGGCCAAAGGCAATCCATCATTGTTTTGTGTTGGTGCTGCTCCTTTAAACCTCAGTTCTGCTTCCTTGTTACACTTTCCAGATCTTGCTCATAATTAAAAAATTAGGGCTTGTACCGAGAAGCATCGCTGGTCTGTCTGCTCTGATTCCAGCCCTGCAGACACAATCTACTGCAGGGGCACCTACAAAACGACTGCGGACAACGGGAATTGTATTACTGCAGGGACTGAGCCTCCGGTGAGCATTTAAAAAAGCAAAAGTGGATTTTTATGCCAACACCTCCACTTCTAAAGAACAATTAAACAGGAAGGAGAACGAAAGAGCGCTGCGGATGAGCTCTGATCCTGGCCTGCCAGGCACAGTTTCTCCCCGTAGCTCTGCCTTGACAAATATCATTCCTGAAAGTCCCAAAGTTTGGGTCAGCGCCCCGGGGACAGGGAGGTGGGATGGGTGCGGGGGCAGCTGCCGGCCCTTCCTCGCCGTGGCCCCCCCCAACTTTGCGGAGAGCGAGGTTGAAAAACGCCATCCACCCAAAAACCAGGAGCTGCGGCCCCGCGGGGCCCCGCGCCAGCCCGGCTCTGCGTCAGCAAACCATCGCCTTCCTCCGCGTCCCTTAATAGCCCCTGGATGACACCGACTTCCCTGAATCATTCGGGCGAGGCTGAGTCGCAGCAGCTCATTAAGCCATTTTAATGGCTCTTTTTTTTTATTAATATTGCCGATATTTTTCAAAAGGAAGGTACTCTCAGTCATTTACATCGGGAAGTGTCAGCGGGACCTGTAAATGTGCCCTCGGCTCTGTTAACCAGGCCCTGGAGGCACGGGTTGCAATTAAAGTGCTGTCTGACCTAATTACACACACGTTGTAATTAGAACCTTTCAGCAGTGCGGGATGGTGGCCCCGCTGCCAGGCTGGGAGCTGGGCTGGGAGCCTCCTCTCCCCTGGTCCCTGGGGAAGGGAGCAATGAATTGCCCATCCCTGGGGCTGGGAGGGGGGATGCCCGCACCCCAAAGCCACCGGCCGGGAGGGCCAGACCTGACCCAGCAGCCATCCCCATCCCGGCAGCAACGGCGCGGGCTTCGAGGAGTGAAGAGGCTGGGGATATCACTGGGAAGGAAAGCAAAGTCACCCGCAGGTGCTGAGCGAGGTCCAGGACCATGGGGCACAGGCACCGTCCTGCTCAGGGGATACCCATCCCTGTGCCCGCCGGGCTGGGGCCGTGCCATCAGCAAAACCTGACCGTACCCATCTGCTCTGGGCCACCAATTCTGTCCCCAGGGCCACATCCCTGCCACAGACCCTCTGCGAGGGCAGTGCCGAGCCCGGCAGCGGGGCACCATGGCCACCCAGCCGGGTGAGAGGGTCAGGGCACGGCCACACGCCACGGGACAGATTCTGCACCTTCGAAGCGCTGTAAAATAATCACTGGGGAACAACACGCTCCAGGCGAATGGGAGCTGCTGCCGTGACGCCCTCATTTGCATCTCCTAATGAGATCAATTAATTTCCGCTGCAGGGAGAGGCAAGAGGGGACAGCGCGGCACGGCTGCAGCGAGGGCTGGCAGCGGCAGCATCTCGCCCGGCGTGGGCGCGGAGCAGCACTCACGTTTTGACGTAGGGGTCGGAGTAGCCGTTGGCGTCCATGGCAGCCAGGTGGGCACAGCGGATGATGCCCACCAGCAGCCCCTGCTTCTGCGAGCTGTACTTGAGGGAGATGAGGATCCGGCCGCGCTCCTCCAGGGACTTGTCCTCTGTTTTGTCTATCTGGGGGAGGGAACGCACCCAGTCCGGGGGCTGTTCCAGGACACAGCCACGGCCAGACACCCACCTCCCCGGCACATCCCCAGGGATGCTCTCCCCATCCCCGATCGCGTTCGAGGGGTCAAACCACCCCGCGCTCCCACGCGCCGCAGAAGGAAGCTGCTGTGCCCGCACGCCCATGGTGGGGGACGCTGCTCTGAAGCCCTCACTCACCGGCAGCTGCTTCTCCAGGCAGATATTGAAGTTTTTGGTCTGGTTGGGCTTCAGTTTCTTCAGCGGGATTCGCGTCTCACCAATGAACTCGTTGTGGCGGAATTTGTCCTCGTCGCAGACCGAGATCCTGCAAGAAGCACGGGGTGAGCAGGGTGTGGCGAGAGGGGAGGTGATGGCGTGTGGGAAGGGGCTGCCCCGTGGCACTGCAGGTCCCCCCAGCAAGGGGACGACTTCAAGCCCACCGTTCCCCAGGTCAGTGACCGGGCACCTCCTTCGCAGGCAGCTGGAGGGCATCAATCTGCTGCTACAGCCTGGCCACGGCAGCTCCTGAGGTTTAAGCGTGACACCCAACATCTCGGTCTGCTTTACCTCCGCAGCTGAGACCCGAGGCTGCCAGGATGGAGGACGGGCCGGGTCTGGGGAAGCAGAGTGATGTGGGAGGCTGCAATACACCATGTCTCCCAGCTCCATCACACAGCCACTCACGCAGTGCCCCAGCTGGGCCCCACAGCCACCACGGCCATCGCTCCTGCTCAGGCCCCATCCTAGCCAGCGCTCCTGTACCCCTCGGGGTGGCTGTCACCCCGCCGGGGACTGGGATCCCTCCAGGGAGATGCTCACGAACCCTGAACATCACAACGCTGCGGAGCCACAGTCGCTGTGTCTAACGCACGTCCCAGCCCAGGCACTGTCGGAAAAGCAACCCGGGGTCTCAAGCATCCTAATGGCTCTTCCATTAAAACATCAAAGCCATCGGTGACTAAAGCAAAACTGTTCTGAGCCGCCACCAGCCCAGCTGCCACCTGCCTGGCTGAGGCGGCTCTTCCTAAACCCGCTGTCGGAGCGTGTGGCCGGGGGAAGCGTGCCTCTCCACAGGGCTCCCTCCCTCCCCACCCGAGGAGCTCGGGCACTTTTCCGAGTGTGGCAGCTCTCAGGGTGTCCCCTGGTGCCGGGGACCCGGCTGCCCAGTCTGGGACACGAAGAGGGTCCTCCATGTCCTCTCCCACCACACAGACAAGACCAGGAGGGATTTGCAGACCCAGCCTGCGAAAGGCATCACACCTCAAGCCAAGCGAAACTCTCCCAGCCCATCAGGGTCCTGCGCAGGGTCGGGTCCCGGGATGCACCCCGTGACAGCAGCCTGCGTCCGAGGGCAATGACGGCGATGTTCAGCGCAGGCTGTTTTCCGTGCAAAAGCTATAAATGCCTTTCCCTGAGCTGGCAGCTAATGAGTCATTTCTCTGCTGCTTCCCAGCCCGCTCCGGGCGTCAGGAGAGACGACAGAAGAGCAAAGTTAGCGCTTGCAGGGAGCCTCCGCTCGCAGATCCCGAAATCCCAGCGAGGGGGCTGGGAGGGCAGTGGCTGCCTTGCGAGGGACCGGCCGTCCCCCAGCAGCACTGCCTGGAGCTGGGGACAGGGGAAGCCATCCCGTCCCCCTCCGAAGGGAGCATCCCGCATCCCACGCCCCCACCGGAGCCACGCAGGGACCGGCTGGGCTCTCTGTCCATAAAGCCAAGGACTTTCCCTTCCCTTCTCTCCTTTCTCCCCTTCTGTCCTTCTGCTGCCTGATTTGTTCTTCTTTCACCCACTCCCGTCGGTGCCCATTTCTCCTGGGTGGCTCCTCTTGACCGCGCTCCTCCTTGCCGGGTTGCAACAAACAAACAAGCAAACAGGACCTATTCAGGAAGGGGATAAAGTAATTAAAGATAAATAGTGCCCTGTGATCCCGCCTCAGAGTAACTAATTGCACACCTGGACGGTTTATCCAGGGACAGTTTATCCAGGGATGGTTTATCCAGGGATGGTTTATCCAGGGATGGTTTATCCGTGGACGGTTTGTCCACCCTCCTGCTCACAAGCGAGTAACAAGGCGGTGAGGCAGCCAGCTCAGTCGCACAGCACAAGGACTGGCAGGGCCAGGGAGCAGCAGAGGAAGGGGGTTTGGAAAAAAATAATACAAGTGGGAAGACGGGGAATGCTGCTCTCCAGAAAACCGTAGCTGGATGCAGCGTTACTATAGATACCCATGAAAAAACCCACCCGGCCGCAACAGCAAAATCCTCAAAGAGAATCTCAGATGCAGGCACAATGTTTCCTATTTCCCTTCCTCCTCTCGCCTCTCTTTTGAAGAACAAAACCGAAAAAGGAGCAGCAGCAGCTCCAGACAAGCAGCGTCACTTGCCAGGCGTGCACAGCCCCGCACCCGTCTGGCCAAAGCTCTGGGGAGGGAAAGCGAGCGCTCCGCCGCGCAAGCCGGGCTGCAGCCAGGAGCGAGGCCCTCACCAGGCGCCGACAGCCGGGGTCTGTTTTTACACCGGGCAATTGCAGAGCGGTGCTGGCTCCTGCACACTTGGCGGGGCAGGGTTTGGTGCTGGTTTTACCTGTCAGGAGCATGAGTAACGAGATCTTCCCCCGACGATGTCTTGATACGCCCCAGAAGCACGGCAAGGTGCCGAATGCAGGGTCCCACGTGCTGGGAAGCCCCAGAACCTCCCGGGACAGGCGAAGCCCAGGAAGGAAACGGCTGGGATGCTCCAGCGGCGGTGGCAGGGCTGCCCAGGATGCCGCGGCGTGGCCCTGGCGCCGGGTCCACAAGCCCCAGACCGCTGCAGTGCCGCACAGCACACGTCCCCTTTGTCCCATGGGACGGACGGAGCCCCGGGCAGACCTGCGGGTGCTGGGGATGGAGGCAGCCCAGCCTGGCACGGCGCTGGGCGATGGCCAGCGTCCTTGTCCCTGCTCACAGCCCAGGCTACTTACGGTGTCTGTGCAGAGCCGGGTCCCTCGGGAAAAAGCAGTTTTTGGCACATCTGCAAGACCTGGGAACTGCCGCCGTCTCCGAGCAGCACGATGGAGCCGGAGACACCGCCAGGTCTCTCCCAGCCCCGTTTTACCTCTGGCCGCCTCTCAGGTGGGTCCCCACATTTTGTGCCCATCTGTGTGTGATGCCCAGGGGTGGTTCAGACACAGAGCTTTGTGTCTGCCCTCCCAGTCCCTCAGACTCAGCCCCCCAGCCCCACTCCCTCGGCCGGCGGCAGTTCCTTTTCACCGGGACGGTATTTCTAACCCGGGCAGGCTGGCAGTGTGCCGGCCCCATAAGTGCAGGCAGCGAGCGCGAGTCAGATGAGCAGGCAGCTCCGGCCCCAGCCCTCCCTTTGGAAACAGGCGTAATGCAATTACACCGGCTTGAATTTTATTATGAGAAATCAATGTGATGGAATTTTTCTGCCTTGGGTTAGAAAATCAGCTCCATGACAAAGAGCAAGAGACGCCCCTGGCAGCCACGTTCACCTGCCATCCCGAGCCCTTTAACTCCACCATCACCCCTCCCTCGTCGCTCTCTATTAAACCCACTCCCTCCAGCTCGGCTTTTGATTTGACAGCTTCCACTGAGGGGGTCCTGATCTTTAAGTTAAGGGCTGTGAAAGCCACCTCGGAAAAAAAGTATGCAGCAAATGAACAATCACTGCTCATTAAACTTATTCTCCCTCCTACTCAGCCCGGGCTCCTGGGTTACAGCCCTGACTCACGGTGCAGCTCAAGCAACCCCGCTCCGCTGACTCACGGCTTCTGCTCGCACACGCGCTCCTCCGGCCTCTTCCCTATCGTGGAAAGGGGAGAACGGGGGTCAATGAGGACCCTTTTCCACGACGCAGATGCATGTGAGAGGCAGCAGAGCCTGAGGATGCATCTCCTGTGTGTAAGATCCCTTATGGTCCCTATAGCAACTCGCGAGGCTCTCGATGGCAGAGCAGACGCGCAGGTGATGCCTGCTTGGCTTAGGGACAGGTGATGCCTGGCAAGGAGAGAAAATAGAAAGAAAGAGGCGGCACCCTGGGACAGTCCAGCTCTCGTAAAAAGGAGGATTCAGTGCTGGGGTCCATCACAAAATGCCTCAGAGTCTGAGCACAGAAACCACAGTAAAAGTTAGATGAAATTAGGAGTGTGCTTGCAGTTCCCGAGCAAACCTCATGCAGGGCTTCTGGAGTAAAGCAATTTGGGACCCCGAATCTCCAAGTGTCTGCAGTACGCCTGTTAGACCTGATGAAATACTATTTTCTGAATAATATATTTAATGAGTCATGATGTTTGTCAAACACATGATTAAACAAAGAATTCCTGGCATTTGTGGGCTAGCTGAGTATCATATGAATAATGCATCACTTCGCCAATATATCTGGATATGAATAATTGTATCCAATATCTGGCCAGCTCTGATATTTATTATGAATGCAATCTATTTATTGCATATTACATGTATTATTTAAATGTAGGTGATTGTATTCTGCCTATTCCAATTTCCCCTGCAGCATTTCTCTGCCTCCCCCTGCCATGCACCCCGGCTTCCCACCACTGGAGACGGCAGCCGAGCTGCTGCAGCGCAGCCGTGCTCGGACCCAGACGGGGAGCAAGGGTGCCCGCAGATGGGGACTGGGAGCAGGGACTGCAGGCTGCGATTTACCCCTGGTGCTGGCAGGGAACCTGCCCCCAAGCCCAGCTACCCCGCCTCCCCCCCCCAAGCCCAGCAGCTTTCGAGCGGCTCTGACTTTGCCTTCTCTCTGGATGGTGGGTGGCTTCATCGCTGTTAAGCCTTGGGCTGGACTCAAGGATAGTTAATTCAATGAATGGACGAGACCTTTCAAGATCCTCCCACCTGCTGCATTTCATGAAATCTGAAGTATCTGGTGTTTTTTGAGGGGGCTGATTCATTAACAAAATCCTGCCTGCCAGTGCAACTAGCTGGGCTGCCTTCACCCCTTCTTCTCCCCTGGGGGTGGTCCTGCTTGAGGAGATGAACCCCAACAGCTCTCAGGGCTTGGGTCCATCATAGCGAAGTCACTCTACCAGCTTGCACGAGGCCACATGTGGACGAGGGGCAGCTTGTCAAGGCACAGCATGGGTCTGGGGGGGGGTTCAGGCAAGAGGGGCTCCGTTTCTCCGCTCTCCAGGAGGCAGATGATGCCCCTACTCCAGTCCCTGCAACGCGGCGAATGCCGCTCGTACCCCCAAGAGGGCTGCAGGCACCGGCAGAGCGCCCCGCGCCAACGCCGACCCACCAGCCCATGGTGGACACATACCACCAAGAGCCCAGGTGGGCAGGGAAAATTTTTGAGTGCTTTTCCAGCTTCTTTGCTGCATCACACGCTCACCAGGTAGCAGGGAGGTGAAGGCTTTGATCTCCGCTGTTATTTTGACATTAAAGAGATTTTGCAACCGCGCTCCCTGCCCCTCTGTGAACCTCAGCACCAAGGAGGCACCCGGGGAACGACCACCTCCCAGACCGAGCGGAGCATCACTCGTGCTCTTTCAACTACCAACAGCTGCCTTGCAGGAGCCTCGCCTGACTAGCACAAGGAAAGCCAGAGTCCCCGCAGCTTCGAAGTCGGCTTTTCCTGGCGGAGAAGGAGATATTTTGCCAAGATGACGGGCAGGCGAAGCGGTGCGCCGAAGGCAGGACAATACGTGGCACGGGAGATGCTTCCTGCGGGAAGCGGCACCGGGAGGGTGAAGGGCCATTGCTGCTGGTGTTATGGAGAAGCTCACAGAGGAGAAATAGCTCAACCCACATCAAAATAAAAATTCTCTGGTGGCCCCCAGCCAGCAGGGACCCCAGCCCATCCATCCCCCCTCATATAAACTGAAGATCCCTCCCCAGGTGGGCAGCAAGGACACAATTCACCAGGTACCTAAATGAGGAGGTGCAACATTTCCCAGCCTTGCATCCTACTCGATTAAATATCCAGTGTTTGAAAAGAAGAAAATCCAAGCAAGGAATTAAAATAAAATATGGATTTTTCTACCTTGTGACTGCTTTGCAAGAAGTCTCATCTCATCTAAACCTGCCTCAAGACAAATAAAACCTTCTTTGCCAGTATCTTCAACTGCAAAGACAGAGAAAAAAGGGGGCTGGGGAATTGCTCTTGAGGAAAATAAAGAGCACTTCAATTTGAGGCTCTGACTCCCCCAGGCAAGATAGGAAATGGAGCCACAGTACTCAGAAGCTTTGTGTTAGCACAGGAATTCCCTGAGCCATAGGCAAGGGTTTGAGTTCCCACCGAAATTCTGCCAGACCCACTGGGCAGAGCAGCCGAGCACCCTGCCGCCGCGACAGCCGTTTGTGCCAGCGGCCGCAGCTCGGCGTGGGGGGAAGCATCGGGTGCAGGGAAGGACATGGGGCCACCAAGGGGTCCCAGCGCCCACCCTGCAGTATGCTGGTTTCGGAGATGGGACTAAGAAACGTTCTTTCATGTGAACTTTTACGCACCAACCTGCATGTGAGACATTTTTTAAAGGGATCAGACTCCCAACTAGAAAATTTTTTGGAGTCCACACAAGAGAAGAGGCTGAAACCCCTGTGGGGAGACCCACCACAGCGAGGGGAGGAGATGGGTCCCATGATGGGCGACAGCCCTGTGGCAGGGCTGCTGCCTGGGAATCCTTCTCCATGAAAAGATTTGTTTCTCTAATTCTTCTCCAAAGTCGTTTCCAGGCAAAACCAAAGCCACAAGCACCAGCCCTACAGCAAGCTCCACCTCAGAAAACTTCTCCACTTTTCTGCTCGCACAACCTTCCCAGGGAGACAGCAGAGCCACCTGAGCCCCTCTAAAAAAAGGTAACATCCAGCCCAGAGTTTGTCGGCTTTTAGGTCATCCTTGGCACGCCGATCGCCATGGTAACACCGAGGATGTGATTCCCCTTTCTGCCCCACACAGAAAATGGCTGGTCCGGCCTGCCGGCGCAGAGGGACGGGTGCTGCTGAGGTGCCCAAACCTCGAGCCTCATTGGTGCCGGGGCGGTGGGGCTGGGGGGTCCTGCACTGCCACGCTGCCTTCAGGGACCGGGCTGTGCTAAATCCCGAAGGACGGAGCCTGTCCCGTCTGGACGCAGTGGCAGACCCTGGTGCTACGCTTGGAGGTGAGGCCACCAGTTGCCCTTGTGGCAATGTCACCGTGGGGCTCGCCACCTCCAGCAACCCCATCAGCTGGCTGCAAATGCCAACAGATTAGAACTGCGCTTGGATATTCCTCTCCGTGCAGAGAGGATTTTGATCCTTAACCATCACCTAATTCACCGGGGCCGGCTGCCGGCACGGAAACCTCAGCTGCAAAGTGCAGTTTTTGTGCAGAGTGCTGGAGAGCCTGGGGACCTCCCCGCCAAGAGGCAGCTCCGAGGGGCGCGACGGCGCGAGATGCATGGCTCTGACGGCACGAGGAGACGCCAGACCCCGGGGCTGCTGCCCCTGCGTGAGCTGATGAGGCTTCGCAAGGAGTTTCGCTCCCCGCAGAGAGCCCGGCTGCGAACTCGCACAGGGCAGCCGCACCGCTGGCGAGCCTGAGGATTCCCTCGCTTCCGTGGAAAGGCGTCTTTTGAAGTGCTTTGGGTAACTGGCTGTTAACCGACCTCGCCAGCAACCTCCTGAGCTCCCCATGGAGCCCCCGAGACAGAAACGCTGTCTCCGTTCAGCCATGTCCCCCCGCGAAGCGAGGGGTCCCTGCGCATCACCCTGGGGTGCTGCAAGCGGGGTACAGGGGTCCGTGCACGGCGTTTGGCTCTGAAGGGGGCACGCAGAGCCCCGTGCGCTGAGCCCTGCGGGAGCCCACAGCCACGCCTGGCTCCCTGCGAAGTGCCCGCCACGGGGACGTGCTAACGGGGGATTTCTGTGGGGAGAAGGGCAAATCTAGCCCAGCTCATGCACCAGTTTCTGTGTGTCCCCCCTGCCATCGAGCATCCCACACCTCCCCGCTGCCTCCCCGGCACTGAAAAGGTGGGGATCAAGCCCTTCTGTTCCCTTTCAGCAAACAACTCAGCCCAACATCTCTCTACAAACTGATTTCTACACTTCAAGAGGCTGAAAACTTCAAAGCCTGGAGTGAAAAAATAAAAAAAATATACACCAATAATAATAATAAACCAGAGGCTTTCTAACCTGACAAGGCTGCAGCACTTTCAGCATGACTAATGATTTCCATGTGAAATAATAATCCGTGGTGCTAAATTTCTCATCTCTACGCACATTGGAGACAACAGGTGGGCTCTGCCCAAATTCACCTCTGAGCAGGACCTTTTATAAGGCAGCTTTGAGTTCTCGTTGTGGGGAAAAAAATCAGCTCCCAAGGTACTTGCAAATAAGGAAGGTCGGATTCCAGCCACAGAGCTGACAAAGCCCTCAGCCCTCAGAGTAGGATGCAAAATCCTCCTTTGTCTGACAGCAGATCTTACAGCAAATCCTCCGGCGCAGCAGTCCCAGACCGGAGAGGTGATGGAGCAGCCAAGGCCATCCAGCACCCTCCCTGCGCAGGATCTGTCTGTGGGCTCCGGGTCAGCCCCTGCCCTCACCCAAGGGGGATGGTGGCCAAGACACGAAAACCTCTGAATTCGCAGGGGTCTGACCCCGCAAAGCAGCACTTCCAAGCCCCCACGCTGCCCCTGCCCACCTCCAGCCCCACACAACGTCCCCCAGCTCCTGGGAGATGCTGCCGGGAGACGCTGAATGCGCAGACACCGAACCATACCAAGAGAACAGAACAAATACATACAAACGCTCTTCATTTAGTTTGACAATAATTCATGGATGCCCCCAGCTTTCTTTCAAAACACAGCCTTGAAAGGGGCCCTGAGCTTTCCCAGGGAGATATTCTCAGCAAGATGCAACCGCAAAGCCTTAACGCGTGCCTGTGAGAGCTGAGCACGAAGAGGTTAAACCCAAATAACAGCACCTCTGCAGGCAGGAGCCCAGCGAGTGAGTTATGAAGTTAATGACAAAGCAGGACCATGCTCCTTTCTGGCTATTCCAGCCCAGGCTCGCTGTAAATCAAGCGTCAGTCACCATCGGGGTGATGGATGTGTGCAGACCACGCGTGCAAGTTATAGGTTTTGGTGGGTAATAACTCCTCCGTCAGCAGCCGTTGGGACCATCCTGTGGGGCTGGGGCATGGGGGGCCCTGTGAGCTCCCCCGGGAAATCATCATTGGGATGAGGAGGGATGCCTGGGGAGGTCCCACAGGGATGGGAAGGGACACGTGTGTCCACCCAGTGCTGGGCTCAGCACCCTGACCACCCCCCTGGGGCCCTACCGTAGGGTCTTGCGGATCATGTCCTCGTCGGTGATGCCGTAGTAGGTGAGCGTCTCATTCCAGGTGGGGTTCAGCGTGTTGCGCAGGGTTTTGGTTCTCAGCTTATTGGCCTGGGAAAGGAAAGGAGATGGCAGTCAGGGGGACCAGGCCCCAGGTGATCGTTTGGGCACCGATGGGCAGGGAGGGGGGAGAAAAGGAAGCACAGTTTGGAGATGAAGGGGCAATGGGCGCTGTCGCCCTCCTGCCCCAGAGCCATAACCCGGCCGGTGCTCAATGGAGTGGCCCAAATCCACCCCGACCGCAGCGATAAGCAGAGGGGCAGAGACACGGCAACTCACCGGCTCATTTGCAAAGCAATCCAGCCCCGTGCCCTGCCTGCTGGAAAGGCTCGGCAGGGCGCAGCGAGAGGACGGGGATTTCATTTATGCAGCAGGAGAGAGAGAGAGAGCGGGGAAAAATGTCTCTTCAGGTTCATTAAAAAATACCAATTTGCTATTCTGGCTGTTTATTTGCATTCCTGCTCGCAGCACAGCTCCTGTTCCTGCCTGACTCAAAATAACTTCCTTGATATGCATTTTGTTAGCACTGGCAACTCCTTCCAGTGCCGCAGCTCTGCAGAGCGGGAGGCCGGGGACAGCGGGGCTGTCGTAGCTGCTTGTGTCCCGGCACGGATGGGGCCTCCTGGCACACAGCCACCCCCCCCAGGTCAGGGGACATTCATCTTCATGCCCCCCCAAGCCTGTTGGGGACAGAGGGAGAGCAGAAGCAAAGGGCTGCAGGCTTCAGATGGGGCTCCCCAGCCCGGGGCAGCCTGACAGAGCAGCAATTCTCCCTCTAATTAGGTGTAAAGTCAGAAAGATCAATCCCTGCCGCAGCCACTGCTGGGCAGAAGGAACTCTCAGGCAATCAAGATTCCAAAGTTGTCTCGTGCGTCTTTACGGGAAGCTGCCACATTCCCCACCTTTGGTTCACCAGCCCTGAGCTAGAGGTGAGCGGGATGTGAAGCACGGGCTGAAGAAACGAGCTTGTGCTTGCAGCTAAGAGGGGATCACCTTGTTGGCACATCCTTTCCCCACCCAAACCACCCCAAACACACAACAACCTCTTCCAGACCAACTAGCCACGGCCACTGGCCAGAGGAGCTGCTGGTGCAGCGGAGCCATCAAGGGACCACGGTGCAGCGTCTCGCTCCCAAACGCCTCGTGCAAAGCAGCTGCTTCCTCTGGGCTTGATCTCTTGGAGATACAGAAAGCCTCTGTATTTTGTGCTGTGCTTTCGTTTCTGTTTCCAAAGCCATTTCTGCCTCTGAAGGAAACCGGGGCCCCGTGCGGCGCTGCGGAGGCTGGGTGAGGAGCTGCGAAACGCCGAGCACCAGGTTAGCAGGAGGATACCCCTGGAGCAAGGTGGGATGCTCCAGGAGCCGACCGGGATGCAGGGGCAGGGACTCGGTTAGCAGCAGCATCTGAAGCCCCGCAATGCCAATCGCTTTCCACGTCGCTTGGGCAGGAGCTCATCTGCAGCACAGAAGCAGCCGCCGGCCGGGCTGCTCCCGGGCACCAGCCTCGCTGAGTTGATCCCTGCGTCCCAGAGACATGTCCAGGGGCAACAGCAACATGGTGCAAACCGAAGGAGACTGCAGACAGGCGTGCTCATTTACCGCCTGCCCTTGCCATTGATTTAACACCTCGTTTGCCTTCCATCTTTCCTGACTTTGTAAAGCTGCTTTGAATGAGGCACTTTATTGTACCAGGTTTCATCCCACACCTATTTTATCTCCTCCCTTGGTGATCTTGTGGTCACCACACCAGGCTCCAGCTGCAGCAGGGAGATACGTGTCAGACAGGGAGCATAAAGCCTGCTGGGGGGGAGAGGGTGACAAGGACAGCAGGGAGAGCACCCTGATGGCATCCACTGCCTGCTCAGACTCCCTGGGGCCTGATCCTGGGGCTCCGGGGGTCAGGAAGGAAAGTGGCTTTAGCCAAGGGGGTATCACGCAGCAGCTAACGCTGCCCTGGGCAAGGGGGCCGCTGTCTGCTCACCTCTACAGAGCAGATTCGGGCAGTGCTGTCTGGAAACAAGGCACAGAGGCAGAGGGTCGTGGGGGTAAGGAGAGGGTCCCCCCGTGGCTGCTCCGGGCTTGCAGAGTCTGCAGCTCCTGCGCTACCCTCGGCTCAGAGCTTCCCTCCCGCCTCTCTGGTCTCCATCACCTCCAGCAGAAATGCTAATCAATGCATTTGCAAAACATGGAAATGACAGATAATATCGCTGATGAAAGCGCTCCTGGCTCTCCTATTTCCAGCAGAACTTGAAATGTGGTTAAAAACTCCCTCTGCCGCCCTGAACATTATGAATTAATTCAACCGAACTGTAACAAGTAAATATACCTCCCCCAAAAAGGTCTTTCCTTTAGTGTAAAATAAGAGCGCAATTAATATTCATAACACATACATTTAGCATTTAAATTCAAAATCCCCATCAGTTACACTAAGCTCTCACTACACATCAATATCTTTAATTACTCTTCTCTCCAGCAAGCGCTGAACCTAAGTAGATGGAAATATTTCCCTTATGATTTATACTGCGCTTTATTATGATCCAAGGGGTTTTAAATGCAAAAGGAAAAAAAAAAGAGTTGGTTTGTTTATAGCTCCAGATCGTTTCACTTCGTGGTTCCCGGGGGCTTCCTGAGCACAGCGTTCACACCCCCTGCTCCCAAGGGTGAGGAGCCAGGGCTGGCACCCAGCTCCTGGGCAGTGGCTTACTGGAGAGGCACTTGCTACCCCTGAAAGGATGTTTTTAGCCCCAGTTCTTACCTCCTGCCACCGCTCTCTCCTGCTCGCCCGAGTGAGAGCTGGGCAGGAGACTGGAGGCAACAACCAGCAGCTCCTGGGCGAGGAGCTTCTCCCCGGGGAACCTCCTGGGTCTGATCTCAAGGGGAAAGGACCAGCCCCAGGAAGGGAAGAGAAGCAGAAGGGCGTCTCACCTTACTGGCTCCGGGAAGCAAGTGCAATTTGACGTATGGATCGGCCAAACCATTATGGTCCATTGGCTTCAGGCCCTGGAGAGGAAACAGCAAAAAGCAGGAGTTAGGACAACGGCGAGGTTCTGGGTAGCGGGGTGGCTTTGCTGAGCCCATCTACCCATGCCCATTACCCCTGGATGTTGTCGGTCCATGGAGTAATTGCACAGTTTCCCCCAGGACTGGGGAAGGAGGAGAGCACGGCTTGTGCAGGATCTGGGCTGCGCAGCGGCAGCCGAGCACGCTCTGCAGTTCGTGCCGAGGAGGGGCTGCGGGAAGGCTTCTCACCCGCACTTGGCATCGGCCGCAAAGCATCTCTCCGCTCTTCCAGCAGCTGACGCTGACACCCTGATCACAATTAATTTGGGGGTTAAGTAAATCAGTGCAGTGATTTTCAAGGTTTAAAATTACAGGGTTTTGTCATTTAATAATTGCTTATGAGCAAACACACACCTCTGCTGTTATGGTGTTACTTTTAAGCGCTCCCAGAAGGTGCGATAGCACCTACCTACTCTTCGTTACTACGGCACAGCTGAAGGAAGAACAGCTCCCAGGCCAGCGGCAGGCTGTCACCAGCCGACTGCCACGGCGTTTGCAGGGAAATCTGGGGGTACCGAAGCACAAATGCAAGGAAACACTCACTGCAGCCATTCCCGATGGATTTTTCTACTAGACCCTCACAGATCTTAAAGGATGACATGGACTGTGTTTGTCAGTGATGCTCTGCAGTTGATCCTGCTTTGGGCAGAGGGAGGAGACAAACCTGCTCTTCTTCTAAACAATAAAAGGGCTGAAAAATAGCCAAGGGTGATGCACAAACGCAGCCCAAAGCCATAACTGCACAGACTGCATGGAAACAAACGCCATGGGGTAGGGAAGCAACACAGGAGCATGAAAAATGGAACCTAATTTTTACCAGTCCTAAGTGGAAATGATAATGGCTAACACCACGAAAGTCCTTGGGTTATTTCCAGCCTGGCTGCGGGATGCCTGCAGGAGTTATTTCTGAGGGCAATCCTCCGCCTGGATCAGAGGAGGGTTTCTCTGCAGAGGTACCAATCCAAACCCAGCTCCAACCCAGGCATGGAAACCAGGCTGGGTGATGCTGAAGGCTCATCACGCCCTTCGTGCGATGAGCAGAGTATTCGGTGCCTGGGATTAATGAGCGTCTGCAGCTGCCAAGGATCCACCTGGCAGGAAAGCATTCGCATGGGCGGCTGGTGGAAACGCTGCGTGCAAAGAAAACGTAATGATCGAGCCCTGGGTTTGGGTAAATCAAGGAGAGAAACGCTGGGGTAAATTACTTCCATACATGTGGGAAATAACACACCTAGTTCAGCCCAGGGCACCAAGGCATCCCCTCAGGACACCCCCGTCCCACCCCGCCCTGATTTGCACAGCTTGGCCAAGGGTCCGAGCTGTTCCTGACCTTGGTGAGGGCTCTGCTGCGGAGACGAACGCGCTGCCCCAGGGCAAGGGAGACCAAATGGTGCCCAGCAAAGAGGATTTTGCTTCTAAAGCAGAGCCAAACGGATAAAAATATCAGCAGCGAATGCAGGCTAAACGGCTCTGCTTTAACTGCAGTGCCTCTCGGGTGATGTCCCTGGCTCAGCGAAAGAGGAAGGCAGCAGATACGGAGGCCGGGAGGAAGGTGGTGGTGGTATCAGCTGCAGCTTCTCGGGCAGAACGGGCAGCAAGGGGCTGGGCTGGTCCCCAGGCTCCCAAACTGCTCACGGCCGAGCAAAGCAAAGGCTCCCCACAGCCTCCCGCGGCAGAGGTGCCCCTGCCCGATGCTGCACGGCAAATGAAATCAGGAGCGAGCAAGAAAATTCCCATGAAAATGGATGGAGAAAGACAGGCAGCTCTGTAATTCACCCATCAATTCAGTTCAATTAAATTACCTTCTGAAGAGGCTATTAAAGGCTTTTTTAATAGATGTGCTATGGAAGATGGAGTGACAGGAGCCTGGAAAATGGCTCCTAATGTCACGTCTACCTCCCTCCCATGTCACTCGATACGAGTCTGGCACAGGGCTGAATTTAACCGCGATGGCTCTGCTCTGCAAAGGTGCTCCCGTGGGAGCTCACCCCTCCCAGGGACCCGCAGGGCGACCAGGGCCGTTGCTTCCCCCGTGCAGAGAGAGCTCCAGCCCAAAGCTGCTCCGAGGGAGCCAAGAGGCAGAGGACCACCGCAGGGCTCGTTCAGGGAGGCAGAATCTCCCAGTAGCTTCAGCCAGCACAGCCCTCCCTCCAGCTGGTTCTCCTGCTGGGACCAGTTTACAGTGCTGTGCACCACAGCATGGGCAATGGAGCCCAGACTGAGTTTCATCTTTTCCCTTCCTCTACCCTATATTCCAATATCCTGCTGCAATCCTACGGAGATCGACAGCCCTGCTGCATCCCGGCCGCTGCCAGCTGCTCTCCGTGCCAGTGGCATTTAGCTAATCAATAGGATTTAATTACGAGGTGGGCTAATCGGGCTGCCGATTAATGCCACGCTAGAGGCATACAGAAATCACAGGAGACAGATTTGTTCCATCATTCACCCCACAACGAGCAACTGGCCCAGCGAGCAGGCTCCCTGCTGCCCAAAAACCAGCCGGGATACCTCTTCCCGGGCTGAGGCATCCCATTCTGAAATGGGGCAAACGCTGCGCTTCCACCTGGACAGCCCAGAGAAGACACACAGCTTCGAGACAGGAATTTCCCTGCAGCAATAAATATTTATGAGCAAATCCCTAACGCTCAGCGCAGCCTTACAGCACTCAGCTTCGGCTGGAAGTGGGGCAGCGTCCAAAAGCCCGGCAGGGTGGGCACTCCTGGGTGTTTCCCAGCTGCGGCTGGAGCCCGCGGCGCAGGCAGAGCCGCCCAGGTACGCTCTCCCGGGCAGCGTCTGCCCTGCATGGCCTGCCTGGGGCAGGGAGCTGCCTGCACCGCTGCCTGCACAGCCACCCGAGCCTCGCCCAGGGCATCTTCCTCCTGACGGCAGGAGACCAGCGGAGCCACAGCACAGCCCCACAGCGTCCGCGCTGCCCCGCAGCCCTGCAGATCCCCCTGTAGCAGGTTATTACCTCGCTCCACGCAGCAGCTTGGGTTCTGTAGGACTGGGCAGAAAGTGAGACTCTCACCCAAGCCTGCACGTTACTCACATCCTTCTCTGTCGCATTTCATAGGAGGGGGTGATGCTGAGCGCAGCCCTGGGGCAGCCCGGCTGTTTCCCACACAGGATGCTACAGACCAACATGGCCCCGGTGCTCGCGCACGGCAGCAGCCGGCGCGGGGAGAGCCCTCCTGCCAGCCTGCCACGCGCCGCTCCCGCCGTCCAGAAACGGGCTCCCACACCGCCCTGATTTATTCTCCCATCGATCCGAGCCGAGCCGCAACGTGCCTGAATTCAGCCGTGCCTGAAGCGTGAAAGGCAGGGTACGGGCAGGGCTGCTGCCAAGACCAAAAGCCATCAGCGTGAGGCGGCTGCGGGCAGCCTGCCCGCTCCTGCCTGTGCTTTCTGACGGCCAGAACGCCGGACAAGCCACCGCAACCCTGCACCCGCCAGGCAGCAATGGGGTTTCTTGGTCCTTACCTCCCTGGTGCTGCCATACCCAGACAGCATCTGCTTCGACCCCACAGCGCAGTGCCAGCGAGCCCCGACGCCGCGGCCGTTGCCCGCAGCTCACCCAGGCGTAGCAGGGGTGACAGCCCGGTGCCGGCGCAGGCAGCGTGGGGAGAGGTGTGGCGGCTGCCCCACCTGCCGAGACTGTACCCCGACTGCACCCGCTGAAGGCAATGCCAAAGCGCTGGGCTGTCCTAAGAGGTTAAGGCTGGAGGTGGATGCTCCTCGAGCACGCCGTGGTCTTCCCTCGCCTCGCAGAGGCTGGACTCGCCTCACAATCCAGATGTGGACCAACAGCAGCTCCACACTCAATCCATTCATCTCCAGGAGGAATGGGGACCCTCCGCTGCCCCAGCAAGAGCCTGCGGAGATGCCAGGCACTCACTGCCTTCCAGAATCACCGGGCGTCCCACATCCAGCTCTGGAGCCTGCAGCACAGGACAGACCTGGAGCTGTTGGAGTGGGGCCAGAGGAGGCCACAGCAATGATCAGCCCTCAGGCTGGAACCCCTCTGCTGGGAGGAAAGGCTGGGAGAGCTGGGGCTGTTCAGCCTGGGGAAGAGAAGGCTCTGAGGAGACCTCACAGCAACCTTCTGGTACCTGAAGGGGCCTACAAGCAAGCTGGAGAGTGACTTTTTATGAGGGCATGTAGTGATAGGACAAGGGGTCATGGCTTCAAGCTGTAAGAGGGTAAATTTTGATTAGCTACAAGAAGGAAATTCTTCACTCTGAGGTTGGTGAGGCCCTGGCCCAGGTTGCCCAGAGAAGCTGTGGCTGCCCCCTCCCTTGCAGGGTTCAAGGCCGGGCTGGACGGGGCTTTGAGCAACCTGGGCTGGTGGAAGGGGTCCCTGCCCATAGCACAGGGGTGGAACGAGATGGTCTTTAAGGTCCCTTCCAACCCAAAGCATTCTATGATTCTATGAACAGTTTCCAGACATCCACCTATTGGCACGAAGTGCCTGATGGCAGGGCAGATCTCTGTGCCATTAGGGAAACTGAGGCAGCAAGCGCCTCGCTCCTTGTGTAAGCAGACATCCTGGGGATCGCCCCATGGCTACCAGCTTCCACCTCTGTACCTTCCGCAAGAAAGCAAACCTCCTTTCATTCCCTGTTCCAGCTCCATCCAAACTTGGGATATAGGCTGACCTGAGAGTCTGGAAACACCCAGCATCTCGCAGACCCCGCTATGAACACACACCAAGAAATCCCTCAGGTGTCCCCAGGCCGCCGGCACCTGGACCAGCCCCCACGGCGCAGAGCAGTTATCCCAACCTCCCGCACAATACAGCAGCTGATGGCTGCAGAGCAGAAAATTGGTGGCAGAGCACGACTGATTGGATTTAACCTGTCACTGGTGCCTCCAAGAGCCCACTAACCCCATTCCCGCTCCCCAGGAGCCAATAACAGGACTCGTGAGGGACATTTAGCAGATATAAAACTGCTGGAGAATAAAACAGAGAGAAGCAAAAAGATCAAAAGGGAAAGAGAGGGTTGTTTGGGGTGGGTATCGAAGGGCGAAAGACACTTCTCACACGGCTAAAACAGGTTTCAACAGCTGCTGGCAGCGACTGAGGCTCCAGGAGGACACATCCTGAGGGCATCTTCCTTGGGGCTCTGGGACATCGCACCCAAGACACGGGCCAGGCCACCCCCAGCTCCAAGGGCAACCACATCCCAGCACTGTGCTGTGGCTCACGCGCGGGGCCCTGGCGTGCCCCGGCGTTCCCCGGCCACCGCTCCGCCTCCTCCACAGCACTACTGATGTCTACGCAGCCAACGCCGGCTCCCACCGCCGGCAGCCGGGGTGCTGGCCCTTACCTTTTTGTAGTCAAGTTTTGGCAGCTTTCCCCAGGCGAGAGATGAAATGAGAGCGAGCAGATGGCAATGTAAATAAAAGAGAAAAATGGGAGAATGAGAGCAGAATGGAAATGAACAGGACTCGAACGCTTGAATGTCAGAGCGGCGAGGGGGGTCTCTGCCCACCCCACAGGCAGGGGCGATGCCGGCGCCGCTTGGTGCCCCCAGCCCCACGGGACAGGGTCAGCAAACGCTACTCCCGTAGAGCCGGTGGGCATGGCGGGGACCAGGGCTCTCCTTCGCCAGCCCTGCCTTCGCTCTCGCTGCTGTTAGATCTATCACTTGCAGGTCTCCTTCCTCCCCGTCTTCCACCCACTGCAAACCCAATTAGAAACCTCCTCCTTGGCACCGCTCCCAAGCACACCGAGGGAAGCCTGACCCAGAGGCTGCCGGCAAATTCCCGGGCGACAGGCAGGAGGGTGGCGGGGGGGAAGTAAAACCCACCGGCTGCTTCACCCCTGCCTCACCCCTGCCCCAGGAGCTGTGGGTGCTGCGCTCGACGCCAGCCAGGAGCAGCTCCAGGTCTGCTGGGGCAGATGACTCCATGCTCACCCTCAAAGCCAAGCTTTCGGGCTCGGGGTGTCATTCCAGACAGGGAGAATGCTGCGGCAGGGGGACACGCATTCGTAGCACCCAGCTCAGCACCCAGAGCAGTGGGCGCTGGGGTGGGGGCTGCAAATCAGTCAGCTGCAGCTGGAGGGGAGAGGAGCATCCTATGAAGGCAAATGGCATGGGCTGATCCTCTGGGGGCTCAGCTCACAGCCCGTTCTCCTGCAAGCTTCTCCTGTCTTCTGTAAAAACCCTCCACCCCTTCCCAAGATCTGCAGGGACTCAGGTCTCCTTCCACCAACGCACCACTGTCAGGGCCCAGCTGGGTTGATCTGGAGCCCTCGCTGCTCTGGTCCTCATGCCAGGTGAAGCAGAGAGGAACCAAGCAGCACCCAGAAGCACCCTCCACAGGCCCAGAGGCAGAATCCAGACCTCAGTTATCTGTTTCTGCTCCATAATGCGCAAAAAACCCTAATTGCTTCAATCACGCAGACGTAAACGGCGCTGAGGCAGAGCACTTTGTGGCAGTGATTAGCAGCATTTAAAAGAGCCATTTATAAACTGACAGCCAGTCACAGCGTCAAGTAAACAACAACATCGGGTTGGGTGCTTTTCTAAAAAGCATCAATAGCTGCAACCATCTCGTCACGGGGACGAGCAGCCATCTCCATCCTGCTGGAAACACCCCGAAAGGCAGGGATGGAGGGGAGAGAGAGGGCAGAAGCACTGGGCGTCGGGACGAAAGTGGAGCTGGCAAAGGGATGGCCACAGTTGGGGACACCACAGTCTCAGTGCAGCCTAGGGACAGGGGGACACTCGGCCGTCCCCACGCGCTGCCCTCACCGCTGCCTTTGCTGGGCACAGCCATGGCACCCAGATGGCCTCGTGGCTTTGGCGGGGCTCTGGTGGCCCCACAGTGCAGGAGAAAGGTTGCCAGCTCCAGGCATATTGGGCCCTTGCTGTTCACATGCCCGGCGCTGAGATGTACCTTGGCTTTATTGATCGTGCAGTGGAGAGCGTTGTTTTCTTGATCATAGAGCAGGCTGAAATCCAGCGTCCCCAGCGTGGCTGCAAAGGAGAAAAGATGTTATTAATCCGCAGGGCCCAGCAAACACTGCATCTTCCTCTAAGCACAAAAGGAGTGGATCAAGACACAAGAGAAATGGCTGCAGACATTATAAAACCTCAAGCATCCTCTTATGAGCCCTGTTACAAAACACGGCTTCGCGCTGGGAGGCTGGAGGCCATCCCCACGCTTGGCCGGCGGGGGTGGCACGGCACTGGGAGAGGAGCGAGAGGGATGAATGACCGGGGCTCGCCCGGGCACTGCGGCCAGCGCGGAGGCTTTGCCTCCATGAGTTTTCACTTGGGTCACGTCCATCGATCAGCAGCCCCACTGCAGCCAGCAGCTTCCCGTCCCTCAGGAGCTGAAGGCTCTTCTCCGGGAAGATGCGGGCATGGCTGGGACACAGCCGCTGTCAGCACATCTCCTCCCTCCAGTGCCGCTGGCATTCCCAGAACGCATATTTGTACACTGACACCTTCAAACAAATGAGCCACCAATGGGATCCCTTCCCAGCTCCAATTTGGCTGCAAACTGTAAATCAAACCCAGTGAGAATGGAAATACTTTTATGGCTAAAATGAAAAACACCAGCAGCTTTTAATCAGAGCAGCATTCCCTCATGGCATCTGCAACCCAGGAACAGCAGCAACAGGGAAGCTCCTGAGACGCGACCACGGGGAAAGGGCAGGAGACCAGAACAAACCAGAAGAGCCTCAGCAGCAGAAGTACACTTGATTTAAGAAATTCTTTCCCTCTGGACAATCTGAGCACATCAAGCTAATCCAAAGCAGAGGAAAAGACAGGCTTTCCCAAAACATGATTCAATATTCTCCAAAGCTGCTGGACCCGAATCACTCACCAAAGCCCGGACATCTCCACCAGCACAGCTTCACCTGCCACCAGCCTGGAACTTCCAGGGTGGCTCTGGACACCGCAACCCGCACTTTTCCATGCCCACCTTCCCAAAAGGGGTCTGCCCGAGCGCTGCCCTGCCGCCGCGCAGCATCCCACCACTGTTTCCAAGGTAACTGCACCTTCCCGCTGTGCACGCAGGTTCAGAGCAGCGAAAAAAAAAAAATCCCAAATAAAAACCAGAACAGTTTTGCTTAATATCAAAGCAGGGTTCATTGCCTGGGAGGTAAGTTAGGCAAACTTTACGGCAGGAAATAAAGTGCTTTTTTCCAGCATAAATAGCCTCTGCAGCAACACGTCCCGGGAGGCAGCGGGTATTCAGGGGACTGAAACCTTGCTACTACAATTTCACAGTGCTCTTCTAGCCCAAATGCAAGTGAGCCACAGGCTCGCCAGCTAGCAAATAAAAATCATTGCTCCGGAGCAAATATCTTGCCTTCAAAGCAGAGCAAATATTCAGAGAGATTTCTGGCAGAATAATGTACCCCCTCTTGGTCCAGAATAATTTCATGGCACGTTAGGTAAGTCATAAATCAGTGGGGTTTACTTGCCGGAGCTCGGGGAAGAGGGAAGTGATACCGGGTGAGGCCAAACCTGCAACACCTTCCACATCATCTCTGGGTTTGGCCCAAACGGGCATTTCCAGAGCAGTTACCGGCCAAACTTGCTCCACATCACACAAGGAGAGGAAAGCGCAGCAGTACCGCAGCGTGCTGGTGGCTGGCTGCCCCTACCCGTGCTCGGCCCTGGCGAGCTCACGGCCGCGTTCGGCAGCACCAGAGCAGCACGCCGTGCCGGGGCGGGTATACCAGGAGACTCCACGGCACCCAGGCAAAAGCCAAGTCCATGAAATTCAGCAAATCTGCATTTTTCGCTCGAGAGCGGAAGACGAAGCCTCCGGTTTCGGAGCCTCATCATTTCCACCTGCCCTTTAATCAGCCGCTTCCTGCCAGCCCTGCCGCTCGGCCCTCCCGAGTTCAAGCTGTTATTTTATTTTTATCACAGAAGCAGGGCTGCAGCTTAGCCTGCTGGATTTGGCAATTTATAAAACAAATTAGAAGCTTGGCGTGAAAACACACTTTGACCAGGAAATACTGACAAAGCTTTGTGGCCCCTTGATGCCACAACCTGCCCCAGGGCGAGGGCAGCAGCCAGCCCTGCTCCGGCAAGATGGGCAAAACCCAAAAGCACCGTCCCACAGCCGCAGACGCTTGTCCTGCAGGTGGGGACTAAGGTCTGGCTCCCTAGCGCTGGTGGTCCGTGAGCAAACCCTGAGCAGTTCCCATTCATCTCGGAGCTGCCAGCAGGCACGAGGGCATCGATAGGGATGCGTGGCTCCTCCCAGCCCTGCCAGGCTCCATCCCCAGCTCTGGAGGGGTTCTTCTCCATGCAGGGGTTTTTTTCATTGATAGCGAGTCTTGATTCCCAGGGAAGGGTCTTCCTTCAGCAGAGGGATGTGGGAACACCAGCAGAACATGCTGTGCCAATTGCTTAAGAACGCGGCCGTATGGAGATGACAAAAGGGATCAGGCTAACTTGGGGCTTGGCAGCTAAGGTGCCGTTACGGAGCAGACAGCGAGCGCGGCTGCCAGAGCCAGGACCCAGCAGGGCGGCGGGAGCCGAGGACACATCTCCGGCAGGAGCAGAGCGTCTGCGGCGCGGTCGCAGCCACGCTGTCTCCGTTACCATGCCGGACAGATCCAGCCCGGCGGTGAAGACAGAGACAAGGCTGGCGCCCAAGCTGCCTGCGTCCCCGGACGGCCTCTCCCAGGCAGACTGGCCCCAGGTTTGCTCGGGGGCTGGTGGAGATGGCAGGAGACCTCCAGCTGGATCCAGGGGTGGAAGCCACGTCGCAGCCCACAACAGCTCCATGTGAACCCCCATGGGACCGCAGCCCAGCTGGAGAGCCAGCCCTGCGCTCCCGGAGCTCGCCGAGCGAGCGGCCAGGCAAGCCAACACCAACACACCAGCACGGGTCTCACCGCTCTCACCCCTCCCGCGAACCCGCCGGCAGCACACCCAGCCCCGGCGGCGGGAGACCCTCCGTCTCCAGGCAGCAGGATCGGGCCCAAAGCCTCTGAGCTGCAGCAGCCACCCAGGGACGCACCCGGCCCTGAACAGGGACCTCCGCAGAGCAGCCGAACCACCCTTCTTTGGTCGCTTTCCTCCTCCCACCCGTCCTCGCAGCTGAGATGCAACTCAATTGTGCTTTTAATTAGGGGAGTGAGTGCCTAAAAAAGAAAAGGGCAGCAATTAGACTCCAAGCGCTGTTACTAGACGCATTTAACTTGACTGGGCTATTCTGAACACTGCCCTCTAATCACACAGGCTGCAAATAAAAAAATATAAATAAATGTCTTTGTCAGGCATTACAAAGGCAGCTTTGCGCTCTCCAGACAGCAGGCAGGATGTATCATTATTATTATGATTATTCTGCTCCAATGATAAAATAACCATTAGGAGAGCTGAACTCATTAGCAGGTTCTGACCCTCCCTCCTTCCCATGAATTGGGAGAGATTGATGGGAAGGTGCTGGCCAGGGTCTGGCATTTAACACAGGCTCTGAAAAGGAAAATAAATCTGACTTGCACAGGAATGCGGCCTCTTCTCCCACCGACCTTTGGGCATTTTGATTAATACAGTGGGCCACAAAATTATTAGAGGCCAGCATAACCGGCAGACGTGTCTCTGGGCTTAGCGGTGGGATCTGGCGAGCGTGCCTGGCGCCTGCGGGCAGCACGGCGTCCTGGCACAGCACCACTACCGCCCTTGTTGGGGGAGTCGGCAGAAATTGTTTATTGCTGACATTTCCCATCAGCGCCCAGGGTGACGGGGAGGCTGAAGTAGCTTCTATTTATACCTGCGGGATGAAAGGCAAAACGCAGTGATAAATCTGTGCTCTGCTGCCTTAGCCAGCCCCTGTCCTTGCAGGCTATGTGCCCTTGCCTGGCCCACGCACGGTGGCAGACTCACCCCCTCGGTGGCCTGGGACACCCCAGGAAGAAGAGTTTCTCCACCCAAGAGACGCTCAGGACATGGAAGAGGCACCAACATTTGCAGCACAGACCCACGAGCTTCGGCACAGCCCGCAGAGGAAGGAAGCAATGACTGAGTGGGCTCCTTACCTTCCAAAGTCAGGGAAGCTTTCGTGGTGCGACTGCCATTAGAGAGCCCAGCAAGGCTCTACGCTGGGAGAAATCGAGGTGTGCACAAAAAACCCACTATAGAACTAATTAAAAAGAAGTCTAAAAGCCTTAAGTCCCCCTGCTTATCAGCATTGCTGCTCCCAAGATAATCTGCTCATGGATTTTGTGCCAGGGAGATCAGAGTGGAGTAGTAAAAAGACTGCCGGGGATTGTCTGGATTAGCTCTCCCTTACAGAAAGCACAGGTTCAGTAACCTTCAGACTGGGTATTTTTTAATGCACTATAAAAGATAGGTCCCTATTCTTCCATTGCTTTAATTTTTCTCTGCAATGGAGATAATTTTAAAGGTCCTGAAAGGCAGCAAGTAATTCTGTGCACTTATAGCCCCATGTAAAATGTCAGTAAATGACTCCTCAGGAGGAACAGAAATTATTTCTTGCCATTTCCAGGCAGGGCTGCTGAAGATCGCTTTGGCGGGTTGCTGCGTGCTTTCCTGCCTCCTCGGCTGCGCCTCGTCCAGGTCCAGCGGCACACGGCAGGGCAGCAAGTGCTGGGGCAGCTCAAGGACCGGCTCCCTGGGCCACGCGGGAGCGAGCCCCTGAAAGCCCCCCGGTTCATCCCTGGAAAGCAGCCCCGTCAGTCCCAGCAGCCTCCCGCAGCCGCTGCCGAGCTCGCCCAGCGCCCGCAGCGCTCCCGATCTGTGCACAGCCCTGCTCGGGCTGCTGCTGCGACTCGCGTGCCTCTGCGGGGAGAGGGTGCGAGGCGTGTCAGGGATGGACCCCACAAGCTGCCGAGTCGAGGTACCACAGGCCCCGACGGCTGTAACCCCCAGGTCTGATGGTAGCACTGACCTCTGGCACGAACCTACAGCCACGGGCATTGCTGCGGGTCTCCGCGTCAGCTGGGGAAGGAACAGGGCATTTCTGAAAGTCAGCATCACCATGAGCTCCTCCATGAAAATGTTGTCCTATGGAAGGTTCTGGGACCTGTCCCAGGGACAGCACTCCGTGCCGGGACACAGACATTCTCATCGGCACCTGGACCATGTGGTGCCATCAGCAGCACCGCAGGACTCAGGTCCGTTGCTGCAGGCAGGGCAGGATGTTCCCAGTGCTGCACAAAAACCCAGCAGGGACCGGATCCAGCACGCAGGCAGCACTTCCTTCCTCGGGAGCTCCATGGATGTGGTTGAATTCAACACGACCGGGAGCGAGGAACGAGCACAATTCTTCTTTCTTGCAACGGTTCCCTGCCTCTTCGTGGGTTTTTTACTTAAAATCTACAGCAATTAATAGTTCTTATTTTTGGAGACATAGCGCCAGCCCCTGGCAAGCTCCGGAGCAGGGAGCAGCTTCTTCGCGAGGCTGGTTGATGGATGCTCATCAGCTCTTCTGTCTTCTCCAGGAGGAGTGTTCAGAGGAATGCTTATCTGCTCAGAGTAGTTCAAAGATGCAATTATGTTTTACAGCACTAAATGGTCCCTGATGTCAGCAGCAATTAGACTTTCTGCAATTTCAATTTAGAGATGGCCTTCAAATCTTCCCCTCTCTCTCCCTTTAATGAAATACAGTACTGCAATTAACAACCCCCCAAAATTGCCTTCAGTGTTAAATACAAAGATGAAAGATCTGGGAACCCCTTGGGCTCGAGCGCGTTGGAGCGAGGGGTGTCGGTGAAGGGATGCGGGCGGCAGAGCTGCTGCAGGGCAGGGAGGCTCCCTGCTCCAGCCGGGCACCGTCTCCCCTCCTGCACGCTGGGACCAGGGGAAGGTGAAGGGCTGGGGAGGGAGGGAGCCAGGCAGACGGAGGGCCCCTCGTTAACCAGCAGCCACGTGGCTCCTTCATTAGCGGAGATGCTGGAGGCCACGGCCCATATGCTCCCTCCATCGCTGTTGGAGGAGAAATGCCCGGACAGACCCTGCTCGCCCTCGCATGCTGGCCTCACCGGGTGCCCTCAGTTCATCTCCAGCACTTCTGGGCGTCCATGGGCACAGCCACTCCTGGGGAATGAGCATCTCCAGGGGCTGCTGGCTCCTCGGCTCTGAGCAGGGCCGGGAGCACCCGACATGCAGCCTCCGCCCTGACCACCGATGGGGCAGCCGGGAGGAGAGGGCAACAGCTGCCCCCACACCAGCACCTTCCCAATACCAGGTATCCAGTGAGAAACCAGACAGGAGCTAATCCAAAATCACCTCAGTGAACACCCCATGTCTCCCTCGGGAGGGCTACAAGAGCCCTGATGCCCTTAAACCTCAGGCCTGGCACTGCCTGGCACCTGTACGCATTTTTTCAGCGTAGGCAGGTCGGGCCGTAGCAGTTGGCAAAACCACGCTCCAGGCTCTGCCGAAATCAGCGGCGGGTTGTTTAGTTTCATGAGTAAAAAAAATACTTCTTTTGGCCTTATCTGGATCGAAAAGACGATTCAAAGGTTATAAATAGCAGTGGCAGCATATGCTAAGGAGCTGCGTTTCAGAAGTAAATACCCTCATCGTCTCAACGCACATTTCCCCTCATCGCCTCTCCCGGCTCCTTCCGTCTGGCCAAAAGCATTGCCAGGTGACTTGCAAACCCTGCGCCCCTTAAGACCTTCATTCTTCTTTATGCCTGTAAGCAGCCAGTCATTAATATCTGCATGACAGCTTTGCCTGCCTAATTATCCTCTTTGCTCAAAATAAGAGCCTTCCTAAATAACTTCTGTGGCACTGCTTGCAGCAGGCGTCACGAGCAGCCAGGCACCAGGACAGGCCTCTCAGCTGCACTTTGGAGAAGTCTTTTTGATGCTGCTGCTGCAGCTCGGGAGCTCGCGAGCCTGCTTCTCCCATGAATAGAGCTGGGCACGCTATAAAATTGGCTGGGTTGGTACATACATAAAGAGCCCCGGTGCACCGGCAGGAACAGTACGCGGGCAGCTCTTCCAGCGACGCCAGCTCCCCCTGCAACCCCTGTTCTCGGGCTGCCTCCCCACCCGAAAACCCGGAGCCAAACCCGTACAGAGGAGGGGGGAAACTCCAGCGCTGGCCACAGCCTTGCTCCGAAGCCAAGCTCAGGGGAGCAGAGCATTGCTGCAAGGGCTAGTAACTCGCACGTTACAGCAGAAGGATGGCTGCTCCCTCCAGTGCCGTCCCCAGGCGAGAGCAGCCACGGCAGCGCTCCCTCAGAGGGACCATGTTCCTACCCCCTCGCTACCTGCACGGAGGTTTCAGAGACCTTTAGAGATCTGAAAGGCACAAACTCACGCTGGTGCTGTGGAGGGGAGAACAGAGCCACTCGAGGGGCAGTGATTCCCTGCTTCGGCAGGAGGATTGGACTAGATAACCCACAGAGGTCCCTTCCAACCCCTACCATTCTGTGATTCGTATGAAATCAGGGGAGACGGGAGGAGAGACCCAGCTCCTCGCAGGTGGCACATTGCCACCTAGCTGGCATTCACTTCTTTTCCTTGCAAACCAAGCTCTCCTGGCAGCACGATGCCCGGCCGGGTGAGGAGCATCCCCAGGGGCTGGGGACCCCAGAAGCCAGGGCCCTGCGGCTGTCACCGGGCACGAGCCAGGGGAGCCGAAGACGAGGTGACAGTCCGGTGTCCCAAGGCAGCAGGAGCGAATCCCACCCTTCCCAGCCTCAAATCCTGGCTGGTCCTTTCAGATCCCAGCAGACACTGGCGCTGGTCCGAGGGCACCAAACCACCCTTCCAGGGGGTTGGCACCATGCACGCATTTCCCCACCTCTCCCGAGGGCCCTGGGATGGCAGAGGGTGCCAACCACAACCCTGTAAATCCTCACAGCAGCGCTGCTGGCAGGTCTGACGGGAAGGACTGGCTCCACGCGACTCCCAGTGCTCCCAGAGCCAGCCCTGACGCCTCCGCTCATGATCTGCTCCGTTAGCTCCCTGGCCCTGCTTGCTCCTTGCCACTCACTGCGTTCACCCAGCGGGTTACGGCTGCCCCGCGGGGACCACGCTTGTTTTCCTTGGCACCTCCACAGCTCCCCTAAGCGCGGAGCTCTGTGGGGCTGCGTTGTGGTGCCCCGATCCACTGGCCTCAGCCCCACGTGTACCAGAGCCATCAACCCCAGCCTCTGCGTCCCAGCGACTGCTGTCATCTGCCGCAGGTCCCCTCCCACCCTGCCGCACCTCGGCCAGGTCCCTGCCCACCTCCGGAGTGATCCCACCCGCAGCCCTGGGATTCCTGGTTTTGCAAAGCACGAAACATAGGCATGCACACACCCCCAAGCCTACTTCCCTGCTCCCCGTGGATGCCAAACCTGGGCCAGGCCGCCCTGCTTGCACGGCAGCGGACACTGATGCTTCTCCCAGGGCTGCCCACGTCCCAGGGAGAGCTAGTCTGCAGAAGGGGATCTCCTGCCAGCTCCACAGGCATCTCCCAGGATTGCTGGGGGGCCAGGATCACCACTCGGCAGAGGATTCAGAAATGTGGTGCCGGGGGCCAGCCCGGGCGAGCTGCTGCAGCAGGCTGGAGAAGTAACCCCGGGCAGAAACAAGTGCAGGGGAAGCCCAGACAAATGCTGCATTTCTCCAGGCAGGGGCAGCTCTACTCCTCCCACCCGGCCAGCCAGCACCATCGCTTCGGTGTTGGAGGAGGGAAACCTGCAGGCAGGTGGGACAAACGGGAAGGAGCCGTCGTCTCCTCCTCCCGATGGATTCTGCCATGGCAAAATCCCTCTCCCTGCACCTCTCCAGGGGCTGTGCTGGGAGCATCTCTGGGGAGCGAGGCAAGTCCCTGCCCAGCAAGCCCTCAACTCACGGGCGCTACACCCAGGCTCTGACATCACTGTCCCCAAAGACCTTGGTCAACTCCCCGAACCCTCTGTGTCACCAGAGGGAACTGACACCACCTCACCCCCGACGCTGTCCTGCCATACAGGCGCAGACAGGTTCCCCAGGCGAAATTTAGTGCAGGTGACTAATGCAGCAGCCCTGAATCACCCGCCGGGGACGTGGAAGAGCTGAAAGACGCTCCCCAGCACAGCCGACGGCTCAAGCCAGGCTGCACAAATCCCCTCCCAGCTCCCCGCCTGGGAAACAGGGCCAGCGAGCCCTCGTCTGGCTTTGCGACTTGGCTGCTAAACATGGAGGAGTGACAGTCTCATCCCGCACATTTATGCCAGCCCGTGCCCTGAGAGCACCTGGGACCATCCTGTGCTGTTCCCTGAGATGTGACACCCGCAGTCCCACCTCCCTGCTCTGCTCCTGGCACCGCAGCGCCTTTGCCAGCAGAAAACCAACCACATCTGGCAAAACAGCCTCGGCGGTTTGCCTGACACCTGTTACGCGGCAAGAAACACTCTTCACTGTGATTCCATGATTCCTAACACCAGCCAGGGCGAGACAAACACCCGCGGGCCCCGGCACCGAGCCGAGCCGCCTCCAGCATCGCCGGCGGGGCTAGAGGCAGCAGGCAGCACCCTGGGCAATCTCCCCACGAGTCACCTGGTGAAAGCACTGCATCCACGGCCCCAAGCGCTTCGGCTCCCGCACACGCCTCTGGCCCTGAAGCCCAGTTGATCCCATTTCTACTGCTGGGATGAGTAAAGACGATCTAATAATTAGAGCACCAAATAACCCAAATCCAGCTAAAGTCACTGTTAACTGCCCAGCTGGGACACACGCGGCTCAGCGGAGATGTTCTCTCGGGGAGCGCAGCGGCTCTTGCCTCCTCCAGAGCGTGGGACCCCGACACTGGGATGGGGAGAGAGGGGGCATCAGTTTGGGGCTTGCAGCCGAGCCCCAGCCTCTCCCGGTGCCGTGGCTGGTGGTCAGCGGGCAGAGGGGGGCACGGGGGTGGCCGTGCCGCCTTGCAGCAAGCACAGCCCTTCAGGGATCACGCTCTGGGGTCTGGCGCCGATGGCAGCAGCCCAGGCCAGCCCAGCGCCTGGCAGCGAGGGAGCGATGCCGAGGCAGGGCGGTGACATTTTGCACAGGGAAAGCCACCGCCTGCCCGGCGCTGGGCCGTAAACAGCTCAGTGTCGTGGGAGCTCAGCCTCCCCCTTCCCCCAGGACGAGCACACAGCATCGTTCAGCAGCACTGACTCCCTTCCTCAGCATCTCCTGGCTTCAAACTTTGTGCTCAGCCCCTCGCAGGATCCGGCCCCTAAAGGCTGGGCTGAATGGAGACCTTGGTTTTCAATCGACCTCAAGGAAAGCAACGCTATCCCGGCCACCGTGGCTGGCAGAGCCAGACAGCAGCTGCTCTGCAGCCTGCAAGCTCCACCACGCTGGGTGGGAAGGACGTTTTGGGTGGGGAGGGGTTAAACCTCACTGCAACACCTGCATCTACCAGCACCGAAGCCTTCTGTTCAAAAGCTGCCCCCCCCACCCCTTCCTGGCCTCACGCAGGGCTCTGTCTGCAGCTGGAGGGTGAGGAATGACACGCCGGAGTTTGCCGAGGGAGAGGGCAGAGATTTCCCGGGCGGATGTCATTCTGAACAAATCTCCCCCATCTGGAGCTGGGCAATGCTGGAGCGTATCGCCAGCTAATCAGCAGGGTGGCTGGAGCAGGCTGCACCACCGAGACAGATTAATCCAAGGGTCTGAGCCCAGCAGGCAGCCTTTGGAGGCAAGGAGCCGAGCAGGGACGAGGCAGAGGAGCGCATCAACCACAACGGCAAAGCACAGCAACTGGTGGCTCTTGGGAGACTTCCCTAGTTTGGGTTCAGTGGCCAGGCTGGCTGCAGCAGGGACACTCCCAGGGCTGCCCTCCACGCAGGGGCAGCGCCGGAGCCGAGCTGTGACAGCCGCCCTGGCCAGAGCAGAGGGCTTGTCACTGCTGCAATGCAATCCCAGGGATGGACAGCGTGGCCGGCAGCCGGGAAGGGCGCACGGCTCAGGCAGCAAGATGGGGGACCGGTCCCAAGAGCCACCCTTGCCCCCAGCACCCAGCAAACTCCCGTAGAAAACTTAGGAACTCACTGCAGTCGTCGGACTCGTAGCCCTCGGGGTCCACCACCTCCTCGGGTGCTTGGCACTTGGCCGGCTGCTCGGCGGGCGTCGTGCCATACGCCCCGAAAAGCTGGTCCACGTCCTCATCCTCTTCGCGGGGGGCCTCGGCGGGGCTGACGGAGGGCTGGCTGACAGCGGAGCGCAGGGGGCCGCTGCGGCCGACGGCGGCGGGGAGCCCGCGAGGGAAGCGGGGGAAGTAGTCGGAGATCTGCTTGATGGGTTTGATGGGGCCGGGGCAGACGTCAATAGCCATGTGCTCCTGGATACTTATGGTCATTTTCTCTCCTTTTCGGAGTGTCATGCATGCGGCTGTCGGCACCAAGCTCCCCCGGAGAAGCCCGGACCGTGCGTGAGGGAGCCGTGAAGTTTCTGCTGGGGGAAGCGGAGGCAGGCGAGGGGGGAGGCTCCGGCGGGCACCTTACGTGGTTCTCGCGCCCTGAGCCTCAGACGCCGCACGCATGCTGCTGCCGCCAGCTCTGGCTCTCGCACAGCCCCTGATCCTGCCAGCGCTGCCTGTGAAGAAGTGAGCGAGACGGAGAGACGGATAAGAGGCAGGGGGTGGGCTCTCGGGTGATGTCACCAGCTAGCAACAAAGCGGTACCCAGCAGCGGAGGAATGAGGGCTGTGGCCAGCCCGCCGCCCCGGCCGCACGGCCACCGGCCACCGGAGTGGGCAGCCAGCCCCCCGCCCCTGCCCCAGCAAAGCCCCGCCATGCCCAAGGGGAGGAAAGCAGAAGTTGGGTCGCAGCCCACCTCCCCACACCCCTTCACCCCATCTCGCTGGCAAAGCGGGGTCGGTCGCTGCCAGACCCCTCCGGAGAGGGAAGGTCACCACATGGGGTCAAGAGCCGCTGTCCCGTTGCGTCACGTCCCCGGAGCGCTGCGGAGAAGGAAGCAGGGCTGCCCCAGGCCCCGGGACCACGGCAGCCCCCGTGCCCTCCCGGCTGGCCGCGGGCCGTGCCAGGACGGTGCTCTGCTGCACGCTGAGCAAGGGCGTGGGTGGCACGCTGCCCGCTCCCCGCTCCGGCCGCTCACTGCTTCCCGGGCAGGGGCAGCCCAGGTTTGGAGCCCTGCTGCCATACTGGCCCCAGCCCACAGCAACGCCCGCTCTGGAGCCCCACACCAGCCGGGCGAGCTGCCCGCAGCCTCTGGGGCCGGGAACGCACTGGGGACTGAAGCAACACATGGTCCTTGCTCGCAGCCCAGCCGGCGCAGCCTCTCCCAGCCAGCTTGTGGCTGCCGGTGGAGAGCAATGCAGCAGGTAAAGCGTCGCAGAGGAGCGAGCAATGGGCTGGGCCAGGGGCCACGGCCAGCGTGGCCATGCTCAGCACTCCTCCGGCAACCTTCCCAGGCAGGGACCGGGTCCTGCCACCAGCTGGGAAGGGGACAGGCTCCCTGCAACCTGCCACAGGCTCCCTGGTAAATGCTGAGCTGTGGCTTGCTCAGGCAGTTGGTCTCAAACTGGTGTTTTTACCTAATCTCCTCCTGTGTTCCAACCAACGAATCTGCGGTTCCACAAGCTACTGGAAGTGGACTTTTGAGCAAGGAGTGCCAGAAGAGAAATGCTGTGAGAACACAGTGCAAAATGCTTCACAGAAATTCACCCTGTCCTGGGAAAATGCATCCAAAATATTTTGTAGGGGCAACTCCCCTGGTGCAGACTTTCTGCTGGCTCTGGCATGGTGGGTCTGGCATGGAGCTGGGACACACTGCATGCACTGGTCACCCACCACCACATCAAGCTGATCACAGCCAGTACCGCCAGGTAACCTGACAGCACACAGATCCCATACCAGCGCACACAGAACTGCAGTCTCCTGCAGGCTGGCATGCAGATATCTATAAAAAATAAAGCTCCATTCTACGGAGGATTCTCCCCAAAACCCAGCAAAATTATACCCAACCTTTTTGTCTAATGAAATATCCTGTTTTCGTTCAGATTTTGGTAAATGTTAGTGAATGTCCCTGATTCATAACATACCAACACTAGGCAAACTAACCTAAATTTGCTTCTCGCCAGGAAGCAAACATTTGTCTCCTGAAGCATCCAAACTTGTCATCGCTCTGTATCTAGACACGATGCACACGAATGCTCTAAAGACCTGGGAGAAGAGGAGACTGCTCAGCCGCTCCTTCCTCCCTCTGCCGTATTTTTGCTTCGAGGCAGCTCCCGCGTATTGAGCAGAGGTGATCTGTGCTGCTCTGCTGGGAGACAAACTGCTCTCTTGAAGCAAGGTCCAACAGCAGATCCAGCCTGAGACAGTTTAACCCCCTTCCCACATCCAAGAGCTCCTAGTATATTAATTCAGATGGAAATGCTGCCTGCTTCGCGTTTGTCTGATCGAGGCTGAAAACCTCACAGGTGGCAAGACGAAGGGTGGGAACACCATTGGAGGCACAAAGAGCTGCTTCTGGGTTTGGCGCAGTCTGGATGTGCTCATCCACACAGTCTCCATCTTTGGGTGCAGCATCCAGGATACGGTGTGGATCTCAGACAGAACGAAGCAAAAATTGGGCTCGATGCCCAGAAAATAGCAGCAATTCCCTCTAAGAAAGGGCAAATAAATAAATAAAAAAAATTAAGTTATGTATGAGAGTCTAATGTCATTATTACCATTACAAAAGCATCATTATTTCAAATGTTTCTTCAAAGAGCACAAGATCCAAATAGACCAGGATTATTTTATAGGTCAGAAAATCAAGGCTCCTGGAACTAAGGTGAGCCCCCTGAGCCCTGCTTCCCCCCATATGGTGCAGCACCCCAAAAGCTGCCCTGCACCGCTGACAGCCCATGGCCGGGATCAAGGCCCAGCAGCACCGACGGGAGATGCTCAAGACACCCGGTGACGCAGAGAGCAACCGGTGACACCAGGGGCAGGGTGCGCGTGGGGACCAGATTAAGGGAAAAGCAAAGACAGAGCTGCAGCAGGCAAACCTCCCTGCTGCCAGGGCACGACTGGCCCCCAAGGGAAGCTCTGTCCCCAGACCTTCTAGACTGAAAGAAACAAAAACAAGACTTTCTGCTAATAGCTCAGATGGGACTTTCTAGTGTCTGACCGATCCCAAGCCTACCGAAAGCAGCTGGAGCCTTTCCTTAGCTTTTAATGAGTCCCAAAGCAGCTTGGTTTTGATAAACCGCAGTTTCCTACCTTCTCACACTACCTGAATGTTTCCTCGTGGCCCTACAGTAACAGAGGCTGTAACGCCCAGGCTATGCAGTCCAATATTTACTGAGGGGTCCCCGAATTTGGCGGGTGCTGGCTGCACCACCAGGCACCAAGCACTCACATACGTGACGCACAACAACACGGAAGGTAAAAGGGACAAAAATAGAGAGTTGGGCTGGAGACAAAAGCAGGGCTTGGAGAGACAAAGCCAGTTTCCAGGTAAAGCTTTTAATTCCCACCGTCTGTCTAATGCCCTGGAATGTAACTCGGTTTGATCCCTCGCTCTGCCGAGGTGATTCAGAGCTACTGCAGTGCCCACGCACGTGGCCTTCACTTCCCTGAAAGGGGGAATGCTGGCTTCCTCGCCCGCCCCACAGAAGAGGAGACAAATAGTTTAAACGTTGCGTTGCTGATTTCAGCTGCGGGACTGGCAGCGCTGCACGGCAGGGAGCAGAGCCACTCTGCAGGGGACACCCCATCCCTGCAGGAAGGGAAGACATCCTTTCGCGCAGGTGAAGCTGGCTGTCACAGAGTCAGCATCAAAGCAGGAACAGGATGATGGAGAAGAGCACGTCGCCCCTGTCAACAGCCATGTCTTCTCCCAGTGGTGCATGCAAGTTGCAACAAGATCCTGAGCTCAGCACACACGACACTGCACTTCAGCAGCTTGTTCTGAGGTGCAACAGAGAGGTTCAGCTGCTCACGGCAGATAAGCACATTGGCTGGTGTGTCAAAAGCATCCCATAATAAGAGTTGGGACATGGGATGCAGGAACCGTCACGACAACTCCAGCCCAGCTCAGAAAAGCATCCTGACCTGGGACAGCTTAGACTTTAAACGTTGTCCTGAACAAGAGGCATAAGCAGAGACTTCAGCACATCCCAAACAAAGCCTGCGCCACTAACTCACCCCGCGCCCGGAGCAGAGCCACGCAGCAGTCCAGCTTCCTCACGCGACCGGGGAGCCATCCTGCTGGTGCCGCACAAATGGGCGAACAGAAGGAGCATTCCTACGGCAAACAAAACAGTAACACGTAGATTAAACACACCTCCAAAAATACAGGCTGTCCTCAGGACACACTTCAACCAAATTTGTTTCAACCACTCAGCATCAAGTTCTGCTGTCAGTTACTCCAGGTTTAAAGCGACAACAACAGGGGCTGCTTCCAGTTTAATCTGTTCCTTTCCAAATGAAAAGTGCAGCAGCTGGACTTCACTGGCGAAGACACAAGCCTGAAGAACCGATGCCAAATTAAAGCCTCTGCTTGGAGGAACGACCTCTGGATCTCACTCACCCTTGAACTCAGGGGGACCTACTGCAGGCTGGGAGCAGGGAGGTCTGACAGTCACCCAGGGAGGTGACACAAGGCAGCACCAGCCCTAGTTTTCTTTTTGCTTATTCCCAATAATTTTTAAGCCTGTATGAAGCCACAGCAAGTACCCACAGCCTTAGGCATGAGAGGGTGCCAGCAGATAATGTCAGCTCAACCTGGCTGCAGGGACATAACAGGGGACACCCACACTGCCAGCCCAGCTCTGCCAACGCTGCTGGAAGAGACCACTCCACCACTTTGGGGTGACTCGGGACCTACACTGTCTTCAGCCCACCCCGCTGGGAGGTATGAAACATACTTCTTTCTTCTTCAAATGAGCTTAGCTCCGGCATGGCTGTGCACACGGGAAGGGGGTTAATTGAAAAGCAACATGTGCCTTGCTCCTTGGCTCACGCCAGGCGCTGTCTTCTGGCTGATGCGCAGCTACCGGCAACGAGGTTGCTTACCCTGAAAGATCCCCGACTTCAGTTGCTGGGGACGCTCGGCTGAGCCCATCGAGCGCATTGCGGACCCTACCTGGTTAAACACCCTTTGCATTTGCTAAATAAAGCAATAATAATAATGATAACTAGGAAACTTGGCTAAATAATCCTAAGAGGCTTACCATAGGCTGTGCCGATTAAGGCTCCCCGGCAGTGCCGATATCACAGTGCACCCCAGTCCCCACTGCTCCTCTGCGCGAATAATGTCTGAGGTTATCTGTGCTCAAACAGGCCCTGCTAACAACCATCATTCGACCAGATTTAACCAGCAATTACTAGCTGCGAACAAAATCACTGTGGTAAAACACAGCCCACACTCTATTACAAAGCAGACACAAACAAACCTTTTTCAGAAAGCCAGGCAAAGGGCAAACGCCAGCAAGAAAGAGCCCTCTCCCCTCAAAATATTGCTTAAGGTTCCTGGAGACCTTATGAAACATCCAACTCACGGCAAGCGGAGATGGCGTCTCTCTTACCAGCAGTTTGCTACCCGCAGATGGACCTGCAAGGGAGCTTCCAAAAGCACAGGAGGAGGTAGAGAGGCATCTGCTCTCTGTGCTTCTTCAGCACCAATCAGGATGGGCCCAGAATAGCTAAACTTTCAGTAAGGGCTGATGTTTAATGTGTAGCATATGTTGCCATTTCAATGTGAATCCCAAAATAGTTGGTGTTTTGTTTTGTAATTTTAATGCACTGGTTTTTGGAGTCCTGAGGAATGTCTGCTCTCCTGTTCGGGGAGGGAACGTGCTCTGTGTGTGCACCCTGATGGTACGATTGCCAACACAGCACTCACCTGCAAATCAACCAGAGTAGATCATCAGTTGCTGTGAATACTAGCTATATGGAGCACGTACGCAATACACACGAATTCACTTGGGGTGGATCTGTGAGCAGTGAGAAGGGGAAGCTGCAGGAAAATCCAACTGAACGGTGCACAAGGGGAGGGTACATTGCTGGCCTACGTGTGTCTCAACACGGAGGCTAAAGCCAGCAGGGACAGGAGCAAGCTGCCAGCGAGGCGCCGAGCAGCTCTGCAGCTTCACGACAACGGCCCGTGGACCCACTGCTCCTCAAACCCAGGGCGAGAGCAGAGACACCCCCATCCCACACACCCAAACTTGCATCCCCAGGGCTGGTCCATCTGCTTTCGGGAGTCTCCCAGTGGCAGAAGGGGAAGCACCATGAGTCCTCTGCACCGGCAGGCAGCAGCGCCCAGCTCACTCTGCCGGGTTAGGAACGCGGGACGATCTGGGTTCAGCCCTCAATAGGAATGTGAGTGTCCTGCTTCACCCTCACCGAGATCCCATCTCGGGACACAGCGCTGTCCAGAGCCAGTCCTCGGGGATATTTTCTTAGGAATGAGCCTTTTTTGACTTTTTCCTCTTATTTCCCTCACAGTCCTCGGGTTCCCCCGAACTCCAGAGCCTTAGAGGGCTTTGCCACCGCGAGGCCAGGCAAAGCCGCCTTTTCGCATGGCGCTGGTTCGTTTCGTTATGTGCCTGCAAGCTGAATGCAGACTCAATCCCTTGCACTTAAGGGAGGGGAGAGTTCTGCGTAGCATCAACTCTTATTAGGCTAATTTTATCTGCTCTCAGTGCCTTTCTGAGCTGGAGTCAATGTCCTCTGAGATTATCCAGCTGACTTGTCTTAGTAGTTTTACCCTGCTTTTACCTCTCCCTTTCCCAACCGTCTCCCAGATGCAGGAGGATGACAACATCACTTCTCAAGACTTTCCAAGCAGCCACGAGCAAAGCCCGATGACTATTCTGCAGCAGTACCTTACCCTACAGCAGCTTGGACAACCAACGAGTGCTGGCCCGGGGAGCTGTACTCCGGCTGGGCACCGCTGCCTCCCGCACACCCAGCTCTTCAGCCTCCACAGATGTCCAGAAACAGGGTGAACATCAGCATTTAGGGCCTGGCCCTGTTGCCATGGAAATTTATAGACTTTCTGCTCACATTTTGGTGGGAGGAGGCATTTCAGGAGTCACCACTAGCTTCCAGAGTTAACACACGCAAAGACAAGCACGGGGAGAAAGCAGCTGAGCTCCGCAGGGCCAAGGGGAGGACTGCTCCCACGCCACGCTCCGAGAATTTGGAGCTGGATGAAAGCAGAGGGAAAAGGCCACCAATAACCGGCAGCATCAAGATGCTGCACAGCGAGCTCCGGGGATTCTTGAAATAACATCTTGGTTTTGCAGAATTAAAGAGCAATTTGGCTGCATTAAGAGAGCATTATAGCTGCTCCTCTCCCACATACACATCAGGCTAACGACATCCTGTCAAAAGCAATCCAACCAAAGCCCCCGTTCAGCGCTGATACTTAGTGCAGTAAATGTACCTGTCACAGCCCTGCAACGGCTGGCGGAGCTCCGTCCTGGCTGCTGCTCCCCCCAGCAGGAGTTGTCCTGCCCGTCTCTGGATCATGAGGCTCGACCAGCCTCAGCGAGCTGCGAGGGAATCGGCCGCTGGCACTGCCAGAGCATTTTCCTGGCCCCATCCACAAATCCCAATATCATGCCGACATTGCAAAAAGCAACACAAATGAAAGAGCAAAATGAAAGGCCTTGGAGTCGTGCAAGGAGAAGGGCAAATCCGTATCTACTACGGGGTCAGGCCGCTGGAGGGGGCAAACAGCCCCAGCTCGCCTGAACTGGGCAGGGCTGCTCACGTTCGCACCACAGAGACAAACCCGCTCTTTTTGGGACTGCAAAAACCCCCGCGGATGTACCCGCAGGAGGTACCTGATGGAGCAACCCCGCCGGCTGGGCAGGCAGCGGGGGGATGTGCTGAGCCCTTCCCCGGGGCAGGCAGCTCTCAGCTCTCCGTGGCTGCCAGCCGGCACGAAGCCGCGGGAGCAGCCGGCGACGAGGAAGCCCCGCAGTGCCCCGGCAAGCGGCTACACCGGCACCTGCAGGTTAGCAGCAGAGAAATTGAGGCCACAGCCGAGACAAGCAGACTTCTGCCCAGAGAGCAGCTTTACCGGCAGTGTTGGGGAAGGCAAGCCAGCCTGCAGGATCCCTCTCCTCTCAGATCTACAGGCTATTTAGCCGTCTGACCTGATGTCACCCAACCCAAGGCGATGCAGGACAATTTTCCATTCCACCACAGGGAAGCCCAAGCATTTTCCAGCTCTGTAGTGAACCTGGGAAAACAAAAATGCAGGGCAAGGGATAACCACCAGCCAAAAAAAAGGGAGATGCAGGGAGATGCGGATAGGTGCAGGGGCATAGTTCAAACCACACACATTCAAATTGTACCCATCTAAGGGGGGGCACCTCCCAGGTCATTAAGCAGCCAGAGGAGTCACTAGATGGCCCTGCTAGTCCTGTTCATCTGATCACAGCGATGGATATTAAGAAATGCTAGTTTAGCTACTTTGCAGGCTTTGGGGGACTGTGAAACCAGCTCCAAGTCTCCTTCTGGGAGGAAAGGCCTCCCGAGGAGAGCACAGCAACCAGGGGTACCCTGGCCAGGCACGTGGAGGGGCTCCCCAGGACACATGGCACCTCCGGGCCTCGCCAGGCAGATGAAGGGTCCTTCCCGGTCCCGCCATGACCTGGGTGTCCCCTTCCCTCCCTGACATGGGCCCCACTTGCCAGAGATGCTGCAAGTCTCTGCCTCAGCCTAATCATGTTGACAGTGATGGGTGTAAGAGCCAGGGAACCAAATTAATGAACATCGTGTTGCTGGATAATCATGACATTAACATTATTGGATTAGAATATTTGCATAATTTGGGCACGAGTCGCTACCTGCACCGAGACATATGTTTACATGAATTTACATCCATTTGCATCCCAATGAAGCTCGTCCGGCTGCATCCCCAGCAGCCTTCTGGGTGACCAGTCACGGCCATTGGCAGCTCAACCCCAGGGACCATCTCCTGCTGTCAGGCACAATCCCTGGCCACTCAGATGCCAAGGAAACAGCAACATTTTTCCTCCTCAGGGTCTTACTCACACAGGTTACACCTCAGCTGGGACAGGCATGCCCCTTGCAGGGGTCAGGAGCAACACATCCCCAGCTTCAGCATCAGCGTCACCCAGGCTAGAACTGCCCCTTCGCAGTCCCCAGGGTCTCTTGCAGCCTCTCCAGAGCCTGGGTCCCAGGTCCCAGGATAATGGGCAGTTCAGTCCATCCTACTCACAGCTGTGAAAAGAGCTCGACCAAACACTCCCAGCAGGCTGCAAAGCTCGGAATTTAAGAGGTCAATAAAGAGAACCCAAAATGAACTCTTTTTGCTCTCCTTTTTTTTAGAAAAATCACACGATCTTTGATTCAACTCCTTGATTTTACAGGAAGGGGGAGAGATTCAATTACATGATTCCTGATCTCTTAACAGAAATAGACTCTGCACCCATGGACCACAGAAAGGCAAAAACCCCTCCAAAGCCACACTGCAACAATTTGGTGGCAACATCAGATTTATACAGATTTATAAGCAGCTTCCCCTCCTGGCCTCCTCAGCAGAACCCGCTCCAGCGTTAATGTCGTGCAGTAACATCTGAGCAGAGAGTCTTGCAGCCCACCCACAAAATCACACGGTGAGAAGTGTTGTGCAGGCAGCAGGGCAGCTAAATGCCCCTCAGCACTTTTCTAATGCAGAGCTGCACAAGGAGTTACTGAGCCCCTTCTCAGGCCCGGTAATTGCGAGTCGGGAGGGACCAGGAGGTGCACGTTAACTCCCTGGGCATCTCCAGCCCCAGAAATCACCACTGCGCTCCTTCCAAATGCTGACGTGAAAACAGACAAAAGGACCGGCCCACCGGTGTCCAAACCATTTCCACCAAGACTCAGAGTGCCCACAAGCCTTGCCACCACTGAAAGCTTTGCAAATTACAGTGACTTATCTCCAAGTGCTGGCCTGCAAGATGCACAGAGCTAAACCTCGAAGTGCCCTTGGGATTAGACATGCCTGAACCAATCAATGCCAGCAAGAGCTGCAAATCCGTCGGCGAGCTCGGTGGGAAGTTTGCTGCGATGCAGTGAGCCGGAGCAGCCCTCTCTCCCCTTAGCTGGTGCAGGTAACAATGCTGCCATGTAAATAAAAGCACTGCTCAGACAAGATCACCTGATACTTTTGGGGTCTATTCACACAAACCAACCCACATCCGCTTGGTTTCTTGTCACTTCCTGTAGTTGAAGAAACTGTAAAGAAAAGACGCATTAAGCTACCACTCACTGGGGCGAATCCGACTCCGGGGGACCCCGTTCCCAGCCTGGCCATGCCCAGACAAGCCCCCACCCCATTCTGCAGCTGGATCGGCTGTGCGCTCGCCAGCCGGGCTGCACAGCATCTCCCCAGCGAAGCTGAGAGCAGCCCTGTTGCTGCAGCACAGAGGAAGGCAAGGAAGGGGGCCTTTCCCTGCCCTGCACAGCTCCCACCCACCACTGCTGCCGTCCACCTCACACAGCTTCAAAGCCTGGCATTTAGCATATCTCTGCTTTAACCACTCAAGCTATTAAATGGGGACATTTTAAGACTTTTAAAAACCACGTCAAGACCCTTGGCTGGAAGGCAGACAAGAAGCTCCCAGTGGCTTTGGTAAACTCCTATCCTTTAAGCAGAGTGCATTGTATTTCACTCCAAAGCGGTGCTCAGCTCCCATATCCAGGACCTTTTGGACTCACAAAGCACATGAAAAATAGAGACAAACCTGGCAGAGGGGTCAGAGGGACTCCATCTCAACGGGAGGGAGAGAACCAGAATTTCTGGCTGAAAAAAATCCTGCTTGGAGGAAGAACACGTTTGCACATGATTGTGTCGTTACGTGCCAAAGCCAACCGCTAATGCCCAATGACTCCATGTCACAAGCAATGAAGGCGGGAGCCCAACACGATGGCAACAGGAGGAAGGAACGTGGTGGTGCACTGCTGCCAGGATATGGGCTCACACAGGGGCAGAGCACTTACATTATTTATGACCACGTAGATGGGACAGTGAATTGAGGCTGCTCAAGTGTTTGATCAGCCCACGGCTGTCAGCGTGGCTCACAGCTGGAGATACCAGATAACAGGAGAAAATTAAACCCCTCTTCCTCCCTCCCCTTGCCTCTCTAGTGGGCCTCGCTCAGAAAAGAAAAAGGAGGGAGGAAAGAAAGCCCAACAGATTAGGTCCAGCGCTGTAGAAACTCTAGCCCTGCTCCTCCTCCTGCCATCGCTGGGGATGCTGGACCTCCAGCAAGAGCTGTTGGGCAGAGCCTGAGGGATGCAGAGATGAAGGCTCAGGGATGCAGCCCCTGGCACAGGAAGGGAAAGAGCCCAGGGAGCAAAGCGGCTGTGATTTCCAGCTAGTGAAGAGCAAGCACAGCCCAGCTCAGCTCCAGTCTTTGCCCTGATATTCCCAGCCAAGCCCTACGCAGAGCTGGAGCAAGGCAGCACCGCAAGAGCAAAGCCAACACCGGGAGCAGGGAGCTGCGCTCTCACGGCTGCAGCCCAGGCGGAGGAGCAGGACCAGCCCTGTGCACAGCTCTAGCTGTCCTTGCATGGTGGTTTGCAGACCCTGATCAAGGTGGGGCTGATCTCCCTTGGGCATTCCTGCCCCGCTGCAGGGTTGCTGTGCTTCCACACGCTGCTCCCCCTCTGAACAAACCCCCTTCCTCTGCATTTCCCACATGTTGGTGTCTCACTCACCTCCCAAATACATCAGTGTGGGACTGAGCCCATGCTGCAAAAATCTGATTCCTATACATTTCTCTCTCCACAGAGGCAATGAAATGGGCTGCATCTGATTTCTTCCCTTCTTTTCCAGTTGTTTCACCCTCCTTTGCCTGTCTTTGAGGAACAGATGCACCCATTCATAACCATGCAAAAGAAAGTGCGTATTTGCCTTTTCAACTGCAGTGCAGCTGGTAAAGCACAGGAGGGAAAATTATGTTTTGTATGAATATACAAATTATCTGCACTGATCTTATTACACTTGAATGGCAAACCGACAGAAAAAGAAAACATGAAAGAGAAAGGCATTGTTTGGGCTGCGCCGATGTCGCATCATTATTGTTTATCCTCTCCAACCACTCCATCATCCTAATCCCACCATCTCCCACGGTGCAGGTCAGTAACAGTGATCTGATCTGCTAAACAGCACGATGCAGAGGCTGCCAGAATGCATACAGGCAGGATGCAAACCCGGCGAGGCAATGCCTGGGTGACGGCAGCACCTCTAGACATCTTGCCTGCAACTCCCAGGCAGGTCCAGGCCAAGCATCCAATAACTCACAAACATTATCAGTGTTAAAAAGATCCACGTTACAGTGGTACCAATTAGCATCAGAGTGCTGGAATACACAGGGGTGATATATAAACAAAGGCTCAGTAACTCCCTAACCCAAATCCTCACAGAGATATTCTTCTTCACCACACGAATAAATCCCCAAAGCCCACAGCAGAGCTGTGCGAGAGGGGGCACGCAGGGCAGAAGGCTCCTCCGTGCCCCGAGGATCATCCTCGCAGAGGACCAACGTGTGCGACTGTGCCGGCTCAGCACCTCACACCACAGGTCCTGACTCACCGAGGCAGCACTGGAAGCAGTGCAGAGAAGCCTGAGCAGCTCACTGCAACACGATGTGGAGCAGCCCTCGCGTTCAGCCCCTTGGAGAGGGGCTGGGTTTGTATCCCGGCCACGTGTGGCTGAGTTCTCTGCAGGGAACAGAGCTTGTCCTCCCTCCAACGCAGCAGGGAGAAGAGCCCTTCTTTTAAAATTGTCATGGGGTGAGTGACCTCTGTACCCCAGGAGGACAGGAACCAAAAAACATGATTAAACACATTAACTCTACCACACAATACTTTGTTTAAATAGCTTTGTAATCCCTTAGGCCTTAGATGCAAAGACGTCCATGACCGCAGAGGGCTCAGGCAGGACGTTGCGGGCAGCTCCTCCCCAGTGCAGTGGCATCTGATTAGCCCTGGTGACAGCAGCTAATTCCTCATGCTACAGACAACACAGCAACTCCGACAAGTACAGAAAAACAATCACAAGGTGGAAATTCAAACAGAACACAAGTCACCTGCTGTCAAAACAGGGAAAATTTGGCAAATTTCCTACTTAGCACTTACTACATCAAGGCTGCTCAATGACGCTAATTAAACAGGTACCTCCCAGGCATAGCCAGAAAGATTTATATCCCTAATTTGCGTTTCTCCGTTTATTTTTCTGTCCTCCAAGGCACCATTTTAATGGCCATGGTGTGATTCCTTGGAGGAGTTTAATTTTGCATGAGTGTCATTTGAAGATGAAGGTCCGTCCTGTCAGCGGCTTGATGACTGCTCACCCAGGGCCCAGATCCTGCCCCCTGCTCTCCCGCAGCAGGGCTCAGCTGTTCACCGAGATCTCTTGAGCTTGGCTTTACCAGGAGAAAAAATAATAATGCTGGGCTCAGCCGCTCTCAGTGATCCAGCTGCTGTCCCCATCCAGGGGCTGGGTATGTATCAGTCTGAGGACTCTTTTGGGGGTGAATGAGCCTCAGAAATCTCCAGCACAGAGCCAGCGCCAGCAGCTGAGCTGGGGGATGCTGTGCAGGGTTGTCGCTACAAAGCAGGGCAGCCCTGCAAAGCAAGGACCGGTCTCAGAGATGCGATCTCTCCACCCAGCTCCCAAATCCAGCCCCCAAAACCGAGCCCAGAAATTAGCTGCTCCAGGGCAGCTCCCACACATGAGGGAACACGATGTGTGCTGCCTGCCAGTGACGTGTCAGGGCAGCCGGAGCAGAGGTATATAACTGCAAACTATTAAAAACATCCACAGTCCTGTGATAATTACTCAGAGCCACCTCTGAAAGCAGAAATCATTCCTGCTCAGGAGGGGGAAGCTGTCTCTGCCAGCACCCCTTGCCCAGATGGCCCTGACAAGGCTGTGATTAGCAGGAAGTTTCCAGCCCCAGATAATAACTGCTGACTGTGATTAGGCTGGTAGGAGAGCTGACGAGAAAGGGAGGCAGTGATGCCCGTTTGCTGCATTTGGTCAACTCCCGAGTAACGGGGAAGCACCTGAGAGGAAATGGCATATAGCTGGGGGCTGAGAGACGGCTCCGAGCACAACAGTTGCTGTTAAACTGATACAGTCCACAACAAAAATACTTTAAAACCACAATTCCATCCTTCCTGGCAAAATATGAATACATCATGTAGAGCCACTCATTCCAGAGAGGGAAAACAAGAGCAATAATCCCTCCAAGATTTCACAAACAGCTTCCAGTGCCAGACAGAAATCAGTGGAAAGAAATGCAACAGATGCCTTCCAACCCAGACAATCCCTGCAAAGCACAAAGGTGAATGTGTACAGCCCTCCACCTTGAGGGGATTTGAATTCGCCCCTCGTAGGTGCAGCTCCCAGGCACTGATCAGAGCAGCACCCTGGGGTGCTGTGCAGGCATCCCCAGGGACCGCTCGGCAGTGCGGCACAGGCCAGCAGCAGCGTGCTACACCAGCCGTGGGGCTGGGCTGGCTCCTTTCACGTTTTGCCACGAAGATGACAAGAGGAGATATTTCTGCAGGGAGAGGGGCGCAGGGCAGGGGTGTACGAGGATGTGCGCGGCTGCCCGTGGGTGCTGCCACACGGCACTGGCAGGCAGCACACATCGTGTTCCCGTCTGCACTGCCATGGAGCTACATGGCAAGAACCCCATCTTGTCGTGCCTCTCAAGTATCGCAGGTATTTCTAGCGCTACCCGAATATACTGCTAATAAGCATCAATGGTCAGGAAGGAATCTGAATGACCAGCTCAAAATACAAATTTTCCACAAGATGCTTACCCATCACCTGCCAGCTTGTGCCTGCTGAAAGTCTCATTATTTGATTGCAGCATCGGCTCTCCTAAAAATCTTGCCTGAACTCTCCCTCAATCTCACCCATCTGCAGAAACAAGGCGTTATGATCGGAAGAGCAGTCTGCAACGCGACAGGAACAAAGCAATGGGAGAGGTGGGCTGGTGAGACACCACTGCCACCAGCCCTCTTCCCTGGAAGGAAATATCTTATGGGAGGGATGGTGAGGAGCAGAGAAGAGCAACTGCTGCTAAGTTTTATTTTACAAATAAACTTCAGCCATCTGCAGATATTATCTGCCATTTTGTGTTACCGTCCAAGCGCTCCAGCTGATAGTCCAGGGCTTTCGCTTTCCGATTCGGTAATGGCCAGAAACACACTGTCTAAACACCAGCTGGTAGCCCATTTGCTTCAGCTACGTTCAACTGCTATGCATGGTTCCTACAGAGAAAGCATCCCCTTTCCCCTCAAACTACAGCTGTAAAAAGCAAACATGGAAACTTGGCAATTCATGGACAGTGTTTTTGATTCAGAGAGATCCTGCAGTCGACTTTCCCATACATTGGTTGTTGTCATGGCAAGCGGAGGGGGGAAGGAACAACGTAGAGGTGGTTAGTCCTTGACATGCTCCATCCTTGGACTAACGGCAGCTCCCCAGCAAAACAATCCCAAGAGCAATTATCAAGGCACTTTTAAAATGGGAAAGGCAAAAACAGATTAAAAAGCCATTTGAAACCTTGAAGCTGAATGCCGAGTGGAAGGGAACGCAGAGCAGCCAGGGCTGCACACGCTCGGCAAACAACGCGGAGACGCTTCTCTGTCGGCAGAGATAAATGGACCCCGACTGTCAAACCGGAGCGAGTGACAAACCTTGGGAGGTCGTGGAGACAGCACCTGACAGAATGACAAGCGGTGCTGCTTTATGCTTAGTGGTTACAACACAGAAAACCTTTCACAGAGGGGCTGAAGAACAGACCTGTGTCCCCTGCCATGGCCAGCACAAGGTACCAAAGAGGGGCAAGACAAAAGACAACTTTCCAGTGCAGAATTCAATTACGCTTCAGCCGCGTGAATCACCATTCCACTGGCTGGATTATTTTCCTTCCTCGCTGGAGCCAGCCCAAGGATTTGGAAAGTATCTGCAACCTGGGAATGGAAAAAACTTTTTACTGTTTCAAGAATGGTAAGCATTTGTTATTGAGCCAAAGCTTTATTGTTTCCAGTAGTAAAACACTACATAAAAGTCGTAAGGGATGGAGACAGGAACAACAAAATAATAAAAAGAAACACAAACGACCAGAGCAGACTGAGCACTCTTCTCTGAGCCCTTCTTGCCGGCCTTAAGCCAACAAAACAGGCAGTCAACTGGTACAGGTTTTGGATAATATTCCAACCAAAGCTAAAAAACACAACCAAGAGACGCAACAAAAAGAAAAGTGGTCTTTAACAGAAAATACGTGCACAGAGCTGTGGATGTTCCTCTATCACATTCATGTGTGGGAGATGACGTTCTCCTGGGCTAGATCCTTCCCTTGACCCAAAAGGAGCCTTTCCATAGGTGACTGAATGGTTCTGGTTCAAACTCAGGTGGAATTACTCCATGGAGGTAAAATATAGAGGTAAGAAACTAAGATTTTCAATCTCACTGGTAAAAGAGCAGTCCCAAACTTGTCTCCAAGAGTGTTTTATAAAACCTAGTCCAAGTTAAAAATCAAACTCATGCCTCGAAGTGGCACAGTAAGCCAGCAAGGATTACCACATTCCTGTGCAGAGCTGGCAACCCACAGTGTTGTAAACGGCCCTAAGAAGCGAGGCTGGGGGTGAAAACACGACCGACCTGCCTGCACTGCCTAGGAACGAAGCACAAGAAACACAAGAAGAGTTAGAAATGACATGCTCAATTTTAAAAACTCTTTCCAACTCAGTGTAGAGTTTTTGATGAGAAAGTAACAGGTTCAAAGAAAACTGAGTCAATTATTAAGTGTCTTTTACCCTTCTTCTTCTGAAGGATTAGGTCAGGCTGTCAGGCCAGCCTGTCTGAGGCACTGCAGTAATGAAAGCGCGAGCAAGACAGCCTCAGTAGGACTGTTAAAAGCTCCAAGGAAAGACAGGACTTTTTTAGTGGCAAAACACTTCTGAAACTGAAGACCCTGCAGCTCTCAGAAGAAACAGCATGACTTCAGCTCTGAAATCATACCGGCACTTCAGCAAAAGCTGACTTCTGGATTTACTGAAAAGAAACAGCTAATGATTGTGGCATTACCCCTTTCAGAGGTGCAGCTGGTCAAGTCTCCATGGCCAGGTTTAAACAACACAGACCACAAAACAAAGTATCCCTCAGTGGAGAACAACCTCAACCCTTGCTCTCTTCAACACTGAAGTTGTGAAGCCCACGTTCAGTGGTTTCCCTTTATGCCACCTCAAAGAGCCCACATTATCCAAAGGTTTTGTTTTCATTTTTAAAGGGGCAGAAACAGCTCATGGAGGGAGAGCTGGAAGGATTTTCTCAGGAACTTGCCATAGCACATTGGCTGGAACAGCAGTGAGGGAATGGTCCTCTGTTAGACCATGTTCATTTAGAAAGTCAAGGATTGATTTCTGATCTTCTGCTAGAGCGTTCCAGCACCCAATCTCATTTATCTTCATACTGCAGCCATTTGTAAGAGCATATACTACATGCGCACAAAACACCCAGCAGCTAAGGAGAACAGAAGAGTAATAACTGAGGGAAAAGGGCAACATTAACAAGCACAAATCTATGATTTCAGAGGGAACTTTTTGGAATCCTTGGTTCTTCAGCAGAAGACAGGTCAGATCCAAAGCATTTAATAAAAATCTATCGACTCCTACTTGCCTAGTGTGGGTTTTATTCAACCCTTCAACGATCTAATTGCTCTAGAGATGTCAGGTAATTTGATTTTTCTCATCTGTCATGCCTTGGAGGGAAATTGTCCATCCTGGAGAATTAGCAGGACTGCGGCACACAGCTTTCTACAACCTGACTCATGATGACACCATCACAGTCACACAGATGCTCAACACTTGCAGGAGAAAGGTAAAACAAAGGCCCCTGCTCATGCAAGAGATGCCAGGGTGTGCATGTGGGAGGAGAATCGGCAGAGCTTAACAAGACAAAGTAATCTGAAAGCTTTTATCCGATCGGGGCACATGAAGGCAGGCAGCTGGGCCGTGGGGTGGTGGGCGTTCTCCCACCAGGAGCTGCAGCACACACACACTGCGCACAACCCCAGTGCCAAAGCATCATCCTCACCACAGGACACACAGGACAGTGCACAGCCAGGAGGACCGAAAAACTCACAGTAAACTTCTCTGAGTGTTTCTTTCCTAACTGATGTGTCTCCCCGAGCAGACAGCCCTACCACAGAGAGACCTCAGTGGACGTGAACGGGAGCACAGCTTCCCCAGCTGATTCAGGATGCCCCCACCAAACTCGTACCAACTCAAACCAGAGCAACGATGACAAGAAACACAAGGGGTGACACCCTGGGCCCATGGGAGTCAAGTGTAAATCGAAGACCCGGTCTCACCCTTGGGGTCCACAGAGGGGAAATTCCTCCCTGGGCTGAGAAGCAGTAGAAGGGCTGTGGTCTCCTCACAGCCTATTTCAGGGACGTAGGGGTGAATTTCCCTTTCTCCTGAAGACTGTGAAGCCAGCAGCTGAACCCAGGACTGGGCTCGGCAAACCGGGATCAGCGAAGGCAGCACACACTTCTTCAGTTCCAGTGAGCACTTTGTGTGCCCCTTCCAACAGACACAGGTCTGGACCCCACAGTAGCACCACACGGCATGGCACCCCTCTCCAAGCAGCACCCCAAAGTGCCTGTCAGTCAGCAGAAGGGGAAACCAGACCAAACCATCAACCAGGTCAGTGAGGCAGGGAGGACAGGCAGGTGCTTTCCCAAGTGCCATCGTGTTGCTAACGCCTGTGCAAGAGCCAGCATCATAAAGTCACCACCGGCAGCAGTCGCTGTCTGGAGTGAGGTCTGCAGGAGTGAGCAAGGGGCAAGCACTGGATCCAGGCAAAGCAGCTCCATCTTCACAGCTGTCAGCATCGTGTTCTGGTGTGGACGCACCGTTTGCCTTCAAAATACATACAGACAAAAGTTTTGTTTGGAAAGCAGTGAAGTGGAGAGACTTGACAAAGTTATTTTACATTGCTTTTATATACTCAGTGCTGTTTTAAGAGCTTCCTAAAACTAATAATGAAGAGAATGTCTATGCATCATTACTCCACACTCTGTCAGCAGTCAAGGCCCATTAAATTTTATTAAAGAAAGAAAAGACAGGGGAAAGAAATGGGCAAAGACGGAGAAAGGAGGAGTTGTACTGCTAGATCTGGTCCTCTGGTACACGCTTCCCTCAAAGGGCCAAGTCAGACAGCAAGCCAAGCCTCAGCTCTCAGAGGTTTGCAAACTGGTGACTGCACCCACATGCCACAGAGCAGGTCCTCCACGTCCTTGCCCTCCACGTGCCTGGGCCGTGGACAGGAGCCACGGCAGAACGTGGCCCTTCCTCACGGCCGGAGATGGGCGCAGGACAGCAAGGCTCTGCTGCAGAAGCTCTCTGGCTCATGCTGACTACACGAACCTGAGCTCACCACTTCAGCAGCCCCTGGCGAAACTCCGGGTCTGCTGGGACATGCTGTTTCCAGCATGTGGGGTGAAAGCGGGGCTGGCAAGGTGAAGAGCTCTACGGCAGCAGTGTTTCAGCACTAACTTCTCTCCCCTTTCTCTGAACTGAAGGGGACACAAATTACATCGACTCCTGGAGAAAGCACAGGGATGTTTCCAGTCACCGCGTTCAGGTGAAATGTTCAAGGCACAGGAAGTCCTGAAAATTCCTCCCACCAGCTACTGTCCGGCATCCCAGTTGAAAGATAACCTCCCGAGCCACAAAACCTCTCAATGTGTTGACAAAGGCTCCAAAATCCAGGCTTTTAACTTCTGTATTACTGACTTCCCATGCTCTTTCCTTTATGCTTTGTTTTGAAAGATGACATCAACTATTGCCCTCAGTGCTTTGTGTAAAATGCTGAATAGAAAGTTGGAGGCGCGAGGAGTAAACGCATTGCAAAGGGCAGAGAATAAGTCTAAGGACATGGGGGGGCAGGAGGCCAGACAGGTGGTTTGATCAAAGACCAAAGCACAGACCTCTGCAACGTGAAAGAAGGCACAAAAATAAGAGTTTCATCCTCAGCAGCAGACTTGTTTCCAGATATATTGAGTGAAAGAGGCAAGAGAATGAGTCTTTGTCACTCCTCTATTTTCAAGGAAAAAGTCTTCAATTTAAAACTCCATAAAGAATGACAGAAATAGTGAAAGTAATTTCTTTTTTAGATACTCGAGCCTTTATTCACTTAACTTCAAGGCGGACTTTAAAAGAGCTGAAAATGTTTTGGTTCTACCAGTTGAGGACAAAAATATTTTAATTCCATAAAACACAGAATGGGGCTTATGCTTCTTCTGCAGTTCATATTTACAAATGCATTGTGTGTAGAATGCAAACCTTGAATCATTTCCTAACGCTGTCACTACCCGAAGACATGTTTTATTTATAAATACAGCAGGACCTTTCAGTACTCTGCAGTACCAATATGAGCAGGCAGAGACAGCTCAAAGCTCCTCAGCCATGAAGGCACAATTCAATTTTTGCACTTCGTGGAAGAGGCACTACTCATCCTCCTTGGCAGCAGGAAAACTCAATCCTGTGGCAGTGGCAGCAAGCTTTGAGCAAAGGGGGGCAAACAGCGGGGCTCAAGGATTGATGGGGCAGCCAGTGCGAGCGGCAGAGGCTTGGAGAGGAGAGGGCTGGGTGTGGGTCTCTCCCCTACATCTGACCCCCTCCTCCTTCCTATCCTGTGCAGGCAGAGGCCAAAGGCAGAGGGAGGAAGAGCAGGGGTTGCGAGCAGAGCTCTCTCGCGTGGTTGCCCACCTTTTCCACCCTCCTGCAAAGCCAGCCCTGGAAGACTACGTTGTTCAGCTGCAGCTCACAGGGATAAGGGAGCGAGCAGTCTGAAAATGTTTAAGCAACTTTCTCACCAAACGCAGGAAAACAAAAGTCACCTCCCCAAAGACTGCCAGGAAGAAAGTCATTAAAGAAATTATGATCTGATTTGGAGACTAATTACTGTTAGGACAATTTTTTTTCCTACATGGAATCGAGTAGTTAGGCCCACTGAAGCAAAATGTTACCTCCTCATCGTCCCTGAGGGAGCAAACCAGACATCTGAGAAACAGAAGGGAAGAAAAAAAAAGAAGTTAATGTGTTAACTTCAAAGATGCCCTGAGAATTTCCTGCCATGAAAATAATGCAGAATGGCTCTGCCTGTCTCATGTATTAACAGCTTGCATATTTATGAGCAAAAGTTGATGCCTACTCCAGCCAGGGAGGCACTGAGCCACAGCGAGAGTGACACCACCTCATTTCTAAAGCCAATCAAATCTTGAAAGACGGGGCATAAATCTCACCAAATTAAGAGAGCCAGAAGCAGCATTTCCTGCCCATCTCCCTCAGCTCCAGGCCCTTGTCTCAGCTCCGCTCAGCCTCTCCCAGCATGACAGCCTCAAAGCGAGCAGCCAAAGGCAGGTATCCAGAAGCTACCGCTTCAGCACCCCGGGAGCAGGGCTCAGGCTGGACCTGCTGACCTCTGGAGGTCCTTCCAGCCAGCCTCACCCTGCGATTGCCAGCCACAGCGTTTCTTATACCCCACCAGGCGCTGCCATCATCATCTCAGCTCCCAGACTCAGCAACACCACTGTTTAACGTGGCTCTGTTTAACTGCCAGCTGCTGTACCGCTCTTTAAGTATTAATGATTTAGACAACACATTGGCAAACGAGCAGAGATGGGGAGACTGTGATTTGCACTCAGATGTATGCTACTCATTCATTAGCTTGTCTTGCGGCTGTTTCTCAGACCTCTTCTTTTAAGCACAAATTAGAGCCTTCCCCAGCCCCACAGCCCGTGCCAAGCTCACTCACCATCCCCTATGGGTAGGCTGTTCAGGTGACCCACGGAATACCAAACAGCATTGACCTGTTCCTTTCACAAGGTCCTCAGAAGACAATGAGGGCCCCATTAACTGGGACGCACCACAGTAGAACTCGCTACTGATCCGAGAGATGCCTTTTGGTCTCATTTTACCCCCTGCAGCAGCCAGGTCTAAGCTCAAAGATGTGATCTCCATTTAAAGCTCTCCATTGGCTAATGAAAACCACTGTAAGATACTGATGATTTCTTTGTTTAATTCTGTTTAATATTCTCTTTAAGAAAAATGTCATAATTAACAATAGGGAGGATTTTATGCTTTTTTCACTTAACATATCAACTGTACAGCCAGAACAAGGTGAGACCTCCCTAGCTACAGGCAAACAACGGGAAAAAGAAAGATTGCGCTTCTGTCCTGTGTCCAAATTTCATTCTCTTTAGGATAAAACATTCTCCAGGAAAACCACTGCATGAGTTTCCTCTCGACAGCTACCACGTCAGAGTGGGCACCTCCAGAAACTGGAGCTTCAGAAGAAGAAACAACACCAGACCCTCAGAAAATGATGCTTTTGAGAAGGTTTGAAAGCAGGTGGTAAAAAAAAAAAATAAAAGAAAAAAATTGGCAGCCTCTCAACTCACCACTCTCTTCTGCAACTTTCTCTCATGGGCTGAGGTTGCCTAAATCCCAATGCAGCTCTGACAATGAGTCATTTTATGACAAACCCCAGGCTTCATGATCTGCCTCACCAAACCCCAGCCGGAGCAACACACTGGAAACCTACAAACTCTTCTTAATAGCTCCTTGCTTTCCCTTGGCCGCACAACCATGCTGTCATCTTGGCCTTCAGGCTTAAAGAGCTAAGGACTATGAGAGCAGCTGCATTTGCAGCACCATTCTCTAATTCCCTGTTCTGGCTGTGGCCTGGGATTTAAGGATGCTAAAGTGTTCTGCAAAGTCACACTTGAGAGCGGAATTAGAGCAGAGGTGAGAAAAAGAAGAGAAAAGAAAGTCACTGGTAGAACAACACCTGAGGTGCTAATATGAAGCAAAAATTGCTCCCAGCACAGCGCTACAAAGTTTCAGAGCCTTTCAGAAAAGCTATACAAAAATCACCCTTTAAAGTCCTCATTCCGCAACGGAGGATCCGCAGTTTAAAGGAGAAAGGATCTTTGCCCCTGCTCTGCTCTTCGCTCAGATCAGAGCGGAGCGCAGGGGCTGTCCCACAGGCAGGGAGATGCAGCAAAGAGTTCTGCCAGCCTCGACACACAGCACACAGCACCTCCACCGCTCTCTGAAGAGATGAAACAGCAGGAGCAGACTCTGCTTTCTGGCAGACAGTGGCATCCAGAGGGAGCCACGGTGTAAAGCCCCTCACAGACAAAGCTCTAATTAATTAAGATGGGGAGAGGCACTGCCACTTGCTGCGAGGCTCCCACCATTTCTACGCCCCAGACCTGCAGTATCCCAGAGCACACGAACCCCTCTGCAGAGCAGGAGGCTGCCTTGGGGACCACAGGGCCAGTTTTGCACTTCCCTTTATTTCTGCTCTTGCCATGGGGCATTCAGTGGACTCCTGGATGTCTGGTCTGCTCAACCCACCTGCTAGGGAGCTGCACAGCACGCAGGGTGACGCGAGCCGTATCGCTGCACAATGCTGATTACTAAATTCATACGTAATGGATCGTGATTGCTGGTAGTTTGCTGCACAGATCACATCACGGCAGCGTCTCTCCAGCTGGGCACGTTAAGTGCTCTCAGAGTAATCAAACGCTGACCACGCTCATCCCTGCCGCTCACTCACTGCACAGAGGCAAGGCCACATCCCAAACACATCAGCAGGAAAACAAAGCCACTCTCCTTCTCCCCTCCCCACCTGGAAATGCTGTGACGACCCCCACTGTGGGACAGCGCATACAGCTGTGGCAAACACAACACAGGCACACCACAGGCCTCCCAAAACACGCTCAGGTTCCAGCTTTGCCTCCTTGCAGAGACCTTTGGTAGAGTCTCAAAGGCTGACACACCAGCCCTTGCCAGCACCCACGCTGCAGAAAGGAGTGTCAGGTCTAATGCCGGCACAGGACAGGCTGAAGACAGGCCAGCTGCTCTGCAGCCCACCCCGCCACCTCCTGTGGCCACAGGTCTTGGAGGAAGGGGGTAGCTCACCCAGCTCCCTGCGAGCCCACAGAACTCCCCGGCCCAGGCGGGTGCTTGGCTGGTGGCTGGTTCCCTGACGTGACACGGCACAGAGAACGCTGCCCGCTGCCACCCTCCACCAGTTCCCAAGCCTGTGCCTGCCAACTGCAACCACCACCGGCTTCATTCCCCTCCAGCACACACGAGCAGAAATACTTGCTGCTGTCTCCCTGCCTCTCTCTGCCCCGGCTCTGGGGAACACAGAACCCTCCTGCCCAGGCACTCGCTGCTGCCAGCACCACATCTGAGCAAAGCAGCCCCTTCTGCAGGAAGACTGGGAAATAAACGACCCCAGACGTAACAAAGGTCTTTACAGATATTCTCTAGTCAGCCAACCTGGCTTAACCTTCTCCTTAGCAGGATCCTCTCCACATCCCAGGGACTATTTTAACTGGGCTCATGAGATCACTGTAGTTTTCATTTTTTAAATATATGTCCATGCTGCCTGTCATTTTTAGCTCTCTCCAGCCTAGCAAGGAGAGGTCTCAGTGGAAAGCATTGACCCCTTGTGCCAAGCTTTGCATATGAGTTTTTTAGCAGGAAAAAGGCATTTTCTGCCAGTGAGATATTGTTTGCACTGTCGTGGCCAGGCAGCAGTTAGTTCAAACAGCTGGCAGGAAAGCTCCAAAGTGCTAAGCACTGTACAAACACACCGTCCAGGCGTGCATCCATCCAGACTTCAGCATGGCCACGTAGCACCAGCAGAAAAGGCACCCAGGGGGTCACACTCACTGTCCACCACCACTCGCTTCAACCCTGCAGAACAACCCGTGCTCCGCTCCGGTGGGCTGCAGAGCCAACACACAATGGGAATCAGCCACAGCCAACACAGGCTGAAAATAAAGCCAGTCCGGGGCAGCACTATAAACCAGAGACGATGGACAGAGCACAAGTAGCACTCATTTGCTTTGTGAAAACTAAAGAAAACTGCAAATCTCTGAAACCTGGGAAGGGAGGGAAGAGCAGAGAAACAATTCTGTGCTGGCTATTTCTAGCAGGAAGCGTGGGGAGGGGGACTATGACTCTGTGGTGCGCTAAAGGATAAACCTGCTCTCTCTAATCCAATTTACGCCTCAGCATGCACAGCACACAACAGGCTCAGGAACAAAAGGAGTGGCAGTTCACAGGGCGGCAGGAACACTCTGGAGGGAGCAGCGCTAAACGGTAACTTAAGGGGTTATTGAATAGATTAGCGGGAACCGCAGCTGAAAGAGATGCAAATGTGTTCTTGCTGCTCAAGATCAGATGTGATAGCAGCCTCTGCTCTCACAGTCACTTAATTGTTCCAAGGCTGTTGAGGGGGAACAATTTTTTTTGTTTGTTTTGCACTGCAGAGTTCTGGGAAGAGCCATGCTTGGCTTTAAGAGCCATCTAACATGAGGAAAATTTTTATTCAGTCTCATAAAGCTGCTGAACTTCTGCTTTGCTTCAGTACAAGCTCAATCTGTCCTGTTGCCTCTGCAGGGCAGACAGGAGCTCCGGGCCTTTGCAGGGGGACAGACCCAGGCTATGGCTGCTCTCAGGGGTGGGTGTAGGCAGCTCCCACCCCAGACGATTACTCATGTTGTAGAATAGATTCTGCACATGGGGAAGAGGGAAGGAGTGCGCTGTAATGCTGTGACAGCACCTGCCATGAGAAAAGCAGCAGGGAAAGGGGATCCCAGGCCACAGCTTTGCCAGGTGTGCCTCTGAGAAAGCTGCGCTTCGAAGGAAGTCAGCCCCAAAGGCATGGATCTGCCCGGAGAGGAGGTTCAGCTCACCAGGTGCTCTGACGCCAACATCACTGTCGCGCCCGTCCGCCGGCTGGTCGCTCTGGCAGCTCTCCGTGGCACTGAGGGCAGCCCCCTGCTCGCTGCCCAGGCTGCTGTGGCTCCCCGAGAAGGCATGGGAATGGGTGCTCCCCAGCACCCTGCCCATGGTCTGGCTGGGTTCCCCAATAGGTGCTGCAGGGACACAACAGAGATGCTGCTGTGGGAGGGAGAAGTGGGTGCAGATGCCGGGCCAGGCTCTGAGAGAGCAGCAGCCTCCCCGCTCCCAGCCAGACAACCTCAGAAGCAGGGTCAAAACCCAGTTCCCATGCTCTGCTCCTAAAATGGCACTGGTGATTCCTGTGCTATAAAGTCAGGAGTGAGGAGTTGGCCAGAGGTGTGCTGCCAGGTGGTCGGCAACAGCTCCCAGCCGCAGGGACAACGTAGCGACCCAGCACCAGTTTGACCTATTGATACTGTTCCATTGAGACAGGACCGGATCCTCACCCGGCACAGCTACAGCCAGTGGGCTGCACCAGCGCAGGGCAGGCACGCGGCTGAGCCAAAACCCACAGTACCACGAGCCGAACGTTCAAGCACTTTACACTTCCCACCCCCCAGGCACAAGGAACACCACCAACTCCTCACCCAGTCCTGCTCGGTGCTTTCTGCCTTGTGAGCTTTTTGACCCCGCAGGCAAGGGCTTGTCGTCCAGGCTGGAGGAACTGAACTCCGAGTCGCTCTCACTGTCGCTGGAAACCACTGCAGAAAAGATCGGGGGGAGGAGAGGAGAGAGACAGGTATTCACAATGTTCATAACACTTACCAAAGAGGGTGCCACATGGATCCAAATAAAACATCAACAAATGCTGACTTGCTGATCACGTTCTCCCTCTCCAAAAGGAGCCCGACCTGCAGTTCTCCCACCGCTGTTCCTCTCAAATATGACGTGCTTTTACTTTTTTACAGACGATTTATAACTCCGCCACATGCACTGCAGCGATGCCAGCACCTGAAGCAGACACACACACCACCAGTGCTTCTCTCCCAAACCTGACCACGACCATGGGGACCACACCGCTCCTGTGCCACGCTTTGCTCCCAAAGCTCCTTGCTGCAAAGCTGAGAGCCCCGCAGCACGGCTGGCCCTCAGGTCGGCACGCCAGCGAGCCCCCTCCTCATGCCATCTGCTGTCTCCCACACAGAAGTGACATGTTAAGGGCTGGGCTGGATACAAGGCTGGTGCCTGCTCAGCTGCTGGTAGAGGGGTCCCAGCTCCACCATAAGAACATCCACATTTGAGCAATGTGGGGAGAGGGATTGGCTTCCTCCAAGTCACATTTCGAGTGCAGCAGGGCCTCTGTGGAGGCTCCAGGATCTTTCAGGAAAACACCAGATAAATACTGAGCACATCAAATAAAAAAGTCCTGCAGCGATTACATGAAGAACCAGCCTTATTAGCTCATCATCCATTCAGCAGAAACTCATCCCTATCAGCGCACTGCCCAGAACTGTATTACTCCTATGCCTCCAAGTCTTAAAAGGCAAGGGTCACTCCTCTTCCCCAAGGAGACGGTTCCTCCATTTCAAGACCACTTTTTATTCTTCATTTTTTTTCTCCCTGAGTTCTGGCCCTAATCCTGCTGCTTTCCACCCTCCATAGTTTCCACAAGAGCTGAATGAGCTTCATTTTGCCAGACACAACTCCTCAAATTGGCAGGTTGTTTCCACTTTTCCATGCAATTATGCAAGCACCTCTCCTGCTTATACCAGTGTAAAAGATAACTCGACTGCCAGCTGCTCTGGATGAAAAAAAAAAGGTGTTTTTCCATCTCCTGGGTTTTTGCAATGGCCTGATCTCAGAGCAGAAATGATGGGGCTGAGGAAGAAGGTAATGGGAAATCAGCTGTCTTTTGTTTGAGGGATTGCACCTACAGCATTTCTCCACCTGACCAATGCAGATACCAGCTCTCCTGGCAGCTCAGCAGCCATTTCAAACAGTGGGTCACAGTTTCCGATGGAAAGTACAATACTGGCTCACGTGGGACACAGAGTAGGCAACGCTGCAACTTACCGCCTCTACTGCAGAAAAAGGAAGCCCCAAGTATTTCTTCACATTCATTACGACGCACTTATAAGCTCACGTTTATATGAGAAATGAGCTCCCTGTTCTGCTGCTGAAGAAACCCTTTGCCCCCGCACTGTCAGTCATGGTGTCCAGCCTCACGGTGCTGCCAGGCGCAGGAGGGACATGGGTGCGCTGCTGCAAGGCGACAGCCACGGGGTAGCAAAGAGAGCTGCCAGTTCATCTCTCCGCATCAGTGCTAAAATTCACTGCATGTGGTTCGCAGAACTACAAACCCTTTAACACTGCCCAGGGCGTGAGGACGGGTGTCCCCCCCCCTCACACAGGCAAGCACAAGCTGTCAAACATTTCTGTCAAGGACCTCTGCAGATACTCCTGTATTCAGGCAGCGTCTGTACTACACAAAATATTTTATTAAAAAAACCCTAATACCTAAAATAACATTTTTCTGGAGTTAACATCTCGGAGGATATTAAAGCTGTCTGCCAGCATTATTGCAAAGTGTTATTGAAATTGCCCTGGCAGGCAGCTCCCCATGCAACGCCGTGCTGCTGGGAAGCACTGCACAGTGGGCAGGCTGCCAGGCCCCCTCCTCGCTGCCTGCGCAGCTTTTCCTCCGGGGAACCGGCTCCTCCTGTGCCGCCAGCCTTCCCCTCCTGGCACCATCAGAACCAGGACCTCTCACCTGCAGGGAAAGCGGCTGCAGAGCTGAGCCGGGCAGAGAGCGAAGCCCCATTGCAAGCAGGGGGGCTGCACTTCTGGCTAAGAGTTCTCAGAGCAAAGGTTTGGCTTTGGGCTTTGCTGTCTTAAAGGCAGCTTCGCTACTTCCCCAAAGCTCTGTGGGAGAGGTTGGGGACTATATATAAATACTGCTAATAACAACCCATACATACCAGGCTTTTTGCTACAAAATCCAAATCTTAGCTCTGAGAATCATTCTGACCATCCCATGCCCAATTCCCTCAGCAAATGCACTCCCGTGCCACTTGGTCATCATCCTTTTTTGGCTTCCTGGATTCATAAAATCCATTGCTTTAGAACTGCTTCTTCCTCCACAAATCCTTTAAAAATGCTGGAAGTCAGGATTTATTTGGAGCAGGCCCCAGTGAATCAGTGGAGGTGACTTTAGCTGCCTTCCCTTCTGCCATTCAGCAGTTCAGAGAGAATCAGCACAAGAGGAGGAAAATATTAATGACACAGAGGCACTCACACCGCAGGAGCAGCCCTGTCTGCTCTCATTTCCTCTGCTGCCAATAAGAATGTATTTTACCCACTGCACCAATGTTTCCCTTTAAGGTAATTTTTCTCCCAAAGCTCCCAGACCTTCTGCTGGCACTTTCCAGAGCCCAGAAGTCATAAATCTGGTGCTCCAGCAGTTGCTGATATATCAATAAGAGTCGCTGGACGGCTGTACTTTCAGAGAACGCAACAGATTTATCCCTCTCAATCTCCAGCTGACTGAAAAAAAGCTCATTAAAAAAATATGCGGAGATAAAACTTGCAAGAAAAGCACTATTCCCACAGAGAATGGGTCACTCATCGAGGGCCTGAACCCCGGCGGCTGCTGCCAGAGCTCGTGATTCTTCTGACACGTGGTTCAACCTCCGAGCCAGAGGTACCAGAGCCTTGTGGCACGGAGAGCTGCAGGGAATGGTGGAGGACTGCCAGGCTGCACTTAACCCCAGCAGCAGAGGATGTGGGGAGGCAGCAGGGAAAGGGGCCCTTCGCTGGGGTTGAGCTCTAATATTAAATGCATGCATTGGGCACGGGCACACCTGCTATGGTTAGAGTCAGCCACGCTCCCTCCTGCTGCCCATTGCAAGGCAGAGCTCAGTCCCTGCACACACAAAGCTTGGCATTTCTTACAGCTGACAAAAATACAGAAAAAAAGCCACATGGACACGCTCGGGCACCCTGCAGCAACAGCTCCGAACAGACACACGTGCCCAGCACAGCCAAGACGCGCTGCATGAGCGGGCTGAGCACGAGCCTTTGAGCACCCGTACCATCAGCCTTTGCAAACGTGACCTCCAGAGAGTGGGGAGGCCGACTGCTCCCGGTCACTGTGGGTGGCAGGGTCAGAGAGGAAGAGTTTTACTACAACCCAAGTGTCTCACTGAATGCAGCTCCCACACTACATCACGCCCAGAGCTGCCCGCAGTTGCAGGGACATCTCCAAGCAGGAGGAGGGGACCAGACCCATCTGCTCTCCCCTTTAGAAGCAGCACACGTGCAGCTTCAGCGCTGCCCAAACTTATAGAGAAGTCGGACGACTCCTCGGTGGCCTGCAAAGCACTTGATGTGCCCCAGCACGCTCCTTTCTGCTCCGTCACTTGGGGATTTGGCCTCCAGCACACAGACGCCGGACGAACCCGCTGCGTTGCCCTGCCCAGCTGCTGCTCCTGTGCCTCCGACAGCGCCGAGCCCAGCACGTCGCATTGCTTGGCAACAGGACCAGAGCACATTGCAACGGGAGAAACCACCGGAGACCGAGCAGAGCAGCAGGCAGCCCTCATGCCAAACAGTGCAACAGCTCAGGGATCACACTTCTTTTTTTTCCACCCAAATGGTTTACATTTTTTTCTGCAGAACTCAGAGTTCAGAGGAAGGAAAGCCCTGCTGCTTACAGCTCCCCACCCTCTGATGGCCCCATCCTGTCTGACCCTGTGCAGAAACCCACCCACATTCCACCACATGGAGCAGAGCTGCTCCCCAGCACAAGAAATATTACTGCTATTCTCCCCTTGACAATACATTTGTGCCTTAACTAATAGCAGGGTTCCCATGGCAACTGCTTGTTTATTACAGAAAAACTAAATGCAACGGCAAATCCCAGTGTCAGTGAGCGCAAGAGAAATAATGGGTGTGTAAAAATAAAACTTCTTCCTGGTGGGTTTGGCTTTTCTTCCAAGAGGTACATTCCCGTGGTCCCGAGGTTCCACTGCTTTCCCACCCTTCTGCAGCAGGCACAGCCAGAGCGGTCAGTACCCAGGGCCTGGCACTGATCCCCGCAGTCGGAGGGGAAAAGGGACCCCTGAGGTTTGCCCCATCCCTGCCGAAAAGCAGCTCCTGGCATGGAGAATGTTGAAGGGACAACTGTGGCTCCTCTCTCCCAGGCTGTCCAGGGGCTGTGTCGGGACATGGCTGCACCTGTACTGGTCCCACCTGACTTGAATCCCTTAAGAGCAGAGAGACATCTCCTTCAGCGCCTCGGGAGGCAAGCAGCGGGGTTAGACACGGCTGGCCAAGATAACGGAAACCCCACCGAGAGCAGCCTGTCAGAGTCAGGCACGTTAAATGCCAGAGCTCGTTCCCCAGAACATCCTGCCAAACAAGCAACGGGGCTTTGCTCAGTGCCGAAAGGACGTGTTCAGACGCGGGCGTACGAGGTGTGAGCTGACAAATGCTATCAGCCAGGCAGAGGTAAGGCAGGCTGCCTTGTCAGCCACGGCCTCGTAAAGCCCAGTCCAGGCCCAGTTGCAGATTCACGCCGGCAATATCGCAGCTACATCATCTCCACGGGGGAAGATGGCTGCCCTGCACATCGTAGAGGTTTTGGATGACAAACAGCAGAAGCCCCAGCACTGACAAGTGAAAAAAAGTTAAATAGAGGGGCGAGATGTACAAGCTCCCAGCTTCAGAGATGAATTACAGCCCGCAGCGCCCATTGAAAGCTATCCAGAGGACAGACTGCCTAACAGAGAAGGGCAACAAGGAAAGAAAGCACCAGAAAATAAAACCATAAGTTAATATTATCGCACCCATAAAACAGCAGCCAGCTGAAAATCAGAGCAGAGGGAGAAAGGCAGATCACCACCCACATCAAAGCTTACCAAAGGCCACTTTCCTGTCCTCCACCTGCTCCTTCCGATATTTAGGGGGAGGCCTTCTCCCAAAACAAAACTCAACTAAAAAGCTGAACTAAAAAGCAGGCCAACTCTAGGCTCAACATCTTTGACTTGTAATGTTTTCTGTATCATGTGAGCACAATTCTACCTCATCAATTGGTTCATTTGCTAAGACAACTCCTTCCAAGCGTCTCCTGGAGGGAAGTACAACCATCTATTACTGATCTAATTTGTCTTTAATTACAACAGTTACAGTAGGGTTGGGAGTGCTTTCCTAGCTGGGCCCTGAAGAGGAGGTTTGTAAACCTGAGTCTCCTGAGTCCTCTTTATTAAAAGGTTATTTCCCCCTGCACTACTGATAAGATTTATCTTGATAGTGAAGAGTGTATGCTGCTGCTACGCTGAAGAGGGCTTCTCCAATTGAGAGGATCTAATAGCAAAAGACAGAAGGGGAGAGAAGCCAGACAGTTCTGCGAATCCACACCAGCAAGAAATGAAGAGAAATCAAAGCAGAATGGCAGCAGCTTTAATTCTGCAGCATCCATTCGCTGCTGTGCTAATGACCCTGAGTGCTCAGCTCCTCAACGCCGAGCTGCTGTTTCCCCCCAGCTGGCTCTAGGCACAGCACTGGAGTGGGCATATGAGCAGCGACAGGGTGGGCAGATGGAAGAGAGGGGGAGAAAAAAGCCCTACAAGGTAGTGTTGTGAATGGGATCCAACACAGCAGCAATTCAAGATGCCACATGTGATACAATGGTCTACTTCAATCAAGATCTACCTCAAGGAACAGGCATGCGAGTGCTGAAGCTAATAAATCTTCAAGCCTGTCAGTGCTCTGGTTCCAGCCTTGCACAGGGTTAACTTAATCAACAGCTTCTGGGAGACACATTTAAAGAACAGTTCAGCACTGAGCTCTCCATGCTGCAAACCTCAGCCCCCTTTCCAAGGCCTGGCGAGGGAGCTTCACCCTTTGCCAGTCTCACCTGCTCATCAAGCACAAAAGGACACAGCCAGTATCAGCTCGCTCCTGCCCACTGACTACAGAAGAGTGTCTCTCCCCATTTGCTCCAGGCCCTGGGAGGACCCCCAGGGAGATGCTGGGGGTGTCATTTCTAACCCAGCTCAAAGCAGCTTGAGGTGTCTGCCCAATGGTGCTCTGTGGAGCAGCAGAAGCAAGCAGCAAGCAGCTCAGGGAGGGAGGGAACGAGACCAGTCTTTTGACAGCCTCGGCTGCACAACGATGTCCATCAGTGGCAACAGCCTACACAATTCAGCAGGAGGAGCTCTTTGGGCTGCGACTGCAGACAAGTGTGCTTCACAGCTCATCCCTCCCTTGGCAATCCCAGCAAAACGGTGGGGGCTGCAAGGAATGGAGGAAAGCAAGGGTGGACTGAAAAAAAGGGAGTCCAGGAGGACTGAGGCTAGTCTGGGCCACCAATGTGTACTTAAATAACAATGAAACCTGAAAAACACACCACACCATACAACCCTCACCACTGCCCACACAGGTAACGCCACGTCTCGCTGGCTATCCCTTACCTATAACAGAGCACCTCCCCTGTCAGCTGAATCCTGCTAGCAACAGCAGAAGCCAGGTCCTTCTCCCCTCCTCCCCACCCGCTCCCTGCGCACAGAGCAGACAGCCAACCTTTTCCCCTGGTCCAGGTGAAGGATCGGCTGGTCCCAGCACCCTCTGCGTCCGGCACAGCTGGCTCGCTTTGCCGAGGCTGCGAGTGCACCTCCCCACATTTGCCGCTGCTCTTCAAAGGCATGATGTACTTGGGCAGCCCTTTGTAGAACCACGCACCAGACCTCTTCCAAACCTGTTGGAGACACAGACACAACACCTGAAGCCTGGGTTTTTACAGCAAGAGAGCACAGCCAGCGCCAAATGAGCTCCCCACCAAGCTCGGCCCAGCCAGCCCCTCTGAGCTACCCTGACCCCACTCCAACACAGCCTGCAGGCACAGCACCTTCCAGCTCACATAGTCCAGCAGTTCCCACACCCTGCATCTACCACAGCATCCCAAATTCCTCCCTGCATGTTGTCAGCCCAGCTTCACCTCAGTCCTTCTTCCACCACTAAAAAATCACAGATCTGAGTAAGCAACAGGCACAGACTGAAGGAGGAGCAGAGGGTGATCGTGCAAACCACAGAGCTTCTTATGTTCTCTGAGTAAAGACTAGATATTTCTCTGATGCCATGCCTGAGTCACACGCATGTTCCCAGGCTTACTTCAAGGATATTGGGATGAAGTTCCCTGGCCTGTACTAAGCAGCAGGCAGTTCAGATTCTGCATCTGTTGCTTTCCCATTGAGAATCCACAAAAAGAAAAGCTTCCTGGAGGGAGCAGGCACATGCCATGGGTGGCAACAGCAACAGCACATGCTCTGCTCAGAGTAAAACAAGTCTTGCGCTGGCTGGAGGGGCATCACATCCTGACAAGTCTCTCCTCCTGGGCCAGGTCCCTCAGCCTCGATCACTTTACTTCCAAGAGAGTCAAAGACCGGCAGCAGCTGGAGGATGTGGGCAGCAATGCCAGGACAGCAGAAACGCTGTCTCCTGCGGCACCAAATGGCACAACCTTGGTGTTCTTTTCACAGAGCAATTCAGGCTAAGCCAGATCATTTAACAATTGTGCTTGAAAACCCCAGAACGAGAAGAACAACACTCAAATAACCTGAACTTGCAGTAGCAAACGGACTGTGAGTGCTAAACTGTAATATCTCCTGTAAGAACGCACTCTACTCTCCAATTTAGTTTTAATGCAGCTTATGATGAAGGAGCTCTATTAAGTATATTTAATATAAAGCCTGCTGTGAGCCAGAGGAAGAGAAAAGGATGGCAGCTCAGACAAGGAGAAATGGCCTCTAAAAACCTGATTCTTTTGTGCCTTCCGGCAGCCTAATAATGAGCTAATGAGACAAGGAGGGCAAAAAAAAGTTAATGTAGTAAAAATATCATTTTCTATTTCATGCAATGGAGTACAAACTTCGCACTTCTGTTCAGAGTGAAGATCATCAGTGTTTCTACTGCAAGTTCCCAAGCTTTTTGCATATAGTATCACCATGATAGCAATGAGTGCAAATGCAGCTATCCCTAATTACAGCAATATGTTTGCAATTTGCATTTAGGGCTTAATCAAAGCAGAGGGCAGTGACAACACCTGGCACTCAAGAGAAGTTCTTCTGATGCAGGCATAAAAAGCAGGACACCACCATCACCATTTCTCTGATGGGAGGAGATTGCTCAGCAGGTTGCCCAGTTCCTAGCCCAGAGCCATCAACACAGAGAACTAAAATCTCCCTTTGGGGTCTTGAAACGCAAGTGAAAGTGACCCGAATTCAGAGGGGAACCTGGAAGCATGCTTTTTAAACGAAGAGCCCCCAGCAGAAGAAAGCAGAGTATCACTGTGGCCTAGCATGCACATCAGTTACTGTAAGAGTGCAAGAGAGAAGCTCGTGTGCACCACAGTAGGATGCAGAAACCAGGAGATGAGAGCACCCTGCAATTACACCAACACTTTCCGTCTGGATAACAGCCCAGCAGGACAGCGAGGCTGCCATCCAACTGAAAAGCTGGGAAGCCAGTTCCCCAAAAGAGAGAAGACTGCAAGTTCTTTTCTACAGAGGAGGCCCTGGCAGGCAGGACACTTCAGCTCCTTCACCAGCACACCAACAGCCAAAAACAGTGACCCAGCCAGCCAAGGCACAAGCTGACGTAGCTCCTTCCGTCCCCTCTGCTAGCAACTAAGGACTGCGCAGCACTTGGTACAGCTTGTACAACAGCACTCGTCAGTGCACCACAGAGACCCTGGAGGAACCTGCTCTGCTGTGCCCGCAAAACCAAGACTCGGGAAATGCAGTCTGTTTTTTAAATCTGGGACAGATGTCTCTGCATGGAGCTTATCCCCCTGCAGCTCAGGTAACCATACACGACGCAAGTGCTGCAGGCTGGCAAGCCCTGGTCTCCCTTGTCTTAGGAAGGTGGGAGGCCTCGGGCACGGCTGCACACGCAGGATCACAGAATCACAGAATGGTAGGGGTTGGAAGGGCCCTCTGTGGGTCACCCAGTCCAACCCCCTGCCAAAGCAGGGTCACCCAGAGCAGGCTGCACAGGACCTTGTCCAGGCGGGTCTTGAGTATCTCCAGAGAAGGAGACTCCACAACCTCCCTGGGCAGCCTGTGCCAGGGCTCCGTCACCAAACAGGGACCGCTGCAGCCACGGAGATCGCACCCCGGCCAGGGCCGTGGCTTGAGGAGGGCAGGCTGTCCGTCCCCTGCCGCACACCGGGTACCTGGGCACACAGAGCTTCTCTGCACAAACTGCTGAGAGCAACCCTCTCTTACAGTTTTTCTCTGAACAGAACTTGCAACATCTGTAATTTAATTTGAAGCACTGAAGAGACCTATTATCTTCAGGCTAACTACAATTTAGGCACACAATAAAACCAATCAGACACAGCAAGGACTGCTGTAAGAAAAGACTGGTCACTCACACTTTTCTCACCACTCCAAAGCAAGTGCAGTTATAGAAAGAGTTAATGATATAATACACACAGCTCTGATGCAGTAATACTAGTATAAACTTGATTCTCTGCATACATATTCACTTTAAATTGGTGCTTCTAATAGAGTTTGGTCTCGTTACAGCAGTACTGAAACTGTTTTCAGATCAGCCCTAAAATAGCTGCAGCAAGATGCTCTCCCCTATGTTAATTCTGTACCTCTGCTCCCCACAGGTTAGCAGTGTGCCCCATCCAAAACGACCGCGTTAACGTTCTCCTCTGCACATCGGCACACCGGTTCGTTTTAGCATCCGTGCAGCAAAACAAATCAATGTCACTGACTGCCGTTGATAGCAGTTTCATTGATCGCCAAGAGTGGCCCAACAGCAAAGTTCTCGCTTGATTTTAAATTAATAAATCCATAACAGCATTTCAAGAATATAACTCCTGTTTATTAGCAGGAGTTTGCTCTTTCCAAGGAGGAGAGAGCTTTGCTCCCACCAGTACTGTTGGCACGCATGGTGAAATCCTGCCCCATGGCAGCCTGAGTGTGAGCGGAGCTGGAATTTCATCGGCAAGAGGGACAGCCAGCCACTGCCAGCTTCCTGCAACAACTCAAATTTTTGTTGTCCCTTGCTGTGAGCGCTTGACAGAGGGGAGTAAAGATCTGTACCTGCATTATCCCAGATCAGGACAGGATGGCCCAGCGCGTGGCTCAGGACAGAGCAGCCACACCATGGTTCACCGACTGCAGCTGCTCCTGGCCCGCTGCACTCAAATGGGCCCAGCCAAACACAACCAAAATCCACGCTAAATATTGACTTCCTTCAGCCTCCTGTCCTTCTGCCTCCCCTGACACATAAACTACCGTAAAGCGAAGTGGGGGAGGACACAGGGGAGAAGAGCTACTTTAGCAACAGACTCCCTTTTTTATTACTTCAAACCAATTTAACAGCCATGACCATGACAAGTCCAGAGAGCTCAATGCCTTTTATAACCCTGATAATATTCCTATTAAAGTTGCATCAAGCCATCATTACAGCTACTGGATGAGACAGTCAGAAGCAGACGTGTGTTTTTATCTAGCACATTCAAGTGGAGCCTGTAAATGGGACCTAACGGAGAACCACTGGGCCCTGATGAAAAGCATGTTACTGCTCAAATTTCTCCCTTCTCTTTCTCCTTCTCTGAACATACAAGTGCTAAAACAAGCTCTTAAACAGAGAAAATATTAGGACTTGCTCCTGAAGGGACGTGGTCACAGCTGAAGGTATCATAACAAACACTTGTGGCCCCCCCCCAGAATTTGCTTCACCAAGCCATGAGTCCCCCAAACAGATGCTTAGAAAGGGTCTTGGCTGCAAAGCCACATTTTGCTCTACCACCTTCTGCTCGCCACGCAGTAGCTGTTCTCGTGCTGCAAGCCCCTTCCTTCGCAGCAGCCTGGGCTGTGCGAGAGGAAAACAGCTACCTTTCGCTTCCCATGCCGACACCAGCATTATTGGCTCAATCCCCCAGCAGCCGAAAGGTGGGGGAGCAGCTTCTCGTGGGCTACAATGCTTAACGAAGAGAAAGGCACCTGCAAATGCAACCCCCCTGGGAGGACTTCGTTGCCATTGCCTTCACGCAGCACATGCCCACACACTCACTTTGTCCCAGCTCTCCACCATGGCTCTGGCACGCTGCAAACCACTGGCAGGGAGAAAGAGCAAGCGCTCTTCAGCTTCGTTATTTGCATTCATCTGCTTTTCCATAACACAGAGATTTCCAATTACATTATTTACAGCAATCTGTTGTCAACTCCCACATTCAGCACTTGAGGATGAAGAAAATTAAAAGGCAGTGAAATTGCTATTCGGAGCTTTGTTTCCGGAATAGCAAAATCTATCACACCTCTGACCCCAACGTTTCTCAAGCTGCAACGGCTGCCAGCCTTCAACGATTTATCATTCCCCTCTCAATCAGGCCTCTTTTTTTTCCCATGGCTCTATTCTAGAGGACACTATTTTGAGTCTAACCACTTTCTACCACCCCCCAAAATAATACGGCAGGCTATTGATGAGTTCTTTGAATTGCAAACAGGTGCACATCACTTCCATTCAATCCAGAGTCACCCAAAATAAACACTCCCCTCCATCAGCATGGTATTTTGCCAAGAAATCATCATGGCAGGCAGGAATAATCCCAGACTACGTTGGTTTATAATGTTCAAAATGGTACGAGCATATATGTGAAAAGGGAAGCCCTGGGGGCAAAAGGGGAGGAGACAACTCTGTTCTTCCAGCACTGTAACCTTCCTCTGCATGGTTTATTGTGATAAACCAAGAAATTCAGCCAGCCATGAAAATGCCGTTTAGTGGAGAAGAAATTAAAGGGAAAGTGAAGCAGAGGGGGCAAATTAAAACTTTAACAGGTCCCTGATAGCTGACACTCGCTTTCACATTCGATGGGGTTTAAAAAAAAGCTATCTCCCCCTACCCTACTTAAACCGTTTTTATTATCGCTACAATTTTGGATGTGTCAATTCAAATGTAAATGTGCACAAACGCTTCCAAGAGGATTTTAATTACGATGATAGCATCGCTAATTATGGATATAAAAAAAATATATCTATAAAGTGGTAATGCAGGAAGGTGCTTTGCAGAACCTGGTGGTATCAGTCAAAACAAGGCTGTGCAGAGAGTTAAGCAGCTGGGCAGGGATTTGACAAAACACAGCAGGTCCCATTTCCCCTTCAGGCCAGGGGGTAACAGGCAGAATTCAGCCGCACGTGACTAACTCAACATGGGCACTGCTGCCCAAGCTGTTATCAAGCTCACGTGCTCTGCCAGAGGCCTGGCAGCAGGGAACCGTTCCAGTCGTATCACAGCTCCTCCCAGGCAGTTTTACTCCTCAGATAGCCGCTGCAATAAGCCTGTTTTGCTGGAGGACTTGCTCCCTTTTCTGCCCTGCACTCTCATTCTCATGGATGCATCACTGCTTCACTGCCAAGTTAGCAAACAGGCTCATTGCAAACCCCCTGCCAACGTTTGCTGCAGTCAGGGATCAGCACCCCTGATCACGCCACAGGACATTATACACACACAGAAACTGGGCTGCCCCGAGGAGGACCAGCCCTCCATGCTCAGTCTCCAGAAAGGCAATGCAAGATGCAAAGCCAAGAAAGGCAACGCGGCACATGGGGGAGGGAAGGGAGATTCTTGCCCTCCAAAGTGCATGTGAGCTTGCCTGAATTTGCTTCTACCCTTGCTTGCAAGAACAAGAAAACACAATTCACACCTGCTTTAATTCCACTGCCCTCAAAAGATTTGCAAAGGAAAACAGCCACAGAATCCTGGAAGCATGAAAGGGAGTTTTCAACAGATGCTTCTGCAAACAGCTGGGACAAGTGATATCTCTAACAGGCCAGTTCTGGCTAAAATGAGGTCTACCTTACTCCAGGAAGAGGAGATGTATTTATGACACAGGGGTGTCTGCTGGTCCTTGGGGATGCTCTCTTTGCCAGTAGGAACATCCAGGCTCTGTCAGGTCCTGGCCATGTTAGAACACAGTACTTTCCTCCCAGTGCCTCTCGGGCACCTTGGAGACCCTCACCCTGCATGTGCCCATCACACTCAGCAGCTCGAGTGCTGCCGAACATGCCGGTTTGCTTCTGGATGATTGGGACACAAGCAGCAGGCAGAATCCATTAATCACCTCCACTCTCCAGAAATAAGACGGTGTCAGAGCGACTTGCTCCTCATTGCTATGCAGCACAGCCTTCCCAGTGGAGGTTTTCAAGGAAACAGCAGCAAAGAACATTTCTGAATGGCTGAGGCTGGGATTCCCAAAGGGATCTGTGGGCATCAAACATTCAAATCCAGCTGAAAAATTGATGTAAACAATAGATTGTTACTTTCATCTTCATTTTCACCCAGGTATACTGATGATTTAATCATAACTGAAGCCAGCACAGATTCCGTCCACACAGCAAAAGGGGCAAGACAACTACCATGTCACTAAACTTACGCTAGCTTATATCAAGTCTACAGAGATAAACAGTAACAAGGAAGATGGAGGGATGAAAGCTTTAGGATGTATGAACAATGCCGCACCCTTTAGCTGTTAGCTAGTGTATATGAACGTCCAACCTCCTATCCTGGCTTGAGCTCCTGGTGGGCCACACGACTCAGGTGCTCACTCAGTGCGTGGCAGAGGCTAAAGGGGACAATTACAGTTCTAGGCTCTTGTCCCAGCCAGATGACACTTATTAACTCTAGCCAACATCATTTAGTCCATCCAGGTTTCCAAATGACCTCCCTTTCTCACTTCAGAGCATGACAGTCTCTCACTAACAGAGTTGAAAGCTTCATAAATATCATGCCCAAATAGCTTGAGCAGTGGCTCAGAAAATTAGACGGCGATCAAAGTGCTGATGTGGAGGGAATCACCTAGCTTGGAAACGCCACATCTCATCACACCTGCTGGGGGGGGCACTCCAGACCAGCATCAAACACACATCCACTAGAGCTGGCCAAGTTTAGGGGCCTGAGCACAGACTGACAAGTTGGGAGGCGTTGCCATAGCTCTGTGGCCTGGGACAAGCCTACTTTAAGCATGTGCTTCGTTGGCATGGGTTAAAGAAGAACCTTGCTCAGTCACACTGTGCATTGAGAAGTGGAGAAGCGTGGTATTGGCTTGTTACTGCATCACACAACCCAAAGTGCTTCGGTGAAGCTCCTGAAGCTCCCTTCGGTGAAGGTACCTGAAGCTCCCTGCCTGGATCCCAGGAAATAAAATGGGGCTGATACCTACTCACCATACAGGTTAGACAGAAATGAGACTATCTGATCCCAAAGAGCAGACATCCATCTACACTCATTGACAGAAAATACAACCTTCAGCAAAGAGCATGGCCAAATGAGTTTGGTCCAGAGCAGATGGCAATACAAGACAGATCCAGATCACAGAAACAGACAGCAACAAGGAACTGGTTGTGAACACAAGCCCTTAAAAGAAACCTGGTAATTTACTGCAAGCCCTGCAATATCACAACAACACTTGAATTGGCTTCAGGGACTGCACTACAACCAGCCATCAGCCTGAGGCCCAAGAATCTCATCTCTTCCTTACACAAACTCTTAGGGAAGACCTGATCAAAGCCACCTTCCAGGCACTTACTCTGATATTGCCTCAACTTCCTTGCCGCAGCTGACATGCCTCAAGGCTTCTGCTAATTCTCAATGCTTCCCTGACTTCCCCCAAAATAAAAGCAGAGCACGTGGGAAGACAGAGGGGATGTATGACTTGATGCCTGGCTGCATGTCCACACTGTGACCCTTCCAGCCTTCTCCTGGTCAGGGCACCAGCACCACCGCACACAAGAAAGGAGACAGACCTGAACCGACCTTAAAGAGAATCAAAAAAATAAAGATGAAGCTTAGGCCTGGGAGGTAATATGAGACTATTTTTTACTTAAAGAGGGAAAGTTCCATCCATTTTCATTAGGGAAGCACTGTGGCCGTACCTCAGCTTTCACGGAGAGAGCAAGCTCTGAAGGTTACCATACCCTTACACACTGGCAACACATAACAGTTACTGGACAGGTTAATACTCTTCTCTGTCCGGTGACTGCAGCTCCTCATTATTTTTGTAAGAAATAGGAAAAAAGCACAATTATATAATGTCAGACAAGAAAAAATACAGAAAGAAAAGAAAAAAAAAAGTCTATTTTAGTCCCATACCCATGCTCCATGCAGAAAATATCTTGACCTGCCTCACTCTCCATTTTGGGACCTCCATTTGGAATTCAAAACATCTGGATGGTTCAGTGTGTCAAATTATTAGCAATATCCAAGGAGCTGGAATGCTCTCTGCCTGCCCTACCCACACTACTGCTCAACAGTTAAAGACTGGCAGCATCCATGTACCCGTCTCACCTGAACATAAATTTTGCAAGCACTCCCACACAGACAACCTCTTCCTCTGTAAAACCTAAGAAATGCTAAGTTTCCACAACTAGTACAAAAAAAAATTCAGCATCTCAAACACCTGCACAAATGCTCTCACTACACTTCAACAATTGATTTAGCAGAGCACCCAGGTTTCACAGTTGGTTGCCGTGGTCAGAAATAGCTGCACTGGATTGATGTTCAAGGACCACAAGCAAAAGCTCAAAATAAATTGACAGGAACAAGTCAAAATCCTTCTGTAATCACAAAATAAATTCACTGACTTCATTTCACTGTAGAGCAGCAAGCCCTGATGCTGGTGGATGCTGAGGAGAGTTGAGGAAGGCCACTACTTTTTGCAGTGTAAAGTCAAGGATGAAGGATATAAAAATTTAGAGACCCGCATTAGAAGTTTCACACACTGGCAAGTTACGGGATTTTGCAGGCAGGGAGGAAAACAGACTTCAAAACTGCAATCCTAGTTATTTTTAGAGGGCCATATAATGCAGCTATGCTATAGATCTCTCCAGCTGCATCAAAGAACCAGTGTTAGCCAAATTTATTTGCCACAGAGCTCGGAGGGAGAGTGCAGCAGCAAAAGGTAAGTCTCCTTATGACCATAGCTAGAAAAACTCCACCAAGCCATACAGGCTGCAGGGGTTAATGTGGGGTTTTTTCCCTCCACCCCCTCACAAATCAAAGTTGCCACCATTGCGTGTATTCATCAAGCCTGCCTGGCCTCCAGCCAAGCCTCCCAAAGCCCATCCCAAGGTGCGCTCCAGTGCCCAGGCACAGGGAAGAGCCCACGCACACTCTGTGCAGACTCGGGGCAGGTAGGTGCACGCTGCTGAGCCCCATCTCTCCACAGTTGCATTTTACCTCTCTCTGTTCACTGCAGATCTTGCACAACCAAAGAGGACGTTTCTGGGCTCCAAAGGTTTCTATTCCACACTTGGTGCAAACTTTCTGCAACAAAGAGAGAAAAAAAAAGAAGAAAAAAGGTGGCATTAGCAACTCCCCACAGTCATATAGCTCTTGGGAGAGAGAAGGTCAAGAAGCATCGGTCCCAACTGTTCTATTTTGCTTTCCTTAAAAACCTAAACATGGCACAATTTTCTTATTTATCCTGGAGAACCACTGATTGCAGGATCTACAGGTGCTTCAGGTCTACACTGACACAAGGCAAAGGCAACGTACAGCACAGTCCTTGACTGCAGGGTGAGAAGAGAACTGGACAGAGCAAGTCAAACCCCACAACCAAAAGGCATATTTCCAGAGCCTTGTTTTCATTCCTCTAAACCCTAAAAGGCAATCAGCATGGAAAGCAGCTGTAACCAAGTACAAAATGAACATGACTTTGTGCAAGACTGGAAAACCTCTACTCCCTTCCCTCACATACAGAGTCTTAAACCTCACGGTTCCCCTCCATTTCAGCACGCACTCGGCAGCTATTGATTTGTGGCTGCTTAGGAAGCTGGCAGGACCATGCCTACACACACATTTCCCGAGCAGAATGCTTGATAGCGCCGCACAGCCTCTACTGCTGCACAAGGGAACTTTCACATCTCCGCTGGCATTACAAGCCATTTACAACCTGAATCACCTAATATTATATAATGAAGCTGATGTGTATCAGGCTTGGCTTACAGCTTGAATGAGAAATTGGATGAATTCTTTGATCCTCACAGAGCAAAAGCTACTCACAAGAGGGCCCTGGAGAGCAAAACCTTGCTTAGAGAGACATATGACTGATCTCCCCAGCTAAGGTTTTACACATCCCCCTAACTAGGCTGCTCCTCCTCTGAGCCAGGAGGTCTGTGTCCAGGCACAAATGTCTCAGTGGCTCACTCAGCCCCCAGTGCCAATGTCTGGAGGAAGAGAGCGGCAGAACGATGGTACCTGAGGCAACGGCTTCGCTGCGTGAATAAAAACACAACTATTTTGGTCAGCGTAGTCCAGAGGCAGGTCTGTCCCCAGCTCATGCTGCACAGACAGTGGGAGGCAGCATCTGCAGCCCCACAGAGGTTGGTGCTCCTCTCCATCTCTCTGTTCCTGTCCTCGCCCTCACCCTCACAGAGAAATAAGGAACAACCTGTTGGGTCTGGTGCATCAATACTCAACATGGTGCTACCCAAGCCAAGAGAGACTGCAGATGCAATTAATAGACACCACCTGAACCATCCCAAATTCTCCTTCCCTCAAACCAAAACCTGAGGGAGCAACTAAGTCTTAAATACCCTCAAAGATCCCAATCCCCACACAAATAGCACATTCAAACACTCCCTCTAGTGGAAGTTTCCAAGCGATTTTATCCCTAGCCATAAATTTTGAAAGTTCCAATATAAAACTCGCTTTCCTCCTCCCCTTCTCTGCAGACCAGTTGGAAAATTAAGCATCACTCACAACCCCTCGGAAGATGACATAAAAACCAGGGACATTTAATGCAGCCCCATTCCTCCTTAAATACAAGATAAAGCTCTTTCTTTGTCTACTTACACTTCACCTTTTACACAGGATACGGACAGCCTCTGCATGGTAAATGACACATTGTGCTTTCTCTAACTACTGCTATTGTTAACATCTGGATTTGCATACACCTCTGTCTTGCCATAATGCATGTATTTCTAAGACAATAGAAACTAATATTAAAAATGTTCTTCATAAAACAGAAAGTGGCTTTTTGAAAACCTACCAGGCTACAAGAAATACAGAACCTTTATTCAGCAGAAGGGACTTACTGAAGGTAAGTTCTTTGCTATGTTCCAGATGCATCATTACAACAATTCCTGTCATCAAAGTAAACGGGTTGCAATGAGATGGTAACAGAGCAATGCTGGCAAGAAAACGATGAACTTTAAAAATCCATAATTCCCTGACAAGTCACTGCTTCTTGCATACAACACTGCACGAGTGATTGATATCCCTGGATGAAAAGGAGCAAGCTTAAAGTAACAGCCCACTCTGTGTGCTCTGCCGAAGGATTGACTGTTCCTGAGTTCACAACATTAAACAGCAGTAAGGGGAGGAGGCCAGGGCACCCACCCAGCACTGCCCTGAGCTTGCACACAGCTGCAGAGTGCAGCCAACCTAAAAGCAGCTGCAAAATGCACAACGGAAAAGTAGGTCTCACCTTCAATCAACCTCGATGTGAATGCTCCTGGATTGCACAACAGACTCCAGACAAAAAGGGAATAACCACAAAAAAAACCCAAAACAGCCCTTCTCGTTAGTGTATGGGGCTCACAGGAAGGAGGTTAGAAAGCACAGCGGCAGTATGACCTAGCTGGCTTTGGACAAGGTGAGAGCAGAACTGCCAAAGGAATAAGGCAAGAATACAGCACATCCTGTTATTCCAAATGCTCGAAATGCAGGAAGCGGCCAGCCGTCTCCTGCCTGCCATCCAGCCCTTTATTCTCCACAGACACGTGTGCACAGAGCCCATGCTCCTCTCCAAGAGCGCTGCCCTGTCGCTCCCATTCCAAACAGACCTTCCAGTTCCCAGTACATTACTGCTGCTTCCTTCCCCATCCCTTCCTAAAAAGCTACTTTATCACTGGCTTGGGACCCAGGGGTTCAAAGATTTGCATTTACTTTCCTGGTCACTGCCTTACAAGCAATCTTCTGCATAACCCTCGCCTCAGTCAAGCCACTTCTGTAAATTGGATCCAGCGTAGAAACTCACTCGACAGCAAAGGCAGCACAGCTCACAGCAGCTCCCTGCCCAGCGAGCACGTATGGAGCGATGCTGGGATCTCGGTTCTGACTGCAAGCGGCACCCACCTCCCTTCTGTCTCCTACAAGAACTCCAAGCCCAGCAGTGCTGCAGCCAACCGTGGACCAGCCTGGCAGCCCGCACTGCATGAAAATCTCATCTCACAAACTCCAGCAGTGCCAGCACGAAAGGTTCTCCATCGTTGCCTGTGTGGCTGCTGAACCACGGAGATGCCAACATGCACCACTCCATGGTAAAGGAGCAGGTTTTCCCCAATGCTGTCCTGTGGGCTCCACAGGACATCTCCTCAGTGACAGGGTGGCTGGCATCAGCAAGCATCTCCTTGGCTCTGGCATGCACCAGAGACAGAGTCAGCACAGACTGCTCCCTTCCACCCTACCACCAGCAAGTCAGCAGCACTCCTGCACCCAGCAGGTACCCTCACCTCTCCCCAGGCAACACGCTGAGGCAAAGTCACTTACAGAGGTGTCTCCCCGGGGAAAGATGGGCTTCAAGTGCAAGAAAAAGCCTCCCAGCAGAGGGAGGATAAGGTGGTTGCCTTGGAGATCATCATCTCCACAGCAATACAGATTAACCCCTTGGTGCAGAGTGTAGACAAGCAACAGTCGTCCCCCAGGGCGCTGGCAGAACAGCAGGCTCCCTGAAAAGTGATGCTGCCTTCCAAACAGCACCCGTGCGGTCCTGCCAACAACGCACACACACACAGGCAGTCATTGACGCACAGGCTAATTCACGTATCAGGGCTGGAAACCCTACGCTGGTTCAGAACGTGAAGATGGACTTGAGTGCTCTGAAGAGAGGTGTTACTGGAAGGTCTAAGGGCAGACCTTGCAGTAAATAACAGTAAAGCACACAGACTCTTCTATGAGTTGTCTCTGATGGCCATATGTTTCTGCCCCTTCTCCCACTCTGCAAACCCAGAGCGGGAGATGCAGAGGGCCCGATGCACCCCATCTCAGCTCTAAGTGCAGTTTAGGCACTTTAGGCTCCTGAGGAATAAGATAACCAGGGTGCAAGAGAAAACCTGATGGTCTGACAGCACTGACCTAGACAACTGGGGCTAAGGTAAGTTAACTCTGCAGAGCTACCTAGCTTCCAAGAGGCCTGGTGGCCTTTCCTAGACAGATCTGCTACCAGGAACAGGCAGGAACTTGTGTGACCAAACCCACCTTTTTGCAATCCTGACAAAAGACCGATGTGCTGCCCAGGAGTCCAAGAAGTTCACCGCAGAGCAGACACTGGGAGAGGCCGTTGCCCATCACGTTCTTTCTCATGTTCTCCAGCCGCTCCACCAGGCGCCTGCGGGGAATGAGGCAGAGCAGAGGTCACAGCACTCACCTTGGAAACTGAAGCATATGGTACCGAGGCACGCTGAAAACCTGCAGACGTGTGCTCCAGGCTCAGCCTACCTTTGCTTCTTCTGTGCAGTTCTGTGCCCCTTGCTAGGACCATATGTACTTCAACCTCAGTCTCTGCACTCAGTGTCTCCTATCAGCTGGCTCTTGGTCTTCAGGGGATACAAACCTCTGTAAATGTACCTACCAATGTTCACCAAGCCCAGAATAATCAAAACTGTGAATACCACTGACAGGCCTGACTCAGCTCGTGGGTGCAGGGCAGACAGCTCACAAGAGGGGCTTGGTCCTACATCCTTCAGGAGCTCAGTGTCACTGTGGCCACACAGCCTCAGAAAAATGATTTCCTGCCTGTAGAGCAGGAAGAGCCTTTAGCGCTCAGATCAGGGCAAGTCAGACAGCACCAGGAAAGGGCAGAGGAGTTCACAGAATCATAGAATGGTTTGGGTTGGAAGGGACCTTAAACATCATCCAGTTCCAACCCCCCTGCCATGGGCAGGTGCCCCTTCCACCAGACCACGCTGCTCAAAGCCCCATCCAACCTGGCCTTGAGCACCGCCAGGGAAGGGGCAGCCACAGCTTCTCTGGGCAATGCCAGCGCCTCACTACTCTCATAGTGAAGAATTTCCTTCTGGTAGCTAATCGAAATTTACCCTCTTTCAGCTTGAAGCCATGACCCCTTGTCCTATCACTACATGCCCTCATAAAAAGTCCCTCTCTAGCTTGCTTGTAGGCCCCTGGAAGGCTGCTGTAAGGTCTCCCTGAAGCCTTAGACCTGCCAAGCCCTGCTCCATTTTAACATATACTCCCTGAAAGCAGCACTGCAGGCACGTGACTTGCCCACCACCCATTAGAAGCAGGAAGGCCAGACTGAAGCCATCAGACCAAAACGAGCCCGGCTGCGGTACGGCAATGCCAGTAACTGCTCCCTGCTTCGTTTGACAGCCCGCTTGGAAGACAGGCAGCACATATGTATGCACAATGTCTGTAGCAGCAGGACTACGAAAGGGAAGCAAGGCGGGATAAGCAATTAGGATGCAGGATGTGGAGAGCATGCAGAGCGAGGCTGCTGTCATGAGATCACTGCTTGGCAATTCTCAGGCATCCATTTGTAGATGGGGACGGTAACAGCCAGGCCATTTATCAGAGGCAGCGACCAGCTGCAGCCACGCGCATGCATGGGGCTCAGGGAGGAAACACAACCCCGCTATCCATGCAACCCCATTCTCATTAGCGCTAATGTCCCATCAACCAAGTCCCGTACTGAGAGGAACGCAAGGTCTGTTTGAAAGAGGTACTGCTTACGGTGATGAGGTCAGACAGCACAGCCAGGCTGAGCCATCATTACCGGATTTATGATCCTTGACTTCAGCACAAGAGAACTCCCAGGAGTTAACAAAGGCATTTCAGAGAACGCTTCAGCATGGGAACAGCAAGGCTCTCGTTTTCTGTGGCTACACCAACAACTGCAGAGGAATGACAGGCCGCTCAGCGGCGCTGGCTGCTTCTGGGGCTGCTGGGGTCTCCCGTGTATCACAGAGACATCACCCTCAGGTCTCGTTAGCACTCACTAACGTGCACTGCACAGGGACAAAGCGAAGCACCGGGGCAGGAAGCTGGGCCTGCCGGACATGGGCTGGGACTCACTGGGGTTTCCTGTCTCGTGTCACAACGCACTGCTGGGAAATGCTGCAGGACTGCTGAACTCCACGGCTCTAAAGGCAGTCAGTGCAGGACAACCACAGACACAGCTGAAGCCAGACCTCCATCAGGACTGAAAGCAAATGGAAATCTGCAGCAGCAAAAGGATGCCTGTAAATTACTCAAGCTACCAAACCCCTTCCAGAGGGCTCAGCCAACCAGAACATAAACTCCTTCACTGCTCCAGGCAAAATCTCAGGGGGCTGCAGCTGACAAGGGAAAACTTAACTGCACTGCCAGCTTCGGTTCTGAGCCGTACCATCCACTAGCAGTGGCTGCAGCCCCACAGCTCGGCAACTTCCCCAGCCTCTTCCAGAGCCCCTGGGGCAGCTGCCCTTAGCACAGGCTGCATTTACCAGGGACTGTGTCAGCAGCTGCAACCACAGCAAGCCTCAAGGCTCACAGAAGGCACGAGAAAGGCTTGAGACATGGAGAGAAGGAAAACATCACAACCTTCCCGATGTTCATCACCTGCAAACAGGCAACATGGGAGGTGAAAATAACTGACCTAAGGGATGGTCTGACTGATGGAGGCTGAGCTCAGGCAGCCAGGAGAGTCACTCGTCTGTCTGCGCTGACCTTTCCCTCTGAGGGAAGGGGACAAATGAACGTGACTGTACCCGATGCGCTGCTGCTCGATGATGTCCAATTTCTCTGCCTTGCGGATGACTTCCAGAATGACCTCAAGCTCCTGTGGGCTCAGAGCCTGCATCTTCCTCTGCTTCTCAGTCTGGAACGTGTGCACTGACCAACCCGTCTGGAGCCTGTGGGAGGGGTGGAGGGAAGGATTAAGCTGTGAAACAAAAGCACAAAACCCCTGGCCTGCCCCACAGGCCAAACCTGCCAGGCACACAGAGCCCACGTCAGCCTTCCATCAGTGAAGTCTGTTCCCTGGCTAACGCCCAAAGCAGGAGTCTTTTCTCACTGACCAGATCACCACGTCACTCCCCCATCAGCACTGAGTGCTGCACTGTCTCTCCCTGCCCTCTCGTTTCCCTTTCTGCTCCAGTGTGTATTTCACCACTCCATGTCCTCACTCCTGTTTGGCTCTGCCCATAAAGACAACTGGTGCACCTAGGGCTGGCTATCCTGCAGGTATCGCACAGAGATGGGTGCTGATGTCAGACACCACAAATGCCAACAGCAGACTCCCGAACACACGGATTACCTGCACCCTCCTCCCTTCAGATCACACATTTCTAAGGTCCTCAGTTCAAACACACAAATCACAGGCATGCTTAGAAATATAAATTTGTTAACTTCCTCCCTTGGCCTAACCCAGGCCCGCACCAGGACTTCAGCTAGCCACTTTCCTCCGTGCCTCACGCACAGCAGCTGACATTTCTCCTTAGCTAACTTGGGGACAGGCGGGAGCTTTCACAGCTCAATTAATTACCATTCAGAAGGGGTTTAGAGGTCACTGGATAAAGTCACAGCTGCTAGCAGAATGCAGGGCATTATCAGGCACAGCTGTCTTAATGAGGCTTTCTCTCAGGTGAAGGCTAGAGAAGTGGCAGTGGTGTGCACTGCTCACCCAGGCAGTCCCCTCAGACACAGGCTGACCTCTCATTTTCTAACACTCTGCAGCAGGCTGACCCCAGAGGTTCAGACAAGAGCAGAGGTGGCAGCTATATGGTACTGGCTACCAGAGAGGGAAAGCATCCAAGAAACAAATGCAATTCTAGTGCTTGACTCACCTCCATCCCTTTTGTCTTTAGATCATGCAGTAATTTAACTTCAGGGGAAAACGAGATCAAATGACAAGTTCGTAAAACAAAAGAGTGCTGGCAGCTGGGGGATGCTATCAATTCTATTTAGGGTGCAGAAGAGATACGGGCCTGCCTCCAAGCCCTTCCTTTCACCCAGGGGAGGCTGGTGCGCCGGACTCCCACCACACATCAGCCACGCTGCAAACCCTGCTGCAGGCTGGCAGCTCTGAGCAGCAGCCAAGCACCCAGCCCCAGCTTAGCAGCCTCCTGTCCCACCCAAGCAGCACGCTTCTATGGTACAGAGGGGTCTGCGCCACGGGCAAACTCCTGCCTCCCAGCTGTGGACGAGGCCAGCGGGCCAGCGCTCCACGCAGATACCAGGAAGCCATTCAGGGCAGAGCTGAGGCTGAAGGAGAGGAGCAGGGTGGTGAGGACTCACTTGGCACGCAGTGCCAGCTGCCGGTCGTTGGGGCACACCCACTGGCCCGTCCCGCTGCCAAAAATCGTCTCAGCCATGGCACCAGGCTGGGGAGGAGAGGCACGGATCACACCTGTAAGAAGCAAACATCAGCAGTGAGCATAGCTGCCACCCCACCCTCAAGAAAGCACAGGGCAGCACTCGGCACAGCCTTATTAACCATCCCGAAGGGCCACTCTACTGGCAAGCGAAACAGAGGTGATCTGCCAGCGTCGCACACGGTGGAAGGAGACTGACTCTCACCCACAGACAGTGATAAAAACATACCATCATCCACATAAAATGTAAGCCAATAAATACCTTCAAATACCTTGAAGACAAGGCTGCAAGTTTAGATTTTATGGTACTCTGAAAAAAGCACGAGAGCCTTTGTCAGTTCTGATTTTTCATTTCAGACTAGAGAAAAAGAATTGTTTGTAAGAACGATCTGTGCCACATCACCTCTAGAGCCCCAAGGCTGCAGTGCTGACAGAGAAAGCCACTCTAAAGGACACAAAGCAGCTACAACTGCTTTTTTTAACCTCTTAATGGGGTAACAAACAAAAACCCACGCGACAATCAGCATGAATAGCGGCAAGTCATTCCGTTCATTAAAACTGCCTCCATAATAGCCTGATATTTATAACTACAGCCTACAATAGCAGCTTGTTTGCATTCTCTGATGTTTAAGACAGCACCTCTTGCAGCAGATCTCCTACCGTGGCTCCTGTAATCAGTATGGTCACACCAGTGATTCCTTGCGTTCAATGACAATTTCACTGTCAACTGAGCAGTAAAGGCAGCAAGAGCCAACTCAGCTTCCACACCCTCATGGGAAAAACACATTCCCAAAAGAGACTTTTCAGCTAAGCAGTTCCAAGTCCTACCAGCAGCTCAGATGAACGGAAAGCACCACGGGACAGGCGCAACCAAAAAATCTGCCAGTGGAGGCAAAAACTAGTCTTGATGTACTGAGCTTTCCTCCAGCTGGATTTACTCTCCAGCAGAACAAGTGTCCAATGAGCCCTAATGCATAAGTTTGCAAGTATTAATATTTACCCTCCCCAGAACAGATACTTGCCAGCTTTGAAACCATACCTGCTGGGCAGAGATAACATATTTAATGCTGTGTGGCAAACACAAATCAGATACACCTGCCAACTGTGCAGTAGTTCCCAAGAAAACACACGTTCCAGTCTCAATCCGCAGCACACTTACCCCAGCAGTGCCCGTGGTTCAGTGTGCTGCACCTACACTTGCTATCTACTGCTAACACACAGAGCTTTCTGCTTCCGTGCCAGGCACAGAGGCATCACAGGCTGCATGGCCTTGGCCCTCGTACACAGGCAGGCACGCAGCTTGTGCAAGTCGATCTCTCCCTCCCTAGGCTGAGCTCATATGTGCCACACACAGTGCATTCAACCCCCAGCCCAGAAACACTAACTTGTGTTAGAGAACTGACAGCTATCTTCTGCCAAACCCATGTCAGCCTTGAGAGCCAAAACGGTTGCAACCGACAAACCAGTTCCTTTCTCTCTGACCATCCAGTTTCTGGAGAGAGTCTGAAAACTCAGTGCTTACAACAGGCAGGAGAGCAGAGGAGGAATTCCACATGCAGCACGGATTTCCTTCAGTGCAGGGGGCAGATGTGTAAAAAGGGCGCAGGCTCTAGCAATTCAGCACAAGGCTCAGCAGCAGGGTCTGGCTGCACAGCAAAGCGAGGCAGGGAGGACACAGGAGGCTGCAAGAAAGGTTCAGCAAAGAAAGAGGGTTGAGACAGGAACAACAGAAGCTTTGCATACAATTTTTTAAACCTTTACTACATTAGTTGAGGTGATCACTTTTGAAAGGGATCATCCCTAGCATAAATCCTTGAACCCGGGCATCTTTGATTTACCAATTATTTTCCCCACTCTGCTCAGTGCTACACATCCTGTGGGTTGGCATTTCCATTTCGTCCCAGAACACCTCCTGCTCTTTTCATCTTCTTCACGATCTCAAGCAAGGAGAGAACGCAGTCCCCGCACATGTCCCACAGCAGCTCGCACACAGGGGAGCAATCAAGCATTAACAGCAAAAGAACATGGAGGCTCCCACCCCCGGGCCAGTGTTAGAAGCAGAGAGGAGCTACAATTTCACACAGAATGGCCGACCTGGGATTTTCCCTATATTTTCCAATCCTGTCATGTGTTGTTACAGGATTATAAGCACATGTACCGCACGCCCCCCACATGCATATATTAAATTACTTTCCAAATACACCACATATTCTTCCCTCCCACTCGTGCACACCTGAAGAATAGCACAGCCCACACACCCAGTGTCCACTGGCGAGGCTGAATGCACACAACCATACCAACGCGACCGGCGCTTGGCAGCTGTGGGATGTTTAGCACAAAAGCTAGAGCTGGAGATGAGCCCCTTGCCATGGGCAGGGCAGAGGCGTTTGCTTTGCCAGCAGCTGTGCTTTCAGGGTGGAAAGCAGTGCTGAATACAACTGCCCCTCCTCTGCAGAGCTTTATCTGCTCTAACAGAGCTGAAGGCAAGTCAGAACAGAGCACATTAGCTAAGCATTTCTCTCAGGAGAGACCTAAAGACATTCTCCAGCCTCACACCACAGTGCACTTTTCTCAGCATGACTGAACAAAAACAAGCAATGCCATGCTCTTTTGCCTCTTGTTACTCAGCATACGCTTTCTGTTCTCCACCATTCCCTAAGCAGCATCTGCAAAGCGAGAAGGAAATCAAAACACAGCCTAGAGATACATCATATCCCAAAACGGTCTTCAGACACATTATTCCCTAAAATATTTACAGGAGCATTTTCTGTCGGCAGCATTGGGTATCTGCTGCTCCCTCTGATATAAACTGGCATTGCAGGTGGCTTTGCACCTTTGCCTCAAAAAAGCCCGGTGTGATTTGACACATCTACCTTGGAGCAGGAAACAAGAATGACATGGGACTGCAGGCCACAGTCTGCTGGGGCGGAAACAGGAGCACTAGTAGGAACTGGAGGGAAAGGAACATCTTGCATGGCCACGGAAATGATGCCAGAGAAATGGTACCAGTATCTGGAAGGCACGAAGCATCCTCCCTCTTATCTCTGTACAGGACAAGAAGTACGGTGGAATCAGCCTAACCAGAAACACCAAGATAGCAAAACCACGCCAGCCTGGGGAGTCATTGCTACGGGCTGTGGTGAAACATCCCTCTCGTAGTCAGCCTCCACTGCCTTCTCTCACAACAACGCTCCAGTTAGCACCTACCTCACCGAGCCATCCCCTCCCCATCCTCCACTCCCCTCAACAAGCTAGCAAAGGGCAGAAGCAGGCAGTCTCTAGCAGCGAGAGAGCAAGAGAAATTCACAGCTCTTGGCCCTGCTGCAAGTACACTGCATACAGAGTAAAGGGGAAGCACAACTACTAAGTGTTACAGAAAGATTTCCCACTCCAAGATTCCGCTTTTTACTTGAACTAAGAATTAAAAGGGAGCTCTTATTGATACTCTATGACCTGCTTTAAACCCCCACCACCACCTGTTTGTTCCTTTCCTGTGATGGAGGAAATCGTGTGAAGCAAAACCTCATTAAATCTGAGTCCACCTGGCTGCTCTTGGCACAGAAGCTAAGGGGAGTGCTGCAAGGAAGGAGCATGGCCCTGCAGAGAAGACAACCCTTCACATGGGGCCAGGAGCATTCTGGAGGATGCGTAACTGAGCACATCTCTGCCTGCACGTCTGACATAGCGCTGCTTCTGCTGTCTCCATGATGAGACTTGGGCTCTGCAGCCAGAGAACATGACTCCAGTCTGAGACGCAGAAATCTTCAGGTGGGGTCTGAGTAAAGGAAACAGCAGCAGGGTCACACTGGCAGCTTGGCCCAACACCCCTGCAGAGCAACCACAAGACAGCACAGCGAGCAGCATCTTTCCCACTTCTTGGCCTGGAGGATGACGGTGGGCTGCAGCTGGCGGTGGGCAGCACATCCCCAGCTGCAGGCCAGGGAGAGGCGAGCGCCCTTCCACGCCACCCCACCAAGCCACACAGCCACGCACCCTGTGGCAGGCACACCTTCCCAAAGCAGCAGCACCGCAGTGCGAGGCGTTTCTGGGTGTACTCCTGCGCCGTGTTCCAACAACCAGCACATTCAGCACCAACTACAACTGGCAGCCGCGACGGCAGAAGGCTGCCATGTCGGCATGTCCCAGAGCTAGCCCTGGCTGACGGCAGTACGCAGACACAGCCCTCTGACATGACGCTCTTAAAAGAATTTCAGGCTCTTCTGTGAAAGAGGGCCAGTTTTCTCAGCTGAACAGCAACATGAACATCACCTATCTTTACCTTAATAACAGAGCACAGCCGCAGCAGGCCACGCCAAAGGTCCAGCGAGCAGGGTGCCTGCTATCTGACCAGCTCCAAGAGTAGATGCTTAAAGCAGAGTATAAGAATAGAGCACAACACAGCAATACTTTTCCAGAATACCTTCCCCAGCCTCCAGAGATTCCTGGATCATGCACTCCCTGAGCCAGGCTGTAAAGCTCTGCATTTACGACCCTTAACATTCTTCTGTCCCAAATTTATCAGCTTGCTTTTTCAGCTCATGTACACTTCTAGTGTCATCTCACTACACCAAGTCCCTTCCCCACTCCTTCAGGCAAACACATTTTGACTTTACCTTGACTACATCAAAGTTAAAACCGAAGGGTCTTGTTGACTTTGAGGTAGTCCTTGCAGTAGAAAACTCCTCCTCATAGCAGCGAAAGCACAGCCTGCACAGGCCCTCCTGCAGCTGGGCTGATTACAGGTGCTCACGAAGCATGAATTCCTCCGAGCCCTGCAAATACAAGAATGTCCTATACAGGCCCATAAGGAGCTCTCCAGTCAGCTTTCAGTTGCCCGGTTATTTCAGCTAGCAGCTCGTGTCTATATTAATTTGTTTTTATAGGAAATTAATTGGGCAATTTTTTAAAAATACTTCATTTAAAAAATAAAAATTAAACAGTTGGCCAGAGACGAGTTCCCAAATCCCAAGCTGAGCTGTGCCGGTGTAATTAACTCGCCTGCTTTGAGGGCATCACCTCCCCCAGGACTCCCAGCTTGCACCAGGTACCATGCTGGCCTGTTTTTCCTTTTAGCCGCTGCTCCCTCAAAGAGGCAGTGTAATTACTCTCTGCTCCGCACACCAGACCCCATTATCCCTGGGAAACCTTAGCAACTAAGTGAGTGTTTGCTCTTGTTGCTATGACAGAGGATAAATGACTAGCTGAGATAGATAAGGTTAACCCAGCCTCTGCCTCCCACCCACCGCCGGCCAGTCCCTCAGACACTACTCACGCAGCAGGGAGACAAGGGCGAGCAGGCAGGGAAAGGCTATTTAGTCCAGACGCAAGTCTTCCCCTCATGTTTTAAAGATCCTACTGCCACAGTTGTATTTCAAAGCACACGACTGTTTCAAAATGACAGAACAACCCTTGGGGCTGTAGAAACGTGGCAGAAGACACACACTTGACTTTCAAGATACGTCCAAGTCTCTAGCCAGAGAAGGGGAGTAACTGTGCCTGTACAGTGCTGGCCTGAATCAGGGCATTATAATTTTTTTTTCCACACACAAACCACTTTGAACTGCCCCTTCACACCTACATCTAGCAGTTTCTCAGCCTCTCCAGCAGCAAAGAAGCCTGCTGTATAAGCATGGACATTTTATAGGGCTAAGCAGGCAGGAAGCACAAGCACAGTGGAGCCAAGCAATCCTCATCACCTTCCACGCTCAGGAAGGGAAAGCTGGGCTGGCGCACGGCTGAGAAACGGCCTTTTGCAATTTCTTACTGTGACAAATCCCCACGATCAGTGCAAACCCTTAACAGCAGATGGAGAGCCAAGCGACACAAGGAATCCAATATGATCAGATTTGACTTGCAGCTCTGTGGCTTGGGCTGACAGAGACAAGGAAAACGCAATGTCCAAACAAACACCACAAAGCCTTGGCAAGCTTTGGGACAACAACCTAAGAACCCAATCAGACAGACTTTCTCCAGTCTGTCTCACCATGAAAGCTCAATCTAAGCAAAAAAATCCGCGCCAGCAAAATAGGGAAAACCTCACTCAGGAGCCGTGTATTTGGATCTGGTTTGCCCAGCTCAAAGTAAACACAGACTGGCTGGAGCACATAGAAAGTGAGAAGTGTCATCAACACGTAAGGCCAAGCTGACAAAAGGAGCAAGGGAGTATGAGGTTTGGGGGGAAAACAAAGAAGGTTCCCAGGCATCAGAGCTGCTTCCCAATCCTAGCAGCAGTGGCAAGAAGCCTAACTGCTTTTAAGATGGAGCTTGTTAAAGAGCTTATAAAATACAACGCCCTGGAGGTCCATGCCAGTCCTACGGAGTGGGAAGATAAAATCAGCTTTACAGGAAAGCTGACATACGGTACCAACAATCCCGTATTAATGAGAGGCACTTATTAGCATGGCTACTTGATATATTGTAAGCTATAAAGAACCAGTTTTTGCCCAAGCAAAGCAGTCTTCTGGCTCCCCAACACCCTACGACGCCGGGGAGGAAAGCCAGTACTGTTTCACCTGCCAAGGTGTATCTTTATTTATCAGACTTTGGCCCCATTTCCTTCTGATCCCCAGCCAGGCAGGTGCCTTGTGCAAAGTGAATAATTCATGAAGACAGCAGGCTCTTTCTGACTCATATTCCGGGGCAGGTTGATCTGGCATAGGCCTAGGAGGAGCAAATTAGCATCTAAATGGCCAATTAGAGAGATTCATTTCACTATTCTGATATGCTAAAAAGCTCAGGAGGCCTTCTGCAGCTGGAGGTTGGCAGGGTGGAATGGGCACCTCCCAGTCTCCAGAGAAGCATCAAGTTTCTTAGAAAGAATTGGACATAGCAGGGAAGTACTGAGCACGGGCCAGCGTCCCTCAAGGAATCCCTTGCTGGAGAACCGCATGCCAGCCTGTTTTGTTGGTAACCTCAAGTGAACCAGGAAAAGCACAGTTCACGGCCAGCGGAGAAACGCTGCTGAGCAGTCTGACCCCAGGCCTTGCCAGAAACTCACTATCCAGCACAGCTCCGAGCCACAGGCCTGCCATCTCACCTGGAGGATTAAATACTCTTTCCTCAGCATACTTAAGCTATAGTATATAGGCATCCTGGGAAGTCTTTGAACAACACATAAGCACGGCCAGCAGCAACTCCAAGACTTATCACCCTGAACGTTGTTGGCACGTGCAAAAAGCAAGCCATGGACTTTGACCAGGCCCTGGTGAGCACCTGACCCAAGCTGCTGCAGACTGAAAACCCTGGGGGTGGGCACAGCACGTCACTCTTACTCGCACATGCAACAGCACCCATCACCCCGTGTCAGGGTGCTCAAAAGAACCACGACAACCCATCCTCTGCAGGATGCACGCGGCTGGTCCCACCACACAGACACCACGACAGGCGCAAGCCCAACAGCTCTCAAATCACAGCTGGGCTGGTAATTATTTCAACGAAGCACGTCACTTTCAACCTCCCACTTCTGGCTTGTTTCCACCCACACCTCTGTCACATTGTTACCTTCAGGAGACTGAACTCCACCTAAATTCAGCCTTGTGCAGTTCACCTTGCTGTGCTTCCAGACTGCTCTCAGCAAGCAGCGTTTAGGTCAGACTCTCCCACCAGCGGAGCCGCGGGTCTGGGTGCCCCAGCTCCCCGCCGTCCCAGCTCGCCAGGGGAAGTGGCCGTACCGCACGGGCCCCGGCCACAGCTGCTTCCCTGCAGGTGTCCCGGCAGCCAACAAGTACCAACACCTGAAACTCTACTTAAAACTCCGCACAGAGCGCCCGCTGCACCGCCCGCTGCCCCCCCGCACGGCGCGCTCCCCACGCACCCACCTGCCCTCCGGCCCCGCCGCCACGGCAAAACTCGCGGCCGCGCCGGGACGCGGTGTGGAGCCGCTCCCCTCCCCGGGACAACGCGGAAACGGAGCGCACCTGCGCGGCCACGGCCACCGCCACCTCCACCTTCACCACCACCTCCTCCTCCTCCTCCAGCCACGGCGGCACCGCCCGCGCCCCGCTCCGCGCTGCTCCGCGCCGCCCCGCGGGCCCGGGCTCCCCCTGGCGGCGCCGCCCCGCACCCGCCCCGCCAGCGCCGGCCGCCGCCAAGGCCCGGCCCGGAGCGGCGGGGCTCGGAGCGGGGCCGCGGGCAGGCGGCCGGGTGGGTGCGGGGAGCGGCCGGCCGCGCCCCGGAGCCCCGAGGCGGAATGGAGACCCTCGGGAAAGAACCCCAGGCTGCAAACAGGGAGAACCGGCAGCAAAAGGAAACAAAAAACAAGAAGACCCAAAACCAAAACAAAAAAAAACCCCACAAACAAAAAAACCCCCACAAACAAAACAACCCCCCAAAAAACAAAACCCAGAAAACAACAACAAAAAACTGAAAAAACCACAAAATTTAAAAAAATACAAATAAATACAAATAAAAAACAGAAAAACCCAAAAACCCAAACAAAAAAACTCACCCCCAAACCCCAAGCAAAAAAAACCAAACCAACCCCAAGAAACAAAATACCAAAACAAACCTCACAGCAAAAAAACAACTCCACCACAAAAATTAATTTTGCAGGACAAAAAAAAAAAAAAAAAAAAAAGGTCAACAGAAGAGCACCCCGTAGCAAAGCCAGGGGACCTGCTGGGCATGGGACAACCGCGGGGAGCTCCTAACTGTTGAAAATGCAGGGCCAAAATCTGCAGAGCGATCCTACTAACAGACACCAGCTGCAGAAAGTTGCCTGGGCTCAGCAGCAAAATGTGGTCTCGCTTTTTTACAGGAAAGCTGTTTCTCCCAGGACACTGAATGGTCACGTGCACGGGGTCCCCACGGCCACAGAAGCCCCAGGTACGGCGCGGACCCAGCGTGGACCCGTCGTGCCAAGACAAACCCAGCCAACCTGCTGCAGCCAACGTGAGTGAGGGACCAAGGGGCTGGAGTGGCTTTTCTGCCGCTTTCAACAATTGCTCGTCGCCCGCTGCCTCACGCTTCACCGTAATCCAGCGTGCCTCGCGTTGTTTCGGAGAGCTGTACGAACGCTAACTGCTGCCCCGTGCAGCACAGGGAGGGTGGAGAGGGGCAGCAAAGTGACAGCACGCAGTGAGTCAACAGAAAAAGCGCAGGAACACAATTATTCCTTCACACTAGTCTGTGAACGCAGAAATTAGGGCTCGTTACTGTCTAAATGTCCGCTGGATGCAGTGAGTAAATCTGCCATGGGACAGGAAGGTAGGGAGAGAAAAGGAGGGAGAAGAGAAAGGGAAAGAAATCCTCAGGCTGTGCTTTTACTCCCTGTTCAGAGCCCGCTCTTGAGAAACCTGGTGGCCCTGCAAGCCCCATCACTTCTGTACATCCACAAGACCTCAGGACAAGCTGAGGGACCCTAAGCCACCTTTTATCTAAATCAAGTTCAAGTCTGAGTCTATGTTTGGCTTTTTGGTTCAGGCAAGTGTTGGAAAATACATCAGAGGCGGCAGTGTTTGCATTAATACAGAGCCTGGATTTCTGTGGAAGAAAGCACTTGAAGATGACATTTCGCACCAGGGTAGTCCTCCACACACTCAATAATATAAATAAATTAAACACAGGGTTCAGCCAACTTCAGGAAAAAGATAAATTACCTTATTTAACCATCTGAGCAATAGGCACAGGGAACGACACACATCTCAGAGCCTGCATCCATTCTGCTGTCGAATTTGCTCGTCGGGTTCCCCACAGAACCACAGATGCTTTGGAGTCCAACTGCAAGGCTGGGCCTTGGTAGCTGGAAGTCACAGAGAATAAATATGATATTACATTAAAATTTTAAAAGGGCTAAATATGAGTTTTATCTTGATGACATGAAGTCAATTTTTAATAAACTCGTTTCTCAGAAAGCAGGCACTTCCACCCAAAGAACCCTTCAAAATCTCTTTTATCAATGATGGGTTTTACTGAATTATTCACCAGATCGCAGCTGCCAGAGACTTCAAACATGCACACGAGAAGGACGGTACCGGACAGCAGCCTTCTCCCGCGGGCCGATCGGCGGCGCTGACAGTCGCACCGCAGCTGCCCCAAGCTGATCCCGTCTCCTTGCAGCACAGCACAGTCGCACGCCGGGGAGCAGCTTTTCTGTGTCACCCTCAAACAGGCTCATTGCTCAGGAAATAAAAAATAAAGACCATCATTTTTGGAGAGATACTAAACTCATGGGCATAAAGGTGTCCGCCAGAAGAACTACAGATGCTTATAAGCAGCCCTATCATACAGCAAAACAATCCTAATTTTAAGTCCTAGAGAGCTACAGGAAATGATTCCCAGTTTGGGTGCTGGACTGGTAAGCAGGGCCTGGGCTCCCATGCTCAGCCGTGTCCTGCCAGGCGATCAGAGCTGAGGCGTTGAGCTGCTGGTCTGCTTTCCGCAGTTTGGCTGTCGTTTCTGGTTAGGTCACGGGTTCCTTCAGGTAACGATTCTCATCATCTGTCTGGTCACCAGAATTTGAGGTGGACACCAATTCTGGTGGCATTTGACACCAGAATTTGAGGTGGACAATTGGTGTGTTGATACACAACTCACAACAAGAGCATTAATAACTAGCAATCTAAAACACATAGAATAACCAAAGGCCAAACTGGCTGGTTACTTGTCTCTGAAAGACCGTTTCCTAGGGACACAGGCTGACAGCTGGCAAGGAGTTGCCGCAGCCAGAGATGTTTGGCACTCCCTTCCCACAGGGCACGTTCACAAATCTCCTCTCAGAGGCACCTGCCTGCTGCATTACCCAGATCTTATACTGAAGGGGGGGGGGGCATCATAACGCCCCTGTCTCATCAAAGCAAACCAGTACAACACTACCTTTACTTCATTTTACACACAAGCTAAAATTAATCAGGACAGCAGGGATATTCAAGCAAATTGAAAGACAAATCTAACAATCCTTACATATACAGATTAGATCTACTGCCTGAATGCAATTACCCTTCCCGGCAAGGGCTCATAAATTGGGCATCTATTTTATGAAATCACGATATGTTTATTTGCAAAAGACATATGCCTCCAAGATGCAGTGAAACCTTCAGAGGACTGTGGAAAGTTTGTTCTGAGTGTTTTTGCTGTGAATCGCAGGTAGAACATTCACCGAGACTGGAGTCTGGCTGCGCTGGGCACAGCAGAGTTTGAGACTCTCAGTCTAAGCAGAAAAGGGGGACAGCGAGAAAAGTGTCCGAAAGCAGTGAGAGGGTAAGGGATCTGCCTGGGGACGACGCCCCTTCAGCATAAAATCACCCACTTCCAGGGAGCACCTCAGCACCCAGCAGCCTCCCGCAGCAGCGGTAGAAGGGGCAGGTTAACCAGGCAAACGTTGGTCCTACCCGTCCCGGTACTCCAGGGAGGAGCTGTCAGAAGATGATTTTCTTCGTACGTAGCTCAAGCCAGCCGCTACCACTGGGCTCTAATTTTGGCTGGCAAGTCAGGTTTTATCATGATAAAATTAACTGCAACCACTGCTCGCTACAAGTAATCCCCTTCCCTCAGCTGTTCTCCAAAAATATTATACTCACTTATCAGTCTGGATGAATTATTTACATTCCATCACCACTGTTGCTGTTTTCCTTGCCTTTTTGCCCTGTGCCACCATTGCTTTCATCCACGCACAGGCTCTGGAGACCCGCTGGCTGCTGTACAGCGTTAGTAATCACCATCACTGCGAAAGCCCTGCTGTTGACACTTTGAAATCAGACCATTAGCGGCAGCCGGGGAAGTGCTGCCTGCAGCCCGGGGATCCGCCGCGGGAGCAGCCTCCCAGGAGCCTGATTTCATCACAACCTGTCTGAATGCAACCACCAGCGTCTGCCAAATTTCACATCTAAACAGATCAGAAGGAGAGAAGGAAAGAGGCAGGCAGGGAGGGGGAGAAAGCAACCAAACCAGGATTAAGCCTCATGTTCTTTCCAGGGAGAGGACGACAAATAAGCAGTGCATTGCTTCAGCAGCTGTTGCTGGAGTTCCCTCCAAACGCTTCTCGCCCAGGCTCACCCCCGAAGGAGACGGACAGATCTGTTAAAACGCTCACCGCAGCAGCCAGGGCAGGGGTCTGAGGGCTGCACTGGCCCCAACACACTCGCGAGAGCTATTGCTGCCTCCGAAGCTGTTTTACCATAACTTCGCTGCTCTCCTGGGGGGAAAGGCGGAGGGGACGGCAGGGAGAGCGCAGTTTCCCTCGGCACTTTCGTTTCCAGAGCTGAGGTTCTGCGAAGGGGCAGGAAGGACCCCGACATCTCGTCTCCCTGCAATGAATTCGGGTTGGAGTCTTCCCTCTGCAGCAGCCCTGCACTTCTTCACCTGCTGTACCACCTCAGACCAGCCAATACTTTCTAGTGTGGCCATATTACCTCAGGGAAGCCCCCAGTACCTACATGTGCAGAGGGGCACAGGGCAGGAAACCCTTGCTGGGCAGGGTTGGTCACACAGAGCAATGGCGCTGGGCCCCTGGCCAAGCAGGCAGGCCCAGGCTTGCCGCTGCGCCATGGCTGCCCTGGAGACCTTGCTGAAGGGCAGGCGCTGAGGGGAGGGGGATGGAGGCGAAAGGGAAAGGCAGCGGTGAGATGGAGGGAAAGGTGCTGAGGGGAGGAGAGGTGAAGGGGGAAGGTGAGGGGAAAGGGAAGGCGCTGAGGGGAGATGGAAAGCACCGAGAGATGGAGGGCAATACCTGAGGGGAAATGGCGGGGGAAGGCACTGAGGGGAGAACAGATGGAGGGCAAAACCTGAGGGGAGAACACATGGAGGGCAAAACCTGAGGGGAAATGGTGGGGGGAAGGCACTGAGGGGAGAACAGATGGAGGGCAAAACCTGAGGGGAAATGGAGAGGGAGGGCACCCAGGGGAAGAGCTGAGGTGAAATGGAGGAGGAAGGCATAGAGGGGAGAGGAGATGGAAGGGCAAAACCTGAGGGGAGACAGAAGGCACTGAGGGGAGGGAAGATGGAGGGAGGGTGACAGAAGGCTAGGCTGGGGCTGCTGACCTTCCCTCCCTTGCTCCCTGCCAGGCTCGAGGGTGGCTGCCGGGGGGCCATGCCAGGGCTGCCGCAGGGTCCCGCAGGCAAGAGAGCAGCGTGGGCAGGCGGCGAAAGGCGAGGGGCTGCCCGTGCCGCCCTCCGCCACAGGCCCCTGCCACGAAGCCACCACGGAGGAAGAAGCAGCAGCCGCCATGTGGGAGTGCCACCGCCGCCACCACCACCATCACCGTGCGGGCAGGTGAGCTGGGCTGGGCTGGCCGCCGCAGCAGGCGTGGGCGAAGGCCACCGTCCCCCCTGACGCCGCCATGCTCCCCACAGCTATCCCCAAAACACCCCACGCAGGGTGCGGGCAGCCCGGGGAGGGAAGGGGCCACGGGGCCAAGCCGCCCGTGAGGCAGGCCGGTACGCGAGCTCTGCTCAGCATGGCACGTTGGGGCCATCACACCACGCAGACACGAAGGGACGCGCAGCTGGAGCGTGGGTGCCAGCAGGAAGGCAGCTCGGACTCACCTCTCCATGTCGGCCAGAGGACGCAGTGCTGGGCTCTCGCTCCTTCCTGCGGGACAACCCAGCAACCATGGAGAGAAAAAAACAGCCTTCCCTAGGAAATCATCTGTGGCACGTCAAAACCTTTCACTGAACCCTGTCTATGCGTATACTTTCACAGATAGCTACAAGTCTATCCAAAAAAAGATTGAGTACATGCAACTACACAGCATAAGCAGTAGGAGGCATAAGACAACTGTTAAGAAGTAGGAAATTTCATAAACTGCGTAAGATTTGGGATGGTGTAAATATTTAGTGGTTTTCTTCTGGTGAGCTACAGTATATTTGTTTAAATATTCACTGTTCCATGGGCATGAGTCACAGCGCTGATCTAACTTCCCATCAGTGGGGCTGAGTTGCTGTTACAGCTACAGAAAGGGGAGGTTAATTTCAAAACAATCTTCCATGTAAAGGAATAGCCTTTCACTTCCAATATCTTAGTACAAAAGGTGAAAGTTTCCAGAAATTGTACTATTAAAAAAAAAAAAAAAAAAAATCACATTGCTGGCTGTATTAATGGATAACAACTGAAAAAAAATCCCCAGTAACTAAGAATCAATGACTGCCTAAAGTGAGTTAGGCAAGCAGAATTAACTTGATGCCAGTGTAGAAGTGCTATTAATGCATTAACAGCCTCAATAAATACATATTACAGGTGCAAGAATCGTTATGTTAGCCAATCAGATAAATATATATTTCCCACTTAAAAATAAGATTTTTAGTCCATTAGTATTTTCTTACAGATTTGGTTTCTTATTAATGAGCACGTAAAGGCACAGCAAGCATTTGTCTCATCATCCTCTTTATGAAATAAGCAGGAAACCCTCAGAGGCAATGCATACATTTTCGCTACCAGCATTTATCATTTTAACAGATAAACACCACCACAAAATGAGAAAGCAGCAGGCCTGCTCCCCTCCATCGCTTGAAATCCCAAGTCCTGGGAGGAACCCCGACTCGGCCCAAAATAATGCAGAAGGGAATCAGAAGGGTGCAGAAATAAACAAGGCTGTAGTATCAACTTCCACCATTTTGGACTCCAGTCAAACAGATCAAGGTCTTTCTGCTCAGCTTAACGAAAGCCTTCAATGGGACGGGTTCTTGAAGATCCTCTAGCAGAGCAAGAAAGGCTGCGGATCTATAAGATGAACAGAAGGAAACGGTACGAATCGTATATCCAGCTACATTTGCCTGCTGAGCCATGCCCAGCCATCAGACATTCACCGTTACTTCATCGCAGGGCATCAGGCACAAGCAGCAATCACACGGTATGTGAAGAAGATTGCTGCAGTTCTTTTCCAGAGGAGCAAGCACGAGCTCGTCCTGGATGCTGAAGGAGTTAGCACAGACTCCGAGCTGCAACCAGTGGTGTCACCCAAAATCTCTCTCATTCTGTAGCTTAGTACCAATTACTGCCTTATATCTGTGTGAAGAAAGGACATTTTTAAAAACAAACCAACCCGTTAGTTAAAATACAGATGCAACTCAGACTGATTCAACAATTAAAAGTGCTCCATTCCGTACTGCCTGTTTGTCCTGGAGTATCTTTAGTTGTTGCTATATTTCAAAATAATACTCACTGCGTTACACCTGCACTTTTCAGGTATTCACCTCATGAATTGCTGGTCCTGAAACCAGCAAGCGCAGCCCTTGGGGCAGATGGGGAGACTGAGGTGTGCAGCTGAACGACCGGATACCTTGGCTGGAGGCTAAAATGATTTGTGGGCACACAAACGTACCGAGTACTTGAAACTGAGCGAGCTGCAAAATCGGGATTGGAACGCAGCCCTCGTCTCCTGGCTTGCGATCTAATTGTTAGGTATGTTATTTTATTTTGTTATAAAAATCCATTGTATCAGAGCCTCAGATCTGACATTCTAGAGAAGCACAGCGTATATATAAGAGGGAAACAGAGCACATCTGTAACAACAGGGTTAGCCTTGTCATGGTAGGTACTAACTAGAAGCCCTTTTGGCCAATATGAATTAAAAATCACATCAAGCAGCAGACTGTCTTGTACTCCCCTACTTCAGCTTCTCATAGTAAAGGAACATCTTTCATACAGAGCGTTACTACAATATTAAAGGAAAACAGCCCAGGCCACACCAAAGGAAGTACCTGGAAGTTAGACGGCATATCTGAAAGGAAACTTTTTCCTGAAGCCCTCCTGAAAGATACTGTTCTGATTTTTACAGTTTTTTTCTTAACGGCTCTTCAGATGGACTGTCTTTTATACAGCAATTGATGTTTATATACAGCTTTTCTCCTTTTTAATATTTTAAACACCGCACGATACTCAAATGCTTGCGCAGAGTTTCGCAGGAGCAGCGGCGTGCTTCAGAATAGCTTCAAAGCTCCCTAGATTCCAATAATGTCATTACATGCAAATCTAGAGCTTTTGCAAGCAGATAACCAGATGAACAATAAAAAGTAAGCAAAAAATCCCATTATGAATTAATTAACTGATGTTCAATTGCAATTGCATCCATTTCTACCCTGCCAGAGACAGTACAAACGCAGCATGCCTGCACATTCGGAAGGGTTTAACGAACAGATTAAGCATCCAGAAAGACACTGCAGCATTTCTCTCCAGACAGTAGTTGTAACCATCTATTTTGTTTTTCTAAAGTTTAACGCATAACACATTCTAGACTTATTTTTATGCTGTATTTACCAAAGCAGCATTTGAGCATCTGCGTTTTTTAACCAAAATTAAAAAGTAATTCCTGTCTGGTTAAACACTTTTTCTATTTGAAAAGGATAAGTGCTTCACTTGCAGGATATACTGAAATCCGTATCAGAAACTCTTTAAAAATAAAACTATACCAGATGAAAGACTGAGATACATACTGGAGAGGATTTTCAGCTGTCTTCATGGCACTTTTATCAGTTTAGTATGACACTTGAAAAGCCACAGCATTTGGTGTTGATTGTTTTTAAATACACAGTTTTTTACAGGGAAGGCCTTCCCAGAACATGTAAACAACAGCAACACATGATATAAGCGAAACAAGAGGGGAGCTGGGATTGGCAGGATATATTATGTATTTATTGCTAAGTAAATACCATAATAAACACTGAAAAGCTTTGAATGAAAAATAAAGAGACTTCCCTATAATGATGGTTTTCATATCATTTATTACCAATAAAGTAAAAGACAAACTGAAAATTAGAAGGGGGGGAGTGGGAAACGTCACAGACATCAGAACACTTGCACAGAGCTAATCAGAGCTTTGCAAATGCTGGAACATAAATAATTTAAAAGGTATCTCTACCAATTAAAATATTTTTAAGAGGTACATAATTAAGTTTGTTTGCTTTATAAAAATCAGGTGCTTTATCCTAAAACCATAGTGTAAGGGTCATTTAATTTCTAATTTAACTAGGGACAATTAACGATGACAGCTTAAAATAATCTTCTCTCAGATCTCCTGCAAATGAACTTGTTGGAAGAGCATTTTCGGAGCAGTCCAGGGGTCCATGTTCTTCCACCGTCCTGCGTCCAACAGCGGCCAGCACCAGATGTTTCAGGAGCAAGGTACACAAAACTGCGAAGCGAGCCATGACACAACAGCTTTCCCTTCGTCCACGCGAAACCCCACGCACTCAGGGGCTGAGATGTGCCTTCGGTTCCACAACAAGCGTATCTCGGGGCAACGTTTGGGGGAGAATCGTGACAGGTATTTAAGACACATCTCCTAAATACCGTAGTCTGAAACCAACACGTTTATTGAGAAGGCTGCGCTGCTCTTAACAACTCTGGAGCAATGCCTACCTGACTTTGGCATCCTCTGTCACCCTGGTTTTAGGATCTGGTTTTCTGAGGCAAGTACCAAAGATTAAGGACATTCTGTTCTGAGCTAATAAATAAGTAAAAAATCAAACCAAGACAACAAAAAACCCAAACCACGCAAACTCAAGCTTTCCTTCCTGCTGCATTTGCAGTCTCCCAGATCACTTCGGTTCACTCTAGAGTGAACCACACCATTCACCACCCTTGCACAAACACGTGTTGAGTACAGCTCAAGAACAGGCTCCCGAGTTTCTAACTCACCACTGACAAAATTCACCCTCGAGGCTCTGCACTAGTGAAGTCCTCTCTAAAAGCAGGTCCAGAGCTGATGTTGCACCAGAAGGTGACCCGCACCTCAGAGGAGTTTTGGAATACATAGAAAAGCAGTGTCCAGCTAGGTCAAGCCTACCAAGTGTTTCTGAGCTGCTACGCCACGCTAGCCACCAACGTGAGCCACGCTCCCAAAAGCAGACGCTCTCCACACTACACTGCTCTCTGTCAATACAGAAAAACAACATCGGCGTAAAGCAAGAAACCTCTCCATCTTCTTTTCATCAAAGCGCATGATAAACTAATGCACGTAACATCCCGATGGCCTTTCATAGTATCTGAAATTATTCCCTTTGGTCCCCAAACTCATCGTGCACTTGGGAGTGGAGGGGTTATTCAGCAGCCTACAGACAGGCAAATGCTACCCCATCCCAGCAACATCCTCAATATTAAAGTCCAGAGAGGACACGGACCTTTGCAATGAGAAGCTCAACGGGGAAGCAGAGCTACAGCTGTGGATCTTGCTAGGCCATAAAAATTTGCCTGTCCTTTGTTACCAGCTACCTCTTCACAATCCCCATCACAACAGCATCTCACACCTGATCCCAGCATCTCATCTCCACTCCAGGTCCCTGTACACACGGTGCATTTTCTGAAACTTTCCTAGCTACAACTCCCTTAGTGCAGACAGAACTTTTACGTCAGTAAAAACTAGGCACTGGTGTTTTTCCCACCACCACTCTGTCAAGACCTGACTTTCCAACAATACAGGGATAATTTTTGGCCTGATATTCTTCATTACAAGTCCTACTACATGTAGTACACAAATGCTAGCATGTTACACAGCCTACAGTGCTGCAGAAGTCATTATAAGTACAGAAGATATATTGCGCCATTCATCTAAAGAACTTCAATTACCTGATCCTTTCTCTGCTGCTGCCTGGAGCTGCAAAAGCAGTTTATCTCCCGCTCTACTCAGAATTCCTCTTCTTTCTAACTCACACCATCAAACCGAAAACAAATGCCACAGGATAACATTTTTGCATCTGTTAAATGCAGAATTCCAGATTTTTTCCTGTTAGCTTTTTCCAGCAATTTCCAGGAGATGTTTTTTCTAGAGAAAACAGTCTCGTGGTCTAAACTGAAACAAATGACAGCGCTACCTGTAACCAAATGACCTGGCAGATTCTCTGCAAGAGAGCGATCCGCCCTTATTTTAGCACATCACCACAAAGCATCAAATGGAGTTCCACCTGCCAGGCACTATTCCACATCCCTTCTTACCTGTCCTTTTTTTCTCTGGGAAAATACTTCCCATTATTTTCATCTGATTACTGCACTGCGGGGAAGGGGAGGGAACTCACGACTTTAAAGACGAAGACGTAAGTTCCGTACTAAGTTATTCTCCCATAGAAAATTGCGTTCAGGCCATCCTGATGCTTAAAGCAGGAATTAAGAGCTGAGAAAGAGGTGGCGACAGGTAAGGTTCCCTTAGCCTGACTGAAAAGTTTGGGTCTGTACCCGCTTTAGCTAGTGGAGAATTAGCACAGTACGTTAGACGGGACTGGGATGGATCGGAGCAAGAGAGATAGCCGTCAGTCAGCAACCATCCAGGACACCGTCGTTCCCAAGATACTCCGACGTTTCCAGCTCTATGCTGGAGAGGAACCGCCGCACGGCCTTACGACAGTTGTAATCCAGCGTGGTGGTGTACACAGTCTTGGCATGCTTCGGGTAGACGATGGTGGTGCTGGTGAAACGCTGGGGCTTGTTGCGGGGCTCGAAGTGGACCTCCACTTTGTAATTGCGCCATGTGCAGTTTGGGACACAGATGACCGTCTGACTGCAAGAAGAAATGCTTAAGCCCACTGGCATGTAGATGTCGTCGATGAAGTGCTTCTCCGAGTCGTATTTAACCGAGGACGTGTACCTGAAATACAAGAGACACGTGCGTGAGCTCTGCTCCGGAGCAGCAGGCTGCATTTTCTGGAAAGCAGAGCTGAGGTGGCTCCTCAGCCCTGCGCCTGGCACCTCAACACAGCACAGCTCTATCACGCAGGCACTGGCTGCTCGTGTGTCACTCATTTTTGGGAAGAGGAAAGAGCCTGACGTGAGCAGCACGCCCAGCACTGTCACTGTTTCGTTCAGCTGCCAGCACCACCAAACATCTTCTCGATCCTCATTTCCATCGTTTTAAGCCTGAGCTCTGTGGAGCTAAGAACCTTCAAACTCCAGCGCCTAAACCCAGAGGCCTAGATCCACACTCAGCCTTTGCACATGAGCACCTTAACTCCTCGGAGGGCCAAGTCCACGGAAGTACACGTTATCATCTCAGTTCTCCTCTGCCAAGAGTCACACGGGAGTTCTCTGCTATCGCTCCCGGCATGGGGCACTCTCTGAAAACAAACTTCTGAAGACTGAACTGGCAGGAAAATACTACAATTTGCACATCAAACTCTGTGGGCAAGAAAATCCTCTGCACCTGGATTGCAAAGAAAAAAAGTTTTCATCACCTTCACACTGCGACAGCTCTGTGTTAGCCTTTCCACAGCGCTAACTGCCTTCAGCTCCAGCCGCGGCGCAGGCTCCTTCCCCACCCCAGGGCACCAACGCTCTCTGCCCTGCCCTGCATTAGGCTGCCGTGTGATTGTATCAGTCTGCCTCTGCTTGCACAGCAATCAGCTGGGAGCCTTCATTTCTCATTACTGCAAATCATGATGTTCAAGGGACTAATTCACAGGCTGTGAAGTGATGCAGTGCATTACAAAAAATAATTATGCACTCTCTGAATACTAACTTTTCTTTTAGTTCACACAGCCAGCTACAGCTGATAAGACAGAAAGTGCTTATTATAAAACCAGGAGGTTACGAGAGCAAAATTCCTTTCGCCTAATAAAACAGCCCTAGAAAGGTGGCTACTTTGAAGATCTTCCCTCATGATTGCCTTCTGGTTAATCAGGCAACTTTCTGGACCAGTACAATGAAGTAAAAGCAGGAGAGTAAAATACAAGAAAGTCTTCCTGGAAAAACAAAACACATAGGATTAAAAGAGGCTGAACACTCCTTCAGCCTGTACAAATGTCCAGGAATGTACAGCTGCGTGGAACAATAGCTCTGCAAATAAATTAACCTGACTCACAGGCACCGATAAGGCGTAACTACTCCTTCACATGCTAACTCCTCCAAAACTAGATGACTGTAACACAGTATTTACCTGATTTCCTTTGGTGGTAAAGGGTCAAACTCCACTCCTTCGCCAAAGGATAAAGGACACAACCTTGGTGGGCAGCTGGGGAGAACAGGGCTGGGGGAGAACACAGAATTCTGAAAAAAATGCAAAAATAATCCCTTTAAGGTTACAATTCGGTACATTCTCAAGAAAACACATTTATTTAGCCCTTGCCACAGAGCTGCTGAGGTTCACATTTACGTGCAGGAGGATCTGCCGGTCCAAGACATGCCTACAGGTGCAGGCCTCAGGTCTGACTTGACACTGGTCTACAGCGCCAAAGACGTGGCAAGGTGTATGTGTTGAAGACAAACTCCCAACTCCGGGAGCTGACTTCAGAGGAGCCACTCTGGGAAAGCAGAGAGAAACACAGCCGCTCGGTGCAGCGCAGCTCTCTGCGGCACAAACTGTAGCCCATTCGCTGCATGAGCTCGCGTTCAATTTATAGCCAACATCATACGAGCACGGGAGAGCGCTCGCCTTGCTGGGTCCATCAGCTACCCCCATGGGCAGGAAACTACTGCAGGGCATCTGGCCGTGAGCAGCCTCCTCGTTTCACAGCTACGCCGTGGCTGCTATACGAAGGCGTTAAATCCAACCTGTCTAATTGACACGGGACCTCTTGGGAAGGATTAACTGATTCACTGCGATTCACGGGGCGTCACCGTGCTCCTCTCCCAGACGGGCAGTGCCGCGAGCCGACACTGGCCCGGCCACGTCCCACAGCCACAAGGAAACCAAAGTGGCCCCGAAGGGAAGGACCCCGCTTCTGGTTTTGAAGCCACGTCTGCACGTGTGCGTTATTATCCAGGAGCAAGGGGGCTGTGAGCATCTCTCCTGTTCAATGCACGGTTTGCCTACGGCCTTTCCCAATCCCATGGCAGCACCCCTGTAGAAAAGGGATCTCTCCTCTAGATCTGTGGTTCCTGAAGCGTTTGTACCAACAGCTCAGCGTCACACCCAGGAATCAGTTTGCCAACCAGCGCATCTCTGTCTGACACTATCAACTGAAAACATCATTTAATACGCAAACTTCCTACTCCGGGTCACTCTCTGGAATAAGGAGCGTTCGTTTTCCAGAGGGATTTCCCAAGACCTGCTACGCCGCCACCCCAACCCCGACCCGGGCAGCGATGAGAGGGGCTTCCCCCGCACCAGCCCGACGACCACCAGCTCTTCACGGGCGCCGCCGGCTCCCCCGACCCTCCCGGCCCCGCTTCCCCGGCGGGCTCCCTCCCGGTGCGGGTGAGTTACGGGATACGACGGCGTCGGGGCAAGGGAGGGAAGCGGGGCTCAGCGGTGCCCAGCCTGCCCCCGCGCCGCCCCCCCCCCGGTAACCCCAGCTCCGCCGGGCCGCGGTTTCCCACCCTCCTTCCCCCGGGACGCTGCGGGGCCCGGAGCGCACCCGCCCGCCCGGCCCGGCCCCGGGGTCCAAGGGGCAGCGCCGTCTCCGCTCCACGGCCCCGGGGCGGAGGGTCGGGCCGAGGGGCGGCGGGGGCACCGGGCGCCGGTACTCACCGCGGCGGGCGGGTCGGTCTCCGGCAGCCCGTTGGCGGCGGCGCGGTCGGGGCTGCCGGCGGAGAGCGGCCAGGGCGGGGGGGCGGGCCCGGGGCTGGGGGGCAGCCCGGAGTCAGGGCTATCGAGCCCCGCGTCGCCCCGCTTCCTCATGTCCGGGAGGTCGGGCACCTCCCGCAGGCTGAGCCGCCCCACCATGGCCCGGCCGCCCGCGCCGCCGCCGCTCCGCGCCCCGCACCGCCTGCGCCCGGGCGGCGGCGGGAGGGGCGGGGCCTCGGGGGCGGGGCGGGGCCACGGCGGGGGCGGGGCCTGCTCCGCTCCTCTCCCTGGTGCCCCATCACCGTAGCCCCCCGGCGCCTCCATACCCCCATTGACCTCATTCCCGGGTGCCTCCATACCCCGGTGCCCCATCCCCATAGTCTCCCGGTGCCTCCAACTCCCCCCGTGCCTCCATCCCCCCCGTGTCTCATCCCCAACCCCCCCGTGCCTCCACCCGCCCCGTGTCTCATCCCCATATTCCCCCGTTGACCCCATCACCCCAGTGCCTCCATCCCTCCGTTGACCCCATCACCCCCAATGCCTGCATCTCCCCAGTGACCCCATCCCCCGGTGCCTCCATAACCCCAGTGCCTCCATCCCCCCGTTGACCCCATCCCCTGGTACCCCATCCCTGTAGACCCCCGATATCTCCATCCCCCAAGTGCCCCATCCCTGTGTCTCCCTGGTGCCTCCAACCCCTTGGTGCCTCTCCCCGCCCGTTGCCCCCATGCCCCCATTGCCCCCATGCCCCCAGTGTCTCATCCCCATATCCCCCAAATGCCTTCATCCCCCCAGTGCCTCCATCCCCTCGTTGACCCCATTCCCTGGTACCCCATCCCCATATCCCCACACCGCGCACCTGCACCCTCACTCCTCTCCCCAGCCCCACAGCAGCGGCCACACCAAGCTCCCGACGGGCTGCCCTAGACACGGCCCTAGTCCACGCTATGGACTCTGCACTGCCCTAGTGCGCTGCATGCCCCATGCCAGCACGGGTTGTGGGGAGCACTGGAAGAGCGAGCCCTGACTGCCAGATCCTGCTGGGTTGTCCCCACCTCCTACACACCAATTTCCCCAGTAGCAAGGGTCTGCTGGGTGTTAAGGACCCCCAGGCCCCCTGGACCCAGCGTCGCAGCTGCCTGGGATGGAGGGTACAGAAAAGCAACTGGGAATTATTAATAGTGTCCATGCACTGTAACAGATTTATTAAACCAAGCGTTTTTGCTGACACCAGGCCCGACCCCGCTGCCTGCCAAGGGAGGGCGAGGGGCGATTTGAGGGGGACAGGCCACAGTAGTTAACGGGGGCACACGTACGGGGCAGTGCGGTGCTCGCTCAGCTGCCGGGGCAGGACTGGGGAGGAAACAGGGGGACAGCGGTCCCTTCGTGGTGCAGCCGCCCTCTCCCTTCGCTCAGCCTCAGCAGCAGCTGCCCCTCAGAGCACAGCTCGCAGCGGAAACCGGGGCCTGGTCTGGGCTGCAAAGCAGCAGCTCTCGCACACGGGCTTCACTCACCCCCGGGAGTCCAACGACACCCTGCAAAACTCAGTTTTCCTCCCCGGATGCTCTTTCTCAGCACCCCCATCCCAAGGGTTCAGGCTCCGGCAGCAGCGCTGCCACCCTTAATTGCATTTTGCAGGCAAAGCTGCCAAAGCTGAAACAAGAAAACAGAGGGAAAAGGTCTTTTTCTAGCACCAGAGGAGACCAAGGGAACGTTTTTTGGAAAATCCTAATGAAATAATTGCGCCGTGTCATCAGATTTGGTGGGGGAATACTCTCGTGGAGGGAAAGCAACTGCCTGCAGCTGGCCAAAGTCAACACTCCCCTGAGCAGTAACAAGCAGTCTGGCCTGACGGGCCCAGCACAAGTGAACCCAAACCCCTGAAAAGAATTCCTTCCCTGCCCCAAAATTAAAAGCAGAGCAGAGCTTTCAGCCGTAGGCGTCTGTGGTTTGCAGCTATGCGGTGCTGGGAACTCCGGAGACTTCCTCAAGGAATTTACATTCCTTTGAAGAAATACTATGAGTCTGTTTGTCTTTGCTGAAAAATGCAGATGGAAAGAAAAAGAACATTAAAAATTTGGATTGAAATCTTTGGGGTCTGAGCAAATGTGCTGGACAGGTGTTTTCTTCCTTTTGATTTAAAGGCATCCCAAAAAAAGAGAGATTCTGGTCTCCGCGAGCAATGGGAAAGCTGCTCGCGCCTTGCTCCAAAACCTCCCATAAAAGCCCTTCATGAAATTAGACGCCTCAGAAGGCGCTGGAGCAGTTTCCAGATGAACGCAATCATTATTTCAGAGCTGCCGTGGAGCTCCCGGGCTAAAACCCACGCTGCCAACACGCGGGTTTGGGCGATTTAGGAGTGGGGGGAACCTGCGGCACCTCCAGCAGCCGCCTCCGAGGGCTGCGGGTGTCCCCACGGCATCGGGGTCCCCGTGCCAGGGATCTGGGGCCTGGGGAGCTGCGCGAGGCTCCAGCCAGCCGTGCCTGCGATGAGCGGAGCCGCACGGGCTTCTGGAAATCTTGCTGCTCTTTATTTCCTAGCAAAATACCTCCCACTCTGGCCTGGCTTCACACAAATGACAATTTTTTTTGTGCCCTTCCAGGCTCTCACTTCTGGGCTTGGCAGGTGAAACGGGGGTGCTGGAGCAGCCGAGGGGGCTCCGCAGCCTGCCCTGCCTCGCGCTGGGCTCAGACCCAAGGATCTCCCGCAGCACCAACATCCAGAGCTGCAAACTCGCCTGCTAGGATGAAAAAGCGAGCGTTTAACAAGAATTTTAATGACTCAGTAACTAAAACAGTATTGATAGCCACTGTATACAGGGCCCCTGCTTTTAAGGCACATGTACTCTGCCCTCCTGGAAAGCCCAGCTCTTTTTAAGTCTCAAACCGTACCGATCCGTGCAATCCCCGATGGTATCGGAAATCTTTTCCCCTGCCTGTACATCACAGCGTGTTTGTCCATGCTATTTACCTTTTAACTGCCTGCGCACAGCCGGGACAGAGCAGATACAAGAACCTTATCAAGATCCTCCTTCCATAAAGGACTTTCCACTGGGCTGGGCGCGCTCGGCTTAATCAGCACCCGAACACAACAGGCACATTGACAGGGTGCTGGGGGCCGTCGCAGTGGGCCGGGGAAGCAGGTCAGGATTCCGTGTTATTTGATAATGATGGAAAATTATTTCCAAACGATGGGAAACGCCAGGCTGCTCCCCGCGGCACAGACCACGAACCTGCCGGGCATGGGAGCCGCGCTCGCAGCGACGCTTCCAGGTGGTGGGATCGACGGGAGCCCCGGGAGCGGTCTGAGCGGTTCGGCCGCAGGGACGAACGCTGACGGCACGTCGCTGAAATTGCTGAGTTTTGATCAGCTTTTACAGCCCTGCCACCACCGCCACCAAGCCGTGACCCAAGGCTTCCCCAGGGCTTTGGGAAGCTCCGTGTGCTGCAAGCAGCAAAGGCCGATTTCCCCTCCCCGCGGGATCCAGACCCTGACAGCAGCCCCGTGGGCTCCCACGTCCTGCCGGGAACAGGACAGTACCACCACAACCCAGGGCCTGAGCGCAGGGAAACCATGGTGCCTCGGTCCTGGTGACCCCACACCCAGCGAGGTGAGGGCGCAGCCAGTGCTCCCCTGCCCCGCTCCTAGCCGGGACCCCCGGCAGCGCTGGCCCCAGGCCCCCGCCACCCCCAGCCGTCCCCTCAAAGGCAAGGCCAGCGACGTGCTGGGGCCCACGGGCTCCCACTCGGGCTCTGGCTCGGGACGTGTGGAGCTGCTCCGGCTGAGAGAGGGGAACAAGCACAGGATTTAATCTAGAAATTCTGGGTGAGGACAGCACCAGCCGGTGTAACCGGCCCCAGCGGAGCAGGCGTGCGGAGGAACGCCTTCTGCCAGAGCCTCTTCTGACACAGCCCCGAGACAAAATGCTTCAGCTCCTTTTCCTAAGTGCAGCAGAGCCGTGGCCTGACGCTGCCGGACAGCATCCACGCCTGCTGCCCGCCCAGCTGCGGCCAAGAAAAGGCTTGTGGGGACTTGGACATCGTCACTCGGATGCTCGAAGTCACGGCTGTAAATCTGGTGAAAGAAATAAACATTCGCATCGCCCGGCGCAGGCTGCTCCTGCCCAAGGGTGGAGAGGGCAGGCCCGGCAGAGCAGGAGAACAGCAGATGAGTCATTCATTCTCCAAGCGAAAGAAACGTCATGCATCGTGTGGAAAAAAGGCACTACCTCTTAGTTAATTTCAAAGGAAAAATCAGGATCTCTCAGCAATCTCTCCACTAGCACAAGTCACCAGAACTGATCCGATTATTTAGGGGCACAAGGTCAGCTCTGCTGAACTGCCCGCACGGTGCGGGGAGCTGCTGCGAACGCGGCCGCTGCCTGCGGAGAGCTGCGTGCTGGAGCGGCAGAAGGTGGAAACGCCAGAGAAGAGGGAAGCTGCAGGAGAGAGCAATGGAGACGGCCAGCGCGGAGCCCTGCGCCCGGCGCGTTGTGGGTGAGGTCCGTCCCGCCCCGGGGGTTTGCTGCGGGGCAGCTGTACAGAAAACACCCAGCAGCCGAACATCAGTAACCATTTAATTCATTTTAGTGTCACACTCCGACATACAGCCAGAATTACACCTCAGCCAAAAAACATAAGTGGCATTTTATGCAGGAAAAAAAATCATCCTTTATTCCCCGGCGAAGTACACCCCAACCAGCTAACGTACACATACAGACGTGCCAAATCTGATAAATACCCAAGAGCCAGGGGGACAAAAATCCTTATACCAAAAGCGGGAAAATGCGGATTTGCCCTCTAAAAGTGGAACTCCAAACACCCAGACCTGCTGCGTTCTTCAAAGGCTGAAGCTAAAAATTCATTTATCCTTTTATTTCCTTTTATCTCCAGAATGAAATGTGGAGAATGAAAACGGGGGAAGCCTTTGGGGAAAGACACGCGACGATAACTTGAACACCGTCTTCAGCTATTCATAATTTAGTTAGAGTCATCTACAGACAGAGCAAAGAAAAATTAATCTAAAATAAATTATTTATCCCCCCATGGGAATAATGAATCTCTGCAAACCCACGTTCCCTCCTCCCCAGCTATTGCGTTTGATAACGTGTGAACCATCCTGCACGTGCACCTTGAGATAATCTGTCCCTGGGGAACGGCTGTCTGCGATCCCCACGTGCTTTCAACCACTGTTCCTTCTTTTGTCACCTGATGTGAAATCGGGAGAGGAAATAAATGAAGCCGCAGCGGACTTGGGAAGATCTGTAAAACCGAATGATGAGAAACTGCCATCCCTCCCCACAGGTATTGTTACCGCTGCTCTGCCAACGGGTATCGCCGCTGCGGCTCTCTGCAGCTGAGCACCCGCACCACAGCCGGGGCCCCGGCCTGGGGACCCCTGGAAACACACCCCAAGGAGCTGGCGTTAGCGTAGCCTCAGTGCACACCTTGCTGCAGCAGCAGGTCGGGCTGAGCAGCGTTAGAAAGCCTGACCAGGGAGAATTTCATCTCTGCAGAATTATTCTTTCTGCTCAAACCCTGTGATCCACTCCCCCCTGTTCAAGCGCCGGCTGACCTGCTGGGATGCGCAAAGGGAGGACGGGATTTTACCAGCCTGGCACCAAATTTGCCCTCTCGCAGCCACTGGGTTCAGGAGAGGGAAGGGGAGCAGCCTGTGCCCAAGCAGAGATGGTGCTGAAGCACGAAGAGGCAGACACAGTGTGAGCCCAGGTTCTGCCTTGCTCAGGGAATTCCTCACTTCACCTCCCCCCTCCCCGGTCCCAGTGAAGCTCTGGGTTTGGGTGGACAGAGCTTATTCTCCCGGAGCGTGTCCGATCCCCCCTCCCAGCAAGTGTACGACAATCCCTGGTGAGCACAGCCGCTAACGGATAAGGCCCAAACTTGAGCTGGTGGGGAGCGTGACCCTCCCAAGAAGGCATCAGACAGCATGGCTGCTCCCCACCTGCAAAACTGGAACAGGACTTCTTCTTCCTGTACGTACAAGTGAAGCTTGAGTCACACAGCAGGCACGACTGGTCCATCTGCCCCTAAACCCATACAGCATTCGACTGTTCGTGGTTGGGCGTATGCCTTCAAAGTCCCCTAAAAAGGGCACAGGGGAGTCTGGGAAGACACCCAGCGCTGCCAACGACAAGGTGACGTCTCCCTGCACCGAGACTCCTCGGGGAAGCTCACGCAGTGGGCAGGGCACAGACGTCCACTGACCCCAACTCTGCTCCACACTGGCTTTGTGGCCGAGTTACCTGAAACACTTCACCTCTGGATCTCCTCCTCTCCACACTGGTGCAAGCTGAAGCTCAGAGCAGGAGAGGAAGGCCCTCAAAGTCTGAGGTGGTTTAAGCATCCCGTCCCGGAAAGAGCCCCAGGCTCCTCTTCACAGCCAACATTTCCAGCATCTCTCCTCGGAGGGCAGCGAAGGTGCCAAAGGGGCACACCCCTGCTTGGGACACGCCGGCTGGCACCAGAACGAGGAGCTGGTGCTGTTCGACGCCTGCTCCATGAACGGCCCTTTGTGCAGAGAGGGCAACATGCGGTTCGGGAACTCCCATGAGGGACGGCGGGCGAGTCCAACACATGCGAGAGAAATAACAAGCAGCTGGAGATGGGCTCCGCAGATGTCTAGTCTGGCCTTTAAGCTGCAACAGCGACTGAGGCTGCCGGCTTGTTGGCAGGAGGTTTGCCAGGTGCAGAAGGCATTAATTCAGCCCTTTCCTCCTGTTCTGCAAAGGATTTGCCTTGCTGTTTTCCTGGTGGTTTATGCATGCCTGTCCTGGGAGCAGAGGAGAAATCCGCTCTGGGGTTCTCTCCTGGGCATCTCATTAATTCAGTGGAGCTGCAGATGTCTGGATTCCAGCTGCTAAAGGGCTGGGGAGTTTTTGGTCGTGGTTATTGTTTGGAGTTAGTTTCCCCACCCCCCCCCACCCCCCAATAAATAATGAAACAGAGGAACAGCTCTGTAACAGGGAGTGAGCAGTAACACCGAACTCTCAGGCAAAATCCTCCGTGCTGCAGCAGGAGCTCAGCCAGGCTGAAGGCTGGGACACCAAGTGAACCACAGCCAGATATTCTCTGAATCCACCCCGGCCGTTTTTGTAGCTGCTGACTTCCAGACACCTCTATTTTCTCCACCACGTGGACCCAGCCATGTCCTGGGTTTCATTCCTGCTAAGCTGTCTAAGGGCAAACACCCTGGTCAGAGCCTCCCTCGGTCTGAACAGAGATGCAGCGCCACGGTATGCAGTGCTTAGGAGATCACAGGGCGAGGGGGTGATGGGACATGGATTTTTCAGCAGCGTACTATAAATCATAAACCTGACGAGTTTTGCTCCCAGTCAGCGCAGCTAGTCCTGAGCAACAGAGTTTCCTTCTGCTCACTCAGAGTCTTTTTTTGATGAGTTTCTCCAGTTTCCGTATGCGAGAGGACTCCTGCTCGGGCGTGGGAGCGCTCAGCGAGAGGGAGCCGGCGTTCTCCGTGCCGGAGGCGGGGGCCGGGAGGCGCTGGCGGAAGAGGTCCAGCATGCTGCTTTGCTCGCTCCTCTTCAGGCCCTGCGAGAGCAAAGAAGGGTGAAGCAATCAGGCTGGACCTCACCGACCTGGGAGCGGGCGCGCATGAGAATCGCTGCGGGAGAGCCCGCTTCAAACCTCACACGGTTGTTCACCCACCAAGAGCTGTCTGTAGACCTCCAAACGATCCCGAGACAACTGAGCTCAGCCCCGGGAGCCAGAGCAGCCACGAGCATGCAAAGTCAACTGAAAAGCTATTCTTCAGCAGCAGCTCTACGCACTTTCAGAGTACAGGAGACACACTTGCCTTAGAGTTTTTCCCACTCCCAAACCCCTCTATTTCTACTGAAAAGAAGCCACCAGCAATCTCGATGCAGCGCCAGCAGACATTCTGCGGGACTGGTTCTAACCTTCATGTCTAGTATCTTCTGGAAGGTGTCTGTGCTGCAGTCAGCAAGGAGCTTGATGTAATTGTCGACAAACACAACCGGGGGCTCGTGCGGAGCCATGACCACCTGCAAGACAAGAAAAAAAGAGATCAGACAAATTCTGTGAGTTAAAGCCAGTGCTCAGTCAACTCAGGCACACAAGTGACAGCAGGGCTGGCTTCTAAAATGAGATGCTTAAGGAACAAGACAGAGGCTGTACACACTGCTAGTAACGGAGCGGGAGAGGAGAGGACGGGGTCTTTTCCTGGACACCAGTGGTGCTCAGACCCAGGGCTGCAGGGGCTGTGCATCCCATTTCAAAGAGCGGCAGGACTCTGTCTGCACCCTGTGGGCTGGCAGGCACTGGCATTTTGGCAAAGCTCAAGATTTTATCTTGTTGCATGGGGAAGACTAGCCGGTGAGTCACTTGGGGAAGAAAGGCAGTGCTGGTGGTAGCGGTGATGCTTAGCAAGTCCCCAGCCAATCCGGCAGCCAGGACGCAGTCCAGACCCCCCTTCGGATGTGCAACCCTCTCGCTCCCTCCTGCCCACAGGCAGAGCACAGGCAGCGTGTCGCAGGGGGCTCCGACAGCACCCTGCAGCTACTCCCTCCGTCAACACCCCAGTTGACATCTGCCCCGGAGCTCACACCCTCTTAGTCCCAGCAACAGTCAAGTCAGGAAAAAAAATTAAAATAGCCTTGAACCTGGAAAGATGATTACTGATTGTTATATTTTCCTTACATAAGCAGCGAGCTCCACAGAGAATGCATTTTTGATAATGCTGGGCAGCAAACCCATCTTTCTGGGGAAGCGTGCGTGTGTGTGAATGTGTGCCTGCATGCAGGGCAGAAACAGCACAGGACCAGACTCTTCCCTGTCTCTGAAAACATTTCCATGTGTTTCCATTGACCCAGCTCACCCCACACTGTATTCTGTCACCGAGACATTTCTTTCTTTCCCTGCACTTCAGACCAATGAAACCTCATAGCCATGTATACACTTATAAATCCTTAATTTACAGCCGTTGTAAAAATCTTCTGCCAAGCTGAAAAGCTGGAACTTCAGACGGTGCAGGCAGAGGAGAGAGGAAACAGCTCTGCGGGACGTGCGCGCCCTGACGCCCTCCTCCCCGCTCGCATCTGCGCTTTGTGGGGCTCAGCTGAATGAATCGGGTTGTGCCGTCTACGGGCTCCACCATACTGCTGCGGAATCAGCTGCACTGGCGTCAGCCCGGGCACGCTGCTCTGCGGTGGCACTGCTGTGTGCAACAGAGGCACCGCTTCCAAACCGTCTTGGTACCAGGTAGGAGAACACTGAGGAGGAGCGTATTGGCCTGTGCTTCTGATGGGGTGAAAGAGTTCTAGGGAAAAGACTCCTCAATGTAGAATTTGGAACCAGCCGCGAGAGTCTGAGCAGTGATTAAAAGAGACAACTCACAAGGCAAACCGAACAGCCAGAGATCACCAGCCAGCTCTGGGCTCCTGCAAGGAAACCTTCCTACAGAAATACTGGTCGTCCAGCGGCAGCAGGCACTTCCAAGAGCCTTTTTTTCTCTCCCAAACCCGAGAGACGGGTGCTGACGCCAGCCCCAAGCGCTGTGCAGGAGTTACCCAGGCTCAGGGTGATCTATTCAGCCCGAATTATTAATGAACCTGCCCCAGCCAACCACTCAGCCCCGTCGCCTGCTGATTACACGGGCATGAATTTGTAAAATAGCTCTGTGGAGCACTGCATGCCGTAAGCGTGTGGCTGTTTAATTACTGGTGACCCTGACACCGAGCCCTCGCTTGGGGCCGGCAGAAGTGCTTCATGCAGCGTCACGGCAAGCACGGGGTGTCTGGAAGAGCAGTGAGGCTGCTGCTGTGCAGCCCACGGGCCAGCAGCACCCCGCAGCCGGCACCCCCAGGTACCTCCTGGACGGCTTTCACCTCCATCCTGACAAAGCCAATGCGATGTTCAGGGTAGACAGATTAACTCCATTACTTCTCTGACTCACATAGAAGATCTGCGGAAAGACCCGTTTCTGTATGCAATGGGCATTGATCCTCCCTGCTCCTCTGCTAGCAGTACCAGGTTATTTTTCTTCAGGTCATTTCCAAGAAAATTTAGACTTGCTTTAATGTGTCTACTAACATCTCAGTCACCTTACTCCAAAAGCGTGGAATTGCAGAACTAATTTCTGAATTCCGAGCACAAATTCATCTGTGACATTACCTTGGGCGTGGGAGCAAAGCCACACTGAGCAGCAGGCAGGCACGGAGAGCTGGGGCTCCGCACCCCCCCGTGCCGTGGCTGTGGTTTCCAGGAGGCTCTGGCTGGCAGCTGCCTGCCCTGCCTGACCCCAGGTCCCTCCGACTCACCCACAGGAGCATCTTCACAGCGTTGCTGGTGAGTAGGGGACAGTCCCATCGCCCCGGAGCGTACTACTGCACAGCTCCTGCAGCTTTTTCTGGGATCAGACCAGCAAGGAGGGCAAGGGGAGATTGCTTTGCTTGTTACTTTTTATGAAGACAACACACTGCTTTTGGGTCATTTTCCAGGCACCAGGTCTGGAAAATGAAAAAGAACTCTGGTGAATACAGTAACCCAGACATGTTTGCACTGGCTGTTACACTAGACAGTAAACAGGTGACTCAAGCACGGCTTGGCTCCCCTGCGCGATGGAGTCTGCACAGAGGCCCGGAGTAACCTGAACTGGAGGGTTTGCCCTGCGGCAGACACTTACGGATGCTAGCTCTGATTTTCACAAGCTCCTGAGGGAATGCGGTGCCCCAGCTCTCCTAGCAAGCAGAACTTGAGCCCACGGTTACGTTGAAAAATGAGGATGAAAACTCAAACGCGATGTTAGAAGAGCATGGGGGCAAACCCAAGGCGAACAAGCCAGTTCTGCAGAACAGCTGGCAGCACACCCGGACAAGCTCACAAACGTTCACGTGCAATTGCAGATTGCCACGTTCAAAGGAAGGGCCCCCTGGAATTCGCTCGCTCCGATTCCCAGTCCAGCAGTCTGGCTGGCAGCTTATCAAAAGTCTTGAGTTACCTTCAGGATCATTTCAGCCCGAGTCATGCCTTTCACCACTATCTTCGTGTAGCTGGCAGGAGCCTTCCTCACCACTTGGGACCCAATGGAGGGCAGATCCAGGAGAACCATCTTCAGAGAGTGAGTGTCCAGCAGCAGCTGCAATAGTTAATCGCACCCTGTTATTCCGGTCCCTTTTATCAGGCTCCATCAGCTGCTATAATCCAACATCCGTAGAAGCTGAACGCTTCCCACACTGGACAAAGCCCTGGTAATGGGAGTGCAGGAACAGGAGGGGTTGACCCATGTAATGACACTTCAAGGAGACATGATCACCCACGGCTACGTATCAGCACCGTTGGTTGATTTTCAGAGGGCACCGCTCTGCCAAAGTGCAATGACTTACGGCAGCTCCACACCTGGCACACGCCGCACGGATTTCTTCCCCTTGACAGCACAAAGTGAAACAGTCTCCATGACCTGTAGCCCTCTCGTTACTTCGATACTGAGGTCAAATGAATTCACGCCATGCTTCCTCCTGCACCCAGCCACCCGTTGTGGCAGGTTTTCTGCATTTACTCAACCACTCGATCATTTTTTTTCTTGAAAAAGAAAACTGGAACACAATACAGCTACACTGAGAACCGCTCAATTTCCTGTGCTCACTGGTACACTGAAACTCACAGCCCGCACGCTATTTATTACTGGACCAGTGGCGAAATCATCAGCAAGCAGCAGCCACAAAATTTAGCCCAGACAGACAAGCTCTGTCTGATGACAAATGCTGTGGGTTAGGGTTTCTTAGAGCAAAATTACCACAAATACCGCACTCTTCTGACTGCGCGAACTGTGTCTCAAGAGGTGACAGAAGACTGGTGAAGGACAGCAATCTGAAATCAAACTAGATGGAGGGAAGCACAATTTATTTACATAGCAGCAAGTGTGAAAACCCGCTGGGCTGCCGGCACACCCAGGGCATTTCCTGCAAAAGGGATCTCAGGAGCCGGTGGGAGCTCGTTCTGGAGCAACGCACCACGTTACGGTCACTGCAGAACCCCCAGCTGTCACCACGAACCATATGAACATTTATGGCACTGCTTTCTGCACACGTGGGAATTCAGCCCAGATACAAAGGGCTGAGCCGAGCGGAGGAGCGGTGGGTCGCGCCAGTTCAAATCTGGACCCTGTTATCTGCGGCAGCGTATCATTGCTGTGTGCTGCCCGTTTCACGGCTTGCACGAGATGAACCGATGCCATCAATCCCGTCCTGGGAAGCCAGGAAACCACAGCACAAACGAGCAGCTCTGCGCACCCCGGAGTTGCTGGAGCCTGATGGCAGTTCAGGCTGTTGTAGCTGGATTCCTGCATGTCTACGAGGAATCCCACAGACGGAAGATTTTTCCACGGTTGGGGAATTCACATCTTTCCCACATAAGCTCTCTCATGTCTAGCAGGAGCCTTGTGCAATCTGCAGCCTTTCCCACAGATGCAGCACTCGCAGGCTCTGTCCCCTCTTTTACTTCCCCCCGTTACCCGTTCCAGGTCCTTGGCATTGCTAACTCCATGCCAAAACCTGCTGAGATGGAGAACTGTTGTTAAGTCAGAGAGACAAACACAGAAAGTGGAGCCCCATAGGTCTCATTCCCCATGCTGAACACCCCTGTAAATACCACCCTAGTGTCCAGACTGCTAATAATCACATTTGAAAACAGTGGGAAAAACTGTGTTTAGGACCAGAAAGGTCGGGAATGTGCATTCCATAGCAACATTTGCACCAGGGGAGAGAAACCGGCATGGAAAGATGCCGGGGGGTGACCAGGGGGTTGTTCAAAACACGCTAAGGCAACTGAGGACCTACACGCTGCAGAGACAGAGGAGACCAGCTCCTGAAGGCCTCTGTACATCTAACCCCAGGAAGGTACGTCCCACTTAAGAGATGTACCCACTGTGAATCAGGCTAATGAAAATCCTCCCAGTCAGCTTTAGACACCAAATGAGGCCTGTTATTCCAATACAATAATAGTAAAACCTTTAAGATTAGACACAAGCCCACTGCTGGCAACCAGCTAATCACTTTAGATGCTTATTTAAAATAAGACTTCATTTAATCACTCTCGGGTTATTGCTCATCGCACAAGATGAGCAGGAACCACGCTTCGCTCATTTGCTTTCCATTAAGAAAGAGGGAGGTTTTGATGTAAAGCTCCTGTTTCATTTCGCAGACACACACTGGTCAGAACCCATCTTTGATGCCTAAAACCCAAGCAGCTTTTAAGGCACAGATTTGAAGATCGCAGCAGTCCCATTAGGGATTATTCTGCTTCTTTTTTCTTTTTAAACAGCCCACAGGGGAGCTGCTGGATGTGCAGGGGACAGCTGAAAGCCTGCCTCATCCAAACCTCATCCTCACGGAGCAGGGGGGGTCCCAGCCCACAGGCAGACGGGGGGTCACAGCCCTTCAGCTGCACCCATGGTCTCAAGGTAGTAAACACCCTGTGCTGCCCACCCACGGGCAACTCGGGGATGGGGCTCCTGTCAAGGGACAGTGTTTTGACAGAAACATGTCCATTAATTCAAGTGGCAGTAATTCAGCATGAAGGATCTTCCTTCCCTGAGATCACGTTTCGCCATCTTGCAGTGTCTACAGAGCTCTGAAAGCACAACAGGGAGGCAGAGGTTCCTGGGAGCAAGCTGGGGAGTCCTGAGCAGCCCTGAACCCCAGATGTTGGGTCGTCGCTTCCCTGGGTCTCCGTTACCGAGTTGCAGAGGTGGAGACGGCTCGTCCCCGCCACGCAGCAGGGTTACGATGTCTGTCTGCAATGCCTGAGCAGGCGAGGCCTGGAAGCCATTTATGCAGGAAAGAGACCGTCCTGTCTGAAGGCACGGCAGCACCGCTCGCCTAGCGAGATTCAAAACTCCCACCAAACCCAGGACCTCTGTTTAGCAATTTTTGGGACAGAACAGAGAAAACACTGCACTACGCCTCCACAACCCCATCCTCCCCGCATAGCTCGAAGGAGAGAAAGACGGCAACCATCCATAACTAGCAGGCAAATCGGAGGAGACAAAAATCTACCTGCACTCACTGGAAATCAGCCAAGACACAGGCTGTAGCGAAACTGCCATCGGGCTGCGGAGGAGCCCCTGGGCTCCCACAGCTTCGCTTCCCCAGAGAGCAAGGAGCCAGCCCCGGGAGCAGCACGCTTAGCCCCCGGGAGGGTCTGGTGTCGCTTCGCTGGAGGGCTGGCACGCTGACACCACCGGCACGTGGTGCCGGACATCGCCGTCACTGGCCCCGCGTGGGGAATGTGTAGGAACCAACCTGCTCTCGGCACACACACTGTCATCTGAGACCAGGCACTGGGTGTTTTATGTGCAACACTTACAAAAAAAAGTCTTGGTGTTTAAACTACCTGAGCTGAGAAACTGCCTGGACACCTGGGTCTTTTGGGCTGGGGGTTTGGGGATTTCTTTGGTAAAGTTTTTCTGTTACCGACCATGGATTGACCGTGCCCCAGCTCCTCTGAGCAGAGAAGCAACAGGCTTGAGTTTAACCCTGGCAGAAGGCACAGCCGCAGCAGAGGGAGACTGAGTCATGACCTATTTTGCGAAAGGATGGGACAGAAAAAGAAGGCTTCCCGACAAGGACACGGGAGCTTCTTCCAACAGTTTCTGCCCTGAGTGACTTTCTTTGCCTTTGTGTGAGCACACTGAGGACAGCCTCACCACGGCACCTTCGAGAGGCCCGTAAGAGGTTTGTTGTTCCTGCGCTAGTGTTACTTTGACTGGCAAATGAGAGTTCCCCTGCTTGGGGAGGTGCCTAGGACCCCTCTGCTGTGGCAGGATCACTACAAACCCGCTCCCACCCCGCTGTACCAGCATGTGCTCGTGTTGCCCCAGCCGTACCAGATCTCAGGACACGTAACTCAGCTCTCCGCCCCTTTTTAACAAAAACTGCCTCGACTTCTTGAACCCAAAAGTGCTGAAATAATACAGCCAATGCAATTACTTTTTCCTACCTGTTCTGCGCCCACCATGCTAATAGGTTTGCACTTGAAGAGATGGTTAATGAACTTGGGAATGAAGGAGCTGCAGAGGAGAGAGAAAATGACACAATTACATGTGAGTATTTGGAGCCACAGAGTCTTCTGTGGTCACAAGCATGCAAAACGAACCCAGGACGGCTTTCCACAAACACACTGAAAGTGCCTGGTTCTCAAGCTGACTCCAGTCACATTAAATATACTAAATAACAAACAAACCAAACCTAGGTACAAATCTTTTGCTTTACTCCATACTGATCTCTAAGTTAATTGAGAAGTTGCACACGTACTCTATGTAATAAATTGCTATAAAGTATACATGAAGCATTACAGTACAAGGTCAAGAACAAGCAAACAAACTATTGTACATAATAAAAACAGCAACACGCCAGGATTAGCACAGCTATTCATGGAAAGGAGTATCTTGACTGAATCCAGAACCTACATTTTACTGCATACTAGTAATTCCATAACATGCATATTACACACTGAACTTGAGGTCCAGCCAAGGCTGGAGGTCTGCTGGGCCCTGGACACTCACACAGAAAGGCACTCTTCCAGCAAGCTTCCAGCCAACACAATCAAGACAAGAAAAAGTTTTGTGAAAAGGAAAACACCATCACCCTGTTTTACTAACGTGGACTTCAGACTCAGAAAAATGACTAAGGTCCCTACACACAACCAGGGAGAATGTGGCAAGGATGGAAGCCCAATATAGGTCACCTTAGACAATGTACTCCAGAGCACCAGCTTTGGCTTTAGCTTTTTGCGTCTTGATTTTAGGCTTTGCAGCGGTTGCATTCTGCAGCGGAGAAGCAGATCCTCCCTGCTAGCTGAAGCGCTGGCTGAGCACCTGCAAGACCAGCTCCTGCCCCAGCCACTCTGCCAAGGTACAGCACTAGGAAAACCCCGGAGCTGAACGTGAAGAGAGGGGCCGGCGTGAGCAACGCAAACTCCGTCTGCCAGGACCACACCACTCACACTCTTGTCTTCCTTTTGCCGCCTTGTTTTTAATGTATTCTGCTTTTCTCACACGGCCTTCTTTGGCTGAATGCCTACAAAGCTCACGTTTCCAGGACCGTGTCCGTGACCTGGTGGCAGGTCTTAGGTTTTAATGGCTCTGTCCTAAGTTCATCCAAGTCCGTCTGTTTTCTGTCCTTTTGAATGAGGTACCATTTATGGTGGTGATCTAAATTCAGCGTGGTTTCCCCCTCGCATCTGTCAAGCTATTTGTTTCCTTCCCACCAAGCAAGGAGCATGGACAGCATCTTGTTTGTCCTGCCACCTGTTTTCCAAGCCAGGACATTTATTTTTTGCCCTTTCTCATGGAAGAATGACAAAACTCAGGCACAGAGCATGCCAAGCTGCTGAGCAAATCAAAAGAAACGGTTCAAGGAAGAGTCCTTCCAAGCAAAGGCTCCTTCCCTTCCCCTTTCCCCAGACACAGCCACGACCTCTCTCAGTGAATCATCTCTTCCTGGAGAAGCGTCAAAGAGAACAATTTCAGACTGCTGGTGAGAACCAGCTACCGGGCTGCCCCAAACAGCTTCGAATTTGGCCACCAGAGAAACAACCTTGGCAACAAAACATAAATAAAAGGAGGAAAACAAGCCCTGTCTCCTTTTGCATGAAAGCATTACAGCAGAGATGTTACTTATCTGCTTTACAAGTCCATTTTTCAGGTGTATAACTAATTCCCTGAGGGCAATTAGAGAGTGCCAAGCCCCGCTGGAGCTTAGGTGATCCTATAAAATGATCAGTCTGCTCTGGATGCAGCAGCTTGCTACAAGCGGAAGAACACAAGAGATTAATTGTACCTTTGATCTGGCACGTAGGTCCAAGGCTCCCTCTCTCTGCGAGGTCAGGTGCAGAGGCAACGCTCGTGTTGCGTATGCGAAAGAGGGCAAACCTTTCCTTCTGCAGGGTGGCAGACTGGCAGGCAAAGGACCCCCTCCTCTCTTTTTTTTAAATCTTCTTTTCTATCTAACCACATGGTCTCCCATAGGCAGCATTCTGTCTTGCATGAAACGATTCCCAGGCTCCTCAGGACGGCCACCCACAATCAGTGCAGAAGGGTAAAGCAACCTTCCATCCCCACATGCCTGTTATTTCACGCTGCCTTATTGGAAACAGCTTCTCAACTCCAGCAGGACAGACCAGGCAAATCATAAGATCCAAGGGCTGCTCCAGTGTTTTTTAATTTTTTTTATTTTTTTTTTTAATAGTAGAGACCATTAAGAGCAATTGCACTTAAATGAAAAATTCACTTGAGTCTCTTGCCTGGGCTGGACTCAATGCTTGGCTCTCCTAGCATACAGCAGGCAATCCCGATGCGAATAATACGTGCGTATTCAATGGTAATGCTCCTCACGCGGTTTTGTACTCTAAATGCCTTTACTCCCTGCACATCCACAGAGCTAGACTGGATGCCAGAATTCATTTACAGGTTGGGCTATAAAACTGAATCCAGCACACCCTCCATAGAAGCAGACAAGTCCCCAGCGTAATAATAAAGCAGTGCAAGACAGATTAAGAACCTAAAGCACAGAAACCACAGCATCTGAGGGGCTCCCATCCAACGGGAGGGGCTCTGCCAAAGCCTGTGTTTTCCTAATCCCCTGCCCTGATGATGCATGAAACACAATGTCTTGCTGAGCAAGGCAGACAGAGATGTGACCACAGTCTGTCCACGGGAGATGAGATGCTGCGGGACATCATTCCAAGCATCCTGGTGTCACTGAGTCACCGCAGCCGAGAAGGGCTTTGCTTTACGCCGCCCTCCGAGGCAGCAACCAGCCCTTGCAGACTTGCCTGGGCTTATACCAGCCGCTGCTTCAAAACCTCCAGGAGCCTCCTCATCATGACCTTCTTCCACCCAACTCCTCTCACTAAAGGCACGATGCAAAGGCCCGAGCAACCGGGAGGACTCCGGCTGCAGTTACCCACCGCGCTTGGCCGCTGGTGATGGACGAGGTGCTTTCCTGGCGAGGGGAGAGCTGTTTGTTTTTCCTGTCTCTCGGTTCTAATCTCTTCCTCATTGAGGTCAGGTCACAGACTTCCCAAACACATCCCGGTGTAGCAGTCACAGCTTCACCGCTATGGTTTTTGATTTCAAAGGATAAGGGCCAAGATGCAGCGAGAAGAGAGCCCCTCACCCTGCCTGCAAGTGCGTCCCGGAAAGCCGGCTGCTTCTCACGATTTCAAGGGATTGAGGCTTGCATATTGGTCAAAACAAAGCAAAAATGACAAATTACTTTAGAGGATTGATGCAGTTCCTGATGGCCATTTTTCTTCTTGCAGAGTTGGCTCAGATCCCTCAGTTTTAAATTTAGTGACTTTAGATGCCTTCTCCCCTGTGGTCCTGTAACTCAACACCGGCGCTTTATACAATCCATTAGAGCGAGAGGCGGCTGGCAGTTCAAAAAGATACAGGCATTAACATACGGAGCAGCACAACGCCTGTTAAAAGAATTTTCAGTGTTGTGCAGCACACAACAGGCCAGGTATTTATACTGGGCAGGCCAGCACGTACCATCAGAACTCAGAGCTTCAAAAATACAAATGTTTGTATGCATTAAAATGTCCTAAGCGCTTTGCGTAGGTCAGTCCAGCCTTACCACTGGGCTAGTTCTCCTTAAAATCAAGTTGTACAGAAGGACTCTAAATACGGTCCAGCAAAAACAATATTCAGGAAACAAATTTTCACTTCTACATCTGATCCATGACACAGCAAATTCAGGACTGTGTCTTAATTCTAATGTGCTGTAGATCAGAGCTGCAGTTGTCTTAAAAAAGGTTTTGAAGCGGAGCGGTAGCTTTGCAGGTTTCTATGCTCTTCTATGGAACAACCTGTGACGAAGGCACTCGGCTTAGATGTGAATTTTTCTCAAACGTGAGAGCTGGGTATTTTATCTGGAGTTTACTTGGTATGTGCTTAGCAATAAAGTTAAAAGGGAGGCAACTAAGCTGGGGTATTAAGAGCTGCGTGCTGCGAACAGCTGAGTAAATGGGCTTTTTTATTTATCACCATGTTAGTGATATAAAATTCAACCGTAACCACATAGAAGGCTTAAGTGCAATAAATTTTCACTGAGACGGCATTTCAACCAGTGATTATGGGCAACGTCATGACTTCTCAGTAACTGCTCCTTAATGCCAGCTAACGAGCACCCTGAGACAGACGGGGGAACGCAGCTCTCGGGCCAGCCTCCCCGCTGCGAGAGCGAAGCATTCTCAGCAGAGCCCGCGGCACCCTGCCCTGCTCAGGCTCCGGGCTCAAACCCCACAGTAACTGCCTGGCCACACAGTTTATTTCAGGAGGATTAGCTTATTACAGATGAATGAAACATTAAGGTATTTTAGAGTGACACACGATATGCACAGTGCTGCTCCCAAGTCTACCAGCACAGTCACATGCAACACCAAAAGCAGCAGCTACAATTGGCAGAGTCCTCCTGAGGGTTTTTCTTGGGGCACTGGCATGCAAAGCTCAGCTGGCCACAGGCAAGCAGGGAAGAGTTCCAAGTTTCTTCCCAAAGACATGAATTTTTGTTTCAGACACATCGCTTCAAAGTTTGGATGTGCAACAGATGTTGGAGAGCTGCACCCTCAACTTCGAATTCAGAGGCAAGAGGCATTTCTGTCTCCTCACTCAGTTCTTCCTGCTGCTCAGCTTTAAGTGACTCGCCAGGAAGACACTTGCAATATCCCCCAAGACCTGAATGTTTATTTCTCCTCCTTACTGAACTATTTTGGCACAGAAAAGCAGCTTTTAGACTGTGAAGGCAGAATACACTCATCAGACGTGCCCTCCTCACAGTGCTGTAGCTCCCATAAAAGTTCTTTTGAGGCAAACGATGCACCAAACTTCTCAGTACCCCGAGGCACCGCAGCCCCATCCCTGGAAGGAAAGCAGGTTGCCGTAGCAAGAGTTGCATCTACTGTCAGACGTTCAAAGCCCTTTAAAGATGTCCAAGCCAAGACCTTCTGTACTTGGCAAACAGCAGACAGCGATCATCACAATATTTTACGGGATGGTTTAGGCACGTAAGGGGGAACCAATCAATACAAATATCTGAGAAAATCTGCCTCGGTAGGAAACTCGAAAAGTATTTTAACCTTGCCAGCAGCCGGTGGTGTTTGCTGCCCTACCCCTCTCTGGATGGAGGGTCTGCACCCAGACACCAATAGTCACCGAAGCTGCACGCTAGAAAGCAAACAGATTATCAGGTACAAAGAGACCAGTGAGAACCAGAGACCTCGATAAACTCTGCGCCACGCTGGTAACTTACTTTGCAAATTTTATGCAGAACTGAGTGAAATACTTTCTCGTGGAGGCCAGATTGTCGCGGATGATGGGGACGTTTTGTTTGATGTGGAGAATCACTGAGGTGACATAAGGACTCTGGTCACCAACGTGTTCCACGTTCTGCCACTGCATCTGCACAAAGGGGAAAAAACAACCAAAAAGACTGTTTAATTCATTAAGATTCAAGCAATAGGTAAGGAAAACTGTACAAAACTTCCTGCCAAAAGATCTCTAAGGAATCATCAAGAGACTGCCTCTGCAATGCACCACCAAGGACAAGTTTGTCGTCACTACACTGATGGAGCAAAACCCTTCCACAACAAGATACAAAGAAAACCCAGAACGGCCCTTTTTTCACCAGAACAGAGAGGGATTGTGACCGGTAACCTACACAAACTGGGACCACTAGGATTAAAAAGGTTTTTGGAGCACACCAGGCTGCCTTAACATTTAACAGTTTCCAGTTTGCCAGGATGAAGTGCCCGTATAAATCCTGATTACGGGCATTTGAGAAAATATCTGCAAGCTTGCAAAATCTAGATTCCTGTATGGCAGCCAAGACTTTAATACTGGTGAGACTGATGACAGATAGATGGAAGAGGTAGAAATAGTCCTAAAGTCCAAAGCACTCTACACCAGTGGAGCTCACACTGAAAACATTTCTGGTGCACAAGGTAAGATGGCAACTTCAGCTCATCACAAACACACGTAAAAAAAAAATGTAAAACAAGAAGAGCTACTCAACCTCCCACGTTGTTCTCATTTACCGCTGGTAGAAATGCAACAGAATAGCTCCTCTGAGCCAGACGCGCGACTCCCTCGACTTTCTCTAAGCCTCATTTGCAGTACAGAGGGAGTACACGGTGTCAGTCACGCGAAAAAAAAAAAGGAGAGAGGTAATTGGGTAAGGCCTGGCCAAGCATCTGCGTATATAACAAGGTCTGACTGAGGAACACGAGCACCCAGAAAAGTGCTCTCAGCTCTGCTACCTTCAGACGCTACGTGCTCTGCAATGTGCTCCAACTGATGGTTTGGAGATGCTGCTCCTCACGCTGGAGATGAAACAGGAGGAAACCAGATACGAAATCAGGATAGGAAACCGGGCACACACAGAAGATGAGCTTTGTCTTTTGAGGGAGTGTTTGTCCCCAAACTTGTTTTCTCAAGTTCTGGATTTTGCATGTAAGGTTTTTTTATTCCTGATTTTAATTTAATTATGGCTACTTTGTCCACTGCAACCCAGCTGATTTGATTCCATCCAAACGACATGCAGCCTAAGTGACTTAATGGGCAAGAGAAGCCAAATTCTTTGCAAAACCACAGTGTGTCTGAGGGAGCCTACACGGGTCCTACCAAGGCTGTCTTTATTTAAACCAGACAAACAAAACCCCAACCTGCTCATCTCGCATCACCCGGGCAGCTAGCAGGGACATCCCTCTCATTGCCTGCTCTACGGGCTTTCTTTCCATCTTACTTTCATTTGGAAGACTGCTCACGAGACAACTCCTTTGCTACTCCTCCTGGTGCTTGTCAGACCCGAGGAAATGCTTTCTGCCTGTCTCCCCGCCGGCCTCGCACACTCCCAGCGCCGGCCCTTCGCGACAGACAGCGATCCTCAACCGACACACCATCCCCACGCGGCAGGAACGGCCAGAAAGCGGGAAGGGACTGCTGAGTTGAATTATTGCAACAACAATAAAACAGTAGCTTTTTCATTTTGTTGGTCTTCATTCCAAAAGCAATACTTTACAACCAAACCTTTAAAGCATGAACAGTAAAAATAGCCCTTTGTGTGTGTACGTGGGTGTGTTTCACCCGAAAAAAAACCCAGTAGCTGCAATGAAAGAAATAGTACACATACTGAAAAGTCATCAAAAGAAATATGAGCCCAGCTCTTCTGGTAAAGCTTTGTTCCTGTCATTTTAAATTTATTCCTCTTTTTCTCTCATCCTATGTTTTTCTTGGGACATCCACATAGTTTACATACACGAGCTGAAAACGAGCCCGAAGGCCAGAGGCAGCGAGGCCTCGCGCTCGCTGGCCGAAGGGAGCGACCCAGGGCACGGGGTGCCCCGGCACCAGCACCCCAGCACCCGGGGCGACGCGGCCGCCCGCACGGGCTCGACCCAGGTCTGAAGACCTGGTGCTCCCTTCAGAGATGGTTTTCACAACAAAAACACATGGCCCTCAAGATTATCGGGTGCTTTCTTTAAAAGGAGAGGAGAAGAGAGAAACCTTGAGCAAAACTGGGCTGGTCTGGCACCTAACAAGAGCTGCACGACCTTCTGGGTCCAGCGGGGCTCGAGAGCGCTCCCAGGTCTGCCCAGCTGGGGGTCCCCATGTCCCCAAGCATCCCTGTGTCCCCACAGAGCCGGGAGTGGGGTGGCAGGCCAAACCAGGGACCGCCAGGTCCATGGCCAGCACTAGCGTGGGCCTCTAACTAAAGGGGCTGCTTCGTGGTTCGATGGTGGATGAATCAGTCTCCAAGGCTCCCCGTGCTCAGCAGCATCCCACCACCAGCTTATCGCCACGGGCTCCGGCCTGGCACCGGGAGCACGCGTAACCGCCGGGCCAGCACCTTCTCCCTCGACCTCGCGTTGCTCGTGCAGGAAGAGGCGGGCAGGGAGAGAGAAGCCGGCGGCTGCTGCAGGCAGCGGACGCTGCTGCCTTCGAAACTGCCTCCGTTGTTTTCCGACGCGAGTTTTGGGTTGCGCTGTTGCATGCTGCACCTTGTTTGACAGCTAAAATGCACTCACACTGACTTTTAATTAGCAGCTGGCAGCTCTGATTGCTCTGCTCCTGGGATTTTCTTTGTATGTATCGGAGAGATTAACCGAGCCCCAGGCTGAAGCGCTTGCTGTTGTCCACTCCATTGTAAGGAAGTCGGAAATTGCAGCTGTGCCAAAAGGTTTTAGCAAAAATATAAAAAAAACAGCAAGCGATCGACATGAGCCACTAAAATGTCCCCCAGCCCCACTCAGAAGCACAGTTTTACATATAAATCGATGCTTAATTCGGCAAGTAAATCAAGCCTTATCCAGCGCAATCCATAAACTTAATTGGGGCGAAAATATCCCATACAGATTAGCAGTTCCCTTATATCAACAATTAAAAACTAAACAATTAAAATTGCTTAATCCCACCAATTAAAAACTAAGCAAACCAGGCAATTTAAGCGCCTGCTACAGATCAGTACAAGACATTCACAGTACTTTGTTATCCAGAATATGACAACAGGGGTTTAGGGCAAATTCCTCTGCCACTCCACATCCCAGCTCCCCGTCCTACAGCCATGTTTAATCATTCTACACCTGCCATAGAGTCTGAGGAAAGATTATCACCTACAACTTCTGTAATATGGGGCCTTCTCGTCATTACCATTTCTTCCAGAACCCACAAGGTAAATAATCAGGGAAACTGAGCACCATTCCCAGCTGAAAGCAACACTCACAATGCTGTTTGCTGTGTTAAACCTCTCACAGTGGCCTGCAGCCAAACTGGATTTAGAGGTTTAAGCATTTCTTAATTTACCTCTATAGTTCCTGAACATTTTTGCAAGGGAAAAAAAAAAAAGCCAAACTCCAACAAAGGACTAGGAATGTTCAGCCTTGGAGGACACCAGAGTGAAGTAAATGAAAAGAAGTTAAACAAAGGAGGAGCCCTGATGGAGTAGGGGTTTTGAGACAGACTTGCCTTCCCAGTACAAGAAAACTGCAACGGATCAGCCACGCAGTCTTTACACCGCTAATACAGACTGAAATTTTAGAATTCCAAATACTAATCCTGCGTTTAAATAATTATATGCATTTCTTTTTCAACTGTCACAGTAACAACCCAGCCCCGAGGCAAAGGGAGGAGGAAGGTGAAGGAAAAGAACTCTTGCACAAAACCCAGGTCTAGTAAAAATCACATAAAAGCGACTCGGTCTGATGCAAACAGTGGAATGTGTGCACAAGTGACAAGTATTTATTTAGCAAATTTCATAACACTTCACTTGTTTATATATCATCAGTCCCATCACGTGCTGCATTTTACCAGTGTTCCAAAGACAAAAATAAATGGCCTGCCAGCTGCTGCTTTCTGAAGGTTGTGGTTTACTTGGGTATAAACAGCCAGAGCTAAGCGACTCAAATACTACTACGCTACATCAGTGCAGGAGATCTCAGGAACCGACACGCCACACACACACCACCTGAAGCGCCGAGCCCTTCCTAACCGTGTTATTTTACTGGGCAAAAAAATCCTCCTCTCGTTTGGAACACGTACAAGCTCTGTTACCAGCTGCATTCCACTTCAAATATTAGCTGGGGGTGGCGGGGCTAGTTACAGCTGGAATACATCATAAAGCAGCAAGCTATTAAAATCCATGGCAGCGAGACAGTGTGTTGATCCTACAAAAATGGAGCTCTATGTTTAATATTTCTAATTAAAAAAATAGTTCAATCCACTTTTGTTGTCTTCACCTCTGTCTAAAGCAGTCTGGGTTTTCACAATACTTTGGCAAGAAAACACAGCTCTGCATTTCAAACGTATAAAAGCCAGCAGTGGAACTGCAACACAAGCCTGAAGTGCTAATCACACGGGCCTCTAGGAACGGCCCCATACGTCCCTGAGAGGATCACAGGGGCAACAGGGCTCAGTCTCAGGTCCATATTACCCTTTGAGTACCTCCATTTAACTGCCACAAACAAGAGACGAGAAAAACTCCTTGTCAAAGAACACACAGAGAATAGCAAACGAGAATGTGTATGTGAAATTTCATGCTAACAGAAGTTTTCCCAATTTTAAAGGCTCTCACTGGCATTAGGAGTACTTACAGAAAGTATTTCACTGTCTGTGTGTTTTCAAGTGCTGCAAAAGAATGAAAGCTCCAATCTGAATAATAAGAGGTTTTGGAGTGAAGGAAATATTTATAAATACAGCAACTGCTGCTCTAAGAAGCAAGAAGAAATCAATACATGGCTAAGTCTCAAGGCAGCGTAAAAGGACATGTCAACAGTGAAATCAAGCAATCAAAGCAAACAAACTCCACAGGGATCCCGAGGCTCCCTCTTCCCGCAGCAAATCCAGCCCCTACCTTGCTCATAGCAGTCAGGGCAGGGTCACAGGCTGCATCCAGGTCCTGCACTAACAGCTGTATGCTGTTGGAGATCACACTGCAAAAAACACCAAGCGTGAGTTTTAGCCCAGGACTCAGCAACGCAGCGCCAGAGCTGGCGTACCCGATCGTGAACGGAGGAAAATCATCCACGAGCTGACAGCAGCGTTACGCTGTGAACACACATGGTGAAAATCGGTACTGAAAAGAAGCCGGGAAGTTCTGCATGCTGTTCATCAGGGAGCTGCACCATGGGCTTTAGCGTAGAGAGGACATTCTTATAGCTGAATTTTCTCTGTTTAAACACATAGAAGGGGCTGGAGATCAAAGGTGTCAGATGGGGTAACCCCCACCTTCGCATCAGGAAGAGGAGAAACCCCAAGTACCAAGCCCAGACTGGAATTCAACTTCAAATTTGATCCAGTCTGCATAAAACTAGCATTTTATCATCTCTCCACTTATTCACAGTCAATATTCTACTACTCTTCGAAACTTGCTGAGAGGATTTTTAAAAGTACCTCTGTATGAGTTCTGAATGCGTCTCCCACTCGAGAAGATGAAGGCAGATCATCTTATTTACACTCTGCCTAGGACTGCCGCCATCCATTGCCTGAGTTTCTCAGGGACATAGACCAGACTAAAGGACATAGCAGTCAAACACATTTCCCTCCCCTCTTTTGTTTTAAACAGCACGATATTGTTTAGAGACATATTTGATGCCGCCATATTACGATGTGCATAAAGGTGCAACCGATCCTAGAACAACAGCCGAGAAACACTGTCTGCAGCAGCTGGGACCACCCTCAAGGGCACGTAACGCAGGACTCGCACCACAGACGACTTCTGCTAGAAGTAGTACATGGCTGTGTTTCACTAAGCAAGTGCAGTTTTTTAAAACAGTGTAAACTTTAAATCTGCCACAGATGCCTGTTTACAACTTTGGGATTATATATGCAAAAACTGGATTTTACTTTTGCTCTTTCTCATGATGGTAGCACAGATGGGAATCACAGATCCGTGTCGAATCCAACCAATGCTTCCTCAAGCCATCTTTCCTCCCGCTGGTTGTCTTCATGCAGTTCTGGATACTACTCTGGAGTTCACTGTTCAAAATATTTCAAGTGTCCACCTGCTAACCGAATTCTACTGCTGGGATCTGGGTGTTGCTCTTCACCACAACTCACAGAGGTTGTCTATTCCCTTTCCCAGAGCTTTAGCACATAAAGACTGGAACAGGATGCCCAGTAAAAGACTGTTCCTTCGGAGCAATCAATTTGTCTGTAAAGGCTAACTCATCCAAAATCAGCTGGAAACATTAGTATGGGAGACGAAGCAACTACCGGCTTCAAGCTACACGATCTGAAACTTGCATTGGGATAAGAAAAGCCTGTGACCATCTCTGCTGGTGCCTCTACTTCTGCTGGGCACCACAGGATTTACTCCCTCGGGGGATTCCACCAGCTCCAAACTGAAATAACCGTCTCCTGGGCACAGCTGACTACTGACTACTACTACGAGCAGCTGCCAGCAGCTGCCCGTAGGAAAGAGTTGTGGTTCAGCACCAAAACGAAACGCAGCCCTCTCAGTGGGAGGCAGGGACTTCACCACTAGTGTCCACGTGTCAGGAGTCTGTCCGAAGCGGGGTCACCACGTACAAGATCTCGCCTAAAAACCACAAGATTGCAAACAGGGAGAGAAACTTGTTTGTCTACACTTCAAAATGAATCCCTGCTGTAGAGGGGTAACAGCGCAACAAGCAGCCCATTGCAAACACAAAGCATCAGGACGTGCCAGGAGGGCTTGGATCCTGGTTCTGCTAGGAGCCACTTCAAACCTTGCCCTGGGCAGCACGTAACAGTGCTTCAGCGGCAGTTAACGAATCCTCCTACGATCCCTGACAGAAGCTGAGGCCATAAATGAGAAGCATAGTAAGTATGTACTAAGCTCAGCGCTTACTGTAGTAAGCTCAGTGTTTCAGGACATCAAGGGGTCTCTGAACGCTGCCCGTAATCTCACAACAGACCAATAGGGCAGGGGGGTGGGACAATAGTTTTCCTTCTGCTGAGCTTCAAGAAGAGCTCATTATCTTTTCCACGTTCCCTAAAGAAAATGCTTAGCCACCCCAGGGGTACCCCCACCCCCCCACTCCGAGCTGATCACTTTATACGCATTTGGGGTGGTCCTGCACTCTCCTTCCCACGAAGGAAGAAATGCTTCTCAGGGTGTGTAAGCAGCCACGTTTTATCATTTTCTTTACGACCGTGCCTAACAAGACATCAAATCCCAGAAGAAACAACTTGTTTGATGTTGAATGAGCAAACGCCAGAGAGGTTTGTAGCTATGACTTACACTGACAGAAGACTGGACCAAGCGCTATACTGGAACAGACTGAAAGTCAATTAAAAAGCCTTTGTTACAAGATACGTCAGGCCTGTCAGCTTAACTTTAAAGCTGTCCAAATCGGCAAACGTGAACTACACATTTAAACAATTTCCAAAGCACATCATACCGGCTGCCTACAACCAACCACCTCACAAGGCAGCCACTGTGGAACTGAGCAGCGACTCGAGGTAGCTGGCTCCTGCTGGACAGGTCACAAGAAAATGCAAAACTCACCCTCAACTTGTCCATGTTAAGAAAAATCCATCATTCAGCATATTTTATTTCTACTGCCTAGCTACCTTGCTTGCTTTGGCTTAGGGGAACACAGCAACCCTAGCTTTCGGTCAGCGATTCACTCTTGAACAGGTCTGAGAAATATCTAAAGGGAAGGGAGTCTCTGCAACCTGGAACGGAACCCGAGACCATGTGAAAAACCTGGATGCAGATTCAGTGGGATCCTGCCCACTGGAGCGAGAGAGGAGGAATCACAGGAAGGAAGTTTTCTGAAAAAAATCTTACAGCTATCCGGGCTGAATCTTAGTTTTAGGGAGGAGAGCTGGTGATTTGGATTATTCTCCCAGCTTTGCCAAGGTTTTCTTTTGTCTGATGTGAGGCAAACCAATTATTTTTCTGCCTCGATTTCCTTCTCTCAAAAAATATTCAATCTGTTTGTCAGTGGTGGAGAGGAGAGGATGTTAGAGTGGAATATTTTTAGCATCGTTACGTGAAAAGTTATTTTAATGAATCATAATCTTCTCTGAATTATAATCCCCAAATATAAGATCAGATCAGTCTTTTATGTCATCTGAAATGGGGTTTGATCATACTGACAAGGCTGCTGATTAACAGTGGGAAGTTAAAGCAGGAAGGAATGTACTGAAATAGCTTCCTTTCTTGAAATGTAACAGCCACCTCACAGAGCTGCCAAGATGCAAATGATGTTTCAAATGGAAACTCACTGTTTCCTTTCCCCTTTCCAGTGCTCTTGTTCCTTTGGCTAGGATGATGGGGAACAACTACATCTGAACTTCGTACTACTGCTGCTCTTGGACTAGCCGGAGGGTGGCCATCCCTTCACCAGGGAAATGCCTACGCCTAGGCTGCGTAGCTCGGTGGGTCCTACGACACCAGGATCTTGGGCTTGTATTACTCCAGCACCATCTGGCTGACAAACTAGGATGTTTGATACATTCTGGGAGGATGCATCTGCTGAACATACATGCTGAAAGTGTCCATCTCTCCTGTCAGGTTGATTCTTTCCACTAGACTTGCATCCACTTTTTCTTTGAGTTTTTCTTCCAACTGTTAGGAAACAAAACAAGCAACAGAAAGATCAGATTTCTTACTTGAGACAACCAGTCTTGAAAACCTATGTCCTGGAAAAGTCAGCTTCTTAAAACCTAATCTGTGCCCAGATTATATCCAAAACTCAGCCAGTGAACAATGGAAATCTCTCCCTGTTGGACACCGTAGGCATCTTCATCTGCCAGGATGGCCTACGGTGGCACTGCGTCCTCAAACGAGTAACCTCCAAGGTCGTATATGTAACTCTAGTACGGCATGCTAATACACTAGCTTAGCACCGTGGCACCTGTCCCGCTAATAAAGATGTTTTCCAACACCCTGTCTGTGCCCAAACAGCAGAGGAGGAGGATTGCCAGTTCTGCTGGTGGAGATGTCTTGATAGCGGCCAAACATCACAGCTCATCTACTAACCTATGACATTTTGAAAGCACCTGATTGTAAGGATCACTGCGGCTGCAGAGGGTATCAGCATAAACACCTTCTCTCCTCCCACCTCCTTGTCCCAACATTTCACGCAAGCATTTTCCCATACCTATTTTGAATTGTTTTTCTTGATTTTTAGAAAAGGGAGGTCATGAACCACAAGAAGAGTCTTTTTTAAAAAAAAAAAATTTGATCCTCAATCCAAAACAAATTATGTAAGAAGTATAAAAGGACTGAATCCAAAACTGATGCTGCAAAGCAGGATTACAAGCAAATGACTTCTCTCAGGTAGGAACGGCAAAATCAATACTTCTCTTTCTTTGAAATACAGATTTAATAATGCTCAGTAATCAATGGGATGCTATGTGGAGCAGAAACTGCCACGGATATTTTCGTACTTGTGACTCTTCCAGCCCCCTCAGCAGCCTACCCCAGAAGAGGGAGCAGCACGGCGTCTGCCGCATCTCAGAGGCGCTGCAGAGGAAAGCTCACCTGCTGGGTGGTCGCCAGGCAATACTCTGCGGTACTGAGGATGCTGCAAATGAGGCAGAGTTCTTCTAAAGTAAACTTCGCCACTTCTGACCCCTCCTTTTCTTTCAGCAAACTGGTGATGGTGAGCCCACCACTGCTGCTAGTTGTCCTGGGAAAAAAAAAAAGGCAATACTTCTAAGGCTTTCAGGTGTACAGACACACATTGCAAACACTGCAAAATTACTCCTAGATTTCAATGCCATAAAAAGTCCTCCTGACCACAAAGTCCGTTGCTCTGTGCAACACAGGTCAGTGTCGTTCCACATCAAACCCACAACAGCTATTTTGGTTAAGGTATCTCTTTTAGAAAGACGAACAGAACTTTGTATCAAGTCTTCAGGCAAAGGACAACTCACTCCTTCACAGCGTGGTAGCTTAGGATGCACGTGGGATACAGCTCTCCCCAGCCAGATTCACCTTCACCGCCAGTTACTCAAAATCTAATTAAAGATTACAGACAAATCTCAGTAACTATCAGGCAGCTTGTCATAGTTATCTCCTCAGTATCAAACAGATGTCAGCATGCATTTGAAACTTTGGTAACCTGTTTTAAAAACCGATGATATCAACACAGTAAATTATAGAAGACACAGCTTCTTTCCACCGTCTTCCAGTGATTAATGGCTGTGTATCAACAGAGAAAGACTCAGAAGAGTTCAGAGTCAGGAAATTCCCTACCTCTCAACTCTTTATAATCCAAATCCATTAAAAAAATAGGACAGTGATATTTATCTTGGACAGCAAAAATGGAGCACACAAAAAAATGTGTATAAAGAATGCAACTGAGGTCTGATGGAGAATGCACATTAAATTTATCTTTCCACTTGTCTGGATGTAACCCTCTCCTCTTCCATCTGTAAAAGATTTTACTGGTTTGAGAAATTCATTCTGCTGCTCCCAGGTTTACAAGGGAAACAAACTGAAGATGGTAAGTAGCACACAAAATTGTCTGTAGTTAAGGCTGGCAATATCTCAAGGAGCTCCTTTACCCTGTACACTTACCCATATTGGTGCAAACTTGTAATGATTTCCTTTATTTTCACTGGATTTACATCTACATATTTCATTCATATGAATATAAAATGTTGCAGAGCAGAGGGAGTTGGAGGTAAGCACTTTAGCATCACACAAATTATAAATTATTATATGCATAATGTTGAGCTAAGGCAGCTACGAATCACAACATGAATTTGTTACCCAAGCAGCAGGGTTAAGTGCAATTCTGAAAGCCAGACCTCTCTGAAGAGACTTGGGCTGGTATTTCAAAAGGAACTTCAAGAAACTGTAAATCTGACTGCTAATAAAAGCTAAATATGAAGCTATCCTCAAGGGGCCCTTAAAACACAAACAACGCCGTGACTGTCCATTTCGTCTCTTGCTGTTTCTCAGTGTAACAAACCAAATTTCTGAGAAAATTGTGAAGAAAATGCGGTGGCATTGATGCTATGTGGTTTCTTTGACCGTGTTCACAAGTACGTATTTATTCATTCTCTTTACAAAGCATCTGCTCCTCACTGGAGCGTCTCACCAGACGGTGCTGCAGCGTTTGGGAAGCGAAACTCACTTGGGCAGGTTTCCAGACAGAATTTTCCAGGCGTATTCCCGAAGGTACTTCTGGAATATGGTGGTCAGGGCTATCATCGGCTCGCCCGTGCTGAGCTGGGAGCACTGCACCATGCACTTCTTGTAGTAGACGAAGAGGTCGGCGCAGCTGGGCAGGACGGCTCCTCCTTCATCCACGCTGGGCTTGGGGGCACCCTGAGCCTTGAAGTCAGACACAAACCTGTCGATCAGTTCGCCCAGATTTCTGATGCCAGGGAACAACGGAAAGATATTTCAGTACATTGGAGGAGGAAACGGAGGGAAGAGAGAGAATAATGCTTAAAACCAGATGCCCTGTCTTGTGACACCACCAAACCCATTCAGATTTAGCAGTTGAATGTTCCAGCCCTTTCTTATCTCCGCCCTCTCAGCACAAACCTCACACAATAACGAGGACTGGACCGATGAGTAACGACCTTCTGTACTCAAGAGTTTCAGCGGCAGCTTCAATCTGTTCTCCAGTCACATATAAAAGCTCGCCAGTTTGCCAGGACTGGGTTCAGCACATCTGATGCAAGTGCATAAAGCCTATGCTCCAGTTTCATTCCTGGCACCGGCAAAAGGAACAGTCGGGCTTCCCATATCAGCGGTCTCCGCAGCAGACCTCAGGGAATACAGCTTTTAAAGGGATGTGCTCAAAGTGGTGTACCGTTTGCCATTTCTTGGTCCCATTTGGATACCACCTGGTTTTGCACAACTTCACACATCCTTTAAAAAAGTTTTATTTAGCATGAGTGCAAAGCGCACTTCCTATTTAAACTCTTTTTAAAAGCACAAAAAGCCCTCCTACTGTCTCCAGTGATCCATTATAACCTGATCCTTACTCAAATATTTTGGATTTTAGGCAACAATAACCTTTACTCCACCGTTTCATCATGACAAAAAGGCTTTTTAGCATGGCAGAGGGCCAGAACCATCAATACAGAACCAAAGAAGTCTTCTGATCCCGGGGAGTTCCTTCAGTCCTCCTCCTCCAGAGAAGCGCATCCGTGTCGGCAGCCACGACCAGCCCTCGTGACACCAGAGCTCAGCTAAGGAGAGGAACCTTTGCCAGATGAACTCCATTACAGCAACAAACCTCCTCCCCCAGACACACACACACACGCAAGCCTTCCACAGGGAACTCTGGCTTTTGAGGAATACAAAGAGATTTCCGACGACAGAGGGGCACTCTGCTGACCAAAAGGAGTTGTGAAGTTCCTGTATTTTATATCCCCGTTTCCATTACGGTCTTGGGTCCACCTCCCCCTGCTCCCCCTTCCCTCGGTACAGCCTTCGCCCCTCTCACTGCTGAGGGTGTAACGGCTGTGCCGTGCCATGATCCAGGGTACCCAAGTAAAAAGCCAAATCCTTAGAAGGAGAGTGGGAGAAGAAAGAACCGGAACTGCAACTTCTGTAAGAAACTGAACTATCACTAAAAGAAAAAAAAAAAGCACATCACTTCATAGTTAGTATATTATCGTTATTTTTCATGAACAAACTTATCTGACAGAATTGCAATGCTGTCCATAGAAACAAAAACTCTTCTTCAAAAGCCTGTCGGAGAGTTTCAAAGTGAAATGTTCTCCTAATTTTAGGCCAGGGCATCCAGCACAACAGGAGAGCTCACGCACAGAGACTGCTTTAGGGTGTCCCAGGATGGGTACAGCGTTACCGATGGCACAGCAGCTGAGACTCTGCAGCACTTCGTCACTCACCTCTGCCAACGAATGAGCAAAAAACCCACCAACAATGAAAACTCTTCCCCAGTTTCTGTTTTTAATTTCTTTTCATCTTGTGAAAGAGAAAAACCACTGCAATTCCAGTTTACCAAAGAGTTCAAAATGGTGCACCAATGGAAAAGGCGACCTGGCTCTTCCTTGATAAACTTACAGATTGCTGCACCAAACGCACGCCATGGAGGATTCACTGGGCCAAACTCATCTACAGAAACGCGTCTGCAATATCACGGCTTTAAATCCCCAAGCAAGGCTCTCTGGCTCGAGCTAGGCTCATTGGCTTTTGCAAAGACAAGTAGCCCCTTTTTTCATGCTTACTGCTTGCTGCTTTGAGTACTTCACATAGCTCTGATTCCACACACACACCCAGTTCCTCGGCTTTGTTACAAGAACTGTAAAAACATCAGGCCGCTCAACTGATGTGATAAATCTCTACACTGGCACGAGCAATTGAAGGCTGAACCGAAGCATTGATTGTATTCGACCACAGCGAAGCGAAACCTCCCTCCCCCCGCAGCCGTAGGAGAGCCAAGCAGAGGGCTGCTGCGGGAGGGCTCACACGGGCTGCGAGCTGCAGCGTTCCTTCAGGTTCTCAAGTCAAGCGGACGGGGCTTGCTCCTTGTCAAAAGTCTCACTAAATTAAACAGCTGCATTTCCACCTCTGCATCTCCGCTTTGCTCCATCTGGGCAACAAAGTGGAGCTTTCTCAGTGTTCAACAGCCACTCTTTTTTTTTTGTTTTTCCCCCTCTCAGTCTCAAGGCACAGTGAGGAATGTCGATGGCTTTTGTTTCTTTATGCTTGCTCCACATGTTCTCCTCTTCTCCGAGGCAAAGTGAAATGTAGCTACATTTCCCCAGTCCCCCAAGATCTTGTCAGCTGGGATGCACGAGCAAATGCAGCTGTCCATAGGAGCTGGGAGAGCAGCGCTAGAGCTTCGGGCTTGTTCTGATCCTAACCTGGACAAACTGCCCGTCAAAGGCAGGCCACGAGGACTGCTCTTCTTTCAGCACGGCATTGACACAAGCAAGACATCAGGATATTGTGCACTAAGGGAACTAATATATTACTAATGTGCACCTCAGTTGATGTCAGTCAAACTTCCACATTAGCCTCAGCTGGCCCAGATACAATCTGCAGGTTAACAAACTGTGTGGTACACTGGGAGCACAAAGAATTTGGCAGAAAAAGCTACTGGGAGACGAAACACGGAGAAGGCAGGAGAACTACAAAAAATGAACATTTTCTCTAAATAGGCTCTGCAAAAAAGCTCACAGCAAATTCTCTGGTAACACAGATGTCTTTCCTAACAGTAGCATATTTATTGGAAGCAAGAAGTCTCCAAATCTAACCAAGAGAAAATATGAAATGCAATAATAAAGGGAATTTTATTCTGGTCCTTAAATCCTTTCTTTCCTTTGTTCTGCCACTCCAACTATCCAGTGTTTTTTCTGCATCTCTGGCAATCACAAGAGGAAGCAGGCATCTCCTCAGCAGCATGGGAGAAGAACATGGTGCTTAGTGAGTTGGTCTGTTCAGTGATGTGAGCAGTTGGTGTCTGGTGGGCACTGGGGAAGGACACAACGGTGTCCGGACCACTTGTAGGACAGCTTCCATGGACTGCGTATTTTGGAAGCTCCTCTGCTCACGAGGCCGCAAAGATAAACTGCCAGTTTTCCGAACAACCTGAATGCACACGTACATTTTAGCACACTTAACCCCAGCTCTGCCCACCCTCTGCACTGCAGACCCGACAGAGCTCTTCCTTCGCTCCCGCAGCACAGCTTAGCTCACAGGCGGACGCTCCTGAACCTCCACCAGACCACAGAGGAGCTGAAGACACAGCCCAACGGGGCAGAAATGAAATCTGCGTCGCTGTTGAGAAATCTGATATTTACACTGCAGCTAAGGGTGGAGAGCAGCATCTTGAAAGTCTTTCTGTCAGGTGTCTCCTCTTAAATTGCTACAGATGTTGGCACTGTGTTTCTCTAAATGGGTATGGAAACATTTTTTCAGGAGAAAAGGTCCAGGTTGCTTTCTGCCACAGACTTCAGGCAATGATGAACAAAACTGTCACACTACTCTCCCTATTCAGAGCCCAAACATACAATTAATTATCTAAGCAACTCATTTTCAGGCATCAGTGACAGATTCCTCAAAAGTTCAATCAAAGGGAGAAGAAGAGAGAAATCGTAAAGGAAAGCGGTTTTTGGCAGACAGGGGCCGCATGGGGAATACTGTGGCAGTTCTTCTTTGAACTCCTTGCAGCCTGCGGCTATAAAGCTAATATAAAACATCTCAGGATTGTAAAGGAAAAGGGAAAAAAAAAAAAAAGCAACTGAAAGGCCTAGGAACGCAGTGGGGTAGAATTACCAAAACGGGGATTAAAATGGCCCCCAGTGAGCAGGGAAGAAATATTCAAACCAGTCAGTGCTCAGTTGGCGGAGGGCAGGGCGGGGAAATATCTGCTTCCCTTTGTTCTACTGCAGAGCGGAACCTCAACCCAGCACGACAGACCATTGTGCAAGGTTTTATTTATTTCATTTTCTACAAGCATGAAAGGTTGACGGGACACGGGAAACCTTTTCAAAGACGGCTGTCTTGGAGTCTGGACAAAAGCAGGACGCTACACGCCTCGAGTTACGCACTCTCTCATGTGTAAGTCCTTGGAAGATAGAAGGGCATAGACCGATGAGTTGCATGAGGCAGGCACCTCTTTCTCTCTCCTTTCCAGTCACTAACCTGCACTAAAAGAGCGTGTTAAACCTTTTTCAACTATCTCCTCTCCCAGCTGGCACTGCAGTTGTTACAGAGACATCATTTAAACCCTGGTGTGAATCAAGGTGCACAACAAAGTGTGGTGAGAGCTCTAAAAACTTCTCAGAGCTCTAAGCCAAAAGCTCCTTTCATTCAAGTTATTTTGCTGCAAGTCAAAGAGGAAGATGAAGAAGGGTTCCAGGGATTAAAGCCCCTGACAAAGTCCCAATCTGTGAGTGACGATAATGTTATCTTACAGCCAGCTCATCTACAGCAGCTTTCATCTCAGGATCTCAAATAACTTATTTCTACAAAGCAAACCTTGAAACTCCTCTGCCACAAAGCCACATGTGTATTTCACAGAAAAAGCAAACCTACTATTTGTGGAAGACACGAGACGAAAGAAAGGCATACGTCTGCAGTGGGAATTGCAGAGGCAACAGAAGCAATTTCAGAAAAGCTAAGCCTCTTCCGCAGAAAGGCAGCGGGCATCGTTCCTGCAGGCCTTCGCAATTCCAGACAAAACCAACATCCGTAGCCCTCCGAGCGCACATTTTTGCCTAAGAAAAGGTCCCACTCGTTCTAAATTTTTGAGCCACGAATACTGCTCCTGATGAGATGAGGAAACCAACTTCCAAGAAATTAATTCTCTGCAGCTTGAGTACAGAATCTAGCACAATCCCACTGCAACACAGATTCTAAAGCAAACCAACCCCAAAGTGCACGCTGGCTACTCACTTGTCCTGGGACTCGATGTACACATACAGGTGAGGCTCAAAGCACTTGGAAACAATGCCGTGAAAAGGATTGTCAGGTACCTTTGGCTTCTTTGGCTGTAAGAAAACATGTAGAGTGTTGGTTTCAAACCCGCCCTGTACGGCCTAGCAGAAACAGTAATGCAACAGCACAGAAGGATCTAAGTCTTAGAAATATCACAGCACAGAAATTTGCTGTCAAATCATCAAAGGCATATAATCAACAGTATATATGGGGTCAGTGTGCCTGAGTCTTCCCTCCCTCTTACAGAGCTGTTAGTGTTCCAAGGAATTCTCTTTTCACTTGTAAAATATTCTTATCCTTAAAGAGAAGACTGCTGCATGCAAAGAGATTTCAGTAGAAGAAGCTTCACGCAGTTCATAAATAAAACCATGCTGAACTCTTCCACCAGTAACAAGGCTCCACTAGTCACCTCTGGAATGAAACGCAGCAGTTACTTGGAAGCAACACTGAAAAATCCCTCCATTTCAGAACGTTAAGGATAATAACTCAAAGTTACAGACTTCATCTGGATGAATTTTATTTAGGTAAACAGAACACAATTACTGGAGGAGCTGGAATTATACAGGCAACATTACAGGACTGCTTTCACCATGAAACACTTTTCTGGGGATGCAAAGACTTCTATTTTAAAATCACATTTAGAGCATTAAGCACATACGCCATTTGGGAGCCATCCCGTTTGCTCTCATTTTCGGTCAGTACTACATCCTACACAGTGGCCAAGCACATCCCACTGAAGCCACTGGGACTACTCATATGCTTAAACTTCTGCACGTTTAAGTACCAGGCCTTTAAGCTCATCTTTGCCCTACAGCTAGATTTTAATTTTGTTTTACCAAAAGACAATTTTTCTCGTTGCTTGCTGGCAAGCTGACAATTTTTCACTGCCTGCAAAGAGGGCTGCAGTGAGTCGGGAATGGAATTCTTGCCTCTCTCTGCGAAACGCCAGAATCAGCTCCCAGCCAATGAAGATACGAACTTTTCCAGTGGAAATTTTTTTTTTAGCGTAAGAAAAGGAAAATAAGAGAGCCTAAAGGACATACCCTCCTAAATAACAGAGGAAGTGGCACAAAGTCATTTGCAGAAATAGCAAAGAATGACATGGCAAGCATTTCTCAGAAATAATTAAGACTCATAGACACAATGAATACTAACATATGGCTGCAAACCTAAAGCGAGCAAACGGTTTTATGGAGACCAGACCACCTCTACGAGACCGGCTTCATTAACCTTCTCACTGAGAGCATGACTGGAGAATGTAAGTTTTTACAGCTTTGGGAGAGAGCCACCAGCCAGCATTCTCCACCCCAGCCCCTTTGCCAGTGCCTGCCCGTTTCTGCCGGATGCACACGCGCATCGGAGCCAGGAGGCAAACAATAGGTGGTAATTACAGAAACCTTCCAGTCGCCAAGTCTCCAGGATGGCAGTGCCGACACAAGCTTGCAGATTCATGATGTTTACGATTTACCAGGCTGGAAGAGCCAGCTCCTAATGCAGGACTGGTTTTCTGCGTGTCCGCGTGTGTCTCTGCATCACGCTGCTCCCAGCATGTCTGGTGGGGAGAATACTAAGTCTTTTAACAGTAGCAGTGAAGCTGTATTTCTGAGTGTGCAATCCTGTCCAAAAGCTGCAGATGTTTAAGCTATTTCCTCCTTGAGTTTGATGGAAATAATAAAAGGTTACTGTTGTCACAGTAAGGAGGTCTGCAGCTGGCCCAGTTTCCTTTCATTACTATCCAAAGTAAACAGATTAAATTGAACAGCTAGGACCACTAAAAGAGGTTCTTTTTTAACATGGATTTCCCCCCCCAAACTCTTGTGCTCCTTCTTACACTCCCAACTGTCTTGAATTCTCATGACCAATGTCTTGGAAGAGCTCTACCACTCAAAACTCTTCATCTTCAACTCTTCCCGTCCCTTTTCTTCAGCTAGCGACAGCAGCAGACGAGACCTCCAACACGAACCCACCAGCACTACCCACCAGCTGCTGGCGCCTTGAAACTGAAATATTGGAGCCTACGGGGCTCCCATTTGGCAGCCGCCCTTGCAGCGGAGTCCAGCACTGCGTTGTGAGCACTAACACAGGGCATACCCAGAAGGAGAGGGCAACCTCGCCACAAACAGCATTTCAAGGGGTAGCTCAGTGCATGGCTTTGCACCAGCCTCCCCGTGTACAGGGAGCAGAGCGGCTCCTTTCTCAGAAGCACCTGAGCTGCTGCTGGCCGGGCCAGTGCGTTGTACTCTTCACTAAAACCAGCCCTGAGCAGCCTAATTATTGCAATTATCTCTTCTGAGTGCCTTCTAGCACTATATCTTCTAGCACTATAGACTTCTCCAAGGACGTCTTCTCACCCCAGCATGGCACATCAGAGCCAACCTTCTTCCAGCCATTACAAGCTCTTCACAAAAACTACACCATACACGTGTCTCCCCAAGTTCCCAATCTCTGTCTTCCAGATCACTGATGAAGTCCAGCCAATGCTAACTGTCCAAGTTATATTTTAATGGGAAGAGCAAAACTTTGCTTAATCATTCTGTTTCAGGACTTCTGCTGTGGGTGGAAGGCAGAGGGCTGCCCTGCTCATGGGCAAATCTGGAGTGGACGCAGTGCACCACACTACGCTGGTGGAGAGCTACCACCTCCTGATCCGCCCAGGGGCACGGACACGTGGTCATCCATCAGGATACCACCTACACCTGGCCCATTTACAGGGCTGAAACTCACCCTCTCCAAGCAACTTACAACTGAACACTCAGAAAATATCTGACTGGTGAGTAAAGAATATGAGGCTTACAGGCTTTGACACGGGCGCCAATTAAAACAATTGCGTTTACTGTTCACTCCTTTAATGCTTGCAGAGGGCTTTGGAAACCCAGTGCTTTTACAAGCGGTTAGGTGTTGCCTGCTTTGCAGAGGCAGTGGATGAAAAGCACTGTAGAGATAAAAATCCCAGAAGTAATATATTTGAAGTGAAAAATCTACTCAAACTGACACTTGAAAGTTCCACGAGTTGCCTAGTGACTCCAGACTGACTTTGGCCAACAAGGCAAAATACAAATTGCAACTGCTTGCAGTGGGAGCTGCTTCTGGGCTCTGAAAACCCAGTTATGCTAGTTCATCTTTCTTTGACAGAAATCCTGTAGTGACATCTGAGCTGTTGCTGTATGGGCTAGAGCAGAATCCAACTCACCCTCATGTGGCAGGACTGTCTCTGCACTATTAACTGAAATAAAGATTGCTTTGGTTGCAGTGAAATGAGCCAGAGCAAACCATGATCGTACTGGGAGCCCGTACGCTGCACAGAGGATCAAAACGGTGCTAAATTAATTGCTGTGAAAACAAATCTTTCAAATCAATGCGATGGGAAAAGCTTAGGCACCACTAGAGATTTTGACACAGAGACTGCCTCACTGACAACCGGAGAACTTCAAAGACTTACTTTGTCCATATCACTTTTCTCGATCACAATCTCATCTGTCTCTGTCCCAGTTTCATCTTCCAGAAAGGGGTTGGTGGAGGGAGGTGGCACTTCTGGCTTCTTCTGTTAAAAAAGAGGAAGCTCCTGAGAGAACAGTCCGTTCTGACCCCTCTCACACACAGCTGCATCCACGTTCTGCTTTACTGAGCCCTTCAAAGCCCTTCACAGCAGTTCGTCCTCTCCGAGCACAGAGGGGACTGCAGAGTGCTAGCCAGTGCCTCGCCACCAAGGTTAGAGCACGCTCCCTCCTACTACAGGGCTACTACAGGCTCCCACTCCCACAGAGGGAGTCTAGCTCCCTCTCCATCGCTCCACCAGCACCCTTCATCCTCAGCACCCTCTTACAGCCTGCTTCTCTCACACCCATGCTCACTCACTCCGCCCAAATTGTCCCTGCAAGGGGCATTTTAACCAGTGCCAAATTTCCACCCTCCCAAACCACACACCCCCAGGCACCCCCAGGTATGTGGTGTCCAGGGGGAGGACGCACGACAGCAGCCCCAAAACTCAGCCGCTGCAGTAAATCCCGCACTGCGGCTCCCACCAGACTGCTCGTCCCCATGTGCACTCGCTAGGTAGCCACTTAAAATTCTGGCCTTCATTTTGTGTATAAAACAGGTCAGACGATGACATCCAGAGTGTCACAGCCTCTAGGCAGCTCAGAAAGGGGGACAGCGAGGATTTTTTTTTATTTCAAGCCACACCCTCCCCTTCTGTTTTTCTCAGTTATAGCAGCTTCTGTGCCTACCTTCTCCAAAGGGATAACAACCCAGTGAAGCCAATTTAATTAAAGCTACAAATTTCGTATGAAATTTGTCAGAAAAATAAAGCTATATTCTTGAGAGATCTAAATTCAGCCAGGAGGAAAACCTTACAGGACTTCCCTTTTTAATTAGCGGCACCTACTGATCCGCAGCAAATTACAGACAGGCCCAGCAGGCTCGCCTCATAGGCTGAATTATCACATCCAAGCAGGCTTCAAGACACCAGCTGGACAGGGAAGCCAACCTCAAAGCAGCAGCTTCTGAGCCACACGTGGGCTCTGTGCTCCCAGGGCATTTGGCTGGCAGAGCTTTTGGCTGAGATTTCAGGCAGAAAAAGCACAGAGATGACCCCAGAGATATTCACGGAGCTGTTTCTCTTGGCTCTGCCTTTACAACCTACCAAAGGAGACAGCGAAAAGTAGAAGTTACCGACGCCCCTGTAAGTAAGACAAACCCAACGGACAATGTGGGATTGAAAGTTGGTACCATGCGGTGAACGTGTCGTAACTAGAAACCAAGAGATGAGGGGACTTTTAGTTATAATGTGTCACTGACATGCAGAGAACAGACATTATAATGCAGTCACCACACCATAATTACTTTGTGGTTCTCCACAGCAATGCAGCTTCAGTTGCAAACAGCACAGGGCCCAAGAGAATCAAAAGAGCTCACAAGCAGTCTCTACCACAGTCCGCAAGATCAAGAATCACCTTCCCAATCACAACCCACTAAGCACGGTCACACTAAACCCTCTAACATGCCAGCACAAGAGGAGGCTCTGGGTGACACTTTCTGCAGTCTCCCATTCATGGAATCATGGAACCATTAAGGTTGGAAAAGACCTCTCAGATCATCAAGTCCAACCGTCACCCCAACACCACCATGCCTGCTAAACCACGTCCCAAAGTGCCACATCTACACATTTTTTGAACACCTCCAGGGGTGGTGACCCAGCCACTTCCCTGGGCAGCCTGTTCCAACGCCTGACCATTACCACAGCTATGTGCGAGAGGGGGCTGATTCTCCCTGTGGACTGAAGGGCTGCTCTTTAGAAATCCCCTTACCACTGTCCCATCAGCTAGAGTGCAACCTGAGAAGCGTTTAGCCAGAAGTCCTTCAAAGTTGGTTGTCCTCTGAATTGCAAACAAAAGCAATTTCACCTCGATCTCCTTTGCTCTCGTGCGCATTATCTTAGCAAGCTCTGCCCTGAAAGAGAGAGGGGAAAAACAGAAAAAAAATGTGGTTTTCTACAAAGAGAAAGATTTGAAACCTAAGATTGTAGTTCAGTCTATTCCCTAGAGACACTTTCAGCACAAAATTTGAGCTAATCCCTAAGATGCTCTCTAACATAAAACCATTTTACAGATCACATTTCAAACACAACTGCAGTTGTTTAGAGCTCTGTGGGTAACAGGACCCCACCTCCTAACACCCAGCGCACCACTGCAGCCAGCAACAGCCACAGCATCAAACCTTGGGAAGCGCAGTGTCTCCGACTGGGGTCCCAGAACAAAGGCAATGGTGCTACTGGGACTCCAGCTGGCACCTTCCTCGGGTCCCCTGTCTCTGGCTGGCAAAGAGCACGGTGCAAGGCAGTCACACCATAGCCAGCTCACGCGATTTCACTTGGCCTCGGATATGGCTGATTTTTACCTCTGTTACACTGAAAATTCATTTCCACATCACCTCACTCCCTCAACAGCACATGCAGTTCTTGTGATACTTCTCAGGGTTTTCACTCCCCACTTGCTTTTAATCATGGACAATTCTACACAGATATTCGAAGACTGCCTTTAAAGTCCCATGGGTATACGACCAATCTGGCGAAAGACAAGCCATCCTTCTGTTTTAGGGACGGTGGCTCCCCCGGGAAGCACCGTGAGCTCCCCAGACGCTCACCTCGTGACGTGGCAGAACTCCACAGCGATGCGCTCCGTCATGCACCACTCCTGGGGAAACATCCGCCCGTACTTCTCCTCGTAGTCCACCAGCTGACGCTTTATCCAAGCATAGCGCCGGTCAATCTTATCCAGCCAGGCCACCTGAATAAGACAGAGAACATCTTTAACAGCGGCAGCTGCTAATATTCAGCCTGGTTGCTTAACTGGGCTGCTGTAGCTTCACAGAGGAGCGTGGGCTATCGATCAAAGCTAACCTGACCACTATTAATAACACCTTGAATGTTAACAGTCATTCTTCAAAGTGCTGAAGCACACGCCAGACTGAAAACCCTACCTGGTGTGAATTAAGTGAGCAAGTTCTGTTGAAAACAAGGATAACAGCACTCCTAAATCACGTAGGTGCTATTGAAAACTCAATCCAATCATAATTCATTTGATCCTACCCTCTTTCTTTGTTTTGCAGACAGACAAATCTAAGTCAACACTGGGATGAAAATGCAGGAATTCCTGGATTCTAACATTCAGCTGGTTTTCACACAGCTGGTTTTCACACTCTGGGGACTGTGGGCCCACAAACCTCTACACGAATTCTGACAATATGAGCAGGATGGGTATTTTCCCCCTCAAATATTATTACTTTCTGGTCAAAAAGTAGAAAGATTAATCCAAAAAACTTTGACGGAAAAATGCTATTTAAAATAGCACTTTAGATTTTAGCCTTTATCCCCTTCTTTGTCACAAATCATCAAAATTTCAAAATTGTTAAAATACATTTTGATCCAAAATTGGTTTTCGTTTGTTGTTTTTCAAATCCAAAATGATTATATTAAATTTTTAAAAAGCTGTTAGCATCAGCACAGGAAGTTTAAAAATTAGCTGCAAAGATTAATCCACTCCCTGGAAATCCCTTCCCCGCCTTTTTTGGCATTTTGGGCTTTTCTTGTTTGTTTCGGGGGAGGTGCTGCTGTTTTTTACAGTTTTGGGGTTTGCAATTTTCAGAGCTTAATTTTTCAACCCTTTACAGGGCAAGAAGTATATTTAACCTGAATTTATTTCTTTGCTGTACGAGGGGAAAACATTTCCAGTGCTGATCCATGAAACCGAGGTCTAAGGCGGGAGGCACTCATCCTGGCAGAGACGACGCTGCCTCCCGACTCACCCATCAGTCCACACCACACCCCCGTGTCCCCGCTTCCGAGCCCTCGGGTTAAAAACATTTCACCACAGGAACCTGGGGAAACGCGCACTCTGTGAACGCCAGCAGAGCAAAATGCGAATTCCAAATGTCGCTCGCTAAGCTTCCCTTACATCTTGGTTTTCCTGGAAAAGGACCAGGTACTCCGAGAGGTGTTGTTTAATAAATTTCTTGATGATTTCCTGTTTGATTCTGGGATCCAGGACATTGGCGACCAGACACGCATCACGTAGGACATTGCTGGGTCCACCAGGCCTCTAGCAAAATAAACAGGAACAAACGATTTAAGGTTAAATAGCTGAATGTGTGACTGTAAATTGTGCTGCATCCAGGTTATCTTGTTTTCATCCTTTCCAATTATTCTTCTCTTTTTGGTGCTTCTGCTGCTACTCTTTATTACCACTTAAGCATCTCTTCTGTTGGAAGAAAACAGCTCCTTCCACTTCGCTGGCCGTAAAGTTGTTCTCAACAGCCAGGAAGCTCCCTGTCGCAGAAGGGCAGCCAGCTCCACCTCCAGAAAGAATCATTGTCCCAGCACTTCTGCAAAGCCTTGCATAGCCCTGGATATTCCGAGGAACAGCTACGAGAAGCGGCTGACAAGTGGGACAAGCAAAACTGCAAGGCCAAACTAATGGGGGGAAAAAGCCCTATAGAGATGATGAACTTGCAACAATTAAAGTGGCATCTGCTGGTCTGTACTGGCACACCATGATGTTCGTGGAAGAGACAGAAAATTTAGAAGAATTTTTACAAAACACGCTGTTTCGAAGCTACGTTACATGGACAGAGATTTGCCCTTCATCAAGGATCTGTTCCAAATAGTTTTCTCTTCTCTGTACTTGCTAGCTTTAGGAAGAAACCAGCAAAGCTGATACTCTGGAAGACAGAACTAGCGTTCACTTTGAAATAAATTCAGATTGACACCTCTCCCCCCACACTGTCTGCAAACAGTTGGATGCACAGTTTTGGGGGCGCACATTTGCTCCCTTAGCCCAGACCTGTGTCTGCGCTGTCCGGGTAAACTGGAGACAAACTTGGTGGTGGCATCTCAACAGACAGCCTGTGCTTGCCTTTCCCGAAACACAACAGGCACCTTCTGCGTCCAGCAAATAACCAGTAACCCGGGTGAGACGCCGAAGGAACCCCACGCTGGTCTTTAGGGCCACACATGAGCTGCCTGGGGCATTCCTCGACTGGCTTGCAGACCTCGCTGCAACGGACGGGCGCAGCACGACAGAGGAAGGGCGTCGTTTCTCTGCCACCAACACTCGATAGAAACAGTGAGAGAATACCTAGCACCCTGCAGCTTGGGAGACTCGTTTGCTTTCTAAAACAACTCCTGAAACAGAGAGAGATCAAATCTAGATGTCAAATGAGATTAAAGCCAACAACAATTACGTTGAATAGTTTTCAGCAACACTGTTCAATGGGAGGAAGAGGGCAAGTGACAATTTTACCTTTGTACCTTGAGAAGGAAAGGCCTCCTCGAAGTCAGCCAGGATCTGCTGTCCCAACTCATTCTGTGCTGCCTTCACCCTGAGGAGGACAGAAGTAGCAAAGGCTTTGTTGGTGGGACAACAACTTCTTTGTTTCGTTGTCTGCAAACCTTACTACAGAGTGGGCTGAAATGCTAACAGCTACACAAAGGTTTTTAAGGGACAAACAAAAGCATGCTAAAGAAAAAATCCACATTAAGTAGGTCTGTATGTCAAACCTAGGAGAGCATTTGCTCCCTGAATGACACCGGGATGATGACTCCAGCTCTACAGCATCGATCCCTAAGCTCCAGCAGAACATGCTCTAGATGCTCTTGCCCTGCTGCAATTTATTAATTCAATAAGGTCCAGTTAATCAGATGAGAAATCAGCACAGTGCCTCTAATGCCAGTGTGACCAATTTATCTTTACGTTGGCGTATGTTGCCAACATTTCTACAAAAGGATGTTTCTAACACATAAAAAACTTCACACTGTCTCAGTCTTCATCGGGAACCTTTCACAGTTCCAGGTGCGCTGACCTACTTTCAAATGCGTCCACGTCAGTACTGTCGGCTGCGGTTTTATCCTGTAACTCCTCCATGTCTCAAGAAAGATAAAAGAGCAAAGGTATGAAATGGGTGAAAAAGTTTTGAACAAACCACAATCCTGCTCTTTATTTAGCTGAGAGAATAAAGCTTCCAATTTCCAGAAATAAAAGTCAATACGGCTTAATTGATACTTCTCGAGAAATGGAAATGCCTACACATATTAGAAAGAGCCAAAGCAAACAGTCAGGCACTTCCATCCCTCCACAGCCCCCGAATTCTTCCATCACTTTTTATTATACTGGAAATGCTTTAAGGTCTAAACCTATCACTCAAAGCAGTGGATTTTTCCACTAAGATTGATATGTTAGAACGAGTGGCTACACTTACTCTTGTGAAAATGTTTGTTCAGACTGTGGGGAGAAGAGTTTGGATTTTTTTTGTTGTTGTTTAAGACTCCTCAGCCTTTTCAAGGAATGATCTGCTGCTTTAATCTTCCCAGTTGAGATCCATTAGTAGCAAAACACTACGAGATGACCTGGCAATGCTGGAGAACAGGCTGAATTCCTTACAGTGCCAAATGCAGAAAAATCTAGTCCTTTAAAAGTGATGGTTGAAAAATAACTTTTTATCTGTGATTTAACTGTATGTATGACCTGCCTTACCCAGGATTTATTTATGCGGATTTTGCTGGAAAAGCTTCCAGCCCGCAATGTCAAACATAATTCTCACTTCAGCCCTCTGCTTCACAGGAATGTTTAGAAACTCCTCTACTCTTCCAGGTATAGATCCCCAGTTAACACCTTTGTAACTGTGAAACAAAAGGGATACGCTAATACGCTGAAAGAGGAGGAGTGGGAAATTCAAGCATTAGGGAGGAACCCAGCCCAGCAGCCACAACTACAGGTAAAATCCTGCTTAAATTGCACCAGGAATTCATGCAAGTGAGCATCACAGAACCAAGCCCTTTGATCCTTAAAAGGAGAAAAAAAGACACCTAACATGGATTGAAAAAATTTATCTTTGAATCAAGAAACAAGAAGCCTTTAGTATTAGGCGTCATAGAAATGAATGAGTTTGTATGAACAACTGGAAGTACTAGCGTGGTCCTTCTTCCCTCACCGTCAGCTACAGGGACCTTCCTACCCGACAGCAGCTGCAGTGCAACCACCGTGGAGAGCAGCAGCCAGATTCCTGAAGACTCAACAAATTTCAAAGCGGCACTGTCAAGCAGTTAAAAGCCCTGTCCACGGGCCTTGTTGTTTTAGGCTCCGATTCAGGAAAGTACTTAAGGATAGTCTTAACAGGAATTCTCATATCCTCAGATTAAGAAACTTGCAGGAATGCCTCGCTGAAATGGAATGTTAAAAATATCTTTTTTATAAAAAACTGTCCTGCTTAAAAATCTCTCAAAAGCAAGGAGGGAAAATGAGTTTTAGCCTTTTTTTTTCCTTTGTATTTTGTAAGATAGGGATAAGGCAGAGCCATCAAAGTAGCCAAAGGTTCAGGTACATGTGAGCAACAACAGGGAGCCTCTCTGCCCTCCTGTAACTCTCACTCCTCACAGAAGCACACACACACAGACACACACAGTTCTTTTTCCACTAGCACACACCCAGAGACACGAAAACCTTTACGCCATCCATTTACAGAGTGATTGCTTTAGGCAGAGAACACAGGAAAGCACTTGCGTTGGCCACCAGAGATTACTGCTCCCCATGGAGAGCTGCGAGCCCTTCAATAATTCAGAATAATCTTCACATGATGGAAACTGCAGCGGTAAAAGCCTCGACCCCACGGCTGGCTGCACCCGCGCTCCCCGCCGAAGGACGGTTTCTGCACGGCTGTAAGTGTGTGTGAAAGCGAATCACGTGCAGAAAGTGAATCTCCCACCGGGGCTCAGCAACCCCAGGTGCTCTCGGCTGCTAACAGATTTCGGATCTCTCCTCAGGTGGGTTTGATCAGGACCCCTTTCCCTGAGTAGCTTCCCCCGGCAGCGTGCTGGGGGATCGCAGCAGCCGTCCCGGCTCACCGCAGCAGGGAATTGCCTTTTCCTGGGATCGCTCGCATGTGCCATAACCTTTGGTTACCCGAGTATTAGTGATCTTTGTTTCTCTGACTTTTCTTTTATTACTAGTGGCTTTTGTTCTCTGTTTCCCCCGCCTTTAAAAAAACAAAAACAAGAAAACCCACTGTTATGTTTCAAATTACATTAAATTACTAGAAACCGCAATTCCTTTAGCCAAAGCTACCAGAAATCTTAAACTACGCCTGGCAGCTTGCTGAGATAAAAAGAGGCTGAGCTAGCCTGTTTTTCTGCGGCGAACTCATAATCATCTTTCTCTTAAATACTTTCCAGGCTTTTTTCCACTATCTGCTAGGCTCTCTCGACCACGTTCATGGGTGGGTTTGTGACTGCTAATTGTATGCTCCCTCCACAGACAGAAAGCAGACGAGGATCGAGAGATAACAAAAACATGGCTGTTCCCTACAACAAACAACTTCCAATGCACCAGATAAAAGGTTGTTCTAGGCACACGATAAGGAAAATATTTACATCTGGATGTGAGTGGTGACATTTTTGTATCAGCACTCAACAGGATCAGCACAAGAAGGCAATTGATGAAGAGTTCAGTCAGGTTTCCAACTAACGCTTACAATGGGATTTTGTTTGGTTATTTCCAAAGGGAAAGAAAGAACAGGTGGAAAGTGACATTAAAAACACTTCATCAGCTTTCACAGCATCTAGGAGCGGGAACCTAAATTGAACACCCCATGACAAAGAGCACATCCAACAGCACCAAGCAGGCACGTTTCCTTCCCATGGTTTCCCATTCATATTTGGCTTCGCTCCATTCACACCGAGAAAGAGAGGCTCTTTATTAAAGAAAGCAACAGAATCTGCCCGTTCCGCAGCGTACATAATAGACTTCTTGTATATAACAGACTTTGGTTACTGTCACAGGTCTGTGTCAACATCTACTAAAGCATTTCTTGCCTTCACAAACATCCAAGAGGCTTCACTTGTACCATTAAACCATATTAATGAGATATCAAGCCCCAGCAATTTCACAGTCTAAAAACAGCACTGCGAGCAGCCAGGCAAACTTCCTTTGATGTTTCACGAATCACGAAAGTATTTCCAAGCAAAGAAGAGGAAAAAAGTCAACACCAAATTGGGCCCTAATACGTACACGCGTCGTCCAGCTCCAGAGCAGGCACCACCGTGGGGCAGACCCCCCTGCAGTAATTTGCTGCCTGGGTGCCAGCGCAGCCAGGAGACCCCAGCAACGCCCTGGGTGCAGCTCTCCTTTCGTCCCACAAGCAGCCACTTCTATCGCTACCAGATGGTGCAACTCTCCCTGTGTAAACACTGGGAGGAAAACCCTGCCGAGGCAATTCTAAAAATAGGAGGAACAGACTTTCTTGAGCTTTTCAGATCCTTATCTTGAAGCGAGAATAAAACAAAAGAAGTTTTCCTTCGTGTCCTTGCCAGTCGCTCTGGCGTGACTCGAAACCTCTGTGCCTTTTAGCAGCAGCATGAATTGTTTTCTATAATTACCAGCAACTACAAAAGTATTAAATAATCATTCATCAGAAAGGGAAGACCAGCCAGAATTCTGGACCAAGGCTTAAATTAGATTTGGCCTTAAAATGGCCAGTGACAGCAGGTTTGTGCCCAAGGGCATTACCACTCTGGAAGAAAACGAAGCAAGCTATCTTTCTGAGTATGAGGTTGGAATAGAACAACAGTCTAAATCCAGAAAAGTAGTGACATATGTTTGTATTTCCTTGATGTTCATGTTCGTTTAAGCAAATGCTTATGGTCAAAAGCTTTGTTAAAACAAGGTCTCTTCTCTTTCTCTGGATTTAGGGTGGATTTTTCTTTTGCTCCGTCTCATGGATTCCATCTGGGTTTTCTGGCAGAGGTATCTATACCATAAAGAAAGTCCTACAGATTTACATGAAAATATTACAAACAAATCATTCAAACACTGTTTCCACCACTAAACAGCACAGGCAGCCAGCTGCTGTCTTAGCAAAGGGAGTCACCAAAAAACTTAATTACTGTCCCTGGAAGGCTCCTTCAAGTACCTCTGTAATGAGCAAAGTCATCTCAGGCATCAAGAGGATGGTGGTGACAGATTTGCAATTTTCACTCTGAAAAGAAATGCTGTCAGGTATGGTTGTATCATTAAGAAGGTTCATCCCTAACGTTAATAGGCTGTTTTCACCTCTGAGCTGTGCTCAGCACTGCCAAAGGGTGTTAAGCAAACACCATGTGTGCGACGTAAGAGAAATAAAGCCTGTTGTGAAGCAGGAAGAGTAGGTTTTGGCCAGGAACAGCAATGGTCCCTACAACAGGGAGGGCCTTGTTCCCTCGACACCCAGCTGTCACGTCCCCAGGGCCCTGGCAGATCTGGTGGCTTCGTCACCACCGAGCTGTCACCCACTGCTGCTGAGAACAGTGGGCACTGGCTGTTGGAGCTGCACCAAAACTCACCAAATTTAAATGTGTAACCCCACGTCAGGAAATCAAGACTACACAAGCTCAGCATAAATGTTTAGAGCAGTCCGGTGTGCCGCACGCGATTTTGGGAAGATTCGCTATAAGCCTCAAACTTCTGCAGAAGTGGGCAATGGGAGCAGGTTCTGGCAGAATAAACTCAAGGTGCTCAGAATAACCAGGTTTGGCAAACGCACAGAAAGAAATCCTGCCTGCCTAAGCCCTTGGGCAACTACGCCGTTTGACAGCAATTCGACCGCAGTCAGGCACGTGTCTGGGCAGGAAGGGGCCCCAAGCACCACTATGTGAATGTATATACTTCTGCTTCGTGCCAGGCTGCTGAACTGCATCACTGAGGTTAAGCAAGCAGCAGAAAGCATCACCTTGGGGTTCACCATAAACACCTATGCACGAAGATCACATAAAACAATTTGCACTTCCAACGACTACTTCAGGTAAGTTAAATTAAAAGCTGGTCAATGAGAAGCACAGATCATTCATGAATTACATCCGTACTGATCACCATTGCTTAACAGTATAGGCTGCTCAAGATTTGAGTGAGCTGTGTCCAGTTTTAACCTGTTTGCTTCGGCTGGAAGGAAGCTCAAAGGACCACGTCCAGCCTTCACATCCCTGAGAAACTGCTTCTGCCTAATACGTCTTCTAACCTCCCTTCCCAGCAGGCATGCAAGCTCTTAGGGTTTGATCATTTTACCTTTCAGAAAGCTGTCGGATCTGAGGAATCCCCATGTATTTGTTGAAGTGCTCCAACACATTCACCACGCCTTGGAGAAGGTTGGCCACTTCCCCATATTGTCTCCTCCTGGTCATAGCCCTGTAGAGCAAATTAAAGATTTACAAGGCAGGTCTGATGAGAATCCTGGGTGGTAATTCCACAGGTTACCTCATCCCCACCAGGTCATGCTGGTCCCTATTTACATTTATTTTTCTAAAATACACAACTCTTCATTAACATTCCAATGCAGCATTAAAGTTTCATTTAACTGATGCTAAAATAAACCAGTCCGGCACACATCTAACAATGCTTCAAAAAACATAAATGTCAAAAGCAACACTTGGCAAAGAACATGTAAACTACTGAATGCATCCGCTTCCCAGTATGGGTCCGGAGGCAGTAAATGTTATTTCACTATAATGACCTGAGTTAAGCCATTCGTCATTGCACACAAAGTGTGAGTTAAAGCTTCACAGGGAGGAGAATAATTATGCTGAGAAGCTATTAGCCTTGACTTTTCTGTTAATAACTTTCACAGGGAACTGACAGAAAAAAAAAATATTCAAGTTTTTTATTTTTATTTCCTTTAGGATCATTCCAATGGAGACAGCAGCCTAAGTAAAATTTAATTCTGAACACTTAACAACCCAGTGTTCGTGCAGAATTCGCTACAATCCAAGAACAGACTGTGCCTGGGTCTCGCAACTTCACAGATGCAATATGTAAAAAAAAAAATGGATTTCCCTAGCCTGTGCGTTCCTTAAGCACATTAAAAAACCCACAAAGTATTATTAGAAACATCTAACCCCACTTCATATACAGTACAAGCTGCAAGGCTTCTTTGAACTCATTCTCAGAACTAGAGCAGACCTTTTTGAAAAAGAGATCTCGTTCCAGTTTAAGACATGAGACTGCTAAAATCCCCTCAAATCCCTGGAAAGCACATCCCTAAGGAGGATACCTGACTGCACAGACTGTCTTACTCTTTAATAAAGCCAGACTCCTTCCTTACCACCAAGGATCAACACAGCGATTCAAGCAATCGATGCTGCAAACCCTTAAATACAGCAACATGGGCTGCAGGTCGCGCGGAGCAGCACAGAAAGGATCCGCCAGCAAAAATCAAGACTGCAACCTATTAAGCAAACCTCCCTCCAGAAAAACGAGCAGCTGCTACAGACCTACCCAGAGCACCGTGCCAAACTTCAGCACTCAGCAGTGGTGTCAGCGTACCTCTAAACATCCGCACACTTACTCGAGTGAATCCACCCCCCCCGCCAGCATGTGCAGGTGATTGAGGGTGGTGATGGAGGTGGTCAGATGACGCTTGGCGTGATCCAGCTGCTTGATATCCCGCGTGATTTCCTTAACCTAGTGAAGGAAAAAACAAGAGTCTGGTTAAATACCAAGCCACAGCAACAAAATTTTAAGGAGATAAGAAGAGCGCTCTCCTCCCTTCGGGACTACAAGCATGCTGGCTCTACAGCCACGTTAACACAAGGACAAGGTTCCACACATGCTTGACAGCAAATTACCAACCAGCCAGCAGGACCAAAGACAGAAATGTTCCCTTCTTAATGAGAAATGGAAGCAGAAGTCAGCGTCCCCCTCCCTTTCAAAGGCTAGAAAGAAACTGCTGCTCACCATTTGTTCAGATTTTTCAGCCTTGTCTTTAATATCCTTAATTTTACCAAAGAGCTGTTGAATGGCTTTCTGGGCTTCTTCCAGGGCCTGGAAAAGAAACAAGGTCAGAGTGGAAAGAAAACCTGCATTCAGTTTTCACCTTCTAAGAAATACACAGTTGCTCCCTACAGCCCCTGGGCTGGGGCAGTGGAGGGCAGCTGTTTTCCTACAAAGAAAGTATTGTCAACACTTCTAAAGTCAACGTACCATGTTGGGATTTTTAACCTGTTTCAGTATCTGTTTTACAATAATGCTCTGGCAAAATCTCTTTGAGATATTCTACAAAAGCACCTCTGTAATATGAACTATGAACAGGTTTCAGGTTACTGCAACAAACTTCGATGCACTAAAGGTGGAAAAATATGTAGAACTTACTCCTGATCAATACGTATATACAGAAAATGAAACCTCCACGAAGCCTCTACACTCATCATTAATTCTAAATACACAACATCACATATAGAACACCGCGTGCTTGCCTAAACCCCCCACTGAATCAGCAGGATACTATCCCGCTGGAGGACACGATGCGCATTCTGCTCATTCCCCGGGGTGGGCAGCTCAGCCCCCACCCACCTGCAGGAGCAATGGCTCTCACCAGGCACAGAGGAGCGGGCGCAGGTTTAGCAGGTAAAGAGGGTCGAGCACGGGAGACGGACCTCACCTGGACTGTTGTGCTATTTGACTGCAAGCTTCTTGGTGCATCTGGTGCCCTTCACACAACCGTGGTGCATCCTGACCTCACACAACCAGTGTGACCTACACGTGGATTCAACGAGCGAAGCCACATGTCCAAAATCACATGTCCAAAATCCAACTTCTGAAGTAATTCAACACGTTTTGCCTTCCCAGACTGATAACATTTCCAGCTCCAGCTCCACTTTGTCTCCCGCTGTTAAGCGGGCTTCTATCCCTCTCTTTTTATATCCAGCCCCATGACCAAGGTTACAGCGCAAGCTACAAGCTCCTTCAGCAAATAAATTTAACACATCTTCATTTGGAAATGTACGAGCAAGCTATCTGCCAGGAGCTTTTGCTGGAACATAGCTGCATTATAATGAAAGTATAAAAGTTGGAAACGTTTTATAATTCATTTTCCAGAGGGGAGAAAAGTCTCCTCTGAAATATCATCTGAATCCTGTGGAAGTTAACACTTTAGCCATCAGTGCCACACAGCTATCACACGGCGTGTTCACTACGGGCAACGAGCACACAGACGTGCCGCAGGGACGGCTATTTCAGCGATGAACACCACCATCTCTCTGCCTTCTCGTTGGCTGCAGCCTAGCCACCTTTTAGAATAAAGTTTTCTCTCCTATCTAAAGGCAGGTGGATGAAACGCAAACCGAAGAACTAAGGAACGCTCCTTTCAACGCACTGAACTACAGTCTCTGTGCTCAGTCCCAGCCCACGGCGGCCGCACATAACTCCAGTGGGCTATTAAGCAAGCAGCAACTGTCCTGCGTGTTCCCAGATTTGGATGGGTCTGCGCAAAAAATAAAAAAGTCAGCCTGAAATTCTTCACAGATGCCAACTGCTGTGTTTCCCTTCGCTGCAGCACGAAGGTGAAATGCTATTTCTCTGCATGATCCAAGGGAAGTCAGAGCTGCTGAGCTCTCCGGAAGAAGAGATGAGGACTTAGCCCGCCAACAAAAAGATTCTCTGAAAAGAGCTGTTATCCTCCTTAATACCCAAAGCCAAGGCAATCTCACAAAACTTGCTCAACCTTTGGATCATCCCACACCAACTCAGGATCTCATGCGTGCAGAACCATTGGGAGGCCAGGTACGGAGGATCAGCTGCAAGGAGCCTGGGGGGGTCCTACACCCCGTGACACACAGCAGGCCCACCCCAAGCTCCCAACCAGCCGCACGCTTCTTAGACACAGCTCTGAGCCCATTCCCCTCTCCTAGGGCAGATGTTCCAGGCACAGGCTCAGACAACAGACACAGCAGCTCTCCCTGGCACGGCTGCCAAGGTGAACTCCGAGACCTTCAGCCATCCACCGCAATCCCTTCACTCGGGGCTGGCATCTCAACCTGCTCCCCAGGAAGAGAGCATTCGAGCTGCTATTACAGCTCCAAGCCGTTTGTTCTCGATAGCCTTCAGCAACCAAGTTCAGAGTAAACAATACCGTGAGTGAGGATCTCCATCTCAGGTCTTACAGGTTTTACGTTAAATCCCTATCCACAAAGGGAAACCTGTCTCCTCTGTTTTCCTCACGAGACAGAATATCATCTACTTGAATACAGGGACCTTTTCGAAAGTTACTGCTCATAATTTATCCTCAGATAATGGCCCAAACAAGGATTTGCAGCTGCCCACATACCAGCAGTTTCTCTTTCGCTCACCGTTGAGAAACCACACTCTGTCTCTCTAAGGTCATAATAATAATATCGTGACAAAACCAGCAGAGGAAACTGGTTTACACCTGAAGAACATGTTCCCTGGTGGAAACCAGCACAGGCATCAGCGGGCAAACCCCCCACCCAAAAACTGCCCCTGGAACAGTGGCCTAAGTAAAATGGGATTTTATCCTCATACACTTAAAACTGCCAAAAATAAGGCGAAGTGGTGTCACCACCTGGTCCTGACACTTGTAGCCTTTACCTCCTTACAGACTCTGGAAAACCACAAACAAGACAACATGTCCTCTGCCCCATCTGACGAATCACTGAACTGTGGTCTCCCCCCACTGTGGAAGAGAACACGGCTGGGATGTGGGGAGAGACCGAACGGCAGACGCCATTCTGCTCAAGTTCTGCATCGCGTCTCTTAGAGAAGGGGATAGGCTTCCATAACTGTTTAAAAGAAAGAAAGAACACACACACAGAACTCAGCAGCAAACTTCAGAGGCTTGAGTAACTCAGCATTGCTCATAAACACCCGTTTCATTCCTTTAAAACCTGCTTCCAAATGTTTGCTTAGCCATTAAGACATAAATCTTTAGTGACTCTCCTGAAAAAGAGCTGTGTATTCCTTACCTGAGTCAGAACACACTAATTCATCAAGGTGCTTGTTTTTTATATAACTTACATTTAGAGATGAAAACATTTCTTCAAACGTACGTAAGATTTGCTGAAGTAACCCTGTGTGAAAACCTGTGGGTTTTTAAGCCAGGGGGCACCGTCGGGCAGATCTCACGGGAAGTTCAGAACCGAATTAGAAGTGTCACGTCTTGCACAAAGCCTGCGATTAAACTTTCTCATGGGTCTTTTTAAAGAAACCAATGAAACCTTTTTGGCCGTAAAATTCCAACTGCAGCATCTGAAAGTAAAAGACCGCACGTAGACGAAGTAAATAAAGCAAACGAACCGATAACGGAGAAAACCCTTCACCCTCCTGATGGCTGCAGGGACAGAGCAAAGCAAGGAGCAGAGCCAAGGAAACACAAACTTCAATTTTCAAAGACCTCGTATTTGATAAATGGTGCTCACCATCAAGGGAAAATAAGGAAAGTAGATCTAACTGTTTGAGGTGTAATATAGAAGTTTCTTAATGTATCTAATGATTTTTCTTTCACCTGTAAAACGGGAGAGGGGAGAGAAACTGTTTCCCTTCACACTCTGCTCCCGTTAAGGCAGCGAATCATGAATTTTAAAAGCATTTTCTTACTGCTTTTGTTATTATTTTCTTAACAGACGGTTTATTTTGGACAGAAATTCTAAAACCAAAACAGTATCAAGAGAATAGGAACTACTCTTCTTCCAGCATAGCTGGTTTAGGCGATGAGCAGTAACCTCCCGTCTGTGGCTTGACGCAGGGTTCACCTGGCATTACGAATCCATTGGCGTCCTCACCAGCGCGACTGGGAAACATGCAAATGTACGCAGCCCCAAACAGTGCACAAAAGTGAAGTTATTGTGTTTCCTTTCCTACAACAGCAGGTCATTTCAGGGGCAGAGGACCACGAATAAATAAAGAGACTGGATATATAATCTGTCGTGGCTATACGAAAGGTTACAACGTACTAGAAAAACACCATATGACTCTAATCAACAGCTGAGCCTGCAAGCTACAATTAACCCATCAGCATTATTTATTAAACTTTATGCAACCTCTGAGGTCCCTGCAGGCCAGGCACTAGCTGAGAAATACGGCACGGATACGGCTCGCCTGCTGGGGAGAGGCAGAGCCATCGGTCAGGGGCGCCTGAACCGCAGCCGCGGCCACTGAGAGCCTTTTTCTGCGATGTTTGCCCCCGGGGTAGCCCAGCGGCGCCGACAGCAGTGAATTCAGCAAAGAGGGCAGGAGCTGCAGCCACACGAGAGACTCCAGACTCGATGCAAGGCGGGCTTCAGCTACGTATCGTAGTGTGTCCACCCTCCGCCCCGGCGCGGGTCCAGCAGCAGCTCCCGCCTGCAGGAGGGATGCAGGTGACGGTGGAGGGCGATGACGGTGGGAGCCTCTGCGAGACACTGCCCAGCTCCACGCATGTCACCAGGGGAGGTACAGCCCCAGAGCCCGCGGACGCAGGCACCCAAAACGCCGCTCTTGCCAGGGAACACACAAGGAGTCTTCCAGTTTAAGACCATGACGTGTTCTCAGCCATCCCCGTTTCTCAGCCAGCCCGTACTTACGCAGTGGCAGCTCCCCTGCTCATGTGTTAACAGCAGAGATGAAACGCAGGAGACTCCAAAGGCACACGTGGGAGCTGGAAGCCCCAACTCTGTAGCACACAGCCAGACTCTAGGTAAGCCGGGCAGTGAGCTACACAGGTTTTCATCAAGTTCTCCAAAGCTGGAGGGAAAAACGTAGCACATGAATCAGCTGCGGCTCTTCAACCTTTTTCACCTTGAGATGCAACAGGAAAAGAGTCCAAGCACGCCAGTACAAAACAGGGAACAGAGTTAAACCATGAATCACTGAGCGAAAGACTGCCTAAAAAATAGCTTTACTTGGCATTATCCCAAGCAACTTCTAAGGTCACCCTGCACATCATCACTTGTGTAACCTTTCTACACGAGATCTTCCAAGCAGCAAATGGAGGAAAGAAAAGAACCCAAATGAGAGGCAGAACAAGACCACATCTAATTCATTAGATTTTGAAGTGATGCATCCTTTAAAACGTCACGTTGCAGCGATTTACAGTACCAGACTGACACCAACACACACGAAACCAGCACTAGCAGCAATACTCCAGCCAAAAAAACCCATCCAGTGAGTTACAGTCCGTCTCCCTGGACCCCCCCAGCCGCTGCAGAGGGGCAGAGACTCCTCCGTCACCCCCCAGCCTAGAACGGAGCCCTCGCATCGCTCCCAGCAGGCAGCGGCGGCTCCGAAATACCTCGTTACTCATCCTGTCAGGGATCTTGTGCGAGCAAATACCGGAGTACTCGGGAATTTGCAAACAGGAATTAAGAGAGGCCCGCGTGTTACTACAGAACAACCCTTAACTGGGGAAAAAGCACATTTTCAGAGGACGTTTGCTTGCCTAGGAAACCATGAGCTTGGGGACTAACTGAATTAACACTGTTCTGTCCCCAGTAACTGTTAAAACACCTCAATAGTTTCCATATGCTCACTGGTGTTGTGCTAGAAACGTGCTAGTTTTATTTGATTCTGGTCAATGTATCTTTCAAATGGATGTTGTTACATCAGAAAGCTGCCCTCTACTAAGTATTTTATAGACACTTGACACTTCTGCCAAATTCACAGCATCCAAATGTATTTTTAATGTTACAAATTGGGCTGTGGTCAGGATGCTGAGAAATTAATACTCCTGGATCAGTCCCCACTCTTGAACACAGAGCATTAATGCTTCTTTCATTTGCTGCCACACTTACAACCCAGATCAATGAAAATCTGGACCATGACTAAAAATAAGTTCCCATCCCCAATTCTCCCAGGAGCCTCAGCTGCAGAGATTTCAAAGAAACCCTTGCACGCTGTGACCAGCCTAACAATTTCTGCCGCTAAAACCTCATACAAATGAGTCCCTCCAGATTGAGGAAGGGTGGAAATACACTTTCATTCTCAGCCTGATCTCATTTCAGAGAAAACTCTGAAGTTTTACAGCCAGGGATAAACCACTGCAGCCGAAGGCGAGAGGGCTTGTCTCTCCGAGCAGGGCGACGTCGCTCCGTGGCTGTGCCAGCTAACTTCCCCGAGCAGACAAACCTGAAGGGCTCGTCACACTCGGTTTTGATTTTAGCAGATTTCTACCATAGGAGTTCATCAAATGCTACATAACTACTACAATTGTCACTAAAGAACAGAGTTTTCTGCCATCAGCTCCAGTTCGAACCATTATGGCTGCACAGGACACTTTAAATCAACAAAGCAGATTACGTCCAACACTGCACCAAGCTTAAAATTGCTACTATTGCTCCTTCACTTAACCCCCAAATCACGCTTGGAAATCAAACCCCACGTTCTGATCGGCTGCACAGACACTGGCAGACACCCGGGGCGAAGTGAGAGGCCGTTTCCAGGTTGTGCTGGTGGAAACCTCGCAGTTTAACTCCCGAACTGCCCTCCTGCGCCGGTCCAACGCCCTGCTCAGCTGTCGGTTTTCATTGCATTGCCCAGCCCGGCACACTGGTGCCCGCACCATGAAGAAAGGCGGTGATGGAAGTGACAGTGTCTTTAGAGGTCTTGCTCCAGTGAGTAATTTTACACAAGCTTTACAGTCATGCATCTAATTTGTCATTCAAATGCTGATCGTGTGAGCTGCACGACCCTTTAGCAACGGCTTTAGTTTCATCACGCTCATGCTCGGACCTCACGGGGGGTTACTACAGCTTCACCACGCAGCTCTACGTTGGCAGACGAACGGCCACAGCCTTCCCCGACGCCCAGCCCTGCTCAGCACATTAAACACAGTTATCACAACCGACCCCCCTCGGGTGCTGGAGGCAGCGATGCCCGCCCGCTCCTCCGCTCCCCCTCCGCTGCGGCACCCAGCAGCCCGGTTTCGTTTGCTCGGGAGTGCTGCGCACTAAATTTGCTGAGGAATTTCTGTAAGTGCCGGAGGGATTCCGCTCCACTTGTCCGCAGATGCGTCTGCGTACTGCAGGCAGCGTTTCAGTCGCGTTTGCAGTGTCAGAGCCACGCTCCACTGCCATGGGGGTCAAGTTTAGCAACCGCTCGAGTCGCATCAGATTTTGCAAGATGAATTCATGTTTGGGTTGAGACCTTAGAAGCAAAACATAGCTGGGGGGAACGGACAGTCATACCACGAACCCTGCAAGGAGGGATTTCTAAGTGGAAACACTGACAGTTCACCTGCTGTGAGCACAGTGGCAGCACAGCTAGAAGAAACGTTACCACGCACCGAAAATGTGAGGCAACAAAAAAAAGAGCAAGAAAATTAAAAAAAAAAAAAAAAAAAAAAAAAAAAAAGAGATCCACAGCAAGACAAAGTCTCCTGCCTGTCATCAGGATTTCTATTTTCAGGCTGGGCTTCTCGCTGTGCTGGCACCCACACCGAACAGCGCTGGCTGCGGAACAGCCCGGCCGTACTTCGCAGCTTGCGCCGCCCTCAGCAGAAACCGAACGCGAGCCGGTTTCCATCCTCAGGCTGCAGGACAGCGGCCGGGCGCACCCCCCGCCTTCCCAGACAGGAGCACAAGGCAAGGTCAAGCTCGGACTCGCTTCTGCCTTGCGCCAGGCTTTGCAGCAGATGGCAGAAGCTATGCCTGACCTCTTCATACAGCTGCAGGTGCCAGTTTTCAGGGCCAGCGGCCAGAAGGGCAATAAGCAGCACCACTTCTTCTTGGCATGCCATTCACCTGAAACCCTTTTCAATAAACATGTTCTAGGCTAGAAAAAGCTCCCTGTGTCTCCTAGATGGGAAGGACATGGTCCGACTGCCATAATTCACTAGGGAAATGACTCTAAATGAGACTCACTTTTGATTTATTTTGGCAGCTCAACTTCTGTTTATTATTCATTGGTTACAAAAGAATATTATGGGACTTTAATCATTCGACTGGTCTCACAGAATCTGGGGCATGAATTTTTTTTTTAATATATAAAATTACACAGCTTAAGACACAATATTTAACGCTCGTCCATTCACCATCTGAAAACGTATTGAAATCTAACACTAGTCTGTTCACATTTCAGAATAACGACCCATTCATCAAAAAAAACAGGAGATAAAGCTTAGCCATGCAGGAGGGAATGAATATAATTGAAAGATGGTGCCTACAGCATCAGGGATTGTGACACAAAAAAGCCCCCAGATACTTTACAGACTTCGGCCTAATTAGTTATTAAGAGCTCACGGTGATTTTCCTCATCTGCTCTTAAGGCTGGGGCAAAGGCAGGCAAGGGGCACAGCAACACCAACCACGTGAGCCGGACCTGGGCACTGCAGCCAGGAAAGCAGCACGCAATCTGATGTCTGGAAGTGAGCATGTATTTAAATAAATTAGAAAATTAAATAGAAGTACCTACAGTAGGAGATCTGAAAGCACCAACTACCTTAGTTTAGCGTGAAATGCAACCTGCAGTCAGAAAAGCCACCTCCCCACAAAGAGGTGGAGGTAAGCTGAGAGGCTGAAGCAACAGTGCTGCTTACTAAGCATGTTTGTTTAACAGTGCACCAAGCCACCTCCCTGCCTGCCAGGCTGATGCTGCCCGTCACGCAGAGCTGAGGAGAGGAGAAGCCGCTGCCACCAGCGCTGCCAGCTGCCCTGCAGCTCGGGCCACCGCTCGCTCAGCGGGCACTCGAGTAGCCGGGATGACCCCATCAGCAGGGGAGCACCACGCTCCCCACTGCTCTCTGCCCTGCGCAGCACCTGCATCCCTCTCTTCTGCTGCTCACCCTCCATCTTCATCTCCTTCTTCCTCCCTATATTGATTCTGCACAGTGTTTCCTGATCTCTATTTAAAGAAAAAAATAAAAAGAAGTATTTCACATAGTTCCATTTATGACCTTGTCAAACCCCATAACCTGTGGGCATTTTTCTACGCCAGACACATCCCGCTCCCTCCACAGGCTCACACGCTGCCAGGCGCTGCAGCACACGCAGGGCAGGGCAGGGCGGGCAGTCCAAGCATCCCCACAGCTGCAGAGCCCAGACATTTCTTTTTACAGCCAGCGAGAAGGGGCAGCACTGGTTACCCGAGGCCGGGATGGCTGAGCTGCCTGCTGCTGTGCTGGGTTCAGACTGGGCAGCGAGAATACACTTGTACTCTTTACCCACAGCAGCTGCCATCTCTTTTCTCACACTGCTGTAGTTACGAAAAGAAAATACAAGACTGTTCTCACGGAGCAAAGAAGCCGGAGCCAACCAAAGCGATCCAAGTTATCACCCAGTATCTTCAGCCATGAGAAACACGCAAGGCTTTTCCCAGCCTCGGAAACATCCCTCTTCTCATTAACACTTTACTCTGTTGTAGCACTGAGCCAGACCTTAATATCGCAGGAGATACGAAGAAATAAACCAATCTTCTCTAAAACACAACCTTTACTCCTTCAGTTTCAGTCACTTTATGCACGTGTGCGCACAGGCCAGGAAGGGAATGATGGACCAGAGGTAACAGATTTTTTTTTTTTTTTTAGATTCAAACTATGAAGTCAGAAATCTTGAGATTCCTCTTGAATTCTTGATTCCTTCAGAACCAGATTTTGTGCAAAGCTGCCTCATCTTTACTGACCCAGGCACCAACGTCCTGGCTGCACAGATACCGCCATGGGTTAAAGCAGACTGCAAACGCAGAGGCTCCTCTTTTCCAAGGACAAAAGCCTGGTAGGTGAAGCAGCTTCAGCCAAACAAGCAGTTCAGGCATGTCAGGAACTGTCAAAAAAATTACAGCCAGTCCACGCAGAAGGTTTAGCAATAAACACAACTAAAGGGCGACAAATAAAAACGCACGGAGTGTGTTAAACGCTCAGTGGAAAAATCTATGGGAACTTTTTATACTACACCCTGGGGCAGGGAGGAAATTGTGCCACAAGCGGCCTGCAGCTCTTCGCAAGGTCAGCCCAGACTCCAGCCCAGCAGCAGCTCTGAGAAAAACCTCACAGAGGGAAAATCGGAAAGCGCTGGCTCCCCAGAAACTGCCAGCACAGCTTGAACCGCGTCTTGTTACAACCGAACCGCAGCAGCTCCTGCATTCCCAGCCTCTCCCAAGGCATCCGAAATGGCCCAAGCCTGGGACTCCCAAGGAAAATTCTGTTACGCCCTGCAGAGGAATGTTCCACCCACGACCGTTGTTTCCTCCCATAAAAGGACCATTAGTGAGATAATTTCTGAAGCCCACGGTATTGTCTACAGATTTTACTGAAATATCGCACCAGGAAGGGGAAGCCAAATGCGCCAGACTATTTTAAGGCTTTTGCATTTGGAGGAAATTCTAGGGCAAAATTTCAAAAAGGCAGATGCTTTCAACTGGGAAACTTTACACTTTGTGGAGAAGGGAGCATTCCTGCCTTTAGAGCTGCTTAAGTAACTCTCCTGGGGCCACATCTATTTGATCAACTTTATTTTTAGATTTAGAATCTGCTTTTTCAGACACCTAAACACTACCTTATACCAACACATGTATGTGACCAAGACTATTTGGGAAGCAGTTTAAAAGTTAAAGACTGACTATAAAAAGCTACTCTTGGACCCTCCTCACACCTACAATCCACTTGGAAGACCTGCTCAATCACCTCGTCACCCAGGCAGAGCACAGAAGCCTCATCCCCATCATCACCACTGCCACGGCACCAGCCAGACGGGACAGGAGACTCGATCACAGGGAGTACGGGGGCTCGATCCGCAATTGGGATTTTGACCTTGCTATCCCTAAGGTTTCCTTTTCCTTAAGGAGCATGGAGAGCACATTCCCATAGCTGAACGCTGCGTATTCCCCACTGAGTCTGGCTGAGCTTCAGATTGCTCGAACTGGGAGAATAACACGCAGCACTATTCAGACACGTCTCCGCTGGCAGCACTCCCTCACCACCAATGCTCAGCCAAACTCTGTCCTGCTCTCAGAACCAAGGCTGGGCTCCCCTCTCCTGGACGGCCGCGAAGCTGCAGCTCTCAGCAAGGCTGAGGGAAGGGAAAGCTGCTTTGCTGGACTCAGCTGGTAACTGACCCCTTCCACAAAGAAAAATCAAGCTGTTAAAGGCTAAATAAATACCCTTGGTTTGTCTTCTAGGAACCTGCCCGGTATCACCGGTATCCAAACACATGATCAAAAAAAAAAAAAAAAAAAAAAAAAGATGAGCTGATGGCAGGCCCCCAAGAGCCTACAAGAGATTCCCAACCCCTTGTTGGGCAGTTTGGGCTGACGGGAGATGGAAGAGGCAAAGACCAGCTTCGTGAGCCAGCTTCTGCACCCTCGGCACAGGGTCACAAGGGCAGCGGGGATGGCAGCCGCTCGCGCGCGCAGCCCGGCCTCCGCACGAACCCAGGGCAGGCACGGCACAGCTACCGAGGACAACGGAGAGCAGGGGCTCAGCAGGGAACCCCCTTGACTGCAGCAAGAGCTCTTCTATCCTTCCCCCACTGCGTCAGAGGTTTATGTTGCCTTTGTAAGGAAGTCAGAGATTGGCAGGATGTTTATGGAAACGACTCTTTACTCTCCAGACAAGGACAACTCCTCTAGCTCCGACACCACGCAGTCAGGCAGTTCTGGCACACGCTGATTCGAGTTTGTATCACAAGTTGTTAGGGGAGAACGTGACTGAAGGGAAGTGGCTTTTGCAAAACACCTTCCAGGTCCATTCTTGCAATAAATACAGAGGATCCTGAGCTCCCACTGAAATTCAAGCAGCTACAACATCAGAGTTCGTATGTGGTTTTATTTACAGCGCACTCTTTCAAGGACACAACAGATCGCATCGTTTCTCTCGGGTCTCAGTGTGTCAAGGGATGGAAGGAAGTCAAAAGGCAGGATGAGCTTTTTCCAAAGCTACTCTATTGCAAGGACTGCGCACTACAGGCTGCAGACACCTCCTACGCTAAGAAAAAGCAACAGAAATGGGAAAAGGTATCTGAAGATTAAACTTTTTGCTGTGGCTGGTTTTAAGATTTGTTTCAAACCCATTGCAAAAGTCGGTTTCCAACTGTTTCTTTATTAATCCAGGGTGGTTTGCAGTTGTGGTTACTCTGATAAAATGCAGTAACGGTCTTCATCCTGGGCTTCCTAACAGAGAAGTTGACAGGATGACACTCTCCACGCATATGCTTCAATCAAATTTTGCAGGGAAATACTGGTCCTGAGGATACAAATTTCCTACAAATTTACTAAGAATAGAAGATCAGTAGAAGAAAGAACCTGATTTTATCGTGGGACCAAACTACTACCAGGGAATTGACAGGGATTAGACAAATTAATGAGACAAGTATCCATGGAAGGTAAATAATGAGAAAGCTCCTTTCAGTAGCACTGACTCCCTTCCTAGCAGAGCGCCGACTTGTCTCAAAGGCACCTTGCTTTCAGTTCTTTCAGAACAATTTCTTACCTACTTTAGAAAATGAAACCCCTCCTCTCCAAGTGGGAGAAGCAAGACCTCCAAGTGGGAGAAGCAAGACCTCTTGCTCTATAAAAACTCCACATTTCCAAGCGTCCTTGATTCCACTGAGAATACGCTGGTAAAACAAAGGCACTCTTCAGCACAGGAGCAGGCGGCTGAAGCTGAAAAGCGAGGTTTTTGCCCCCACACCCGGGTATCAACAGGGTGCCCATGTGAGAAAGGCTGCCTCGCTCCCCAGCCAGCACACAGCACGCACTACCCGGAGAACGCGTCGCAGGGGGGGACAGGACAGCAAATGTTTTTTTAGGTTTCCTCAGTTTGGTTCTGGGGAGACAAATATAAAATTTCACCTCAAACTGAAACGCAATTCACGCATTCCCCAGCACTGTAAGGTGACCTCCTCCGCGGCGGGTCCCTCTGGCCAGCTAACACGCAAGGCTTGAGCGCGCTGTCGCTCCATTACTGCTTTAAACTCCAAGGCCCAGGCGAGTCCTGCCATTAACAGTCTGGTTCCAGCAACTCACATGTGAAATGCATGTACAAGTGTGAAATGGAGGACTTGGATTAGAAATGCAGAAGGAAAAAGCTTGCAGCATTTCAGATTCAAACAATTTTTCTCACCAGAGAACTAACACTTTCAATAATTGAATGGTTTCAGTATTTGTTAGGATCTCTTAACAGAAGAACGAACTGTCACGCTTCTGGGAGGTGGTCTGGCCTCAGCCCATGCAGTCCCTGCAACCACAAGCGCTGGTGTCTGTCTTAAACTCTGCTTCTACCTTGCAAAGCAGTGAAGCGAGGGAAAAATGGGAAAACTCACAGCTAAATACAGGAATAATTGTGATTAACCACAGCTCCAGGCCACTTGAAAGATGCCCTGCACAGACACCCACATACACGTGCGTGTTTGAAGGTTTTTACTTGGACAGGAGTTTAATCGGTTCCTTTCCAACCAAACTAAACGAAGGGCAGCACAGAGAGCTGCCCCCCCAGCACTTCAGCGCAGGATGCTGTTCAAGTCCATCTCTACGTGCTTTGGAGAGCTTCAAAGGGATTAAAGAGCGAGAAAGCACAGACATGAGGTAAAACTCCAAAGCTTGCCAGATCTCTGTAGCGCAGAGACTCTGTTACTGCCCTGCAAGCACAGCTGACCACGGCACTGCTTGTGTTCATCTCTCACCACATTCATCCTTTGGACCCACAAGTCCCGTGGCACTCCGGGCAATTCTCATCCACAGCTCTTCTTGATCCCAGCTTTTTGTGGTCTTCTCTGAATTTGTCACCTCGAATGGGCCCAAAAGGCTACAACAGCACTAGCTTTGCGATCATATCCAAACTCTCCGAGTGGTGGTCTAGTTTCCACCCAGTTCCTCAGTTTCCATAATTGCCCCCCCATCCCTTGATTTCTCTTCTCATCCCTGCACAGCAATTACAGGCAGCACCACTCCCTGGTACGCCACACCCCAAGCACATCCCCGGTTTAACAGCAGTACTCAGGCAATCATGCAAGCATGAAACTAGTTCTGCTAGAAGCAAGCATCTCACATTTTTTGAAAGCAATACAAAGGCAGAGATAAGGTAAATAATTCACTCAAGGCCACGGACTCTGTGGCAGAGGTAGGATTAGAAATGTACGCCAATGGCTACTGCAGCAAGAAGTGGAAAACACAGGCAGCCACGCTGGTGAGGGAAGGACCACCCCATCCCAGCAAACCAGTCTTAAATCTGGCGTTAAGAAAATGAGTCAGTGCTGACACTGAGGAAAGCAGCATGACTGACGGCTCAAGGCATTCATGCTCCTGGTCTGAAGCAGAACAGACACGGGAGACACAGCAGCATGGGGTGATCCCTCAAAATCAGATAACACGCGGACCAAGTGTTCGCAAACACGGCAGCCACGGCCGGCCTCTTCAATACCCCGAGCAAACACATCTGTCAAGCAAAAGACAAGTGAAAACCTGGCAGCTGAAGGAGACGTGCAAGATGGACTGGCAGTCAGTCACCAGGCTTAGTCACTAGCGACTCGGGATCCTTCAGCAAACAGCCTAGTTAAAAGGCTAAATAGCCTTTTATTGATCCTCACGAGGCAGCAAATGTGCTTGTACCTATTTAATCCTGTTCATTTTATCATTAGCTTCAGAGTGGCACAACTGCAAGCCTCCTGGTTTTGCTTCTGAGTTTTAAATCAATGTCTCACCCGCCTCCCTTTGGAAAAGGAAAGCAGGCCAGAACAACTGTTCAGCGAGCAGCTCGCCACGTCGTTAGTGTGAGAGACAGCAGAAACACCTCCCTAACAACGAGAGCGGGTTTCTGCCTGCCAGAGCCACTCCGCAATTCAGCATCACAAGATGAGAACCCTTGGCCTTGCCGGGGACGAGACGCACGTACCTGCCTGCCATCCTGTCCCACGTTGGTCTGCCCGCGCACTACAGTTCGAATGCTGTCATCCAGCCTCCTGGAGAAAAGAATCTACAATGTCAAACTCATTCTCTGTGTGCCTGACCCAAACAATTGTGGGAACCTTGAGAGCCACAGAACAGATCTAAAATAAAAAAGCTGGTGTTACCGACGCTAAACTCACTTCCCCCCCCCAACCCGCAGGACATTGCTGTCTTGCATAATTTAAAAGTCCTGTTGCAAAAATAAAAATCCATTTCCTAATTTAATCAGGGCTTCTTGCATTTCTCTTCCCTTAAGCAATACTGTCAGTTTTCCCTTGTCCATTTTCATTCCGACTTTCCACATAACAAAGGGCTGTCTCAGTCATTTCAGGTCAGTAATGCCAGACTGCACAGCAAATTTTAGTATTTCCTGCACACGGACATTTATTTTGTATTTTCAGTACCAATAATGACAATCAAAAAAAATACAAAATGAGATGTTTTGCAATTGTTATTTTGACCTCACAAACAGAATTAATTTTCAGCCACCAAGTCTTTCGGGCAGTTTGTTCTCTCAGCCTTTGGTCTGTACTAAAATTTGGTACTTGTTGATTCTCAGCTCATTGTATTTTCAAAGCTCTACTTTGCAACCTATCAGCTAAAACAACCTGAAAGGCACATATTATACAATAGGGGCAAAGTATAAAAAATAATTATAAGTGCAAGGAGTCATTTTTGTCTCTGTCCCACTATTGGACTTGAGATTCACCCTGTTAATCCCTTTTCAGCAAATTATTTCTATCAGCTATAGATAGAGCAAAGGCTGTATGTATGAAGGCTTGGTGACACCCAGACTTCTTGCCACCCAAGATGCAATGGCATGGAGAAACATTTACCTTATTTTCAATCTGATTTTGTTCACAACTTCATCGATGTTTGCCAAAGACTACAACATGAAAAAAACAGAGAGAAGTGAAATGGGGAGCCTTTCACTGCGATAGACATCAGCTGTGATACCGAACACTCTCTCCTTCCTGGCGCCTTACAGAGCGGAGAGCCACGACTTTGTGTTACAGATGGAGGAACTGAGACACACGGCAGCTTCGCTGCTCCTCAGGTCACGTAACGAAGAGCAGCAAAAGCTGGGGCAGGCCACGGTACAGCTGTGCAGGTCCCAGCAGCTCCCCGCTTCCACCCAGCCCTAAGCCCTGCCTGGTCAGCTCCAAAACGCTGAGGTGACAGTGACCGGCAGTGGGACAGAGACCCTCCCGCAGAGCCTGGACACCCACACAAGGGGTGGAGGAGGCCTGGCTGCTGCCCGGGCTGTAGTGGGGGTATTTCAGGGGAAACAGCTCCCCACTACTGGCAAAGGGAAAAAAGCCAAGCCAGCACCACCAGAAAACTGACTGGGAACAGCTGACAGCCAAAAAAGCCTGTGCTGCAGAGGATCTTAAACACGGTGAATGCTGGAGCTGCCTCACAACCCAATCTTCAGCTGCACAAACACCTCCTTTTTGCAATAGCTTAGTCCAAAACTGCCCCTGGGGTTCATTTGGGGAAGACAAAATACAGATATGAGCCCATGGCAACCTCATTCTTTAAATCTCAAAAGAAGGAACAGGTTTTAAACATGGATGACTCCAGTGACACTTCACAGGCAACACCTGCCTTATTTGACTAAAACCCCTGAGTATTCACCAGTGATTAATACATGGAAAATTATGAAATTTAATGAAAGAGATACCTCTGTCTAGAAAACTAATTTATCGCTACAGATCAAAGCAGGACTTTCAATGCAGCAAGCGCTCTGGGTGGAAAGAAACCACACAACGACAGTGAACCTTGTGAGATGCGAATGTAAGAAGCGATTATTGTTCTTGTCTTACTACCTGTGCTACTGTTCAAAAGAAAAGGCGTGGATACAGGTTTAAACATGCCTGCAGTCCCTTACTATCAGGCTATCCCTTGCACTGAGAGGGCTGTACTGCAAGCACTACTTACTTGCTCAGTTGGAAAGAGAGTATTAATATACTCCACAGCGTTGAAATCTGCTCTGTCCAGGGGATCTTGGCTGGGAAATACCTGAAGAGAGGGAGGAAAACAAATACAATCAACAATTCCTCACCATTAATTTCTGTAACTTTACACAGTATCCACCACTTTTAATTACGTCAGCACCCACTTCCGATTGTGTCTCACAGCACCGTCCTAACAAGCGTGCACAGCGAGCGGCCGGGCCTCTGCCCGGGAGTGAAGCAGCTACGTGCTCTGGAGGTCTCCAACCCACTAAAATTCCTGTAGCTATCAGCCTGGATAAACACAAATTATATACACGCCTGCTTCCACGTACAGCCCCAGCATGGTCGACCACGCGCAAGGAATCCCCGAGACATGCGAGCCATCAATTATGCATCCCAAACCACGCCGATGCTCTTGCCGTTGTCTGGAAATGAAACCCCCCGCTGAGGCATCGCCCCATCTTTGCCTGGGCTTTGCAAAGCCCTGTGGTGAGAGACGGAGGATTTGCTTTTCACAGCCACGTAGCAGGAAACATGACGAATTCAGAAACAGTTGTACAAGTTCCCTGGAGGCTTGGGTTTGCTGCTTTCACATGAAAAAAAGAGGGAGAGAAACAGAATCTGCTGAATGATTCTTCCTACCCACGGGAAAGGGAAAAGAGCAGCTGTGGTGCAAACAGATCTCATCTCTCCTCAGAAGCAGCTCAAATGACACGAACGCGGCTGCCAGGCTTTGCTTTTTGTCCCCACAGACTAAAACATGCTGCATTCCCTTCTCTGCTACCATATTCATTCTGTATTTGCGCAGCCATCAGCTCTGCACTCCATGGTCACACCCTGCCTAGCCAACGCATAGCTCACCCCGCTCACGCCTCGGCATCGCCCTGGTCACCGAAAGCCTTTGCAGAAACCTGCGTTACCTGGGCACAGGCAGCTTTTACGCTGTTTTACGCATTTTACAGCACAAAAGCAGTGAGACCATTTAAAACAGAGCAACTTCTCCCTGAAACAGGCCTTTGCAGCAGCTTTCCCAGAGTTAACCCTATGGCCAAGAAGCAGCAGGCAGCAGTTCAATACACAGGAGGTCGTGCCCGAGTGAGGAAGATGCCCTGACATCAGCCCATCACTAAAGCACAGCTGCAGCACCACAGCCTGCCCTGGGCTCACAGCTCCTGCAGATTCAATCGATCCCAAATCTCCGCAAGCATCAAGAGTACCTGAAGCAAGGGGCAGAATGGAAGATGAAGGCTCACCAGCAGCTCCACTCTCCAGCCGTAGGTAGAGATCGCCGCTGCAGGCAGCTGTGCCAGCTACAGAAGCTGCCACCCGCAGGTCTTTGTCACAGCCCCGAACCAGAAATGACTGCCCCACGCTTGGTGGAGCACCAGCCTGCGCGTGCTCCCTGCCCCACTTCAGGCAGCAGGCAGCTGAGCCAGTTCTGCTCATTTCACCAGAACCTGGCGGGTTTTGCCCAAAGCTGATGAAGGAACACTCACGGGAACCACGGGATTGTTGGGTTGGTAACTGCCAGTGAGGAAGTGACAGAAGGCAGGAGGCTGCACCATCCTCTACATCTCCCCTGGCTCAGGATGCGAGTATCTGCCTACAGCCTTTTCACCTGTTAAAATAACTCAGCCAGGGATGCAGTGGATTCTCCACTGCCCAAAACCTCAAGCCAAGTCTGTCTCTAGAAGATATGTTTTACCTTGAAAAGACATTTTGTGCTTGATGAAAAAGTCATTAGGTAACTTTCTTTGGTTGTACAATGTCAGAAATCACACCAGGCTTCTCTGGCTTGCAAACACAGAGGCTCTATAGAGTGCAGGGGATTCTTCTGCTGGACAAGTTCAAAAGCTGGTATTTAATTTAGCAATTCTCAGAGTTTCAGCAAAAGTTATCACTGGCTTACTGCCAAGTGTGCCAACCCCATGTAAAGATGGGGCATGCGGGGCATCTCTTTCTTTGGAGCAATAACATCCCAGCGCTGGCACAGCACCCACAGAGCAGCTGCGCTACCCTCCTCGTCTCCATGCGCCGTACCAGCCCCCACGGCTCTGCCCTAGCTCACCGCGGAGAGCCACCAACAGCGCTCCGCAAGCCTCAGAGCTCCAGAAAGCGAGAAAACTTCTCTGAGCGACACTCGGCGAGTCAGCCCCTGCCCGCAGACCCCCACCACCAGCAACGGCCCTTCCGACGGCGGGCTGCCCGAGGGCAGTGCCAGGCTCCGGCGGCCACACGGTTTTACCTCGGATCTCACGGCTTTTTGCTGGGCTCCCGGGAACACTGACGGACCCGGGCTGGACCACAACGCCGACCGCGAGAGCCAGGCCGAGACATCTGGATCAGCCGGCCCGAGGGCGAGCCGCGGGCCGCTTCACCCCGCTGCTGCCAGCGCTCAGGCGGAGGGCCCGGACGGGGACACCCAGAGACACCCGGGGGACACCGAGGGAGGCCCAGGGACGCCAGGCCTCGCACCCTGTCGGACAGCGAACACCCCCCATGGCTAACGCGGCCCAGGGACACCGGAGCCGGCCCAGCGGCTCTCCCCCCGCCCCAGGCACCGGAAGGCGCGGAGCCCGCCGGGGCCCTCACGGAGCGGGCACCGGGCCGCGCCCGCACCCGGCCCCTGCCCGGAGGGGTCCTGCCCGGCGGCGGGGCGCAGCCGCCCCCCGCCCGGCCCCGCGGTCCCGGCGCACCTGCTCGATGGCGGCCTGCACAGCGGGGGCCAGCTCCAGCGCCGCCTCCAGCCCGGCCGCCAGCTCCGGCTCGTCCTCCTCCATGGCGGCCCGCCGCTTCCGGGCCGCGGGGCACGCCGGGATGCGGGAGGACCCACCAATCACCTCCCCTAGGGGCGGGGTCTGGCAGGAGGGCGGGAATCGACATGGGCGGGGTCTCGGGGGCGGGGTTTGCACCGGGAGGGGCGGGGTCTTCCGCCCGGCGGTGCGGGGCGCGTCCCGGCGGCGGGGCCGGTCGGAGCCGAGGCGAGCCGGGCCGAGCCGAACCGAACTGAACCGAACCGAGCCGAGCGGAGCCGAACCGAGCCGAGCAGAGCGGAGCCGAGCCGGGCCGGGCCGAGCCGGGCCGGCCTTTGACAAGCGGCGGTGGCCGTTCCCCATGTGGCGGACGCTGGCCCTGGCCTCCGCCTTCTTCCCGGGGCTCTTCGCCCTCTGCATCCGGCTGCTGCGCCGGGCCGCCCCGGGATGGAGCCCGAAGGACCGCATCCTCCTCAGCGGCAGGTACGGGGGGGCTCGGCGGGAGGCGGCCGGTGCCCATCACGGAGCAGGCGGGTCGGGAGCACCAAGCCCCGGCGGCGGGGAGCCCGCGGCAGCCCCCGGCCCGGCCCGGGGTACCCCGCTGTGGTGGGGAGCGGGCAGGGTCCCCCCTGATCCCTGGGGGTGGAAGGGACGAGGCCTGGCGATGACCCCCCCCCCTCCGGGGGAAGGCAGCGGCGGCTTTCGGGGCAGGCACGCGGTAGGCGTCGAAGCGCTGACGGCTCTCCCAGGTGCGACCGCCGCCGCCACCGCGCCTCGGCCCTGCCGGGGTGACCCGCGTCCTCCTTCTCCCTTCCAGGTTGGTGTCAACAGTCCAGGCCACGATGGCGACGGTGTCGGGGATCACGGTTGTCGTTAACTGCAAGGACGTGGTGTACGACAGGTAAACCCCGACCCAGAGCCTTGCTGTCCCGCCAGGAGCACGCAGGGGCCGTGCCCGGCTGGCTCGCAGCTGGAGTCCTGCGTGCCGAAGGCTTGGGAGAGGAAAACCAGCTTCTCGTTCCTTCCCTCCGCTCTGAAGGGCTGGGCAGGGGGCTGGCCGTGCAGCCCTGGCAAGGCGCTGCCGTGCTGGGTGCGCTCAGACCTGGGGCTGCGCTGACGGCACAGAGGGTCTGCTCCTGAGCGCGGGCTGTAACAGCGGCCCATGGGTGAGCGAGAATTACAGACATCATCGCTGCTGAAGGGGCAAGGAGTCTCCTCGCTGGGGGCTGAAATGGCTGACGAGTCGAGCAGACCTAGTCAGAACCGCGTTTAGAGGTGCATCCCCTCCTGCGCCCCGGATGGGTTCTGGAGGAGCCCAGAAAAGAGGAAACCAGTACAGCGCTGGCTCTGAAGGAAAATCGCATCGCCGCGTCCGCGGTGCTCCGAGATAAACTGCCCCAGAAGGGGCTCTCGGCAGGAGCGATAGCGCAGTCTGGGTCAGAAGACTTAAAAACAAAGCTATTATCCAGCTATTAGCAGAGAAAATCGTAGGAGGGAAGAATATAATTACGCTGGGCTGGAATTTGACTGTCACACTGGATTTGTGGGAGGGCTGCCCTCTCGGTCGCTGCAGACTTGCCTTTAGCACACAGATGTGAAATGTCCTGCCTCGCGCTAGAAGGCGAGACCTACCCAAATTGCTCAGTCCCGCTTCACCCAGGCAGTTTAATGAGTTACTCTTTTTGCTCTAAAATAAAAATCTCTGCTGTACAGATAGGTCAGATGACAAATCCCAGACCCGCACAGCCGGAAGGCGCTGCCGGCAGCGCTCCTCCTCCCCGGAGCCGTGTGCTCGCCCGGGTGCTCTCCAGGCCAGCAGCTCCGAGCAGACGCTTGGCGGTCGGAGACCTAGATTTTCTGTGAATCTGGAGGAAATACAGCCCCGTGCTCAGCAGGGCAGGTCTCGGAGAATGGCAGCAAGACAGAGAGCTGGGAAGCATCACAAGGGTTGCAATAAAATTTGCCAGTTTATTTACACAGGCAGACAATTATTACATTCTGACACTGTAATTGCGCGCCAAAGCCCTGGGCAAGTTTTGCAAACCCAGCAGCTGGTCACTTCCCCTCCCTGCTGAACATCATTTGCATCCTTCTATCTGGGACAGGGACGCAGGCTACCATTTTTTTCTGGAGCCGGCAGGAGAGCAAAGGCAGATTTACTGAGGCCCCAAGCTACATTTCTTGAAGCGGCAGCATAGGGTGTAGGGTTTTGTTGTTTTTTTTTTTCTCTCCTCAGTCGGTGTGGTTTCAGCCAGGACTCTTTCAGGAGCCCGGTGTCCCTGCAGAGCAGGGCTTGCTGCTGCCCTGATTGTGCAACCGGGATTCCGACGCGCTTTGGGAACAGGCAGCTGCCTGCAACTATTGCCCAACAGACCAACATCTCGCAGGGGCTCATTGCCTGTGTTAGACATTTTGTACTTCACTCCCCAAAGTCCAGGCCAGGCATCTCTAATTAACTCTGAGGTCTCCAGGTGCTTTCCAGACGCTCCCCGGGTTAGGCAGCCGGTCGAAGCGGTGTGGCGGGCAGAAAGGACTGAGTCTTGGAGCTTTTTCCTACCAAGCATCAGCTCCGGGTGTCCCAGGGCTGAGGGGAGAAGAGCACCTGCTGCAAAGGAGTCGGATTAGCGCTGGATCTCGAGCGGTGCCGTGCCCCTGGCCCGCACAGCAAACACCCGGCCGTAGGGCTAATCAAGATCTGCCCGTTAGCGCCGTGTTTGTGCTTGGCTGGGCCGAGCTCGGTGCCCAGCACGGCCGAGTACGAAGCAGGCGCAGGGCCGAGGCGGCATCCTCCACACGTACCAGGTACCTGTTCTCTGCTCAGCCAGATCGAGTTAAATTTCGACACCCCTCAGCTTCAAAATCTGCCATTTCAGCCCTTAAGGCTCCCTTCCAGCTTCCAGAGCATCCGAGGTGCTCGGTGCTGTTGCGATGCCGCTGTGTGTGCTGCTCCTCCCCAGGCACTGGCTGGCCGTGGAGTACATCTGGGTCCTCGTGCCCTACATGACCTACGACATTTACGTCATGTACCTCTGCCACTGGCACAAGAGCCGGGACCGGGGAGTCGCGGAGAAGAAGCACTCGCTGGCCAGCGTGCGGAGCTTCCTCCTGCAGGAGCGGCTGATGGTGACCCACCACCTCTTCATCCTCGTCGTGCTCACCCCCGTCACCCAGGTGAGGGCTGGGCACGGCCGCTGTGGAACCCGGCCGGCGAGGAGCCCCGCGTGGCTGCAAGGGCTCGCGGCCGAGGCTGCGTCTGGCAAAGCACCTCTGCCAGTCGGGAACCCGCGACCCCCGGGAGATGCTCGGGGTTGGCTCCCGGCCACCTCCCCAGGAGATGCTCACTGCTGCCTTTGTTTGCAGCACTTCAGGGGAGAGCTGGGGGACTTCTTCGTGGGCTGCATCTTCACAGCAGAGCTGAGCACGCCTTTCGTATCGCTGGGCAAAATCCTCATGCAGGTAGGCGAGGAGGGACGGGGGTCTGGGACCCCCCCAGAGGCTCACACCCCTTTGCCGCCCCAGGCTGCCCTTCTGCTTCAGCCCCTGTTCCTGCAGCAGCTGGGCTGGGGGGCGGTCTCGGAGGGGGGCAGCCCCACAGCTGCAACCCCAAGCTCCCCCCCAGTGCTGCCTCCTGTTAGGTTCCCATTCCTTTCCCCAGGAAGCAGCATGCCCAGTGGCATCCCCAAACTGGGAGCTGTGCCGTGGCCTGGTGCTGCCTCCTCCCATCTGCACCCCCCCCCTTCCTGCACCACGCTCCCTTCCTCCTGCCCCAGCCCTCTGCCCACCGTGTGCCTCCCTTCCCCCTCCATCCCTTCCCACCCTGCTTCCCTGCTCCCTCCAAAACGCTCCCCATGTCCACGCCTGCTCAGCTCCGTGCTCCCAGCGCCCGAGGAGCGATGGGGTGCTCGCTGCTCACCCCACCTTCGCCTTCTTTCTTTCCCCAGCTCAAAATGCAGGACACCCTCCTGCACAAGGTGAACGGGATCCTCGTCCTGGTGACCTTCTTCCTCTGCCGTATTCTCCTCTTCCCCTTCATGTACGCGGCCTACGCCAGGCAGGTGGGAATCCCCATTTACATGGTGCCTTTCCGCATCCCCCTGCACTGCAACATCGCCAACGCCTCCCTCATCGCCCCCCAGCTCTACTGGTTCAGGCTCATCTGCCGCAAAGCCGCCCGGCTCTACGGCAGCTCGCCCGCCGACAAAAGCAGATAACGGCCGGCAGCGGCACCCCGGCGCGGGGGGTGGAAAAAGCTCAGCCCCCCCCGGTTTATTCCACCGGCGGGGACCAGCGCGGCGATGCCACGGGGCTGTTGGAGCTGGAAGCAGCCTCGCCGTCTCCACCGCCGTGCCAGGCCTAGGCAGGCTTTCCTCCCACGCCGCGCCGGGGCCTCGTGCCCTCCCACCCGCGGGAGCCGGGGCAGGAGCCAGCCAGGAGCACCGCGTTCCTTCTGGGATCCAACGCTGCGACACAACGGTTACACGAGAGGGGTTTCGTTCCAACCCCCCCCGCACGTCTTTCAGGGCTGACACCAGACACCGGCATCGAGCTTGGCGAGGCTCGAAGGAGCCCGCAGCCCGGAGATGGTGGCGGAGGCGATGCTGGAGGGTTCCCGGCCCCACGCAGCAGCGCTGGGCCGGCGCAAGCCATGAGCCGGACCTGCTGCCGCCCCGACTCGCTCCCCCGGCTCCGGTTTACAGCGCCCGGCCGAGAGCAGAGCCAGGCCCCGGGGCTGCGGCACGGTTTGGCACAGCTCGTTCCCGACCTTCACCGACTTTGCCTCCACACTATGGCCGCGCTCAGCCTCTCACCTCCCACCGCTGCGGGGCTCAAAATTTAAGACTCCACTTACCCGAAAGGTGCTTTTCAATACAGCTGTGGTGGCTGTGGCTGACAGTCCCAGGGCAGCGGGGCTCCGGGGTCCCTCCCCAGCAGGCTGGAGGGGGGAGAAGCTCACGCCAGGACAGAGGAACGGTTACGCCATCTCGGAGCAACGCTGGCAGGGCAGAGCACCCGTGGCTGAAGAGCAGGATGAGGACAGGGCACTGCAAAGTCCCCCTCTGGGCACTGTGCAGAGCCTTTCGTTGGCAGGGGAAGCAACTTCCAACCCTCTCCGCTACCTGCGGTTGGTTTTATCTGCCCCACATCTCCCAACAGGTATTTGAAGTTGTCGGGCACAGCCTGCCGTGCCCTCCCTCCAGCCGACACCAGCAGCCCTGGCAGGACTCGACGGGTCCCAGTACAGCCGGAGCCCCGGTCGTATGGACTGTCCCTCTGCCCCATCCCACTCCCCTGGGGGGCGAGGTCTGCTGGGGCTGGCAGGGGGGGAACCGGGTCAGCACGGGAGGAACCGGCAACCCCGGAGCAGGGCACTGAGCTGTGTCCTTCACCGGTTCAGCCCATTTCCACCTTCGGTCACGGCGAAACGGGGACAGGCCTCCCGGGGATCGCAAGCCTCGCAGGTCAGACAGCAGCCGCTCGGTGCCCTCCCTGCAGCCAGCGCCAGGCAGGGCAGCCCCCTCCTCCCTGCAGCCCCCCGCGCTCACCTGGGGGTCCCCTGCTCCAAGGCAGCCCCCCGTGCCTGGAGACCACTCCGTGCCTTCCGTTCTGTCCATAAACACCAGCTGGAAGGGCTGAGGACCCAGTGCTGGGTGCCGGTTCTGGTCCCAGCCAGGGCTGTGGTCTGGAAAGGGCAGAACAAAGGAATCTTCCAACAGGCGGTCGGTTATTGCAGAAACACTGCTCTTGCGTTAACGATGGAGAGCGGCTGCTGTTATAAATCGCTTGCTGCCTGTTACAGATGTCTGTATCTCACCGTTTTCATTGCAAATAATGTGCCTTATGTAAGGAGAAAAAAGAAAAAAAAGCCATTGAGGCATCTCAGTTTGCACTAACACTGCCCTATTTCATACTGCGCCTGTCGGGAGACCAATAAAGATTTCTTTCCTGAGTCACACCACTGCCTGTCTCTCCCACGTGCCATTCGTTTCTGGGGTGGGGACGTTCACGCACGGGGTCACGGCTGCACCTCCACCTCCGGGCAGGAGCAGTGCACGCGTGTTACCAAAGGTTCCCGTCCTGAACTCGCCCGACTCGCTTCCCAGCCTCCGGCAGCACATGGCGAACCCGGTGATCCGCCCAGGACTAGGAGAGGGCTGGCGGCAGGGGAGCCGGAGGGAAACCCTTTCCCTGATGCCGGAGGCTGCCGGGCTCCCTGTGTGAATCCCGAACGCCAGCAGGCACGGCTGGAGCCACGGCACCGGCAGCCGGGCTCAGAGCAGTTGCATCAACAGCCATTCCCGCCGGGAAAGCAGAGCGGCGGCTCCTACCCGTCTTTACACGGCCCCCTCGCTGCGCAGACAGGCTGGAAGAAAACACAGCTCTGGGAAATGAGTTCAGCAGAGAAAATCAGCTAGGGTTTATTGCAGATCTTACAGCTTCCCACGTAAGGGGTCTCCCGAGGCAGGGTTGGTGCTCTTCTCTGTAGCCCTCTCCAGCTCCTCACGCCGGCTCCCCGGCCGAGCGGGCCCCCAGCTTGCCGAGCTTCTGCAGGAGGGTGCCGCGCAGCGCCTCGTCGCCGACGTTGTCCGTGATGGACTCCAGGAAGTGCCTCTCGTTGGCTCTCCGCAGCGCGTTGCTGGGGGAGGTATCGGCGCTGCTGAACGTCTCATACTGCGAGAGGATCTCCAAGGCCACCACCACCAGCGGCTCGCCGCACCCCGTGTCTGGCAGCATGGCGGCGACGTGCAGCAGGTGGCAGAACATCTGGATGCAGACGAAGGACACTTCCTGCGTGGAGGTCCTGTCCTCCTTGGGGTGCGAGGGGAGCCCCGCGGTGCTCTTGACGGAGCCCAGCAGGTCCGTCAGGCTGCTGCAGTACAGCTGGACCACGTGGAGCCAAGCCTCTGCCGGGAGCCAGCTGGAACAGCTGGAGCTGCAGAGGAGCTGGAAGCCCCGCAGGAGGAGCACGGAGAACTGGAGGCAGCAGGCAAACGGCCGGAGGTTGAGCAGGGGCATGTACTGCACGTACTCCAGCGTGTACGGCACGTGCAGGACTTGCCTCTGCAGCAGGTTTTCCACCACGTGCGTGAGCCTCTTCCACTCGCTGTGGCTGCACCAAGGGAGGACCTGAATGAGGGCCACCAGGAACCCTTTGCTGAAAAGATTCACTTCTTCAGGGTTGTCCACGCTGACCGTGAGGAGCGTCAGCATTGTCTCCCTGAGTGCTGTGGACACGCAGCAGCACTCCATCCACGCCAGAAGCCCGCTGCCCGGGCCATACGCTGGCAGAGGCTGGGACGTCCACTCGTCCTCAGGAAGCGTGCAGATCTCAAACAGCGTTGCCGGGACCTCGTTCTTGAAGTGGTCTCCATAAAGCTTCTTCAGCCGGAGACCGATGGTCCAGTCCAGTGATGCCACCTTCCTGTGAAGCCAAGCCAGCGACTGGACCCACAGCTCCGGGGAGGGGGCGGCTTCTGGTCTTACCACCTCGCAGAGCTGGCAGAGGATGCTCAGCACCAGGTCTTTGGACTCCAGCAAAGGGAAGAGCTGGTCCTTAGGCCGATGCCAGTACTTTGTGTAACCATCTAGAAGCCTGCAGAGGCTGAGGAGAAGCGGGAATGGGTGACAGGATTTGATCCAGTGCTCTTCTGAACAGGACTGTATCCCCAAAACCTTACTGAGGATCTGCAGGCTCAGGTCAATTTGAGCACAGTCTGACTTCAAATAGGGAAGGACAAAGGCTTTGGTCACCTCTGCAGGAGACACGAGCGGGGCAGCTGAGCTTGGCTGCATGAGGACGGCCAGGAACTCCAGGAACTGCTCCTCTTCCCTCACGGTGGAAAGCCTCCCCCACACTGCCTCCTCCAGACACCTCACCACCAGGCTGCACGGCCTGCCCGGATCATCGGGGGTCTCCAGGAAGCTCAGCACTGGGAAGGAGCAGAGGATTTGCGCGAGGAACTGGTGTGCTCCCAGGTTGACGACAGCAAGGTTACAGACCTGCTTCACTGTGGCCTCGGGGTGCAGCAGCACGAGCCTGGCCACAGAAGCCACAGCCCTGGTCAGGCCTTCATCAGACACGCTCTTCGTGATCTGGTTGAAAGTCACATTCAGATCCTCCTGGAACCCCTCCATGACAGCCTGCAAGTTCAGGGACAGACCTGGCCCGCCCCAGGACGCCAGGATGCCCGAGATCACTTTGTTTTTGTCGGTTAACGAAAGCTCAGTGTAACACTCCACGATGGCTTTGGTCACTCGCATCTGCAGCTCTCGGCCCTCCTTGTCTTGGCGGGACACGGCAAAGTTCACCAGCGTCTCCAGCAATTTCAGAACTAGCTCTGGTTTCTGGAAGAGAGCTTTGCTTTTCACAAGGCAGTCAGCCCAGTCCTTTGAAAAGGCCCAGGTCTTTTCAGAAGCAAAAACGGAGCACATCTCCACGTGCCGGTCCAGCTTTTGCTCAATGATTGTCATGGCAACTGAAGACACAAGGCTGGCATCCAAATCCTTGCCCTTCAGGCTGGCACTGGTCTCCTTGAGAAAGTCCTTAGTGACCTGTGTTAGCTCTAACACTACGCGTGTCTCATGCTCACCCAGGTCTCTAGTCTCCGAGAAGCAAACCAGGTTCTTCCCAAGGGTGGTAAGAGTGTCCAGAAGCCGGTAGCTCTCATAGCAGAGCCCCTCAGAGCTGCTCAGGGTGCCCTGCAGCTCCTCTCCCCAGGCATGCAACAGCCTGCAGAGAAAGTCCAAGCCACCAAAGAGCTCCTCACGAGAGAGCTTGGCCATGGGCAAGAGGCTCATGCTTCTCTCTGCTTCCTTCACCTTCTCGTCCAGCCCGCTGTGGTGGAACTGGCTCTCAGTGTCGCTTGTCCAGAGGCTGACGACAGAGCTGATCTTCTCCAGGTACTCCACAACAGGGAGGGGGCTGCCCTCCGCCCCTAGCTCGGTGAAGGCGGTCAGCAGCTCCACCAGGTTGGCCAAGGCATAGCACCTGGCGCGGGGCTGGGCGATGCTCCGGTAGGTTTGCTTTAACCCCTCTATCAGGGCCACGAGCAGGCTGGTGGCAGCAGGGGGGTCGTTCAGAGAGCCTGGGTCACCCTTGAACCTCTTTGGGGGCTGGAGACCATCGTCCAGAGAGGACTCGCACCCATGCTGACGTATGAGAGTGCTGAAAGCAGAGACTGTCGCATCCTCCTGTTCCTCCCGGTGTTTCATCACCTCCCACCACACGTCTGAGAAGAACCTGATGTCGGACGGGGAGGTCTCGCTGGCGACGTACTCCACCAGCTCCTCCAGCTGGCCCCGGCGCACGTCCCGGGGCAGCGCCAGCAGCAGCCGCGCGAAGGGCCGGGCCGCGGCCAGGGCCTTGGCCAGCTCGAAGAGGACGGTGTGGTTCACCTCGGGGATCATCCTGCCCACGGAGAAGAAGCCGTCCTCCTTCCAGCCCCGGTCCAGCGCGGCGGCCGGCGGGCCCGGCAGCAGGACTTTGGCCCAGACGATGGCCACCGCCTCCTCCTTCCAGAGGCCGTGCCGCAGCGGCGAAGGGCAGCGGGCGCCGATCTCCCCCAGGGCGTCCGTGATGGGGGGTCCCACGCGTGCCCAGTCGGCCTTGCGCAGCTCCCGCAGCGGCCGCGGCTGGGTCAGCCGGGCGGCCAGCAGGAACCCGCCGTGCAGGATGGCCGCCTCCTCGCCCACGCCCCACGGCCCTGCGCGGAGACACCGTTACCGCGGCCCGGCCCCGGCCCCCCCGCCCGGCCCGCCCCGCGCCCCGCGCTCCCGCACCCACCGGCCTCCATGGCGGCACCGCTGCCCATCCGCGCGTGGCGCGCTCTGACGTCACGGCGGCAGCGCGGCCCCGCCCCGCCGCGCCGCGCCCCCTGGCGGCCCGGCGGTGGCGCCACCCATGGGCCACCCAGCCCTCCCCGCGATTAATTAGCGTGCGGGAAAATCGAGAGCGCAATTAACAGGGAGGGGCAGCGCGGGGGGCAGCCGGGAGGAAGGCACGCGCGCCGCCCTCCCCAGCCGCCTTCGTTCGTTTCTGCCCTGGTGAGGCCCCATCTGCAGTGCTGTGTCCTGTTCTGGGCTCCCCAGTTCAAGGTAGACGAGGAGCTACTGGAGGGAGTCCAGCGGAGGGCTACGAGGATGATGAGGGGACTGGAGCATCTCTCCTACGAGGAGAGGCTGAGGGAGCTGGGCTTGTTCAGCCTGGAGAAGAGAAGGCTGAGAGGGGACCTTATAAACGCTTATAAATAACTGCAGGGGGGGGTGTCAGGAGGATGGGGCCAGACTCTGTTCAGTGGTGCCCAGTGACAGGACAAGGGGCAACGGGCACAAACTGAAGCAGAGGAAGTTCCATCTGAACGTGAGGAAGAACTTCTTCACTCTGAGGGTGACGGAGCCCTGGCACAGGCTGCCCAGGGAGGCTGTGGAGTCTCCTTCTCTGGAGATATTCAAGCCCTGCCTGGATGCGGTCCTGTGCAGCCTGCTCTGGGTGACCCTGCTTGGGCAGGGGGTTGGGGTGGGTGACCCACAGAGGGCCCTGCCAACCCCAAACATGCTGGGATTCTGTTTAACTGGCAAGCGGCAGCAGTTCAGGGGCGCAGCTAGCGCACGACAGTTCTGTCTGGGTCGGTACATGACTGAAAATCACCACCGAGCTCGAACCAAAAATCTCAAACAGCAAAATCAGAGCGAGGAATTGTTCCTGCTTAAACTCAGAACACTCTGTCCAAGCGCCGACGTGCCTTGGCGACTGCTAACAGCACTGATTTTGCCTGCTTTTCTCCGTGGAACTTTAATTAAAGGTTTTCATCAAGCAAGATGACAAACCAGGCCGCGTGCCCGACACGCACAGTGCCAGTAACCACTCCCTGTGTTCCCAGCCCTTACGCCACCAGCAAAAGCAGAGCGACTTCATTCCAGCGGAACAAACCTGAACTGTTACGTCCAAAGGCAATTTTCTCATCAAAAGCTAATTGCAGAACCATGATAACGCTCATTTCAAGCTGCCTTGCAGCACCTCTGCGGACAGCACAGCGCTGCCACGTACACCCCAAAGCACGGCCCCGGCTCCCACCCGGAACGCGGACGGCTGCGTGCGCTGCCATCAGGAGACAGGTACACAGGAGCTTGGTGTGGGCTGGAGACCACCACGTCAATAACGTGACCCCAGCAGGAAACACACCACGCGCTTCCCGAGTGAACAGACCACCTCGAAAGCTGGGAAAACATCTTGGGATGAAAACAGGGTTTATTCCGGACTAGAATATTCATGTGCTTCGAGATAATTTCTCTGTTCCCAGCAGAGACGCACGGACTACGACAGCTGAACTGCTCGAGCTCTGCGCACACAGCCCTTCCCTTCAGCCCAACACATCGCCACGGAAGCTGGCCAGCGGGGTACCTGCGATGCTCACAGCCACGGCTCCCTGAAAGTCTCTGCTCCACGCTGCAAATCCAGGATGGCGAAAGCCAATTAGTTAGAGAATTAGATGTTGTAATGAATCTAGCAATCTCTTTTTCATGGATAATAATATCAACACAGAAGTGTGAGGTTTTCCTCTTAACAGAGGACCTGTTTTTGAAGCCACATGCTCAACCTGCTCCCCACTGCACAGCCTGATTTTTTGGAAGGATAACACGCTATTCGCCTGAGAAGAGAGAGCAGCAGTAAGAGACACAAGAGTAAATCAAACAAACAGACTAGCACGGGCCGCTCTTACTGGCAGAGGTCATGCAACACGTTACAGAGGATTGGCATTTCGCTCGGATGAAAACCGAGGCACGAAGGAGCAGCCCCGTCCTTCTCCCCAGCTAAGCAGACGCCTTCTTCATGTTCTGCGCAGCAAACCATCCGTCGCTGTTGTCCGCTGCCATGGCCTGCACGAAGAAGAGCGTGGGCACGTTGAGAACACCAGCCGAGTCGCCAGGCGCTGCTCACGCTCGCCAGCCCACCCCACAAACCCACGCTGATCACAGGGCAGCTTTCTAATTTGGAGGAAAGCTATTCTGATGGATAAATTAATTTTGACACGCTAGTAAGGAAAACAGACCCTGAAAACCAGTGCTCTCTGCTGCAGCACCTAAATAGCAGATCTGGTAGTACAAGAGCGAACGAGGCTATTGAACCACGGCCTTCCCAGAGAGCTCACACTCGGCACCAGAGCCCCTCTGCCTCGGGAGGACGTCCAGCTGCTCTGACGTCACTGCAGCTCACGGATCGGCTTCTGTAGTAACTCACACCAAAGCACTGCTGGCGTGTGCCGCAAGACATTCCACCAGCCGGCTGCCCCCAGAGCGGGGCCCGAAAACTCCAGCCAGGACGCTAAGTGAATTCTAAAAAACTGTGGTTTTCTTAGCAAGAAAACAACCGCAGCTCAGAGGCTGTACGGCTTGCTTCTCAGAAAACTCCACGTGTAATGAAAATCAGATTCTACGGGTGTCTCTGATCAGGAAGCAAACCACTGTGCAGACAGCAGTACTTACATCGTCTAACAGTTTGTCACCATTAGGATCCACCTTGGACAGATCTCTGAATGCTTCGTCTCCCACAAAACAGATTTCATGGCCATCCTACACCAAGTTTAAGAGCAGGTAAGTCAGATAAATGGCAGAGAGAAATTTAAATCGAATTTAATTGCTATTTCCAATATTACTCACAGGATCAGCCAAAATAATCACTTGCACTGTGGCTTTGCCAGGTGTGTCCAAGCTAACCAGAGGCGTCAAAATTTTCTGGTTCTCCTTTTTCATCAGTGCTTCAATGTTTGGCAACTTAAACAGAAAATCAACAAAAATCAACCCTAGCCAGATGAAGATCAGATGCATTCAGGTTGTTCTCATTTACCGCTTCCCTACTACCCACAACTCCATCGCATTCCCACCATGAGAAATACAAATGAAGTATCAGCTCAGTATTATTTTGTTCACACCTTGGGTATTTTGCTAATGCTAGACATTAATCTCCCACTAGTCGGCTCTGGGTAACGAAAGGGCTAAGGGAAACGCGATCGTTACCTCTTCCTTTGCGCAGGAGAAGGCAATCCGCCCAAACGCTGTCCCGTGATCCACCGCTCCTCCAACAGTCTTCAACTCCAACTTACACTCAAAGAGCAAAACAGAAAGCCTGACTTGCAAGGACGCTGCTCTCACTGCTACATTCGCTCCAGTTTTTCAGTGATGTGGACGATTTCAAGATCACCCATACACACACCTCCCACCAAGCCAGAACTACCAGAGCAAACCACAGCTGTTTTTTAAACAAAGCAGTTAAGTGTATGCAATCCTTAATTTAAAGGCACAAAAAATTAAGCGCACAGTTGCTTTAATTATGAGCTTTTTTTCCCTTTAAGATTTTATTCTCATGAAATGAGAGGTTTCTACGAGGAGATGCAACTCTTAAAGATGGGAACTGGAAAGTTTTGTGAGGACTAACCTGGTTATCCGCATAGCCTAGCAAAGCCCTCTGTTTTTCCTCATCCTTCTCATATAGCTTCATCCCGAGCAAGTCAGACCAGTAGTTAACAGACTTCTGCAGATCGGAGACACCCAAGGTAACCTTTAGCACAGGATCTATAAAATTGCAGTGATTTGAAATTAGTTACAAATATATTGTAGTTTGAAACGCACAGTTATACCTTCTTGAGAAGGAAAGTAACAAAGAAACAACAAAAACACGCTCTGTTTCATAAAATGGCATCCAGACAAGCGCTCAGCCCGTTCTAACCTCCCACTTGTAAATCCCTCCTGAACGCCAGCAAGAGCGAGCGTGTGTGTTGCACCTTGCTTGAGCTGTTCCTTGTCTTCCAAGTAGAACTTGTACCCCCCTGGGGCTTCAGCTTCAAAAATACCAGTTGTGACTTCTTTGAGGGGCCACCCCATCTTCTTCGCATTGCTCACAGCCCGGCTGGACACAAGCGTTATGCCCTAGTGAGAACAGAACAGACGCACACAAAATTCACAGGGCGGGTGGCGTGTAAGTCCTACCTTTCAGGGGTCTGCCTCTGCCAGAGGCAAACGAAATTACTTTTTATAACCCATGGACCATATGATCTCCTGAAAACCAGGTATCTCGCTCCTATAAAATAAGCTTAGTCTTACTGCGCATCCCACATATATCGGGAACGCATTAATCTACCCTTCTTTCACACCAAAGGGAAACGAAAAGCCAAAGGAATTTAAATCTCTGATTCAACGCGTTGTACAGAAAAGGAAAACCAAGTTCCTAAGTGTTCTGCCAGGTTAGGCAGACATCTGTGGCTGCAAGCGGCTGTTCCCTGACCCCCCACAAACCAGGGGGAGAACATTAGCTCAGGGCAAACAACGAGCAAACACATTACACGTATTCGTAGAGGAAATGTGAAAACTTAATTGGCTGTCAGCTAATAAATAACAAAGAATTAAGTAATAATAGATAAAAGAGTGTTATCCTCTAGCAAGATCCTTCTTAGCTCATCGTTCCAGGCTATATCTGACAGCCAATATCAGCTATCCTACACGCAGTGCAACTGAGCGGGAAGGTGCTCAAGGAAGCGTTTCCTGGATCCTACGTGAGCACAAAGCTGCTCTAGTTTCTGCTCATCCAACTTGGAGACAACTACAAAAGCAAGAATAAAAAGCGTTTAAGGAACCAAACAGCATAAAAAAGCAACTGGTACAACCTATATGCCAGATAGACTCCTAATCATAATAATAAAAAAAACTTAATAAGAAAGATTTTGCTGCTGAGTGTGGTACTCACCAGGAAGTCATTGCCCAGGCGATATTCTCCGATACCGTAATTGTAAGTCAATTCTGCAACAAAGTGATTGTCTTCCGGCCCGTAGCCCACCATCGTTTTGCTCCATCTTCCGTCATAAGGGCTGGAACATCCATATTTAATTATCATCAATATCAGAAACAAGCCTGAAGAACTACAAGTATCAGTGTTTCAAAGAAGAACTGCCTTTCTAGAGTAACCAAACAGCACAGGTGACCCAGTAACCTCCCACCAAGTGGGAGCTGCTACCCGTGAAGAATTCCCATTGCAGCTCGGCACGCAGCAGACTGGCATCCCCCTGCTCAACAGTTCTGACCTTGGGCTGTCATCCATGACCACGCAATAAAGAACAATTCTACCTCCTTCTTAACAGCCCACAGGCTAAGAGCACAAACTGCTCATCAGCTGGAATTATACGAGCACTTCCTTATTGCGAAGTAGGAAAAGTAAGCGGTTAGGCATCAGATTGTAAGACTTCTTTCATCCCTGAAGACAAAAGCCTTCAGGGCTACCAGGAGAGATTTTTAACTCAAGAGCAGAGAGAGCCCCATGCCTGTAAAAATTCAGTGTTATCAAATGTAACTCCAGGAAAGCTTAGAAACAGTTTTATAAGTTCAGTGTCAGTCTATAGGTGTAATACAGCGACACTTGTGTTAGTGGCTGGAAAGCTGCCCGGTGGAAAAGGACCCAGGGGTGTTGGTCGGAAGCTGGCTGAACAGGAGCCAGCAGTGTGCCCAAGTGGCCAAGAAGGCCAACGGCATCCTGGCTTGGATCAGGAATGGTGAGGCCAGCAGGAGCAGGGCACGGATCATGTCCCTGTACTCGGCGCTGGTGAGGCCGCACCTCGAGTGCTGTGCTCAGCTTTGGGCCCCTCACTCCATGCAGGACATGGAGGGGCTGGAGCGTGTCCAGAGAAGGGCAGCCAGGCTGGGGAGGGGGCTGGAGAACAGTCTGACAGGGCGCGGCTGAGGGAGCTGGGGCTGTCCAGGCTGGAGAAGAGGAGGCTCAGGGGGTACCCTATTGCTCTCTACAGCTCCCTGACAGGAGGGGGTAGTGAGGGGGGGGTGGTCTCTTCTCCCAAGTGACAAGCGACAGGACAAGAGGCAACGGCCTCAAGCTGCGTGAGGGGAGGTTCAGATTGGAGATTAGCAAGAACGTCTGTACCGAAGGAGCGGTCAGGCCTTGGAGCAGGCTGCCCAGGGCAGCGGCTGGGTCACTCACCCGTTGCAGCTGGCCTTGCAGCCCTCCGCGAACTCCTCGTGTCTCAGCACCTGCCGAACCGCGCCGGAAAGCTCAGCCGGAGAAGCCGCCTTCCCCCCCTTGCCCCCCCCCCCCCCCGCCGCGGCAGCCCCGGGGCACGGGCTCCCCCGGGGGCAGCCGGTCCGGGAGAAGCCGCCGGTCCCCGCACAGCGCCGGGCCGGGGGAGCCCCGGAGCCGCCGCGCCGCGCCCCGCCCCGCCCCGCCCGCGCCCCCCTCGCGCTCACGCTCATGCCCAGCAGCTCGCGGTAGAAGCGCGCGCTCCGCCCGCGGTCCCCGACTTTGAAGACGAAGTGGAGCGCGCGGCGAGCCCCCATGGCGGCGCGGCCGTGACGTCACCGCGCGTCGCGTCGCGCGGCGGTGACGGAAGGAAGATGGCGGCGCTGAGGAGGCTGGCGGCCGGGCTGGGCCGCTCTCCGCTGGCGCGGCCCGGCGGGGCGGCGGCTGCGGGGCGGCGCGGGGTGCGGGCGCTGCGGCGGAGCCCCGTGCGGGTGCTGGCGCCGAGGAAGGAGCGGGGCGCGGCGGCCGAGGAGGAGCGGGGCCCCCCGGAGCCGCCGCCGGCAGCGGTGCAGCGGAGCTCGGCCGGGCCGGGGCTGTGGTACGAGAAGGCGGCGCCCGGTGACCGGAGGCTGGGGTGAGGCGCGGCCCGCGGGCATCGCCACGCCGCGGGGTGAGGGGGGAGCTGGGCCCCGAGCTGCGGGGTCCCGTCGGCAGAACGCGGGGCAATTCTCGACATCTGGGGGTCCGGGGCGCGGGGGGCTTGTACCGCGATGGCGGTCACAGCCGGGCTGAGGAGACCGGGGACCTCGCCAGGCCGGCGGACACCTCGCTGGCGGCGGCGTTGGCGTTGCGGCCGCTCCCCCCCAGTAACTTTCTCTGCAGAAAAGCGGTGACGGTCGCCAAGTCGAAGAAGTTTCGGGATCAGCACGGGAAGGTCCTGCTGGAGGGGCAGAGGCTGGTCAGGGACGCGCTGGAGGCAGGGGCCGTGCTGCAGACCCTCTTCTTCAGCAGCGTGGGGCACCTGAAGGAGCTGCCCGAGGCAGAGCTGAAGCGGGCCAGCCTGGTGAAGGTGAAGTTTGAAGACATTAAGAGCTGGTCTGACCTCATCACTCCTCAGGGTCTTGTGGGTAAGTGGCCTTGGAAACAGCCGCAGCGCTGCTCAAAGGGAAACTCCTTTCGCCCTTCGTAAGCAGATAATGACAGCCTCTTCATAACCTTGCTCTGGACATTCTGGCGTGTGTCAAGAGTGGCATAATTTGAGAGAATTCCCTTTCCTTCGGCCTGCTGGGCATAATTTGAGAGAATTCCCTTTCCCTTGGCATGCTGGGCATAATTTGAGAGAATTCCCTTTCCTTTGCCCTGCCGTGGTAACTGTGGAAGTGGTTCCTAGAGTGCCCCAAAGGTTCTAATGCTCCTTTTTCATAGCATGTTGCTCCAGCTCTGCTGGGAAGTAGTTCTCCGTGTCAAGTGACAAACTCTTCTCAGACTTCTCCTAAGCAGTGCTCTCCCCAGTGCTTCCTCCAGCACCTCTTCAGAAAAATTTGGGCCCTCTCCTTGGGGTGTGTTAGCCAGAAGCCTCTCAGCACTTTGTCTCCTCAGGGATCTTTGCCAAGCCCAACCCTGCCAAGATGTCGTACCCTGCTGCTCAGCTCACCAGCTCCTTGCCGCTGCTCCTCATCTGCGACAACATCCGAGATCCGGGAAACCTGGGGACGATTCTGAGATCTGCAGCAGGAGCAGGCTGTGAGAAAGTGCTGCTCACCAAAGGTAAGCGCCTTTCCCTGGGGAAAAAGAAGCGTAGTTTAAGTAATTTGGGGGTAAGGCAGGGAGTAAGAGGTGCTTGAAGGTGTTGCTGCCGAGTTTGTGAGCAGTGCCTGGCACAGGCATGATTTGCTGTGGGCAGCAGCTACTGAACCCGTCCTTCTCGCAGCCGCTGCAGTGTCGCTGTTTTCCTCCCACCCGTCTCAGGCTGCGTGGATCCGTGGGAGCCAAAGGTGCTCCGCGCAGGCATGGGCGCTCACTTCCGTCTGCCCGTCGTCGCCAGCCTGGACTGGGAATCTGTTCCCAGCAACCTTCCTGCCGGCGTCCAGGTCTGCGTGGCCGACAACAAGGACCCAGGCGCTCGGGCTGAGACCGCGTCCGTGCCGAGGGGAGGGGGCAGGGCTGGCTCTGCTCCTGGCGACCCGAAAGCTCCTGCGAAATCTAAACCCAAGGCCGCTCCTGAGCGAGAGGATGATGAGGGAGCAGCAGGCGTCTGCATCCCAGAGCTGCCCGCACAGTATTACTACGAGAACTGGACACGGACCCCAGTGGCAGTGGTGATCGGCGGAGAGACCCACGGTCTGAGCCCAGACGCGCTCCACCTCGCGGCCAGCACCGGGGGGAAGAGACTGGTCATTCCCGTGGTGCCAGGCGTGGACAGCTTGAACTCCGCTATCGCCGCTGGCATTGTGCTCTTTGAGGGGAAGAGACAGTTGCTGCGGAGGAGGCACGAGAAGGAAGACGAAAGGCAGACGTTCCCTGGCGTGGGCTAACCTGCAGGGGTTTGGGTGCTGGAGAAGCATCTCTTCTCCCTGGCGTGCTGTAGAGTTAATAAAAGCGCAGCTCGGGCTGTTTGGTTTGCAGTAAATGGGTCTGAAAGGCAGCGTTGGAGCTGTGTGCCTGGCGGGGTGCGTGACTCCCGGGCGAGGCCGCGGGCGCTGCGGCCGCACGGTGATGCTTGTGAGAAGGGAGAGGCCTTGGCGCGGGTGAATTATGAACGAGGGTGGGAAGGGAGCTGTGGGCACCGCTGCTTCTCTGGAGGGGAGCGGGCACTGGGCCCCGGGGAGGGAGACCCCCAGTCCTCCTGGAGGGCAGCACGTCGGCTCGTGGCAACCCCCCGCCACAGCTGCGGGATGTGCCGCAGCCCCGGCCAGGCTGCACAGCGCTCGGCACCGCCGGCAGCTGCGTGTCGGTGGACGGCTCCTGCGGCAGCGTGAGCTGCACGCTGAAAAATGCCGCCTCTACACTGGCTGCGAGTCGCACAATCAGCTACTTCCCACCAGCCCACTCTCCGCTGGCTCCAGTTTCTCATTAGCAAATGGAAATTTTTGATATCATCTGCTTGAAAAATACCCAGAGACGGAGATTCCGCCTCTTCCGTGCCCACAGCCTCGTATCCACGTGGTGCAGAGCGCTGCCCGGGCTGGGTGTGCATTGCCTCAAGCCTGAAACTGCTCCAGCCGAGCAATTCTGTCATCTCCAGAGCTCAGTTCCAGCTCTGGTCTCATCAGACTGACCCCAAATGACCCAGTTCTTGGGCAGAAAATTGCTGCTTTGCTCGAGTTCCTGCTGAGCAGCTACGGCAGTGCTGTGCTCTCGGCCTCACTGGGAGCCTGAACCACAGCGTCCAGAGGGGAACAGGGCATGTCCCTCTAAAAAAAAAAAAAATGACCTCCTGCTGCATGACCAAGTGCTGCAGACCCTGCGGCCTCCCAAAGCGCAAACTCATCACGATTGCCCCCAGACCATCGGGCACCCGCTGAGCGCAGGCAACGCCGCTGCTCAGCTGCTTCGCCGCAGCTCACTGCATGCGCCCGCAACCCTGCGGCGGAGGGTAACTCACCGAAAAGCGCATTTCCTCAGAAATCTCCAGTAAAGGGGTAAGAGTTGAATTTAGGGTTAATTTCGGGTGGGTTGCTCAAAGCCCAACGCCCTGGGAGACGCAGCAAGCCGCAGCTCCCACCGCCTTCGTGCCATTGCCATCGTGCTCGGGCCAGCCCCTGCCCCTGGCCCAGCCACACGCAGCCCCTCCGGCCCCCCCAGCTCTGGGACCGGCGAGCCAGGCAGCGCAGCTCCTCCTCGCACAGCTCACCGGTCACTTCACCGCCGAACACGAGCGCCTCTGAACCGCGCAGAACACAGGGTGGATTTATACGGCTCCTGCCTTCCCAGCTCCTGCCAGGGTGGGTTGCTGCCGCAGCGACAGAAGGGGAGAGGCCGTAATCCTGCCATCGCTGAGTAACGAGCTGAAAGGGAAAGCGCTGGCTCGCACAACGGCCGCTATTCAGCACACGACGCTGGCAGAAACCATGGCGGCCGCTGCCAGCTAAGAGCTGGGGGACCCTCGGCTGGGGGGCTGCAAGCAGAGCTCACGGGGAGGGTGGGTGCTCCCTGCTCCGGGGAGCCTCCGAGCAGCTCGTGGCAGTCAGCACCCCGGGGTGAGGAACAGCCAAGAGCCCCGGGGGGAACATGTGACCCCGGCTCAGCCACCGCAGCGCCGGGAGCTGCCAGCACAGGCACCTACCCACGGGGTCTGGCTGGGGGCTCCTCTTCCCGCACGGGTCCCGGGCGGGCTCTCTCTCCCCGATGGTGGGACGCGGCAATCGGGACCTCCAAGGACGAGGTTATTATAACAGTTTTATTACAAAGGTCCAATCACCATGTACAGTTTTTACAATGTCACTTTTTGGGGGCTTGGCTGTGCTGCTTGGGTTAGGGAGGGATTTTTTTTTTTTTTGTTGGGGTTTTTTTGGTTATTTTTTAAAGAACAGCACCAGTAACGTCAGGTTTGGGACACACCTATGAAAAACAGCTCAATCAACTAACATAGAAGGGACAGGACAATTCATACCAGAGAAGAGGAGAGAGGGGACGGGGAGAGCACAAGGGCGAGACGGAGAGGCCGGAGCAGCCCGGTGGCGGTGGTCCTGGCTCAGCAAGCGAGGGCAGGAATATCCGCCGGTCGCAGGTGGGGGACCCCCGACACGCACAGCCAGTGTCTGTGGGCGTGGGGGGTAGGAGGTGGGAAACCCACCCGGAAAGGTCTCACCCCCAGGAGGAAGAGCTCGGCTGCGCCGTGGTCTGTCAGAGGTTGTCAGCAGTTAAGACTTTGTCTTGGCCTCGTCAGGGCACTGGTACTCATCGGTGGAAAGGAGGACGGGCCAGGGGCGAAGGGGACAGTCTCCTTATTGCTTCCTTAATGTCACTTAGTCAGCAGGGGCGGTAGGAAAGGAAAGAAGGGGGAGAAGGAGAAGAAAAGAGCCCCGAGAACCCCATCCACTGCCTGATGCACGTGTTGGGAAGAACACCATGCAAAAAAGATTTGCTTGCTAGCTAGTGCCATGTATAAAATAATGATACAGTAACAGTTCTGGTCTGGTTACTAGAGAATATATCACCATGAAGCACAAGCGAAGTCTCCAAACGCCAACGACTCCCTGCTGAAAGTGCATCTCAAGGAGTTTGCTTAGGAGAAGGATTCACTGCGTAAAACAAGGCACCACAAGAAGGTTGGATACTGGGTCAGGCGTGAGGACACGCTGGAGAATCCACGAGCGGCGGAAGAGAGACCTAGTTTTAAATAACGTCTGTTGGTGCAGAAGCCCCCTTAGATGGGCTCGGGTTTTAGCTTGTCTGCTAGAAAGTCGCTGACAAAGGCTTCCACGATCTCGGGCGTGATCTCTTCCACATCCATCACGTACTTGGCCCGGGCCGACATGTCCAGGATGGTGAGCAGGGGCGCAGCCTCGGGCAGGTTGGTGTAATCCCGCAGGGAGTCGGTCATGTCATCCTGGAGGCCAAAACGAGAGGGAGAGAGGAGCCATCAGCAGAGCCAGGGCACCAGGAGCCATCTGTTGCTTCTATCCCGTGGTCCAGCCCACAAGTGCCTCTCCCAAGGGCTTGGTCCCAAGGACCTGCTGCCTGCTCTGCCCGTGGTCTGCACCAAAACCAAACTGGGTTGATTTATCCTAGGCTGGGATAGGAGCACGCGCTCCTCCAAGCCTTTCCACACTGGGCACAGCTCCCTGCACCCCCAGACTGACAAACCACCCTGGAGCCACGACTGCGGCATCCGCAGCTCAGGAGCTGGGGGCAAGTGCTGAACGCGGGGCCTCGCCAGCCCTGTGCCAGCACAGCCACGGTCTCGCCCTCACCGGGGCGGATGCCAAAGGGAGCAAATAGGAACGGGATGAAAGCCCGTGCTTTCAGGCAACACTGAAATCTCACCAGCAGATCCAAGTGTCTGAGAGCATGTGCAAAAGCCACAGGGCTCCCCAGCAGCGGGCTGCTGGCGGGGTGGGGGGCAGCCCTCCCTTCAGCCAGGCGCGGCACAGCTCTGGGCGAAGGACAAAACCAAATTTGTCTCTTGCCAAGGCTGTGCAATGCAAAAGCCAGCGCTGCAGCGATTCATCTGCTCGCCGCCAAGCCCGCAGCGCGCGGCAGCATAGCGGGGCGTTCCTCCGAGCCCCTTCCCGAGGGCGGGAACAGAAATCGGTGAGGCTGGTTGGCAGCTGGCGGCTCTGCGGCACGTGGCGGCGGCCGGCACGGTAACGCCTGTCGCGCCTCCCCTTCCATTGCAGGGGTTTCTGGCGCAGCCGGACCCCGCGGCGGGGAAGGGCGAGCGGGGCTGGGCCCGCGGCCGTGGGGCTGGGGTGCTCGGCTGGCCCCGACCCTTCCCACCTCCCAGCCCAGGTGTCAGCATGCCTCGTCCTTTATCCAAAAAACATTTTTAATCCATGCAAAACCGGCCCAGGCAGCGCTGGGAGAGGAATGGGAGGCGCCTGCCCTGGCTGTGGCCGAGCTGCTTTGTGCACGGGGGCCGGCGGAGACCCAGGGCCAGCGCTCCCGGCTATTGAGGTGACGGATGAATGGGACGTGCCGGACGCTCCCCATTCTTCAGCCCGGCCGCCGCAGGGACGTCGGGAGCTGGATGAATAGCAGCAATGTTTCAGCTACAGCCGGCGAGCGGGAGGAAAATGCTTCGCAGGCTCTGGGGGAGGGGGGCAGGTCCCGGACCCTCCCAAACCAGCCCTTCCAACAAGGGGCTTATTCAGGGATGCGGGGCTGAGCGGGGATGCTCAGAGACCTGTTACGGCAGCGGGAGCAGCGTGCCTGCCCAGAGGGGCCGAGGGGGCTGCGGGAGGCGGGGTCTTGCCTGGCTGGGGGGGCCAGGGTGCCGCAGTGGGACCCTTCTGTGCGCAGCGCGGCTGCGGAGGGCCCCGCTCGCAGCACGCTGCGGCTGTGACGTGAGCATGCAGGGACGGAGCAGGCGCACGGACACGCAGACACTGCCACCTGCCCAGGCCCTGAGCAGCACCCTGGGAGGGGAACCACGGGCCTGGAGGGAAAACCCAGGAGCTTTCCTGACCCTTACACAAAACCTATCTCATTTTCAAGCCTGCAGCAAGGCAAAGTGCTTGTGTGAGGCAAAGGGAGGCCACAAGCCCCATTTTCTCATTTCCCATTTTCTGCAGCAGACCCCCGGCTCCAAGCACTGCAGCCTGCCCGTGCCCCAAACACCAGCCCAGCCACCAACAGCACACGGGACAGGGAAGCGCCGCAGTGACGTGCCCAGCCGAGCCCCAGCGCAGGGCAGAGCGGAGCTGGGATGCTCATGCTGGGGCCAGCAGTGGGAACACAGCCCCTGCTGCCCCCCCGAACGGCCCCTGCCCTCTCCCCAGGGCCCGCAGCCTCAGCGTTTGAAGGGGCAGCTGGTGGCTCCCTCCCACCTCCCCCTGTCCCTCTCTGCCTGTCCCCAGCATCTCCCTCACTTGCCATCAGGCTTTTCCACCTCGGAGCAAACGCAGCTGGGGCCCCTTTGCCAGAATATCCAGCAACGAGTGCAGGGAACTGAGCCAGGACGCGGGGCTGGTTTTGCTCCATGGTCCCTGACCAGCTGTGCTGGCTCCGTGCCTCAGCTGCCCACCTGGAAGGCGGCGACAGCGGTACCCAGCCCACCTCAGACCTCGTACAAAGACACAGCAGGATGCAGCCCTGCGCTCTCCTCCCGCTTACCTCGCCCGCCACGAAGAAGAGCAACGGTGCCTCCTCCTCTTTGGCTTTGTACTTGGCAATGATTTTTTCAGCTATGGGCTGAATCAGTTGTTTCGCTGCCTCTGACTCTCCGTCATCCTCTGAATCTGCAGGGCACAGAGGTGGGGAGACAAAACAGAAGAGGCGAGGCAAAAAGGAGGTTAGGATCAAACAGATGCAAACTGGCTGGGTGCCGGCAGCTCTGTCCCACAGCAGCACCACGGAGGAAACCAGAGCCCGGATGCACAGCACAAACTTCAAAGCCACATGGCTCTGCAGCAATTAGGGAGCAGCTGAAACGTGCTTTTCATGTGAGACAGGGAAACATGTAACAGAAGAGCAGCTCCTGCTCCCGAAATACTTCACCGCTCACTCCGTGGTGCCGCTGCTGAAGCGCAGGGACAAACAGGCACAAAAAAGCCGCTTTGCAGTTTGAGAAGTGTCGGGATGTTTTGAAGACCAAATGAACATGCTGATCTGAGGCTGCCTGCCACTCCTGCCCGCCACCCACCATCCCTCTGCCTCGGGACGGCTGCTCGGCAGCTTTTCTGCTCGAATCTCCGCAGCAGCAGCGCTGTGAAGGCAGCTTTGATTTGACAGAGGTAGAGTAGAAAGAGATGGCAACATCAATCAAACGCCAGCCACCAGTGAAGTTCAAATACTGAGCTGGAAAGAGGAGAGACTGCGTCCTTGAGCAGCATCGAGATGAAATGATTTCAATTCGGGGACAACTTTTAGCATTAAAAAGAAGTAAGAAGGGAGAAAAAAGGCCCCTGGTCTCCTGGTCCCCAGCATAACCACTGGACAGAACTGGTCCAGCCCCGAGCTGGAATGGGCACTGCCCACACCCAAACACTCTCTGCCCTCGCTCCGCACTCCTCTGCCCTCCCCTCTGGCTTCTCCAAGCGAAGCAGGGGATGGCAGAGACACTGCACGCTGCATTTTAGGGTCTGTCCTGCGTGCCTGACAGTGATGAATACGCAGGGTTGGGGGGTGTCTGCAGGGATGGATTTTTCTCCACGCAAGCACTGCTGGCAGCACTCCAGGCAGCCCTGCACACTCTGGCTAACCTAGCCCTAACGTCTCCAGGGGAAGATGCAGATCGGTCGGGATTTATTCCTAACCAGCTCTTGCTAAGCCTTCTCCAGCGGCTGCCTTCTCCTGGGGCCGTTGCTGCTCACACAGCGCAGGCACCGGTCTGCTGGGGGGGGTCTCCCAGCAGGACAGGAGCTGGCCAGGAGCCCCCGGCCCTGCTGCCTGCCTCAGTGCAGCACCAGCTTCATCTCTGGCCCAGCACATCACCGGCAGATTTCACCGAGGCCAGGCAACCCCTCAAGCGCCAAGCAAGAGCCCCGGCTGCCGGCCGGAGAGTGCTTTCCTGAGGAGCTGTTTGCAACAAGGTGATAGAAAAACTTTGCTCAGAGCAAGATAAAAATAACTCTTTCCAGAGGCCTGCAGCGCCGGCCCCAATCAATCACGCTTGGCGTGGCCAGCCGGTCCTCCCCGCACGAGGAGAGTATTTCTGGCTCTGTGCTCACATCCCCTGCTGGGCTATGCTGAATAAATAATCAGGGTCAAAAGGAAGTCTGAAAGGGAAGAAGGGAAAGAGCGAGAGACGTGTTATCAGCGCTGCAGAGAAGGGTGTGCTGCTCACAAAGGGCGTGCGAGGAAGCGGGACACGCGCCCTGCCCCAGGCCAGGCCCCCTGCACAACATCGGCAGGCTCGGGGCAAGGGGGGCTTCTTCAGCAAACCCCCCCCGGCCGCTCCACAGAGCGCTCACGGGACAGTTACGCTCCCCTCGAGAGCCCGGGACCCCTTGGCTGCTCCCTGGGATGCTGTGCCCACCCCTCTGCCAGCGGCCCAGGGCTCAGCCTGCACCGCAGCACATCCTGGCTACAGCCCTCGCCGGATTTAGCCATCCATCGCTGGCAGGGGAGCGATGGGGAACGAGCCCGCTGTGCTTCGGATGAGTTCTAAGGCTGTTTCCAACTGCAGGGGAGCTTCATGTGTGGGTCTTCATGTGTGGGTTAGCAGTGGAAGAGGGACTTTGGGGAAAGGCCCTGCTCAGCGCTCCACGGGGGGAACACCCAAGGATCAGCAGCCCATGCAAGAGGCTCCTCCGACTGTCCCAGCCCTGCCCAGCTCAGGGATTACAGCTCCAAGCTGTGGTTTCCAGCACAGAGCAGTCATCCCTCCCAGAGACACGTCCTCTGCCTCCTCTAGAAAGTCACATGTGCCTGAAGTCCCTGCTCCAGAAAAGGCCTTTCCCACCCCCACCTCCAGCTGTGACAGTGTATTTCTTGTACTCCTCGACCCCTGATCAGCATTCCTCTCTGCAGCCGCTGCCGAACCATCTTCGATACGACAGCTCCTCTCCACTGTGAACTGCTACTCCATCACATCCCTCGGGTGAGGACTGGAGCTGCGGGAGACGTGTGGGCACGGGCAGGCTCTGGCAAACCCCGGCGAGCTGCAGCAGCCCGTTTCTCCAATACGCACAAGGCTCCAGGTCTGTTAGCCCCCTTGAATCCCTCGAGGGGATTCCACACGGACCTCTGTCTCCCCGTGGCCTCTCCAGACCCTGTAGCACTGCTCCTGGTGATGGAAACAGGCGGATGTCCCTTCCCACGGACACTGTCACCACTGCAGGCAGGTTCTCAGCCCCCTTTCCCGAGCACTCCGTACCTACAAAGAGGACGAGGCAGGGGCCCTCATTCAGCTGCACAGCGTTGGAGTCTGTCAGCTCCAGCACAGGCTTGGGGTGCCAGGGGAACTCGCGGCACTCGATGTCGTTCAGCACCTCCACCCGCCCCTGCCGCGTGATCACCTCTCCCTTGGGGTCCAGGACGATGAGAGTCGGGATGCCTGTGACGGAAGAAAAACAGGGGGGGATCAGTCAAAGTGCGAACCGGTCAGTGACAGGGCGTGTGAAGAATGGCCTTTTCCTATCAGCTCTGGCAAGAGCCCAGCGAGCAGGCTGCCTCTCCAGAGCTCACACACGGTGTGGGAACCGGGGTCCCTGGATCCTGTTTCCGTCCCAGCAGAGTGCTGTAATTCCATAGCCAGAGCAGGAAGCTGGGAGACAGGCTCTGCCATTGCCTGCCTTTCCCTGCCGGAGGGCAGGCAGGGGTCACGGCTGGCTGACACTGATCCTCCGGGATGCAAACCCCACCACACTGCACTGGGACCCTCCTTGCAAGCACCCTCTTGCCCCACAGGCACCATTGCCCCGGTGCCGAGATGTGGCTGCTGGAAGACCCCAGTCCCTGGTCCACAGAACACACACAAACCTTTTTGCAGGGCGGACCGCAGACAACGGTGGCCAGGAAGCAGGGTGTGTTCCTTCCCAGAAGGAACGCCATATATTTTGCAGCCAGGAACTCCTCCATGAACCCCCACACCCCTTCCCGGTGCTAACTGCCCAGTCGTTTCCAGAGCACAGGGATGCGTCTGACAAGTCATGAACATTATTACCTGGTTTGGACGCTGTTTCACTCTGCCTGAGCCCGGCGAGGCAGGCACCCAGTGGAGGAAAGGCCCCCAGACCAGCACTACCAGTGGTGATTTAGTGCTCAGGGCCATGGATGCCCCCAGGAATACCCAAGAGAGAGCGCACACCTCTGCAAGTGGAGACGGAGCGGGACTACACACACTAACGCCAGCAGACTTTGTCACACGGCTAAACCGCATTCAGCGCTTGCAAACGAACCTGGCATCCCCCTCACTTGGCCGCTGCCCTCGCTAAAGGGAGGTGGATGTGCTTGCAGCGGAAATTTAGCACAAGTCACCTATTCAAACCCGGCAGTGAGGCAGGGTGGACACCAGCTGGTGACCGTCCCATCTGATAAGGCACCAACAAGGCTTTCCAGCCACAAAACGGTCACGGGAGAGTCAGCAGGAGCGGCTTGTGTTGGTGACTTCATCTGGAAAGCACACCATTCCTCTGTCATCAAGGAGACAAAGAAACATCCCACAAGGAAGGAAGAGAGGGGAGTTTGGGATCAGGCCCCAAGAGATGGATCAAGCGACCAGTGCTAGTGCCAGCCATCTGTGTCCCACCGCCCGGGCTTCAATCCGCTCACTATCCAGCATCTCCTCCATCACCCAGCAACATCCCCCGAATCACAACCGGCAAACTGAGGCAACCCAAATCCTCCTGCCCTCATCCAAAGGTTCATTTTACAGCTCATCTGCTAGAAATACCCCGCAGAGCCATTCTTTGAGCACGGGGGGGACCCAGTATACTTGCCCCTGCTGGACTCCTGGCACTGTGCCCTCATGTTTGTACAACAGTGGGCTACTCACGAGCTCTCTGAATTCTCGGCATTTCTCTAGGAAATACATGGCCGTCTGTCTGTCCCAGGCCTGCCTGCAGGTCCGGGCGAGCGGCCGCATTCCCCTCATTCCAGCCCGGCAGCGCGCTCACATTCCTGTCGTGTGCCGGGGCTGCACGCTTCTGCCGGTGCAAGAGCAGCAGTGCCGGAACGCGCCCGATGGCTGGGCTTGCAGTTCCTAAAAGTATGCCAAGAAAACCGTTCTGTATCACAAAAAGGCTTATTCATTACCCACTGGTGTTCAAAATAGCTCTAGGGCAGGGATGGGTTAAACAGACTGGAAGGAATTGGGAAATCTCCCTCTAGCCCTGCCCTTTGAGGCACAAACCACTACTGAAGTTACGGTGATCAGCATCCCACATGATTCCGATCTTAATCCATTTACGATTCCCAACCCCCGTCCCAAATGCCTGCTTTTCTGTCCTCTCCAGGCCTGCATTATACACGAGGGACAGGCCAGCAACGTGGCTTCAGCTCGGTACCCCCGCCGACCGTCAGCCCGAACAATGCAGCACACCAAGGCAGAGATTTCAGACGAGCTTTGCTGATCTGTGAAAATTAAGGGTCCAGTTTAGATCATTGTGAGTGGGATCCCACAGCTGCCAGGGGCCTCATCCACTATTCAAAGCATTGCGACTTTACCTGATTTGCAGACACAGACACACACACACCAAAGCACCCATCCACTAAAACCTCCAACTGCAGATACAAAACTGACTCAGAAAACATAGAGTCTTTAAGATAATTCATCCTGGGTTTAGCACACTTGGGAAGTATATGGAACGCACCAGAAAACTTGGGGCTGGGTTTTCAGCCTGTTCGCAGGTGCGTGACGTGCGCTGGGTCAACCCCTGCACCCTTTCCTCAGCATCAGAGGTTTCTCACCAGCCCTGAAGCTCTGGTTTCCTTTCTGGACCTGCCTGGCAAGGGCTGAAGCTGCCGCGACCCATCTGCTCCGGGTCCTGAGCATCGCTGCCTTGCGTCCTCAGCTCCTTGCAGCACACCCCTGGCCACGTCCCTGGCGTTAGGACACAGCCTTACCAGGCTCATGGTTGCATCCCATAGGATCAGCCCTGTCTTCCCAGGCGATCCTTGCTACTGCTCCCCAGCAAACACGTCCTCTCTGCACAGGGCGCAGACCAGTGGGAACCATCGTTAACCTTACACCCACTAACCCCAACACTTCCCCCCCGGCCCCCTCCTCCCTGCTCATCCCAGCCACTATTTGTATTTCAGTGCCTTTTGGGGGCTTTGGTAATTGCCACGAGTCACAACACCAGAACTTACTTCTCAAGAAGAATCACAGATCAGACACTGCAATGAATATTGCATAAGCTTGGATGAGAATTAGCATAGACAGGCTCAGTTTTATTTTATGCATTAGAAAATGGATTCAGTTCCCATGGGGCCAGCATTTTATAAAAACACAGGGGCAAAATGATCTGTTATCGAACCTGGCAATACATTTACTTATTTATATATTAAAACCCACATCTGACATGGAAATCTCATCTGCACTATGTCTTTTGGGTGAGTAATCAAAATCGACGTGAAGCAAACACTCAGAATACACCAACTGCAGGAAGGGACGTGGCTTCTGCTGCTGATTTTTCACCTTTTCAGCAGGAAGCTCCAGAAGCCGGGTACGAGAAACCTCCCACAACTGCGACTTCCAGGCTGCTCCCACCAACCGGGCTGCGGGCGTCTGGGCTAAAGCACGGGGACAGGGGTGAAACAACAGTTTTTGGAAGTTCCCCCAGGGGACTGCAAATCCCAAAGCGACACCGCAGAGTCCATAGCGAATATTCAGGAACCCAAAAGGTCTCCTCAGATACAAAACAACAAGGGGTGATTCCTATCCAAGCTAAAATTCATCCCTGCTCCCCATCCCATTGGAAGGAGAGCTAACGTCAGGGGATTTCACCTAAGGCAGGACCATGCAGACCGGGCACTGCCCGCACAAGAGAGAATTATTTCTGCGGAGCCACGACACAAGACATGACTCTTTCTCAAGACAGTGCTGCACCCAGCAGCAATTTAATACAGGTGGGTACGGCAGAGCCCACTGACTGCGCACGGGTTATGAATAGAGGCATTCAAGTAAACCCAAATAAAGGCCAATAACTCAACTCACATTTTACACTGAGTTTTTGAATGCTGTAGGGGCCAACACAGGACTAAAACAACACGAGATCTGACTCTCTTGCTGCTTTCCACCACTCAGGGACTTAAAGCAGTCAGGGAAGACAAGCCCTTCTCTTGTTTCAGCTCCCGGCCTTACAAACACCAGTGGAAAAACCACCCCATGTGCACGCTGTGGCTCACAACCCAAGGCACCACGGGCTACACGCTCTCACCAGTGCGTGGGTGCAGCTCCAAAGGGGGTTTCACAGATGCTTGGCAGCATCAGCACCATGCACCAGGGAAAGGCAGTCAGATTACAGAGATCCGATTTTTCATTTAGGCAGAATAACCACCAGCGGCAACGAGCTGAGCCCATGCCATTTAACTCTGTTTGCAGAATCACAGAATCATTAAGGTTGCAAAAGACCTCTCAGGCCATCAAGTCCAACCATGACCCCAACACCCCCATGCCTGCCAAACCGTGTCCCCAAGTGCCACATCTACAGGTTTTTGAACGCCTCCAGGGATAGGGACTCCACCACTGCCCTGGGCAGCCTGCTCCAATGCCTGACAACTCCTTCAGTAAAGAAATTTTTGCTAATCTCCAATCTGAACCTCCCCTGACACAACTTGAGGCCATTGCCTCTTGTCCTGTCGCTTGTTAGTTGGGAGAAGAGAGCAACCCCTGCCTCACTACACCCTCCTTTCAGGTAGTTGTAGAGAGCGATAAGGTCTCCCCAAAGGTCTTTTGCTACACCCGGTGCAGCAGCCTGCTGCGAAAGCCTGACTGCAAACAGGCGGGCAACCCCAACACCGCGGGGAGGACCCCGAATTGCTGCCTGCGCAGGGATCAGCGACAACCTGGAGCCCCCGGGAGCAGCACGAGGGTTTGCCTCCAGCCCTCCCTCTCCCCTGTCTCATGGTGCCCTGGCACCCTCCCCATGGCACCCTGCTCCATCCCAGACGACGGTGGGGAAACAGAGCCCAGCCCAGACTTGCAAAGCCTGTGCGGTGCCCGGGTGGGAAGGGAGGGGGGACGGCGATGCCTCCTGCGCAGGGTGCACATCAGCCCGCCTCCACATTTCAATGTGACTTTGTGGGATGGCAGTTCATCCTTGTGGAGATGTTCCCACTTTACAGGAAAACCAGGATAGATAAGCAGAAGAGTTTGCACTCAGACACGCCCAAATCCCAAGGTCAGCATCCCTGGGAGAGCAGCTGACACGCAGGGGTAATATGGGAGCTTCCCTGGCAGAGGAAGGGGGTCAGGGCACAGGGGAACAGCAAATATTTACATTTTCAGGTCAGCACACAATGAAGAGAGACATTTAAGGAGCCAGCACCCGGAGTTAGAGGGAAAGCTGTTGTCAGTGTTTCCCTGGCTACAGCATGCCTGGTGCTCCAGTACCCACACCTGGACACCTTATTTACAGGAAGTCCGAGTGAAACTGGCAGCCGCCCTGCAGCGCTCAGCCGAAACCGGCGCTGGAGACGGTTGTGAGCGGGCCGGGGAAAGACAGATGAATTTGGAAAGCTCTCACTTCATGGGAGGGTAATTAAGCAGCAAACTGATGGCTATTTAAAGTAGGCAAAAGGTTATTCTCGGTTTAAAGGTCAGGAAACAGAGCTGAGCGACAGCACCTGAATTCACCCCAGAAGGGGTGTTCGAAGAGGAACCCAAGCAGGGATTATTCCTCCTGTCCCTCTCCCCAAGCCCTCGGCCGCCTGTGGCAACACTCCTCCTCCCCTCCAGATTGTATTACCCCTCTGCCAGCCTGTGCCCACCTCGCTGATGCCACGTGGAAATGGTTAAGAAGCAGACATGTGGCAGTAACGTTTAACTGCAGGGAGAAACTCTACGTACAGAAGGCCTCCTTGCGAGCTAGTCACCTTGCACGTCTCTGTGCCACGGTTTGTCCCCTGCAGGAACAAGATGCCAGTCCCCAGGAGGGCTGCTGCGAGCTTTTATAGTCTTCAGGACACTCTGACAGCACCCAGACAGACAGAGCCTCTCCCTTGCCCCTCCGAGCAGACGGAGCTGCTGGAATTCTGGCACTGGCACGTACAGTAAAGGCGAAGCCATGGTTTACATCAAACACACACTCTTCTGTAATTCATGTCACTAACATAAACCAGATGCCATCTTCCTCAGCCTCTGCAAAGAAAGATAGCCTGCCTTTGCATTACATAAAACAGCAAGAAAACGAAATTTAAACCTTCAAGAGAAAGCAAAATAAATATATCAGTAATTAGGCAAAAAACATCCAAGCCAAGAACAGCTTCCAAGTTTCCAGGAAGAATTAGGTTGTTTATGGAAGTCCTGTTTCAACTAACAGCCTGCCTGGCAGGTGGTAGGAATGTGAGCTTGTGGAGAGCAGAAACATGAGGCGGCTCTGCCTGGGGCACCGTGCCTTGCTTTGCTGTTTTCTTGTTTCAATTAAACAAGAGGAGACATTACAAATATTCAACAAAGGAGCAGAAAGGAGAGCTGTACATCGGCGTGGCCTCTCCTACCTTGTATGCCATAGAGTCGATTCAGGCGCGACCGTCTGGCCTCGTCGGCGTAGGGCACAGCTACCCAGGGCATCTCGCTGAAATACTGCTTGAAGGAGTCCTCTGACCTGTGCGAGGGGAACAGGGCACGGGATGCAGAGCACAGCCCCTCTGCCTGCCAGGCTTTCCTCTTCTCATGAACAACCCGGCCTCCAAAGCCCTTTAGCCCTTCCACCAACGCCCACCGGTAAGTGCTGCTGGCAGACACAACCTGGGGAGAGCTAGGTCAAATTTAAACCCCCCAGTCCCTTAAGAAGGGGCCCATGGTGCATTTTTTATCCGCTAAAAGTATTTAAAACTCTCTAGGGCATCTGAATATCAAGCTGTGGTGACAGTAGCAGCTTGAGTACCTTTCAGACCTCAGACCCACAAGCCACAAAGCGCGATACAGAGCTGCTCGATGGACAGAGCCTGCTCTCAGCCCACCGCTGCCCTCGCTAACCCCCCTCTGCACTTCGCCGCTGGACAGTGGGCAAAGGACCTTTCCGATACCTGCTCTGCCCCAAATTAAATTTCCTCCTCAAATCGAACCTGCAATGCTTGGAGCTTCCCAGCCTGGGGACAGGCAGCTCTGCCTGCCCCGGGTGTTGGTGCTTCCTCACCTGTCTGCACTGACGAAGAGTATCTCAAACTTCTGGCCTGCCTCCTTGATTTTTCGGTAGGACTCCACCAGCACCCTCGTGAGGCTTCGGCACGGCGGGCACTGCAAAACACCACACGTACGTAAGGACATCGTCTGCTCCTCAGGGCCAGACCCACACCCAGCAGGTCCAGATGACCCAGTGACCATGCAAAGACTGACGTGCCCTCATCTTTGCTGGAGTGCTGGGTAGCAGCCCGGAACATGGCTGGGGCTTATGGCCCATAAGTTTCCTACAAGACCTCTTTCATTTCCAAAATCTGACCCCTCTTCCCTTTCTGAAGGGCCAGCTGAGGATGACAGGCCACTACAATGCTGTGGCTTCTTCCACAACGTCTGGAGCATCTTAACCACTTCACCACCCACCGGCCCGAGGTCTTTACTCTCCCGCAGAGCTCTGCAGCCAGAGCTGCAGGGGGGTCCCCAGAGCACCCCCGAGCTCCCTCCAACTGCTCTGCAAAGTGCCTGCTGCTCACCCAGTGCGCGGAGAAATAGACCCCAACGTGCGAGCCCTCCAGGGCATTGCTGTCTAGCGTCTGGCCGTTGTTCCTTAGCAGGGGCCCAGCAACAACTTCACTGAAGGGTTTTGGCCCCCAGGGAAACTCCAGACCTGGAGAGGGGGTCGGGGTGAGGGTGGAAAGAAGACACAGAACAGCAAGATGGGCATGCAGTATTTACAGTTTCAAAAAGTTCCACCGAAAAACCCCATTCCACCTTCTGCAAAGATATGGGGGAGCCAGGGAAGCCAAGCTTTGCATCGGAGCCAGGGCCGCCTCTTTCTCACAGACAGGCTGCACCCTCACCTGAGTCGCGGCACCTTTGGCTTGACGAAGCCTGCTCGGGTTTTGTGCCTGATGAGGCATCTTTTCCTTATCAACATTTGTTTTAAGAACAGAGGGCAAGGTGGTACGTGTTCAGGAATGCAGTCAGACTATTTGCCTTATACTGATACTAACCATATATTTTTATACACATACATACATTTATTTATTTATAAAACCTTATATATAGATGTAAAAGATGGGTTTTATATCTATAAAAAACCCTATATATAAACTAAACTTAGACTAACCCTCCGCACCCCAAAGCAAGCATGTGTGCGTACACACAAACACATGCTCCGAAGCATCTGCTGCCAGCTCCCCCAGCAATCCATCGTGTGTTCAGCCAGAGAGGAGGAGACATGACAGATGGCTCAGGCCACAGTGCATACTGCTGCACAGTTCCTGCCACCTGAATTAACGACTCGGTCGCTGAGCTCAGTATCTACTGCAGGAAGGAACGATGGGTCAGTGAAATGTGTGCATGGGCAGCCCAGCCGCTGAATGATGGGTCTGAAGTGTCTGTGAGTAAGGGCACACATTTTGCTCGTTATGGTTTTTGCTAATTGGAAGAAGATGGATTTAACATCAACCCCCAACACAGTAAACCTCAGAAACGGAGAACGGTAGCATTTTTCTGTCGCATTTGTAAATAACGGGGAAGTTGTTATCCCAACCGAATGTGATGTCAGTGACAAAGACCCACTCAGTATTTCAGAAGGATTCTGTTCCCAGTGTACAGCAAGTCTGGGCCCTTGGCCTGTCTGTCCATGTGCCTCCATCAGGGAAAAATCCAAACCTAGTGTTTCCGTTAGTCTCACTTTTTCCTCATTAGCACTTCAGACAAAAATCCTGGAGGGGAAATCTTTGTTCTTTTCAACAAGCAAAACCAAAACACAAGATCTGGCAGGAATGATGCAGAAAATTTCATGCCTTGATTAGTTAAGTATGACAATAGTTGCTTGTTTCCTTTCCCCCCTCCCTCCAAGGCAATTAAAAATTAACTGAAATGAAAAGGCAGCCGTGTGCCAGTGTTTCTGCGGCGCACGGGACCCCAGGTCTTACCTTCTGGGTCATCTCGGATTACCAAGAGGCCGTTCCTGCAAACCACCTTCCCGGTGGAGGCATCGATAAATATCAGGGAAGGAATGTTGGAGACTCTGTACTTGTTCCACAGCTTCAGCTGTAAGAGAGATTGGGAGAGGAGAGAAGAAAGGTAAATGTGGCAGCGTGAAGAGGACGATTTTTGGGGTGTCAGCACCTTTCAGACCAGAGATCAGAGCTAAGCACAGAAACGGAGGTGGTGCTTCAGCAACATTTGTGAAGGCACATAGGGCATCTCTCCAGCGCCCGCAGAGACCTTCTCCATCAACACCATCCCCTCGGGACCGCAGGCGAGACCAGCATTTGCCTCACGCCTGCTGTGGGCTTGCCTGTGAGCGCAGGTAAAATTTCTCCTCCCGCTGAATTTGCCTCTTTGCAAGTGAAATGGGGATAATATTTACCACACTTTGAGGTCTTGGTTTAAAAGACATGGTGAGCACAAATACTTTCAATGCCACTACTCTGAACCAATTTGTAACACTTCCCTGGCTGCTTCCTCCACTCCCATTTCCATGTTCATTAAACAAACCAGCAACCCCTGCCAAGACACAGCCACGCTGAAAACAAGGCCAACACACAGAAACACAATTCTGCAACTGGGGCTTCCTGGGTTTGTTCCCAGGAGCTGAACAGCAGGTCTGACACCAGCCTGGGGGCTGTGCAGCCCTTCTCGTCTGTCCCGCTCTCGCAGTGGTCCCTGCCGCTTACAGACAGAAGCCACGCAGGCTGTGCTGGCCACGCTCTGGGCGTCCCAGTCTAGATGTTGCTGTCTGCTGGTCACCACGCTTTGCAGCGAGATTGGCTCTGCATGACGCCGGTGGCTGAGCACTCTGGGTGTCACACGGTCCTGGGCTGACATTTCCCAGCATATGCTTCTGGCACAGGATCATCTGGAGCTTAACCTACGTACAGAAGCTCGCTGGACGGTGAGGAAGAGGACGATGACGGCTCCTGGCATGGCCCAGCCTGCAGGTGTGGGCTGGCTGCAGCTGGAGCCTGTCTCCCCACCAAGCAGTCTCCCCACCAAGCACCAAGGAGCTGCTGTCGTCACTGCACTTACTTACAGTTCTCCAAGCATTTCAACCTAATCAGCTCAGCAGTGAATTATCAAACTCTTAAACAAAAGCCAAATCGTAGCAGAGAGCCAGAGGGGAAGGAAATGAATCACCACCTTCCCCTAAGCTCTGCTCTCCAAAGTCCCCCAGGCTCTGGGTGTTTACAGCTCGCTGGGGTTTGGAGAATAAAACCCAGAAATGGGAGAAGGGCAGGAGCGGACCGAGAATCCCACCCAGTCCCAGCGAGGGCTCAAGCATGAGAGCCGGAGAAACCCTCACACAACACGCTGCTGCTTCCCATCAGCATCTCACATGGAAACTGGACCCAGGTGTTTTCCCAGAGAACAAAGCCATGGCTCCGTGGATCGCCGTCCCCGATTTCCGAATAAAGGCAACCCCATTTCCCGAGATGGAATGACCTGGGGAACCAGGCAAACGAGGGCAGGACAGGGACGCAGCGCGCAGGCAGAGCAAACCGCATCCCTCAGTTTGCTCACGAGATCTAGCTGAGGGGAAAGTCTCATCCACAATCAGGTTTTAATCCCACTCTATTAAATATTTCTTCCAACACATTTTTACAGAAGATACACCTGAATGAGTGGCATGAGCCAGGCTGCTTGCAATGGGGTGTCAGCAAAACCCCCTCGGGTCTGAAGGAAAGCATTAATACTGATCTAGGAAGACTTTATTAACCTCCATCTACTAGGACCCAGAGACAGGCAACACTTTGTGTCCTGCCCACCAGCCTTCCATCTCCAACAGACATATTTCTTGGGACAAGCAGACTCATTCATAATGCTGATTCACAAACCACAGCAGGTAAAATCCACTTCTGTGAAGTTTAAAAGGTGGGGAAAAGCTCTTTATAAGGATCACAGGCATTTAAGAGGGTGTTGCAAACAATAAGGAAATTACAACTAGCAATTGGATCGTTCTCTTTAAATAGTTGCTTACATTACACCTCGTTTTGCCAAGCCCTTTGCATACAGGCAGCACTCCCCTTGGGGCACTACGGCGGGTCCTGGCAGTTTTGCTTGGCTGGGGAAGCAGCAGGGTCTTCATTTCGGAGCCAAGAGGCTGCATCGACTCTCTGTGCTGAGGCTTGGACACCCAAGATAAGGGGATAAGACCAAAGCAAACCAGTTCTTGCTGGAAGCACCGGAGCGAGCGGTGGATGGATGGCTGGCTCCAGGCAGTCTATGGGATCCATCAGACATGGCAGCTCTGGCCAACAACTGGCTCTGGGTCTTCTCAAACTGTGTATGCCACCAGGCCCCACTGGGCCCAACCCGTGGAGACTAGTCTTGGCTCCCCAGACATCCGTCGTACAGGTAATCTGCAACCCAGATACTCTGTCCCCGTGAAATGGAGGGTTGACACTTCTAACTCGTCATTGAGGGTCCACAGGAGAACGCCTCGAGCAAGCTTGAAGTTAGGTGTGTGTCAAAAGGGTCCAAAAGCATCAAAAAAAGTCAACATGACATTGTTGCTGCTGGGGAGCGCATCCATCACCGGCCTCTGAGACCTCAACCCAGTGAACGTCATGTCACGCTCAGTCACACCTTGGGTGAACGAGAAAAGGCAACCAAAACTGCCAGGTTTTACCTCGCACCTTCACGAAAGCTGCAAGCACCGTGCCGCTCCCAGCCCCCACCACCCAGCCACCCCAGGCCACGCCAAACGTTTCAGAGCTTCATGCGTGCTGAGCAGTGCTTGCTATGTGCAACGTATTTTCTGCCTGGGTTATCACTGAAACCCATCACACAGCACCAACAAGCACACAAATTGTACCTGAGACAGCTGGAACCGGGTTGCCATTTTAAGCCCATTTATAAAAGGCTTGAATTGCAAATTAGTGGTTTCGATGCACTAACCATATTAATTTTGCTGTCTGCATCGGAAAGTAGACGAATGTGCTGCTTAAAGTGGGAGCAGGGAGCAGTTTGGTTGGATGACTCTCCTGTGCGCTAGGAAAGCTGATGGGGAACGAGAAACGCATGCGCTGCAGGACGAGTGCCAGGATCTACCACCATTCCCACCGGCCTGGCCCTCTTCAGCCAGACTCGGCTTTCCAAAGCCCGTCAGACACTTTGAAAGAAGCCTGACGGCTGCAGGTCTGACCTGACAGCGCAGAACCTTGATAGGAAATAGGCCTGGCACATTTTAGCTGGGCTTTTTGGATAAGATAGCTCGCTACAGGATTCCCACACCACGCCACTATTTTGCAGCCGAACTGCGGCTTCAAGCAAAGACATCCAAGCTCCACCTAAAGCCTCCGAACACCAGGATGACCTAATCCGTCTCGTGGCAAACTATCGCACCGGTTAGTTTTTCTCAGGGTAAAATGCCAAGGGTTTGCACATCCCTGGAAAGGAGACGAGCGGCTCCTCCGCCCCGGTCGGTGTACGTCTGCTGGCTGGAAGGGGAGCCCAGGAGTAAAGGCATCCCTTGTACAAGACCTGCACAACTGCGCACCTCGCAAAGGATCCTGTGTCGGGCTGGGCGTGGGATGCAGAAAGCAAATTATGACTTGCTCTGAAACCGCAGGATGATGGGATGATAGCTCAGGCAGCAGGGCAGAGTGCTGCCTCAGCAACTTTTAAAAGCTGTTTTTCCTGCTGTGAAGAGGATGACATAGAAATAACATACTCGGCACTCTGAGGATTTGATCATCCATTTAAAGAGGGGATCTCTGCTCCGCTTCCCAACAGCTGTTGCAAATCTGTGGGATCAAGCCAAAGCTAACACAGATGTGGAAATAATCTACGGGCTGTTCAGCCCAAAAGCAGCTGATCCTCTCGGAGTGCCCTCTGCTCCTGGTTCAGACTGCATGCCTGGTAAACCCCACACTCACCCCAGAACAGCCGCTGGAGAAGGAGTGAGGAAAAAAACAAACCCTCGCGACTGTACGGGCTGATCAACTTCACAGAAACCTCTCTGGCTCCTGTGCAGGTGGTTAAGTACAGCAGTCCAGTGGAAAAACCAGAGTCACCAGATTCCTCTGGTAATTTTATCCCTACACAAAGCACCAGGCGCCGTCCTCGAGGACCTGGAAACGGCAGCCCTGGGCCCCCTCTGCGACTCCATCCACGACCACGACTGGTTTTGAAATGATCACTTGCGATTTGAGGCCGGAGGTGATCCCGAGACGCCAGGCCACGCAGCAGCGGTCGCAAAGCTGCTCCCAACACCAGCCGCTGGCTCAGTTATTTCCCCCACCCTGGTGACTGGGAAATGCCTGGCCAAGACGCACAGTGGAGAGAAGTCTGCAGGCAGCCGCAGTAATTTTTCCAGATAAAGGTGTCAGGCGAGACGTCTCCCCAGCAGCCCACGGCTGTTTCTGCGCAGGGCTGGCACCTGGCTGGGGCGGATGAAATCCCCTCCTGCTCTGCGCATACTGGTGGGGAAGGGATCCCCAGCTCCCAACAGCTGCCGGCCGCTATTTTCGGTTGTGCTGAATGATTTATCAGCCCTTGGTTGCATTCACTCACTAAGATAAATCCTGAGCTGCAGCAGTTAATGCTGGCAAAGATAAAGCACAATTGCTTGCAGTGAAATGAGCCCTGGCCGGTGGGAAAGTGATCCTCCAGCCCTCGCTGGGGGTTGCATTTCTCTGCTCTTGTGTGAACCTGGACTATAAAAGGTCCTGTGCATCCATCCTCCACAGGATATGGAGCTGCCTCTGCCCAGGAGACGCGGAGGTTTCGGAGGCACAAGCCCACGCCAGCAGCAGGGCAGGCACGGCCGCTGCCCATCTCGCAACCCTCGCTTCCACCCTCACCAGTGACAGCCTGACAAAGCTACTTTAAGAACTCCAAAGCAGATCTCTCAGCAATAATGAACACCTCCCCAGTGCAGACTGCTGCTGCTTTCTGCTAAATGCAATGCAAAGCCACTTTTCTACTAAAAATTCCCCCTTGGAGGCAACTCCCCCAGGGTCTGGGCAATTCCTCCATCGAGGCACTGGGAAGACGCTGCTCCCCAGTGCCCCGCGAGTGCCCACACAAGAGCGCAGCAGGGTTTCCATCACAGACATGAGCTCAGCTTTTGCTGGTCTCCGTTCCAGCGCCACAGGCTGAAACGCGACGTCTGAGGAACTCCGGGGTAGCACTCGGGCGGAAAAGTGCCCTTGGTCCAGGGCCATGGGACCGGCAGAGCCCATTACCCAGCTCTGCCTAAAGCTCCACAGCGCAGACTGTCCCCGGGCTGGCGAGACAGCCACGGCCACCGGATCACCCCGCTCCCACCGCCCGGCGCTGCGGGGGACCCCTCTGTCCTCGCTCGCTCACAATGTCCCGCCGCAGCTTCTACATCGTGCCTTAAAGGGTTTACAAGCAGCAGGGGCCACCCAGGCTCTGCAGAGAGCAGGCATAGGGCTGCACAACAACCGGCCGCTCCCTCGCCCCGTCCGTTCAAATCCCGTTCACGCCTGTCCCTGCGATTCAAGCTCAGCTTGGGCAAAATCTCCTCTTCCAGCCCTCCCCCACTGCTCCTTCCCCTTTGTGCTTCAGGGAAGCCCCTTCGATGAGCGGGGACGTGGCGTGGAAGGACACACAGCCGAATAACGGGGGAGGCATCGAAGGCAGACGGTGCACGCCAAGGTCTGACCTTGCGACATGGAGGAGACCGAGCGAGGCTTGGGATAAATTAATGTCTATTGTGCTGCTGTTTCTCTCTGAAAGCAAATCAAAATCTAATTACAAAATACAATGGTGAGAGAGACGTCTGCTCCAAGAACGTTAATGAGCTGAGGAGGGAAGATTTGGAATTGCAATAAACAGGGCTGATGTGAACAGCTGAGACCGACAGCGCAGGGCACCAGGGGCTGCTGGCACAAACGGACCGGCGGGCAGCCAGGCCACCGCGTTCTCATTCCCCTCTGTCCCTGCGCTGCCTACGGTGGGAGGAAGCCCAGTTAAAACCAACCTTAGGACCAGTTTCCCCCAGCACTCAGCCCGGTGTCTGCTGCAGATGCTCCCCTCACCAGTCACGTTCCAGCAATATGACTCCGTGTAAGAAAAAAAAACCCCAACAAATCAAATCAAAAGTCCCGCTTGTCACCTCGTTCTCTCCATGCTGCGGCTCCACGGTGGAGACCGGCACAGCACGGTCCAGCTTGCGGCCACCCGCGTCACCCAGCAGCCGGGCAGGGGAGACCCTGGCAGGAGCCAGCTTGCAGCCCCGGGGTTTTGTTCTTCCCGGCCGTGAAACACAACGGCAAAAGCTCTGGAGCTGAAGCGGAAGGAAATCCTCTCTGCAGGGTTTTCTGGCAGCATGGCTGCCAGAGGTGGGCTGCTCTTTGCTCCCTTGAGCAGCTCCACAGCCAAAGCCCCGGGGTGAGGGACCAGGGCCAGCCCAGCTCCATGTCCTGGCCCCCTCGCTCACCCCCGTTTTCCTCCTCTTACCTCCCTGGTCGCCCAGCACTGGCACTGTCGCTCTTTGCGATTTCCTGCTGTAGCAGCCCGACCGACGGCGAGCTGAGCATTTCTTTCATTTGAGGGGAAAGCAGCGTACGGCTGGCACGCACACCCTGCTCGGAGCACAGGCTGCCTCCTCTCCTCCTGACACACACGCAGGCTGACAGGCTGGATCCTCCGCAGCCCACATCTGATAGGAAAACATTTAATTTGAGCAGAACTGAAGAGTGGTTAACATGATCTATGGAGAGCAAAGCCCCAGGGCCCGGAGCCGACACGGGAGGTAGCCTGGTTGTTTTAGATGTGCAAGTTTCAAAGCAGCGCTGGGCTGGCAGCTTGATTCGATCCCAGGATCAGGGCGAAGCAGCATTTTTCTAAACATACAGATAACAACGCAGGCAGCAAATCATGCAGGGAGGATGCTACAAGTCAGACTAGTCTATCAACACTACCAGGATGTCTTTTATAAACCTTTTTTTTCCAGGTGTTCCTCAAATTGTATTCAACAGCCCACAGATGATGCAGAATTCAAGGATGCAGCATCATACCCAGGACTAGGAAATACATCTCCGGGCATTTCCAAGACATATTTTTTGGTTTTTTTTACCATGAGCACGCCCTGCATTACTTCTTACAAGGAGGCTTGCATGTGAGCATCTCAAGATATTTCATAAACCATTTTCTCCCTGCAGTTCTGTTTTCAGCCAAGCACTCTCCCTTTACCCCCAGGAGAACAGGGCACAGGGCGTGCATAAAGATGGGCGCAGAAACCAGGGGGTCTGCCAGCACCCTGAGCCCACCTTCTGTTACCTGTTTTCACCAGCATTTTTTTCATGCTGTCCTGGTAGGTAAATAAGAGAGCAAGACAAACACATAAAAAGCAGTGAGGACGGTGGGAGTTAAAGTGTTTGTGGGAAAAATTTATGGCACATGTAGAAGTGTATCGTACATGGCCCCTATAAATTACGCCCCCAAATGACTAGCATTGAGTAAGAAACAGCTAAGTAAACACAAAGGTAATAAGAAAAAATAATAATTTCTCTCTCTCTCTATGGGGAAGGGCTATTTTTCCATCTGTTTATAGGAAAGGTGAGGGGTGGGGTGGCAGCCTGGGACGTTGAATCGAAGTTCAGGGCCCCTCTTGGTCCCCAGTCTCATCTGTCACTGGAAGCGGGACAGCTGCCAGATCCGCCGCACATGACAGCCTGGGTCTCCTACCCGCTGCCTTTGCTTTGGCTGCTACTGTTCGCTCGAAGGCAGCCGGCAGCAAGAGCAATCTCGAGCTCAAACGTCTTGCAATCCCGATAACTAAGAAACAAGCACTTCTGAAAAGCCCCAAATTGAGACAGAGTTCCCACCAAACACAAAAACTGTTTAAATCTGCAGGGAAATTGAAATAATTGTATTTTTTTGTTTAATGCACACAATGAGGTATTAGTGTAGTTTCTCTTTTGTTTTCAGTGGTTAATCCAAAAGGGAACCTTACACAATCAGACCAAAAAAATGATGGAAAACAACAGAGCGTTGGTTAGCACTGTAACGGACCCAGGGGAGCGAGGGCTTCAGCAGCTTTGCAGGCAGTGACCTCCTCGGGACTCGCCAGCACCAGGACATCCCCCAGGCCAGCAAGAGCCTTGTAAAAAACCACCACAAGATCTGCAAACACCTTCTGGTGCCCACTGCTGCCGATACACCCACCGGATGGGAAACCTGCTCACTGCGCAGCGTCTTTCGAAGCACAATAGCTCATCCGTAGCATCACTGCTGACACTTCATTACAAAAACCTCCACTCAACACAGCACTTGCGTCACTGCAAAAACTCAGACGATTTAAAAGCAACTACTTTCTTCCAGTTACTCCAGTGATCTCAGGAGAGGGTGCACCGGTTACCACACTTTGAGTCTGGCCCTCCCTACAGCCACATCCACCTCGGCGTCTCGGAGCCGATGGTGTTGAATCTCAGCCTGGCAGTGCTCCTGGTTTGCACCCCAAGGAGGATTTTCATGCAAAGGTTACGCAGCTGCACAGCTAGAAAGGCAGTAACCACAGCTGCGGCATCTGCTCGCAGCCCATGCTGCCGGGGCAGCTCTGGGCTTTGCACCCAAGACAGGCAACCAGCTCTGCTCCGCAGCTCGGAAGGGCGGCACGGCTCAAGGGGTTCACTCCATGACCGCACTCAGGTCAGAATACGCTGAGAGCTAACCAGACCCTGGAAGAGCAATCCCCGCCAGTGACAGCCCAAAGTCATCCCACTCCTCCTCGGCTCTTGGGGTGGAAGGGGGTCCCACAGCCCCAGAGCTGTGGTGATCCGAGCCAGCACTGGCTGCCCTGCGGGGAACGCTGTCGGACCGACCTGTGGCACTGGCAGGATGGACGTAGGGGGACAGGCTGCCTGGAAAACGCTCTCCTGCGAGCGCTTCTCCTCCTCCCGCTCCCCAGGCTGACTCTCAGCCCCTACGCAGAACAGCTGCAGGCTGGGAACACACAAACCTGCCCGACAGCGAGCCACTGGTGTCTACACGGGACAACGGAACTGCGAGTCCCGCACCTGCAGTCCTCACCCACACACGTTAACAACCGGAGCAGAACGAAGCCGACCGCAGCTCAGAGCCGCTGACATCTCAACCGCAGCACAGGCCAGCAGGCGGGGGGCTGGAGGAGCCGCTTCCCGCCCGGCTGCCCCTTTGCGGAGGGGCTTTCCCTCAACAAAAAAGCTGCTGGCATTAGCTGCGAGGAGCAGGCAGAGGGTCCTGGGGGAAGGAGCAGAGATGTGTACGGGCTGGGCACGGAGGCGGGGGGGGGATAACCAGTGCTGGAGGGGGCCAGGCGGACGGGGCCGAGGGGATGCAGGGTTTGCAACACACCCCCACACATGGCGGGCCAGGTGCAGGGCGAGCGAGGGAACCCGATCCGTCTCGCAAAACCCAGCACCCAGACGCAAGAGGCCCCCGTCTCCAGAGTCATCGACCGGGAGGAACGAGACAGCAGGATGCGGCTCCCTCTTCTTCGTTTCAACTCCTGAGTGGCACGTCTTGCAACCGCTGAACTAATTAAAAAGATGAACAGGGATGGTGATAAATCAGTAGCAAGGTCAAAAGCTCCAGCTACATCCTGGCTTGACCGACGGAAGACACAAAATATATAGTTTCACGGAGGGGCAAGGGCCCATGAGTCAGCACATGGATGAAACACGGCACCGGGAAGGCAGGACGGACCCCTGGTGCGAGCGAGCCTCGGGCACGGCACGAAGGCAGCCACGGTGAAACCAGAGGCTGCTGCCAGGAGCCGATGACAACATGAATCCCACGGGAACATTCAAAATGTCAGATAAGACGCGGTGTATTAATTTCCTCACTGACAGCCAGCCCCAGCTGGAGCGAGAGGCTTGGAAATGGCAGGCTTCGGCAAGGCGAGGATGCCCGGTGCCCGCCCTGCCGCAGGGGCTTCCAGCCGACGGTGAACCCCGAGGCGAGGGGGGCTGGCGGGACGGCAGGAGTGTTGCCTCGTCTTTCTGGTGGGAGTAAGGGAGGTTCTGTGCAGAAGGAAGAGCTGATCTCTTATTCTTTTGTAAAATGCTGAAGACTGCTGTGCACTGGCAACGACGTTCCTCAGATGTGGCTGTATTTCAGCTGTTACTATATTCAGAGTTTGTAAAATGCTCTGGGATGATAAAAGTCACTCCAGAAACAGTTATTAAAAGTGTTTCCAGGAAATCGACCCATGGAGACGGAGAAAGTCTGGTGTTTTTACAAGAGCTTCAACTAGAGAAAGACCAAAGCTAAGAAGGAAGTTTTGCTTCCTTGTCTTTTCAGCAATAAAAAGGAGCTGCATCAGGGGTTTATTTGATTCTGCAACACAAGAAACAACCATCAGTTGCTTCCTCGGCAGAAAGCAACCCTTAGCAGTCACCAGGAGTCACAGGCTTTCTGCGTTAGTCAAGCTCTGGATCTGTTTGTTTATGTTCTTGTTTTATCCTGTTGCTTTCTGTGATTACTGACCATCCAAAAGATCCCAGGCTAACACCACGCACGCTGCAGGAACAGAGCTTTTACCCAGGAAAAGAGCATGGGCTGCCGTCCCGTCCCCACTCCAGCCCCCATGCTAGGAAGCAACGTGTCTGGAGTCGGATGAGCCACGGGAAACGCAAGCAAACCATCCGCTTGCATCCAAGCGGCTTTTTCCAAGGATCTGCCACCAAGTTTCAGGCTCGGTCACCCCTTCCCCACCCCCGGGGCAGAACTGATTAAACGCAGCCACCGAGTCAAACTCCAACATACTCATCTCGCTTGGCAGCCCTGCGGTTCGGTTGTGAGCTCCAAGCTTTTTCCAGCCCCCCTCCCTCCTTCTTGTTCAATTATCTTGCTTCATCTCTATTCCGTTTCCAGGAACACTTAGCAACAGGCTCTTGCAATCAGCCACCGGCAGTCGAGGATCTGAGGAGGAGACTCTGCAGTTAAGATGACCTTTTACTACACTCATGCAAATTTTAAAGAAAGTATGCGAACAATTTGCCTTTTAAGTGTCCTCCGGTTACATTCTCCAGGAGTTAATTCTCCTTCTCTCCTTAGAGACATCAGAAACACCAGATTTTATGATTTTACACTAATGAGAACAAAATTTGCAGCTTAATTCCAGCTTGCCTTGTGGATTTTTTTCTGTATCTCACACAGCGTGCAGACCCCGAATGGGCAAAAATTAACCTGTGACATTGACCCTGGCCAAGACTGCAGGTCTGCTCAGACACCGGATGATAACATCGCCGAAAGCCAAGCCTGGGCTTCAGGATCCATCCCAGCAGCCAGCCAAACTCTTCCTGAGATTGACAAGATGCTGTTGCTTCTCTCGGCAAGCGGCTTTTATGGATCGCCATCAGAAACCCTCATTCGAGGACAGCCGAAGGGTATGCCAGGAGCCAAACGTAGCTGCAGCATCCCAGGGAAAACACAGCGGTTGTGATCTCAGTAGTAATTAAAGCTCACCAGCCCAGGCAGCAGGTAAGAGAGCTGGTGCAGTGGTTAAGGACTCTCAATCCCATGGGACTCACTGTGCCGACACAGGGAGAGCTTGTATCAAACGCAGGGACTTCGGCAGGTCTCTCCCAGGACCTCTCCACCTCTGGAATAACACAGCGACCACCGCGAGGCTCTCGGAGGTGGGCAGCGTTGATGCCCCTTATAGATGGAAATGGGTAACAAGTCTGGTTTTGGCAAACCACAGCAGCAAACTCACAGCAGCCATTTTCACAGATGCCTCGATGAGTGCCAGCAGCTGACAAACCGCCCAGGCAGCAGCCTTGCGTTTTCATCAGATTCATACCAAATCCCCAAAGCTTTCCAGAACTTTCCCTGTCGCTCAGTAATTTTCCCACACCCACAAACAAGTTTGGAGATGCTCAGAAAGCGCACACCAGGACAGCCTCCGCAGCTTGCAGGGCACTGGACCATTACTGCACTGAAGTCCTTTCTCCTTGAAATGAGTGCTCTGTGTTTGGAATAAAATATCCTGTATTTCTTGCAGTGCCTAGAAGCCGGAGCGAGGGAATGGGTAAGTACCAAGGTATCAAGGCAGGCAGCTCACTTCCCTCTGCTTTCTCAGTGGTCTTCATAAATAGGGAAATAATTTGCAGTGCTCTACTCTGTGGGGGAAAAAAAAAAAAGCCCACAGATCCTTGATGCTTCATATGAGCTTAAAAAGTATAATCTACTTTTTTCTTTTCTCTTTAAAAAATGGAAAGTCCGAATAAGCACGTCATTGATCCGATTGCTGGGAACAGCATCTGGAACATCAATCTCTGCCTGAGACTGCAGAAGCTGCAGGAGAGCTCAAAGCAGCCAAGGCTGCCCTCGAACCAGATGCCGCTCGCTCTTACAGAAACGCCTGTGGATCCGTGTGAAAATGATTAAGCAAAATTGCTCCCTCTTTTCTCAACTCTCTAACTCCAATCTGTTTTCTCTTAGAGGGCAGATGCTCATTACACATCCCGCAGCACATCAAAGGGCAGGAAAGGCAGGAAGGCAGTCGCCCCGCCATGCACTGGAGGGCAATGCCCAGCGTCCCGCCCAGCCTGCCTGCACCCACTACCCTCTCCCCAGCCCGGAGCTTTTAGCTTGGGGTGAAAGCCGAGACAGTAAAAACGCCTCTTCAAGCCTCGGTCCCCTCTTAGTGACGCCATGAAGGACGCCAGCCAGGGGCTATTCCAGCAGCAGACAGCAGTGACGTGTTTCTGCAGGGAATTCTCTTGCTGCTTCAGAACTCAGCTCCAGCTACTGCAGCACCCCGGGCAGCCCTGTTTGTCGGGTGCAAAGCTGAGCACTTCTCCAACGCTCCTTCCCCACCGGCGCCTGAGCCTGCGAAGGCCAACACGAGCGACGGGCAATCCCCACCTGCACCCAGATCCAGCCAGTGTCTTCTTCAGATGCTCACTGACAAAATGACGACGTTAACAGAGCATTGCACAAGGACCCGGGTGCCACGAGAGGCCGACCAGAGAGGGCTGGCACCGCAGGGATGCTCTGGGACAGGGACAGGAGCTGCTCCGGGGCAGAGCAGAGCCAGCCCCGCTCCTGCTCTGCCCCAGCGCAGCACCTTCACATCTACCACGCAAAGCGAGCGTTAACTACGCCGTGCATGGTGCCAAACAGCAACACCTCCTGCTCTACCTCAAACAGAGCTTTTTTCTAATGAACAGAGCAAAAATAATGGGGCTCTGACACAATCATTTCCCTTCTCCAGGAGTCTCACATTTTAAACCCCACAGGCATTTTTGGTGATGAACTGACCTCACTTTTACAAACAGAATTCACTAAATACCCGAAGCGTGATGATGCTGCGCTACACACCCCCCTCCCGAAAACCCCACTTCCCAGTGGTACACCCCTCCTTCCTTGGAAATGTCTCCTGGCAGATTTGTGTCTGCTAATGCAGATGAGATCTACTCCTGTTCCATGACAACTTGCACGAAGAATGGCAAATGAAGACCCCAAAATCCCAGAGCCTGAACCTAAACACCACATTGCTTATCCAAAGCCTCCTTAAACCTTTCTTTACTCAAACTCTACGGGATGATGCTCAGATCTAAACCTCTTGGTTTTTCGGATCTGTGCCAGCTACAGCAAACACCCAGCAGCTGGGACAGGCTTAGCAGGACATGACCTTAGGGGCACCAAACCCTGCGCATTTCATGCCACACCTGAGCAAAACCCCTGCCTTCAGAGGTGAAAGGCGAGTGACTGATGAGAGGCCTCATGCCCAGAGTCCTTCTCATTTATTCTAGTTCAAAGAGCTCAGAAAACTCAAGGCAACCGCTCACCAGGTCAGATATTTCAGGAGGAGCATGGGGAAGGGCGCCTTGGAAGCAGGAAGCATGAAGCCAACTTCATCTGAGATGCAGGAGGGGATGGACAAAGCCGGGCTCTTACTGAACAGCTTCTTCCCCGGCAGCCCACTGCCTCATCCATCTTAATCTTTGACCACCAAGAGATGAAAACAATTTATCCTCACTCCCTGCTCTTACTAAGAAGTTACAAGAAATAAAAGTCAAACTAAAACAAAGATCAGTGTCATACCCCTTCGCAGACAATCTCCGGCTGACCTGGACTTTCTCATCATCTCTTTTATCTAGCGGAGTGTTTTGGCTAAAGCTTTGCAGAGGAAAGCCATGTGAGCAAGCTAGTTAAAAACCCGGTACTTCCATGTTTATACAGCCAGCTAAGCAGCACACTACAAAGCCTTTTATTCCACATCTCTGCTGACAAGCGAGCATTGATAAATTACAGAAATTGCCCAGGAATTACGAGGCACAAGAGAAAAAACTCCAGTTCCCTAGGTGGGAAATATGGGCTCAGAAACGCAGGACTCAAGGAGAATTCTGTACAAAAACCACCCCAATATTAAGGGGTAATTTATTTGTACTAAAAGGGGAGAGTGAAAACAGCTGAAGATGCAGACAGACTCCCTCCCCATGGTTTCCACAAGAATTCACCAGGTCCAGAGGTGAAGCTAGAGATACCACAAAGATATCTCTTCTTCCAAATGCCATTATTTCCAGAAAATGCTATCTGAAATGAGCCCCTGTGTGCTGGGGAGCGGCGCAAGTTGCTACAACCATGACAAGAGACGTGCTTCCCGCTTGCAGAGGTGCAACGAGTCGATGTCCACGGGGCGCACCGAAGAACAGCCCCAGTTCCCAGGTCACGGCAGGCTTCGCGCTCTGACCGCGTACTGCACCGCGTTGGTTTACATACCGTGCCTGCAAGAGCCGGGAAAAATCCATCTCCTTTGTCATAACAAACCCTAAGTTAAACAGAAAGGCACGGCCATGCATATTATCCAATTAAACAGGCACGTAAAGGAGAAAGAGAGCGCTGGCCATGCACTTCCTCCTGACTTCTGCTGCTTCGCAGTCAGCAGAGACAAAAACGGGCTGCATTAAGCCCTGCACAAAGGGGATGCGGGAAGCGAGGTGTGCTCCCCTCCTCCCAGAACAAACCTGCTGCTCCTGAATAAAAAGCAAGAGTTTTGTAAGAGAAACCAGCATTTCACAGTCTTTGCGTTGCTGTCTCCCACCATGGAGTGGTCAAGAAGCATGTCCCGGCCCCCTTGCAGATGCTGCCCAGAGCCGGGCAGCTGGAAAAAACATCCAAACAAGGAAATTCCCAAGTCTGGAGAAGCCAAACCGGAGCCAGCTGGTCTATAAAGTTGCACCCCTATAAAAAAACTTTGTTTGTCTTCAATTTATAAAGTTCATGGCATCCACTCTGCACGTTATAAACTACGCATACAGTTTCGCAGGGTGGTGGGCAAGCGAGGGGGTGTCTCAGGGTCCAGCTGCCTGGTCCTCGGTGGTGCCACTCACCGGGACACAGCCAAGGGAAGAAGTCCACCTGCACAGACCCTTCTACAGTGCCCCAGTATATAGCAGCGTAAAACCCAAACACAACTGGACTTCGTCTTCTGTGTTTTCTCCAGGAGGGCTGAGGACCTCCTCTCTCCACCGGCCAGAGCCAGGGATCGAAAGGCTGAACTCTGTGCACAAATACACAGCACTCTGGATTCCTGGCAGTTTCCGAAAGAGGAGAAAAGCCCCTCTCGGGTAAGTTCTTGCTGCTCAGCTCACCGAAGGGCGTTTGGATGAGCCAGCAGCTCCACTGAACGCTTCCAGGCTCCGCCCGGCAGGCTGGCACCCAGCCGGCTCCTTCACTCCCACGCCGACAGGGACACCCGGCACGCAGGACCGGAGTTCGGGAAGACAGTTGTGAAGCAGGAGGGAAGGACTTTGTAACTTCTACAGAAAGATGCTGCTACAGATAGTACAAAATAATTAATGCCTTCCAAGTTCGCACTTGCTTGTGAAAGGAGAGATTTAAAGCTCCAAGCCCAGCCCAGTTGTAAAAAAACAAGCGTGTGTCCCAGACACTGTTCTGAATCCCAGGGAATCAGCAAGTGGCAGGTCGTTAAAGCCCAGACAACGTGATTTCACATCTGCAAGTTGAAATATCTCACCGCATCCCCCGTTTCCCCTCTGCAGGTCTACAGAAGGGCAACAGCGAAGATTTAGCACGTGCAGCATTGGGTTGTTGTGGTTACCTTTAGGTCAATTCAAAAGAATATTACAACATATTCCCCAAGGGAGTCCATAAATAGCAAAGGATTCTGCTTTAATCCCCTATCTGTTCCTATCTGGATATTATGGCATTTGGACAAGCACTGCCAAAACACAGATTTATGGCAGAGATGAGAGTTTGCATGGCCAACATGTGCTCTCCAAACTTCAGATTGCAAGGAATAAATAAAAGCCTTTTCTAGGACATAGAGAGCTCTTCAGATACGGAAGCTTCATGCAGATACAAACCTCTTTTCAGGATTTCTGCCTCCCTCTCCCAGCCCAGGTGAAAGGTGTGTTTATACTGACCTTCCTCAACACTAAAATCAATTGCTTTCACTGGCTGTTCCCACCACTGCATGGTCTTCTGCTCCCTTTTCTTTTCTTTACTAATACTTTATATTATCCATCAGCTATTAACTGTCAGACCAGGTTCAAACTTCTCTGCTGACAGTGACCGACATCAAAGGGAAAAGAACTATAAAAACTGCTGACCAAAGGGAAAAGGACTACGGAAAGTACAGTCGACGAGCGCTGCAGTTGTCACTGTCGCACTGGAGACACCCGGGAGCTGTGTGTTCGTGAAAGCTTCTCAGAGAACGGTATATTAAAACCAACCAAACCCAAACAACAGCAACTTTGCAGACATCTTAGTGCTGCCGAAACTGGTTTTTGTATTGGAAAAGCTGAGAAGTACCTGGGCAAGAGTCACCGTAACAGGCACGTGTGGCTGTGGGGGGCTGATCACTGCCTGCTGCCCACCCCAGCAAAGCTGTTTTTTTCTGGGAAAACAGCCCTCCTGCATCCCTGCAGCTCCTGGGCAAGCCAGGGCAGTTTGGAGAGGCTGCGCTCAGCGTTCCGTCGAAGGGAGAGATGCCAGCACCCGCGGGCACGCCTCGGCAGCAGAGCAGCGGGAGAGATGCTCACTGGCCTGGCAGAAGCCAGCGCCGGCAGGTCGACGAGGAAGGGCGATAGCACAGGAAGCGCTGGGAGGTTGTACTACAAAAAGACAGGCTGGAAAGGAAATAAAGGGAAGGTAAGGATCAAAAGGATGGTGCTACATCCTGAAAAATTATCTTCTTGTTTGGGAGCCACGGTTTAAAACCAGGTACAAAAGTGAGAAGGGAACTGGTGGAAGCAGAAAATTCAATGCAAGTGCATGCTCAGTGCAAGCAAATACATTTTGCCCAGCTGAAAAGTCAGCCCTGTAAAGACACATCCATTCCCAGAGGCACCAGGCAGATTGTTTCCTACTCCGTATTCCCCAGGTGTAATTTTAAATTGACTCACTGACAGGGCTGCCACACACCTCCCCTGGGAGCCTGCACCATGGCCCCACGCAAAGGCACATACCCTGGCTGCTGCAGTGGATCAGAACAGCTCGGCACAGCACCAGGGTCAGGGAGGTGCACACTAGGTTACAAGAAGAAATACAAAGTCATTTTTGAGCAAGTGGAAATGTTGCATCCTTGTTGGCTACACACCCTCTGGATACCGGCTACTTGCAGGCAAAACATAAAGCCAAGAATATTTGTTTAAAACCCACAGGCGGACACTGTGATTCTATTAAAAAAAAATACAACTGGCATTAATTCTAAAAACTTCCCACCATTGGGACTGGGATTCAAAACCAGCACTGGGCAGTGAGGCCAAAACACACTCAGAGCAGACGCCTGCAAAAGATTCCAAGGGAAATTAGTTATGTGGGTTTTGTAACAAAAATAAAATAAAATCCAACATTTATAAAGAAAAGAAAGGCAGCTTCCCTGGGAGACAGTGCTGCGAACACCCTTTACAGATAATTCAAGACCTGTTCAGATCCGAGGTCTCCTCGGCTCCCCGTGCTGGTTGGCGTGTGCAGCGAGGTGAAAGGCAAATGCAAACCCTGAGCAGGCAGCCGCAGCCTCCTCCGTCCTCGGGGCTGGCTGGATTTACAGAAAGCCCCGGCTTCCCTTCTGCTTGAGTGCTAAAGCCAGCCTTATACCATAAACTTTTTTTTTTTTTCCTAAGTAATTTTTTTGTAGCTGACTCACGGGGAGCTTCTGCCAGGAATTTTTATAATTAGTGAACTAGAGCAAGGTTTTGCCTGTGCACGCCTGACAACGTCTGCTGATTTCAGCGAGCCGTGTTCAGAACCTCGCGCGGCCCTGGAGAGCACAGCTGAGCGCAGCCCTTCCTCCCGACGGCACGGCTGACGGGGCTGCTCTCGCTGGGCTGGTATGAAACATGGTATGAAACTCTCCTCCTGCAGAGAGCTGGGCAGCTCCTAACGCACGCTTCGAGGGGAAGGAGATCAGCTGGAACAAAGTCCAAAGGTATTGGAGAAGGGCAAGGGATGCTAGCTACCCCTCGACTTCGCAAACCTCTGGCTGGAGCATCCCTGTGACAGCATCCGCAGCTATGCGCCTCTCCATCCAGCTGCATAGTTGCAAAGCCATCGTGCGTCACATCTTCCTCAGAGACAGACGACGGTATAGAGTTCCATAAAACCACGGAAAAAATAACTTCCTCGACCTCTTTCTTCGATGGACACAGGAGCTATTTTGCAAGTGAGGCTCCAAAACACAACAGTGGTCCAACCTAAAGATCAAACGCAACCCACGTTCAGATAAGCCAAAAGCAGACATCTGGCGTTAGCAGCCTAAACTACACCCAAGGTCCTTCCCGGATGATCCAAAAACCTCCCATTTTCTGCTACGGGTCAGAAATGCAAACGAATTCCCGCATTCAGGATTGAGCCATCCAGCCTCCTCCCTGTAAGGTTTGCTACAGAGCGATGCCTGTACCCTCCGCACACAAATCCTTACTCGCCCAGTCCTGTAATTTATACCACATTACATCTGAAGGGCTGCATTAAGAAATATTACAGTTGCCAAGCCCTGAGAAGCTAGGATGTGCTGGAAATTAGTTTTCTCTGTAGCTTTAATTTGGTCCATGTAGGGTCTTTACAGCACAGCCACATACCATGTGTGCATCCAGTCCTGACGCAGTTAGTATCGAGAATAGAAGATGCTCAACAAGCGAGGAATTACTCAGTTTTGGTTTTCGAGTGGTTGTTCATGCGCAGCACTCAGCCCTCTTCACTTCACACTTTTCATGTGCTGCTCCAGGGCAAAAATGAAGGCCTCTTGCCACTGCATACTGGGATACTTCTCAAACGTTTGTGAATTTATTTTTATAAAATCTTGGAGAACTACGTTCACAACACCTGCAGTTTATAGCCAAAGAAGAGAGGCACAGAGAAGCTCTGGGCACCCAGTTCCAGAATCAGCCTACAGCTCCTTTTTTAAAAAATAAATAGCACCTAGTAGCATTTTAAATGTTTGATGTACAACTTCCCATGAGATCATCTGCAGCAGGAGCTCGGCACTTCTGCAGCTCAACCCTCAGCCTGGGGACCCAGGAAACCAAGTCCCTCGCTGTGCATGAAAAGCAATTTACCCGGCGCCATACACGAGCCCTGCGGCAGCAGCAGAGCTGGAATCCCGTCTCCTTAACCATCACTTACCCTTGCTATTTTTCCACAACTTCCCTCGCTCCAAACCCTGCAGCGTGCAGGGCAGAGGTCCTACACACGCAACCCCATCCTTCATGGCCTGCCTCGACTGCCCTCCCTGAGCAGCGAGGGCCGGGGTGCCACAGAAAAAACCCATACACGATCCCGTAATTAGAAACCGCATCGTAACGCATACAGGGGGCTGAATTAAGGTTGCAGAGGAATACTGTAAATTGGATGCACATTTCTTGTTCCATTTTACTGCCTTTTTTTTTGCTGCCCTCCCCCTTATTTGGCTTTGGCTGCGCTTCAGATTAAGCTCCTAATAAGGGCTGGAGTTGGACGAGATTTTTCAGCCCATCAGATTGCAGCCTTCCAAGCCATTGAAATGAGATTCAAGCTGAACTTGAATTTTCAATAGTTTGGCCTAAAGGCAAGGGTGTTAACTACAGACCTGCCAACACCTTCTCTATGAGAAATGTCTGAAAACATGCCTGCACATCAAGCACCACTCAGGCTCTGGTAGACAAAAGCCACAAAGCTACCATCTCAACTCCACCGCTAACTTGCTCGGCCGGTTGTCCTGTCAGTAAAGCTCATACTCTTTCTCTGAAAATCCAGCAAACCTCTATAAACTCTCTAGGAAAATGGGTTTTCCCCCAAACAACCCCAAAACCTGTTGTAGCTTCCTTATGACAAGGCAAGGTGTGGGATAAGGAGAGGTCAGGTAAATCAGGTGGACACATAGGAAGCAGACACACGCCAGTTCACCCAACCCAGTCTACTTAAATGATAAACATCACCAAGATTAAAGATCACACATGACATGCATGGAGGAGCAATCAGAAAACAGTCGTCCCTGTAGCCAGCTCCTCTTACAAGCAGCAGAAAGCTATGCTTGGGCTTTCTTAGCCTTCTTAAACATATTTCTCTCTCTCTCTTTTTTTTCTTAGTTCTAGCAAACTATTTTTTTTTAAATCATGTTAAAGGGTTAGCCCAAATCCTAAAAGCAAGGAAGATACAATAAAACCGAAACGCATCCCCAGTACAGAGGCAGCAGACTGCAGCAGGCACGGCTGCAGGGTACAGAGGGCTGGCTTTCCTCTGACTTCAGCAGTCTTCACTAAAATAAAAACATCACGCTACGAGTCTACTGGAAGTCCTTAGGCCACTCCTGCCTAAATGTACAAACCTAAAGCACATCACAAAGCCTTTCACCTTCAGATCACTGCCTTGGTGGAGGAGGTCTTTAACCGAGACTTCTGTCAGTACCGTGAACAGATTTCAGTCTGGATTTTTTCACATGTTGAAGTATATTTTCTTGAGGTCATGAATGCTTCAGCCTCCCTGCCACTAAAATCTTTTCTGCTTCACACTTCTAGCATGGTGGGCCTGAAGAGCAGCCATGGCCATCCGCTCTTGCCAGCGCTGAAGGCAGCAGGGCAGCGCAGAGAAGGCGCTCCCCTCCCTTTGACGACAAACGGTAGAGAAAAGGAACGATTTCTTGAACTGCATCCAAGGCAAAGTAACCCTCCTGGAGTGCCTGGCAGGGCATCAACAGCAGTGGAAATGTCAGCTTTCAAAGAACAGAAATAAGGCTCGAGAAGGGGGTGGGGAGATTCTGCAGGAGCCAAGGTGTCACTAATCCGACGGATTGTTTTACAAACTCCCACTTCTCTCCAATGAAATTATATCCTCTGCAGAAAAATCACCTGGCTCCAACCTCCTTTGGTTAAGTGGAGCGTAAACAGAACGAAAAAGAGCTCATACCCGAGCGGAAAATCAGGCTCAGATGGGCTGCGACAGGCTGGAGAGCGGAGGGACAGCAGCCAGACCACTGGGATTTTGCTCTTTTCTTCGGACAGCCGCTGCAGGACCACCAAGCCCCACCAAGCAAACACAGCTCTTCCAACGCAATGACAAGCGCTGGCCAAGCCGACGCCGTGCCCTTTGCTCGCTGCAAGGGGAAGAAGAGCACAACGGGGAGAAGAGCATGGCGATTCCTGCAAGAAGGTCTGGACTTCATCAAACTTATTTTCTTTAGCGACATTCAGTTAAGTAAGGGGCAAAAAACCCTGCAGTATTCTTCACCTGCTCTTGATGGGGAAGCTGGCGTTTCACCCGATCAGCTGAACAACAGGCTCCGCGCTGCAGCAGGCGCTGCTCCCATCAGCACCCGTTTCGCGATCAGTAGGTGCTTTCACCAGCAGGAACAAGAAACACTGAAAACGTGTGAGTAAATGGCAGTTCCCACCTTTGAAACCAGGAGGTGTCTGGCAGCTCTGTGTCAGTGTGACATACCCTCCACGGGAATTCCACACTGGTTCGTATAGCCTGAAGCTCCGAATGAAGCAAATGCTGCTAGTAATGGGAGAGGAAAAAAAAAAATTATTTGCAAGAAAAGTGACCACCCAAGCTCACGTGAGGCACGGGTTTTCCTCTCTGCCTCTGTGGCACAGCATCTGATTTGCTCAGCTACAGAACGAGTTTCATTTCTTGTTTACAGGGTTCACGTTCTCAGCAACCCTCCGGCGATGAGCCCACTGCACCAACACCCCACGCGTCACCGGTGGGCTCTGTCCGGTCTTCAGCTACTGCGAGGCTGATGATATTTAAGAAGTGGAGGAAAACAGCAGGCACAGCTTGTCTTTGCCCCTCATCTGTCACTGAGCGGCTGTAGGTGGATGCAGGCAGCACGGGCAAAGCACCATCCTGCTCGGAGCTGAGCACTGTCACACCAGCCGCAGAGGTTCAGAGCAAACATCCGCGTGGATGATGATTCACATGCACAAACCGATGGCTTCTCAATGCCGGCATGCATTTTTTGCACAAGTTTGGTTTATCCTCAGGGCCAGGAAATGCCATGCAAGAAGTACATACAGAACAGCAAAGGCAAGGCACAATCTGTAACTGCTCTAATTGCTCGAGTAATTAAAAAGCAAAAGATCAAGCTAAATACCAGAAGCCTGAGCATCACCACAGAATCACTTTCCTTCTCAGGAGCTGCCTCTCAAACGCATGTCCTCACCAAGCACCGCCTGTGCTGAGGCATCTCCACGGGCCTCAACAACCATTTGAGCACATGACAAAAAAAAGGTCACGCGTTTTTCTTTTCTGTAGATGTGATCTTATTTTCTCTTTGGTGTGGCAGGATGAAAAGACATTTCTATTAAGTAATTGAGTTTTCCCCACAACAGACACGAGCTGGCATGTTCTGACCGTTTGGTATTTCGGTCTCAATTAAGTAAAATAATAACTGCTGCACCTACGCATTTCTCAGCTGCCTAAGAGGAAACACTTTATACATACACAGATTTTCCTAGCTTTACCACCGCATACGTAAGACATGGATTGAGGGATGAATCACAACTTCAAATTCTTCACTACTAAGCCTGGCAATCAACACTGCCACTTTCTGGCAAAGAAACCCTAAAAATCCCTGATCTTCACCCATGATGTCATCTGCAACCAGCGACATGATATGCGTCCTGTGGGTCGCTCCTGTCCTGCGACTCCGTCACTGCCAGGGGTGCTGAGGCGAGGAGGGCTCATCCCTGTGCCCGGCAGGTCTCCGCCATGGAAGCCGCTGGGTAACAGGATTTGTCCTGGATAATCCCCACTCCAGTTTTTGGGAGCCAAGGGGAAGAAGCAGCCGGAGATGCATGCAGCTGGAGATGGCAGCCACTGCAGGTAAGCGGCTTTTCTATGACTTAATTCTCCCCCAGCCACATGCTGGGTGTAAATCATGTCTCTGTTTTCAAGCCCCGAGAAGAAGAGGCAGCATCATGAAGACAGAAAGGAGACACGTGAACTCGGTGCACTGACACCAGGGCAACGGGCATCCCTGGAACCAGGCAGGCAGACGCTCATCCCCAAGCACTCAGCATATTTTAGCACTGGTTTAACCTGCCAACCCAAACCGGGACAGCGACTGAATCCAAGCGACAAACTTCTGCCCCTCTGCTTTGGTCTGAGCAGCCCAGCACATACCAGCTGCACAAGCTTGGCTGGAATAAATACTTTTGCGTAAAGGAGGTGATGTTCCCAAATCTTGGCATGAAGGCCAGCAGCACACCTTCGTGGTCGCATGGATGACTCCAGCTGCGGCAGCGAAGAGGTGGACAACTGCAGCAGCTATGGGGAACCGAAGCACGGCCAGGGCTCCTGTCAAGCCACGGGGCAGAAGCAGCCACAAGCAGGGGTGGCTAAAGACAGAGGTGGTATGTGGTGGTCTTCTAACCTAGAGAGCTGCCGGGTTTTACGCAGACTCCTCTGCTTGTTCAGCTGTGAGGACTGCAGCAAATCCTCATGGAGACAAACATCAAAACCAGGACGCTGGATGCAGCCCAGCGCAGGGCCGCCGCTCGGCCAGCCCGAGCCAAAAAGCAATATAAAACACGCACGGCTCATGGGGCGTTTCATTTTTAAAATGAAGTAAAATGCGGAGCCTTCCTGTGCTTCAAAGCCAGGCTGTCTGGAGTAAAGTGACTTTCCAGGTGAGGCACCGCTCCCCGCTCCAGTCTGGTCCTCACGCCTCTCTCCATCCATCCATGCCTTCCTCCCTCCCTCCCTGCCCATCCCATCCCTCTGCCTGCTCCTCCCACGCTCCCCATCCCTCCTCCCAACCTAGGAGCCTCTCCCCATCCCAGCACATCACCATCCTTCCAGCTCCAGAGCCCCTGGCCCCATGCAGCCGGCAGCGTTGTGCCCGCAGGGGAAGGCAGGGACAGCCACCTACCCTTCTGCCTCACAACGCAGCAATTAACTGGCTTCATAACTGCCTCTCTAGGCAAAATCCTGTCCTGGGAGCAACCAGGGCAGCAGACATCTACTTTGTGCACCACCTCAGTGATAAACAAACAGCTTTTGCCAAGTGGGGCCCTGGATGCTCCTGTCACGCACAATAATTAAACCATCAGTCAAAGACACAGCGCATTAACACAGATGGGGTGGAGAAGGGAATGAAATCGTTCCACTTGAATCTCCACAGCTAAACGAAACCTAAAGCAGGTCACATCTAAGGAGGGGGAAAAGTAGAAGACTTACAAAGAGACAAGAAATCTCATTTAACAGTCAGTTTTCCCAGTGTTTGCCAAGAAAGCAGAAAACCCAAGACAGAGAGCACCCATCTGTACAGCGAGCCAGGATCAGGCCAGCAAGAGGACAGACAGGCAGGGGGCCACCGCCGTGCCGGCAGGCAGGAGCACGCGCAGGGCACTCCTTTCTTGACCGTCAATAAAGCATTGCAACAGAGGTGGCTGGCAGGTCTTTGAAGACAAGGGGGAGGCAAAATTGCTGGCAGAGCAGCCCCCAGCTTTTTCCATGCCTTCTAAAAAATAAAGGAGTCAAAGCTGCACCATACGTTAGCACTTAAGTAGTCCCTGCCCTCAGTTTCCCACCATCTGTACTACTCGCTGAAACTCCCCTACTCATTTAATTTATTGCTGTGCGTCTCTGCCAAAATCAAAGACCTAAATATCAGTAATCTTGGTGGGAGGTATCCAGCTGCTACGACCCATTGTAGGCACAAAACATATTTGCGCAAACTTGCATTGAGAAAGCCAGGCAGCAAATCTTCCAAGGAAAAACTTCCCATGCCTTCAGATTAGCAGATCAAGCTGCAGGCTTTAAGACCTTTCCCCTCATGTATCTGTGAAATCCAGTGCTTAGGACACAAAAATGGGTCTTTTCTAACTCTGGAACGAATCCGATTTTGGAAGCGCGCGGCACGACGGCGGCAGCAGCGGGGGGCAACGGTTGTGGCTGACGCGGCGGCGGGCAGGGAAGCGGAGAACAACCCGAGGCTCAAGTTCATGTGTGGTGTGGGCCCAGTGAGATGGGGCTGGGCTGCTGGGAGTGGGAAACCCCGGTGGCAGCAGCCGCAGAGCCCCACTCCGGTCACTCATCCAGCCCCCAGACCCCTCTCGCCTCAGTCTCCCCGACCATCGGACGAAGGCAGCAAGGCTTCCCTAACACACGCAGCTACTTGAAAAGCTCCTGAGCAGAGACATTATAGGGAAGAGCTCGTTAGAAGCAGCCTGAAACATAACAGCAATGCCCCCTCTGCCCTACAGTCACAAACCAGAATTTAAAAGGGAGCACCCTAAAAACTCAGCTGGCAGAGTCATCAGCCTCTCCGAAGGAAATGAGCATAGCTCCCTGCCCTCTTCAAACACCAGTATCAGCTGATAAAAGAAGAGCATTCCTGCAAGCTAAACACCCAGGCAGTACTTGCAAGGCAGGATTTGCAGCCTGGTGCCCTTGGATTCGCTCTGCGAGTGTCAGAGCAGTAGTCAGAAAGCCAAGGCAGAGGGAAGAACATTTCCAACACCCAGGTGGCCTGTCTGATGCTGAAACCCCGTCAGACTCCAGCACACGTGCGAGGCCCAGAGCGCTGCTGTCGCCCAGACCCCGGGCTGCATTTAGAGGGGCGAACGGAGGGGCTGGGTGTCCCTCGGTGGGACTGGGACCACCACGGGCCCAACAGCTCTTGGACTCACTTGCTTCTCCACGGCTGAAACAGTCACACAAAGGAGTTTCATCTGCTTCACAGCTCCGACAGCAAACCTGGAAATTTTTTTCTCTTCCGATGCCATCACATGGCTTGGTTCATCTGAAAGCCGTTCTACCCTTGCTGTCTTCCTCCCGGTTCAGTTCAAGTCACCTTATTCCTGCAGGCAACAGCAGCAGCCAAGTGACAAAGCACAAACCGGGACCCACGATGCACCCAGGACCCCCCACAAAAGCCAGGCAAGCGGAAGCTGAACTGCAAACGAATCCGCACAGCCCACAACCGAAACCCTCCACACACGCCTCCAGCCCAGCATGCAACCTTTTAACCAGCAGCGAGCAGGACGGGATGGAGCCAAGATCCCTGGCAACACTCTAAAATCACCGTGTTTCTCCTTTTTTGGGGAGAGGCAGAATAATCCTTCTGAACTATCAAAGTGTGGGAGAACAGGCATCTGTTCAGATTCAGCTGCTTGGGTCTCACTGTTTTAGCTCCAACTCTTCCCTGACGGGTGGGAAAGGTCTCTAGCTTTTATCCAAAGGCATTGCCCTCACACGGGGCCTTTCAGTAGAGGATCGCAGAGCACCTTACAGACATTTAATTAAAACTTACAGCCCGCCCCGGTGAGGGAGGGAGTATAAACAGGCCCCCGGCTCAGAGAGCAGCTCACCAGCACAAGCATCTCTTTCTCCTGTACGGCTGAGGCGTTCGGCTCAGTTGCAAGAGCACAGCAGCCCCAGCCTCGCCGAGCCACCAAATACGTCCCGAACAGCACGGAGCCTTTGACGGGCTGTCGGAGCAGAGGGGAGAGACTGCGAGCGTACTCCGACGGGATGGGACGGGCAGGCAGGGGCTCCTCTCTGCCGACCAAGCCACGGAAGGAGACAGGTTCAGCTTGTGCAGGAGACACAAAACTGTGCTTTGTTACCCCCCTGCAATTTAAATACTGTACATTTCCAAAGCACAGCATTACCGGGGACCAATTCATCCACCTAACAGCCCTGGGAGGTTGATAAAATGGAAAACCACTTCTTTTTCTTCTTCCCCTGCTTACCTATAGGGTAAGACTTTTGTTGGCTGAATTAAACCTATTTAAACAAAAGTAAGATCAGACATCTGCCTTTGCACAGTGTCAGCTGTGAAAAACGAGCTAACATCCAGATGCAGTGGCATGTCAGGATTAGCCCAGGCTGGGGCAGGAATGCTTCCATGTATGGAAAAATATTGGAGCAGTGAAACCATAAGCTTGGAGCAGAGCAAAGTGAGAGGCCCTGTCAATGAAGTTGCAGGCTCAGGTTTAGAAGATTTCGCAGCTCAGATCTGCCATAAGATCCTCAGGACATATTATAATAAATTTCACACTTCTTCCAAAAGGGACTCCCACAGCAATGCTGCGAGTGGCGAGGGCAAGATCCTTCACCGTCTGTTTGCTCTGGAAGCGGGGCTCGGACCGCTGGGTGCCATTAACACTCCCCACGCTGGGCACGGTCTGGGGCGTTGATGGAGTCGTTCTGGCGAGTCCAAGGCTGCTGTTTGCAGCTCGGCAGCTGCCTTCTGCAAAGCAGGACCTGTAAAAGCCAACTCAGAGCTGGACAAAGCGGTGGCCTTTCAAAAAAAAAACACTGAGCTGAACCAGCGCGGCTGGGGAGTCGGCGCGTGCTGCTGCCAAAGCCACGGCCAGGGCAGTGACTGCCCAGGCACGGGGCGAGAGCCGGGACAACGTTCCCTTCAACTGGGCCGGCACAGATCAACGGCGCTCATTTGTCAGCATCCTCAGTTAACGCTAATGAAGTAACAGCTATGACTTCATCTCTCCAGTGGGAATCTCTTGGGAATGAGGGAGAACTAGAATTTTGCTCGCCAGCTCGCTCACGCAGATGCAATTCGTTTCAGTTGCTTTCTACTCTCTTCTGCAAACATTACCTAATTCCCACCCAGATTCTTAAATCCTTGCATTGAAACGTAACACAATGCTCCCCTCTCAGCTGTCAAAGGCCAGCCTCGCAGAGATCCCCCCCGGCGGGATCCGACCCCCTGCGCCGGCTGCCACCCCCTCGCCACGGGCCAGCCACACCGAGGCCCCGCTCGCAGCTAACGATGCCACCATCTATTTTTTATACCTCAGGCATGAAATAAAAATCTAGTAACTTGGCAAATTCATTTTAAATAAGGACCTTTGCACCTTTTCTCCATTAAGATATTTTAAAGACGAGCTGGATATAGCCACAGTTGCAAAGACAGACAAAATGTTGCCAATGGACTCTCGAGTTTCCCGACTTGGATGGGCAGGACAGCTTCAACTGCTGCAGATCTTCAGGGGTGCAAAATACCCACAGCAACACCTCCCACCACCCCACTGCTACACTGCTTTGTCTGCCTGCAGAGGCTGCTGAGCCTTGCCCCCAGCAGCCCCGGGCAGCCCCACTGCCTCCCCATCACCAGCCTTCGGCTTCCAGGCTTGCTCTGCCCGGCGTTCGCTTCCCTGCGACCCTGCTGAAGACACTTTCGCCCCCCTGCACCATTCCCAGTCTCCACAGCTGCGGTGACACCCATCATTTGAAACGCATCCTTCACGACGCAGACTGTCCCCAGCGTTCAGGCTCTGTGCCCAGCACTCGTCCCCCGGCTCCGGCCGGGATCCATCACGCCGCACTCCCCGTCTCCGTCCGGGCTCCCATCGCTCTGTCTGCAGGCCAGAGGGGCTTGCTGGGCTCCAGGCAGGGGCTCGATCAGATTGCAAAAGTTCAGCTAACGCCCTGACGCAACCGGAGCAGTCAGTCACTCACACTAAATCAAGACTGCAAATTCTTTACATATTAATTGTTGGTTGCAATTGTTCGTGGTGTTGAAAGAAAGACGTGAGAGTATGCAGAAACCATTCCCGCATTTTTTCAGTTCCACCCTTCTATTAATCGTGTGTACTCTAAGTCAAATCAATAAGACACTACATTTTCTTTGGAAAACTGAGATGATGAAAATGAGATCAGCTATCACACAAGATGCTCACATTGTAAACTGAAATACTGTATAATTCACTTTCCCATGAGAGAACTTCATACGTCTGTTTGCTTACTTGTCAGCTCATCCCGCTCCCAGTTTCTCCCCTGGCCACATCTTTACCTTGCGACCTACAGATTTCACTCTGATTGTGTTTTTTGCTTACAGAGCATCAGCAGCGAAGCAGCGTCCCAGCCAGCACCGAGGGACGACACGGCAGTGCTGGGAAAAACCCTCTCCCCCAGCCGAACACCCCCCAGCCAGGATCCTACCCTGGGAACGGAGCGGAATTAATGTGCACAAAGCCCAAGGAATCCAAGCATCCTCTCCACGCTGGCACGACTCCCCCCTTTCCTAACCATTATCTGGAGTGGGCGCAAGCACAAAGTGATCTGTCTAGAAAAGTGTTTCAAATTTACCTGCATTACGCCGTGACGTGCCGTGGAACCAGTTCAGAGAACGCACACAGCTATAAAGTCGTGATTATTCAGTATTCAACCCAGCCTGAAAGCTCAGGAGTCAGCTTGTTATTTGCTGAAAGCAGGGGGCCTGATATTATCCGTGAATAGTTCAAAGCTGCAGTTAATTCAACATCACTCCTTTCAAAAGCATAAAAATCACAGATTCCTGGAGTGTGTAAGCTTTTTAAAAATGACAAACTACTAACTGCCAAATCAAAGCAGCAAACAGAAATCCACATGGTTGATAAGACAAATAGTTGCATTTTAAAGAGTAATTAAATATCACTTTGGAATATTTTGCTTGGAACTTGTTTCCCTGATAAAAAACAGGGAGGGGAAGAAGGAAGCAATCTGCACACACCAGCGGGCTTCTCAGCAAGCAAATGCTCAGGGAAACACTGCTCAAACTTGTTTTCTTAATTCAGAGTTCAGCCTGCAGTATTACAGTCCCCAGTACTCCCTTCAGCTTGCTTTTCATCCCCACATTTCATGTCAAAACTCTAGCAATAAGGAGCAGACGACCCCTACATTGGATCTGCCCTGTCAGGGAGGAGGGTGCGTGGGGCTGGGGTACGAATTCCCCTGGTCTGATCACCCAGAAGTGCAATATCTTCTGACTTGACTTAGATTAAAACCATACCCCAACTTCCACGCTGGGAGCGTTGCTGAAAAAAACAGGAATGCAAAACAGAGCGCTCTACCCAGTTGCAATTCAGGAGAAGTGAAACCCTACCCCAGCCCAGGAGCCAACCCTACCATACGCCACTCAAACACTAAAAGTACGTCCACTAGAAAGGATCAAAAAACTCCAACATCAAAACCCCCCGGACTCTCTCAACACCCGTACCTGCTAAGAATGAACTCACAATGAATCTCACACAAACTTTCTCAGCACTAAGAAATACATATAAGCAACGGTACAAAAGGATCATTTCAAGTATTGAACAAGGAGACAGCTTACTGCGTTTCCAACTGAAACTCCATCAAATCGCCTGAAGAAGCCACCATCCAAAGGCAATGCAAACCTGATGCCGGTTTTTGCGACAGGATTTGCAGAGCCCAGTCCAAGATCCAACTGTGTGTGAGCAGCAGCAGCTCCTGCTGCTTCTCCCCACCGTGGAGCCGGGAGGATCTGGCGATGGGAAGATGTCCGAGGACTTTCAGAGCTGGCCATCAAACATGAGCAATTACTGACTGAAGGATGCAATAAGCAACACGGCAGATGACACATCAGCAAGACCATTGAAAATACTAATCCTCCCCCCTGCCTCCCCGGAAAGGCGCTCAGGCAGGCCACGGTCTGGCTATGCAGGGAAATCCAGCTTCCAAGGACACCAGTGATGTTTCTGCAACTATTGCAGGACCTGGATTTTAACCGCAGCCCCCAGACTTGCAGTCTACTGACAGCAGTGAATGTCTATGGGGACTTCATCGAAGGATTAGGGTCTTGGCGTGAGAGACAACTGCTAATTATAGGGAGGGTCACTGCAAAGCTGTATAAAATACACTCAGAAATGATTTTGAAAAGCGGCATCAACAATAACAAGAATTAGAGAATGTTTTGGCTTCAAAGCCGTCCACACGATGTGGAAATACCAAACAGCTTATTCCTCTGAAGTTCACTGTTGTACTTTTCCAAAATCACACAGAAAAATGCTTCATTATTTAGTACCTTCCTTTGTAGAGCTGTGCGCTGATTACTTTAAATAAAGTTGCTTTGCTTAGGTCTGCAACCTGAGAGTAACAAATGAAATTGTCAACCGTGCATTTTTAAATGAACGTTTTCATTTCAACATCTGGATTAAGATGCCACAATGAAAAACAGCACACAGGCTTCTCTCTGCTCCTTTCATACATCTCCCATTCTTATGTTTCAGAACCAGCGAGTTTCAAAGCAAACAAAGAATCAGTTGGTGCTGCTAATGCCTTGCTTCTTGCTCAATAGCCTTATGTCATGAAAAGACCATATTTTTCAAACCCACATCTCCGTAAGCCAAAGATTTCATATACATTCCCACCCCAGAAATACAGTCAGGAATACAGCTGAAAGTGATTACCTAGATATTTTTATATGATGAAACTCAAAAGCTGCTTCGAGTGATTTATAAAATTTTCTGTTAGACAAATCCCACATCTGTGCTGACCACTTGCCTCCCAGATCTCAGCAGATGGCGATTTCAAACAGAAAAGTTACGAGAACCTGAAAATCACAGTGTATCTTAAACTGTAATCAAGGGTTTGAGGTCTTTTCCCACACACACAAAAAAACTGCATACCATCTAATTTAATGGCATTTCTACCTCCTACCCACCAGTTCTTGCACAAACTCTACCTACAGAACTAGTACCTGGTGTCTTATTGGGTGGGGCTCCCACAGCAGACAATCCTTTTAAGCAGAGGGAAAGAAAATGTCATTCTCTTGGGAAGGTGGGGGGAACACAGAACACAACTTAAAAAAAAAAACAATGGGTGAGAATTTGTTGGAAAAGACTTCACAGAGACACCTGCAAACAAGCAAGAGGATGGTCACATTTCAGCCATCAACCTTCAGAGCACCGTCTTACTTGCAGTGCTGAGGAAGACGTGCTTCCAGCACAGAAGGGTGTTCTGTCCACATCCTTCGCGGATCACCCACCGTAGCAGTCAAGCCGCTAAAACAACAAAAATCCAAAACTACCAACTTGCACCTTTCCCCCTCCTTCGGGCGAGGCAGGACAGATGTCTTCACACACAGAGTACGATAACGTGCCTCTGCCACACAATTCAGCAAAAGACACATTTCATGTGAAGACAGGAGAAAATACATACAGCAAGGTATACAAATCTAACTTTTAAGATAAAGGAAAAACATTCTATCCCAATCGGATCATATTTACCAGCGAGAGCAAACAGAGATTCTCAAGCTGCCTTCAGATACTTGACCGAGTAACCACAGAAACATACTCAACGTGGTTTACATTTATTTAAAACCGGAGCAGAAGTATTTCAGCTCCAGTGGAAATGGGTTTGTCTTCCCAGGAAGAATCTGGGCAACACTGGAGCAGATGCATAAACACAGCAGAAAGCAAACACAAAACAAGAGGCAAAGCACAGACCCTACACCACCGCGGATGCACCAAGTAAGCCTAATGGGAAAAGTCAAGATTAAAAAGAATGAGGAAGGCGACTGGGCCAAGTACGTAACAAGTAAAAACAAAGGCAAAGGCAAATAAACAACAGTAAAAGATAAACCGCTTCTCTCCCAGTGCACACCCGCTTGCAGCTCGTTCTCCTCCAGCACCCCGACCCTGCTTTCCCCCACTCCTACATGGACCCCTGTGAGAGGACCTACTGGATGGCAAATGTGGCCATATATATTTTTTTTTTAGCAGAAATGATCAAGACATCCCACAGCAACACAGCACAGCTGGACGGCACGCTCCTGCTCTGCTCCAAAAGCCGGAGTGCCATAAGCCCTCAAAGAGCACCCAAATTCACCCCGAGCGTAGGTGGGCTTTGCAGCAGGGATGGTCTGGAGCTCCCTGGGAGAAGTGGGTGACATCAGGGCATGTAGACAGATGGGGGCTGTTTACATTACTGAGGTTCTCAGTAGCAATCAGCAGTTAAAGCTGTTATTAAATCAACCCTTCAGAACCTGAGCAGCTGTTCATGCAAACAGATAACACCACAGTGATGTTAAATCAAAACCCCAATGAAACAAGAACACGGAGCAACATCTCTCCCCCATGTTCTGCTCAGCAATGCCAGGCATTATCAGAAGACAAATCAACTACCAACAGCTACGTACAGCTACCCAAGTCCGGGGCTGAACAGCTTAACTGAGAGATGTGCATCACAAGTTAAAGGCCTCCGATCTCACTTTGCACGTTAAGGTTTTGTTCTTGAAAAAAACAAAACAAAAAAACAAAAAACAGCTGGCTGTGGCTCAGACAGAGGCATGATGCCATCCTCCTCATTAATCAAAGGCTTTCCCCACGTCCAGATGTTTGCTGACTTCTACTGCTTTCTTTTATTACTGGTTTGGAGACAGAAATTGCTGAAGTTACTCAGATTCAACTGGTTGTTGCAAGGCGCACAGGCTGTTATGTACTTGGTAACTGAACCCTGGCATTACTGAGTTACTGAGGCATCCACCGAAGAGTGGCTGTTTTCTCTGACAGCCCATACTACTTGCACCAATAACCATGAGCGTAAGATCCTATTCTACTTTTAGGACTGTGGGAATTTTCCTGCAAGCCCAGAAACGAGCTTGGTTTTTAACAGCGATCAGCGTTTCAGCATTTCATGCCCGTGGTTTGGAAGAAGCAAAAATGTTGAAAGAACACAGAGTACACCAGAGAAAGACAACGCACACACTGATAAACGTTTCAGTAGGAAAGCAGGACCTTACCAGCCGTATCAGTCAATAACTGTGAGCAATAAAAGAGATGCTACAGCATGGGATAGGAAGCCATCTCTCCCCAAAGCTTTCGCGACCTCAGCAGATAAAGTCACCGACCCACACTGGGAAGCGTGGGCTGGAAGGAACCTCTGGAGGTCCTCGAGTCCTGTCCTCCCCAGCACGAGATCCCGTCAGCCACAGCTTCACCCACCCGAGCCCTGAACCCCCCAAGGACAGGGGCTCCACAGGCTGCGGGGCTAAGGCTGAGCTCAGGGATCGGGCTCAGCTCCCTGCCCGATGCTCCCACTTCTCTCTCTCTCTCTCCATTATCTCCACTCTGTATTCTCAGATCCCTTTCTTCCCATAAATCTATATAATTCTCCAGGGGTTGTCTCACATCGGGTTTAGGAATAGCCTTTAGTGCAAAGGAACCATAACTCAAAACACTGCCTGCATTTTTCTAATGCTTTTGTTTTTAAACAAATTAAGCCTGCGAGGTACTGAACATATGCTAGACATCCCCAGCTCTTGCTGGCATGTTTCTGAAAAATAGAAAGTTTGTGCTTTTCTGGAGAGTCAGGTCATTAACCTAACTATTTAAAAATCAGCCTATTATACAAGGAAACTTCTAACTGCCTGAACCACGGGTTATAAATCTCCTGGTTAGAAACCAGATATCCTGACATAATTGCCCTTATAACTTACAAATAGGTTCTCTGTTATCCATAGATTAAGCTTCCTCCAAAGCCACATCACATCTGCTTAGTTTCGCAAATATACAGCACGAGCTTCAATTACTTTACACGCCGCACAAAAATAATCCTGAATTTAACTCAGGGCTTCTTGGAATAAGAGTTTAAGACCCCATAATCTTTTTATTTAATGTTTTCTTGCAATCTAATAGATGAAGTATTGGCCAACATGTAAAATTAATGCCACCTTCCACCTCTGCGACTTCCCAACCATTTAACTACGTTGCAGCAGAATTATTAAAGCAAATACGGCAAGCAAAAGTCCCACCACCCAAATAATCTGAAACATTCTGTAGGGAAATGGCCAGCTACTAATTGGAACCACAATCTTTTCACATCCCTGTAGGAAGAGGGTTTGGTTTTAAAGAAACCGGAATTAAACTCTTATTTCTTTAAAGGACGAAGCTTCTGTTGCAGCTCCCCTTGTTAATTAAACTGATCTCAGACCCCGACCTGTGACCACTCATGCAAGCTCCCAGTTAGAGATGGACTTCAAAGGGGCAAACTGGGGGCCCTCAGCAGCATCCCCCACGTGCATGGCATTAAACACATGAGAGCTTTTGCAGAACTGGAGGCTTAGTGACAAAAACTTGCAGCAAACGAGGCAAAAAGCTGAATCCGGGTTTCAAACAAGGGACACCTTTTCTCAGCACAGCAGACATCACATGGCGCAGACAACAACCAGCTTTTCCTTAAATGACTCCTAATGAACCGTGTGAAGTGTCGGCAGACGAGGGTTCAGAGACCGGTTCGGAAGAAGTCGTCCCTCTCCGCCCAGCACAGCCCCGCAGAGCCCCAGCGCGGGGGATGCCCGAGGGGGCTCAGCCACCCCCGGCCCCTCTGAACCGGAGAGCGGAGCCAGCACCTGCCCGCTGCCTTCAGCAGCCGCAACCACGGCCCGAACGACGTTTAGAAACAGCACTGTGGGGCACCATCTTTTCAATTCTTAACAGCTCCCAGAGATCAGCGCTGTGAAGAGGCTTTGGGGTTTGGTTCCGTGTTTTTTGTTTTTAAGCTACCAAGGTTGCGAGCTCGTTGGGATGGGGCAGTCCAGCCTTCGCCTCGCCGCCCCTCGCAGCCTTCCTGGCCGGGGTCTCACAGAGCGCCTTGTGCCCGCTGTCTGCCTCTCGCGTCCACCTCGTCGGGCGAAGGGGCTGCAGCGTGGGACAACCCTCACCCCACGGCCTCACCCGGCCCCTTGGCCAGCAGCTCCCACCCGAGCCGGGCTCCAACTCGCCCCTCAGCCCCCAAACGCCCCGCCGCTGCGCCCAAACCCACGCCAGGGCCCACGGGGGACCGGCCCACGGCCGCGCCGAGGCCTGCTGCCCTCGGGCTGAGCGGCGGCCGCGGTGCCCGGTCTCGGCTCGGCCTTCCCCGCTCCGCTGAGGGACCCGTCGAGCCCAGCGACCCCAGGCCGGGGTTGTTCCCCCCAGCCCCCGTGTCGGGGGACGGAGCCTGCGGGCGGGGAACCGGCGGCACCGGCGGAGCCGGGCGAGGCGGCGTCGCCCCGCGGGAAGGCAGCCGACCCCCCCCCCCCCCCCACCTCAGGCTCCCCCCGGGAACTTTCTGGAAGGCGCCCACCCCGCGCCACGCGCCCGCCGCCACGCGGGACCCGCCCGGCCGAGCCCCGCCGCCCCCAGACAAAGCCCGGGGCGCGTCCCCGTCCCCCCCCCCGCCCCGCCGCGGTCCTCACCTTGCGGTGCTTGTCGGCGAAGGGCAGCGCCAGCCAGGGCATGGCCCGCACCGCCTCCTGCCACTGCTGCTGCTCCTGCTCGGCCGACACGAACACGATCTCCAGGCGCTGCCCGCCGCCCGCCGCCGCCTCCCCCCTGAAGCGCCCGTAGAAGGCGGCCAGGCTGGCGCCGAGCTGGGCGCAGGAACCGCCGAGGCTGCAGCCGAAGTAGAGCCCCACCAGCGAGACCCCGCGGGAGGCCAGCGACGACACGGCCACCTCCTCCCCGTCCGCGGCCACCAGCACCTCGCCCAGCACCTCCGACAGGGCGCCCGCCATCCCGCCCCGCTCCCCTCTCCTCAGCCGCAGCCCGCGCCGCCCGAGCCCAGCCCAGACCCACCCCCGCTAGGGGGCGCTGCCGCGCCGCGCAGCCCCTCGCCCCGCCCCCGCCCCCGGGCAGCACCGCCCCTCGCCCCGCCCTCTCCCCGGGCAGCACCGCCCCTCGCCCCGGCCCCGCCCCCGGGCAGCACCGCCCCGCGTCCCGCACTGCCCCTCCCCGCCGGCTCCCCACGCGCGGCGCGGGGCAGCCGCGGGGGGCTGCGGGGGGGACGCTCCGCCAGGCCCCAGCCCGGGCAGGGATGGGGAGCGGGGAGCCTCGGCCCTCGGTCCCGCTCGCTGCGGGGCACCCACCCGCCCTGCCTGGCCCGCAGGCGGGCAGCTCGCGGCCGGCCCGCGGCGTGGGCGAGGACCCGCAGGGCGGCAGCCCCTCCTGTGTTCGCACGCTCTGGTGTAAACACGCGTTCACCCTGGTCAGTGGCGGGTGGAAAGGCCGGAGAGCAGATCGGCCACTTCGGGCCGTCTGTGTGTCTGCATGTCCGTGTGCCCGTGTGTCTGTGTGTCCACGTGCCCGTGTGTCCACATGTCCATGTGTCCGTGTGTCTGTGTGCCCATGTGCCTATGTGTCCACATGTCTGCATGTCCATGTGTCCGTGTGTCCACATGTCTGTGTGTCCACATGTCCACGTGTCCATGTGTCCATGTGTCCGTGTGTCCATGCCACAGAGCCTGACCCGCATGCCCTCACCCGCAAACACCTCTGCGTGCAAACGTGCACCCGCCGCGCTCACGTGCCAGGAGAGCGAAACAAACGTGGCAGCGCGTGCGAGCCCGGAGGGCGGGTTTGCGGGGCTGAGGTGCGAGGCTTCCGGTCTGGAGCCGCCGCACGCGCTGCCGACAGACACAGCTGCGGGAAGACCTGGGGAGCAAAGTGCGTGCCTGGCCTGGACGCCCTCCCCGCTGCACTTGCTGAAAGAGCCCCAAACCAGCACTCTTAAATCTTGCTAGCTATTGTAAAATACACCTTTATTTTTCACCACACTTCCTTATTTGGCTTCTCATTTGGCTGCTTATTGTTGCTGCATTCAACTGTATTTAAAATCGTGGTGTGGCATCCAGAGCCATTAGGGGAAGCTTTATAAATACAATTAATTTATCATCATTATTATTGCAGCTTTACGATCTCTCTTTTCTTTTGCCAAGACCTGCTCCCTAGAGGTGGTTCAAAGCAAGGGGAGTTTTGTCTTGTGTTTATTTGTCCTGCCTTATCTGCCTTAATTAAGTATTTGGGCTCTTCAGGGCAAGGGAAGCTGTTTTTGAACTCTGCAGCCCTGAACTCGACCAACCCATGTGGCAATATAAATATTCTGTTGTAAAAAGGATATTTATGACTGTGGTTAGTACATCTGGCCCCACTTCTAGTGAACAAAGACGCTCAGAAATAAAGTAAAAAGCATTCCTCTCTTTTAAAGAACAAGCAAATAAAACGAGGAAACGGCTGTGCTTAGCGAACAGCATCGCACCGCGAGCTGTGGCTGACCTGAGGAGAAACCACGCGAGGGCTTGCAGCGGTCTCGCTGCGGGTGGGTGTCTGCCCACGCGCAGGCTCCGCAGCAGAGCCGCGGATTCAGGGTGCCCATCTGAGAAGCAGCTTGAGACACTGGAGCCAGAGAGGCAGAACGACATCACGGGGCTTTTAATAAGCGGTTTCTTGTCTGTGCAGAGCTAGCGCCAATCTGCATTTCCTGAACTCCTACTCATTTTTTCTAACTACTCCTGTTCATTTTTTCTGACTACAGTGTTTTACACCGCACCCCCTCTGCCTAGTCTATATTGTATTTTTTACTATTTAGCAAATATTCTGCCAAATTATTTTGCATATATTTGCCAAATATTTGCACTTGCCTGGATTTGCTTTCTGCACCGCGCGCGGCCATCCCAGGGGTCGGGGCTGCAGGCGGAGGGGCAGCGGCACCCCCGAGCCCCTCACCTGTGCCTGCTGCCGGTGCCCACAGCACCAGGCCAGCGAGCGAGCCCCCAGCCCAACAGGTTGGGGGCAGAAATGGGAAATTGAGTTGAGTTCACGCTTGCTACTTCAATTGGGGAAGCTCATCAGCTTCGCGGCTTCTGCCCACAGCCGAGGAGACCGAGCTGTGGGGATCTACACTCATCAGCTGGAGCGAAAAAGAAGAGAAGAAAGGTACGCTCAGGGTGGTTTTCAGACAGCGGCAGCTGAGTTATCCTAAAGCCACCGCGTGAAAGGAGCCATCAGAGAAAATTCCCATCCACCCACAGCAGATAGCCCCCCTTGGTGAATCCCAAGCCCGGGGAAGGCAGCTTTCCAGGCGGCGAAGGAGCGCTGCCGGGACGCGGGCAGGCAGCAGCACACAGCGGCAGACGCACGGCAATGCAGAGGCACCGAGCCCGTCAGACACTGGATTTCTCGTTGCTGGTTTTTTTTAAACAGGCAACTGCCTTTTGGACTAATTCCATCCACTGTAAGCATCGGTGTCCAGCTTCTCTGTAACCCTTCTTACAGAGTTCTGTCTGCACTAGCAAGCTGGGACAAAAAATGGTGTGAACAGTCCTGTTTATGTGATGATCCGTGCCAGAAAATAGTGATTATGGGCAGTAAGAACACCCAGGATGATTGGAGACCGCTAAGGGCTGTCCACTCCCGAGTTCAACCTTTCTGGCAGCTGTGTAACTGCAGGTCCTGCAACAGCTTCACTGCAGCAGCTGCATCACCAGCCAGCACCATTTAAAACATTATTAGGCATTATAGTTTTGGACATTATTGAACATTAATTGTACCTTGGAGGCGCAGGCAGCGGTGGAACACCAATTCTCCTGGGTCCGAGGAAGCCTCATCAATCTGCAGGATGGACTTGAGAACACTTACATGAGGATAAACCAAAAAACCATCCCTGTGTACCCAGTAGAGAGCCTACCCTGCAGTAAGGGTCACTAGAGCCTAAATCATTAGTGTGTTTTGCTAATGCACTTACTACTCTAGAAGACGGTAACTTTTTTTGCAGTCAGACCATCACGCAAGAGGAGCTACCTGAAGACATTCTGATTCGTTCTCCCTGTTGACAAGCCCCAAGTCCGTGCGCTGTACCCACGATGGCTTTGATCATCTGATCCTGTACTGCGGCGCTTACATAGAAACTAATCTGATTGCAAAAGGCTCTTTAGTTTTCAATTTAGCTGTATGATGAGCTCCACGTTTCACAGAGGGGAGTGGATTTTCCGCGGTATCTGGCCATCAACCAGCAGCAAGGTCTCTTCAGAGAAGGGGACACCTGAGCGTTTGACATAGATCTGTTGTGTTCTGACGTTTTTCTTATTTGGTACCTCTTAATCGCAATGGTTCCAGATACGGTACATTTGTGGGGTTTATTTTAGTAATGGGATGTTGTCTGCACTTCAGAATATGGACATTCATATCTAGAGAAAGCCCTTGGTAGTCACCCTGCTGGAAATCGGCAGAAAAAAAGGCCTAATTCTGCTCTACAGCTGACGCAAGCCACTGCAATCCTTCTCCCCTCAGCTGCCTGCTTCTGGATCCACATCAGCATCGCTGAGAACTGCCCGGGGTCCAGCCACCGAAACCAGCTCCAGCAGGGCAGGCCGTCTGCCCGCTCCAGACGGTTTGTAGCCGGTCACACATTAACTCCTCTGCACAGGTCTGTGGGAAGGCACCCGCCTTCCGAAACGCCGCTCCAAATTCGCCAGAGGTTTAAAACAACCGAGTTCAACGACGTTACGCTCCGGAGGAATTTGACCCTTTGAAGTCTTCCAACTGGTGTTGCAATGCTGTTAATATGTGGATTGCTGAGGGCAGCTCGGTGCGAGGCTTGCAGTACCTTTGACCCTCCCCATCTGTCTGGGGCTGCGGCAGATAAGCCCGGCCGAACCTCGCCGGGCAGCTGGCGAGGTCCCTGCCACAGAACCGTGCCAGTGTCCCATGCCAGCGCAGGGCTCAGCCTGCGAGTTTGCACCCCCCGTGTCCCCCTCGGCAGCTCACCGGCTGAGCTGTCAGTGGGGAGGCTGAAGCAGAGCCAGGTCTGTGCTGGTCATGGGGAGACCTTGGGGTACCCCCGCTCATCAGACCCGGTCCTGGGGTGCCCGTTCTGCTTCCCGTCAAGACTGGGAATCCACATGTCACCACGGAAACAGAAAACAGCTCTTCTGAAAGCAAGCACCTTTGATTTCAAACAGCAGCAGCAAACCACAGGCAGAGGGTTCCAATCACAGCCCACCTACGTGTGTTGGGCTCTCTAGGGGACAGTCCTGTGCCTGGCTCCTGGGGCTGGGAGGTAACATTTTTCCCCCAAGCCTTTTCAAAGTTCCCCCTACTCTTTTCAGAGCCCTTTTCCCCAGATTTCTTCCTGATTCTCTCCCTCCTTGGTGCCAGCCCAGGGTGTTGATCTCAGCAGGGTCACAAGTAAACTTCAAAGGGACTTGCACTGCTTGTTGAGGACCATGAAGGCACCACCTGCGCCATCTCATTTCCCCTCCCGCCTCCACACCAGATAACGGCATGGCAGGAACCCTCCGGCCACCTCACAGCCAGGCTGGCGACAGCCATCGCATCACCAGCCAGGACGCACATCGCTTGCTGCTGACTGCTTCTGTTTCTTCACAGTCACCACCAAAGTGCTGTCCCGCAGGCAGCACGGGCTCCAGCACGTGCCCGCGGCTCTGCCCGCCACAGGGGAGGGATGGATCACGGAGAGCAGGGGTAGCCCCAGCCACGCCATCCGGAGCAAACACCAGCCACACTTGCTGCCTTTTACCTCGCACAAGGCTGGAGTAACACCTTCTCTTCCACTTCTTCCATCCATTTTCCACCCTCGGAAGGTGTGGTGGAGCTTAGCACGCTGGCTGTCTTAACACCAGCACGAAAATCTCCATTTAGCCCTTTTCGGTGGTGCTGAGCAGTGCTACCTGCAGCTGAGTGCGCTGGACGGTGAGAGCACTGAGCACCCAGGGCAGGAAAGGCCTCGAGTCTGCAGAACATGAATGTAAGAGTCTGAGTTGGAGTGTTTCTGCCTGAAAATGTTGGCCCCGCATCTTTTCATTCTGCAAGTGCGTTTGCTCCTCTCCTTTCCCCTGTCAGAGAGGAGCCAAGTGCTCACCTGAGCCCGGCCTGTGCCCACCGCGAAGAACATCAGGGGGGTCCTGGTGATGTTGAACACCACCGAAGGAAGAAGAAACTGTTCCAAAGCTAAAATATGCTCCCAAACTTGACATGGAACTTCATGCTGTTTTCTCACCGTTTGTGACAAGGTTTTGGTGATCTGTGAACAAAATCCTCCGGCTACACCGCAACACGCAGAAACGTGAAGAAGCAACTTCAGGTGAGTTTCGCAAGTTGCTCTTTCCCCCTTGACTGCCACCAAAACCAGGAGGAACTCAAGACCAAGCCACAGCAGCAGCATGAGGCACGCTTTTGTCCTGAGACACCCTGATTTCATCGTGGCACATAAAATCAGTGGCTGTGACTCACCTCTGCTACTACACAGATAGTCATGGTCACATTATACCTGGAGGAGCAAGGGGGTAAGTGAAACATTAAGGAGACTTTGCATTTCTGGATGGTGACATCACAGCTGTAAGTCACCGAGGCAGCCTTTAAACAGCTGTAAAACCAAGCCCCGCTTGCCACTGCAATTTTCCTTGCATTAGAAATAGATTTGGTTACAGCTTCTTGGTTACAAGCACCTGCACTTTGGTAGAATTTCACAACCCAAGCTCCCACTCAGCCCAAAGCTCCTTCTTGCCATGCGCTGGGTGAACACGGCCATGGGTCCCCCAGCCCAGATACAGGGTCTGGCAGCCCCCCCCGCCCCAACCCGCTGCACCTTGCCAGCGGCACCGCAGTGCGGAGAGGCAGCTGGGCTCCAGCCTGCTGGGTGGGAATCCCCGGGCGGGAGGGCGATCCCCAGGCCACCAAGCTCATGAGGGGTGGGTGCGTGGATGGAGGAGAGGGGGAGGCTGCCCAGAACCAGCTGCCCCCAACGTCATCTTAATGCTGATGGCAGAGGGGGCATCGCTTTGGTCCTGGAGGATGTGCTGAGATGCCCCTGCCTCTCACAGGCCCCTGTGTTGGGGGACCCAGCCCACAGCCAGCACATGGGGTCCCAAGCCATCGCCCCACAAGGAGGTCCCCAGTCCGCAGCCACCACCTGGGGTGGGAGTCTCTGGAGCTCTGGTGAACCCCTGGTCCCCAGTCAACATGTGTGTGGGATCTCAGGGGTCCCCATCCTGTGGCCAATGAGTAAGGGGGCTCTAGATGTTGGTTAACAAGTAGGAGGGTCCCCTGGTCCCCACACAGCAGAGCCCCAAGACCCTCTCCAGCATATGCAGGGGAGCCCCCAGCCCATGGCCCCCACATCGAGGTGTCCCCAACCCCCCAAACACCCATGGGGGGCTCTGGCCGACACGTGGGGGGGGGGGGGAGTCCCCAACTCCTGCCTCCCCACTCGGGGGGTCCCCCACCCACGGCCGGAGCACGGAGCTTGGGGACCCCACCTCGACCGGTGGAGGGTGCACACAGGGGACCCTGCCCCCCCCCCCATCGCACCGCCCACCGCCGCCAGCCCCGCAGCCCCGGGGGCGGGGAGGCGGCCCGGGCCGTGCCCATAAGGCGGGCGGGCGGGCGGCGGCCGCCGGGCCATGGCGGCGGTGGTGGCCCGGTGCCTGCGGGGAGCCCGGAGCCTCCTGCCCGCGGGCGCCCGGCGGGAGAGCTGCGAGCTGGCCCGGCTGGCGGGGCCCGTGGTGAGACCGGGGGGGGAACGGGGGACGCACGGGGGACGCACGGGGGATGGGGCCGGGGTCAGCCCGGGGCGGGGGAGGTGGAACGGCCGCGGCGCGGGGGCCGGGGATCGCGGCGGGGCTCGGAGGAACCCTCCGCTGCTTCGCCTCCCTCCAGCCTCCCGGCACGGCTCCGCAGCCCGGGGCTTCCCCCCCGCCCCCGGCCCGGGTGGGGGCCAGCCCGCTCGCTCCCTCCCGCTGCGGGCACAGCGGGGACCACCCCGCCACCCTTCACCCGTTAATCGTCACCCAAGCGCTGATCTCCGCCTCAGTCCCCGCACCCTGCTCCTCTGCCGCAGGGACCCCCGCTGCTGTCCGCCTCGGTCCCCGCACCCTGCTGCGCCCTGGCAGCACGGCTCTGAGAGAGGAGCAGTGGATTGGGGGGGCTGGGGGGGGGAGAATCTGCAGCCCCGGCATTGCCACGTACCCCTCGGTGACCAGCAAGTCGCTCTGCTTGGTGCCCGCTCCTCGGCCAGCCCTTCCAGCAGGCTCTGGGTGCAGAGGGACCCGACGGCTTGCTGTCCCGCAGTCCTCCCCGGGCTGCGGTTGGTCTGGAAGGAGACGTGTCCTTGGGTCGTCCGGCGCAGCACTGGGAGCGTTCTTCAGAGGCTTCTGCAAAGGGGAGCGAGCACCACAGCCCTGGTCTGTAAAACCAAGCCATCTTCTGCTCTCTCCGGTCAATAAGTACCAACTGATGAACTTCTCAGAGATGTCCTCCCTGACACCAAAGCACCGAGCTGTTGCCATCAGGCAGCAGAGGAAGTGTAGACGGGTTTCAGTTTCTGCAGCTGAATGCATCAGCCCTAGCTCAGTCCCCTCAACCGTCCCACCGGAGGCACAGCCCGCTGCTCTGCGTGCACCGATAACCTCAAAACCAAACCTACAGCTGTCGGCAGTTAATGCTTGTTTCATGTCGAGCCCTGCGCTGGAACAGTCACGGAGGTACGGACCCCTCCTGCGAGGATTACTCACAGCAGCAGGTCGAGCATGCCCGGGCCTGGCAGGAGGACTGCATCTGCAGGCAGCGGTGGGAGGTCTGGAGAGGAGAAGGTTTTGTTCTGATCTTCCTCTGACTCCACAGAAGCTGGTTCTCCAGCAGCATGGGACTCTTGGCTTGTCAACTGCTGAGTGGAAAGGAGCGTGAACAGACCATGGGCATGGTCCCCAGCCATGCCCACCCCTCAGCGGGTATAAATGTCTCTAACTCCTACCATCTGGTTCTGGCCGTGCCACTACTCCATGCCTTGGATGCCTGTAGAGGGGGCATCCTCTTGCCAAGGGAAAATGAGGTCTGGAGTGCGATCTCTGCTACAGCGTCGCTGAGCCTTGCTGTAGCCCCTGGCGAGGAACAAGCAGGTTGGACTTGGCGTCTCCCCAGGAGGAGAGGACATTGCAGTTTGCGAGGAGAGCTTTCCCCAGATGCACAGACATGCAGAAAAGCATTGGGATTTTTTATTTTCCTTCTCTATGCATCTTTCATCCTGGAAAAGAGGATTTCTAGCGAAGCCGTTAAGCCACACGTAAAGAAGATCATCTGCCAGGCTGGCTGTGTAACACCAAAATCCCACAGGGCAGGCAGAGGCCTGCTTTGAAAGACAAAGCCAGGAGCCTGCGCGAGTCCTGGAGCTGGCTGCTCTGCCCCAGCAGTGCTGGTGAGCAGGGACGGGTTCCCAGGACAGCAGAGCCCTGGCCTCGAGGCAAGGTGCTGCGGTGACACCAGGAACCCTGTTCATGGCTGGACTCTTGGGGGAAGGGTGGTGTTCCTCATGTCCTAGTCGGTCCTCATCTCACCATCTCCTCCTCCTCCCATCCTAGTTTGTCGCCCAGATGCTGGGGTTCCTGATCAGCGTGGTGAGCTCCATCTTCTGTGGCCACCTGGGGAAAGCTGAGCTGGATGCTGTGACGCTGGCCGTGTCTGTACGTATTACTCTGATTCCTCTCTGATTTAAAACATACAAATTAAATGTCTCCAAAAAAAAGGAGAAAAAACAACAACAAAGCCCTGTAGGAGTGTATCTGTGAGGACCCTGTGGTAAGCACAGCCCGATGCAATGCCAACATCGCATCCACCAAATCGTTCGTTCTTTTGCCCTGAGCACAGGCAGGAGATGGGCACCGAGCAGCCGGTGACCGTGCCAGTGCAAGGCCAGCACCTGGCCAGGGAGCTGGAGCCTGTCACCAGCTCTCTGGACCCCACAGACCTAGGCGTGTGCGTGTGGCTAGGAGCAGCGCTGTTTGGGCTCCTTTAGATGTTCACCCTTTGCTAGAGGATCCTTTTCCACACCAGAGGAGGGAAGAGGCTATTTAGGTAACAAGAATGTGTTATTCTGAGAACTAGAGAAGGGCTGGAAACTTCCCAAAACCTCGTAGCAGAACTGTCTCCCCACCCAGCTGGGAGGAACACAGTGCTTTGGGCCAGGTCCCCTGTCTCCCTCCCTTGCAACCCAAGTCCTTTCTCTCTCCTCCAGGTTATCAACGTGACGGGCATCTCCATCGGTTCTGGTTTAGCCTCAGCATGCGACACGCTGATGTCCCAGGTCTGTAGCAGCTCCCCCTTTGTTGTGCCTGGTGGGGTTTGGCTGGTGCTATCTCACCTCCTGTGCAGCGTGATCCAGGCACAGAGGGAGGGAGGATGGCAACTTCCAGCCAATGCGGGGCTACACATGCACCGGCTGGAGCCTGCTCCCTCCCTGCAGCTCCCCAGGGAGCCCTGGGTCATGCCTGGGCAGCAAAGGGATGTGTGGTCCACCCGAGAGCCAGTTCCACCCAACCAGCCTGGCACTAGCCACTGCAGGGCCTGGAAAATGCATTTAATCGTCCCCTTGCTGCCCTGGGTCCTGAGCATCTGCCCAGGCCCTTTCATTTCCTGCAACACTCACCTTGGTCCTCTCCCCCGACTCAGACATATGGCAGCAAGAACCTCAAGCAGGTGGGCACCATCCTGCAGCGGGGGATCCTCATCCTGCTGCTCTGCTGCTTCCCTTGCTGGGCGCTCTTCGTCAACACCGAGCGGATCCTCCTGCTCATCCGACAGGACCCCGAGGTCTCCAGGTCAGGGGGGAGATCGAGCCCTTCTGGACCAGGCATTTGGCTGTGGGTGGGCTGCCGTGTGGTGTTGAAATCAAGGCTCCGTAGAGCTTGAGTGCAACGCTGCTTGGCTTGGCTCTTGCTTTCCTGTATCATTAACTGGGGAAACAACTCTCTCTCCAGGTTAACCCAGCTCTACGTGATGATCTTCATTCCAGCGCTTCCTGTAAGTTGCTGCTAAAGCTGTTAGAAGCTCTGCATCCCTCTAACATGTGGGGAAAGGAGGGAGGGTCTTTGCTCTGTGGATCACAGGGCAGCGTGGTTCAGGGTTTTACAACGTGCCCCGTGATCTTAACCCTTCACAGATGTGTGTTGGGCAGCAGCTGCTGGCCCAGCAAACATGCACTCTTCTGTCTTGCCGTGCGAAGGCTTTTACTGCAGGCCACGACTCGGCAGAATGAGTAGTTGGCCATGGACATTGGAACCAGGGGCTCCAGGGCTCGCTCTTGGCCCTGAGATAAAGGCTGCGGCTCGCTCTTAGCACACAGTCGTAGCTGCTGGGCTCTTGGCTGGTTACACCGTCTCTCTGGAGAGACTCCTTGAAGACAAGGAGCAGTACCCCTGGGCAATAAGGGTCTGTAGGTTAGTGCCTTCTTCCAAGGTTTCCAAGCTCTCTTGTGCTGATGAGGAAGCAGGGGAGACTTCCCACCTGGAGACTGGTCTCTCTGCTCCGTGGGAATGAGAGGTGCCTTGTGTTGCTCTTGGCTTGGGGAGCAGCCAGTGCTGGCAGATGCCTCGCTTCAACCAGACCGTGGGAGCAGGGTCCTGGGCAGTGTGCCTGGCCGGGGCACCCCAAGGCGGCGGTGGGAGGACCTGAGGGAAGGACCCGTCTGTGAGTGGTAGCTGGGTGTAGGACCGTGGTGTGACGGTGCTGATGAAATGAATCCCAACTTTTGCAGGCGGCGTTTCTGTACCAGCTGCAGACAAGATATTTACTAAGCCAGGTATTGCATAACTAACCAGGTGCTGGGCTGTAGATCAAAGGTGTTCCGAGGCACATGGATGAAGCTGAGGATCTAAGTTCATCCTGTCCTGGGGAGAGCTGGGCTGAGGAACATGTGATGCACAGCCCTCAGCTGGACTTGCAGGGCAGGAGCAGCTTGGGGGAACCACCCTTAGCTTGCTCCATTTCCCCGTTGCTACCTCCCAACTCTGCACTGAGTTGATTGCACCAGTTCCTGAGCCCTGCATGCTGCCTTCTGCATGTCTAATGGCTTTACCTGAAACAGGAGCTGCCTTCTGGGCTTTCTCCTTGGACATTGATGAAGGTCTTCCTTGTGTTCGCTGGATGGGGGCTTGGGGAGTGCTGGGGAAGCAAACTCCAAAGTCTCTCCTTGGCTTCCAGGCGATCATTTTGCCTCAGGTGTTGACGGGGATTGCAGCCAACATCCTCAATGTGGCCATGAACGCCTTCTTCCTATATGCGCTGAAGCTGGGCATGGTGTAAGTGTGAGCAGAGGCGGTGACAGCCTCTCCTCGGGTGCAGGGGTTTGCCCAGGGCTGTGGGATGTGTCTCGAGTGCCCAGTTCTGCTGTCCTCTGCCCCCAGCGAACCAAACTGAAAAGATAAGGCTGGAGCGATCTGACCCATATCTGCATCAAGGCTTCTGTGGGGGCCACCAGGTCTCTCCTGCAGTAGCTGCAGAGGTGGTGGAGGAGGATGTAATTCGTAATCTGCCTGTCTCTCTCCCAGGGGCTCTGCCTGGGCTAACACCGTTTCTCAGTACACTCAGGCCATTCTGCTCTTCCTTTATGTGTGGTGGAAGAAGATCCACGTGGAGACCTGGGGAGGTACTGTTCATAGCTGAATCCTTCAAAATACCAGCATTTAGCCCTGGGGATTTGGCACTGTCACCAGCACCCACGGTGTAGGTCTCACAAAGGGATTACCATCCCCTCACCGCGGGTAGATGCTGCAGCAATGACCCTAAGGCCCTTATTGTAGCCCCCCAAGTGCATTCTTGTTGATAACCTTTGCTTCCCCTCCTCGCTGCAGGTTGGACCAGGGACTGCCTCCTGGACTGGGGCTCCTTCATCCGGCTGGCAGTGCCCGGCATGCTCATGATGTGCATTGAATGGTGGACCTTTGAGATCGGGAGCTTCTTGGCAGGTGAGTCCAGATCCTTTTCTCCTCTGGTTCAGGTCATCTTCCAGCCATGCCTGCTCTGGTGGTTGCCTCTTGAGTGCGTCCCCAGAGCACCTCCTGCCAGCAGCCGCCTCGCCTGCAGGATTGGTTCTGCAGGATGCTGCCTGTGTTACATGGGGACCCTCTAGTCACTGCCTTCTTGTCACAAAGGAGGAGTTTAATTCTGAGCTAATGAAGGAGGTGATGAATCTTTTGCAGGGCTGCTCAGTGTGGTGGAGCTGGGCGCGCAGTCCGTCATCTACGAGCTCTCCTCTGCAGCATACATGGTAAGGGCTGGGTGCATTACACCAACATCAGCCTGGGAGGATCTCCAAAACGATGGCCCTGCAGATCAAGGCTGGGGAGGGAAGCATGGGGTGGGAAGCAGGAGTCGGTACCAGGCAGGCGATGGCTCTCAGGGGTGTGCTGCAGGTGGAAAATCCCTTTACTGCAGCAATGCCAGTTTGCCCCAGATTCCCTACTGGGGAAAAGAAAATTGTTGTGGACTCTGCCACTCACCTCCTCCTTGTCTCCTGCTACTCAGGTGCCTCTGGGCTTCAGCGTGGCTGCGAGCGTCAGAGTGGGCAATGCCTTGGGATCGGGGGACGTGGTGCAAGCCAAGACCTCCTGCATTACTGCCCTGCTGTGCGCAGGTCAGCCCGGGCCCTGCAGAGGGGAATAAAGGAGCAAGACGTGCTGCTCTTGAGGCAAGCAATTTCACTATTTCTTTTTCTTTCAGGAGTTTTTGCTGTGGTGGTTGCGACGTTATTGGGAACCCTGAAGGACGTGGTGGGATACATCTTCACCAATGACAAGTGGGTTAACAGCTTGCTTTTGAGTATTAGTACCTTCTTGGAGGGTGTGATTTATGTCCCAGGAGCTGCTCAGAACCTGCTGACAGAGTTTGTGAACCTCCATCTGGCAACCACATTCCTCACAGGTTCCTCCCCACTTCCCAGTGTCACTGGGCAGCATGGATGCTGCTGACCCTGGGACTGTGCCGTGGTGGTACCCAAGCTGCACGCATCTGCTCGAGTCTCGTGGGCTGGGATCAGGCTTTGCAGCTGGCCAAGGGAGAGGTGTCAGAACCAGAGCCCCTTGGGACCAGGCTGCGCTGCTCTCCCTGACCAGTACGTACATCTTCCCAACAGGGAGATCGTTATCTTGGTGTCCAAAGTGATGATCATCTTTGCTCCGTTCCACTTGTTCGATGCAGCAGCAGTGAGTATTCCAGCATGTGGAGCGATCCCTCCCTGCAGGCTGGGGTGCAGTGGGGAGTGCAAAGCTGCCTCCAGCTCTTTCTTGATCTGTTAAATCGATGCAGAGAAGCAAACAGATAAACGGTAAAGGCAGCTGCTTGCATTGCCTGTAGCACCTCTGTGTCCCCTGTGCTTGTAGGCACCCATTGGCACTGCTGCAGAGCAACCCAGGTCTTTCTCCCCTTTTTCCCCCCCGGCAAGGCTTCAGCTTGTCAGAGCAGTGAAGGCTGGACCTTCAGAGATGCTGGCTACTCACAGCATAGCAGCGGTGCTCGTACAACCTGTTAGATAATAATTTCAGCCTGTTTCCTCCTGTTGTGTCCCTGGGAGAGGGACCATGGCAGTGCAGAAAGCACTGTGGGGTCTGCTGGCACCCCTCTGGGTGTCTGCAAATGGCTCTGCAGCCGTGGGGTCCGCAGCTGGAACGAGAGGAGCCCTGCACTGCTCTGATGTGGCTTTGGTCCCTCTTGGCTCTGCGGGACGGTGCTGTGGGTTCCCCGGGCCGGGACGTAGCCCGGAGCTCCCGGGGTGATACCTTCCACAGCACCCGCCGTCCCGGGAACTGATCCCTCTGCCCGCTCTCCGTAGGCGACCTGTGGCGGTGTGCTGCGGGGCACAGGGAAGCAGAAGATGGGTGCTATCGCCAACGCCATCGGCTATTACGCCATCGGCCTGCCCATCGGCATCTCGCTGATGTTCGTGGCTAAGATGGGAGTGTTAGGTACGTGCGTCCTCCGCTTGGCTTTGTGCGAGCTGCCGGCGCGGCTGCTGCTGGGTCAAACCCTGGGCCCAGCCCTGGGACTTGTGCTCAGGTCCTCCTTCAGCTCGGTGGGGCTGGGTTGCTCGCTGAAGTGTTGATCCGAGGCAGGCTCTGAGTAGCCTCTGTCAAAGGTGGGGGGCTGAGATGTCCCAGGAAGTCCAGGCTTGCTCCCAGCATAGGACCCCCCCCGGGAGCTGTCTCAGAATCACAGAATCACAGAATAGTAAGGGTTGGAAGGGACCTCTGTGGGTCATCTAGTCCAACCCTCCTGCCGAAGCAGGGTCACCTACAGCAGGCTGCACAGGATCTTGTCCAGGCGGGTCTTGAATATCTCCAGAGAAGGAGACTCCACAACCTCCCTGGGCAGCCTGTTCCAGTGCTCCGTCACCCTCAGAGGGAAGAAGTTCCTCCTCATGTTCAGATGGAACTTCCTGTGCCTCAGTTTGTGCCCATTGCCCCTTGTCCTGTCACTGGGCACCACTGAAAAGAGCTTGGCCCCATCCTCCTGACACCCACCCTTCAGATATTTGTAGGCATTTATAAGGTCCCCTCGCAGCCTTCTCTTCTTCAGGCTGAACAAGCCCAGTTCCCTCAACCTCTCCTCGTAGTGGAGATGCTCCAGTCCCCTCACCATCCTTGTAGCCCTCCGCTGGACTCTCTCCAGTAGCTCTTCATCCTTCTTGAACTGGGGAGCCCAGAACTGGCTCTCCTCTCGCTGCCCATCAGGGCAGCTCTCCCATCGAGGCTGGGTTAGACGTGGGGCAATAACCTGACCCCACCGAAGAAGTCCTTGGGTGTTTTGGCAGTGGCTGGCAAAAGCAGGCGTTCCTCAAGCCCCCCCCTGAAATAACTCTGTGCTGCAGGTTTGTGGGTGGGGATGATCATTTGCATCTCTCTGCAAGCCCTTTCCTTCTCGGCTTTTGTTGTGCGCATGGATTGGAAGAAAGCTGCAGAAGAGGTGAGCCGGGTGCTTCTCTCCAGTAACTCTTAGATGGTGTCTGGTGAGTTCCTGTCCCAGTAAAATGCCACAGCCCAGGGATCTGTCCCTCTCCTGTAGTGTGGGAGCAATCTGGTGCTGAGCACGCTTGCTTTGGGAGGGCGGCGGGAGGAGGCTGAGGTTTCTTGGCTGGGCAGGACACCCTTGCTCTGAGAAGAACAACTCTGCTGTGTGTTTTCAGGCTCAAGTCCGAGCCGGGCTGAAGAAACAACTGGAAGATGTGAACTCCAATGGCACGGCTGCTAACACAACATCTGCTGTGGGTATGTAACCCGGCCTCACGGCAGGGAGGGACCCCGAATTCTCCACCCAGCCCTTCCTTTCCTTCACGGCCATGGCAGCCCTGTCTGTCCTGCAGGCCCAGGTGGCTGGAGAGAGCAGAGTGTCCAGTGCTGGTCCCAGGCCAGTGGCACTTCTCCTGTACTTAGCGATGGGGTAGAAGAGACCTTGTTCCCCCTGTCACCACCCTGGCTGCTCCAGGGAAGAGCCTGCACTGCCAGACAGTGTCTGCCTTACCTGGGAGTATCTGCCACTCTGCTGCGGCATGTCCCTGAGCCTTGGGAAGGGACCCCCCAGGTCTGGCACCAGGGCTTGTGCACCATCAGGCTGGCATCCCCTGACTTTGCAGCTCAGCTTCGCTGCAGCACTCGCCTCTCCATCACACAGATTACATCTCCGTTGACACAGACACCGTGGTCACCGTGGTCCTGCCCGAGAGCTTTGTGGGAGGTGAGAGGCAACCTGGCCAGCAGCTCATCACGCCAGAGGAGCCTGCTGACGTCCCTGCTCCTCCCGCTGTGGTCTGGAGGGCCCTGATCATCCGCCGCGTGCTGGCTGCTGCCGCCGCCATCGCTGTCCTGCTGGTGGGCATACTGGTCCGACTCCTGACCGGCAACGGCTAGAACCAGTGACACTGGGGAGCTGTGCACAGAGCAGGAGGACACGTGGTGACGTCCCAGAAGGATGGTGCAGGGGAAGGAATTCCCCCTCGGTTTCTTGTAAAGCGTCACGTTGCTCAGTTTCTTGTTAACTCACAATGTTTTATCCCACACACAGAGTTCTTAAAGGGGGTGAGGATGTGGCACCTGGGAAGAAAGTGCTCGAGAGCTGGTCCCTCTCCTGCACTGCACCGGGATGTCACTCGGGATAGGCGGGAGCGAGTGCGTCCTGTGGCTGGCCCGGGGATGGAGATGGGGACCTAGTGCTGCTGCCCTGCTCCCTGGGGCATTTGGCCATCATTTGCTGGTGGCAGAAGCTCTTGCTGCCCACAGCACATTTCCTCCATGCCAGCATCTTGGTGTGGCAGAGCTCCCTCGCTACTGCTGCGGCCGCGCAGAGCAAGGCTGGTGTTAGGGGAAGGCAGCTGACTCTTCTGGCTGCGGCCGGGGCGTTGGGCGCTGGCTGCTGGCCCCGCTCTCCCTGCTGTGCGGCAGGCACAGCGCCCAGAGCAACTCTTCATTGCACTTTTGTAAGGTGGGATTTTTTGATACAATAAAGTTTTCTGAGTAAATGTTGGGCTGTTAATGTGGTGTGAGCATGACCCCGGTCGTTGGCACGGCTCGGCTGTTAGAGGGGAGGCGTGCGCCCGCTTTGTGCAGCGGGGTGGGCTTGCACAGGGCACGGCCGCAGCCTCCTCGCCCTGCACTCTGGGGCTGGTGCAGCGGCAGCCAGGGGCTCGTTGTAGCTGGGCTCATAGAGCACACAAGTGGGTTTGTGCACCTTGATTGCTCCCACGCTGTTGCTGAGTCCTACAGAGCCAGCGAGGAGCTGCCCTATGTCTTAATGCAGGCGCCCCAGCACAGCCTGCCCACCCCTGCCCTTGGGACCGGCCCCAGGCTCTTACCTGCAGCTGCGTGACAGCAGCGAGACCACAGCCTCTGCTCAGCTCTCAGCGGTGAACACCACGTGTAGCTGCCACCCCGCAACTCCCCTGGCCCATGACACTGTGAATGAAAAGACATGACATAAAGGAACTTGAAGCAGCCATCGACCCTGACTGCAGCAGCCTCTGCCCAGATGTGGGGAGGATGTGACAGATGTACCCTCCTGGGAGCCCAGCTGGTTTTGGGACAGGAGCCTGGGGAGAGGAGGAAGCCTGCCTTGCTCTGCCCCATCCCCATCACGGCTGCCCCATCCCGTGGAGCCCAGCTCCGGCTCTGCGCAGGAGAGGGTCTGTGTGGCTCCCCCCACCTCCCCTGCCCTGCGGTGGGCCGAGGCAGGACGCTATATTTGGCCTGGCGGAGCGGTGCCGGTGAAACCGGACGCTGCCGTGCTGTGCGAGGCCGTCAGCTGGAGCCAACGGGGCTGGCTTGTCTTGGCTGCTGCCGCGCTGTGATGAGAGGGGCCGAGACGGGCAGTGGCTCCTCCAGTGCCGGCAGCGACCCGCCCGAGTCCGCACACGGATCCGTGAATGCTCCATCGCTGCTGGAAGAGGACCCCAACCCTCCAGCCCACCGGCCGGCGGAGCCGTGGCGGAGCAGGAGCCAGGTACGAGGGCTCGCGGGCGTGATTTGGGAAGGCTCAGCCCTACGCTGGCTCAGGGCAGGCAGCACGCGCCTCGCGCTGCCTGTCCGGGCTCCTCCGCGCTGCCCGCAGCGGGGCACAGGACCCTCCCCAGGCTGCCCTGACCCACTGCCCACGCTTCCCGTCACCAACCCGAGCTGCCGGCAGCAGGGAGCACACGGTCGGCTCGCCCGGCCCTGGCTGAAGTTCACCCCACCGTGGTTACACATTGCTTACCCTGGGAGCGTGGCTTTAACCAAGCGCAGAGGAAGAGGGTTGTTCCACTCCCCCGGCAGAGCGGCAGCATGAAGGAGGCGAACGTCCCCGAGGAGAACAGCTTCAGCGAGGCGATGGCCACCGGCCAGCAGGATCTCACACCCGGCGGCTGCGGGAAGAAACGCCGCTGGCTTCGGCGCCTGGTTCCGGACAACTTCTGGGAGGACGCGAAGGGGCTGCTGGTGCTGGCGGGGCCAGTGGTAAGGACCCTGGGAGGAGAGCGCTGGCGTGTCGGGATGCAGCCTGGTGCCACGGGAGCCCTGGGAGCGGGGTCCCTCGGCCAGCAGAGCCCGGCCGATGTGCGACCTCCAACAGCTCCTGGAGGAGACAGACCCAGAGTGCTGCTGAACACCCGGCAAGGGGCTCAGAAACCTCAGATCGGCTTCACCTGATGTGCTGGGGATCGGGTTGCTCGTTATATGCACTCAGCTGAATGCACACAGCTGCCCTCCCATCCTGTGCCCTGCTCTTGCCCGGAGGTCTCCTCCCAGCACCGTTGTCCCTGACCTTCACCTCTCCTCTTCCCCGCATCTAGATCCTGATCCAGCTGCTGATCTTCCTGATACACCTCGTCAGCTCCATATTCTGCGGCCACCTGGGCAAGGTCGAGCTGGCCTCCGTCACGCTGGCCATCGCTGTAAGCACTCCCGGGGGCTGCCCCGGCGCCAGGCACCAGCTCCCACCCGCTGACGCTGGGAGGGGATACGAGAGTGGAGGCGGACAAGGACAGGGGAGATTTCAGATTCCCACTTTTCCTTTTAGCCCCTCTCCCTTCCTAAAAGTCTTCAATGCTCACATTCTCTTTTGTGTTTTCAACTCCTATTTCCAGGTTATAAATGTCACTGCCATCTCTGTAGGATATGGTTTGGCTTCGGCATGTGACACCTTGATGTCACAGGTGGGTAAGAGATGCTGGCACTTGTCCTGGAGGCATGGGGTTTTCTGGCATCAGCTGATGGTGCCCAGGCACTGCACGAAGCCCCAGCTGCACCCATGAGCTGGGGAAGCTCATCCCCCATAACAGGGAGCTCTGTCCTTCCCTTGAAACACCAAATCCTTCCTGGGCGGTCTCTGGGCTGGTCAGGGTTCCTCTGTGCTCTGCGGGGTCCCCGTCCCCCCATCCCCGGCACGCTGCTGAGTTCACTGCCCTCTCACCTTGCAGACCTACGGCAGCAAGAACCTGCTGCGCGTGGGGGTGATCCTGCAGCGTGCCACCCTCATCCTCCTGCTCTGCTGCTTGCCCTGCTGCGCCATCCTCATCAACATCGAGCAGTTCCTGCTCCTCATCCGCCAGGACCCTGATGTCTCCAGGTCGGGTGGTCCCGTGGACCAGACACCACTGCCTCGTCCCCTCCCCAGCACGGTGGGGCTGGGGGGGACGGTGGCCATGGCCCCTCCCTGACCATGCCTCTCTCATCCCCCCAGGTTAACCCAGCGCTACGTGATGGTGTTTGTCCCCGCTCTCCCGGTGAGTTCCTGTGGACACCTTGGGTGCTGGCCACGTGTAGAGACCGGCTGTCCTGCTCCTGTTTTCCACGGCAGCAGCACAGCCCCTGCTCAGCGCTGGCCTCATCTCATCCACCGATTTCCTTTTCAGGCGGTCTTTCTGTACAACCTGGAGACAAAATACCTGCAGAACCAGGTGGGTCCCGCAGCCCTCGCGCCCAAAGAGGGTCAGCCCCGGCTCAGGGCTCCCTTCAACGATGCACCCAGGGTTTTCATGCTCGCTGTTCGTGTCCCACCACCACCTGGGTATCTGGAGCAGCTCTGACCCCGGAGATCACCCCATCCCACAGCCACCGGTATCCATCTCCCTTCATACTTCCCCACGTCAGGGATTTACCTCCAACACACTCATTTTCCAAGCAGGCGGCATCACCAGAAGTTTGTTTTTTGGCTGGGAAAGCTCCTGAGCGCAGGGCTGGCGGGGGCCGGCACACCTCTCGCCCGAGGCTTTCGTGAAGACGCCGTACCCCTACCTCCTCCTCTTTGCAGATGATCCTGTGGCCGGTGGTGCTGAGCGGGATCGTCGGCAACATCGTCAACGTGATCGCAAACTGCATCTTCCTCTACGTGTTCCACTTGGGCATCACGTGAGTAACGCCCGCGTCCCACGGAGGGGAAAGCACAACACCGGCAACGGCAGGGGACTTCTCAGGGATGTCAGCACCGCCGGACACCGCCGAGCACCCGGCGCTCGCGGGGGCACGGCAGGACGTTATGCTTCGGCACCCTGAGGCCGGGGAGGTGTGAGCAGGATGCCAACGACCTTTCTCGTTTCCTTTGCAGGGGCTCTGCCTGGGCCAACACCGTTGCTCAGTATTCACAAACCATTTTCTTGTTCCTGTACATTATAGGCAAGAAACTCCACGTGAAGACCTGGGGAGGTAAGGGCGTCTCCCCAGCTCCCCCCAGCTCCCACTTCACACGCGTGTTCGTGAATTTTCCACTTCTAGCAAATGAACTAACGTCCCGATGGTGAAATATTAACCCCAGCCCGGTACACCCTGGGGATGCGGTGCTGCTTCGGTGGCAGCTCGTCATGCGCGAGCGCTGGCAGAGCACCGTGCTGGGCACTAAACATTAATTCTGGAGAAATGAAACTTTCTGCCGAGGCTCTGTAGGGTTCAGCCCCAAAGCCGGATGAGCACAGACGTAAGCATGAGGTTGTCCTTAGATGCTCTGCTCCAGGGGGGATGAGCAGAGGGCTGCACTGCTCTGTGGCCCACAGGATGGCATCAGCAGACCTCATACATGCACACTCTGCTGCTGAAGGTCCTGTGGAGCTGAGGAGCATTGCCCTGGTGGCTCTGCAAACAGGAACAGCACCTCCAGCTGCCTCGGGTTCTCTTGAGGATGTGACACTTGACCAGTCTGGTCATCCATCAGGTGACGTTTCTCCTCTCCACAGGCTGGTCCAGCGAGTGCCTGATGGAGTGGGACAGCTTCACCTCCCTGGCTGTCCCCAGCATGCTCATGGTGTGCATCGAGTGGTGGACCTACGAAATTGGGAGCTTCTTGATAGGTCAGTGGAGAGGGGGAGCTGCGAGGAGGTGGACAGGGAGTGACCCAGAGCGGTGGCTGCGGCAGCCACTGGGGCTGAGAGCAGCTCGCCACCGGGCACCCGCACCCAGCGCTGACCCTCTCCTCTCCCCAGGCCTGCTGAGCGTCGTAGACCTCTCCGCCCAGTCCATCATCTACGAGGTGTCCGTCGTTGCTTTCATGGTGAGGGCTGGGAGCTGTTCTTGCCAACCAGGGCTCCCTAGGGACAGCCCGGTACAGACACCCAGCAAAAATCAGCTCCAGCGAACGCCAGACTTCCCCTTCTGCGCTTAAAGCCGCTCCCTGCTCTTGCCTATCCCTCCTATGGAGATGTTTTAAATCAAATCCTCACCTCCGTCCGCCTCTCTGCTGGGTGGCTATTCCGCTGCTGTTCCAACCCCTTACCCGGACGCGCACGCGAGCCCCATCCCTGTGGTTACAGATCCCGCTGGGGCTCGGCACGGCGGCCAGCGTGCAGGTGGGGAACGCGCTGGGCGCTGGCGACTTCGAGATGGCCAAGAGATCCTCCTCCACCAGCCAGCTCTGCACAGGTCAGAGTGCTGGGAAGCCTTTGCCGGGGCTCCCTCCGGGCTCGGCAGGAGCAGGGAGCATTTGCAGTCTGCACCCTTGTCCCCTCTTTGCCCCCTGCTCTCTCCCTTCGGCTGCTCCCGAGCTCCGCGTCACTGCCACGCTGGGCTCAGTGCTTTGCTCTGTTTCTCAGGGGTTTTTTGCGTAGCCATGGGGGCCATTTTAGCCGCCACGAAGGATGTGCTGGGATACATCTTCACCCCTGACAAGTGAGTGTCCCCAGCTCCTGGCTTCGGTGTGCGGAGGTCAGTTCCCAAAAGCGATCGTTGGCTCTTCTCTGTCCCCAGGGAGATCATTGACTTGGTGGCCTGGGTCATGCCTGTCTACGTTGTCTTCCACTTGTTTGAAGCCATGTGTGTAAGTCCCTGGAGATGCTGCTATTTTTGGTAGGGGAACCTTGGTGCTGAGCGGCAGCATTGCAGGTTGGTCGGTCAAGGGTCCTTCGGGCTTTGAGTGAGCACCGGCACCAGGACCCTGCAGAGCTCCTGGGACCACTTCTCAGAAAGCACCGAGTGCGTAAAAAGATGATGACCCACAGGACCGGGCAGAGACACAGAAATAAGTGGGCAGAGGCAGGGAGCTGGTCCATCACCAGGCTGGTTCCCCAGTGCCCAGGCAGCTCGAGAGTCCCAAAGCCGGCCAAGGCGGTGGTCCCGGCCCTGACCCCGGCCCCTCTCCCTCTCCCCGGCAGGGAGCCTGCAGCGGGGTGCTCAGAGGCATAGGCAAGCAGAAATTCGGCGCCATCCTCAACACCGTGAGCTACTACGGTGTGGGCCTGCCCCTGGGAGTCGTGCTGCTCTTCGTGGCCAGGATCGGCATCATAGGTACCGACCCCCGGGCACGCAGCTCTGCATGGCCCCAAACCCCCCCCGGGCGCGTGCAGCTCGCCCCGGCCCCACCGACCGCTCACCGCAACCCTCCCAGGGACTGGGCACACTGGGGGGACTGGGATGGCCCCTGCAACTACTGAGAGCTTTTAATTGTACTGGGAATAAGCAACCGCTGCCAGGTCTGCTGGGCAGCCCCACAGCCGCCGCCCCATGCCCGTGTCCCTGCTGACCTCGGGGACGTCCCCTTTCGTGACTCGCTGTCCCGAGATGCCGTCTGGGCTGGGTTTGCTCCGGCCGTGGTCCCCGGCTGACGCTGGCGTGCCCTCCGCAGGCCTGTGGCTCAGCATGCTCATCTGCGTCTCCATCCTCTGCACCTGCTTAGTCACCTACATCTGCCGCATGGACTGGAGGAAGGCGGCCGAGGAGGTAACCGCGTGTCCACGGCATCGTGCCCTGCCAGGGGGAACGTCCTCAGTGCCTTGGCTGGGATCACAGTGGGATGAGACAGCACCATGGGCTCCATCCCACAGGCCAGCGCTGCCCAGGGCTGTCCTCCAGTGGCCCCATGATGGTGGCCACGTCCCTATATCCAGCTTCCCCCCACATGTGCATTCTACGGCCTCCAGGTTTCCCTTTGCACCTCGTGCCACCCTTGGTTGGGGACAAGAATCACAAAGCAGACAGGGTGATGGAGGCTCTCACCCTTGCAGCCCTGAGCATCACCTTGTGCCCCAACAACAGCCCCGGGGTTTCCTCCAGCCACCACCTCTCGTTTCGGGCATCTTTCAGCCATTTCCAGCCAGACGAACCCCATGAGAGGCAACACCTCGGCTTTGCTTGGTGGGGGTTTCCCGCACCACGCGCCGCCGGCTCAACCCAGCGCGTTCCCTCCCCAGGCTCAGCGCCGTGCCGGAGTGACCCAGCCGCTGCCGGAGGAGCCGAACCCAGGCCCCGAACCCCCCTGCAAGCCGCTTCCCTCTGGTGTGGGGCCGGCCCCACCGCCCCACGCTTACCCCCCTGCCACGGCGGTGCGGGGCTGCGTCGGTACGGCCAGGGGCTGGGCACTGCGTGCGGTGGTGGGTTTGGGTCCAGGGAGGGTCCCCAAGGATTCTCACAAGCCAGGAGCAAGTCTGAAAAATGGGGGTGCGGCATAGCGCTGGTGATGCCCCCCCATTACTGGGAAAACAGCAATGACAAGGGTGGGCTCGGGAGGGTGCTGGAGGCTGGCAGGGGGACAGCCCAGAGCGATGGGGCACCCGGGGCAGATCTCACCTGCAGACACTGGGTCCCACCAAAGCTCCATCGAGGGCTGCAGATCTCCGCGCTCTGGGCTGCTTGTAACGTCCCTCAGACCCTGGACAAAACCCTCCCAAGAAACCCCTCAAGCCCCCCCAAGAGCCCTCAGTGATGCTGCCCCGTTCTCCTTGCAGCGGGAGTGGATGTGCAGAATGGCGTCATGCTCACGGGCATCACCAGGATGGACGGACCGAGGTACCAGCTGGAGCCCCAGGAAGCCATCCCTGCCACGTCCCCTCCGGCCACCGCCATGGCCACCAAGGAGCTGATCATCCGGCGCGGGCTGGCGGCGGCTGCGGCCATCGCAGTGCTGGCGCTCGGCATTGTCATTAAGCTGGTGACCAGCAAACACTGACTGGCACCAGGGACTCTGGGGACTTTGCTTTGGGGGGGGAAGCCCCTCCTGAGGGACGGACGTACACAGCACAGACCGGCCAGTGAGGGAACCCAGCACGCGCCTGTCCCATGGGAGCCAAGGGGCTCCCCCCCCCATCAGCATCTGCTCGGCCATCGCTCAGGAACGGGCGCTGTGGCTGCTCCAGCACCCACCACGCTGCTGGGGGCTGCCCACCGCACACCGAGCGCAGGGGTAACCCCCCTCCAGCCCACGCTGCCGGCTGTCCCCGCCGACCGGAGCCGAGCACAGCCTGGCTCGAACCGCTGCTCCGTGACGAATGCAAATAAAGAACAAACCCAGCTGGACTCGGGTGGGTCCTCTGGGGGGAGGCTGAGGGCAGGGCTCGGGCCGGGGCTGGGGAACATCCGACGCCGGGGGCTGCAGCGGGCGCAGGGCGCGCGGGTCTTGCCCTGCCCCAGGTGCTGTTCACAGTAAAACAAAGGTTTCACTAAGCAAGGCTTAAGGTCAGCATCCAGGTACAAGCTTGGCGGAAAAAGCCTCACAGTAAACCCATTAAAAAAAATGGAAATTCAGTTATGGGTGAGATGGCTGGCTGCTCAGCTGCTCTCGCTAGGGTCCTCCCCAGACCTGGGGCTCCGGTAGCAGCAATGCCCCTGCCGCTGCCCCCAGCAGCCCCAGACGCCGTGCGCCAGCGGTGCGACGCTCCCCGGCACTCCCCAAGTCCCCGCGGCAGAGCGCAGAAAGCCTTTGCTGTCACCCCAGGCAGCCTTTGCCCACCTTGCGTGGCGAAAGGTCGCAGCCCCTGCAACGAGACATCACCCGTTCAGTCGCGAGTCGCGAGTCCTTTCACCCTGCTTCCCGGGAGCAGCCGAACGTTCCAGACAGGACCACAGATCTGCTGCAGCCCCTGCCTACCCAGACGAGACACCCAGGTTCCTCTGCAACCATCGAAACCCACCCTTCCCTGCCCACCGCCGCAGCTGCGTGACACAACCCTGATCCTGACCGAGAAAGCAGATGACTCATTAAAAAATGAAGGAAAATAAGAAAGTTACCTTTGGAGAAGCTTCTCTCTCCCCCAGCCTCCTACAGCAAGTGCAAGCAGGCGCAAGCCCTTCCTGACATGGCTCGGAGCGATCCCTCCTCCCACGAGAGGATGGCTGGCCCGGGCCCAGGGCTCCCGCAGACACACAGACACATCCTCGCGCTGTGAGCACACAAGCCCCGGATCGCTGCGTTCAGCCGGGGCAGTGACTCAGCCGCCCGTGCAGGATTTGAGAAACCACGCGGCTTTGCCCACGTTGGGCGCACGAGGCCAGGGCGACGCTTCCAACGTGCCGCAGCGTGCCGGGAGCCGACGAACACAGCCCACGCTACGGTCCGGATCCGAACAAACCCCAGGCCGGCAGCGCCCACAGGTGGGAGGCAATCAGGGGATGGATTTGCACAGGACAGGAGAAAGCCCAGTTCCTCCACCGCTCCCAGCATCGCCTCATCCCACGCCTTGCCTGTCTCCGGGCGCCTCTTCGGCAGCCTGCCTGCGCTCCCCTGCTAGAGCTCGGGGGGATCTGTCCCCACAAGCAGAGAGGCCATCGTGCTGGGGACCTGCGGCAGAGGACGGGCAGGGTTGCCCAGGAGACTGCAGGGACTTGGTTTATTATTTAAATTCTGAGTGTTTATTTAGTAGTTGCAAAATATATCATTAAAAAGGCTTAGCACATGGATTCTTACTAGACATGAAGAAATCCCACCTATTGCACAGTAAAAGTAATTTTCTACTCTATAGTGAGTAATTGCATTTAATAATAATTTTTAAATTTACCTTATTGAAACTTTAATATTTCTAAGGCCCTTTCACCTTAAACATCTCCGTCATCCTCTCCCCAAGCTAGAGCAAGCCCCGGATTATCTCCCAGTGCAAGATTGTAGCAGACCCAGAAGCTCGAACACAAACGAGTACGCACGCTCTTTCAGCAACTGTTTTCCCTTAGAGGAATCTGACCAGGAATGGGCTTGTACTGGTTTTGGCTGGGACAGAGTTAATTTTCATCATAGTCGCTAAGTGTCTTCACAGTGCGATGGTGCTGCGCTTTGGATTTGTGACCAGACCAGTGCGGGTAACACACCCCTGTTCCTGCCAAACAGTGCTTGCACAGCACCAAGCTCTCGCCATTTCTCACACCGCCCTGCCAGCGCGTAGGCTGGGGTCGGCACGAAGCGGGGAGGGGACATGGCCGGGAGAGCTGAGCCCAGCTGACCCAAGGGATATTCCAGACCATACGATGCTGTGCTCAGTGGCATGAACTGGGGGGAAGAGAGGAGTAAGGGGGGTACATTGGGAGTTATGGCATCTGTCTTCCCAAGTCACCATCACGTGTGATGAAGCCCTGCTACCCTGGGGATGGCTGAACATCCGCCTGCCGAGGGGAAGTAGTGAGTGAATCCCTTCATTTGCCTGCTTGCATGCCCAGGTTTCACTTTACCTATTAAACTTCATCTCAACCTACAAGTTGTCTCACTTTTACCCTTCCGATTTTCTTCCTCTGTCCCACTGGGGGAGCGAGCAAGTGGCTGTGTCGGGCTCACGTGCCCACCTGGGCTAACCCACAACAGGGCACTTCGTGATTCCCACCTCTCCAAACAGGCCTGGAAGTTTTTTCGTATGAGCATAAGACACCCTTATCAGCAAAACAGAGGCAGCACAGGTATCATCTTTGTAATTCTCTAACAGCCAAATAATTATCACAGGCACACAATGAAACCCAGAGCCCCCAAAAAAGCATCAGCCTGCATCTCCTGACCTTCTGCGGGTGGTTCTGGCTCATAGGGATCCATGAATATTTCACCTCAATTGAACGGCAAGTGGGAACCTCACCAGGCTGATCCATAACCATCACTATTGGTAAAACGCACCAGCCAGCACAGCCTGCCCCAAGACTCGTCACCAAGAGGGTGGCTGTTCGGAGCACACCAGAAGACAGACCATCCCAAAAACCGCAGGGAAAACACTGTCGGCCCAACCGCAGCAGAAACGCGCGCTCCCGTTCGTCGCTGAAGGCGGGCGAGCGGCTTGGTGCGTCGCTGGAAGCAGCGCTCTGCACGGCATGGGGTGGAGGCAGGGGCTGGCGTTTCTTGCTCTGCAGTCCTCCGTTTCAGAGCTCGTACCCACTGGTCCCTCTGCTTCAGCATGGCTTTTTAGTAAACAGGAGTCTGAGCCTTCTCTTGGTTAGTGCCTCTCTAAGGCTACTCTGTGTGCTCGACAGCTCACTGAAATAACCCAGTACCAAAGAAAAAAATGACTTCTCAGCTTAAGGAAACAGAACAAAGTGAGCACTCGGAACATGACCTGCCCATGGCGCCTTCTCCTCTCTTCAGTAGTAAACCATCTGTGAAAGCAAAAGACAACACCAACGTCCTGTGAAGGATTTGCTGAAACAAAACCAGCTCCCTTTCCAGAACAGCCCGAGGCAAAGCCCCTCTGCTCAGGGTGACTCCCCAGCGTCCAGCTTGCCGGCCCCCTGCCCCCTCAGCATGCACTGACTGCTGGCTAGCTCGGATGCCGCACGAGCTCCGGGCGCTGCCAGGGAAAAGCATCGCTCCCCGGCTCCAGGGGGAACCTCCTCCAAGCCCCACATTCGCTACTCTAACAGAGCTTTGCCCGATCTCAAACCAGGTCTACATGCAGGAGAAGAAAAAGGCTCCTACCTCACCGTGACCGCCCCAGCCGTGCTCTGACACCTGCTCCTCCTTACCACACACTGCGCCAGCCCAGCCTCTGAACAGCCAGCACAATCAAGAGGGCTTTGCTCTTCAGCACAGACTGGTGATTCTGAGAAAACCCAAATGATTTCAAGATGCCGTGAGTTTCACCCCCTTTGCTGAGGAGGCATCCACCTGGACAGGGCCTGCCTCCCTGGCTGGTGCTTCAAGGTCTGAGCCAGTTCTTGGCTCTTACACCTCCTCCTGGACTCAAATATTTCCCCTTGCTTGTCGGGCTCCTGCACGTCACCTCGCAGCAGTGACAACGCAGAACAGACCGAAGGGCAGAGTCCTGATCCGCCCTGCCATCTCCTGTCCCTCAGCGCCTGCGCCCCTACGCTCGCTACATCCCCAGGACGCACGGTGGAGCCTTGCAAGGAGCAGCCAGCACAGGCACACGCAGTGCCTGCTCCGCCAGCCACGGAGAGCCAACCGTGATCTCACTTGGAGCTTAACATCTGGCCTCTCCACCTCAGGAGGCATCTCGAGTCCTCCAGCCAGCACCAGCAGGCTTCTGCCTCCCGCAGAGAGGGGAGGACATCCCACCCTTCCGCACTACCCACCTGGAAACTGGGGAGGAAATGGAAATAATTGAGCTAAGGTCCGATGGGGGCTGCAACTGGCCGAGGAACAAGAGCTGGTCGTAGACCTGAGCTTTAGGCCACAGACACCCTTCCCCAGGGAGCCACGGCCCAAAACCGCAGCCGTCTGGGCTGAAGCAAGCCCTGGAATTGAAACCACTCCTCACCTGCCCAAAACACATCAACCTCTGCCTCTGGAGGGAGCTTCTCACTGGTGTCACCTACCAAGGCAGAGCAACAAACAGCACAGCAGCCTAGGAGACCTCTCTGAGGACGTTTCTATTCTAGGTACCACTTGCCAGAGTGAGAAGCAGACCTTGGTAATTTCAGCTGGGCCAGACAGCACAAGTCTCAAGACAGAAAAACCAGGCCAGGCTCTAAGAAAGGGCTGCAGCTGCAAAGAGTGAACTTGCAGGAGATCAGACAAACTGCACATGCACTCACGTAGATGTCAAAGACCCAAAGCTCACCTTTGCCACCACCGCTGCCACAATCCCCAGCACGGCCAAGATGACCAGTCCGATTCGGCCCTTGTTAAACCGCTTCAAGACGAAGAACTTGGCCCAATCCACCTTCTTCTGGCTGATAGGTGGGTACCGGAGTTTGTTCGTACCCTCCATCTTCAGGTCCTTGATCAAGCAGGCGCGGCGGTGGGAGAAGGTCTCAAAGCTGTGCTTGCCGTGGTAGGCGCCCATCCCGCTGTTACCTGAGGGACACAACCCAGGCAGGTCATCACAAGCTCAGCCAGTTAAACCTTTGGCCGCTTGAGGCCAGCAGAAGACTAAGAAGCAGCACAGGAACATTTGAGTTGCTCGCCAGCTGCACTGCACATTACCTGCCCTGCATCTGCCTCACTGCAGTTTAAAAGCACCACTTCTCCTCCATATTGCTGCAGGGAGGACAACTGATCCTTCCTCTCTGCAGCACTTCTCAGTCTCTAAGACATCCAGCTGTACTCCAGCCCTCTTCTTCCCCACCCTGTATTCACTACCTACTCTCCAGGACTTTGCTGTGTCCGTGTGCGCTGCTCCCCGTGCCTCTGAGCCATCTGCAGCTCTTCCCCGGATTTAGCTCCCTCTCAGAGCACCGTGCCGAGGCTCTGAGGTCCGACCGGTGCTGTGTGAGAAAGGTTTCCCGCAGAGCCCTGCGGGGTGCACCTCCGTTGTCCAGTTCCAGGACAGCATGTGGTGTTCGCAGCAGCAGAACGCTGCTGGCTCACATCAGCTTGTGAGCACCGCAACACCCAAAGCCTCTTCTGCAAAGCTCCCTCAGGCTGCTCCGTAACCTGCTCCAGTTCTCCCCAAGCTGAAGTCCTGCCCTTCCTTCTGCAGTTGCTGCCAATCGCTCCGATTACAGCTGTGTTTTTAATGCACCTTTCACATCAGTCTGCACTAAACGCTTCCACCTTCCCAAAAGCACACGCTGAATGTTTTTCTCTTTTGGCCCCTGTTCTAATGTGCTCCCAGAATTTATTAATAGTGTTAAGATCCGCTACACAGAGACCTGTAACAGGCACAGGGGCAGCTCGACACACACCAGCCGCTGCTGCTCCCTGTGCCACACAGTGCAGTGTCACAACCCTCCAGGAGCTCCAGTAACTTACCGACACCACCGAAGGGTAAGGTTGAGAGGAAGAAATGCATGATGACATCATTTCCAGTAACACCCCCACTGGAGGTTTCCGAGATGACTCTTTTGATCAACTAATAAAAGAAAACAAACAAACAAAACATTACAAAGGCCCAGAAGAGACCAGGCCATGTAACTGTGCAGGACTGGGAGGGGAGCTACGAGCCGAGAGGTCGTGGTGTTAATTTTCTCTGGCTGACAACACAGGCAAGCCCTCTGCAGGCAAAGTTAACTCAAGAAAAGTGGGAAATTTCAGAGGAGGGATGGGAAAGATGGAAACCTGGGAGCTTGCCTCCCCAGCAACATATCAAAAGTAACGAAATTAATCACAAAAGACTACATGGTGCCACAGAAGAAATTCAGCTTTTTATCCTTCTATTGCACTAAGCCATGCAAATGCAAAGCACTTGGGCAGGAGACTGGGAGGCTCCAGCAGCTCTGGGGACACTCGTGGTCCCCGTGAGCCCAACGCTGCGATTCACGTGCAAAGAGGAGCCGACGCAGACCCTGCGCGGAGCCGTGCCTGCGACCGGCCCCGCTCAGCATCGAACCGCGCAGAGACAGCTCCGCAGGGGAGCACAGCCCAGACCCACCTGCTTGTTGTTGGAGAAGACATACAGGGCAAGCGGCTTCTCCCGACGGTTGATGAACTCAATGGCTTCCTCCACGCTCTTCACGGTCACAATGGGAAGGACCGGTCCAAAGATTTCCTCCTCCATCACCTTTGACTCCGCAGACACATCCGTCAGGATAGTCGGTGCTGAGGCAAACAGCAGGGCAGGAGATGGCGTCAGCAGCACAGAAGATGTGGTCCATCGCAGGACCTCGGCCCCAGCACTGCCTGTGTGCAACACACCCCCAGCAAGCCACACACACACACACACACACAGAGCCCCAAAAAGGCATCCGCTACTACCCGCCCTCCCCAATGCCTGCCAGAAGCACCTATGAAGCAGGAGGCCTCATCAGCCTCTCCACCGTGAGCGATCTTCTGCCCCTCCAGCAGGCCCAGCACCCTCTTGAAGTGGCGCTTGTTGATGATCCTTTCGTAGTCTGGAGACGACTTCACATCTTCCCCATAGAACTCCTGTCAAAAGGCACAGCAGAACCAAAACGCTCGACACACCTTCCAAACAGCCACAGCTCCAGGGCTGTGGCTACGAAACGGAGACCTCGGCTCTAACTGGGACAGCTCCCACAGCACGAGGATCTCCACGCTCACCTGCAGAGTCGCCTTGATGTTCTCCACCACCTTGCTCTGGATGGACGGGTCGCAGAGGATGTAGTCTGGGGCGATGCACGTTTGCCCACAGTTCATGTACTTTCCCCACGTTATCCGCCTGCAGGGGAAAAGGAGACAGTTTCCCCATGGTCAGTCCCCTCCAGCCCCACAGCCCGGCCACAAACGCCCCACGGACACCTACAGTCTGGGGACAATGGCCCACACATGTCCACCTGCACCATGGGGTCCCTGCCCCACTGCTGAGAGCCCACCAAGGGCCTCAACAGACCGACCTGCAGGCGATGGCCAGGTCACAGTCCTTGTCGATGTAGCAGGGGCTCTTCCCGCCCAGCTCCAGGGTGACGGGCGTCAGGTGCTTGGCAGCCGCCGCCATCACAATTTTGCCCACAGTGGAGTTGCCGGTGTAGAGGATGTGATCGAATCTCTGCTTCAGCAGCTCGGTCGTCTCAGGTACTCCTCCAGTGACCACCGGGTACAGCTCCTGTGGGGCAAACAAGAGCCTTACAGTTACCTTGATTTAAAGCAAATGTACCAAGCGAGGAGCTCTGCATGGGGCAAATTCACGTGTGAGCTACATTAGATCTGGACAAAGGACAGCAATAACAGAGACAAGCTCTGCTCTTTCCCCTGAAATCAAGTTTCACTTGCAGTATTGTACCACTTGAACAATAAAAAGAAACAGAGGTTGAGGGCAGGGCTGAGTCAGGCTCTGCACTTACTGCCACGCATGCAGACCAACGGCACAAAGACCTGCCGGGCTCTCCTGAGGGCTGTCCCCTTCCCCAGCTCTCGCCCAGAGAAAGCTCTGATTCCCCGGCATACATTGCACAGGGGGCCCTGCCATCAGAGCAGCAGCCGCAGTGACACAGAGCAACGGACGTCAGAACTGCCAGACAAGTGGAGGAGAAACAACAGCTCCTGCTACGTATGGGCTCAGCAGGACACAAAAACCCGGGATGACACTGAGCGAAGTTGCACAACTCCCAAGAAAAGCCAGACGCAGCCAGCATCCAATGCAAACTTGTGCTTACGTAGAGGCAACCCCAGCACAGTGTCCAAGAGGGCAGCCATTGCAGCGAGAAGTACATACGCACCTCTTCACGCGGTCACGACTGTCAAAACGGCTGTCACATTGCAGCAACATTACGTAGGCACATTGGGTTACACAAATGCAGGAACAATACGTCAATGCGCCTCTGTACTCTGTACTGTAATTCAACCCTTCCTCTATCTCCTGCTTACGCTCTTTCAGAGGGAGCAGGGAACTGATTCGACTCCAACCTGCAGCAGTCCTTTGAAAGCACGACAGGTATTTCCTCAACACAACCACGTCAGGCACGGGGCCGCACTCACCCGATCAAGGTACTGGGGCAGGAGTTCAGCCACCAGCTGAGCCGTGTTCTCGCTGACCTCCGACGGCTTCACCACCACGGCATTGCCTACAAGACAAGTGCAGCACGGCCGCTGAGCCCTCGCACTCCTCTCCCGCAGCACCCACCCACGGCCCCACAAAGGACAGATCCCCACCTGCCGCGATGGCCCCGATCAAAGGCTGCATGACCAGCACGAAGGGGTAGTTCCAGGCCCCGATGATCAGCACCACCCCCAGTGGCTCGCAGCAGATGTAGGCCTCGTCCCGCATGGTCAGCAGGTTCCTCTTCACCGGCTGAGGGGCTGCCCAGGACGGCAGCTTCTCCATGACCAGGGCCAGCTCTCCCAGCACGCCCAGGATCTCATGGCTGTACGCGTTGTGCCCACACTGCAACGACAGGCAGCTTGGGGAGGGGACGGCAAAGGCACCCACCTACTGCACCCACCATGGCAGCCTGGGAAATCAAGGTAAATTCTGCTGGTTCAAAGTGTCTGGTACAGGCAGCAACGCCCCAAAAGATCCCTGAGAGAAGATGGTCAGGCCGGGTGTGTGGGGCAGAAGCCAACACCTGACAGCCAGAACCTGCCTTTGCAGTCCAGCCATAGACCAGCTCCTCCTTAGAAATGGCGGCAGCAGACCTCGGCAGCCCACAGTGAGAGCCAGGACCACAGGGAACATCAGCAAAACCCACATGGGATGGCCAAGGCAGCCCTTGGGCTCGCTGCTTTCCTCAGGGCTGACCACCGTCCACGCACACCAGAAGGGAGAAACCCCCGTGGCCGACCCAGACCTTGTGTAGATCCGCCTTGATGGCTGCCAGGATCTCCTTCTCCTTCTCCCGCACCATGCGCTCCAGGGCCTTCAGCTGCTGCAGCCTGAACTCCAGCGAGCGGCACCGGCCCGAGTTGAAGGCGGCTCTCGCCCGCCCGACGACCTGCTGCACCCTCTCCATGGCTGCTCAGCGCTGCGGGGAGAGAGCGGCCAGACCCAGCTCGCCGCGGCCGACCCTCCGAGGGACGGCACCCGCGCTGCCCACCGGCACCCGGCAGGCTCCACCGCCAGCGGCAACCCCAGGGCCAGGGCCGTCCCAATCCCGCCGGATCCTTTTAAATCTTAAATAATTCGCGGCGAGGTTGTGATTTGGAGAAGTTTGAGAAGGAGCGCGGGGAGGAAACGGCAGCACAACAGCGGGGTGTGGCGCGGGGAACGCAGGGTGCCGCTTCGTACCTGTCCCCGCACCCTGTCCCCCCACCCCGCACCCCGGCCAGGCCCCGCCGGCCCCCCCCCCCCAGCGCCAACCGGACTTTGGAGAAACCGCGGGACCTCCCCCCGCACCCACCCCGGGAAGGTCCCGCACCCCCACGGTCCCTCCACCCACCCGCGCCCCCACTCGCCTCAGCCGCTTCCGCCTTCCGCTCCCGGGGTGGAATGGGAGCGGCCGCGGGGCCACCGCCCCCCCCACGCGGGCGCGGAATGGAAGCGTCCGGCGCTGCGCGGCGGCCCGGCCGCGGCTCTCCGGCCGCCGGGGAACGATCGCTCCCAGGCGGGCGGCGAGCGGCTCTGGGGGCTGCGGAGCGCTGCCGCCGGCCCTCGGGCTTCCTCCGGGGGCAAGAGCCCGGGCCGCGTCCTTCAGCGTGGGAGCCGGCGGAGTTCGGCCGCAGCGTCGGAGGAAAGGAGCGGGGCGGAGAACGCGAGCCGACAGCCTCCGGTGCGGGAGGCCGGCGGGGCCCCCGGGAGCATCCCCCGTACCTGGATCCCCGGCGCCGGGAAGGCTCCTTCCCTCCTCCCGGCTGCCGTGGGCTTCCCCCGTCGGCTCCGGCCTTCAGCGGGGCCCGGCAGGCTGTCAAATGCCGAAGGGCAGAGAATGGCGTTGGGCGAGACCTCGGCGGGGGGCAAAGTCCCCGTCCCCCCCTCGGGGCTCCTTATCTGGGGAGGGCAAGTGGCAGAGGGCAGCTGAACCCCGGGGATTGCCCCTGCAGAGCGAAGGCTGCGGGAGCGAGCTCCGCGTTACGGAGCCCGAGGGTTGGGGAAGGGCTGGTGGAAAACTGGCCATGAAGTGCTGAGAAGGGAGGTGGTCTGTAGGAGGCGAAGGGATCAACAGGAAGAGCCGGGCCAGGACAGGCGAATTAGAATCATAGAAAGTTTTGGGTCGGAAGGGACCCCTAGAGGTCATCAAGTCCAACCCCCCCCGCAGCGAGCAGGGACACGGCTAACTAGACCAGGTTGCTCAGAGCCCTGTCCAACCTGGGCTTGAATGTTTCCAGGGATGGGGCCTCCACCACGTCTCTGGGCAACCCGTTCCAGTGTTTCACCACCCTCATTATAAAGAATTTCTTCGTTATATCCAGCCTAAACGTACCCTGTTTTAGTTTAAAACCACTACCCCTGGTCCTGTCACTGCTGTCTCTACTAAAAAGATTGTCCCCATCTTTCCTATAGGCTCCCTTTAAGTACTGAAAGGCTGCAATCAGGTCTCCCCGCAGCCTTCTCTTCTCCAGGCTGAACAGCACCAACTCCCTCAGCCTGTCCTCATAGGAGAGGTGCTCCAGCCCTCGGATCATTTTTGTAGCCCCCCTTTGGACCCATTCCAACAGTTCCATGTCCTTCTTGTGCTGAGGGCTCCAGAGCTCTACGCAGTACTCCAGGTGGGGTCTCACCAGAGCAGAGTAGAGGGGCAGAACCACCTCTCTCGACCTGCTGGCCACGCTTCTCTTGATACAGCCCATCAAGAGAATTAACCTTGGGACAGCACTCGCACAGGAAACATGCCAAAAAATTAAAAAAAAAAAGCAGAGAAAGGAGCCGAGGCAAGGCTGGGCTCATTCCAGCTAAAAATAGTCCTGCCCCAACTTGTTCTAGGAAATATAAGGGGATTATTTGAAAATTACTCTGGGGTTGTTACACGCCACTGTTTCTGACACGCTCTTACCAAGGCCACACATTTATTGCTAATGCTCCTCTGCCAAAGCGATGTCCAACTAAATCCCTGCCTGCCCCACACCGGGCCAGCACCGGGTGCTCGACCCAGGAGATGGGGCTGGCAGCGAGCACGTGCTTCCCCCCAAAGTTTCCTGACCTTTCCCCAGACCAGCGTGGCTCAGCGAGGCTGGGGGTGCCCGTGAGCTGAGCAGGCCACGCTGGAGCCATGACTCCCCCCAAACACAAGGCTTGGCTTTCGTGAAGTCAGCTGGCTTTGCTAACAGCTCACAGGGCTGCGGCTCAGCCGGCACAGGAACGTTTCACAGCTATTGCACAAATCTCCGCAGTAAACAGTCTGCCAAGGAAAAGAATGACAAGAGCAACTGCCGATACTTGCAGGCAGGAGGCAACGTGAAAGAAAAACAGGCTGGGCTGGATGGAGACCTTCGTATACTGTGGTATATGAAAAGGAGCTGCGTTTGCATTCAAGAAGCGGGAATGTTCCTCGCAGGAGTATTACCTGGTGCAAACGTGGTCTCCTCGGTCCTGGTAGCAGCCTTGCAGGCAGGGCAGGTTGGAACTCTGTCCAGGCACCGCGCTGTCTGAAGGTCCAAGGAAAACTGGATAAAGAGTTAATGCTACTGCAATCAGAGTAAAAGTCTTTGAGCTCTCAGCGTGGGGTATTACCTTGTGCCTGGGGAAATCGCGCTGCGATGCATGCCCTGCAGGCAGCGTGCCCGCCCAGGGATGGCTGCAGCGGCAGAGACGTGGTTGTTTACCTGCCTTTTCCAGAGTGGCCGTGCTCCAGAGCCTGTGAAATACTCACCCGTCAGCCCGAGGGTTTTCATGCCACAGCAGTGCTTCTTGTGCTTGGTGTCACACGCAGGAGGCCAACGTCCCAGCTCCCAGTTCATCCCAGTGGCCAGCAGGTTGGTACCGTGCCACGCCTCCACAGAAAAGCTGGTCTGAAGGCTCCTTGGTATTCGCAGAAATGAGACAGCAGCAGCGTGGCTGCATCCTGGGAGACGGTCCCTTCTGGTCCTTGTCAGCGACATCTTTTAGCCAATTATGGACAGGAAACAAGGCTGAGGGCGTTTTAAGTGTTACAAAACACCAGCTGAGTCTCCCTGGAGTGGTGGGGCGAGACACGTGGATTTCGGGGAAGTGTGGGCTCTCGAGTGAGATGTTAGAACACCCCAGACAGCGCGCAGTGAGACGCAGAGTCTGCAGCGTGCTCCCCACGCCTAGGAGCTGACAGTATTTTCTATTTTTGTTCAGTCACTAAGAAACAATAAAGAAGGGAACTATTTATGGCAAAGTAATTGAACTCCAGAGGAATTAGGAGGTAAGCAGCGCTGGGGGGTCTCTAATCCCCAGGGCTATACTTACGGCAGCAGGAGACGTTTTATTGAGCCAGCTCTGCACTCTGCTCCACTCCTCCCAGCCCCTTGCTCTCACTCCCCGCTCGGAGTCAATTATAGCAGGGCACCGCGGTGAGACGGGCTCCAGCCCGGCGCTGGGCCTGGGGAGCGTGCCTTTGTGCTGTTCCTTGCCCTGCTCCCAGAAGCATCCAGCAGAGCCTGGGGAAGGAGGACTTTGGTTTAGAAGATAAGCTGTGCAGTATTTGGTTTCAAGAGTCCACCAAATAACACAGCTGATCAATAAATGTTTCTTTAGCTTGCACACCACACTCACAGAACTTGAAGTTCTTAAGCTAGGCTAACAATCCTCAATTTCTGCTTAAAGGTCTACCTAGTCTTGAGTTCCAAGTGTTTTCTAAAAGTCACACAATCCGGCCAGTGGCCCAAGAACATGGGTGGATACAGAAGCCCAAACAGCACTCAATCATAAAAGCGGGTACGGAAGATTAACAAAAGGGAGAGGTTTTAAGGAACCTACACGAATAAATGCAGCTCAGTTCATTTATGGCATCACTTGTTTTGAAAGCTGTGGCTGATCTCACATTTGCAAGAACAAGATACTGTGCAGTACAGAGCCACGGTCTGTGGGCTGCATTGTAGACATAGCTGGGGCCATGGAAAATGTGAAAGTGACACAAAGAAACAATGAAAATGATTGGCACAGAGACTGCAACAAGACTCAACAGCACCACTGGCATTTAGCTTGCTTTCAGCCAAAGAAGGGAGGGGGGAGCCTGCCAGATACAAAAGCTTATTGAAAAGGTGTTTGTCCGAAGAACCAGTGACGAGACTTAGACTGGGCTCCAGCCGACTTAAAGACCTCAAGGGAGAGGTTACTGAGCTATACTTCACTGATCTACAGAAAGGAGGAGCTACGTGGGCACTTGAGTAAAAAAGTCACAGCTTAGGTTGGACAGGGAAGTTCAGGATGAAAGGAGATTTGTTTAAAGACTTAAAGGCATCCTGGACAGTCAAAAAAGAGTGGCAAGCAGAGATCAGAGCAGACAAAAAAGTCAAAGGATCAAAATTAAAAAAAACCCCAAAACACCACACAAAAAACAGGAGAGGAAGCACGAGTCAGGAAGCAGGCAGGTCACAAGTCAGGTGACCAGCCGGCCCATCTGAATTTCACAGCCTCAACAAGCTTTGAAAGCAGCAATATGCAGCTTTACTTGCTCTAGACGAGAAAACAAGCTTCCCTTTTCAGTGCAGCGGGGCTGTACGCTGCACGGTGTTGTGACACCAGTGGATCACAACAACAGCTACTGCCTCTGAACCCAGAGGTGACAACGGTAATACCTTGACACTGCTGTATGAGAAAGCAGCAAGAAGTACGCAGAACCTCGCGAGTCCCAGGAACAGCTTACACCTCTCAACTGAAAAATGCTTCTCAGAATAATTCTTAGTACCTTAGTTGCAAGTTAAATGAACTAGATTGCATTCTCTGTATCAGAGGAAGGACTCAGAGTTCAATGTCTTGCTTATAAAAAGCAGCAAATGTCAGAATCAAAACGCAGTTTAGATTCCGCAGTCGACATTATACACTATGGAAAGAGTGGAACAAGTATGGAACATGGTGCTCTTGAGTAGATGCTGGAGTGCGGAACTAGAAAAGCAGCACATCAAATATCTCCTTTCAAATTCTATCTTTCAAAAGGCTAAAAAAAAGTATTTGGTAGAAACAAGCACCTGCTGTTCAGCGCGGGGAGCCGAAGACAGAGAACAGCTTCAGGATCTTTGTGGAATGAGCTTATGCAGAAAGACAGGCCATGAACATTGGTCTCCTCCTCCCGAAAACAGCAAACAAGAATAGCCCTTTTCTTCTCCTCTTGTTTGTGCAGCTGTAGGCTTGCTGGCAAGAGTGGAAGGAGAATGAGCTTGAATCCTGAGAAAAAAAAGAAAACCCAACAAAACCCAGTGAGTTCCTGGGAAAAGCAGCCTATCTCCTAGACTTGTGCATTAAGGCTTCTGCTTTGTTCCTGGATTCGTGTTCAGACATATCATTAGCATTCCCTGCTCACCCCTTCCTCATCCTCTTTATGTGCCAGTCACAAGCGTAGGGGTTTTTTAAATAATAAATTGGGAAACATTTGATAGGACAATTAAGAGGTACAACAGCCACATACCAGCTGCCCCAGCACACCTCAGCTGGGGAGAGGATATTAGCTACAAGGTGGACAAAGCCTGTTTTTTGTAAAGGTTGCATAGAAATTGTAACTTACTGCCAGTTTTTGTCAGTTCGCTCTGTATATGCTGTTTTGGCAGCCCAGACAGCTCCTCTTTGCTGGAGGCAGCAAATAAGCACCTTGTTGAAGAACATACAGCTGTTACCCAGGAACCTACTCAACATGTTTGTTTTCAAATCCAAGTTTAAAAAAAAAAAAGAATTTAAAAAAGGTAAATTGCTTTCCTAAAGCAAGAGAAAACAAAGCTGGGGACACTTTGTACCAGAGCTCTCCAGAGATAACGAACTCGAGTAAGCTGCCCCATCCTGCCCTGGTGGCATGTCCAGCTGCTGAGGGGGAACGGTCAGCAACGGCTTTAACTGGCCAAGTACAGCCCGGTTTTTTGACATTAAGACTGTTGGCTTTTGGTTACAGAGACACAGAAACTCGGTTTTACCATAGAAACACTTCTAGTGTCAGTATTTATTTTTACCTTATTATACATTTATACAGGCCATAATAAAAAGGCTATTACACAACAGTTCAGTGAGTTATTACCTAGTTTCAAGAATAATGCATGCAATTACAAAGGAGAGGTAGAAACACCGTATTAAAGACCTAAAAATACAAACATTATATAAACAAACACTTTCAAATTAACTGTTGGAATTTCATACAGATAAATAAGGTAAAAAGTACATTACTCTGTCAAAGTAAAGGAAACACATGGTTATCCGAACACTGAAACAGTATTTTGATGTGTAAGCCCTGTACAACTTTGTCAAATAGTTCAGACCACTGTGTTTAAGAGGATTAAAATGATTTTGTCCTGGAGAATGGTTTATTCAAGTATTCAAGCAGTTGAGTAACAAAAAAAGTCCCCAAAATAAAGTACAGGAACCATTTCCAGAGAAGCTGATCTGCCTAAGTACTTTGCAAATCACTGTCCTGATGATCTCATGGGATGCTTGAAATGATAATGCCTATAAGGCTAAATGAAGCTTCCCACCTCTCCCCCAAAATGCACACAAAATAATCCTGATTTTTCACACACAGTATGTAGATATTCTACATCAAATTATCAGCATCTCAAACCCCAACATTATTTTCCGGTTTTGCGTGGTTCCTTGCAGAACCTTTCAGTTTACAGTATTTATTGTAATACTGCCCAAGAAACAAACTACAGAGAACTGTCATTACACCCTAGAGACTGCAGGCATTAATGCACGTATCGCATGCACAACGAAAGATGCAACCAAATCTATATAAAAAGCAAACAACCAGCAACTCAACATCACTATTACTGAGAAAGTCCAGAGCAGTAGTTACTCAAGTATTAGACAAATAGGTATAAAATGGAAAGGTTCACATGAATACAAGTTTTTACAGTTTGCTTGAAAGTCTTCTAGAAGCTACATTTGAAATTCTGAAAAGAATTTTATATACACTGAAATGAAATTCAGCCAAGTCCATTGTGCCTTCTTTCTCTTTGTCTATATAGTTCTTCAAAAATGAATATACAGTTGCTTTAGTAAATTAGTGCAAAACAAAATATTTTGGAAGAAGATCATCAAATTGTATCCACATCAGCTGAAAACCCACTGGGGATTTTGCACAGATGGAGTGCAATTTCTTCCATTACCATTTCCCGCGTGTAAAGTGTGCTTTCTCGCCATCCTTTCATACGACCAGCTGAGCCATGTCTACAACATGGGAGCTCCGATACAAGCCAGCTTAGCCCCGAAAGCTTCGAACAGCACTTCCACATGGTTAGGGTTTCCCAAATTCACTCCGCCACATTTTACTGACAACTTAAAAATATTTTTCATAAACTTTTGAGGGTATCTTCTGAGGGAAATGTCTTTTTGTACCTGATGCAGAAGGATCCACTCTCTATAAGCCTCATGAGGAAAACAAAAAACCCTGATCATTCAAGTCAAAGCACACGTACAAGGATCAGTTTGAAGTGTGAAGAGAGATTCTTTTAAATTCTGTTGCTAGGAAGAAAAAGAAGCTGCTGGATCAGTAAGGCAAGTGTACTTTTGGAATTTCTCCTCTTTGAATATGCTGCTATTTCTTTGGTAGTCACCACAGAAATGTAAGAATCATCTTCCACGTGGGGCAGAACAAGGACAACAATTAAGCTGTAGTGAAAAAAGTGCAGTATCACTGATGTGGTCCCTTATGTTCACACCATCTGGTCCTTGGGATATTCCTACTGCTCATACACAGCCACTGTGCTATAGCAAAGTGCGGAAAGCCTTCGCTCAATGCTAGATTTATCTGCAAACAGAGAGGGGTAAAAAATAGGTGATGACTTCAGTGTTACTTTCCAATGCATTACTTCCATTTAATTTTCCATATTTTCATTATTCAACATAAACTTACACTTGTGTACATTTTCTATATCTGCAGGGTCTTGCAGTATTTTAGACAGTCCTTCCAGCAGCAAGGCTGCTTTGTGGTATCGATATGTAATATCTTCCGTTTGCTGAAACATCTCATCCAGAGCTGCTGACTGAACCTGGAATCATTCAGGAGATTTAGTTGCATAAACTGCGTTAGGCAAGTAATAGAATGAAAAATTCAAAATGAAGGATATAAAACTGTCATTAAGAAATTATTCTTGAGCCTTAATTTAGCTGATCTGTTTTTCTAACTGTAATACAACAAAATGAAGCCTGAGAGAATACAGCGCCTGTGCTGCATTAGCTAAGGATATTCTGCACATACAAGCAGTAAAAGCACCTTTTGATCTTTTGTGTTTACGTGTGTTACAATAACATATGAATAAATATGCTTGTTCTTGTATCTACATGCTCTTGTAAAGAAGACAAATTAATTGTGCATGACGACACCATTATTGCGGTTAAGCACAATATCTACCAGTATCTTTTGTGTGACACCTAATGTTAAAAAAACATACTTCCCTTGCCAAAAAAGCAGTTGAGTTTCCTGTATGGTTACTGCATCTGCTCTATGGCAGATATCAAGTTTATCAATTACATGAAAAAGCTTCCACATGTTTGCTACTGTTTTTGCTTTGTATGGACAGGCTGATGTTCCTCCAATTGACCTGGCAGATTGATGAAGCTACTTCTGTTGCTTCTATGCTTTAGTAAGCCTTACTGGGTGAGACTTCAGTGCACAGGGCTGTGTGGCTTAGGAGTTCACTTCCTGGTCTTTATGGACCAAATGTGCTGATATAGGGGAAATGTCCCCGAGGAACAGTATCTGCCAGGAACTTTAGCCACAGTTAAGGCAGGGCAGCAAAGAGAGTGAAAGACTAACAAAAATTATCATGAACAGAATTCTGGAAATATACATTCTATTTTCTGGCTATGCAGAAGAGCTATGCGAGAGAAGGAAGCAATTCATCTCCATGTTCTACCATTTTGGTAAAAGCAGTGACTTACCATTTCCACAGCACAGCTGTAGATGAGTTTCTCTGCAGTCACACTGTTGATTTCATCAATGAACCTTTGCTTGTCCGAAAAGAAACGATTCAACTTTTCCGTCAATTTCTTGCACATGCCAATACAGAACTTGTATCTCTCGTTGAGGCTTTTCACAACTGGAAGAAAGGTAAGAATAAATGAAAAAACAAACAAAAAAACCCAAAACAAAACAAAAAAAAAACCACCCCAGAAAACACCCCCCTCAAAACAACAACATAGCAGAAGTTCAGCTTTTCCCAGAACTAGCAATCTGTTTAAACTTGTGCTTTTAATGTTTATTTATTCTGCCACTTCTACGATTAAGTCTGTATCAAATAATATCCATTTCAAGTTAATAACTGCCCATTTCTTAAAGAGCTTCTAGCTGTATTTTTGTTCATTATCAGAATTGTGCAATCCTACATATCTACAATTCTCTTGTACAGAAGAAAACAAACAAATGTTGTAACTTCAGCTTTCAGAGTGATGCATCAGCAATGAAAATTCACAAGCAAAGCAAATCAGATTACGTTGCATCTACCTTGCTTAACAGCGGTGGATGGGTTCAGTTTTCCCGATTTGACCTGTGCTTTGGCAAGATGCAGCGAAGATGCTAGTAACTGGGCGGCTTTCATATATAACACCAGCTGCTCTACTTGTCTAGGAAGGGGAGGAGGAAAAAAAAAAAGTAATTATGTATCAAAACACCTTTCTTGAACACATTCAAGCCATGGGCAGACATCACATTTTAATCACAACCGTACACAGGGCCCAGCAGCAGCAGCAAAGGAAGCCAGATGTTTAAAATGCAACTCCACCCCTCCTTTCCCTTCACAAACAGTCTGTCACGGGTTGAGAGTACATCTGCTCATCTGGTAGCTGCAGCAGCAAATACAAACTGCTTTCGTGTAGACATTTTAAAAAGGAACACTTCTTTGTGGGGACTAACTGCCCGAGGTCAACGTTTTGCCACAAGTGACTGGGTGTACTTCTCTCACAGCGCCATTTCCTGTGCCCCTGGAATTCTCAGCTGCGAAAAGCAAATGCTTTGCAGGGATTTTTTTGTTGGGTTTTTTGTTGTTGTTTTTTTTTTTTCTTTCAGGAAGGTGGCAGGAAGTGGAACTGCCCTTTCCCATCACTCCAAATTTCTCATATTTTTCCTCGCTTTTGATTTTATATTGGGGCTGATTGGTTCCACTGAAAAAAGGTCAAATTTGGACACTCCTTCCCCCTTCCCAGCCTCGACCTCAGTGCTACTGCTTCAGCCTGGTCAACAGGAACAGCTGAGGGCTCAGAACTGACAGAAGCTGGTACACAAATTTCCAAGCTTAGAAACGCTGTACTGCGCCTCAAGCCTGAACTCCTCACTGCTTTCCCCAACTTATGTCCCAGGCCAGAAAACGCTGTCCTTTTATTTGTCTGCTAGCAGATGTCTCTGTCCTTCGCTCTATCTTTCTGATCTATCTTCAGTTGTTAAAAAAAATGTATTCCTATAAAATGTTCTATACAGCAAAACAATCACTCCCAACAAAATGGGGGCATAGTTTGCCTGAATACATTTTTGATGTATTCAATATTCACTAACTCTCTTGATACTACTTGACCGCATACTTACCCCCATTCTTTGCTCAGCTGGCTGATCTGATCAACAACTATGCTCTCTTGGATTTGGTACAGCGATACTGCAGAAGTACACAGGTCTGGGTTTCCTCCTCGTACTGCTGTCAGATCCAGAACGCATTCTGTAAATGTCAGCATCATGTTTAGATGACGCAGTGTATCTGTATGTTCTCTCTGTCAGTGGGAAAGATGATAATTTAACCATTATAAGCCATGAGGCAACCAAGTACACTTAAAACTCTTGCTAATCATTTGAGGATTTCTTGGTATGTCAATTCTATGCAGACATCACATCGTAATAGAGCCAGCACTAGGGACAACAAAACCAAATGGTTCCAAACGGATCAACTTCACTTGTTCTCTCTTCGTTAATGATTTCAAGATACTGTAACTTATATTTAAGAGTCTTTCAACAAAGCCAAAGGAATTGGGACATGGTGTTCTATGTTTGTTGAAACCTGAGCAACTAAAGGAATCACAAGTGGGACGTATTTCTTGTTATTATATTATCAGCAACCCAAAAGTATGCTTGGCACTTGTATAAGAAGCCAGGAGGAACATTTGGCTTTTATTATATAACAGACTTGATACCTACAAGAGAACTGATCTAAAGCTTCATACTTCTCTTCTTCACTCTAATTTACACTAGATCTAGATTTATATTGTGTTAAAAGGTGGCTGTTGCCAAAGTTTACAATTTAAACTAAACAACTTCAATTGGAGTTCACTGCTTCTTGGTGACTAAAACAGATACTACATGCATAGTCTCTGCTCAAAAAAAAAGTTAGCTTTCAAAACTAACCAAAGACATCTTAGCAATGTTTATAATCTTTTCATTAGTAATGCAAGTCTAAATACATTTTAAACTCTATCTGTGGGAAGAATACAGTGTACTGTCAAACATTCATGTCATAACATATAAATTCAATAGGGATCCAAACACCTTCCAGCAAGATGTGAATGAGAAAACAGAACAGCAATCTGTCTTGAGAAATTTGCAGTCCAAGGATAGCATTCTGGTGAAAGAGCACCCCATTTTGTGTTTTTAAAGTGTCGCTCCTCCACACATTTTAAAAAATATAGGACACTCTTCCCACAAGTAGGATTTAATGTCATCCACTGACTGTGAAGATGCAGTTAAAAAGAATGCCCAGAGGGACACTGCTACTGTCAGCACCCACAGCCAGAGACTTGGCATTAAAACAGAGGCCTCTTTGGAAGGCTCTGGTGAACAAAAGCAGTCGTGTTCCTTCGGTTACCTATTCAGATACATGAAATGCCAGGAATAACCACCAAAGAGAAATTGGCCACAATTGATACAGGAATACTCTCAAGCTCTTAAAAAGGAATACGTGAGATAGCGAAAAGGAACCTATGAAGTGCCTTAGGCAGTCCTGTTTTTACCATGTCTCTGTTTTAGCAGCATTATACATTATAAAACATTAAATCATTTTTTCTATACCTCCATTAAAGTTTCCTCAGGCAATTCGGGAGCTTCAAAAGTGATAAAGCCCTCTAAGCTGGGAGGCGAAGTACCATAAGGCATGTACTTCAGACTCGGAGCTGCCTCGGCTCCCGGAGGAGAAGAACCCATATAAATACCAGGAGGAGAGCCCATATATACACGGCCACTAGTAGAGCAGAGAGACCCTCCAGAACTGTTTGATCCAACTACAAGAAAAATAACACACACATTCAGTCTAATAGGTTGTTCCATCTTGCAGCGCTGGGGCTGCAGATGACAGCAACTGACAAATCAGTAGTCATCACAAATTCACTCTTGGGAGGCTCTCCTCATTGTTCCTTGCATCGCTCTGTAGAGAATGCAAAGGCCACACCTTAAATCAACAGTGACAATTTATACTACAGATTCTGGAAAATGGCTGACAAGGATTCCAAGGCAGAAAGTCCAACAGTACAGACCAAAGGTTGTGCTAATAGTTCACAAAAGCACACTGCTGCAGACCCCTGCTCATCCTGAGCAGCTGAATGCCTTTACCTTGAGATCTCTGATACTTGGCAACATTGCTGGCATGCCAAAATGCAGTCAGCTCACATCCCTTGAGTATTGTTTCTGGTACAATGCACAGCAGCAGGCAAAAATGCAGAATCAGAAATCTAACTTTTCCTCTCCACCTTTGTCACAGAAATCTATTACACTCCCATGTGGTGGAGTAAAGCTGTGTACACAGGATGCTACACACTGCTGCATTGTAAATCCATGCTTCCGGACCTCTCTTTAGGAGAGAAAAGGCAGAAGTCATCTGCTGTTAATCTCTACTTTACAGGGCACTTTTACTGTATGGCCTGGAGGACCTACTGCACAAGGCAGTAGGTACATTACTGGCCCAAGAAGTGGGCAAGCCTAAATATTGCATTTGGCAGCAGTCCACAGCGGCCAGGAAAAGTCTTACCTGAGGTGGTTCTTGTTCTGAGGACCATATGGGTGCAGGTAGGAGGGGTGGCACTGCTTGGAGGGGACCCAACAGTAAACATGACAGCCCGAGAACTTGCCCCACTTCCCATGGAAGGAGGTGCCATTGCAATTCCATAGGCCCCTGCCGGAGCTGGAAGAGAAAATTTCAGCAAGTTAGTCCCTATTACATAAAATCATAACCAATAAGTAATTATACGCAGCAAATTGGAGCACTGCAACACAACACGCTTTGAGTAGATCCAAGACTTGGACTCGTTAGAAGTTCTGACAGCAAATAAAACAAGCTGAGTGGACAGCTTGGCGATACACAGAAAGAGTCAAGATGCATTCTTCATATATCCTGTTGCTTTGAACCTCTCTCTGTTCTACCCTTGCCTAGAACAGAGCAACAGAGGCTCTCTCCGAGAGCCTGAGGACAACACCAGTCCGGCAGCAAAAGATAGACCAGAAAAATTCTAAAAGCAGACCATGACAGGTCTGGAGGCTAAAGACCAGCCCTTGTCTGCAGAACTTCCATCTGCTCAAAACCAAGTGGAGAACTCCTGGTAGCCATCTGGGACAAGGGATAAGCTGGGAGAGGGAGAAGAAACAAAAAAATGACCCAGAATTACATAAACTAGCTTTCATATGAAAACAAGGTGGAATTAGGAAATTAAACAGCCACAAATGTTTTATTAAAAATAAAACCAAACCCAAAACACCCAAACCCCTCTAGTCAGTATAGGCAGCTGAGATATTTCTGTGTTTAGCACAGAAATAAGGTATTTTCCTGTCTCAGTTATTTTTAAAGCTATGCTAAAGATATGGAACATATCCCCTTAAAGATTAAAAAAAGCCTGCTGTACTGAGGCTAAAAATTGTCAGAACCAACTATTGGAAGTTGGAAGCAGAACTATATCTACCTGGCACTCCATAAAACACCTAGCACATAAAGACAGCTTGGATGTATCAATCTGCTCCTTACCTGTATCCATTGGTCGCTCTGTATTGAGGCTGTCTGTACTGCCTTGATATAACTGGCCACCAAGGGTAGTCTTTACCTGTTGATCCGATAGCTTCCCAGTACTAACAGACCTAGACAGAAAAACGTATGAATTCACAACAAAGTTCTTCAGTAATTTCTTCCTACCGAACTTGCAATGAAGGATGACTTTCAGATTCTTGGTATTACAGAGAATTCTTCAACAAAAGCACAGAAAGTCTTGAAATCTCGCTATTCATCATGGACCTACTGAAATAGAGCTAACCACAAAAATAGAGACCTTTCTCTCTTAAAAAAAATTATATTGCAAATTTTGTCATGTAGATTTTCGAGCAAAAACTGAACAGGCTTCACAGAGGCAATGAAAATTCCATATTCAGATAATCAAAACAAAAGGGAACTAGACAGCAACATAAAGTGCTTCAGGAAGTCCGTGCTATATTTATACACAGTACAAAATGTTTCTGCTGTATACACCAAGCCTCAGCATCTCCTCACAGCTCTTTTTTCACATGTTCTTCCTCTCCAAGTTGCTGCTTGCAATGTACATTTTTGTGACGAGTTACCTACCCAACTTTACAGCTTATAAATACTACAATGCCTACCTGCCAAACGTAGTTTTACTGTGCTGTTCCCCTGCCTGCTTTTCACCTCCTTGGGTCAAGTGGAAGTGTGCGAAATCTCTCGGGTCAGCGATGTCTTTAGGCTGCAAGGGTGTATCTGCTGAGCCCTGGCGATTAGCTAGGGCCATCAAGTTTGAGGACGCTTGAGTTTTAGGTATTTTGAAAGGAGCTGTTGCCTTTAAAAATCAAGACAAAGAACACACAAAATCCAAGGTTAGAACCCCAAAATATTGTTAGGAATTGTTTCAAGCAGTGTGTTACCACTTCATGTGTTACTGACAGTGGCAAACTTAACAAACCTTAGTAGGAGAGCCGATGATTGTTGGCAACGGAGTTTTGAACAGCCAGTCTGAACTCCGAGGTGACGATCCCGTATGTTTGGTAGGTGATGTTCCCAGGCTACCTGGCCTGCTTGGTTGTGGAGAATGACTGTAGCCATATCCAGCATAGGATGGGCATACTGGGTCCGAATGCTGCTTTCTGAGCTTCTGCTTGTTTTGGTAAATATCTGTGAGAGTAGGAGCACTCTGCAACCTCGCGCCCATCAAAAGTGACTGTGGAGACTGAGATGGTGGTATGGGAGAACCTGTGGAGATGAAAAACAATGCAGTACAGTTCTACTTACAGTGCTTGGAAAATGTTATCAATGAAACCTAAAATGCCAGAGATCAACACTAAACTGAAAGGAAATGGAACTGCAAATATTGTAGACATGTCTGATCATCAACTCACTAAGTGGCAAGGAGAATGGATTTAGCCTGTCGGCTAGTCGGACTAAGGCTGCATTACACTGATGAGACGTTCAAGCTGCCAAACAGGCAAGATTTCAGGGTGACAGCTGTACTGGCAGCTGCAGTACCTCTGGCAACCTGCATCAAGACAAATAAAGTGGTTCGTTTCAGCAGGAATGGCATAACCAATACTGAAATTCCAAGTGCAGCCGCCAAGACTCTAGGTTGAATAGAGGTTCTGAAGTACTGGAATTCTGTTCTTGCAAACAAGTGCGTGAATGTGACATTGCATGTTAACGACTTGTTTTGTACATAATGACTTCATCTGCAGACACAAAACGCAGCTCACCTCATGGTACTAAAGAGAACCAAATTATTCCAATGAAACAGTTGGGGATCATTACTTTGGGCAGTCATTTACTTTTTAGTCTGTCAGACTGAATCTTTTTCAAAAGCTTACTATGTACAAAGAAGTCCACACTTAAGTATGACTGCAAAGTCTCTCCTAAAGCAAATGGAAATGGAAGAGCTAGACGCAGTCTTTTAAACAGAGGGCTTTGGGGAAACATCTTTTACGAACATCTCACCTACTCAAAGGTGCCCTTCCTCTTTCAAAATAAGGAACCTGAAATTTGATGAAATGGTCTCTTCCTTATGATATTTTTATATCTCATGGTGAGGAACCGTGCAGAGTTACAAACAGTACATAAGACTTCAGCTTTATGGCCACAGCTTCCCACATAAAATGCCTATCTTTGTAACCTCAAAGGACTGACACTGAAGTGACAATTCCACTCACATTGTTTGTTTTTGTTGTTGTTTTTTAAAAAAAGCAAAACTAAAAATGAACCATACTAACCAGGTAAGATTTTTAAGAGCTGTCCAAGATAGCTCCAGCAGAGGGATCAAGCCTATTTCTCATTAACTTCCCAGACAAGAATTTGGTTGTTCGAAACCCCTTTGCTCATCTGTCTCATAGCACTCAAAGTCCTCACCTGCCGCTTCAGAAACCAGTCTTAAATCTCACTTGTTACTGTTGTAGTGTCATTGTCATCACAGGGGAGGCTTCTGAATTAGAAGTTTGTCCTTTGCTGCCACTGGCAGCAAGAGCAGCTCAATTAGTTCAGAAGCTACATTACAACAGGTATCTTCAGTCCTCAGAAAAACTTAGTACAGATGACCTCACTTCACCCAGAAGCAAAAGACAGGTTCCCATGCCCATTTAAACACTGAGAAACAGACATGCTGCAATTTGTGGTATTTTACAACTAGAAACACCACTGCATTCATTTGAAATTAAGAAATAAAGTCAAGTAGGAAAAGAATGCAGGAAACAGATAAAGAAATGAAACACTCAAAACCCTTACAGCCATAAAAGCAGTGCTGTGGTATGTTACAAGTACAAGTCAGTTTGACACACTGTACACTGGCAGTTCTTCCTCCCTTTTCTGAGGACTGGCACTACAGAGCTGGTCTATCAAAACCAGATTCCAAGAAGCATGTAACTACCATTCACTGTAATCCATTCGCTTCCATCCCTGTCTAAAGACAGGCATTTCCAGACTTGCTTTTTCATCTTGAGAAAAAGAAACTTCAGTTGCTCTGTTCTTGTTGTAGGGAATTAGTTATAGGGAGAGCTGTCTTGATACAGCCACAATCGCGCTAAGTTCCTGCAGAAACTCATCACCTACCCAGCGTCTCCTATTAACCCGTACTAATGTAGTGTTGGTTCTCCTCCCCCTTCACAAAATGCTGTAGAAGCTCTATCAAAGTAGTATTGGTTGCATTGTCCAAAGTCACTCACCTGAGAAGTTTCTGCTCCTTGACTCATGTCCTTGAAGTTGTCCGCAACAACAATGTCCAAGCTGCTCAGGTATGGTTCCAACTATGCAAACAAAATAAAAACGTGAATTTAGGCTTTATACTTCACCTACAAATGAAGGTAAAGCAAAATAAAACCTAGCTAGTTTACTTCTGGAAGTCATTTAACAGAAATTATTTCTGCAAACGTGACCTAGTTGGGCAGATTTTGGTTTAAGATAATTTCAAGAAAGAATTAAGTGTGCTGAATTACTGTTCCAGATAAACCTTTACTAATAGCTAAGAATTTATGGGCTTACCCAGTGGTGAAGGAGAATATGGTCTAGAAGATCCTGTGGATAACCTGCGCCCAACACCCTGTGCAGTGTCAGCTGGCACCGGAGAACAGGAGCCCATCTTCATGAAGCCCATTGGGCTAGTATTTGAGCGTCTCACAACCCCAGATCTAACAAGGTGAAAAAAATGGTTACACACACTATAGTAACTATGGTTCCTTGAGATAAGCTTCAGAATCCTCTAAGGAGTATAATATCAGTATGTTCTTTAACTGATCATTTAAAGAGGAAGCTGTGACAGTGAAGCTTATTAAGCTAATAACTTAAGCTAAGCTTCCCATACTGAAAACAAGCAAGATTTAATTCCCTTTGTTCACATTGACTTTTTAACTTTCAATGCTGTAACAGTCTGTTAACTGGAGAAAATTAAACCAGATATCCCTTAGTACATGGATTCCTCATCTTCAAACAATTTGATCTTCAAATTTTTAATTTTACAATAAAGCTGAATGTATTGCTGCCAATGTCCATTTTTATGTCAACAAAGATTATGACAAAGTTTTCATATTGGGTCTGGTGTACAGGTCGGATAACTGAAAACAGATTATTTAAGGGAAAGGCACTTCCCTGAGTGTAGCAACCATTATAAAACCAGAAATCCTGAAAAAAAAATGCAAGGAACTGTAGGTTTTGTTTTTGTGAAGATCTCCATAGTTCTCAGCAGTCTATTTCTGAGTCTTTGACCTTCACCATCTGATCCTGTATGCCACAAGGCAGACAGTAAGTTTGGCACACTAGAGCTTCATAATAAGACAAGCTGGTTAACTAGCATGCCAAAAATTGTTTCCTTGATATTCTACAGAACAATGCAATCATCTCCTCACTATATGCATGAAAATAAAACACAATTTCTTCCTGACTTTCTAGTTTCTGATGTAATGCCATGTAATACACAAAGAGGAATAAAAAAGCAAGACTTCATATTTCTACCTTCTTGGGCTGCATTTGAGTGAAACAACCACCTCATTTTATTTTAATGAAAAAATTCAAGTGCCCATAGAACAATCTTGAGATTGTGAAGGACTATTATTTGTTATCATTAAAATGTCTCTTTAGAATGCTTTTGTGCAGAAAAAAAAATGACTTCATCAAGAAAGCACGGACATCTGTTAGGGTACAAACAGAAACTAGAACCAAGAAAAAGGGTTAAAAAAAAAAAGAACACCTCACCTTGGTGATCCATGGGGGTTTGACACGGGGCTGGCAGTAGAGGAGAGGTTCTGTTCTATGCGCTGGTAATTCCGTAGCTGAGTGGGAACCGGGATAGGTACTGTTTCGCTGCGGGGGGACATTGAAGGCTGACAATGCCTGAAGTTGGAAGGTACGGAGACAGGAGATGAGCACAGGCAGACAGCTCTCTCTCCAAACTGTACCATTGTGGAAATTTCAAAAAAAATCCAGGAAACAGGCAAGTAAGCTGTTTCTGCACTCCCTGCAAGCAGTAAGATTTTAGCCTGTCCGAATCCAGCTCTAACACTTCACAGAGGAAGATCAAGGACTGTTCGTTACTCACCACCTTTCTTATGCTGGCTACTCTCAGTCTGAGCAGGGAGTGCAGTACCAGCTGAAGCACTTTGTCACGCATCATGGTGATCTACAGATCCCTCCGACCTCCTGCCAACCCGCCCGCTCTGTTTACCATGCTTCAAAATAGCGTTCTAGGAAACCCCACCACGCTAAGGACAGGAAGTTCAGCAGCAGGGCTGGAATGTGTACAAAAGCCACTAAAGCACAGTCAGAGATATCCCAAGAGACACCGCGAACTTGCAAAAGGAAAACACGTTACGTAACCAACCCCTGAAGAAATGACCAAAACCACACACCTGAACATTAATCCACAGACTCGAACTGCAGATTAGCATTACCCAAGTTCAACTCAAGTGTCAGTGACCTGGCTTACCTCAGCGTACTATCTGATAAGGGAATCAAACCACCGCAATGTAATCAGTTACCAACACTTTTAAATGAAGACAGAATTCAATGAAAAGAATTTCAAACTAACGGACTTTTTGGAAGATAATCAGTTGAGTATCTGGTCCTTTATTGACCACCTCTTCAGAGAAAGATTACAAATTCTTAGAGGAAATGTGAAAAAAATTCTACCATGAGCTCTAGAATAAACAAGCAGTTAGAGCACTCACTGCACAGCTACAGCTGAACAGAAATCTGGGTTTCCAACTGCACTTGTCCTATTCTCTTTGCTACCTCTGAAAATGAAATACTGCTTCCTAGTAGGCATAGAGCTTCCTTAGCAAAAGAAAAGTAGTTTGTCTTTTTATTGCCACCCAGTTTCTAGACACTACCAAGTAATTTGAGTCAGCTGTGAGCACACAGTTGATGGAAGGCCTGAAAGCTTCCATCCAAGCAGGTCTCAAGTCGAAAACACACGCAGGCAGCAGGCAGCCTGCTACAACTAACACAACATGCTGAGGGAGTACAGGGAGGCTCCCTGGGCCTGACCTCCTGGAGCGGGGAAGCAGACGTTATATCTCAACTGTGGCAGTGACACTGAGGAGGCCAGGAAGGCACTGCAACTTTTAAAGTACTCAGCATGGAAAATGCCTTCCCCTGCTCCCTCACATCCTTGCAGGTGGATACAAGCAAGCTCTGCGAGCTAACTGGAGGCAGCAATGCTGTGTTGCTGTGGTGGAGAGGCATGGTACAGTACCTGGCCTTACATCAGGGCTCCCCAGCTCAGACCTAAACTAAGCTCTGGTTAGGCATCCTTGAGTCTCATGTGGTTTGTTACTGGTTAGAGAAAATGCGATACAGACGCATGCAGAGTTGCATGCAAATCTTGTTTCTGTGAGATCCAGAGAATAAAATTAGCAATTAACCACAGGAGACTGAACTGCCTCTGCATATTCTGCCCATTCTGGCTGGAGCCTGAGAAGTGTTACAGCTTCCTCTACTTGACATAAAGCAGCATAACTATGGGTACAAATAATTCAGTTTGATCAACTAATGAGAAAAATTCACTGTTTCATAGGGCACAACCTTTTGTAAATAATAAAATAAAAAAATCACATACTATAAAAGAACATTTCTCAGGAAATAAAAAACCAAAACCAAAAGCAGCATCTCGTAGAACATCAGATACACACTCTGCCTCCTTCAGACCATGCCCTGAGCAGACAGTTAGTTACTGAATTTACTCAACCAATAATTAAATCAAACTATTATAGTACATATACTTACAGTGTGAACAACAGGCACCTGTTTCTAAGCACACGACCCTGTAGCTCTTAACTTTGTGATGTACAGATAACGTAACTGGCATACTTCCATAAAACCCATAACTCTAAAAACTGTGACACCTGACAATTTAAAACAGGAAATTACAATGTATTTATAATATACTGTATATGGCCAATTCAGAGCAAATGGATCTTTACAGACAAACCATCCCCATTATCTGCCCTTAAACATAAAAGGTAAGACTAAAGCTGTATTGATAGCCCATGTCAGCAGATTTCACAAACTGCACAAAGATCAGCACAAAGTAGCAAACTTTTCTTGTGACAAGCATTTCTAAACAAATAACGCTGACTTGCAGCCCTTTAGTATTAGGATAAGCCAAAAATACACCCAACATAATAGCTTTATTCCCCATTTAGCCACTCATCCTCTTTCTGTTTGTACTGAGAACATTATGAAATTCATTACTTGGTCAAATGACAAATCTGATCCTCCTGTTTAGATATTACATGAGTAGTTAAAAGGCATGATCAAGCTTTACATTTTCCAATATAATACAGGAAAGATTTCAGGCACCACTGATGAATAACAGTTATATTTCACACTAGCAGAAACTTAGTTTACAACCATGTGGAAGAAAAGAGGACTTATTAACAGTCCTGCTAAAGCAAAAGCTGCACTCCATGTTTAGCTCTTTCTTGTGGCTTCTTTGGTATCTTGTGAGACACAAACATGAAATTCACAGTAATCACTTGCACAGAAGCCACACCCCGTTACCAGGCACAAGACAATCCAGCCACCAGACACAAATCCATAGCAATTTGGGCTTTTTAAGTTCCTCTTCTCTCACAACTACTACTTAAAATGTACATTTGCCTGTTGACTTGCTAAATGAAGACTGCACTGTGCTTCATAACTCAGAAAGGGCAAGTCAGTTATGTCTTGGAAGTTTCTGATTTCAACCAGTTGAAAAGCTAAACAGACAAAAGAATGCTCTCTTTCCTTAAGGAAATCCTTCAAGGATGTATCAGAGCCAGAAGTCAGCTACGCAACCATCAGCTATTAGAATGCATTAAGTGTAGAGAGTCTGGAAAACACAGGTCTAGCTTCTATTTCAATTCAGTTTCCAGTAGTCAGCCATCCACAATTTAGAAAAAAACAACCAACCACATAGTAGCAGAGAACCTTTTTAAAAGAGAGGAAATACTAAGCCTACACCACACACCTGTTAGCTGTACCAGAAGCAGTACTTCGAGTAGAGGCCGAGGATGGTTTCTGTACAGTTCCTGAGCTTCCAGAAATAGTTAATGGTGACTGCCTGTGAAAACAAAAACCACTGTCAAAAGACAGGTCTTCACATCAGAGAAACTATCGTCTTCGCAGCAATACTCTGAATTCAGGCTGTTTATACATTCATATTAAATTCAACTTGGCATATTAATCTTTAAGACAGTCCACAGAGCTACGTAAACCCATCACTGCCAAAAACCCAGCAACCCCTTCTACAGCTGCAGTATCAATTTTAGAACATGAGACTTCTTTTGGATAAAGTTCAGCACACCTACCCTCCACACATCAAGAACTCGCTCGAAGCCCGCCTGCCAGCTGCTCCCAATGGCATATCATCTACAGTAAGCAGAACACATTGAAAACCCACGTCATGCAGCAGAATCTTTAAAAAACACATCTCCAATATTACTGTTGCAGAAATAATCACTTCTAACAAACTTCCATGAACATATTAAATTTTTTCCACAAACTGTTTTGTGTATGAAAATACCTCAAATGTGACCTATAAGAAAAAAGTAATTGGGGATGGTAGTTCTTTAACAAGTTTTTTTTCTTGTTTGGTTGGTTTTGTTGGGGTATTTTTGCTATACTGACTATAATAATTTTGAAATAAAATCTATTGTTTAAGAGTATAAGGTTATCAGCATTAAGAAGCTTATTATAAAGAATGACAGAAAACCCTTCAGAGATCAAGGCACTACTTAAGTCAAATATTTAACACAAGTTGGTGGCGTTGCATGGAAATCAGCTGACTAGCTTCCTAGTGGCAATTCAGGTTTGGAAGATGTCATAAAACGCCAAAGTGCTACATCCAAGTCTTCCTACTGCACAAGCTCAGTCTGGTGCCTTGCTTTTCACATTAAGCATTTTTTAATGTTTTTACCTGCACTTGTTGATTATCTAAAGCTCCGCAGCATGGTCTATAAATGTTCAGCTAGTCTGGAGGTAACAATGTGCCTGCCTTCACTGAGAGAATCTTTGGGCTTCTTAGCAGCAGTTGTTTACAATTGACTCTCTTCTTCTACTGCCAAAATCCAATAGTTTTCATGACTTTAAATTACCTTGGTATCTTTGACATATCTGGCTACTCAGTTTAAGGTAAAAAGGTCCCAGATGGACATGCAGGTGTACTAAACAGCCTCCCTTCAAAGAGTAACCAAACTAAAGAAATGAGTTCTAAGGTCAATTGAGACACATTTAGAGAAGAGAGCACCGAACAATAACAGGACATAAAGGTATGTTACCAGTGGAAATTGGTTTAAAACGTAAAAATACAGAAGGTTCTTACATGAGTGGTCTGAAGAGATGTTGTGTGGGACAAGAACAAAGTCATCTGTGTCACAAGAGGAGTTCTTGCTACTGGTACTGGCAGAGTCTTTAGAGACTTGAAGATAGTTAGGAGGACCCAATGGAGGGGAAGACAAATTTTCTTCCTGAATATGCTGCATGTCTGGCAGAGACTGGGGGGGGGGGGGGGGGGGGGGGGAGTAAAAAACCCACTGTAAATCCAGTGATTCAGAATGTAGAATTACTTTTTTAACTATGAAGCTTCTAAAGCAAGAATCATCACTAGCTTTGACAAAAAAAAAAAAAATTGGGGACTTTTTTGTTTATTAAGTATTCAGAAATACAAAATGTATTTGAATGTGGAAATTTCAAATACTGGATAACCCTACAGTGTCAATTTAGACAGTTCTACATTAAGGCTGTGAATTTAAACAGCTGCAACTTACTCAATCATTCCTGATGATACAGATGCACCTCTTCCAAATACTGCATAAAACTGAAGTCACCAGTTCTTACCAGCGTAAGGGGCCTTAGCCAAAAAGGCTAATTCAAAAATTATCTGTAACATTCATTATGTTGCAAACCATATTAGCATATCTGAAGATTTGCTACTCTAGCTTTTGATGTGTATATGTATTTTCTTCTTTAACAAAAAAGAACAACAACAAAAACCCCACAAAGTACAACACAAGGAGCAAGAGAGAACCAAAATGTTAATCCCATTCTTCTAGTAAAAGGCAGGGGTATTTCTTGCTCTGTGCTCTTCAACACAATAGTTTACACTGTTCAAGAACTGGAAGATCTAAAATCCAATAACTCTTGGCTAAACATTACAGAAAATATTTTCTAGACATTGTTCTGTACATCAGAGAACTTACTGGAGGAGAAGCAAAACGGCATGAAGGAGAGCTACCACAGGAACTGCCAGAGACTGAGCCTGCATATGTGGGCACTGGTACAGGACAAGCTAAAAGACAAAAACCCAGGGGGGAAAAAAAATGGGACTGAGATTTTGAGAGGCTGAATTTCAAACAAACTCATTTCCTTACTGCTTTTCATTCATAAACCCTTATACAACTTATGAGCACAGCACATCCTTAAACATACAAGGGTATTTAACTTCATTTGAAATCTCAAAGGAACTCTTAAGAAAGTATCACATTTCAGTCTAGCATAACACAAAAAAGGATTCCACACTTAGCCTCACAACAGAGCACAACTCATACTCCGGAAAACGCCTCATAAACAGTGTGATATTTGGCAGATCTTTCTCCATTCCAGCCTCCAACATTCATCATTTACACAATAAGTGCAAAACCAAAACTACTTACACTTTTTAATTGTTGAAATCTGATCCAGGAAAGGGTGGTTGAAAAACGCTTCTATAGAACAAGAAACAACAACCATTGTGAGTAAAAGTACAAATGACCTAGAATTTACAGACTATATTGCAGATAGTGATAAATGGTTGCCTTCCTAGAATCAATATTTCAAAGCCAGAGGGTGAAGAGCTTATAAAAGATTAAAGTCTTCAATGTTATATGTTGCCATAGCATTTGGAAAGGAACCAAAAATCAACTGAATAACTTCAAACAACAGCCAGCAAAGCAAATCAGACTGAATTACTGAAGAATATTTTATGACTGTACTCCAGGATCATGTACACCAGAAGCCATCCTATAATCGTCACAAAATTATGTTCTCTATATTCAATATGGTATTAACTCAGTTTTAATTTGCTTTACGAAATGATGAGCATCTTTCACATCACATACTGAAAGTATTTTCACTTCTACCTTTCCCAAGGACCGATGCTTATTCTTGAACCCATTAATGCCACTCCTTAGGTGCCCGAGAATGACAGGATAGAGCAGCAGTCGCTCTCCTTCCCGTTTCCCAACAGCAGAACATGACCTGTGCAGCCGGACCACTCTAAAGCAGAATTCCACGCAATTTCTTTAACAATTTCCTCAGTTAACTCATTACTGGTACAATAGAAACATTTTGCTGTTGTTGTAGATGGATATGCTGAGACTCATTTAATGGACTTAGCATAACCAGTTGGCTAGCAGTTTACACGGTAAGTTTTGTTCTACAAGAAGCAACCTTCAGCTAGCTAGGGGAAATCGAGGGTTGGTGGAAGCTAGTTGCTGAGCTTTGTGAACTTTAATGTTCTAACAGTTGAGGAAAAATAATGCTGTTCATCAGACCTAAGCAAATAACCAGGGAAAAAAATAAAACAAAGAATCTGAGGGCTGCAGTATCTCCTCTTCCTTCAACAACACTTTCTTCCATGACCCAGTAAGGAAGGGAGGCTAGCTGTAACGCAAGAGCAATGTAATGATTAACTTTAACACGAGGATCAGGTGTTCTTGAGCTTTTGTACAACACCTGCTGTTCTACTTTATATTGCTGGAAGATCAGCAAGATTTCCAATGCTATTTTTACTTTAACAACAGGCGACTGGGCTCAGTTATACACTCTCCCTTTCACTCCCTTTGCTAAGCACATTCCAGAGCAGCCCCTTTGAGGCCCTTTAAGTGGCTCAGCCAAGGAAAACACGACTCTCATCACTACCATTCTGCTTTCTATTTTTCTTTCTAAGCACAAATGCATTCTCCCACTACCACAAATGATACAGTGAATTTCCCATATTTGAAGAAACTGTAGGGATCAGCACAACCCAGAGTGCAGTGGAATCAATTACTCAGAGTCCATGTTTGTGACACGGTAATTCTTCTACGCATACAAATTTATAAACTGATTTCTGAATACTGTCACTATCATCTGGGACCTCTTACCCAGTTATTATGAGTTTTTTATGGATCTGAATTCCACTTCAGCTTTTACATACAGGAGTTAGATCAAGTCATTTCAGTCATGTCTACACACAAAAATCCATGCCTGATTCTCAGAAGAGCAACACCTTAATTATGCCAGTACTGATGGATGTTTTAAATTCCAAGTTATTAAAAAAAACAAAATTTGATATTTCTTGGAGCAAAATATAGCAGGAATTGAAAAGGAAAAAAAAGTAACCAGGAGAGTCTTGAGCGTCAAGTAAAGAACTAAAAAGCCTTTTGAATCCTTCTCTCTCCACAGCCTCACAAATATAGTCTTCTTATCACAAATACACAAGGACCACATGTGATGAATGAGTCAATTTGTGTATTTCAGCACTGCATCAAACCAAGCTTACATGCATAACTAAAGAGCAGTGGTGAAGGTTCATCAGCAGAAACAAAAACTGAGCATGTCTGACTTTTGACTGCAGCTCACCCCAGGCTCTCAGCATCACCAGAGCTGACAGCTCATGGTGAGGGAAGAACTGGGTCTTATCTGCACAGAGCCTGAAGAAACTTAAAGGTTTAGGCTTTCTTGCCACTCCATAGATTAAACTTGCCAAGTCACCTATCTTGTTGCCAAAACAAATCTCAGTGTAAAGCACATTGCTGTTGATATAAAATAATAATAATGAAGATAATTGTATTTAGCTAAGTTAGCTTTAATTAACTAAAAGTTTAAGATCAACATCTCCCGGCAGCTATGATAAAACTGCAATAACAAATACTGGTATAAAATTTAAACAAACAGCATGAGTAACATGACAGCAGCTAAGAAGAATTAATCAAGATTTAACTTTCCAGTGGTGGTCTTTTAAAAATGCTGCTTTTTTTCTTTTAATGCAAACTCAGGCATTACTGCTTTTGCAGTAATACGTAACCAAAAAAACAGCAACAAAAAGGCCTTTTGAGACTAGAGTAACACACAGTGCAGCCAGTACAAAGCACACAAAAATCTAAACTCTACTCTTGACTAATTTTGAAGACGCAACAGTTGCAGCCACTCTGAATGATTCAATAGTACTGATCCGAGGCCTTGAAATCTTAATAAGTTAGAATAATGTTCTGCAACCAAACATCGCCAGCTAAAGAGAAAACGCCAAACACAGCAGTAAACTGGAGCCAAACAAGTTCACTTTTGTTAAGGGGGTATCCATCTACTTTGTACTACGCTTAACCTCCCAACTAATTAAAACTCAGTCCTAAACAGACCTTGCAGTAATTTAACAGTATGAGAACTTCAGTCACTGAACAGTTTAAAAATCTTAAAATTTGAGGACTTAACAAAATATGACACAACTTTTTTTTCCTACTACTTTTTGGTTTAAAACAAAAAGGTGAAAATATTTCACTGAAATAAAGAAGTGTCTACAGTTAGCAATACGCAAGCACAATAATACTGGGAATTCAACTTTGCAAATATAAACAATTTTGACATAACATCACATGTCTCTATGCCCTCAGTTGTAGATAAATATAGCTTTCAAGGTCAAATCAAATGTACACAATTTGTAGCCCCATTAATACAGTTACGATATTTACAATTTGCAAGAGAAAGTAACAGGCAGGAAACATTTAAAGCAACTTTGCTTCCAAAGTGGGTTCTTCCAGTACTTGTTACATTTCTGCAACCATCACCAGGTGGAGATCAGAGATGCCTGCTCCCAGTCTGAAGCCAAAACAGCAGTTAAAGTAACAGAAATATGACTGTGACATGAAATTTAAGGCATTATCAATCAACACTGTGGGGAAAAAATAAGGCCACAGTCAAAAGAATTCAACTAATTTATATTTCACTAAGCTACAAAGTCATAATTTACATGCATCACAATACTGACAGTAGTCACCTAATAATTTATTTTGGCTGCTCTGCCTCCTTTATGAGGACAGAGAAGAAAAAACATACTTCAATTTTCATGTAATTGGATGTAGACAAAATGTCAAGACAGTTATTCTGGCCACATGAACACAACTAACAAGGAAAGTCAAGAGAGCAAAAGGAAAAGTTACGTACCAAAATCCATTCTATCTTTTTGGTTTCTCTGAAGCAAACCCAGCAGCAGGTCAGCCAAATAAGCTGATGTTTCCCTAGGAATACTGCACACAAGAAGTAGTAAAACATGCAATAAATTTCATGCATGCATGAAATAACGTGTAACACACTGAATTTCAGGAAGTCAGCATTCTGTCATGGCCCTAAGTCTTCACTACACATGCTCTACAGCCTTAGTACAGGACACTTTCAACTCAGCTAGGTACAAGGAAGGCAAGATGCAACATGAGTCACTGGTATCATACTATGTCCTTGTCAAAATAGCAACATCAAATATTTTTATAAAGCCCAGGCACTCCCAAAGATAAAAAAGTGTTCAATCAACAAATGTAAGTGACAGGAAAGGCCATGGTGACATACCTAGGAATCAAATTCCTGTTCTTTTCATAAAACATTCTCAAATCTTGAGGACTATTGGCCTGTCAAATAAAAATGTACATTAATTAAAGCTCAGTTTCATGAAGAAAATAGCTTTTGTACCTATGCACACATACAGAAAAAGGAGGCTTTTGAATATGGGCATTAAAGGCGAAAACCCCAAGCACAGCAGTGACTTCAGTGCTGCGTATCTTTCTATATTCCTCTGGACTGAACACACTGATCTCATAGAGACTAAGTACGAGCAACTTCTTCCTTGGTATCCTCAAGTGATCTGGCCTTTAACGCATTGACAGTACACTCAAACATCTGTGTCATCTTCTCACCGTACTGCCATCATACTTACTTCTGTTTTCATGACTGGAAGGAAAAGCCCTAGGAATTTGCATGAGACTAAAAAGAGGGAGAAGGAAATAAAGTGTTACCTGAAAAGGTGGTTTTCCAACAAGACACTGATAAATCACAGTTCCTATGCTCCACAGGTCTGCTTTAGCATCATAGTGTTGAGACATAATCACTTCAGGGGCCTGGAAAGAACAGCAATATCTCAGAAGGGAAAACATAAAAGCAAAGCCACAGCAATACGAATTCTACAGTTCTTCTGTCAGAGCAGTATTAACTGACACCACTTTACTGTAAGAAGAAATTAACATATTAATCTGCATCACATCACTTGGAAGGTAACAGTTCTACCTAAAATGAAAGCTACATTTCAAAAATACAGAAAACTAGAATGTTGATGTTCTGAAGAAAGCACCTAGCGATTGGCACGTATGGGAATAAGAGGTAAGTGTTCTTTACTTGGTTTATGCAGTCCTCCTTGTGGATAAATTACCAAGTATTTCATAAGGAATATCATTATCATCATTCTACATATACAAAAACACGACAATGGAAAGCAAAACTTCTTCCCGTCTTCCCATGACCATACAGTACAGTAGTGGTAGTGCCAAAGTCAGACAGTTCAGTGCTCAACTGACTACCACACTACTTAGTAAAAATTAATGGCAGTTAACTCTAAATTGTTTTTTTTTAAACAAACAAACAAAAGAAACCCCACATGTGAGAGAATACATTAAATAACTAGAAAAAAAACCCTCAAGTAGTTTTTTAACTACTAGTGTAAAGCTCTTCTAGCCTATATTTAATTACTTATCATTTTCTTAGAAACTGGGAAGGAGACAATGCCCTATTTCCGGAAAAAAAAAGTATGAAAGTGGGAATGAAACTACTTTGCCAAAAAAAAAAACCCCAAAATAAGATGTATTGCCTTTAATTCTCTAAGATTTTTCCTCCCTGCAGCACTAAGAAATGCCCAGTGCCTCTCCAATTTTAAAAATGGTAATCTCCAAATCACAAGAAAAAAACAGAGGAGCTAGTAAAACTAATGAAAGGTGAACTGTATGTGGCCTCTGATATTTCTGAAGCAACATTATGCATTTGCCAATCTGCAAGCAGCAAATTATTCTGTTCAGGTAGGAAAATATTTGAGATAAGCAAATCCGAAATACACTGTCACCTACCATATACATAGGGGAACCACACAACGTTGCAGCCATCATGTTGCTATGCAGATAACGAGCAAAACCAAAGTCAGCTATGTAAAGAAACACATTCGTCAATGAAAAGAAAGATAATTTTCAGATTTTTGAAGTCTAGAAATTATCTGTCTCTTACTGAAATCTGCTGCAATTACCAGTCAGAGAGAAAAAGACAGGTATAATACATAGACAGCTACAGGGAATAGTAAAATCAATACATTATTCTTTCAGTGTAACATAATCTTCCAAATAGCAAGCCAAGAAACAGCAGTGGCATCATTTGCATAAACTGCTGCTCAGCCATCTCCCCAGCTGCAGAGAATGCTGTCTGGCATCAGCAGGAAAGGATTAAAGTCAGTGGCTAAATATAAATGGTTCATTAAGAGTGATGAATATACAATCTGCTTCAGTGAAATCACGTAAGGTAGAAATTTAAGAAATTAAGTTTCAAATGCTTGAATTTTTCACATAAGCAAACGCATGTGAAATTATCAAGTAAGGAAAGCAAGAGAAGAGGTTTTGTCTCCTCTGTGCTCTGTAGAAGATGGAGTGGGTTGGTACAGACCTCAGATTTTGGTTGACCAAAAGCAGAGAAAAGAAACTTCTTAAAAAAAAAAAAAAGTATTTTTAAATGGACACTTAACAGACAACAACGAGAGACTAAAACTCCTGAAGTGTCCTCTGAAGAGGAGTCTGGGAGTATCCTGAACAGTTGACATCTCCCCCCAGTTACAATGCCAAACCTCCTTCTGACAAAAATAGGCCAAATCCTGTATTTCTAAACTTCTCAAATAACCCTTAGGAGCGTCTACCACAAAAAACACCCAGCTGGTACTGTGACTGAAGTCTCGCATGCACACAGTTTTTAAATGGGCTAAAGGCTACTCGAAGTTTCAAAGGTTACAGTTTTATGTCTAATTAAAATAGTTTAACACCAGAAACATCAGCTAAATAGTTTGGTTTTTTTTTTTTCCCTGCAGCTTTAATTAAAAAGGTCTCTATGACTCAAGCTCTTTTATACTAAGAATCTGCATTATAGCACAAAGCTCACGTTCTGGACCTACTATCTGATTTGCATCAATTTAATATACACCATATCAAGTATATCCTCTGCGCATTAACTACAAAGACACTCCTGAGTAGTGAAACAATCCAACCGTGATGATTTACCTTTAGATCAGAGAAAAGCATATTTACCTATTTTGATGCGTATGCCACTGACACTTGACTTCCTACGACTGGCGTAAGACAACAAAATATTCTGCGGTTTAAGATCCCTATGAATGATTCCCTTACTGTGCAGAATACGCATAGCTGCTGCAATCTGCTGGAGGAACACTCGGATGGTGTCTTCACTAAGAGTTCCTTTAGCTGAAAGTAACATACACATTAGCAGGTGAGAACATAAATATCATTATCTTTGGACAAAAAGCAATTAACTTCACAGTGATCAACTGTGAAAACAACAAGGACAACCAAATCATAGTGAATTCCATTCAGAACAATCCAATCTCCAGTATTTTTCTACAAATGGTATGTACTCTCAATCACACATCCATCTCCGTGGTTTTACACTAGCTACAGTACTCTGAATTATCTCATTTTGCAGCAGTTTATTCAACTCCTTAGGACAATAATTGTAAACTTCTCAATCATCATTAAATCCTAAACTCGCTAAGAAGGCAAAAGAGCCAAGAAAATAGAACTCCACAGTTTAGAACATTAAATGTACCTACAATCAAGTTACAACCTGAACTTGTAAAACCTATTCTTTTTTTATATCACGGGGATGCAGATAACCATTCCGCTCAAAAAATTTCATCCATGATAAAATTTGTTTTGAATGGAAAAATTAACATGTACTTTTGAAAGTCTCTTCAGAAGGTGTTATCTCATTCTGCAGTCTGAAAAAGTACCGAACGAAGGAGCTGGATTATACTGTATGAGCCTTTCCAAGGATTTTAACGAGAAGGGAATTAGGCTTTTAATATAGACAGTTACCATAACAATAGCTTTTCAGAAAAGGATTCCTTCAACATATTGCAGATACAAAGGCAAGTAGAGGAATATTTTCAGCAAGAAATAAAATGAAGATTAACATCTCTGCTCAACATTTTGTTTGTAATAAGAATCTATTTGTCATGATTCTGTAACGTCTGTCTTCACTTTGGGCAGAGCCATGTTGAAGGGTAAAATCTCTCCTAAACCAGAACTGCCTCTTTGTAGAAAGCATTGTTATATAAATAATTCAGTATTTTTTAAGCTCACATTTTGGAAAAGAAAGCAGGTGGAATCAAAACACTGGGAGCAGCCGCCAAGATATGACTTTCGAAATAGAAAACCACCACATTTTTCAGCATGCTACTTACGGTTACCTAAATCATCTCTGTCATTTACAAAGAAGGGAATGTTACATTCAACTGTTTTGAAAGCAGTGGCAAAAAGTATCTGTCTGTACATTATTTTATTCACCTTCACTGCTAGATTGTGGGATTTATTTTTAATTATGAGTGACATTTATAAACACTGGGAAATACTTTCAACAGCTGCAAAACCGTATGTCTTCCAGCAGCTTCAAAATGTAGTTTTCAAGTTCCCAGGGTGGAACACAAACACACAGCTCTGCTGCTGTCCTTGACCGGAGATCGAATACAACGCTAAACAGATCCTCACTGAATTCAATTACTCTTATAAAGAGGCTACTCTAAAATCACATCAAGATAAACAAGCATTACGGAGTTACAGACATTCCATAAACATGAAAATATTTAAGACACAAGCAAAAAATCTCAGAGAAACACCAACAGATTACAGGAATACTGAACACAAACTTGTAATGCAATAGCTTCTTTGGAGAGACATAATAATCAATTACCTTGTAAGTAATCTGCCAAGTCTCCACCATTGCAGTACTGTTAAAAAGAAAGGTTTTTATTCAAAACACAAGCACTGAAATACTTGCCATATAACTTTTACTCTGTAATCTTCTGACTAAAATTAGAAGATCCTGTCCAGCTGTTTGCCTCAAAATTGTTTTGTCAATTATTTGTAATTAATAATTTGAGGTGTAATGCTTCATCAATATGTAACAGTATCGTAAAAGGAAACTGAATAATTTATGGAACAAACACTGCTGATAAATTTAGGAGTGCACACAAAATTAATAATCTAGTTTTCAGAATTACTTGTTTTAACAAGTCATGGTTATTTTGCAGCTGGGCAAAAAAGGAGTTTTGTCTAAAAATAATCTTTAAAACCATCCAGAAATAAACATGTGTTAATACGTACCTCCATCACTAAAAAGACAGAATTGGGCATTTCCTAAAAGAGAACAAATTCCATTTAAGAATGTGACAAGACAAAGCCTTCAGTACCTGCACTAACCAAGTGCAACACGAGATTTTCAATCAACTGAGACATCTTACATTAGTCACATACATTCCCCACCATTAAATATTTCACATTTTCTAAAGCATTAGTATATGTAAAAAAATCACCAGGCAGTATCCTGAAGGCTGAAGCTATCATCTGAAAGAGCACCATACAGCACGTAACATCAGTTTCCACTGTATGTCACCCCCTTAACTTTCAACTGCCTTGGACTGCTCTAGCAACACAACTTCTATACTAAAAGCCCTTACAAATGAATATACCTTCACTATCACAAATCACTGAAACGAGTCGCTAACGGGACAGTAATAGTCGCGAATATACCAGACAGAATTCAAAACTGAGCAAGACAATTTGCCTATGAAAACCAGTTTTCTAGAGGAGGAATTCCAAATTAACGTTCCCCTTTTCTGGGTAAAACAAGCTTTGGTTCTGCCATCTGAAAAGCCAAAGGTCAGTCAGAAATAACAGAGCAGTTAACTGTCTGGAATAAACTGATTCCCGAACGCTATTTTCTAGGATAATTAATTCAGGAATCATGCATACTTCTGTAAAACATCTCCCTCCAGTCACTGGCAGAAGCATGTCCCTGCCACGGACCTAAATGCCTTATGGCAAAGGTGTGATTTGGTATGGCAGTTCTACTGAGACTTTCCAAAGCACTGACCTCCTTTGACCTATTTGCAATCTGAATTCCCTCTCTTGTAACTGGGCAAGAGTTACTGAAAGACAGATTGGCTAACTTCTACTGTAAATTATCTACACGCTCTACAAAATGCAGTAAAAATATCTGCGCTTAAACCCAGCTGTAACAAGAACATTAATATTTTTTTAGAATATTTATTTTGTGAGAGGGAAGAAAGAGCCTACCTGTCTATGCCAATAATCAACATTGCTTTCTACAAAGTCTCCTGCACAAAATAGTTTTGTTGTGCCCACAAAGTTGGAGACACTTAGTGGTGTTTTATAAAAGCAAAAGCATTTTTTTCCTTTCAGTCTTATTCAGTCAGCTCAGAGAGAAAGAACACACAGAGAACTAGAAGGAAACATAAGGCAAGTATACACCAAACAGGATGATGTTTTTAGTTACATAGTATGTTACCTCCCTTTCACTTCAAAAATAACCTTAAACAAAGGTTGACAGTTTGTGGGAAAATATGTTTCAGACACTTTAGGGAAAAGAGCAAGATGGCATACCAGACAAGGCCAGGCATATGCCCCAGCTGGAAGTGGAACTGCAGACAGTCTGACTGTATCCTGTTAACCAGTGTCAAAAAAAGTCAAAAGGGACATTGCATGGCAAAACACAAGCTGTGAACTCAGCCATCTTTCTCAGGGCTTGTAATAAAACTTCAGCCCATGTTCAGTTTGACCACACTGGCAAGAACTACCACAAGAGTGCCATTTTCAAGGGCTCGCTAACACGTCAGGCTAGGAAGTTTTAAAATGAAAAATAAAGTAAAAATAGGTCCATGGGCCCCAGCTAGGGAAACCACCTACCCTAAATACCACGTGGATGGCACAGCCCCTTCAATGCAACTTCTGCCATACCATCACAGATGCAGATACCCACTACAGAGAACTGCAGTCAGTAAAGCTCAAGATCAACTGGATGTTTGAAGGTTAATTCAAGACTCTATTAGGCTGCCTCACTTTCTGGAAGCATTTAGTTTAGCCACCCTCATCTGTGTTACAGAAATGCATTTGAGGTTCTTTCCAGCTCAGAACATCAAGCACATTACAGATCTGTTTACATTTAGAAATTAGCTTCAAAGAAAGCAAGTTTCTAGGAACATTAGCCAAATCTGTTGGGAATGGGCAAACTCCAACCAACATAGCATATTAAAGCAGCAGTAGATCACATTTCAGGAACTCCCAATTGTTCAATGTTTCTGTAACAGCTGTGGCCAACACGAACCATAATTTGCAATCCTATAAATGCCTCAAAACATAAGTGCATACATTAAAACAAAAAAAATTAGTAATTACTTATTCTGTAAATTACTGAAAATACACAATGATAAATGTTGTTTCTTTCTACATTGTTCCCTTGCAACGTCTTCCAAGACAAACTCACATTCTTCCAGGAGCCCCAAGGATGCCGAAGAGCAACTCTGAGATCCCAATTTATCAAACTGAAAATTCTGCCACCTGAGGATCACTTCACTTAAAGGACAACTGTGATGTGTAAAAGAATAACACAGCTCTGAAGCGTGGAAACCATCCGCTCTCCAGTGACAAGAAAGAAGCTCAGCTAGTGGATTTCCACCCGAACATAGCAATCCCATGAATCAGAAATAGATGTTCCACAGCGTCAGCGCCTCCACTACACAACACGCTCTGTGCAAAACCAGCAGCTTGCGGCAGTATGTAATGCTCAGCTCATGACAGACATTTATTCACCACAGAACTAAGAGAATGTGTTTTCTGGATTCCCTTGGAAGCAAAGCCCTTTCAAATGAAACGCTCGCTTCAGAAACACGGAGCTGATGATGTGTTGTAATAGCCCTCACCTGTTTAAAGAAAGTCATTCCTACAGGGTACACCAGATTTCCCTCAAATAGCATTACTCATCTTTTTTTTGACAGATATTCTTGATTAATAACAGCCAAAAAAGTCACTGGGCTAAAGTCACAGTAAGAAGCAGAGCGTGTTTCCTTATTGTAGCTTGGATAATCCTTTTTTATTAAATCAGCAGAGCAGATTAGAGGTCTCACAAAGAGTTTTTCCACAACTGGTCAAGAGTCATATCTAATCCATATTGTAGAAGTAATATTTTGCACAGCACTGGTACCAAGCTTCCCAGCTGCATCTCGCCCCAACTTTAACACATAACCAAACACTTTTCAGCATCCCACTAATGCAAGCTTTAGCTCAAAACAGCTGAAGCTGTTCATCCCTTCACAGTTGCTCACATTTTGCATTACAGTTCTTGGCCAGCCTGGCTGGGAATGTGATCTCCATTTTGGGAATACATTCAGGAAACACCAGTCAATTCTGTAGATGCATTTTTCCCTTCTAAAATATTTTGCTGAACAATAAAGACACCTCTATGATCATTCTCTAGACTTCTGATTTTTGTTGACTTGCTAAGCAGAACAAAGTGCTCAAAACAGGAAAGATTAGTAAAGCAGCATGTTTCAGATCTAACATTCAGGAATAAAGCTGACCTAGCAAGCTATTTTAAACTGCTTCTTGAAGCAGATAACAAAGCTTTCAAAAATTTACATTGACATACAGATCATAAAATTACTGCAGCTGGAGTTGTTCTGGCCTACACGTCTACCTAGAAGAATAATCAAGCAAAATGAAAGTATGTTGTGTTGCAACAATTATGGAACAGTTTTCCCAGCATGCCTTGCTTTGTTGCTTAAAGTCTTCTCAACAAAAAACTAATTTTGCTCCTCCTCATTCTGAATCTAGGTTTTACTTGCAAGTTGAAGCAAAAGATAGCAAAGGTTAATAGGAAACCATTTTACAACTCTGAAAGTTAACAGATAAACCTACTAGAAAGACATTAAGAGGCAATGTATTTGCCAAAACTTGCTGTGTTTTAATCCCAGACTTCCAGCAGTTGTCTCAGGGGATGTGAAGCTCCAATCCAAATCACAGGCTCAGCACAGTAGTTCCATTGAAAAGACATTAATTTAAAAAAGAAGTCGAAACATCCATGGTTACTTCTGACAGCTGTTGCTAGAACTCTAGTGTACTCACAGAAACACACCCTAGATTTCCTTTTGGTGAGGAAGTCCTCCTTTAGAACAAGCTGGAAGTCTGCAACAAGCTCTTAGGGAGCTGCCAAGGCAGATACTGTGGCAAATAAATAGTTACTACGTTTTTGCTCCAAGTCCCTGGATTCTGCTTAGCTGCAGTTCATGATTAGATTCCCAGAGCACGAGAGTTAACCTGACAGCTTGTGCACTGCTATTATCTGATACATTAATATGTGCAATATTTGCTTAATTTTTTTTGGCCAGGAATACACTATTCTTTTTTCTGAAGCATTAAATACATTTGGCAAAAGTTCTAATGATTTAGTGAAACAGGACTCGTGCAGATCTTTTTAATACTGTTTCTCACTATATTACGGATACTTCTGTTTTGCTTTGCGAGTGCGCCACAGCAGCAGCTTCTAACGTGTTCAGCTCCTATCATCTAAAGGACTAAACATTTTGTTAGTTCTGACGAAATGTTAAGTTTCAGACTAAATGTCACTTGATTGATTCACATAGTGTGCATGCTGCCAATTATTCACATAAAAGAGCAATCAGCCATGGAGAGATGCACCACGATAGCTATATCACTCATTTTCTGTTACGTGAAATGCTCTATTTAACATATATATATGTGGCAGGTAGCAAAAGAGACTGGCCTGCTGCACAACACCAAGAACAGATAAAACTGTTTGCAGCACACCAAACATTTAACACGATCTTCTGGGCCAGTTTTGAAATACAAATTATAGCATCTAGGCACAGCAGATAAGCTGACTGCGTAGTAACTCCTACTCTTTGGTTCTGTGTGCCAAAACAAATTTTAACTGGTTGCCCCTAACCTTCAACACCTATACTGGTGTCGTTCCTTGCAGTCCAATATTGTTGTAACCAACCCTCCAGTTCGTATCAGCTGCCAGGTAGTATTTCAAAACCTTTACCAATTCTACAGGGCAGGATTTTTCTTTCTACCTGAACACTTGTCTGAACAGCATGTTTTCGAGTGACTCCACACACAGCGCGGATGGATATCAACAAACACAAAGGCCTTAATCAAGGAGCTGAGGGGAAAAATAAAGATATTGAGATATCCTCATTTGAAAGTCGACAGTTCAGAAACAGCTATGATGAGAGTATGGAGACAACCAAAGCTGTGAGACACCAAGATCAAGAGTGCACACCAGAACTGTGTGAAGCAAATGCCTCAAAAAACATATGCAATACTACCAGACCAAGTGGAGTCCCTGGCTAAACCAACCAGCAATATTTAATTTCCACGGGTAAAACAATAAGTATAGATAAATATGGTTCCTTCTATAAGTGTCCTTAGTAAGAACTCACGGGCACTTGTGCTGAGGTGTAGGTACCAGAAGGACCACTGGCTTTGTTCCCACTAGCTTTCACTGCTTTCAAGGACAGCAGAAGCAGCTGCAGTTATTTTATCTGCTATGTACCAAGAAGCTAAGACAAGAAACGATTTCTGTTCAGACACTGTTTCTCCAATAACACAGTAGAAATTATTTCTCCCTAAACTACTGTTCAAATAGCAAATTTCAGACTCCATACAGTGAAGACATTAATTCATTCTTCTAAAATTCTATCTCCAAGATACATTACAGCCTTTCATTCTGACGGCTGACATTCTAAAGAGGTTTTGAATTAAATTATTTGCTAAAACAGGCACTGTCTGGCACTGTGTGAGAGATTAGTTCTGCTCAGCACACACTTGGGATCATGAACTGCACAAAACTGTAAATTCATGTCCTAAATATAGCACATTCCAAATAACTTACTGATACCTTCATACTTCAGTATAATACTTTATCCAAGGACCTCAATGTACTTTATGCTGGTGAGTTAGAGGTTATTTTAGATTCCTCTTGCTTTTGAGAAACAGTGGGCTTCATTTTCCCAATTAACATGATCCAAGACTGTCTGATCTTCTTCTGCAGGATGAATGACATCCCATAGCATCACCATGGGAAAAGAGCTCTATTCTTACACCATTTTAGAGATTCAAGAGCTTTTTTATTCTGAAAGAAAGAATACCAAACTCTTGCCAAAGACAGTAAGTAAAAAACACCTCAGCAGGTTACGTCTTGCCATTATATTCTCAGGTTTTTTAAAGCATTTCACTCCACGAAAAATTAATTTCACATTTAGATGTGAGCTGCATATGCTTATTTTTCAGAGCCCTGCTACTGCAAAACATTCGCCTCTTACACATAGAGAGTTCATATTTAGGTATCTCCACAAATGCCTTCAGTCTCAGAACCACTGGTCTCCACACCCTGGTGTGTGCAGATCCCTGGCCTTCTGAGATGGCACAAATGACAACGACATGCTCTGCTTACATAAAATGCATATTAACTGCAGGTCAAATCTGCCAGTGTTGCATGTTACCACCTTACAGAAATCAAGGGCAATTATCGTGCTGGCACCAGAACAAAAGCTTTTTATGCCGACCAAGGCACACACAACATTAACGGCACATCAATTCATTCGGGTGTGTCTCCAGATGAATGGGCATTTCTAGTCATTTAACTCAGTGGACCCTATACATACCAAGTAATGTATCAAAGCAGTCTTCATAGGAGCTGAAGCAACTGCACTGTAGAAGGTTCATATGCCATCAGCAGAATGGCTCATAAGTTCTCCTGGGATCTAATTAAAGCCTTAATGGTATATGTACCTTTATTACAATTACTTGTGTGACTGGTCAAACACAGATCATGCAACAGGAACACAACCATGAACAAACAGAGATGAAAGAGAAGGAATCTAACTGCCTCCTGTGAAAACAATTCCAAATAAAGCCTTCTGCAATATCTAAGATATAACTACCCTTTCGTTCTCAAACTTCAAAGATACATTCCAAATTGCTATGCAGGGATACAGCTTTAATCCCAAAGTACTGCTATTAAGTGCAAATAATTTCATGTAATATTATGAGATGTAAAAATATTTATTCTTCATGGCAATTAATTTACACTTTTTTCACTTAGTTTTGCCACTTTATTGCACACCATCTTTTCCATCTGAAAACTCGGTACCACGATCAGTTCTTGGATTATTCAGCTAAATGATCTGCCAAACAGTGCATCTGAAACACAAGCATTTTCTTATTCCAAACTGTCTAAGGCTAAGAAAAACTTCAGACCAACAGAACTGTAAAAATAAAACTGACTCCTGTCACACTGAGAACTTCCTACTGTGACACAGACTCCACTGGCTCCAGCACTGAAAAAAAAAAAAAAAAGCTTCTGTAACTTAAAAATTGCTTGAAATCCTAAAGTCTTATCTGCTGTACTGTATCACTATGCTCACAATACCACAGCAAACAAAAAGGGCAGTACACGCTAGAACATGAAATGCTAAGGAAAATTAGTAGGTGTAACAGCCTACTAGACATGTGAATGCCTTGCATAGTGTTCGTTCTTGCTGGGTTATAAATTAATGTAATCATACAAGTTAATGATGTATAATATTTCACAAACATAGCCCTGTGCAGAAAGGGGAAAGCTTATTTGTGCAAGTGTCACATTCTTTAGAGCGTATTTTGCAAAGCGATTTCTTCTGTCGAAGTAGCATCATAGTGCCAAGCTTTGTGTTTGCCATGAATGTATTTGAAATACATCCAAGGTATGAGACACAGGTTTTCCCTTCTCTTTGCTTTAACTGTTGATATTATTTAAATGCAGTAAGTCAGTGACAAGCAGGAACACTCCCTTCTCAAATGGAGATCACAGGACTGATCAGTCAAGAAGTCCTGTCACTCTAAGGGCACCCTTTCCTGTGGCAGAACAGAAAAGCATAAAAGTTCTGTTTTCACATAACCTTTGGGTAAAGAAACCATAGGCAAGTGTATGGCTCTGTCCTCTCTTCCCTTGTGGATGTTCTGTGCATAAATCAAAAGAAGCAAGAGCCTCTCCAAGGCTTAGAAGATACACAACATCAAAACATCAAAATACATATCTAGTCAACTACCCTCAGGTTGAGCTGCAAAGCTTACTAAGTAATCTTCACATACAAACAACTGTAAATGATAAATCCGAAATTCAGCTGCTTACCCACCAACGCCCTCAGTCAACAATTCCAGTTTCTTTTAAGATGTCTGGATATACTAAATTTAGGATGCTGAGAGATGACTCCCACTTAGCAATACTCAGGAAAGCCTGTTCTCTTCAAGAAACACAAGAGACTATACCTTCCCTCTCCGAGCACCTAATATTATTCAAAATGCAGAGTGCTGAAGTCAAGACCCAGGAGGGAAAAGAGTCTATACATCCAAAAGGGAAGTTGCAACGCATGAACATCATCGCTCTGTACCAAAAGTCAACAGAAGTTAGCATATGTCCTGTAGTGCTAACACACAACAAAACCCGAGCCTGCCTAGCACGTATCATGTGAACACAGATTTCTATAGCTACACAGATATATATCTACAAGTAAGTTGCAATCCTGTTAGGATGCAAATGTGTAAAGACAGAAAACACTGATGAATGTCGAAATGTCTATTTTGCATTGCTTTAACTATGCAATGCCTCAAGGATGGTTCTTAACAATTTTTTCATAAATGTAACTCTGTATTAAAGATTAGAATTGAGCCCAGGAAAGAAATGTATAGTTCTTATTCAAGTAGAACAAATGGCTGTAGAACCTACATCACGTCATATGTAGCTTTACTCAACACTTGTAGGCCTTAGGATACAAAAAACGTACTTTCTATTATATAGAATACACTACTCTAGACAGGCTAGAAAACCAACTCCTTCACCTTATCAGGCAGAATCCTAGGAATAAAAAAAGGAAGACAATTTGAAGCAATTCAATACTTCTTTCTCCTACTTGAAAAGATCCAAATGTCTGCTTGGCTTTTATACTTTATCCTATCCATTGAACACAGGCAACAGCAATATACACATATGCGATCATGGTCTCCTATTTCCTTCAGCTCTTCCTCACTGCAACACAGGGCTACACAATACATTTCTTTGTTACAGACATCTCAAAGATGCTGCTCCTTTTCTACAACAGAGTATTTTAAGTTATGTTGACTTCATGTCACTTGCTTCATCCATCCAGATCAACTCCTACTAGTACATTTTTCTTCAGGTGTATTCAGTCGTTACCCACAAACACCCACTTCCCAATTAAATTACAGGGCCAAGGAAACAATGCTAATTCAGGAGAATAGCTACTGCCACCAGTAGAGCTCCCAGCCCAGCCAGCTGATGCTTTTTCTCTGGAGATAGGACCAGACTACACAAGCAGCCTCTGCAGAGGTTCTCGGGCTGCCTCTTGCCCCTGCTGCCTGGAAGTAAACTGTATTGCTCACGGCTTTCTGTCTCAACTGTGCATCCTGCTTATTAAAAAGAGCCGATACAAAAGAAGCGCTTAGCATGTTGAAGATCAGATAACTCCCCTGCCAGTGCTAGGGAACTGGATTTCTTTTTCTAAGTACTAAATTCATCATAGCAACAAAATACATGGCCATTCAAAATTTTCTACTTGAGATATATACATGGGCATTATATTTTCATAAATAAAATTTAATGAAGAAAAAGGCATCAGGATATATATTACCTGGACATCATAGAGAGCTACAATGTTCTCATGTTGAAGTTCCTGTAAAACAAAATATTTGTATTATGCAAATAATCTGTTGTTATTATTATTATTTTAATTATTATTTTAAATGCCAGGTGATAATTGAAGAGAACCACATTTTACAAAGAAAAGTAGCATCTTTTTTAGACCATCTGTTGGAACTTGGAGGAAATCCCAGCTATTTAGACAATATTTACAGGAATAGGAAATTAGGCAATACCTTCAGAGGTCACAAAAACATTTGGTTCCAGAACTTATTGTCTATGCCATGTTACAGAAAGTACTACAGCACAAGCTACTTTAATGAGTACCAAAAACTGACCAAACTTTGATTTTACAGTCTCTCACAATTTCTCACTTAGCAGAGCAACCAACTACACTATTTTCAAGTCAACCTTACCATTTTACAGTAAAAACAGAAATCAAACCAAATAACACCAAATAAATCTCACAGGAGACCTCATGCAATTATTCATAACTGCTCAAGAAAACATGTCTTTGCTAAGTACTTGCAGCACACTAATACACCCAACACTACAATGTCTGGTATAGAATAAATATACTGGAATATAATACATATATATTAGCATATAAAATAGTGACGTATCTCAGGAAGCTTAGAAACATGGAAAGAAAGCAGCACTAATTACTATTGCAAAGCTATGTAAAATGAGATAAGCTGAAGTTCGGAGAACGGAAAATGCTAAGAGACCATCCGAGACACTTCCATAAAATCGCACTGAAAAACTATACGATTCTCCGTTTTATTTCCTTCATTAGAGCCACACTACACATTTTAAGTCAATTAACACAACTCAGAAGTGGGAAGACCGCTTCAGGAATCAAATTCAGCATGCCGATTTTAGCATTCAAGGCATCTCTGAGCAAAGAAGATGAAGAAAGATCAAAGACTGATGGGTTACCCTCAGCTGTGACTTTTGCTGTATGCACTGCTTAGGAAAGGTGCCACGTTAGCCATCCTGCAGCACAAAGTTTTCTGTATCTGCAGTAAGCAAAGCACAGAGACTGGTTCTGCAACAACTTTCCACTTTTAACTACAACTGCATGCCCATAACCTGTTCCGAGACCACTTCCAAAACTAAAAAAGTATCTTTTTCTTTTTTCCTGGTCTTTTTAGTTCTGGATTTCTCCCGGAACTAACAAAGAAACAAAAGGCAGAATAGCAATTACTGTGATACTACCCATGACCCGGAATGAACTAGGTCAAAAGTCTCTTTTCCTTTTCAAGTAAAGCAGCTTTAAAAACCACTGCAAATTAACATACCTTTAAGATTTTTATTTCTTTTCCAAGTAGGATTTGTGACTTTGACAAGTTCTTTTTGTTAATGCTCTTTATGGCTACTTCCCAATCAGTTTTCTGGAAACAAATAAACAAAAAAGTATTGTCAGTTTTATATATTTTTTTTAAACTTTATCCACTAACAACTAGCTAGTAAAGCACTGGAGAAAAAGTTGCGAGATCACCCCTGCTCTACCCACCAGCGATTACTACATCACATGACACCATGGAGAACTATTTCATTCCACAATAGCTCAGACAGCTATTAAAATCCAGCTGCAGCTACACTGCATTTTCATGGATTCAAAAGCATTAAAAAAAAAAAAAAAAAGAAGTAATCACATCCCATTTATGTCTTGGTAGTGGTGCTATGTATCTGCTTTTTAGGCGTCTCAATGATTAAGTTACTTTTAGTCTCCTTTAAGGACTTCCCATTTTCAGCCTTAGTATGCTCTACAGCTGAAAATAGCACCAGAAAACATCTGGGGTTTTAAGTAAACATATATTCTCTATTTATATATTATCTAAAAATACACTGCCTATTCATTTGTAAGGTGGGAGCACCCCCATTGGCCTTCAAATTTTTTATTTTCCTTTCTCCTTTTTTTTTTAAGCCCCAAAATCACTGGACTGTGCCGCTCCAACGCTCCAGAAGGATCAACCTGAGGAGAGCTGGTTTCTGCAGAGCAGAGCACTTCGGGCACCCGCACCAGAACCGGCTCTCACAGCACCGAGAAATCATAACGCAACTATGAATATCCGTGGTGATCAGCGAGCCACGCCAGGAAACCAGACACCTCCGAATCCAGGAAATCTCCAGCCAGTCCCAAAGGAGACGATTTTCCATTAGATCCCTCGCTGTCCAGCGAGATAAACAGGACCCTCCCGAGGAACAAAGGGGCTCGGCTTCCCCCCGGCTACCACTCTCCCCTCGCCGTTATGTCAGCGAGCGACCAAACCGCAGAGAGGTGGGAACGCGGACAGCCTGGGGGTTATTTAGCGGAGGAAAAGGGAAAAAAAAAACAAACAAAACACCAAAACCCCCGGGTTTATGGAGGCCGGGAGCCGGCTGCTCAGCTCCCGGGCTGCAGCAGCAGCAGGCCGGGCCCCGCCGCCCCCGCCCCGGTACCTCAGCCCATCCCGCACCTTCCTCTCTTTCTTTCTTTCTTTCTTTCTTCTCCCCAAACACCCGAATTACGACAAAAATCCCCCAAAGGACACAAACAGACGCAGCCCCGGCCTCCCCAGCTGCCACCCACCGGGAGGGGCTCCCGCCGGCTGCAGCCCCGCCGAGCGACCCCGACCCGGGGTTGTGTAACCGGCCCCGCTCCGGCCGCGGGCGAAGCCCATCGCTGTTTACCTTGCGGTGGCGACCTTTGAAGACCACAGCAAAGGCTCCGTGTCCTATCAGGTCCTTCTTGCTGTACTCAAAGTCCCCCACCACCTCCATCATCCCTCAGGGGGGCATGAAGCCCCGGGAAGGAGGGAGGGAGGGAAAACAAAGGGGCTCTTCCTCCAGCCGAGGCCAGCTACAGCCGCCTCACGACAACCGGCCGCGGGCTGGGAGCCTGCCCCTCTCCTGGCCGCCCCCGGCGGCAGCTCCTCTCATACCGCGGGGGCAGCCGCAGACCCCCGGGCCGGCGGGGCTGCTGCAGGGCGTATCCGAGGCGAGGGGCTCCGTCTGGCATCGGGAGGGCGAGGCGGGGAAGGGGAAGGCTCTCAGGGGCCGGGTGCGAGGGGACAGCGCCGCATCGGCGCCGGGACGAGGGGCCTTCTCAGCGGGGAAGGGGGCTCCGCGCCCTGCCGCTGCCCGCCCCCATGGCCTCACCACAGCGGGGGCTGCCGGCGCCGCGGCCCCCCTCAGGGACCGAGCCCCAGAGCATTCAGCGGGGCGGGAGACGCGGCCCGCGGCTCCGGGGGTGGCTGTCGCTGTCGCCGCCGCACCCCCCGCGAGGACGGGGGAGGAGTGGGGGGTGCAGACAGGGGTCTCTCAGGCCGCCACCGCCTCCCGGGGCTCCCGCCGCTCCCTCACCGCCGCCCTAGCAATCCGCACCCCGCTAGCCCTGGCTCCGACTGCCCGGACCTCCGCGCCACCCCACGCATTTTATAGGCCGCATCGCGCAGGCCCCAGCGCCCGGCTGCTTCCGCCGGCGGCCAAAAAGTGCCTCACCCGGTTTAACCCGGCGGGAGCGCGAGGCGGGGTCCCTCCGCCGCCATCTCTTCAGGGGCGCGGCGCGCGCCGGGCCCCGCCATGGCTGCCGGCGGCGGTCCCGCGTCCCCTCAGGGCGGGCGGGCGCTAACCCCGGCCCTGGGGACCCCCCGTTCTCAGCCCAACGCCGAAGCAGAGAGCCCGAAGCCGAGTTCAGCGCCCCCCGCTCCCCGCCATCGCTTTTACCGCTTGCTGTGTTTCACCTCAGCCACCTCAGGCCCGCCTGGCAGGGAGGAGGAAGGCGAGGGGCCGTGAGGTGAGGCGGGAGGGCTGGAGGAGGCCGGCGAGGCTGGCAGGACAGCAGGTACAGAGCCATCCCGCCTGCCAACCCACGCTGCCCTGGCGCCATTTCGAGCAAGACTTGATGGCAGACCCAACACAAGGAACTTAAACAAATGGAGAAGCAATGGAGGAACAAGCATGCAAAGGGCTGTAAGCCAAAGACACTTCAAGTTGCTCGCTCGCTCTATAAGGAGAACAACCTCTTTAATTTACAGCCTCTGCCTCCCAGCACTTTTAGATCAGCCTGGGGCTGTTTACAGCGACACGTACAAACATTAAAAAGAAGCAACCCGCCACCACACACCAGTCACATGGAGCCTTTGACCTTTACCTCCAGATCTACATAATTACGTTCCTTTCCTTTGCTTTCCATTACTCGCTGCTCTCTATCTGCGTTCTCCATCATGCCACCTCCGCATCCTGGAGCTGTCTCAGGCCTCCTCAATATCCCCATCTGCCCCAGACCCCCTCCGCACTCTGACACCGCAGCAGCGGGGATCAACCCTCCGTGAAGTTACAGACAGCACAAGGAGCGCACTGGGTTCACGCAGGGCAGAGCTCCGACCCCACTTTGCTGTGCTGCGTCTTCTCTCACGTGGTATCGGGTCTGCTTTCAGCGCTGCTACATCAAAATAGAGACCGAGCAGAGTTAGGCAGGTCGTCCTCTCCTATTCTTCACTCACCTCTGCTTTCTGGCACACAAAGCCAAGTACCACTGGAGCTGTGTGCCATGCCAAAGCCCAAGACTTCTCCAAAAACAATGCACCTGGATTAAAAAAATACTCGGCAAGAGATACTTAAGGAAATACTGACACCTTTATAAAGGACCTTGTAAGCTCTAGACATTATATGGAGGCATCAGAAGAATTCCAAGGCATCTACTTTGTGCCAAAGAGAATCAAAGGGCTTTAAATCCTCTCCAGACCAAAACCCCCTCAAGACCAAATCTCCTTTTTATTTCCTGAAGTTCTGAGCTCCCATCCAAAATCCGCTCATGGCGCTAACCTAGCAAACAAAACAGAGAAAGCAAAGCTGACCAAGTAATTTCAGTGGCTCAGAATACCCCCGTGGAAGGAATAAATGAGATGTAAAAATATTCCAAGTTAATCATAAATTAAGGTGTTGGTAGTGACACAGACACTTTTCTAGTACTTCTGGCATTCACAGTGCCCCTTTAAAACCAGGAAAAAGCCCACAAGTCTCAACGTGTTAAATATTCTAATTCAGAAGATAATTTCCCTGAGAATTGGCTATTTATTGCAATCCACCGACTCTCACATTCAGTATTCATCCTCTCAGCATCAGCGTGTATGCTTACCCCAAAGTCAATGTCACAAGCTGCATTTTAGGGAAGCTTAAAAAAAAAAACACACCAGAAAGATGCCTTTTGAACAGAGAAAGCCACTTCAGGAATTTCTAAACCACCCATTCTGCATTACACTTCAAAAATGAGCCACATTTCCCTTCAGTAGCGGCAAGCCTGATGTCCTTTTGTCCCCGTACCGGGGTTGGAGCCCTCAAGCAGGTTTGTTTCAGCACAGCAAGGACAAAACAGCCAGGAGCGGCAGGGATGTTTGACCAGAATAACTAAACAAGCTGCCGTCGCACTGGGATTTGAACGGGATCTGAAGGGCTGATGTCTGAAAAACCACGCGACGAAGGGCTGTGGGATTTGCATGCAGGTCGCTCATTTGAGCTGGGTCCTTGCCTAATCTCTGGGAAGGTGTCAACCTTTCCAGCACCAGTGGACTACAGTAAACCTATTTACAAACAGCACCTTCACTTGCTTTTGCTGCTGAAAGAGGTCAGAGACAGAGCGCACTGTATTTGTCTGCCTTTCCCAAAGGGAGCCTCATTATTAGAGATGTTGGGAGAGCGACACACGATAGCCCCATAGGGCTTGTGCTACTCCTCTCGCCCAACGAGTACACACAGATATTTGCCATTTAGTGCTGGCAGGCAGCGGCAGCCCTGCAGCACTCGGAGGGATGCACTGTTCTGCTCTGACAAGCCACGCGGCAGGACAATAAAATACCCAGCGTGCTCAAAAAGCATAGCTGGGCAGCGTGCACCAGTATCATGTCTAACCGAGCGCAGTGGTCCTTCAAAAGCACAGACTACTGTGGCCTGAGTTTATTTTTAACATCATACCGTGCAAAAGCTGCAGCCCCCTGACAGAGACCACCAGCGACTTACAGCTCAGCAAGGACCACTGATTTACAGGGGCAGGGTGAAGAAAATACAGAATAACAGCACTGGAGATGGATTTGTGGCTCTGCCGCAGCTGCACTACATTGTTTCAGCCAAATTCGCCCCTCAGATGTGTGCCAGGATTCATGCTCACAGAAGCACCAGATCTAGTAAGGAATTAGCACCTTCCAGGTTGCTTGTCCGAGTACACAGAAGTATGCTTTCATCAAAAGATTTTTCTTGTATCTCTCCCCAGGCTATAAACATGCACATGAAGTTAAATTACTGGTCTGGGAAAATAATCAAGAGATCAGCTGAGTCGAGTAGAACATGAAGGCCTGGCTCCAAGGACCCTGGGAGCACAACATGTACGCCACTTGCCCGGCCCTCCTCTGTGGATAAGCAGCACACACAGCCCCGAGATCCGTTTTCAGAAGGGTGTTAAAGCCTCACGTATCTAAATCAACCCCCTAAGGCATGAGTCTGGCACTGTCCTGCTCATCTCAGCGCTATCCCAAATGATCTACTTCGCCCTGGGTGCTCTCTTCATTTTCTTGTCTCTGTCGTTCCCTCCCTCCATCATACCCAGGAATTTATGAGACAGGTAAACCTTTCTTGGAGGACTGGCATGGTTCCCAGTCCTTACCATCACTGTCCTCCCATCGGGCATTTGTAACAAAATTAATGGTGGCATCAGCTGAGCTATCACAGTTTTTAAAGGAGGAGGGGTCAGAGGGCTCTGCAGGACAAACACTTTCGGGATATGCCTGAAATTATTCTCATATTATCAGTGAAAAATAATGCCCTTGAGGTAGGCATACCTGTGTGGTACGTTTAACAAATAACTTGGGTGAAACTGGATTGAAACACAGCAGCAGAGACTGATGTTGTCATCACACAGCATTGGAAAATTTCAGATGTTTCAGTAGGGTTTTTTGTACAGTTAGCGATGTGGTTCCCGGAAAAACACTCAGAAAGCTCCAGCCTACCTTCTAGATTTGTCCTTTAACAAAAAGTAATGAATTCCCCATTAATAACACCATCGACCCAAATCTGCAATTCTAAAAATTAGCTCATTAAAGCTCACATCACCATCAGCAGGAGAATGAGGGAGGTTGCATGCTTGCTTCGCCTCCTGCCAAAAAGGAGCCACCTCCGAAGCGAAGGGCAGCAGCTCTTCCCCAGCGTGCGAGAGCAGGCAGGAGACTGCAGAGCCAGGCCCGGGAAATGCCGCATTCGAATAAAACAGGGAGGAGCGTTACGGGATTGCTTAGGAATACAGCTGGAACAGGGCCAGCACTTAGCATGCATGAAAGCTAATACTGTATGAATGATAAAAATAGTAGCAGCTGCTCAGATAGGAGAATAAGATTTGGTCTACGTGCAAACCCATCACATAGTGTAGGTCAAAATCTACCTGCTATCAGGCCACAGAAAGATTAAGACCAAGATAGCTTCTTTTGGTGTAAACTAACTTGCAAGGCCCTCTCTTTCTTCGAGAGGTCTCACCTTGCTTTGGAAAAGCTTTCTGCTCCAGCATTAGGAAGGTGGGTTTTAGTCAGGCTCTGTTTGGTGCTTAACCTTGCAGAAGCAGAGTCTGAAGGGATGGCAGCAGCTAGCCTAGGTTAGGAGCACGGTCAGAGGGTAGGATGGAAGGGCAGGGCTGGGTTGGTTTGGAAGTCGGTGCAAGTGGTCTTCAGGTGCATGTACACACACACACAGCCATGCCAGTCCCTGCAGGCAGATCACGTCCCCTGGCTCTGACACATCCCCACTTCTAACACAAAACGTGCCCGGGATTAACAGGACACAGTGACCCCACGCAGCACTTTGGGAGAGGAAGCAAAGACCGATGCTCCTTCCCTCGGAAAGAGCCATGGACTACCAGGAGCTGCAGAAACTGCCGCTTTCAGCAAGTCAAACCCGGGGACACAGAGCTGAACTCCCAAAGGTGGATTGTTCCCCTCAGCACAGGCACCCCAAAAACCTCCAAAATTGGCAGGCTTCTCAGCTGTTAGCAGAGATCCGGCAGCTGCAAGCGTGCTCCTCTCCTTCCCAAGGGCACAGCGGTCTGGGGAGGCCGAATTATCAGCTACAGTTCTAAATCACCCCGTCCCACAAGATTTACCTTGGTCAATTGCGAAAGGTTTTGTTTATGCAGATGGATGCAACATGGCCTTCACTGTCAGCAAGAACCAGCTGGAGGAAGCACGTTCATGAAAGAGCAGGTACAGGATATTGAGCTCTTCCCAAAAGATCCCATGAAGATAGAGCCTGCTGACTTGGCTGGCAGAGATACTAACAACAGGAACCGCAATTTCTGTTCTCAGTAGTATGAAAGACTTAACCCTTTGTTCCAGACTTTTGCTCACCCGAACACTTGCAGACAAGCAAATGGCCATTACTGTGCCATTCCCTCTTAATTCTCCACACCAGTCTTGCCAGCAGGATTAAAAGTCCTGCAACGCACCTTCTGCAGCTGGGAAGCATCTGAGACCCAAACTCCTGTTCCAAGCTGTAGTAATCACTGAGTAGCAACTGCAGTATGAGAGCTACGGAGAATGTTTTGGCCTTCACGCTAGCTTGCTGCAATTAAATCTGACAATATAATCTCTATTCCTTATTAATCACATCTTGATTTTCATTGTTTCATAAAGCATCCTGGAAATAAACACTAAATCCAGGTTTATTTGCTTCATGATTGTTGGAAGCCTGAATTGACTTATAAAAAGGCTCATAAGCAAGCTTACAAATCTATAACTGACTGTGAATCCCTCTCACCCACTGGGCAAGTAAATGCACTTGAGAAATTCCAGAAGGAGCAAACTCTGTGCAATGGAAGTTTTGCGATTTACTGTGACAGCCCCAGCCCTGCTGTCACCACGTATCCAAGGCAAGGGACAGACAGCACCCAAAATGCCTGCTCCATTCTTCCCCTTTCCCACCCCTTCCTTCCTTCCTCCCTTCCCCTGAGCTGGCAGTGGATGGGAAATGGGTGCTCTCCCCCCTGTCCAGAGGCACGGGTGCCTCATTTCCCCATTTCCAAGAGCCACTGAGACCTGAGAACTCAGCACAGCTCTAGCAGTTGTTTGAAGTCCATGCCTGTTGCACCCTGAACGGATGAGCGAATGAGTTATCTGCTGCGGGTGCGGAGGATCACTAACAGATAATGCTCAGCACAGCCCACAGGGAAATGAGCTGAGTGGAAAGGCAAAACCTTACTGGAATAACGAGAAGCCCCGAGACCTTGTTCTCAGCAGATCTTTGTCCCAGGCCTGTAGCTGAGCACAATTCTGCAATGTAATGATGTGCTGGATTTTCCCCTTCCTCTCCAAGTCAACACAAGGACAACCCTTTCTCTTCCCACTGAAAGCCTTTTCCCTGCGTGATTCTTCACACAGCAAGGGCATGAGCTGCCCCCACCCTTCGCTTGCCCCCTTCGAGGCAGCCGGCCACTGTGAGGCTGAAATTTCAATAAAAAGCCAGTTGCGATGGAGGCAGACGAGATCTCCCTCCTGTAATGTTCAGAGGAAATCATTCTGCAAAGAACAGCACTTAATAAGAACTGGAATTAAAATTTCCTTAAATAAATATAAGGAAAGAGTCCATGAGGGAGAGCAGCCAACAGGAATAGGGAGTCGTGCTCGGCTTGGCCTCTACCATCCATCACCTCGCACATCTCCCAGGCAGACTGCGCCGACGGGCAGGCCAGCTTAGGACAGGACCGGTGGCTTCGCGTTGCTGCTCCTATCGACGCCATCTGCAAATGAAAAGAGCTGCTGCGTCCCTGCGGTGCAGCACCGGCGCTGCCACACAGCCCAGAGGTACCGTACGAGAGCAGCACAGCGGAGCCTGGGAACCAGGTTCCTTTATCAGCCATGATCAAATGGCAGCCAGCTTACGGGAATTTGTCTGTCTGCATAACTGGGAGACGGAGGAAGGCAAGCAAGGAAGAGTCTGAACGACTGGTACAACTGTGCCTTCCTTCTCCAGGAGCCAAAACATCTGAGTCAAATTTCACCACTGACTGCTCAGTTGGAGGGACTCTGCTTTCTAGTCATCCCCCAGGGGACAGCAGCAGTTCCTGCCCTGAGGGAGGTCAGGCCTCCAGGCTGAAATCTGGCCCAGTGTCACGGTCTCTGCAAGGAGAGACCATGCCCTAACCATGCAGGTCTCTGCAAGGAGACTTGCAGTCTGAAGGACACATGGAGAAGCTGCAACATCCTCTATGGACAGACAATAGCTTACTCACATCCGCAAACACTTATCCTTCCCTCCACTCGCTACCCTCTGTCCGTCCGGGCTCCAATCCGTCGCATACACCTAGCATTAGGGAAAGACACAGTTATCTCTGCTGAGAGCCGTCATCACTTCTGCCTCTCTCAAACTCCTCGGCTCGAACAGACACCTCACCTCGTCCGCGTGGCCAGGGAGATCGATGGCCAGTTTCTTCATCTTGGCATCCCAGACCTTCAGCGTGCTGTCACTGCTCCCGCTCACCAGCAAGCGGCTGTCGGCTGACCAGGCGATCTGATACACAGCCGAGACATGTCCTCTCAGCGACGTCAGGTACCTGGTGTGGAGGAGGCACAAAGAAGCTGTTAGAAAAGCAGGCAGCTAGGTTTGTTCCAAACGTGCCCTTGCCCAGCCTTCATGTTTCTTCTCCAGCTGCGAGCAAGCAAGCACTGTCATGGGAAGCACAGCACACCTCAAGCCAGCACACACAAGGCAGTCAATTGCTTTACAGAGTCCAGAGGTGGTTCAGTCTGTCTACAAACCCTCCCAGGTGGGCTCAGAGCCTTCTAGAGGGCAGCTCTTCATCTCAGTTCCTCTGCCAAAAACCCTTATCCAGAAGGCAATGCTACAGCCTTACTGTACAGATGTGTCCTTCCTCTCTCTGGGTGAGCAGCCTGGATTTAGAAGGACCGTTAAAATTATGAAACCCAAGCTTATCAGTATAGAGACTGATTTACAGGGATGGACTGCTGCCCCAGGGATCTCACCAGTACTCTAGCTGAAGGTTAAAACCTGACTACAAGAGCATCCAAACGCCATCCGCACCACTTGTAACTACAAGAATTTTCATTGTCCGGAAAAAGCTGTTCTCTGGCACAGGAACTGTTTAAACTGGGTCAGCCTGCAGTGTGCAATGCACATGTCTTCAGGGGACCAGCCGAGCGGAACGTCCCACCCCACCGCAGCTGCGCCTGCCCCGGAGAACTGACCCTGCAGCAGGCAGCATGTGCCAGGCAGTGCTGGGGCTGGGTGACAGCAGGGTTACACACACCCACCAAGCACAGACCCTGTAACACAAGCAAAGCCGGACAAGGGACTTCCCAAGGGCAGAGAGAGACAGAGACACCAGAATTACTTTGCATGAGTTCAGGCTACAGAGATGCTGAACGCACCAGGGAGCTGCTGGCAATGACGCTGGGGCCCATCTCTGCGTAACCTGTGCATGACAGGCAGACCCCACACGAGCACCATCTCTGTAACTGAACAAACCAACTCACTTTCCTGTCCTACCATCCCAGAGCTTTATGGACTTGTCAAAGGAAGCACTAGCTATTATCCGGGTGTCTGGCGAGAAGAGGACTTGGTTAATCAGTGCCTGGTGGCCCATCATTCTTTCCAGTGGCTTCTTGTCTTCTGCTGGTCTCCAAAGAAACAGCGTGAAATCATCTGACCCCGAGACGAGCCTTTCTGGTTCCTGGCCCTGAGAAAGGGATGAAAGAGCCCAAGTCTTGCACAAGCCAGGTGTGGAGAGCATGGAAGCACACCAGTGTTGGGGTCAACAGCCAGCTGTGCACGTTTACTGCTTTCACCAGGAACAGTGTTAGAAATGACAGCGGGGACAAAAGGGACTTACCCTGACTTGGTCATACCTCTGCTGTGCCTTTTCCTTCAGTTCCATCACTGAAAGAGGGAAAGGGAGAGGGAAATAGAGATTTGCAATCCTTAGGTGAAAGGAAACTTTATAACCCTGTGATGCCAATTCCAATCCTGGCTCCGTGGGCCAAGCAGATGCATCTGTGACTGCTCACCCACCTTCTCTTTGCCAGGGGTGATACTGGGAGCAAAAGCCCGTGAAAACAGAGTGGCCTTCCCATCCCTCAGACCACTCGACCCTGTGCATGGGCAAGGAAGATCACGGCTGCCAGCATGCCCAGCACCAGCACAGGACCTGCTCTCAGCTCTCAAGATTGCTTTGGCTCGTGGCAGCATTATGGAGAGACATCAGGTCTCCTCCCTATCCTCCCCACCGCCTCCCCCAGCCTACAACGCGGGTGCTGCACTTACAGGAGCCGCTCATGTCCTGGGGGTTGATGGTGGCTTCCGCAGGTTCGAAGGCACCAGTGCGGAGAACGTAGTCAGTGCTAAGGGCCATGGTGTTCACCCAGTGAGCGTGGCCCTGCAAGGTGCGGCAGAGGACCCCCTGGAAGCAAAGCCACCTGCTCAGAGAAGGATGGGCAGGACAGAGCCAGGCTGCGCCGGACACACCAGACCCACAGGGCTGCAAGGACCAACCCTAAACTTTCCAAACCCTCTTCCCTAAGCTGCAGATGGGACTGTGGCCAGGCTTAGCAGGGAAGAAACAACACTGTTGAGCTTCAGGAACCAGTTTCCTGCAGGGCCTTGCAAGGAACCCACCAGCACAGGTCGCTCCAGGGATGTTTCCAGCTTTGAGTCCCATTTTATGCTTTTAGAGATTAAAACATTGCACAACAGCTACCCCTTCCAAATGGTGTCAAGCAACAGGCTCTGACAGGTCCAGAGGATACAGCACCCACTCTGCACCTCCATCTTCCAGGGCACAATCTGTGCCAGGAAGAGCAGACGAAGCTACAACACAGCGTGTCCAGCCCCCTTCGCCAGCAGCCGCAGGGCTGCCCGCCTCACTTACGTCCTGGCTCCTCCAGACTTTGATGGTCCTGTCCTGGGAGGAGGAGTAGAGCAAGCCATCGCCCCCCCACTTCAAACACGTCACTGACTGTGTGTGGCTCGTCAGGATTTTGTCACACCTGCCCATCAGCGTGTCCCAGATGCGGACGCTGCCATCCTTGGAGGCACTTGCCAGGTAGCGGCACTCCGGGTTTCTGGGCAAAAAGAAGATCCATTTGTGCATTGCACACAGCTCCTCCACCAATCTCTTCCCCCATCAGCCTCAGAGGATTCAAGGGTCCAGAGGTCAATAAAAAAAAGACAAATTTCTCTTTTGGCTTAAGATCAGAGAGCGGCCGGGCAGGGGAAGAGCGCTGACCTACAGAGAACAACATCCCACAAGGCGGGGGAGAGGCAGACAAATGCTTCCCTCCAAACCAACTCCCAGGCTGCAGACTGGAGGCATCGATCCAGGGTAAACCTGGCACCTGAGCCCTTGGCAATGACCTTGTTTTCACAGGAGGCAGCTTTAACCCGCTGGCTAATGAGGGGACCACAAACTGGCACCAGGGGAGAGCCCTGGGCAGGGGGATCGGTCTGCCTCACACAGGCAGCACAGCCTGGCAGCACGGGGAACTCGTCGAATGCTCCCCTGCCTACGCCGTGCTTCATCTCCGGCAGGAAACGTGCCGGCCTGCAGACAGAGTGCTGCTGCGCTGGCGGCGCTGAAAGCAGCCATGTCCATCCATGTGGCTCAGGGGGGCGAATTTAACACATCTGGAAGCAGCTGGCCACAGCCCTCTGTCCTTTGCACAGCATCTTTACCACCCAACACGGTTTCAGTGTCAAAGAAAAGGGGTCCCTGGCACCAGCAGCAGTGAGGAAGAGCACGGCCCCTCCTGTTGTGCAGGAACTGAGCGAGGAGCACAGCTGGCTGCAGACAGAGAAGTGGAGCCCCGGCAGGGTCAGCTCCCTCCTCTCCATTTTCTCATCCTCCTTTATAATCAGTTTTTCCTAATCCACTTAATTGTTTGCAAATAGCTGGAGTTTACTACTGGTAAATTCAATCTGCAGGGCTCTGCTCTGAAGGGGCCCTTTTTCTTCCTTTTTATTTATTTCTTTCTATAATGTCTTTGATTATTGACTACAACTGCCCCCCTCCGCCCCCCTCTCCCAGAGAGAGCTTCAGCTGATCGAAGGGATAAGGGGGCTGCACAGATAATCAGCCCTGACCACAAATCAACCAGATGACAGAGGCAACCGGGACGCAGGAGAGCAGGAGGGCACTCTGCAGAGCTGGAGCTCGGGCACCAGGCAGGCAGGCAGGCTTTCCTGCTCCCAGCTCAGCACACCAAACGTTCGCCCAGCACCACAAAAACATTGCTCTCCGTAGGCCAGTGCGTCTTTCGTATGGGGCAGAAGCAGCACAGCCTGGCAGCAGCTTCCCCAGCAACCTCACAGGGACTGTGAGCAGCGGCTGCGACCCCGGGATCAGAGGTACATGGATTTTTCCCGGCCCACCTCAGGGGCCGTTCTCCTGCACAGACCCCTTCTGCGCACCCCTGCACGCACCCCTTCTCCCGCAATGGGAGAAAGGCACACAGAAGCAGTGCCCTGCAGGCCAGGCCGCTCTTTTCTGTACGAGCAAAGAGGACGGGCTGGGCTGGCTCTTCACTTACATGTGGAGCGGTTCCCAGCACAGACACGTGATCCATTTGGAGTGGCCGGCGAGCACCCGGCCGATCTGATTGCCAGTGGCTGGGTCCCAGAGAAATATCTGTCCAAGAGGGGAAGCAAGAGGGTCACGTCAGGCCACGCACATCATGTGAATCCCAGGGACGTTCGGGCTCCATTTAGAAAGCATAGGTGTCCTTGGGGTCGCATTTACATTGGCAGAAGCAGGGAGCAGAAAGGGCCGGGGACAGGAGGGTCGGATGCCTTTCCAGATCCCTGCTGCAATCAGCTGACATGGCGAAGCATGAGACCTGATCACCTTCCTCTCTGCCTAAAACGCCACTGCTACAAAAATATCTGCCTCAAAACAAACCCAATCCAGGTCTCCAAAAAGCCAGCCTGAGCCTTTGACACGCTGTGCCAGAGAGTTTGTGAGTGTTTGCAGTGCGCGATGAAAGCCAGAGCGCGCTAAATGCTACTTATTATCGGATTCTGTGGGTGGGACACATGCTGGTTTTCTCTTGTTTTTTCTCTCTATATAAATGTTCATCCAAGGAGCCAAGGCATTAGTCATCTCCTACTTAAGAGCCTGGGAGAAACAGCGGACAGATGACTCCCTTGATCAGATTAAAGCCAGCACTGCCCCAAGCCAGGCCAGAAACCCCCGGCCTGGCCCGTTCCCTTGGGGCTGGCATCACAGCGGCCTCACGGAGCGGCCGCTCAGAAACCGAGCACGGGACAGCAACGCTCGGCAGCTCCGCGGCCGCTCTCATTGCTCCCGGACTGTCTGAAGGTCAGACAAGTGATGGCCCCGCTGCAGCTCAGCAAGTTCCTGACTCACTTTTAATTGCCCCCGAGTGCTCTCGTCCCCCAGGTATCTCTGCACGCACCTGAAGTGCACACGTTTGGCCCCACCGCCAGGGCAGGGCCCCCTTCGCACTCCTGTAAGAGGGAATTTGGCTGTGTCTGAGCGGGAGCGCCGCGAAACAAGCTGCCGCTGCACGTCTGGGTCACGCAAAGAGCAGCCCTGCCTTGGCTGGGTGATGCCCTTTCTTGCTCCAGACACCTTCCTCATGACAGAGCCGTCTGCCAAGGACCGCGTCCAAGGCCTGGACTCTCTCCTGCGCAGAGGGAGCAGCGTCTGCCACAAGGCAGCAGGGCTCAGCGGCGAGAGGTCTGCGAAGGCGACAAAGCCACAGCCCTGCCCAGCACTGAGCTCGGAGACGCCGCTCGCAGCTACTGCGATGCATCCCCGTGCACAGCTCCTCTGGGGAACGGGAATCCCGCTCAGGACAACCAGATACACCCTGGAAAAAAACTACTCTTCGCACCTAATCCCTCCCAGCCCCTTTGCCAGGGCCACAGAGGGTCTCCAGGCCCCACAGACCCCCCCCCCAGCGCGGCTGTCAGGCTCCTGGCCCCGCGCCGAGGGAGCCGGGAGCCAAGGCGTACCTGGCTGTTCTTGCAGCCCGAGGCCAGCTTCTTGCCGTCGGGCGACCAGGCGATGCTGAGCACCCAGTGCCGGTGACCTGGCCGAGAGAGCAGGGGCGGGTGTGAGTGGAGAGCTGTGACCACCTGTCCCCGCCGTCCCCGCACGCAGCCACCCTGCCGCAGGGCTGGGGTGGGGGGAACCCTCCGTGCTCCTCCTGGCCAGACCCTCCTCCCCCCCGTCGTTAGTCAGAGAACAATTCCCTCCCTGAGCCACGGCCCCAGCCCAAACGGCTCAGGCAGCACCCAGGCTCCTCTGCGTGTTCCCCCGAGCAGGGGGGGGTCCCTGCCCTCCCGGGACCCCCCCTGCACCCACCTTTGGCCGTGAACTGTGGCGTCTCCGTGCTGAGGTCCCAGAAGCGGACGGTGGTGTCTCCAGAGCCGCTCGCCAGGTACCTGGGAGAGGAGGAAGTACCCAGCTCAGCGCGGTGCGCCCAGGGTGGGCGACACAGCAGCCGCTGCCTCGTCCCGAGCCCCCCACCCGCTGCCAGACCCTCGTACTTTCCGGTGGGGCTGAAGGCCACCGAGATGACGGCCTCGGTGTGTCCCTCCAGGGAGCTGGTGCAGCGGGTCACCGCCCGCACCCGGAACACCGCCTGCGGCTGGTAGATGATGTCCAGGACCTTCTCTGTCTCCACGCTCTGCCCCGCCAGGGTCTTCTCCAGCGACGCCACGATCTCGGCATCGTGGACGAAGAAGGCCAGAGGCACCGGCTCATCCTGGGGAGGAAGAGGCAGGTGGGGCAGCGGGGGGCGGGCGCGGGGTGCCGCGGGAGCTTGGCGGGGGTCTCACCTTCTGCAGGAGGGCGTTGCAGACCAGCTGCAGCTTCTCCGGGGTGATGGTGACCGGGACGTCGAAGGGGGAGCCCAGGGACTCCCCCGCCTCATCGCGGAACTGGATCAGGAGCCGCTGCACGTCCTCGTCCGGCGCCATGCTCTGCGGGACGGCGGGCTCAGCGGCGGGGACGGACCCGCTACCGGGGAACCCGGCGTGGGCCCCGCGGGAGGGAGAAACGCCCCGCAGGGACCGGGACCCCGCGCGGGACGGGGGCAGGAGCAGCCCCACAGGGGAATCCCGGGGAAGTCGGAGGACCCGGAGCGCCCCAGCACCCCCACCCTCCCCGGTACCCACGCGCGGCCCCGGCCCCGCTCCGCGCCCCCGGCCCGCTCACCGCCGCCATGTGCGCGCGCCCCACGTGGGCCGGAAGCGGCTCCTCCGGGGCGGGAGCGCTGGGCGCCGCGCTGCTGCCCCCTGGCGGCCGGCGGGGGGGGCGACAGCGCCTCGCCGGGGCCGCCGGTTCGAGGCCGCAGTGGGCGCGTTCCGCCCCGGGGGCTCGGGGAAGGCGGGGCTGGTGACCACACACGTGGGTTTTACTATTTTTCTAAAATAAAAAGCGGCAAAACCGGGACACATTGCCCCAAACATCCCCACTCCAATAAGAAAGCGCTCCAATGCTGGAGACCGCCTGGTTGCCACATGTGTCAACCCTTTGGGGGACAGCAGAGAAGGGCCGGGGCTGCAATCAAACGTGGTTTATTCACCATGTGAGCACTGGCTCGTTGGGCTGGACAGGAGGCAGCGAGGGAGATCCTGCACTAAGAGAAACTCAAATCTGCCAGGCAATCCTGTAACACAGTGAGAAATTCAACATCACCCATCCCGTCCAGCACAAACCAGTAACAACCACGACGAGCATCAGACATCCATAACTCTCGCCATCAACGTTCCATCAAACCTAAGCACTGCTTACAGAGCAAAGAGCTAAAACTGGCAGGCGGGTCCCAGTCACAGCCCAAGCCTCACTTTACACGCTGGCCACCACACTGTTTGCTACACAGCCTTGTAACGTAAGCCGAGGATCTTGTGCTCATCCATCCCATCCACCCCAGGCAGGGAACACGGCTCTAGGCAATATTTGTGCCCAAATCTAGGGCCTGTTAGCCCTGAACATGCTCAGCTGCTTAGTTTGGACCCTGCCAAGGTGGAAAAATGAGCAAACACCACACACAGAGGGCGTGGAAGAGGATTCAAGTGCCTGTGCAGCTCAGTATTGTGCTACAGGACCAAGTCCTGCCCCCTCTCCCTGCTTCCCAGCCCAACTGCGCTGTGGTTAAAATACTTTCTTATTTAGTATTTAGACAGAAATTACTCCTATTTCACTACACTGCCATTAACATCAGCCATTAAAAAGATGAAGAAATGTGTGCAAATGTACCAAGGAGAAATTGTTCCGCAGTCTGTTTTTTCTATGAACACCTGATACTCACATTTAAAAAAAACAACCATGTAAAGTCAAATCCCATCAAAACAGAAAATTGACACAAATTTTAATATTTATATATTTTAAATCAAAACACAATTAAATATAGTATGTTTTAAGTACATGAATACTTGGGCATGAGAGAAATAAGAGGTGGTACATAGTACCAAAAACCTATACACAGCCTTTTTTGCTTCTTTATAGACAATACAGTGTATCTCTATACAGTCAAATATTGCAACAGAATAACACTTGCTAGTCAATCAAGATATTTGGAACATTGGAGATGATTTGAGCTCTTTGCAAAGTGATTTTTTTTTTGCACAGGTTTGAGGAAAAAAGCAATCATAAGATTAAAGTAAAAAAAAAACCCAGAAGTGTTGTGTACTAACAATGCAGCAATAACGTAACAGTGAGACACAGAGCGCTTCTGATACCCTGAAAAATCAATTCACTGGGGAAAAAACAAAACAAAAGAAAAAAACAACCAAAACAGATGCTGTGTAACACAGTGGCTTTTTACTTCAACTAAAGGTCTGCAAGTTGCAAGTGTTGATAATGTCAGGGAGAAGGCGAGAGGTCACCAAAAATTATTTTTCTTTGTAAACCAAACATCTGGGAATTAGATACTGTGTTGGCTGGAGGACAAGCTATGGAGAATGGCAGCAATTGCTTTTTTCCTTGCTCATGGGATGGAGAGGGAAGAAAATGGAGCAGTCTGCAGGCGAGACTCCCCCGAGAACACGGGCTGCGCTGGGAGCCACGGCCTGGGAGCAGAGGGCTGCCGGAGCCACGGCTGGCCCTGGGGTCAGCCCTGCGCTGGCAGCAGGGCATCGGTGTGTGCAGGTGCAAGAGCTCGACAAGGAAGGGTTACACCGCCCAGGCTTCGCTCCTCAGCACTCCACGCTGCCTTCAAAGTTAATGTAGTTATGAAGTAAAATACATTTATCTTACAGTTTAATACGCATCTATTTCAAGTAAGGAAAAATAAAACTTCAAACTTTTTAGGTCATTCACTGCCAATAAATTCACCGTTTCAGGTTCACTTCTCCAGTGGCCAATGTCGGGGACACACCCCACGGCCTTTCCAATTATGTGTTTAAAAACTACAAGTAGTAGAGCTAGAAACTACAGCGAAACCTTTCCCTCTGTTCTGGCTTGTGTCCCATTCCAGGCATTTTGCTTAAAAGTCTTTTTGCGACAGGGTCAAGTATTTGTGAAGCTGATCACTGTTTCTCAGTGACACTCTCGTAAACTGCGTCTTCGTCTCTTGAAAAGCCATCATTACTGTGACTGCCACGTACAACAGGAAAAAGTGTTTCTTCACGCTCTGCAGTGGAGGTACACACGATTGCTTCTTTTTAATTCCTCCTTATAAACGAGGGAGATTTCGGCGGCTGGAGTGAGAGTGCTTTGTTTTTATTGGCTGTGTTAAAGAATCCACCAAAAGGGAAAGTTCACTCATTCTCGAAGCAGAAAACCAGATTTCCTGTCCTGGCGTTTCTAAAATCATAGCTGGAAAAGGAAGGACAGGGTTAGAGTTCATTTTACCCTACAACATACAAGGCAATCGCTCAGTAGAAAGACATTTTGTGTTTAAAAATGCTGAAGCCAGGTATGTTTATGAGTCTGGGAGAGGGAAAAAATCCTAATCCCACAAACACACTCAACCGCCTGATTACTGTAACCACACTTGCTTAACTGAATCCAGAGCATCTGCAGCCACTTGATATTTCTAAATACTGTGCTGAGAGACCTTTTCATCTAGCCAGGCTGGAAAGATATCGTTTGCAGCCAAGCTATTAAGTGAAATCATTACAGGAGTCATTTAAATGTGACCGCTCTATTCAAAAGCAAACAGTCACATAGTGAACCATGGATCCACCCGTTCGGGTCTTATCACTGGGCTTTGGCACATGTTTACCTTCAGTAATCAAAAAAAGTCTAAGTTAATTTTAGAACAGACAGATGCCTGAAAGCCAGAAGTACCAGATATTAACTTGGTAAACTGCCGCCATCATTATTTCACAAAATCTAACTGTTGCATCAGAACTGGGGTTTTTTGTTTGTTTTTAAGCAGAGAACACCTGGACTTGTATTAACAACAAAGTTGCTAGCCAGCAACACACAGCTTATGGACAGGGCTACTGGGTCTTTTCTGAAGCGCAGACACAGCACTGAGTAAATTAGCACACCCAGACAACTTTCCAGCTGTTGCGTTTTACTGACACTTCAGGCACATATGCCAGTGTTCATTAACATGAAACAGCAAGTGTGAACTCAAGTAAGGAATTACAGTATTGACCCTGCAACACAAACCACTCTTCACTAATAAGGCAGGTTGTAAAGACTCCAAACGAACAAAGACAATTTTAAAGCTTGCACAGGAGAACACTACAGGTATCTGTTACGAAATTCCCAGAGCAGCACGTGTAGGCCGGAACACTTCCAACCTTTGTTTCTTCGTATCATGCCATGCTAGTTTGAACATTTACCAGCGTGGGTTTCAGAGCACTAGGAAGGCAAGCAAGAGCTCTGCTCCTCCCACAGCCTGGCTTCAGGCAGATAAAGATAGGCAGCCTTTCCACCCCCTCACCTTCGTAACCTTCTCCGAAGGCTGTTCACATTGCGCCTGCTGCATAACGTCATTGACTATCATCTTTGCTATCCTCCAAGCCATCTCTTCTTGAGCCTGCCATAGAAAAAAACATCCCAAAATACAGATAGCTTCACATTCTTAAAATAAAAAACACAGTCCTCTCAGCATAATCCACACACTCCACCTCGGAGACGTGGTTAACCTTCACAACTCAGTGACTTGTAGTAAACGTACCCTCCCTCGATGGAAATGCACCCTGTTTCCATGCACAGCTCTAACTTCAGTTATGGTCAGTATTTATGGCTTGATGCAATTTCCAAGAGAGCTAGTGAAGTTTTTAGACTTATTTATTGAGCACTTGTCCAAGCCCCACCGCAGGGGGAAAAAGCAGCCTGTAATCCATGTACAGTGGTCACTCCACAGTAAAAGACACAGAACAGCAGCATTTCCACTCCTATCTGTGGATGTATCTCATAAGAAAAACCTTGACTGTAAGCACACAGTTAACCATTGTATTAGTTGAACCAGAAAGCACTGGCAAAAATCAGACTAGCTTCAGGATTAGGATCTTCAATACTTCGTTTCCCTGATCTACACTGTAAAGGAAGTCACAAGGACAACATAAAAGAGGACGCACCTCATCTGTGTTTCCTTGAACCCATTTCTTCATTGCTTGTGAAAACATGGACCCTAATTGAGATAAAAGACAGCAGGCAAGGTGTATTAGCAAACTCTGTGGCACACAGCTACAAACACTCATTCCTCTCCTTCCATCCTTCTGAAGGGTTCGCACTGCAGGCGCTGGGGAACACGAAGCTTGGCATGGAACAGAAAGGATTACACGGAGCCATGGTCCATTGGACACTGAACTCAAACCACTCCTCTTTACCAGAGCTGAAAAGCAGCATTAGCAGCAGACCCCAGACTGGGTGGGCAGCATGGGGACAGCTGAAGTGCTTTTTCATCTTGAGACCAAACCTTTGAAGGTTTGATCATCAGCTCAGCTACTAGCAGCTTACATCCCTGCCAGGTTCCATCGACAGCTCCAACTCCCACAGGCTGCTCCTACTCCCAGGAGCCCAGCTGCACCAGAAAAGCAGAATCTGGCTAGGAAACTGGGCCACAGGTGGGTTTTGCGTTAGTACAGGACGACCCCTTAAGCATCTCTACATGGCTTAAAACACATCTGGAAAGACTCAAAAATCTTGCTCTTCCTGACGGCAGTAAGGGAAAGCAGTTCTGCAGATGTTTACAGCAATAGAAAGAGGAAGCAAACCTTTTGATTTTTTGACATCGGGCTCTGGTTCAGATTCTCTGATAAACTGTCCCAGGTCACTGACTCGTCCAAACGTCATTTTCCTGAAGAGAGCAGGAGCAAAAGAACCACGCAGGTTACCAAGAGAACATCAGCATCATGGAAAACTACCAGTCAGGAAAACAAAAAACCCACCACAATCAAGACTCTAGTGTCAGAAGACTGGCATTTTACCAACTAGCACCTTTTCCACCTAAAATTGATACGTTGGGAAAAGTCTTCCTGCTCCTCTCATGCATCTGAATTTGAAGCGTACCCTAAAAATTCTTGTAGAAACTAGAAGTAGGCAAATGCTCCAATGACTCAATCGTGTCATATCAACATCACACTGTCACAAAATATCATTAAATATCAGCACTCTATGCTATCATAAAAACAGGTCATTAATGGAGAAAACGCTTCACAGCCCCTAGAAAGACAGAAGACTGGTATGCAACAGAAAAGCAAGGTAGCTATAGAAACAAAGCACTGCTGTACGAGATCCACTGAGCAGAAGAGCTTTATAACAAGGAGCAACTTCAGAAGCAGAAGCACAGCTGTGCACTCTGCTAAAGAAATGAAGCATAAGCTGCTCTCTGCCATGGGAATAGGGAGGAACCAAAATTGCACATTACAGTATCAAAAGTGCCTGAGCTCACTCTTCTCTGTTCCAACCCCAAATAGGAACTACTTAGCTGTACTTTGGAGTCAAAGAGGAAAAATAACTAGGAGAAAAAAAATAATTGGAAATATTTTTCTGGCTGCCATTCTGCTCAGAGAAACATTCGCTATGACATCGTGTTGTATCACACTACCGGAATACATTTACTTTCAAATATTAAGACTTGCACTAAGATTGCAAGGTCTCGCATTTACGCGTATTCTCAATGCAGGACAACACAGAAAAAATGAAACAGAGGTGAAACACAACTAGAAAGAATGAGATACACTGAATGAACCTTACCCTGCATATGTTCGTTGATATAAAGATTCTGGATCCAGACTTGCAGCATCTACAATTATTGCTTCATCAAAATTTTTCAGGATTTTAACATTAGCCTTTTTGACATTGGACTACAAATAAAAATTCTAAGTATTAGTGCCCGATGCAGACAACTAATAGCTTCAACAAAACTGCTGTTTTAGTGCTTTTACACTTCAAACTCCATAAAGTCTCTAAGCAAGCATAAAAGAATTAGACAGCATCTACACAGCGATGAATTCCTAACTCAGTATGACTTTTTTTAAACACAGGATGATAAAGTTATACGAACAGAGCCAAAGACACATCGTACACGTCAGCATACCTATGTGTAAGGACTGCTGACTCAGCATTATTGACCGAACAGATCTGTGTGCACATGTAGATTGTCTGTTTGTGAGTACATAACACTGAACTACCTCTAAAGCTGCAGCAGCTTCACTCATCCCACTCCGGCCCTTGGTAAGCAATTCCCACACATGCTATGCTTCCCCCACACGCAGAGAACAAACATTTATCTTTCAGCCTGAAGTATTTATGTAAGATTATGAAAAAAAGCCAAGGAAACATTAGCACAACAGTAGGGAGAGCAGAAATGCACAGCAATCTATCAGCACCCGAACACAGAGCAGAAACCTTTCTGGCAGCTGCCTTGCCAACTCCTTCCCTGCTGCTCTGCAGAAGTGCTGTTCTTTATGCAAAAATATGCAGAGGCCCGGAGATTCTCCTATTCAGATAAGCAGCAACGCACACCACAAAACGGGGCACTTCATTTCCTAAATTGTCCAAGCAAGCCAATTACCAGCAGCTTCCTGCTCAGACTATCAAGCAGCAGGGTATTTCAAGAACACAGATTTTATTCCTCACTTTCTAACTCCCCCTTGCAAATTAGGAGGTTTAAAAATATTGCAAGCAGGTAGTACAGCTTCCAAGCTGCCTGAAACACTGTACATCCACAATGTTGGTCTAGATACTGGATTTAAAGCCCGTGGTAGCACTGCAGCATGCAATAAAAGCAACTCAGCAAAAGCTGTTCTAGCTTAGCTTTTCTGCTCTCCGCTGGGCTTGCAGTTTGCAAGCTGACCTGGTTACAGATAAGCTAGAATCTGCTTATCCTCTCTTCTTTCACATCTGAATTCAGCAAAGCTAGAATTTTTGGAACAGACAACTCTTGGTTAAAAACAGCTCTCTGACATTATTGGGATGATTTCAGAGCACAATGAGCTCCACGGCCCGTTGCTGACGCTCGGCCCACACGGGAACACAGCTCTCGGAAAGCGGCACCACGAAAGGCAATAAAAAAGAAAGATGCTGGCCCGCAACCAGGGCGCCGCGCAAAGCAAGCACTCAGCGGATGTTTCTCGGTGACTCCGGAAGGGTAAGCGAGCCGAAGGAGCCCAGTCCCTTTCTCATTTCTGCAGAGTACAGCGAAGCAGCAGCCACATGGCTCCAACCACGCTTAATGAACGATTACAATGCCTTACCCAGCAAGGGACTTTTTTTATGCCCAGCTTTACAAACTACATACGTGCAAACAAAATTCAGGCATCACCCTCCAGCTCGGAGCAATACAGCCAAGTGCTAGAGCTCTCGCTTGGAAAGGGCAGGAGTCCGTCCATCCTGTATCCGAGCAGCGCGACCAGCTAGCTTGGGGACGACAGCAGGGACGAGTCTGCCGAGACCAGCCAGCAGCCACCACCTGTACTAACTGTCACTGCTCTGTGCGCGAGCGGACAGATGCCTTAAACCCCAGACCGAGGGGACTTTGCAGAACAGAAGATGTGGCACTTCAGCAGAGCTGAGCACACAAAACTTGCACATTTATATTTAAATTCTACGGCATACGCGCAAGTGTCAATTTTTGCCTAAAGTTATAACTATCATATTGATAAAAAAAATGTTATTTCTAATAAAAAGCACTCTTAAAAGTTACAGCGCTATGTAACAGTCTTCAGTGACTATCAACAGCTTAATAAAAATGTAACTTTGATGCAAAGAACTAAAAGCAGTACAAGACTTTGGGTAAAACAAACACGACGGATACCCTTCCATGCCAACACTGCTGGTTTGAACTCAGCAGCAGGCAGACTAAATGTGTCCTAACACGACACAGGCTTTAACATTACAGTGCAACGGGAAGCTTCACAGTACAAGATGTTTCCTTACAGCACAGGAACTTTGATACCGATACAGAAAAGTGACTGCAGCATCTCTTACACCAGAGTCAAACCACGGCACTCCTACCTGGGAGGCAGAGCCATCTGGGCCCCCTATGCAATCGCCATCAGGAGAGCTCCCGGGGCCGTGAATACTCAGTGCAATATTCCCTCCTGGAAATTCATCTCCTCGTACTGAATGGATGAGATCGTTCAAGTATTTGTAGTAAAGGTTGCTGGACAAGAAACCAGGTAAAAAAACCTGAGAGACAGAAGGAGTCTTCTTTAATCAAGGCTGGCCTGCACAATCACCGTAGGTCATTTGCCGAACAGAAGGGACACACGAACATCTCAGGCCTTGTGCAGATGGTACACAAGGAAAAGTGTCCACACACGGAATTATTCTGGATTAGTGACTGCATTGCTTTAAATCTGAATCCTACTGCAAAATGAAGAAAAATAATTATGTATTAACCAAATCCTCCAGTAACTGGAACTGAAGAGCAGATTTTTGTTTGTTTGTTTTTCCCTCTAGCAAGGCCTGACAACCCAATAGGCTTACAGTTCTTTTGCCCTGCTGTTCAAAAGTCAACAGCAGCTCCAGAGTCAAATCACTAATCCCAGGTATTCCAGAGTTACACTGTTACCCACAGCACTGGTATTACAGTTGCAAACAACTGCTACTAGCAGGAAGGGAAGATTTCTAAAGATACATAATGAGCTGTTGATAGCAATTCACATGGGAGGAAATTCTGTTACTTCCATTAAGGTGCAACAATCACCCAAGACAAACATTTCACAGCGAATTAACAGTCAGTGGGTGGTATCCCTTCAAATCAGGCTGGGGAAAACACTCCAGCAAGTTTTACCAGAGCTGTCCTGTTATCCAGGCAAAGCAAAAGAGCAGGACAATGCATAGATGCTGAAGGGAGCACTCGACACACTGCAGAATCTCCACAACATCTTTAGTAACTCTCAAAACCTTTCTGCAGAAGGTATCTCACCGTCTCCATGGTAGTCCACGCCTGCCGTAAGGGAGTAGTGAAGCAGTTTGGGAGAGGACCACCTTCCCTGCAGATGTTGGATTCAATCTCTAATCTCACCGAGTCGTCAAACCCAAGAGGATGCGTGGCTTGAAGGGAGAAGTACCTGCAGCGCCGGACAGGGGAAGAAGACAGCACACAAGGATTTGCAAGGCTCTGTAGGTGGTCAGCACCCACCTTCTCCACCGAAGACCATTAATGATGCTGCAGCCACTAGATGGTGCTGGCTTCAAAAATGTACGTACAACCGATCCTCATCGGGTACAGGGGGAAACATCCCCAGTTCACAGAAACGGTTTTGATAAAGCCTTGCTCGAAAGACACAGATAAAAACCAGAGCATCATGTGACTACTGACGAGCAGAATCTTACACACAGAGCTTTGCAGCAGGGAAGCAAGAATGAGGCAGGAAACACCCAGAGCTGTGAAGCAGCATTTGCTCTACCGACCACGCGACTGAAAACTGAGTTTGTGGATGAAGCTTGGGGGGGGGTGACTGGTAAAAGTCAGAGTGAATTGTTTGCTTTCTCTCCAATTATTATTTCCTACTAGGGTAAAAACTCTAACAAGCTTGTAGCAATGAGTCTTACATTTAAGCTTAAGAACATTTTTTTTCTGGAAGCAGTTTTGATGTCCATCTTCTAGTTGCATTATTGCTAAGGTGAAGCACAAAATAAAGGAAAAAAGTTACCTTACTGAGGAAAGTCTGACATTAAAAGGGATCCGGACATTTCCTTAAAAAAGGAAAGTCTTTAAGAACAAGTACTATTTGGCTTTTACTATGTGTGGTAACAGCTCCTACAGACTACTTTAAATGGGTAACAGCATCTGAACCTTAGGGTTTTCCTACAGTGATGCATCTGCTGTTAGGTTTAACAGCAAGTGTAAACCCTTTACACTTTCAAATGGCAACCAATCGGCTTGGATATTTCATAACTAAACATTAATTCAAGCAATCAAGTCCTGAAAGTTCTGAATTATGCTTAAGAACAGAGTCCTTATAACGATTTTCTCATGTATAAAGAAAAATATTAGCAGTTCTTGTGTGCACACATCCAAGAACACCTTGATAAAACGTGTTTCAGCCTACCAGTGCAAGATCGCACAGTGCCGTTCGCAAATGAAAAGTTCCTTTTGCACAGTGCAACACAGAAGTACAAGAACAAAATCAGAGTTTCAGAAACAAATAATTGTTGAACTCCCTCACTTGTCATATAAAATCATGGCATCATTCTGTGCTTCTTGCCCATCATACTGGCCTTTTTTGGCAGCAAGTTGAGACTGGAAGTTATCTGCTGCTAACCAGAACTGCAATACGTTAACTGCATCTTCCTTCTCCATGTACTGGAAGGGAAATTCAAAAAAGAAGAGAAATTAAAGAACTTTTAGCAAGAAACTTTTAATAAGCGCAGACAGATCTGCTCCTTCCCATTAAAGTAAGAATCATAGTCCATATATTAATGATGCAAAATTGTCACCAGGGCATACAAATATGCTGAATTTTCAGATACAGTGTTGCAGACAGATTTAGTTTGTTTAAAAAAAAAAGAAACTTGTGACATTTCTTTTCTGTACTGATTTTCACATCTAGTTTCCAAACAACTATTTATTTGTATCATACTAAAGACAGGTGAAATGCTATTTCCATGCCATGCTTAGCTTACACTGAACTCAGCACATTGCCTCGGCTTCCCAGCTTGCTGTTTCAGACTACACTGGCTTGTCAGACTACCAGGACAAGCATTTTACTACTGACAGATGATTCCCTAAAGGGACAGGACCCTGCAACTGTAAAATCATACATTTAACCTACCACACCCCAATCTGGTATCCTCCCAATGTAAAGCTGGTGAATTATTTGTTATCTGTAAGAATGCTTAAGGCTTTCAAAGTCACTGCTTCATTTGGCAAGATTAAGATGACTATGCCAACGCTTCTACAAGGCAGAGACACTTAGAAGCACTCACTGAACTCGAGCAGATACACACAAATGCTCATTCTACAACATGGTGTACAGGTTTGAACATTTGAAACAGTTCTACACATGGGCAGGAAACAGTTCAGTGCATTTTTTCCCAGAAAAAGATACAGTTTAATTTTTTGGTTATATTTGAGGTGTCTTTATTAGAGTCATCAGGGGATGAATAGTCTTTTCCACTTGATAGAAGGGAATAGTAGTAAAAAAGCCAAACCCAAAAGCTAACACTCACCTCAGAGAAATAGAATAGGGCTGATTCACAGAAAAGTATGTCAGCCAGATAAACAGTCCCGCTAGTCAGCACCTCAATCTGGTATTTACAGAAATGATGACTTCGCAAAAATTCGCTAAAGTGCCTGCACACAGAATAACAATTAATTATTAAGGGTCATCAGCATTCAAGGCACCTTATGAACCGATTAGTTCTTGCCCCAGAAGTCTCACGCTTTTAGTCCGATAAAGGCAAAACAAGCAAGAAACCGCCCAGGGTTACAAGTGACACAAGCAAGATCCAGGGAATGCAGTAACAGCGTGCACACAACCTCCGCAAGCGATCACAAGGACAGATTTGGAGGAAGAGATCTGAGCAGCTTCAAACAGAAGACTGCACAGACAGGGATTCTACGGTTATGCCTCCACAAACTTATAACAGAACCACCTTTTGCAAAGGGACGACAGACACAAAAAGCCAAACCATGCAACCAACTTACTCTTGTTCCATTGCATTAAACACTATTGACTGGGCTGTGACAAAACAGTTAGGGTCCACTTGTCCATCTTCCCCACAAATCTTTGCTGCAAAGAAAGACCAGGTTAATTTTAACACGCATTTGGCTGATCGAGTTGAAAGACACGCATGATGGCTAGTTAATGAAAAAAATTGAGTTCATATCCATTAGAATCATCTGGTTCTGGCTGTGCAAAAAGAGCTTTTAAAGTACTGCAGATAGCCAAATGATAACATTACAGCGGAAGTATCTGATTGAGACTCCAATCTGGATTCCCTCCATAACCACCAGGAACTCTTTCACTAATGTAAGCAAAGTCTTCTGGGGATATTGCACAGCACTACTGAAAGGTCAGATCCACTGACGCTTACAATGTGATCTACTATCTTTCTACAACTGACCTTAAAATTCATAAAAATAAAAAGAAATACGAGTGCGTGTGCTATTAAAGATACATTTTTATGGGGAAAGAGGAAGCTCTGAAAGGAGTATGCAGCATACATTCTTACCAACTATGTCATTTCTCATTGCTTCTGTAATAGGTATTGGTTTAGCAGCATCTGGAGAAATATATTTGGTAAAAGTACTTACTGCATCCCGTTCTATACCTACAAGGAAGAAATACAGAATCAAACTTTGAACTCCTTGGCACAGGTCTAAAATGAGGCTCAAATAACAAACATCTGCTCTTCAGAAAAGCAAGAATCTAATGATCAGCAACAAGTTTCCTTTCCATGAAGCTTTCAGTCCACTACTCGATACTTTGCTGCTGATAAGCTACAGTGACCTCCAGCCAGGTCACAACAAGCCCAGCATGGACTGACGAGTGAGATGGAACAAAGCAACGCAGCTCTGAATCCCCTACCACCAGACAAGAAGCACCCTGGTCCTCAGCTGCACACCTTAGTCCCAGAAGTAACGCCTTTCTGGCAAGAACGGCAGTGAAGTTCCCAACTGGTAGCTCTCATCATAGAGAATATAACACACTTGCATTATAATGGAATTAAAAGAAAACAAAAAAAATCTTAAAATGGGATGCCTTAGAACGAGATGTATGCTTTACATGTCATCTTTTGAGAGTTGGGACACTGCTCTGGAAGAGAGAAAAAAAAGTTATACTCCAGGCTTCTCAGACTTCTCAAAAAGGACCCAGTACTTTCAAATTCTTTTTACACATCAAAAAGCTGAGGTGCTTTTCGTGAGTCAAGTGTCACTGCGTTTGTTTGAGCTACTTTGGGGCTGAGGTTATGTATTGTGGAGGTACACAATAAATAACTATGAGAAAGACAAACAGCAAGAGAAAGGGATGCAACACAAGGAAACAGTTGGGCAAACAAAAGGAACCAATATGAAGAAAGGAGTTTCCTTTTTGTCTGTAGACTTGCACAAATGAGGGAGGACTGAGTAGATGTAAAGTAGAGAAACAGGTTACTGTGCATGTAGCTTACTACCAAAAGTAAATATTTTAATTTTATCCTTACTTCAGCAGCCTCTGAAGAGGTGGAATCCAAATCAGAACAAATCAGTTACAAGGGGAGGAAGTCTATCAAATAAATCCAAGAACAAAAACAGTATGTTCCACACAAAAATCTCTACAAATCTCTTGTAACCATTACTTATCTCATTTTACGTGATACAGGATATTTACCTTCTGTGGAAAGTTAATTAGCAATTCTCAGCCCCATCATCCAAATTTTCTGCAATTCTTTTAAGTTGGGGTGGGATGGGTGAGGGAAGAACGGGACATTGCAACGTTCATCTTCATTTCTTAAAATTACACATGTAAGAACAGAAGTGACCTAAGCTTATTAGAGTACATCACGATTCTGAAGCCTTTCCAGCAGCATATTTATATTTTAACAACCAGTCACACAATACACAGCTCAAACTGACCACTAGCTTATACAGCAAGTTAACATTACCGATACACAACATCAGTTTCCTCCTCGCAACAGCGCATCATACTCACTAAGCACGCGTGAAAACCGAGGCAGCTCACCGTACAAGCCCAGCAGCAGCCAGCACGTTCCCCATCTCCCTTCCCTTTTCAAGCAAAGGAACACATGGCACTTACTTTTCATTAGTTTTCCTGACAAGTCTTTCAGTGCAGAGGAGGGGCTGTTTCTGTTTGATACTGTAAGCTTGGAAGATTCTTGCTGCTCAGCTGGAACAGAATGGGTCCCTGTCTCAGATTTTCTTAGACAAAGAACACTCATATTGCCGCTCTCCTGACCCGAGAGCACGTGTTTCGGGCTGTTGCTAGTTCTGTCGTTCTTGTCCGGAGCCACTGGCTTGGTCCTGAGCAGGCGGACTGTGCTAGAATCCTCCAGTCTCTCCTCAAGCAATCCAGCTGGAGAAGACGACGCAATTTCTTGCTGTTTCGAGGGTGACACTGGCTCTGCTAACGAACTCTGCTTAACAGTGTTCAGGCTGTGTGCCCTTATACGGGACCATGTTGTGGAGTGGAAGCTTTCAGCCTCTAACCAAAACTTCACCAAGTGTTCCATTCTGCGTAATTCCATAAACTGGATAAAATAAGGGAGGGCTACATTGTCCTGCAGAACTTGTTCCAGGGTCTTTGAAAGGCTTGCTTTGGTCTCTTGAGCCTGATAATTCAGACACGATCTGCCTAAAGAACAACATCAAGGGAATGACTCCATATTGTACTACAGACATGGGCACTCGATGCAAAAATACCCTGCGATGCAACTGGAGAAGAGATGATTCAAACATACTGGTGTTACACAAAGTGAAGGAACCTCCTTCAACAAACAAATGTAGTGTCCCCATTCAAAGTCTTTCCAGGGTAACACAGATGCCACTGTTACAGCAGTCATATTTTTTAATTACCTAATCTACTTGCCTGAAAACCAAAGGACCGTGAGCATACTAGTAATATACATAGAATAAAGAGAAATGTTGACATTATTATAGAGCTGATGAAGCCTTACCTAAGTCTCCAAAATGAGCAGCTTCCATGTGACTTGGCTGCTTCTTCAGGGCAGCTGTCCGACTGCTAGAAAAAGAGTCCATGTTGGCAGAGATAGCGTTAATTGCCACATGGCTTGGTCCTGCAGCCTCCAGCAAGGCATGATTTCTCGTGCTTCTTCGAGGGGAATGTACTGGTATTGGAGCTGGAATCAAGACAGGAGTGATCAGAAGACAAGGACCCAAAGACCTCTTCTAAGCAGTATCCCACGCTAAGCACCCCAAGATATGCCAGAGTTTGCAAGAGTCATCTTATTAAAAACCTCACTGTACCACTGAGCGTCATCTCTGATCAAGGGTCTGGTATGAGTGAAGACCACAGAACTAATCAAGTTTTATTATAGCAAGAATAAGCTCACTTCCAACACATCAGTGGTACCCACCCACTTGTACTTTCCTTGTTCAGTAGCTAATCAAAAGATGCCAAGTCTAAGTTTACACGTGCAATATTATTCCTGAGTCTTCCTGCTTCCTTGATAACTGCTATCCTAACGGCTTAATACTTTGTCAACAATTTAGTCTAGTTGCAATGTTCTTGCCAGCCCACTTCCATACCTTTCTGCAGGCTAAATGGTGTTACAAAATCCTGAACTACAAAGCTACCTGGGAGTTTTAACAAGAGTATTTTTCAAAAACATGTTCTTTGCCTCTATTTGGTTTTAAGAGAAAAAAGCAATAAGGAAATCCCTCTGATGAAACACAGGTTATAAGCCTTAACCCCTCTAGATATTTTAGAACACAGCTGGCTATTTGAGCCCAAAGAGAAGAACTTCCTCACACAAGACTCTGCCAGGGAAAAAGCATCAACTAATTGTTAATTGCTGACAAAGCTGCAAAAACCAAAGCAGGCTCCTAGCCATTTCAACAGCTCTCAGGAGATTGCAGGTGCTTGGGATGTCACGCGAGGACATCTCACACCTCTGGCTGCGGGTGTCATCTGACGAGCTTTATCTCGGCACACCACTTCCTCACAACTTGTTTCATCAAGGCGTCACAAGGCATCAAGCAACTTGGTTTTGATGACTTTCATGCTGCATAACTTTATTTTTACCCGCAGTTTCATGATGCACGATGACAGAAGTTGACAGTTTCGCACTTGCACGTCACGGTAACAGATACCTCCGGAGCAACAGCACAGCTATTGCAAAGTGCTTCTCCATTCGCTGTGTTTGGCACCAGGACACTGCTTGCCACCTCTGACACAGCCTCTGGCATTTAATACCAACAATAATGGAGAACACAGATTTTTATTTCCCCCAGGCCAATGGATGGCAGCCAGTTGCTTGGCTGGTGACAGGAACTGGGGAAAACTTGCTGGAGGCTACTCCTCGTGCAGAACCAGAGCCCCGCTCCTCATAACAGTTTAGGCTTTTGTGAATTAGATTCAAATTTAATATTACGAACATTTGAGGAAAAATTGTCCTACTCAATCGCAGGATCAAACACCTGTTCCAAAACCTCCAGACAGCCCCACACCACTACCCTAACATCCTACAGACCATGGAGTACCTGCTTGCCAAACTGGAAAGATGCTCTCTGCTTGCAGCAGCTCACAATGTGTAATAAAAATAAACTGGAAAATTTACTTTTATTTTTATTTACAGGTAATGTAAGCTCTTTCAGCCAGTCATCAGAGACTGTAGTTGCACTGAAATCACGGGGTGTGCTATAAATGGATGCAACTTACTGTTTCCCATATTTGATTTGAAAGACAGATCACCAAGGTGAAAAAAGCCTTTAATTTGCTCTTGATATCCAGATAACACATTAACAAGTACAGAAACAGGATTTTGTCTGAGGATATAAAAGTAACAGATCAGATTCACACAAAATACCTCATCTCCTTTTAGTATTGCAATAAAACTGACAGGATAAATAATCTTGTTTTCCCACGATTTATAAACTGCCTTCCCATCACGATTTTTTCCCCTCTCCAGACAGACCTAGCAGCAAGATCCCTGCGTCACAGGGAGCAGCGTTAGGACAGCTATTCACTCTGGCCAAGACTCAGCTCTTCAGTCTTGCAAGCCACATCAGTCAAAGTTAAGTCAGACACTGTCAGCCTCTTTTGCAAATTAGACACAGTTAAGCTTCATTTTCAAAACTGCAAATTACCCTACATGTGAGCAAGAAACTTCAGCAGCAATTTGTCGCAGATAAGGAATAACCACTACCTGCAAGGTGACTGAATTGCATGATCACTTTGAATTAAAGCTCGCGCCTGACATAATTTAATAACCTCCTGTACTTACAGATTCAGCAAGAGGACTAGGAAAGCTCAGTTGCTATAAATAGTCAGAATTAAGTTTTGGGTTTGTTTGGTTTTTAACAGACAGGTCACATCTGTGCTCAGGCGTAAGGAAATTATCCCACTGGTTAAAATAAAAATGGCCGATGATATTAGATATCTGAATTGACAGACAAAATAAATATCGATCTTACTTTTAATTGCTTTCACATCTGTGGTCTTTTCTTGTTCTTTGCCTTTCACTGTAAAATACAAAGGAAAATGTTAATGCTGTTTTGGGTGACTAATCGCATTTACCAGAGAATGGACATAAAATTCCCAACTTCAGCAAGTATCAAAGGCAGATGTAAACCATCATTTTGTTAAAACTAATTTAAATCTGCACATCTAGAGCCTGACAGAGGCTTTCAAAGCTTTCGTGCTGGTTTCTTTTCAAAACCAAAACCTTATCATCCATGAATTAAGTTGAATGAAACACAGTACCTTAAAATTAGCATTGAGAGAGATGCTTGCTGTCTATCTGATTAAAGCAAGGCTACACTCAAGGTTACTTTAACAAAGAGCACTAACCGGAAAGAATAGGAAAGATGTGTTTTAAGAGCAGGGCATTGGCAGATGCTCTCCCTGAGCTGGAAATCATACACCTAAACCCAACGTCTCCCCGCGTTACGGGAAGAGCAGGACAACACACAACAGAGCTGTACATGGAACCAGCTCCACAAAACCAGAGCCAGCCCACAACGCCTCAGTCATGACGGATACCACAAATGTTCTGCAAACACACTGCAAGCAGTTAATTCTCTCACAAATAATACTGTTTAACTATCAACCAGCCTACGGCAAGCAACTGATGGGAAGATCATTGTTAAAAAAAGTTGTGATGGAAAAGCAATTTTTTTTTTTTTTTGAAATAAAGGAAGCTCCTGAAGGAAATGAATGAGGAGATCTGTTTAAAACAAAAATAAAGAAACTGAAGGAGTACATAAACAGGATGGCATGAGAAACAAATTAAGTGGTGATATTGAAGAACATGATCTACTACCAAAGCCTTCTCTGGCTGCTCCAGGCTGGGATTATTACTACAAATAGGTTATGTTTGAGCACCGATTGTGGAGTCCTTCCAAATCCAACAATAAATCACAACCCAGCACAATCAGACATTTAAATCACAAAATACGTGTAGATTAAAAAAAAGCCCTTCCTATTCTGACCCAAGTATTTTAAATATTTTAAAGGGAAACTTCAGCCTCTGGTTACATAATTGCCCTGCACAGCGGCAGCTGCAGCACGGCCGTGCTGCCAGCCTTCACTGCAAGAAGTTAATCGTTGCAGGTCTGCAAACTGGCAACTCAGCATTTAAGATTTAAGCTAGCAGCTAGCACATTCCCTCTCCGATGGAGAGGTTTAAGCCTCTGTTAAAAGAGCTGGAGGCTTTTAAAACTGCACTCTTGCAGCCAGGTGCAGCTGTAAACAGTGAGACCAACCAGCTTTCACGTTACTGAGAGCGTGCTGATACGCAGGGGGGAAAAAAAAAAAAAAAATCACTGAAAGAGATCTGCATGTCTGAGGTAATACTGAGGTACAACAGGAACGGGGCACCCTCTCTCCAGCACTTCGAACCTTTATCTTTCCAAAGCGATTCCATCAGCTGATTCATCAAACCAATTCCATAATGATCAGCAGTGACTCCTGAGTTGCAACAGAAGAATCCTCCCTAAGCCTGTTTTCAGTTTAAATACATCTGTTCCTCCTCACCAGCTCCTCTCTAATTACCTACTTCCTACTGGTAATACAAACTCCCAGTTCATGTTCCCAACCTCTTTATATACAGGCTTTGTTTGTCCCCATCAGCTCCAAGCGGAACAAAATGAAGTAGCTAACAGCAGAGGACAAAAGAAAACTCCTATACATGACAAGACCAAATCCTAGAGAGAAGTTTCACTAGAGTAATTTACTTTCACTTTCCTCAAAAAAGCGGATGTTACTTGGTGTCTGTGTGAAGCCAGAGAGACAACTGCGGTACAGGATGACTGAGGACTGAGAGTCTGTGAGGATTTCCAGCAGCAAAGCCCATTCACAAAGGAGCCACACAGCAAACCGCCCCAGCCAGCCACGTGACGTTTGAGAAATTTAATTCACATCTTCAAATACAGAAGAACGAACCAACCTAAACTGCTCACACATGTACAAAAAAAAAAAAAAAGACAAAACTCCAGAGGCCAGCCAACTAGCAGGACTGCGTACGTTGTTTCCAAGATATCCCCAGTGAATGTGCATGCAGTCTGGCTGTTCCACTGATAACAATTTCATACTCTGCCCTCCAGCACCCGGCTGCTGGTTCAACTGCTGTAGTTTAATTTCTCAACCTGTTATCCAGCCTCGGTCTTCTAAACCTTTATTTTAAGGCCCATGCTAAAAAAAAAAAAAATCACTGCTGTTTCTGAATTTTCTACACATTCATAGTTTTATGATCCTTGCTATGATTTAATTTTTAACAAGTTACTTTAATTTTCATCCAATGCTCTATCCTCTTAAAGAACAATAGCTCAGCACAAGAACACCAATGCTTTTATCTGGTTTTGGTCTGCACGCATCTAGTCTGCAGAGTTTTACCATAAGCCTTAATCTGTTGCTCTTCTCCCAGCTGCAGTTTAAGACCTTTAAAAGCCAGTATCTAAAATGGAGATTATACAAAACAGTATTATTTGACGTATAACCCAGATGCTTACTTCTCTCCCCTCCTTAACAGTGCCCCTCTCGGGCATTTAGCTCTGCCTGTGCTGCTCTGACCAAAGACCTTTTGATTAAAGTAACACAGATACTCAGTCAGAGATTACTTTCTCCCTGGGAAAGTTTTTGCCAACGCTTACATTGTTCCTATGCTTACGCATCAGGATGGAACATCAGCTCAACAATTCTCTTCATCAACCAAGTAGCAGAAGCTATTTTTGAGTAGTTTATAAGCACTATGAAAGTTCTATTCTGCAGCTCAGTGCTAGTATGTAAACAGCCCAAAAAGGATTACGTCACTTGCAAAGCCCTCAGTGGACTTCAAGAGCCTCCAGAACTACAACTAAGAACACAAGTTTAAACTCTTTTCTTCCAGGACTCACCTCCACAAATGAAATTTTCAATGCTGCCGCTTTAGCTGAGCAAGCTTACAACAGGACATGCCAGTCACGAGCAAAACCACTGCCTCGGTCAATACGTTCTTTCCCCCTAACCCACAGTCTTGCCTCCCAAGATGCACCCTTTGGGCTTTGGCACCTGGGAAACGCTTTGAGAGCATGAGAGCACGCTGCATCCACCACTGCTGGACAAGCAACGGGCACGCTGCCTGAACTACAGCGTTACGAGGTAACAGCAGAACTTTCCCAAGCCGCCCTTCCTCAAAAGTGCCACTTTCAACAAAAACCACCCAAACCACACGCGGTGCCCACCACGTTCCATCACAAGCTGCAGCACAAGTGCCTTCAAAACGTTTCGCTCTCAAGGAACGTTTAAGCTATATCCATTTGCGCTATAGGAACGTTATATGCATTTCAGGAGTCCTAGAGCTCAAATCCCATTTTGTGCTCCATAACATCAACAGCCACGTTACAAAACAAATTGTCAGTGACTCCTTGGCGTTTATGAAGAACTCGGTGCGGCGAGGCTGCCTTCCCATGGAGGGTTTCTAGCTGCTGCCGTAGGACGCTCAGCCTGTTGTATTTTTACGAAACCACGCACGTCAGCGCTGTGAAAAAGCCATTCTGGAACCAGGCAAAGCGGCCCAAAAACCGCCCGAGGCCCGCCCCGCTCTACAGCGGGTACCCCGCCGCCCAAACCCCCGTCCCGCCCGGCTGGGCGGCCCTCCCCGGCAGCCCGCCCGCCCCGCCGCCGCTCCCGGAGCCGCCCCGGGCAGCACGGAGGCCGCGGGGGGGCCGCCCGAGGTCACTGCGACGACGGCCGACACCCCGAGACCCCCCGGCAGCCATCCCGGCCCCCCCCGAACCCCGAGGGAGGAAAAGGGCCCCGTCCCCGGGAGGCGCCCGGACTGACCGTCGTTCGCAGGGAGCCGAGCTTCCTCTCGGGGCCCGCTCGCCGTCCCCGGAGGGGCAGGGCCGGGGCCCAGCAGCCGTGCGGGGGACGAGGCCGGCAGCCGCCCCTCAGCCCCGGGCCTCCCGCCCGCCGCCTCCCTACCTTTCCGCCTGAAGAAGGACATGGTGCCGGGGAGGGGGGCGAGGCGGCCGCTGGGGAGGGGGGAAGAAGGGGAGGGAGGGGGCGAGGGCAGCGAACCGGGCTCCCTATGAATGAGACTCCTTCCTCCGCCCGCCGCCTCCTCTCCCTCCGCCTCTTCCTCCCGCGGAGGCGCCACCGGCCGCCATATTGTCAACAACCGCCCCGTTCCCTCTTCCGGGCAGCCGGCGGCCCGCCGAGCATGACGGGATGCGGCCGCGGCCGCGGCCTCCGCCTCACTCAACATGGCCGCCCCGGCGTCGGGCAGGCCAGCCAATCCGCGAGTCCGGGCGGCCATCTTGGGTGAGGGCAAGACGCTCGCGGGGTCCGGGGAGGGGAGGGGCAGGCCGGCCATCTTTGATCAGGCCAGGGCGCTGAGCGGCGTGAGGCGCGGGCGGCCATGTTGGATGAGGGCAGGAGGGCCTTGGGGCGGTGTTTTGGGGACGCTCTGGCAATTTGGGCAGGTCCCGCGGGCGCAGGGTGACAGCGAGCGAGGGGCAGGAGGGACCGGCATGGCAGGGCCGGCGAGAGCTGAGGTGCCGTGCAAAGCACCCTGGAGACCTCTGAGACGTGGGCCCAAAATGGCCCCTTCGGCCGCAGGGGCTGCGGCAGAGGACACGCGACAGCCTGGCAGACCCCACGTCTGGCCGAGCACCGGCGCGGCGTGTGGGGACTTCGCAGTCCCAATGGCGGCAGCCACAAGCCGTGGTTCCCCGTCGGCGCGAGGCCCTGGTCCCAGCGGGCAAAAGGCCACCCTCTCGTGCATGAGGTGCGCGGTGCCGAAAAACGTGGCGGGGCTTCCTGCAGCTCGGTCATTCCGTCGCAGACCGGCCGGTTGTCGGTGCGGCGGCACCAGAAGAGCCTGCCGAGCGGCACAGCGCCGGGCGGGATGTGGGCGCAGGGCGCGGGCGCTGGAAAGCAGGGCGGCTGATAACTCCGCTCCGTCTGCGTCCCGAATCCTGCCACAGAAATCCTTTTAATTATCCTCCCGAGGCAAATCTTTTTTCTGAGCTACGAAGGACGTTTGTAGCTACAACGCATTGCTTACGTTGGTCTCTGAAGAGCAGTGTGTGATACAAATGCTTTACAAACACTTATAAAGACTGTTATTATAAATTCCAGTTTATGTTTGAGGAAACCGAGGCACGGCGCCAGAAAGCCGCTCTCCCAAATGACGCAGCTACGCCTGACCCGTGCAGCAAACCAGGCACCCGTACGCCTTTGAAACTGCCGCAAATGCTGAGAGCAACGAACGTCTGCGACAGTGAGCATGGAAGAACACAAACCGCGGCCACTTTCCTGTGGGCTTTGGCACTCCGTACCAGACAGGAATTAGCTTTCCAAACACGTAACTCGCAGCCCAATTCCTCTTCAAGCTCTTTCATGCCACATTTCTGGGCTTGATCCCCAGGACCTCGTCCCATGGGGCGCAGTTCACGAACGGCCCAGCAGGCCCTGAAGCAAACCCTGCAGGTGGTGCCGGGGCCGCAGGAGGCAGCTGCGGTTCCTCCTCTTCCATCCCTGCGTCACGACGGATGGATGCAGCGTCATCACCCTGCGATGCGACTGCCCTGCCGCCTGTGCTTGAGCCACGATAAAACAATGTCATTAATAGTCATTACGTAGATTTCTGCAGCATCTTTCATCCAAGTGTTCCAAACACTCAGTAATTAAGATTCATAAATTGGAAATTGCAGAAAATGCACACAGGGATCTCTTCAGGGCTTGAGATGAAGCCACCTCTGGGGCAGGATGCTGCAGCTGATCAACACCCTACAGCAACTGCATTTTTCTCTTTTGATACTATTTTTGTTAACTGATGCTCTTTGATACATTTTTGTACATGTGCCCAGAGGCTGGTTTGAGGATAATGAACTGAATTATTGTATATGTCTTTTGCATAATGAACTGAATTATTTAATTGGCTCATAACCTAAGAGGCTGCTAATAGACCAAAATATTCACAAGGTAAGCAAATGTGAAAGAATGGGATGAATCATTTAGGGAACACTAAATTAACATCTTCTGTCAAAAAAAGTTTGCAGCCAGTCCTTTACAAACATGCGTAATAACTGTCAGTATAAAGGGAGCCCTAAGACAACCTGACTCTCCAGTATGCTGCACACAGACTCCTCTATTTCCATGTGACTGTGCGTGGTTAAAGGCTCTGGTTTCGCAGACCGAGCTTTAGTTTCAGTTTATATGTTGGGGTTGAAGCAGGACGCCATGTATTCTGGAGTCCTGGTCTGCCAGGCTGCCGAAGCTGCAAGCTGGTAGTAAAATTCCCGTGAAAGTCTGTGTTCTGGGCCCTCTTTCCGACCCTACGCACTGATCGTTTTTTGACCGCCAAGCCCGCAGACCCCGCCTGATGTTGCCCCTCTGGCTGAGCAGCGGTGGAAGCAGGCGTGCTTTCCAGCCGGTTCACTCCGCTGCGCACAGCCGCTCCGATCAGAGCGGACCCTTTCTTGCTGGGACACACAGTCTCCTGAGACCGCTGCCAGCTGCAAAGTGACAATCGCTGCCCTCAGTGAGGCGAGGCTGTCAGAAATCTGGCCAGCTGGTGATGGGACTTTGGGGTGGGTAAACTGTGGGCATCCCCCATCACACTCCACGAGGAAGACCTTCTATCTTGTAATTGTTTTTCAAGCAGCAGCTCCTTTTCTGAAAACCTCATCCAACCTGTCAAAGTCTTTGGTATAATTCAATTATCTTTGCATCAGATTCTAGATAATTGATGAAACCTCAAGCTACAAGCATGTTTGGCATGAATTACATTTCCTGGACTGAAATTTTCTCCCCTTTTCAGGAATGTGCAGACGGACTGAAGCTCCAATCCACAGTTAGTCACTCAGCCTTGGACCCTGGAGATCTGAGCTGGAAGCAGGAATAACATCAGGTTCTGGAGTTTTTAATAGAACGTGACAGTTTAATTAACTGAGTAACCAGCTGAAATATGACTTCAGGACATAGGTTGGCCAACATCAGAGAAGCTGGGGGACACCTCCCTAAATTAAAATATTCAAAGGAAAAAAAAAGCCTCAGTGATTTTTCCCTCTCTATAGCTAGAAAAACAAACAAACTTCAATATTTGAAAATATCTCAATGGGATGCTCTTGTTTGGGCAGAATTAATAAAGCAGAACAAGACTTTGTTGGTGGCTTGGCATCTTTGACTCCGAGAATTAATCACAGGGAACTGCTCTGCACAATTACAGCATTCAGAAAAACACAAATGTAACAAATCATGTTACAGGCCGTTGCCATTTCTCACATCTTTGGGACAGTCCACTCATTTATTTACATGTATTTACATGATGTTGGGATTCTATCTCATATATAGAATTCTCACTGCTTTGGGAATAATAATAATAAAACTCGATGACTATGGGCTTTAATGGCCCAGAGCTTACTCTGGAATAAACACCAATGTCCAAAAAGGAGTCAAAGATGCCTTTGTACAGAAACACACCACAAGCTTAAAAAGACGTATATTCTAAACATTGCCATTAACAGTTAAAAACAAATAATTAGACATCTCAGATGAACTTGCAAAATAAGCAATACAACTACTAATCACTAAGAATCCAAGAATTAATGGTGGGGGAGAGTGCAAGATGCAGCACACATGTAGAATGATGCATGACGGGATCCCAGGGAAGCTGTAAAACTGAGAAGACGCGACTGATGCCATTGGAGTAGGGGTGCTCCAAAACTGCAATCGCAGCAGCTTCAACTGGAGACTTGTATTTTTCTCTTTTTTTAAAACAGGAAAACAAGTGGCTGCATGCACACATAAAATTCATTGCAAATTTGGATGTGGCTGACCTCAGTCCATTAGCTTTAATGGGAACGGGAGGGTTGGTACTGGCTTCTCAGCTGTCCTGAGGGTTTCGAGGAAGGGAATTATCCCACGTTGCAGCCTGGCAAAAATTAACTGATTTTATTAAAACATTGCAGTCGCTCCTTGTCTCCTTCCACTGAGCACAGGCCCAAGGAGGAAGGTTTGTTCCTCCGCGCCTGGCAGCTGGGCACAAGGAAGGGGCGAGGGGTTTCTGTCTGAATCTCAGTGGGTGAGTGGGTGGGTAAAACCCAGAACCTTGACGTGTAATACAGAATCACAGAATCACAGAATCACACCCGCCCTTAAGCTATTTATAAGCATTTATAAGGTCCCCTCTCAGCCTTCTCTTCTCCAGGCTGAACAAGCCCAGCTTCCTCAGCCTCTCCTCGTAGGAGAGATGCTCCAGTCCCCTCACCATCCTCGTAGCCCTCCACTGGACTCTCTCCAGTAGCTCCTCATCTTTCTTGAACTGGGAAGCCCAGAACTGGACAGAGTACTCCAGATGAGGCCTCACCAGGGCAGAGTAGAGGGGAAGGAGAACCTCCCTTGACCTGCTGGCCACACTCCTCTTGATGCACCCCAGGATCCCATCGGCCTTCTTGGCAGCCAGGGCATGCTGGTGGCTCATGGTCAACTTGTCATCCACCAGGACACTCAGGTCCCTCTCCACAGAGCTGCTCTCCAGCAGGTCCTCCCCAAGCCTGTACTGGTGCATGGGATTGTTCCTCGCCAGGTGCAAGACCCTGTACTTGCCCTTGTTGAACCTCATCAGGTTCCACTCTACCCAACTCTCCAGCCTGTCCAGGTCATGCTGAATGGCAGCACAGCCTTCTGGTGTATCTACCACTCCTCCCAGTTTGGTGTCATCAGCAAACTTGCTGAGGGTACATTCTAACTCTTTATCCAGGTCATTGATGAAGAAGTTGAACAGGACTGGGCCCAGTACTGACCCCTGGGGGACACCAGTTACCAGCCTCCAACTAGACTCGGCGCCGCTAATGACAGCCCTCTGAGTTCGGCCATTCAGTCAGTTCTCAGTCCACCTCACCGACCAGTCATCCAGCCCACACTTCCTGAGCTTCCCTAGGAGGATGTTATGGGAGACAGAATGGGAACAAAATGGGGAGAAAGAAAGAAAGAAAAAGCCTCACTCCCAGCAGAAAGAGCTGCATCAGTGACCTGCCGCTGACGCTCTCTGGGCATCTGAGCTCCAGGGAAGGAGCACCGCACAGGAGTGCAGATGTGGGAAGCAGAAAAGCCCTCACAGCAGCTGCTGCAGCTTTCCCCCAGCCCCGACCCTGCTGCAGGCTGTTCCGCGCAGCCCCTTCTGCAGAGCTTTCGTGCCACCCTGGAATTATTCCAGCTTACTGGAAACAAACCGGATCGTCCCTACCTTGTCTGTCCAGGTGGTATTGTTAGTGTTGCGCGGGACTCAGATGACCTTCCTCCAATTCACAAGTGTTTTTCCCAAATTCTTGGCCATTTATGGCATCATAAATACCTGAATAGAATCAAGTTAAGAAAAAAATATGTAGTTTAAAACCACTATATGTCCGTTTCTCCATTTACGCTTTTTTTTTTCCCCCCTTTAGTTTTCTAAATACCTCAAAGAGTAGGAGAAGAGATGCAGCACCTGACAGTCGGGTATTGCTGCATCCCAGGGATACTGGGAAAAACAAGTCTGAGTGTGATTTCGTCCCTTCAGAACTTTCCTGGAAGCTACAGGACGAGCAGCACGCACAACACGTTTAAACGCAAGAAGAAGACACCCCCGACCCCTCTCACCCCCCCGCAGCTCAGACGCTGCCCCCGGGCACAGCCGCGGCGTTCCAGCCCGGACCTTTCTCCCCTGAATTCAGCTGCGAAGCTCGACACCCCACCCCCCCCACCCCCCCCCCCGCCCCTGGTTGTGCCCCGGGGCCGAGCACCCCGCTCCGCCCGCCCGCCCGCAGTCTGGGCGCACGCCGGGAGAGGGTGCCAGGGCCCGGCCTCCGCTCAGAGCTGCGGGGAGAGCCCCGCCCGCCGCACCCCGCCGCGGGGGGAACCGCTGAAACTGGGACGGGTCCTCGGGCCAAGCGCTGCCCGAGGACCAGGCCCAATTTCGGCGGTGTCGGGAGTGGCGTGGCTGAACCCCCCCCCCCCCCGAGGACATAAATGTGGGGGGGTTTTGCTGTGTTTAAAAAAGGAGCTGCTGGCCCTTTCGGCTGGCGGCGGGCGGACGCGGGTGCCGAGCTGCGGGAGACCGGGAAAACCCCGGTGAGAGCGGCGAGGCGGGAGCGCCGGATCCCGCTCCGGGTTGGAAGGCGAGCGGGGGGGCTTCGACGGGAATAAAAACTGGCTGAGCCGTGAAGTTTGGGGATGGCGCTGCCACAAACCCGTCCGCGCTGGGAGGCGCGGCTTTGACACCCGAAGTAAGCCCAAAATCCCGGGCAGCCGTCCTGCGCCGCTCCCCGCTCCGCCTTGAACCTGCGGGATTAATTGCGGTAATTAACGCTGCTCGAGCGAGCGGAGCCCGATCAGCAGTCTGCCGGCGCGGGGCCGTGGGCCCCCGGCGCGCCTGGCTGGGCTCTGCGTGGGTTTTAACAGCACCCCCCCCCCCCCCCCCCCCCGCTGACAGCCGGGCTGTGAGAATTTCCCCGCAAACCCCCACACGTGTCCCCGCCCGGGGAGGCTGCGGCATCGCCGTCTGCGGGCGCCCGGGCCGGGATTTTAAAAATATTAACGGTAACGGCTCCGCAGCCTGCCGCCGGGCAGGGAAAACGGCGTGAAACACCCCAAAACGTGTGCGCGGGGTGAGGGGGGAGGCACACCCACACCCCCCCCTCCCCCGCCGCGGGTGTCGCAACCGCGCCCGGCCTCAGCCGCGCCCCGCGGCTCGGGGAGGGGGGGGGGAGGCGGCGCGCGGGCAGCGCGCGGGCAGCGCGCGGGGGGCGCGGGCAGCGCCGCCGGCCCCGCGCCCGGCCCCCGCCGGCCGCCCCGCGCCGCCGATGCTGTCGGTGCCGGTGCCGGTGGCGGGCGCGGGGGCGGCGCGGGGCGCGGGTTCCCTGCCCCGCCGGCGCGCCATGTGCAGCGGCGTCGGCTGCTTCTGGGCTCTGCTCTCCGCCGGCCTCCTGGCCGCCTGCGCCGCCGCCTTCCTCTCTCCGGCCTGGCTGCTGCCGCCCGGCCGGGCCGCCGCCGGGTTCGGCTTGCTCTGGCGCTGCGCCGGGCCGCCCCGCGGCTGCCACGGCTCCGCCGGCCCCGGCGGCTTCGGAGACATCCCCTCCGGCTCCTGGCAGGTGAGCGCCTCACTCCTTCCCCCGCCGCGTCCCTTCCCCGGGCTCCCCGGCATCCCCCGGCACCTCCCCGGCGTCCCCGCGACGTGTCCCGGCTCCCCTCCCGCGTCGCCCCAGACCTGCCCCAGGCTGGCGGCATCTCGCTGTCCCCCGCACCTGCTTAAGGTCCCCCTGTCGTCACCCCCGCGTCCCCTGTTCTGACCCGGGTTGCCCAGCAGCCCTTCACCCTGACCCCCCAGACCTGCCCCAGCATCCCCGAGCATCCCCCGCATCCCCCATGCTGCCCGCGAGCATCCCCCGCAACCCCCCCCCCGCCGCTCCCGAGCATCCCTTTCATCCCCCGCATCCCTCGTGTCCCGCCCCTCGGCACCCCGTGGGTGTCCCGGGGTCCCCGTGGGGCTGTACCCCTCCTCGGGCTGCGGCACAGAAACCTCCCGTGCCTCAGATCCCCCCCAGCCTGCCTGGGCGAGCTCCTGCGTGGGCGTGCGGGGGGGAGGGAAGCGGGAGAGGTGCGGTGACTAAAAACCGCTGCCCCTGGGACACGCGGGTCCGGAACCCGAGCCTGGATGTGGGGGACAGCGGCCGTTCCCCTGCCCCGGGGTGATGCCCTTGTTAGGTTTTGGGAGGAAGGAGGTCAAGGCCTCCTCGCTTGCCCTGTGGGCCCTGGGGTCACTGTGGAGTCCTGGGGTGACAAAAAGCTGCCCATTCCTGCTGGGTGTGTGTGGGGACCACACAAAGCCCGGCACCCGCTTGCCCCTGCCCTTTCTTTCTCCTCTCTTTTCCTTTTCTTTTATTCTTGGCTGCTTACCCTGAGGCTGTGAGTGGGTTTCACTACTGCTGCTCAGAACACAGGAGCTGTGGTTCGCTCCGGGTCGCTACGTTGCAGAAATCCCACTGCGAGGGCTCAGTCCCTGAGTGGCCGTGGCTGTGCCCGGCACAATGGGTGTCCAGGAGTGGAATTTCTCAGCCTGCCGTGAAGCTGCGCTGTAATCTCTGCCAGGACGCCAGGTCCGCGTGCGATTGCTTAAATCCGTCATGGTCCTTAAAATTGACATTAAAGACAAATATTGTGAATTGCAAAGAAAAGAACCGGCTGCCTAAAATCCTTCCTATTTATATAAAAACGTGCAAAAATGCTGTCATTTCCCTAAGCTGGCCTTTGTTCAGATGTTTTTGCAAATGTGATTCAGATAAACACTTCCAAGTAATAACAAACTTTAAAGATAAGAGTGAAGCTCAGCAGTGACTCATTTGAACAAGCTTCAGCTACAGGCAGCCTCAGCCATCAAATAGCCTCTGCAAAGACTTTAGATCCAGAACATAACACAGCGTAAAGCCGCTGAGCCCCTGAGCTTGGGCTGTGGTAGGGATGAATAGTATCACAGTACCAAGTGGGTTTACAGGGGATTTTGGTGACACATCCTTGTCACCTTGATTCATGCCACCCAAATAATTCATGAACAACAAACAGTGCAGTCTCTTTCAGGGCAGAGTGCTCCCCTACCAGCGTTCTGCCATGATGAGGATGAGAATACCTGTTGTGATGGTTATTTGATGGGGTGGAACATAATAAAATATCCCTGACAGCTTTGCTAAGGCAGGCGACAGCTTTGGCTTTCTTGCATGAGCAGCCCTCCGCGCGCGCACGCCTCGGTGCTCAGGACAGGGGGAGCTGAGCGCTGTGAGCCCCGTCCGCAAGTGCAAGCAGGAGATTCTCCTTTCTGGAGAGATGGGGAAATTGTGGCTCTTTTTTCTTTGCTTGCAGAACTTGTGACATTCATTTCCAATCTTTCAAGCAATCTTAAGAGCAGCTCCTTCTTCAAATGAAAGCCAGGAGCCTGACAGGGACTGGAATCGAGGAGCTTTTGAAAACAGCCACCAGCTTTCTGCTGAAGCGGTGGAGGCTGGCAAGAAGGGTGTGAAGCTGTGGCTGGTGGGGGGCAAAGGAAGCAAAAGCTGCCATGGGGCTCAGGAGCTTTTCTAGCGTGAAGCTGGTGGCACATCTGGGGGGATGCTGAGAGCACATCTGGGGAGGGACACACCTGGGGAGGATGCCCACCTGCAGAGCGCAGGTTGGGTGGGAGCAGCCTGCAGCTGGGAAGTCCATCCCCGGGGAATGTTGCTCTTTTTGTTTCCTGAAAGGTGCACACGCACTGCGTTTCCAGTGTTTCCCTGTTCAAATGTGCCGATTTGATGAAGGGGTGGGGGAGCGTTCAGCCTTGCAAATGATCGTTAATGCCAGTTGTGTGTTTGCACTTGGGGGATTATGTTAATCATGCTACAAATGATGCTTTGAGTCATGTCTAGAGGTTAATTAACACGCCTTTCTTCTCTTAAGAGGGCCTTCATGTCTGCTTAGAGTTGCTGGCTTTTTTCTGCTTCCTTTCATAATTACTTTGCAGCTCTCTAATATTGTGGGTGCCTTTAATTTAACCCTGTCAGTGCTCAGGCTGCTGGGGCTTTGCACCGCGCTCAGCGTCACGATGGTGATTTGATGGGGAAGCATATAATAAAATATCCCCGATGCCTGGAGCTGTTGTGGCCAGGCTGTCCTTGCAGGAGCTGATAGAAAAGGGAGAGGGTCTATCTGGAGCCAGGTGAGGAGAGGATGGTGATGGGGCCACAGCCGGTTTATGAGCAGGGGCCCTTACACAGACAATTAATGGAAAAGACGATCCCGTGTGAGAGGACTTGGAGCTGTGAGGGCCGGAGAGGGGCACCCCGAGGGGCGCGGGCACTGTGGGGAGAGGGGGTTGCTACTGGGAGGCCAACTGGTAGAGCTGGGAAAAACAGGTGAGCTTTTCAGCTCTGAGCTGCTTCATCGCATCACACTGCTTTTCTTTTTTTTTGGTGCCAGATCGCTGTGTGCGTGCAAAATAATGCTTTATCTTGAGCTTATTTATTTTCTCTTTCAGTAGGAGCATTTGGCTCATGGGTTCCTGTCTCAGTGCTGCACTTCAGAAGCTAGTGCTGCTTCATTTCAAATTTCTATTTTTATTTTTCCAGATAGTATCCAGTTATTTTCAGGCTTTGCCAAGCATGTAATCTAAAATAACAAAGAAGCTGATCAGCCCGTGGTATTCAGGTTAAAACCCACACGGACCACTTGCCTATGAAGTCAGTGATGCCCTGCTGGCACAAAATAACCCACTCAGGACAGGGGTGAAGGCTTTGCACCGCCCCAGGAGTTCCCCGAGTGCGTCTTTCCTGTTTTTTTCCCCATAGCAGGACTTGGAAAAGATTTGGCAAAGCTTAGCGAAAAAGCACAGTAAACCTCCTTACCCTTCTATTAGAAAACCCTGAAAGGTTTCCTAAACCTTCACTGCTGGTTTCTCGCTGTGTCAGTTCAGCACTGGGTTTCCGATGTAATCTGAGGTTTCCCCATTGGGGTCCAATTTCCAGAGCTACACAGCTCTGTTCCTAGTGAAAAAGCACGTAGGGTGCTTGTGCAGGTGGGAAGATACTTGGAAAATCTGTTGCTCTTCTTCTAGCACAGGCTCTGCCACAAGGGCAGGGCGAGCGTTTTGGGAGCTCCCAGTTTGTGACATGACCCAAGCAGGGAGCCACATCCGAGGCTGCTCTTGGGCAGAGTCTGCTCTGCCTCCGGGGGCCGTGTATCAGGCCAGCGTGTTATTTGGGATTATCAGCAAATCAACATTTAGCTCCTCATCCTGAGAACTTCCCAAGGGAGCAGACCCTTCCTGGCTCACTCTGTCTACCAGTCAGTTTGACTTTTAATGGCACTTGCATAACCTTGGCAAGAGGTGTAACTGCTCAGCAATTCTTGAAATCAGTGTCTTCCTCTCTATGCGGGTTACTTTGCAGTAGACTTTCTCTCCTTTCATTAGCCACCTAGAGTTTTTTGACCTACATTAATAGAACAGCAAAAACCCGCAGTTGGGGAAACCTGTAATTCCTGGGCTTTGGTCCCATGCTTCAATGCCCGAGTAGCAAACCATAACCAGGACTCACTGACCAGTGAACCGCACCACTAAGCTGGGCTGAAATGGGTGCGACCGGTTTATGGGTGGGCTGTGGAAGGTCAAGCTGATTGAAAATATGGACAGGCTGCTCTTGGGATTATTTCTATCGACTCTGCTCTCAACGGGAGACAGAAACTGCTTTGCTTAAACAGAGGCGTGGAGAGGTAGGTGTCAGCTGCAGCGGCACTGCTGGGGCCACGGGGCCAGGGGCTGGGCAGCAGCTGGGGCTTAGCTGAGACGTGGCCGCTCGTGACAGCGGTGACCGGTTCATGCTGGGTCACCTGCTGCAAACAGTGAGTCCTGAACCCTGCAGCTTGGGAAGGGCATCGCCTGGGCGCATTGGAGATGTTTTGGGCTGAACATTGCGTTTCCCCTTTGTAGGGCCCAAAGCAGAGTCTGGCTCAGGGTGTTGGGGACACGGCAGGGACATTTTGGCGGTGGGACATTCCCTCCATCCTCTAGAGGCTGCAAGTCCCACTCCCTTTGGGCTTCTCTCCACTGGCTTTGTAAGGAAAAGCCAGATGGGAGAGCTTTGTGATCTGCGGGGCGTTCCCCGGCCCAGGACGATGAGCCCAGCTTTGCCGCCAGTGCCGGGAAAGGGCTTATCCCAAGGAAGGATAATAACAGAGTGCGGGTAAGAAGGTCTGATCTGGTACCCAGCGACAGCGCTCTGCTTGCTGCCTAATTAAAATTTCATTAAGTGTGTTCGCATCCCTTGATGGAGGTCACAGGCACACCATTGATGTGCTAATGTCTTACTTTTTCCCTTTTTTTTCCTCTTTCACCACTATCCATCATCCTCTCAGATAAAGCAGTGCCATTAGGAACTGCTTTCCAGCGTCCCCAGATGCAATGGCACTGGAAGAAAGACAGCCGTAATTCATCAGACATATTATCTGTCTCTTATTTTCTGCCTAATTAAAAACATGCATTTTTTTTCTTTAATAGATTTGGGCATTAACCCCTCTGGTGCTTGTGTTGAATACCCTGATTGGCTTCCAAGTGGGAAAATTACCTGCAAGGCCAGGACTGGATGCGCTGTGTCTGTTTGTTTGGGTTTTTTTCCTGAATTTTGTGCATAAGCAGCTAAATCTGGGCTGGGGAGAAGTACCCCCCTGTGCATGCTGCAGCACAGGCAGGTCCCCACCAACCAAAACCTTAATTTGAAGGGGAAGAAATGAGGACTGGAGCCTCGTTGCCTCCTCGCGTCCCTGTGCCCCAGCCCAAACCACTTCGGCTCAGGGGACTCTTAGACATCAGCCACCTCCACAGCAGCATCATGCCTGGGGCTCTGCATTACTGCCGGGCTGGTTTGGGGAGGTTGGACTCGCTCCCACCATTCCCATCGGATGACACGGGGCACTTCCCAGCGCTGCTGGGCAGGGGATAGCATCTGCATGGGAGCAGGGCAGGGAGGGAAGATCAAACAGGAAGGAGAAAGCTCTCAGATGGCGCCGAAAGGAAGGTAATTGCTGGGGAGGAGAAGACGGGGACGTGTGGGATCCTCTTCCTGGCCGTCGCTTTAATGCCGACCAGATGGCGGATGTTTGTTTCTGTGACTTATGTGGGGGAAATATGAACAAACTGCGAGTCTCGATCCACCCACCCCTGCGCACGCAGCGTCCCCCGCAGAGGCGGGCGCCTCTCTGTTGCGCCCAGGTGGGTATTCCTGGTTTTTATCAAGATCTCTTGCGCCTTTGCCCAAGCAGAAGGCACCGCTGTTTCAGGTGCAGGGCAGTCTCGCCCAGTGTGGTGTGGATGAAAGCAGGGGTCTTAGGGTCCAGTGCAAAACTCACGGGAAGGCTTGGGAGGAGCGAAGGACCTGGTGGCCACGTGGTGCAGGTGGCAGCGACTCATGGGGCTCAGGGGCACGCAGGCATCTCTTCGGGTGCTGGGGTGGAGAGGAGGCACCTTTGCTGCTCCAGCGCCGCTGCTGTCCTGCAGACAGATACCAGTCTGAGTATTTGCACTGATCCTTTCCAACCCTCTTTATTTGCCCTCCAACAGGCGGTGGTGACCGCTTTTACTCTACCAGGAGCCCAGCCAGGGGCATCTCGAGCCATGCAGCAGAGCCAGACCCAGCTGCCAACATCTGCATCCGCTTCCCGGCATCAGCCCCTGGTGTGGCCTCCCGAGTCCTTGCCAGCACTGCTGCAAATCCCAAACCCCAAGTCCCCACTCAGCACCGCCGTCCAGCACTGATTTATTTTTTTAACTAAGTTAAAAGCCCTGGTGTCTGTTGGGTTTCTGCTTCTCCAGGTACAGCACTGTCCAGTTTAACCCCAAAGCATCTTCCTTAAATGAATATTTAATCGCACAGAGCTCTGATGGGAAGGGACCACGTGTAAAAAAGAAAATGGTTTGATTAATTTTGCCCCCTCTTCTCTTGCAGTTGCTTTTACAGCCAGTTTTTCCCCAGCTCATTCAGGGTTTCTCAAATTTTTTCTGCCTCAACAGACACGCTGGGAAAGCCGGACACGCTGTGACCTTCACTCTGTCTTTTTCTCACTTAGCCTATGGCTTTATTTCCTATTTATTTAGGGTATTTATTTTCCGGCCCCATTTGCAGAGATGCTTAAGCATTTCGAAGCAGGGCTGAAGTACCCAAGCAGTCTGCTGTGCCTTCAGCCTACTTCTCCGGGTACCATGGGGCCCATCCGGGATGGCAGCTGTCAGGGGTGGTCAAGTTCCAATTAATAAATCGCACTAATAAACTAATGTGCATTGTGGTGTGACCCAGTGCACAGGACGTGGTGGCAGGAGCTTTGCCAAGTTGGTTTATCTCCCTAAGCCAAACACCAGGTACCATTTCTCAGCACTAGCTCATTGGACCGGACAATTTTTTCTCCCTCTGTCCTTTTCACTTTGAACATCATGAATGCTGGCTTCAAAAGATGGGTTACCTTTTAAAAATTTTCATTAGGGATATTAAGTGATTCTTCCCAGGATGGTCATTGTGTGACATTTTGATTTTGATTTTTTTGTTGAATGAAACAGCAGATTTATTGCTTAGTGAATGGCATAACCATGGTGCATGTCAGACCTGTAAAATATTAAAATAATGGGTAGGGGATTGTTGTTAATCAGAATTTATTACGCTACATAAAGACATATTTACAGTCCCACCAGGGGACTATTAATTTGTTTGGGGATAAACAATTAATCTCCCTGGGAGTGGGAGCAGAAAATCTGACACATGGTTTTATGCCTTTTCCCAGCGTGGCAGAGGCAGGATACCCCACAGCCCCGGGGCTGCCGGGCTCCCCTGGGGGGTCTCCCCTAGCACGGGTCTGCGGGGCCTGGGGAGAGGCAGCCCACCGGGCAGCGAGGTCCCGCTGCTCCCTGGCTGGTTTGGCAGTGGGAGCTGTGCTCTCTGCTGTGAGGAACAGGCTTTTTCCTGCCTCCGCCTGAGCTGGGCTCTCACACATGGGCTCAATGCATCACGTTTGTTTTCCCCTCCGTCTATTTTTGGGTTTCAGCTTTTGCATCCTGTTTCCTGCATCCTCTCCTTTCCGCTCAAGATGCAACAGGCACAAACAGGGAGGAGAGAGGAAGGTGCTGCACAGTTGGAAGGAGAGAGTATTTAGCTGCTACTGTTTGGTACCTTTGCTCCATGGGCTTCTTCAAACTTAAGGCTTGTTATTTTTCTTCAGAAGCAACTGTTTGATCTGCAGGTGCGATTCCAGTGCAGGGCAGGAGCACTTGGGCTTAATTCCCAGCAAGGCCCTGGAAAGATTATGACAAAAGCAGAATTTCTTGTTTACAAGGGTGCATCCAGTGCTTTGGCAGGTAATGCCAACGCATTAGGGAAAGACGTTCACAACTTTTGTTCAAGTAGCTCTGGCCATTGCATGCTGGGATAATGTAGGAGCCAGACTTAGGACTGCTGGCTTGCAGCAGGGTCTCTAGCAATCTGCCCTGAAGTCCCCCATGCCCTTCCCTATTGCCAGCTGGGGCAGCTGTGCCGCTGCTGTCCCTTGGGCCCCACGGCAAACCCACCCGGCTGCATTGCCCCGTCTGCCCCTAGAGCTGCCCGGCAGCAGTTTGGTGGCTCAGCATCCCTGGCCCGTGTGACAGAAAACAAACCTCACCATTTACCCATGCCTCTTGCCCACATGAATTTTAACACATTTATTCAAAATGAGATCTTGCTTCCCTTTGCCAAGGCCTGGTTGGATTTGGTCAGGTTTTGGCCACCAGCGCTGCCCATATCGAGGTGCTGCCAGCCCCAGGACCCCAGTCTTGCTGCCACCTGGATGAACCCTGATGGCAGGACCCGAACCAGACCCACTCTTCTTTCAGTGTAATGCTCACGTGCACCCACCCTGTTTATGCTTTTTCTCCTGGTGCTACGGCCCAAAAAACATCGTTGCACCTTTCCTCGAGGATTAGCAGCCTGAGCAGCTCATAGGTTGTTTCCAGCAGGAGCTGCAAGTTTTTAGGGGATTTGTGCTACCATAACTAAGATGAACCTAGATCATTAAAAATAATATGCTTCACACAAGAGAGGAACAGGCTTGCTTCACAAGACCCCTTTCTGCTAAAAAATTAATCACTCTAAATAATTAATGGTCCTCGCGAAGGAGAATGGTTTGCATGTTGCCGGGCGGAAGGTGAAATTTAGATGCTGAGCGGAAGCATCTTTCTTTTTTTTCATGAGTCCCTATTTCCTCGCTGCGCTGCTGCCCTGGGAGCGGTGGGGAGCAGGGCTGCGGCTGCTCTCCCCGCTGGGCCCTGTGCCGGGAGGGTGTGTGTGCGATGGGGTCGCCCATCCCACCCCAGATATCATGGATCCCTCCGGGGCTACAGAAGGGACAAGGGGCTGGTCCCCACCGAGGGTGTCCCAGCCTCATCTCTTTTGCCCTGAAGCAGCACTCTCGGTGGCTTGGAAGGCACCGGAGAGGAGCAGATAGCCCTACTGCCACAGTCCCTGCCAAAACAGCCTCTCCAGTTCTCTTGGTAGTTGTTTGCACGGCTGTGCCTTTTACACTGCATGTCAGGGATTAATTTATTGCCAGGACAGCATTTGCATTGCTTCTGTGGTGTATAAATAGGCTATAAATAAGATGCTGATGTCTAATCACTGCACAGCACTGGGGCAAGCGCGCGCACCAGGGTGTCGGGATGGTGCCGGTGCTCCCTGGCCCGTCCCTCGCCAGCACCAGGGTGCCCCGTTCAGCAGCAGCAGCGGCTCCTGGGCAGGACCCTGCGGGCAGCGGCTCTGCCACCACAGCACCAGCCAGTCCAGCTGCTGAAAACCACCTCGGCAGTAAACAGCGCAGGTAGATGTAGGGCAGGGCCAGACCCGTGGGGCAGCACCGCTAGTGCTGGAGGGTTTTATTAGCTGATTGGACCCCCCCGTAGTCATCACAGGATAAACCTAATTCCTCTTACCCCGCTCAGCCTGCCTGTGGCTCCTGCAGCATAATTTAGATTTAGCAGATTATTTACTCCTGATTCGTAACCTCTTTGGTGAGGAGGGCCAAATGGAAACATGTATTGCCTTTGTTCCTATAGTAACCATAGTTGCCCAAAAGCTTAAATGTAGGGAGAAAAGTAAAAAAGGAAAATTGTGCATTTCTAACTAGAAGGTCTCAGCAGGGCAAGAGGACTGGACAAGGGTGGGTGGAGGTGGGACCTGAGCTCCCACACAGGTTATTAGGAAAATGGGGCCCAGACCTGTCATACAGCCATACTGCTTCAGGGAACCAAGACGCTGACGTTACTGCCGGGTGACTCACCAAAGCCGGGAGTGTTTCGCAGAATTTGCCGTGAAATGCTGTGAAACAACAGGACTTGATGTTGCTTCTGCAACGTCGGGCTCGAGGTGCCCTCGCGCTGTTTGAAGGCTGCCAAGGGCTGGGTGCTGGAGGAGGAGGCACCCGTCGTGGGTCCCCTCACCACGCCCGTGGCTGGGCTGGCATGTGTCCTCACCGGTACGGGGATCACCTTGCTGCCAGTGCCATCCTCTTGGCAGAGGTGGAAATGTCACCTGCAATGGGGACAGAAACTGAAACAGTGCAGCAATTGGGTGTCCGTACCCAAGGGTGACCTTTTTTTGCCATAAATCAGTGCTTTTGCCAGTTTTAGATACTGATGCAGTTCGCCAGACTACTGCCAGAATATTAAAGAGCAAAACTGCTTCCACCCCAGCCGGGTGATGGCAGGGGGACAGACTTCTGTGCTGGCCTCCCCTTTCACTGCCACTCCACACCGTGCCAGCCCCTGCAGAAAACCCTACCTGCTGTGCACTCCCATAGCCTCTGGCACCCCAAAGCATCACCCCGCAGCGTCAGCTGCGTTTGAGTAACAGCCCCATATGACCCAGTTTTGTTGCAAAAGGGGCTAAATCAAAGACATGGCTGCTGTAGGGAAGGGCCGGCGGGGCTGCTGGATGTGAGCTGGGCTAGGGACTGGGAGCAGCCTGCATGTTGACAGACGCTGGCTGCAATGAAATCTTTGCAGCAGCGGGTTCCCCACTGTGGAGCATCATTGGCAAAATACCTTCTAATTGCCAGGCTTGCAGGGGTGGGTGCCATCGTGAGATACGTTTCAGCTCTCAGTGGAGGCACTGACATGCGTCGCAGGCATCTAATGGCACTTGTATTAGTGCTGTAGCCCTTCATACATGTAATACATTTGCTATTATCACCTTAGCCCAAATACTAAATAACCCCTGGGACCAGGTGGTGGGTGAACCGTGGGCTCAAGACTTAACAGTGAATTTAAGCAGCAGAAGGTGGAAGGGAAGGGATGTGAGAAGCTGCCCACGATGGGGCCCCACTTCTCACTTCAAGCGGGGGAATTGGTGGGGAGGTGTGGCGGACCACCTCGCTGACAGCCCTGTGTGTCCTTTCAGACGAGCGCCGTGCTGTGTGCGGGTGGCTGTGCCCTGCTGGCCGTCAGCTCGCTGCTGGCCGTCGTCGCCATCCTGCTGCCCGGCGGACCCTGCGAGAGGCGAGTCTGCACCCTGGCTGGCTACATGCAGACAGCGGCAGGCAAGTGATGGGGACTTTGCTCTTTGGGGTGGAAAGATGGGGTTTCCCCGGGGTGCTGCCTGGCCATTCACAGCATCCTGGATCTCAGTAGCAAGAGCAGCTTGCAAACCCTAACCAGTGCTGGGAGAAAAAAGAGCATCCCTTTGCTTTAGTAATTGCCTTCTGCATCCATCATTACAAAATCTGTTGCAAATGACTTCTGCCCAAATATGCAGGTCTGTGGCAGAGAGCCTGTGAGGCTCTTGCGTAGGGCAGGGGGCTGCCGTGAGCGATGGAGACCAGGCTGGCTGCTGCCATACCTTCTGGGTCTGGCAGATGCCTCCTGTGAAGTCTGTGGTCCCACCTGGGCCATCTTTGCGGTTAAATGTCTGGAGGTATTTCCCTCTCTGAGCCTCACACCCGAGACAGGCTGTTGCCCATCCTGTCCCAGCCTTCCTGGGCAGCCTGCTTGATGCTGAATTTGCTTGTATTTCCATTGTGATTGCTTATACTTCTCCCTTGGAGAAGCACTAATGCAGAGGGGAGAAGACAGGTGGCTGGGGAAGGTCTGTCCCTGTCCTGTGCTCCCCACAGAGGGACAAATCCCACCTGAGACCAGTCTCCACTGCAGGGAGCCACGTCTCTGGGAGCTGAAGTGTTGAACTCAAGAACCCCAACTGGACATGAGCCATAATGGGAGATTAAGCTGCCTGTGCCCCAGAATAAACTGCGTTCCTTGGAGAAATCCTTAGGGCCAGCCAGGCTTTGTTATCTGCCCAGCAGCATTCAAGCAGCTTTTAGGGAAAATCCCGTTATATGCTCTCCTCACCAGAGCTTATCCCACGGGAGCCGATTTGGGAACAGATGAAGGGGCCTGGCCCGTCAGCCACGGCTGCTCCAGCTCAGCCGGGCTGTGGGTCCACAGAGGCAGCTGCCTGTGCCCCATCACTAGCGACCAGTGCATCCCTTGGAGCCACAGTTTGGGGATTCCCACCACCACCGTACGTTGGCCGGTGGCTGTGGCCAGCGGGTCCCTGGGTGCGGGGCAGAGGCTGGAGGAGCCCCGTGCCAGCCCAGGGAAGGCATGGGTCACTATGAGGTAGCTCAGGGCCTCACGGGTGTTCTCCCAGAGAAGCAGGGTGGAAAGGAGTAACCCTGAAGCATCTTTGCCCAGTGAGGTGGCACATCCCTGCTGCGTCTGGCTCTGCAACAAGAGACAAGCTGGTGCAAAGCAAGGGATTAGGAAGAGTCTCTGGAAAAGAAACCAACTGTAGCAGATAAATACAAATAAGATGCTCTGAGGGGTTTTGGTAATATTGAACAGGCTGTAAATAAACTGTAGGCTTTAAGTGTTATTGACAAATGAAAATTTACTGGGTACATTCAAACAAGCTAATGGGTTGCTTTAAACTCTGGTGGTGCCTTGCTAAGCATTTTGTATTGCGCTTTTTAATTTTGGTTCACTGTGGAATAATTCCCATTCAGAGCCAGGCAGCCCTGAGTCAACAGAATTAAATGGCTTAATGTATTTGGATTCAGAAATGCTGCCCTCCCATAATTTCTCTCCCTGTTCCCCCCACCCCAGCTCTTTGTTAGAAATCAGCTGTAGTTGGGTGACAGCAAGAGAAACTCCTCCCCAAAAATCACATTATTTTATAGAGAAAAGCAGGGATTTTCATGTAGATGATTTTATATATGAGAGAAGGAAAGCAGAGCAAGCCCAAGAGATTTGGCAGAGCAGCTTTCTATCGGGGGGGCAGCTCTGCCAGGGGGGAACCCCTATAAAACCACGATGAGATGCCTGCAGAGCAGCAGGACACCTTTCTCCCAAACCCCAGGCTTCCCTGAAGCACAGAAGTCCCACAGGCACCTGCCCTCGAAATCCAAATTTTGCTCCCATTTTGCCATCCCAAAAAAAGCAACTCAAGGTATTTTGCTGATCACCAAAGGCATGAGTAAATAAGCTTAATACTGTAAAACATTGAATCAGGCAATCGGATTTCCTAATAAAGGGCCAGGTGCATTCAGCCAGGAGCATAGAATCATAGAAGCATTAAGGTTGGAAAAGACCTCTAAGATCATCAAATCTAGCTGTCACGCCAGCACCACCATGCCTGCTAAACCAAATGAAACATGCCATAAAGTGCATGAGCAGAGGCACTGGCAGAGCCAGAATCAGTCCTACAGGCTCTGTGCTGTATCAGACAGGTGCCCCGAGCCACACTCACATAAATCCAGGTGCAGAGGCCAAGCTGAACCAAACAACAGCCAGTCCTGAGAGCAGCCCCACAGCAAGGGGCAGTCAGGCTCAAGCTATGTCTTTAACACTTTCCTGCTATTTTTTTTAGAGATCCACATTGTGCCTTTTCCAGCCACAGAAGGAAGGAAGATAGAAACCTCATGCAGATAGATGGAGCATTAATTGCAGATGCAGACATGCCATCAAGGTTCAGAGCTGGGCTAATTGCCACCATACGCTGAACACATGATTCCCGATGCCTGGCATCCACTCCTTAGAAAAAAACCCCAACACGTCTGCACAAGAGGATGATCCCTAATGAAAGAGTAAATGAGCAGCAGAGCAACAGGGAGAAGGGGAAGGATAAAAGACAGAAAACTTGCTCAGTTCTCACACCCTACAAGCAAAGTCAAAGCTGTCCCTGAGAGATTAAGGATGGGGATCACTCCCTAAGCATGGTGCCAGCTCACCAAAATTAAATTTCTGCTATCATACCTTCTCCCAAACCTGCATAGCAGCAGCTCCAGAAAGGCTAGGGTAGCCAAGCTGGCCCCATTTATGTGTGGTCAGCAGGGCGGCCCCAGTCCCCAGCTGCAGCCCATTGCTGCTGCTGGTGAGGGGCCCTGGGGCTAACCCCAGCGATGGGGAGTGCAAATGGGTGCGCAGCTGCAATCCTGCCACAGTGGTTTTGCAGCAAAAGCCTCTTTGTTGGTATTTTAGAAATAGGAGTTAATTCCAGGGAGAACTGTCTCCTGCCGTTCGGGGCTGTAAGGAAAGGGCAAGGGATGTTCTCCAAGGCTGGCTGTGCCTGTACAACCTCTCCGGTGGCTTCCAGGTGCTGTGCCCGGGGCCCTGTGGTTTATAGCTGGACATTACAGTTTATCTCTGCCAAGATCTCAGACCAGTTTTCAAGAGACTGCCAGTGGTGAAGCTGTTGGAAGGAGCGCGGGACCATCACAGTGTCTCAGGGACTGGTTTCACCCATGGGCACCTGTCGGTGATGCCCCGGGGAGCCCCAAGGCCCTGCTACGAGCTGTGGCAGCTCACACAGTCCCCAGCAGTGCCACTACATTAGAGGAGGGTCCTGAAGGCCAGGGGTGTCGAGAGCCAAAGCCGCCTCCACTGGGTTTCCAGCGTGGACGGTGTCTGCTCCCGGGCCCAGGAGCATCTGTGCTCCCATGGGAATGGCCTTGCCGGGGGAGTGAGGTTCGCTACCGGTGGCAACTGAGATTGCAAAGGAGACTGAGTAAACCCCATCGAACAGCAAATGCAGGCAGCTTTCTGCTGTTGGGGCTTGTGGGACTAAGGGAAGGATTACGGGCACCAAAGTGGATTGCCTCTGCTGCTTAGGAAAAGCAACAAGTCTTTGTAGGCAGGCAGCAGGGACTAGCAGCCTCCCTCCACACGACTGTGTTGCTTTTTGGAAGCTTTTCACTGTGCGCTTTTCAGGCAAAGGGCTCTTGCTTCGCTGGTGAGTGGTGGTTAGTGATTGAATGCACCCCCGGCCGCCCCACGGCTGCGGATCCTTTCCCTGGTCTCCGAGATGTGCCTGCGAAGCGGCCTGGCAGGAGGCTGCAGGGCTTTGCACCTTGTCGAGGGCACAGGCACAGTCGAGCGTGAGGGAAGCCTTCGGGGAGAGTTTTGCTTTCACCCCACACTGCTCTCTGTCTAATCCTACCACCATCAGCTCACTGCTCAAGACAAACCCAGTGCTGAGGGCAAATGGTCCTGACCTGCCTGTGCCTTTCTAAGGCTCTTTTAGTTTCAAAGAGCAGTTTCCCAGCATCGCTATGACAGAATCAGAACAGTCATCAGACTCCAGCAAGACAGGCAAAAACCCCCAGTTATGCAATTCCCTTATTTAGCCACACTTTAATTCCAAGTTTCGTGGTAGTCCCAAGAGCTTCTTGCTGCAAGATTTGATTGCATTCTGCAGCCAAGATTGCTCCTGCTGGCAGAAGCATGGTGGCATTACAGAGATGGCCTCAGCTTTTGGTTAGTTAAGCAGCACAGCAAAATGCAGGAGACTTTGTGCTTTTTGAAGTAGCCTGTGATTACTTAAGACACTGATCGTCAGGTAAGAATACACAGAGGGAGAATCGTTCGTTTTCAGATCAGTGTGAATCTTTTAAATGCATCGCGTCCCAAGGACTGAAAAGCAACCTGGATTAAAATGGGCCGTGCCATTCCCAAGGGAGTGCTGCGGGACGGGTGGGAAGTTCACCCCAGCCTTGGGATGCAGGCACGTGCTGAGGGGCTGCACGGAGACGGCCAGTCCCTGGCCAGGAGGCTGACCCAGTGCCTGTGTCACAGTGTTATTTAGATCGTGCCTTCCTGCATCCCGCCCTGCATCGCAGCTCACCTCTGGGATCGATGGCGACATTTTTCCCAGCCTGTGCAGGCTCTGAATGGCAAACAGCACGGCAATCCACGTCCGTATTGATTCCTCAGACACATATCGATTAGCCTGGTGACATGTAGGTAATGTGTAATTAGCAACTTAGATAAAAATAGCACCAAGAAGGTGTACAGCGAAGCTGCCTGGGTACTCTGACCTTTGCTGGCATCTCCATGGTGGCAGCAAATAGAGGGGTCATGGCTGCCTGGTAATTGCTGACTTGCTATTAAAAACACTCTGAAAGTCTCCATTTCCCTGCTGCCATCACTACCATGTGAGGCGGTTTCGGAGTGCTGCGTGACGGGGTCTCTGATGACCGGGCACCAGTGGAGCTGTTGCCATGACTCAGGACAGAGCCATTCCAATTGCCTCCTTGTGTTTTGCTCTCTAGCTCGAGTGCTGCATTTTTAGGCCCAAAAGATGCTGTGAGCTGACAGAGCTTCACACACGGCAGTGCTTATGGCCAGTCTGCACCCACAGCAGTTGCCTGCGAGGTCTTGGATCCTTCCCATCCTGACTCTTGCCAAGAAATCACGATTGAAATGATGGCCTGGGAAAGGCACTCTGCTAAACGTCACTTTCCCATGTCCTAAAAGACTTGTGGCACCAGCAGCTGTTGGGTATGCTGGAGAGCAATGTCTGAAGATGTTGGAGGGGCCACAGACAGTGGGGATGTGCCCACTGCTCCCGGGGTGCAGGCAGCGTCAGAGCACGGCCCCTGCAGCACCTCTCTGAGGAGACATAAATGGAGCAGACATCTGCCCAAGACAAGGGACAGTTTGGGGTTGAGTGACCAACACTGTGACCGACACTCAAATTGTTCAGGAACAGCTGAGGAGACGAGGGTCTGAGCCGCACCCAGACCGTGCAGCCTTTCCCACCACCTCCCACACAGCCGGGCCAGGGCAGACCCGCAGTCAGTTTCCTGATGGGCGTTCTCGTGGCTGCGGTGCCCGGGAGCCCCATCCTGTTGACGCCGAGGGTTGTTTGTCAGAAGACAGCCCTGGGATTTGGAAGAGGAACTCGGCAGCAAAGGCAGGCGGGGAGCAGCGCCCTGGTGTCCAGGCATTGATTTGATTTAAACTCACGCAAAGCTTCCCCCATCCCTGTTTTAAAAATAGCATCTTGGCTTTCATCACAGAGCTCATGTGGTCCCTCTTCTTGTGGGGCTTGAAAAATATGCTCAGGCCTGATGCAGTAACATTGCTGGCTGTGTTTGATCACCAGAGCAGCATTAAAAAATGTTGCCATAAAGCTGTTTCCAGCCATTCTCAAAAGGCCCCCAAAACTGCAAGATTTGGCTAAGCAAGAGAAGCGCCAAAAAATAAAGCAGAGTCCAGGCTTGATGCAAGGTGTTCAGGCATGAAAGTAAAAACCAGCAGCATAAAACCCAAAGCCGGAGATGGGTCCAGCTCCTGAATCGCAAGGGCAGCTCTTCTGTTTTCCCCTTGTCTTTCACCGGAAAGAGCGATGCTCCCATCATAGCTGGGAGTAACCGCATGATCCTCATTGCTGCTCAGGTCCTCACTGCCGTCTGCACCCTCTCCCCTCCACATTTTGCATCCTGTCCTTGCAATAGAGACAGCGACCAACGATGCTGGAAGCCCTGGTTCCTTCCCTGGTGCAAGGCTTTTTGCCCCTGCTTTCTTTAATTACATTAGCAGAGTCAAAAAACTGCCTTTGGCACATTATTATTCAGTCAGTGAACTCTCACTAATTCCTGACACAACTAATAAATATCTGATGGTAGCAGCCTGCTGCTGGGGCACGGGAGAGGGGGCTCTGTCGCAGCCCAGCTTCGCTCTGGCGCCAACATTTCTTACACCCGACTTAATGCATGCTCTCATTTTTTTCACTCGCACTGATGCAAATCCTCTGATTTGCTGCATTTTTGCCAATTTGCTCCAGAATTCAGCTCGGTAAAAGCCATCACCATCCTGGGTGTGTGTGGGCTGGTGTGTCCTGGAGCAGGGACTGCTCTGAACCCTGCAGAGATGCAGGGCACCAGCGCCAAAGCCCAGATAAAATTATTCTAGCAATCTCTGCGTGTTTAAGAATCTGATGAGCTCCCATGTTAAAACCAACAATTGACTTTTCTTCCATCTACCTTCCATCTGGGAGGTGTCACCTGGGAGGATGTTGCAGGGGAGCAAAATGAACTTGCCAGAGCTGCAGATTGACAGGCATGAAAGTAGAACCACAAACATCAACTCAACTTCAGCCTTTCACTGGAGGAAATTTTTGCTTCTGCTGAAACAGTAATTTCTCTGTGCTCGCTTCGGTGCATACATGCGAGTGACATATCATCTGGGTTCCAGCACCATTTCATGATTTTACTTTCAAAACCTAAAATCTTCAGTGGACAGCCAGACCATTAAACTCAGCAGTAAAAGGGAGAGGGGCTGGCAGCTTTCCTAACGGCCAGGCTCCCTGCCACAGGTTAAGTGTCAATTAGCCTTCCCCAGGGTTAAGCTCATTTCATACAAGGTGCAGAGCTGCTAAAGAAGAAGGGGCCAGATCCTGGCTGCACTGTACAGCAGCTGAGCCCCGCTTTAGCCTCAGCGAGAGAAGCTAGGGATTCGTTTTCATCTGACATTTGGACAGTTTTCTTTCTTCTGCTTAGTTCTCAGACTATGCTTTGGTTTTCTGCAGGGGCAGTTTTGCCATTTGGCACAAATCTGCTGACTTGGTGCCTTTTCCCTCCCATCAGGCCGGGGACACGGCAGTAGCAGCATGCCTGGGCCAATGCTGGGAGCAGCATATTGCTCAGTAGCCTCATTTAGAGAATAAACCAGCCATGTCCTTTCATTGGTTTCTTGGAGAGGGGCAATACATTTCCAGTGGCATCAGTGACAGAAGCAATATCCCTTCATTGCTGTCATTTGAAAAGAGCAGTTTTATACTGCAAGAAAGAACTTGTTCACTTGTACAAAACATATTTTCTATTCCCTTAAACCTGGGGAAATCCTTGTCGTATTAATATGTGGCTGAATTGCTTCTCTTTCAATGGTTCTCCTAGGGATTTGAGTTTAGACCAGTTATTGCACTTGGGTGCAGTAACAGTCCATAAAAAGTATATTTTGTGAATAATAACAGTGCTTTGTAATAAACGGGAACAACAAATAACAAGTGCCACTGGGGCTCGAAGCTGCTGCCCTGGAGGAAATACCAGACAGCCCCAAGAACCCCAGCACCGTGCCAGTGCCATGCGTTTCAGACGGGAAAACCCATGCTCCAGTTTTAGAGGGAATTTACTTCCCTTTGCCTGTGACTCTCTGTTCAGTTTGCAGGCAGTTGTTCCTTCTTCTGCAACGCAGGACATTTACTCTCATTCTAACATTTTCAAAGCACCAGCATGGAGCTCAGGGGTGTTATTGGAGGGCTCTTCAAGCCATACTTTTCCAAGCAGGCTTCCTCACATTAGTTTTTGGGGAGGGATGGCTTTGATTATGGTTCACCTTTCATGGAGCTTAACTGTGCTTGTTGGTTTTTCCAGAAGAGAACCACTGCATGAGAGGGTCCTTCTTTCCTTGCCAGGTCAGGCTGCTGGTAGCACAGCCGGGACATGATAAACCAGACCCTGCAAAGCTTCAGAGCATCTATCATTTAATAGCTGTCATTAGTGGCATGCCCAGAATATTGGGAAGAAGCGATTCTCCTTGCTATATGAGTATGTGCTTCAGCTGATGTTTTGCTTCATAAACTGTTTGACTTTTCCCTTTTTTCCTCCGGCTTGGCTCATGTTTGTATCTGCTGTTGCTGGGAAGATGGAGACAGACCCTTGCAAACCCCCTCCAGGGCCACCCAAATATCCTCCCTTGCAGTGGGGAGTGGAGCTCCTAGCTGAATTTAACGCATCCTGAAGCAATTGTGTGGTGGTCACATCATCTTTATTGATGCATCCATCAGGACCGAGTGTATAGTGTAACGCAGAGAAAAAAACCCTCCCCATCCTCTCTGATGCTAACAGGGCAGTTTGCCATTCAGTCTGCTCAAGAGAAGGATGCACGCACTTCAGGGAGCTTTGGCCAACCCCAGTGTGCAGCCCTCTCTGTCTGTCAATGTTGGAAGTTTTGGGCCAGTTATAGCCTGTTTATGTGCTAAATCAATATTAGCAGCACAGAAGACAGTCTTGGAACAGTACATAAGATAAGTCTCTGGCCTTAGTGCGAGACAAACGTTTGCTGGGCTGGTTGGATCCTGGCTGTAATTTGACAGGCATCTGAATGTGGGGACAAGGACCTGTCAGGACACAGAGCAGGGCAGTATATAGCGATGAGAGCAGCATGTACACCCATCTGTCAGCAGCAGCATGCTGCCCTGAAACCTGAAGGTTGATACCGGTTTAGGGTGAAGCAGTGAGCCCCCAGATGCCTCAAAATCTGTTTTCCGGAGATCAGATGAAGCTCACGCTATCTGTAGAACCACCTGGGAAGTCATTACGGGGCCTTGCTGTTGCCGTACAGCAGAGATGTGTTGGCCTAGCTTTGGCGAGCAAGGTGATAAATCTGGGCTGCAGCTGCTCACTGTCCTTTGTGTCGCAAATTGCCCAGGAAGTTAAAAACGGCTGTGTTCATGCATCAGCCAGTCCTGCTTTAAGAGAAGGCATGCACAGGGATAGGATTTCCCTCAGAAAGGAGCTACGAAAATCTGACAAAATGGGTCTTTCCAACACTTACAGCCCTGGCTGACCAGCAGGGTCCTGGCTGCCTGGATCAGACCCTTTGGTGGGATGCGGGGCGTTTCTGCCCTGCGTTGCTTGCTCTAGACAAGCATTTGGCTTCAGTACCCTGAATAACTGGCAGGCGGTGCTGGGTGAGCTGGGGAGCCAGCCCTGAGAGCGGACTGGTGAGCTGTGGCTCTGGGCCAGATCCCGCTTCCTTTTTGTACAGTCTGATAATGCAGGTAGTCTGGCGGAGGTGTCCGTCCTTGTGTGGGCACGTAGCACAGCTCCCCAGTGAGCGCTGCTTCAGAAATGTTCTGCTCTGCCTTCCCGTCTGAATCTACGCTGAGTCGTATTTCTTTGCTGGTAAGGAACAGACCTGCTAGGAGGAGAAATTTACCCCACACTGAGTGTAAACACAGATGGAAACATGGTGAAGCCCTTTTCAAAGTCAAGGGAATAAATCTGTTTAAAAGACTGAACATCTGGGGCAGTCAAAGACCAGGTGGAGAACAAACACAGAATAGGACAGTGGTGCTAAGGGATGGCTGTCTGGAGGGAGGGCACAAACTGTAAGACAGTGGAAGTGTTGAAATTGGGGAAGTTACCCCAAAGAGCAATAGGAGGCTCCAGAAAGGTTACCTTTATGGATGTTTTTTAAAGACTCCTTTATTTTGCTCAGTCCTGTGAGCTGCATCTCAGGCACTTTAGATGGAGCAAGGTGGTAGGCTTTCTCCCTGAACTAATCTCATCTGACCTTTCTAAGGCAGCCCTGTGTCTCCTCCAGCTGCTGGGATAAGCAGGATTTTGCTCCCTGGCTAGGCAGCAATCACTGTGCTGCAGAAGCTGCTCTGTGCATTGCCCCGGAAGGGCAGACCTGGCATGTTCACGCCACTGGGAATCAGCTTCATGCTGATGGTTTGGTCAGCTCTTCTGGTCCAAACCAGCGCATTTTCTGTGCTCCACAGTAAGAGCACTCCTGGACAAAAGGCCTTGGTCCTGCAGGGCTTTATTCACTTGCCTAACCAAAAAAGCTAAAAACATGGATAAGCCTTGGATGGCTGAGGAAATGTTAAATTGTGTTCCTCCCCCAGCTGTAACCTTGGCAGAAGCACGGCTCTGGCTGCTAAAGCCCATAAAATGAACAGCCCCTGTTGCTCCTGATAGGGGTATAAAAATATAATTACTTGAAGAATGACTTACGATTCAGTGAAACAAGAAACTTCTCCTTTTTGATTGAATTACACAGCAGTATTCCTAGAAGGCTGTAAGCAGATGGTGAGCTCTGGCCAGGCGTTTAACAGCCTGAGTTACTGCATGCAAGGGATGGAGCCGAGTGAGGCTGCAACATGCTGCTCCTGCCTTTCTGCTTGCTCCGGGCCACCATCATGGTGTATTCCCTGGGAAAAAGAGATGCTTGGAAGATGGGGTAGGATGGTTTGCAGCAATGGGTGGAGATCTGGAGCATGTCCAGTAGCAGAGGGCTTGGTTTGCAGCAGCAGCATGCCGGTCAGGTGGCAGCAAAGAAAGGCAAAATTTTGTTTCTGCAAACCCAGTGCTGCTTTTGTCCCAGGTAGGCACGTTGTGATAACAGTCCCAATGTGTGTTGTGCCAGGATGCCAAGGACCCGTGAGGTGGCAACTGACCTCCTGTCATGCAGGAGAGCTCTTCATCCCTCCAGGCCCAGGAGGAGGACAGACGAAGGCAGACAGTCCCCTGGGCTGGGGTGGAACAAATGCCGAGGTATAATTTCTGCCTCGCTGCTCCTCCTGCCCTCATATATCTTGAGCACATCAATAAAATCAAACAGACTATTAGCAGCATGTCGTGTTATCAGCCATGTATTGGTGTGCTGTGCATTAGGCAGCCATGCAGCCTGCATTTTATGAAGTGAGCTGCTCATACTACTGCTGGGGTTGCAGCAATTATCACATCCCCTCACAGCTGGGTGATACTACAGCTTTTATGAGCTACCCTAAATCAAAGGCCCTTTCTTTTTGAAGATAAATTAACAATTCTCTCCCTTTCTTTTTTTCAGTGGCACAACAGCCAGCTGATCACTAGGTGAGACACAAATCTTGTTGCTGAGTTGTGTCTACTGCATTGTCTTTTTGATTATTTTTATTGAATAAGCAAATGTTCTTTTGGAGCTCTGAAGTCCTTATGAGGGAGACTCATTTTATGCTAGCATGATCTCTTTGTCGCTGGTGGGTGATGTATGAAAAGGAATTGCAAATAGCTGTTTACAGCAAGCACAGTCATGGAACAGCCCACTTTAATTTCTGCTATCTATTGGAGACTGTCGTCAGTGATGGTCAAAATTAATTAAGCAGGAAGGAAGAGAGCAGGAAGGCAGCATGCATCCAGTTCTGACATTGAAATATTAATGGTGAGCTAATCAAGAAAGAATATCTATGAATATCTAATCAGTTTACAGTTTGCATTTTTACTGATGCAGTGAACTTCTGGGCAACAGCCCTTTACAGTAGGTGTCAGCGGAGGTGGGCTGCCTGCTGCCTGATCGCTCAATCTGTGCATGAACAAAGAGCTCGTGCCTGTGTCAGGGGCTGAGGCATCTTTGCCTTTAGCACCTCACAGCCCTGCTGCCACTGGATGCTGCTGCATCCTTCCCGCTATCACCTACAGCAGCCAGGTCAGAGGCTCCAGTCCGCAGCATCCCCAATGCTATCTTCCTTCCTCCCAATGCTACAGGGCACTCGGAGAGCTCAGCTCCTGTGGGATGGAGCTGCAGCATCTGTCCACATCCAGGCCTTCAGCAAAAGCCTAAAGCAGCGTAGCCTTGAATGCAGGACCGCTTGCTCCATGTCCAGTGCGGGACACCCCATGGGAGGCAGTGGGCTGTGTTCCTGTCTCTCCTGCCAGTGCGTGACTGGCATTTCCAAGTTGAGTTTCGAAGCTGTTTTGGGGGAAACAGGAGGTGATGGCTGTGCCACAGGGCCAGGATGCACTGCGGACCCCCATGCCCAGCGCCTGCTCTGGGCACACTGGCCGCGGCAGAGGCTCAACTGCTTTCACCGACCCACCACACAAGCAGGGGGAAATAGGAGGAAACAATCCCATGGCAAATCTGGATTGATTCTCATCAAAGTCACAAAAGTAAATGTCACCTTTGGGTGCCAGGAGGAGTCAAGCGGCATTTCTCTCTTCAACATCAACGTAATGAGGGCTGTGGCTTTGGAGATTTGTATTGCTGTGTTTCTGCAAACAGTTCCCTCCTCTAACCTCTTGGAAATTGGATTTTGCGGGGCTGAGCAGTTTGTGTGCAGCAGATAGCAGCAGGACTGATAAGCAGAAACCTGTTTACACACTCACTCATATCTAATGCTACAACTGGGCAGGGAACTGCCTGGATTATTTTTTTTCAATTTTTTTTTTAACACTATCAAATGTAATTCTTGTGGCTGAATATTTTGTTGCTGCTTAACACGAAGAAATCTGAACTGGGCAGTTTTAATGGGTAACAGATGTAAAAATAACTTCATGTGAAGCAAAAGGATAAAGGTAATAAGTAAATCTTAAATTATAATAATGAAGAATTGAGTGGCGATCAGTAGGGAATAGCTTACCTGCACTCTCCTGTGCGAGGTGGTATTTCAGGTTAGTAGGAATTGGACACAATCCCAAATGCGGAAAGGAGAGTCCTGGCACATCGCTCTGACAGCAACAGGGACTTTCTGGGAATGGAAAATGGAAAGCAGGTGGTATTGGTTAAGAATAGCAAGAATGTACCAGGGATGTCCAGGGAGGTGGTGGAGCCCCGTGGCTGCATCTGTCCCCAGCAGCCTGTGGGAGTGAGAAACCCCCTTGCTGTGGGTGCATGGGCACTGCGATGCCCAGCTCCAGTTCCTGGGGGCTGGCGGTGGAGTGAGCAGCAGGCATTTCTCTAGGAGGAGCACTCTGAAACGTGCTTCTCTCTGTTGCTCCAACATAACCCCAATCTGTCAGTCTTTAGGGCTTGCTGTGAGGGTCATCTGTGAGCAAGGCTAATTATTTCAAGCAAAGCAGCAAGCTAATGCCACTAACCTGCTCCTGGGCTCTGAGCTCTGCCCTGTGCCTTGGCTGTGTAGCTGCACACGTGCTGCAGGGAATTATGGATGCACAGGGGTGTATATTAAGCCCACAGATATAAACAGATCCTACTGGCATGTATGTACCTTGAGCACGGAGAGAGAAATGCACGTTTTTCATAGCTGATTCATTCGGTTGTCAAGCCAAAAGGTAGTATCTCTTCTTTCCACCATTTAATTTTCTTTAATCTGCTTTTGACATTTATTGAAAGAAGCGTTTTACACACATCAAAGCCAAAGATCTCAAAACATCACATGAAAAAAAATTTAAGGTCAGTCCAAGGGAGGATATGGTAGCAAACAGGAGATGAAAGACTGTAGTTTCCACAAGGAAGATCTGTGCAAAACAAGAGGTCACACTGATCTGTGGTCTGGGGGCACTTCATTTGCACCTCTAACAGTAGCTGCAGGTGGTGGGCTTTGTATGTTGTGACACCTTCAGCAATTCAAGCAAGGCTGTCCTTAATATGAACAGGTTTAAAAGTAAAAGCTGCCTTGATAACATGACTTTTCAGGAGCCTCTTCACGTGGGCGAGGAGTTTCCCATGGCTCTGCCCAATGTTGGCCCAACTTCCTTTGCCTGGGGCAGTGCTCACAGGGCTGCAAGCAAAGCTGAGCTATCCTTTGCATTCACTTACCATGAGTGAGTGTTGCTGCTTCTCACACGATTAAATGAGCCAAAGCACTTGACAAACTGAACAAGCTGCTGAAAGTGAATCCAGTGGAGGGGCCAATCCTGCAAGATGCCTCCAGATGCATTGAGCATCCCGAATGCCAACACTGAAGAAAGAGAAATGTAAAAGGTCCTCAGAAAACTTCTGCATTTAGTTCATTTTACACAGATAGAGGTAACAGGCTGATGCAGGTTAATTTATAGCTCAGTTGTATGCTGATTGCAAAGTACACATTTCCAGCCAGCAATCATTAGTAAATCACTTTCCCACCGTTCTCTTGGCATATAAAAGAAATTTCTCCCTTCCTGACATTTTAAAAAAAATTCTAATATGTTATACATTCCATGACTTTATAGCATTTTTAATATTTAAAAGAAGGCTAGAATCTATAACCTCAACCTTTAACAAATGTACAGTAACGTGATAACAAATTTGCCTTGAACAGCTGCTATCTTGGTACCAACTGGCATGAAGAGGAGGGAAGTAATTGGCTTGTTTTCAGATAATTACCATAATTGTAGTGACACCATTTGGATCACATCTAACTGCGTTCCTGCTGCAAGCTGGATAATTTAATAATTGGCAGAATTTAGACTGACAGTAAAGGTAAAGTCAGCATATGGTGGGGAAATCAGCAGACACCTCCCTGCATTGCTGGTACAGGCTCTGCTGCTCTTGCTGTGAAGTTTAGCAAAAACCTTTAGATTTTGCTGCTTTTCACAAGCCCTATGACTGGTTCACATCTTTGCTCCTTTTCTGATGCTTGACCTGATGAGACCACGTTTTCCACCTTTTGAACCTTTTGATTTGAGATAAATCACTTGGTTTCAGTCCTACTCAAATTACTACTTACTTTGTGCACTGAGTATTTTTAGCTGTCCTAGTTCTGCTGGGGGCTTGTCAGAGCTCTGCACTGAAAGTGGATTAAACCGCAGTCAGGTGCTTACAGGCAGCAGCCCAACGCCTTTCCTGGAGGTTGAACCCAGGTCCTCCGGGGCAGAGCTCATTCCCCTGCCCGAGCCCTGCCAAGCTGCAGGGGCGGTGGGGAGCACAGCGTGTCGGGCTCAGCATGACACACTGGAGGGAACTTGTCCCCTTTGTGTCTTCTTGTGCTTGCTGCTTGTCGCCAGCGTGAAGGGGACTCAGCAACTCCTGTGTCTCCAGTCCGGACAGCTGCCCGGCCAGAGTCCCAGGAGCAGGGGGGCTGCAAGGTAAGGCTAGGAGGTGGCTGAGGCTACCAGCAAAAGATAAGAAGGTTTTATCAGAGATCACCTGGGCATTTTGGCCAGGGAGTTGCAAAATGGAGCAGAGTGCTGAGCTGGTGCCTCGCAGGGTTGGTGTGGGTACCAAGAGCTTTCCTGCAGTGCCTGCCCATGGCCTGCCTCCATTTCTGCTTTGCAGTGCAGAGGTGAAGACACCCAACAGCAATACTGACAGTGCCCAAGGAGAGGGGTCTGCTGGAGCTTCTCCTGTCCCCAGATGAGACATGCTTTTCAGGCACATTTGTTTATTTTGCTTCATGTCCCTGCTGCTCCCTGTGGCTCTTCTGCTTTCCCGGGCTGAACCCAGACACCGCTGTCAGACAGGGAGGTCAAAGAGGCTGTGCCGGGTCTGCAGGGTGAGCAGAGTGAATGCCTGCTGGAGCAAAGCAGAGTGCTTCCCACCCATACCAGTTGCTGGCAGAGCTGTGCTCTGCAACGATTCAGGCTGAACTAGCTCTCCACCCCACAGGTATTTTTGGCAGGTCCCAATGGGTGAGGCGACTGCTGATGCACTAGCTGTAGGCTTGCGATGCAGCTCATGCCTGGGGGGGCTGAGGGATGTCCAGCTCATCACACTCTGGGGAGAACTTTGGCAAAGAGCAGGCGAAGTGCTGGTCTCTAACAAACCTGTCTGCCAAGACGAGGTTGACAGCTCCATCCCAGCCCCTGGTAGCTGGGCACACATGCAACACTGGAGCGGAGGGAAGGCAGATGACTGAAAAGTAAATCCTGTCTCTGTTTCCCCAGGCGCAGGGGGTGGTCTCTGGTGTAGCAGCGGGAAGGTTTGCGATGCTGGGGCTACATGCCTGGGAGTGGCTGGCTGATTCCTCACATCCCATCTCCCTGCGCCTCACACAAAAACTGCAGGGTAACTGTTTCCTTGCAGCATTCCCTCCCCCTTCTGTGATTTATTGCTGCCAGGAGGCTGTGCATGTGGAGGTGGCATAAATCTCACCCAAAAGAGAGAGAAGGTGGAAATTTGCATTCTCTCCCTCACTGACATATTGAATGCAGCTTTCCAGTTCACTCTTGAAACCCCGAGCGGGTCCCAGGCAGAAGGCTGAGGCACTTCCCTCAGTGTAAAACAGGGCCAGCACTGGGAGCTTCCTCCAGCAGGGATGGAAGCTCCCATGGCCAGCAAGGAACAGCTCCCTGACTCAGCCCAAATATCCCTAGATTAATTTCAATCCACCCCTATTTATATTCCATGGTATCACCGTACACAATTCTGTAGTGTTTATAGGCTTCAAGCACTCACTGTGCTTCTCTCTGCTGATCTGCCAACAACTGCAAACCCTTTAAACGCCTTTTTCTCATTCAGACCTTCCAATTCTCCTAATCATTTCTGCTGTGTCTCACCCACCTCCCTCTAAGTTGCTTACATCCTCCTCCTCCTCCTGTGCAACATCTCCCTGGCCTGACAGTCAGTGTGCTGCAGCTAAACTCCTGCAAGCTGCTACTGGAGAGGAGGCTGCAGACAGGAATTAGGGAGATTATAGACAGACCACGGTCATGCTGCTGCAGTGGATCTGGATGTCCTGTCAAAGCAGCCAGCCTGGACTAAGAGGCTTTCAAGTAACAGAGCATGAGCAAAGAGAAAAGCCTGGCAATTGTTGTCTCTGGGATTACGTTTTAACTGGAAGTCTGTCAGTGTTTTCATATGTCGACAGTTAATTGGATATAAAGCAAATCAAGAAATGCAAGAGAACAAGGAGAAAGAAAGGTGGATACAACACATTAATCAGAGGCAAAAGTTGGAGGCAGCCTGCAAACCTCTGCTGCATGAGCTGACGGCTGTAAATAGCATATTGAAGCAATGGAGGAAGTAAAGAATTAATTACAGTTCTGAGACCCAATCCCACTTCCAGCCACAGGCAGCATTTATTAAGATCTCACTGAGGCGGGAAAGATTGAACAAGGGACTCGGGGGACTACAAAGGGGAAAAGAATTAATCAGTTTTTCTCAGGAGACCAGAGAAGTCACATTAAATAAAAACTGGAAGTGAAATGAAGGGAGGACAAGGTGGTTGGAAACCTGGACTTATTTGAAGGAGAAGCTCTGGAGTCTTGGCTGGGAGGAGTCCCAGAGGCTCTAGTCCCCCACTACAGAAGCTGGGTAGCTTTGGGGAGAAAGGCTGAAAGTTTGCTTTTAATTCTTTCACATGTTTAGAAATGTCACATTTAGGCCTACTGCTTCCCTTGCCTGGCTGAAGGAGGCCATGCACAGTGGCCCCAGCTCTCCCACCTCTGATCCTTGCTCCAGTGCATCACTAAAGTACCCAGGTCCCCCATGCCCCAGTGTCACTGGGTCCTGAGAGCCTCTCCCCAGCCTCCTGAAATTCCCTGGTAGCCAAGGCGGGGCAGGAAGGGAAGCTGAACCCAGCTGAATTAATAGATGTCCAAATCCTACATGTCCCATGACCAACACCCTGAAAGGAAAATCTTTGTCCCTGCCCATTGTCAGCCCAGTGTTTTCCATTACAATAACATTCAATTATTTCTCTTCTGAAGTGTACAACATTTTCCTCCTTCTTTTGTGCCATTGCTTTTCTGCCTGTCCCTCTGGGAAAGGTCACTGGGCTTCCACATTCCTGCTCTGTAATGAGCTGTGACAAACGCTGCCAATGGTGACGAGCACTGGGGTCAAAGTTTTAGTGGGCATTGAACACCAACATCATGGGGAGGGAGCCTGTCCCCAGCTTGCGAATGGGTGTCCCATTGCCAAGCTCCTTCCCCTCCATGCAGCTCAGTGGCAGAAACTTCATGGAAGCCAGATTAGAGCCTTTGGTCTTGTTCTTCCCCCTCGAATATCCCAAGCCTGATATACAGCCATAAATAAAACCTCTCATGTAACCAAAGTAAACAGTGAATGAGGGAACATACTTTCTCCTCAATAAGTTTTGTCTTCAGGAATGCATTCCTATTTTTCTGGCATACCCAGAAATAGGCTCTTTTGAGAGAGCCCTTATGGAAATGCAAAGTGCATATCCCAGAGTAATGTTTCTTCAAACCCCAACACCATTGAATCAGAAGACAGACCCCAAAGCCTTCCTTGTTGTTGGCTGCAATAGAAACATTTTCCAATAAAATTGCTATTTAGAAAGTTCCTGACTTTATCATATCTGTCTCTTCCACAGAAGTACAGCTCTGTGCCTATTTTTTTAGCAAGCTTCCAGGTTACTGGAAATTACTGGTTATAGTAAAGCACAGAAAACAGCAAAGCAGGTTGCAAGGAAAAGGGGCTATATTAACAGCTGTGTTGGATAATAACCCTTAGGACATCAGAAAGCTTCAGAGCAGGATGTTTTTCTTTTCTCATGTGTTATGCCAAAGAACAGTCAAAAAAAAGGTATGTTCTGCTGATTCTATAGTGGTATTTCCTAGCAAAACCACTAAATACTATTTGGTATGTTCGCTGGAGTTTAATATGCATGAATCATGGTAGGGTGGGATGTGCACTGCAAATTTTTGTCCTGGACTTTCAAAACCAGGAATACCTATAAAGATATATCTCATTCTTCTGCCAATGAAATACTATGTTTTTCAGCATTTTTTCAGTGCATTTACTTATCCAGTCCAGTTTTAAATACGTCAGTATATCAAAGGACAGAGTGTTTTTCCATAAACGGAGCCTAACGTGGCATGTACACCATCCCAAACACTGTATAAAGTGTGAGGCACTGAAGACTCTCTCAGGGAGAACCCAACAAACTGCTGCATTATGATTTTCATGATGAGAATCATTGCAAATAGTAAACCATACTGTGCTTCTCATGTTTTGGGTATTTCAAGCAAGAAAGATAAGGAAAAGCAAATGTCAATTTAGAAAATGAGACTGCCTTCTCTGTAGGTTCTGGAACAACTTTAACAAATTGTTGAAGGTCACTGACTAATCTTGTGGATGCAAAATAATGACAGTATGCAAAAGATGGTTTCACGAGATGTGAACCGCTGTGTTATCACTAATGGCTTTTGAAACCTGGCACTCAAAAGCTGTATGTTCACATAATGCATCTTTACCGTCCTAACTCCCTGACAACCAGCAGTGGTACAGCAGGGGCTAAACCTGGTCACTCTGACCCTGAACACTAACACTTGGCTGAGTGGTGCCAGCCTCTTGCCCTCAAGGCAGAGCTGACCTCAGATTTAAGGAGAATGAACCACCAAGCCACAGCTGCAGGCAAGACTTTAAAAAAAATAAAAGTATGTTTCCCAATGCATGCATTATTTTTCAAACAGAAACCAGTCAAAGAACTGAATATGAAACTGGCACAGAAATATATTCTCCTTCAGAAAACTAACGAAAAGAATGTTTGCTTGAGGGTACAGATAAGACAGGAAATTATTTCTACTTTCCTTACTATTAGATTGACAGTAGAACCTGAAAGCTCAAGGTGGAAGAGCCCCCCTGAACTACCTCTGCCTTCCAGGGTCCAGTAAGGCCTGAATTTCAGTCTTCGGGGTGTACGGACCCAGCTGCCCCCATCTGCTTTTTCTGTGGTTGGTGCTGCCCCAGTGATACCTCACACATACACCGAGATGACCGTTAACTAACCAAAAAATACAAGAATTTTCCTGTTCCTTTCCAGTTAGGCTTTTCAAACATGGTGGTGAAAGACTCGACGCATCTCACTTTAATACCCCTAGGGTTTATTGATGGATCCCCAAATTAGATCAGTAGACCCAGGCAGGCTCAGAAGTCTAGCTAGGCTTGTTACTTTAATGAAATGCTAATTGCTGCTTCTACAGTCTAAAAAAAGTGCCTTTGGTCCTGCAGCAGCTTTGGTTAAGCAGTGTTAATTGCCAAAGCTAATTATGTTGCAGTTGCTCCTAGATACTGGTTCGTGTTAGGTCTACAAACAAGAAAAACAGTAGCCAAACCGCTGTAGCTTAGCTGGTACGTGACGTGTGCAAGGCTGCGGCTCTGTACAGAGCTGGCTGAAGGCACTGCTCTGCTCTGGATGCTTTCTGTGCACAGCAAGGCACAGGCCAGGTGCTTTGCCAAGGACAGGGGCCACATCCCGAGAAGATGCCACCCATTCTGCACAGCACAGGACCAGGGGAGTGACAAGAGACCTCACAGCAAATCTTCTTGATAAAATTTTTAGGATTTCACTTCTGAGAGAAAATACTGAAAAAAACCTTGCCTTCCCTCAGTTCCATAGGTGCAAGTTTTATTCACCTCTTTAAATAGCTATCCTAAAAAGGCCTGAAATTTCTTCTGTGTTACAGTTAGTAGAAAGCAAGAAGCAAACAGAAGATTTGGGGTTCCCCTTCTTCAAGGGGAAAAAACCCCAAAACTCCAAACACCTTTTTGGTCATACGTCCCACGTCTGTTTCATCGAAGAAATTCCCAGCTGAAAAGGTGCATTACACTAATTAAACCACCAGAACTTTCTACGATCTTTCTGAAAAACAAGCTTACTGTTAGGATAAAATATTTGCTGGTTAGAACAGCCTCGTGTAATTGCTCCGCGGCGGTTATGCTTTGCCAGGCCCATTGGAAACCACTGCTTTGGGACTGGACGCAGAAGCAGCCCTGCGTTCGCAGCTGTGCTGCCATTGCAAAAGCCAACGTGAATCTTCACCAGGATGCCGGCGGCTCGGAGATGATGGCCAAACAGGAGCAGCCTGGGAGAGCCATGAGGAAGGAAGTTTTTCTTGAGCTTGGACGTGCTGCCTTACTGCTCTCCTCCACCGTGCAGGAGAGGAGCAAAACAAAGAGGGCAATGCTATAGGTTGTTATTCTGGAGAGGACTTTCCAGAATCCTGCTTAGGGAACATGCGGTAAAATAGATTTTTATCTCAGATCCAATTAACAGCTGAGTTACGGGACTCACGTGAAATAAAGGGTAGTGAATCTCTGAGACTCTATTTACATGATTTATTAGAATACGGCTGTCTGCAGGAGCGGGCGGCAGCCGTTATGTTTAATTTATGAGGACACAAGGGGGAAAGGGCTCAGCTACCAAGCTGTTGGGGTGTTCCTACCCCAGCAGTAAAAAATTCTCCTCCTACAACAAAGGCACTAACAGCCCCCCTTGCACCAGTACTGCTGGTTATTGACGGGACTAAATGACATGTCAGCCATGGCCTGCCAACTGGGCTTGGCAGAACTGCAGGTGGAAAAGCGCTATTCATTTCCTCCAACTGTTTTAAAGGCTTATGCAGAGGGAAGAGCCAAAGCTTAGAGATACAAAGGGAGAAAACAGATGAATTCCCAGCCTTGCAGCTGAACCTGAACAACCAGCAAGGGGCAATGCACAACGTAGGAGTTTTTGCAGCAAGCATGAAGAGGTGAAACACGAGTCCTCTCATCTCTGTTTCTGAAACTTCCCATTTTAAGCATCTTCCAGGCCAGAAAAAGATATTTGAGCTGACAGCCTTGGAAGAGCTCCACCATTTGATGTTTGTGTGTTTACAGAGGAAGCACAGAAGGATTTTCAGTGACAGATGAAATCTGCAGTCCTTCTAACACACCAGTGATTTTGCCTCTTGAAAGCCGAACTATAAGGTTTCTATCAAAGAGATGTTTGATACCGGGAAACTAAGTATTGTGAGAAAAATAAAGAGTGTCCATAGTTTTCTCCCACTGCAATCAGTATTCGTATCAAATAGCTGCTTTCCCTGTCTTGCATAGCAACACACAGTAGTCAGACCAGCTGCTGTTTAATTTTTTTTCTTTATTTATTTTTTATAAGCAACTGATGTACAGTGGTAGAAAACTACAACCACAGATAATGTGACTGTCTATAACTGTCTGTTCAAGAAAAGTGGGTTTGGGTTTGTGGTGTGGGTTTGTGTTTTGTTTTTTAAACACTGAAATGGTGTTCTGAATATCTGTTGAGAAGAGAGGCTCTGATGCCCTGTTGTATCACTATCACAAAATTGGGTGCTCCAGAGGGAAGGAGCCTAATTAGGTTTATTATTTATTGCTAAAGCAGCCTTTAGATTTGGCAGATCCCCTCCCAGCAAGACTGTGTTCAGTTCCAGCATATGTTGTTTGGATCTATAATTCGAACTTAAAAGCTAAAAGTACTTTTTTGTAATGGGTGGATGTGAGCTTTCTTCCAAATCTCTACAGGAGGTAGAAGGCTCTCCCGGGGGGGGGGGGGGGGGGGGGGGCTTGTTCTGTTAAGTGTTTCTCTAATGGGTTCGGTGAGAAGCAGCACTGACACATAGCAGAAGGATCAAAAATCAGCCTTACAGCCACAATTTAAAACTGTTCCCAACCACCTTCTCAACTTCTTTACTCACCTTATTTACTCAGTCTGATCTCATAGGAAAACCAGAGACCTCTCTTTCTTGATTCCAAGAGCTGACTTAAATAACATTTTTAATGCCCATAAATACAGTTAAAATATAATTTGCAGAGTAGATATAGCCATTAGAAACCAGGTTGCTACATTTAATTTTCTATTGTCAGATAGAACACCAGGAACGCTGACAGACTGCTTGTAAGGTGAACTTCAAATGGGACCAAGTTTTAGCAGTCATTTGTGCATCTTTCTACCCAAGATGCAGCCATACAAGTATCTCCAAGCTTTGGTAACCACTAACACAGCTCTCAGAGGCACCTGAAACACGACGTAATAAGACAACTGAGCCGTATGGGGAGTTCTAGGCAGTTGCTCTTGCTGTCAAAGTTGTTGCGATCTGTCATGTCCCAATTTAGGGAGCACAAGCGAAATAGCAGGACACATGGTTTTAAATGAGGGGCAACAAAAACATCAGATAAATACATCAGTAGTTAAGTCCCTGCAACAAAAATCTGCTGTGCTGTTTTTCCAACAATATTTCATCCAGTTCCTAGCTTTAAGACAATAAACTCTACAGTTCATAATGTGCATGCTCATTTTAATAAGGGATCTGTCTTCCTCAGTAGGGCCTTGGCATAGACCACGCTTACAGCTCCACTGTGCTGAAGTAGCACACACTTGCTTTATGCTTTTGAGAAGACAGCAGCACACTGTGTTACCCCCAGAATAGAGCAGAGATGTGCATGGTCTGCTCTTACAGGAATGGTGATGGTGGTAACGCTCGAGTTTCACTAGAAATCAGAAGCGAGAATTCGGCCTCTCAGGAATATAGAGTTGTACTAAGGATTAACACCAGGTCTCCTGAGCCATAGACAATGCTAACCCAACCACTCCTCCTTATTAGAAAGGGTCATTTTTCTCATTTCCCTCACCCAGATTTGCAATGGCAAAGGAGATGATGCTTGCAGATTTAGCTAAAAGCTTTCAACCACATTCCCATAAGCACCAGTGCAACGGCTGTTGCACACAGGTGCCAAAAAAAAAAAAAAAGCATTATATGAAATACAGAAGATTTTTCAGGGTACAAGACAGAAAGTAATTTAATTCCTTCCCCAGCTCCCTTCCCTTTGCTAGCCCTTCCAGTAGAGTTGATGTAGGTTTTGTCGGAGCCACATGAGATGTCATTCTCCAAGCACAAACAACTCCCCGGAGTGAAGGGTAGAAGCACTGCTGCTGCAGTGTGAGGGCTCGGCAAGGAGCTCCCCTTCCATCCTACCTGACCAAGGCTGCCAGCAGGGAACCATTAGGGGCAAAATGGTTCCCCTGGCTCCTTTTCAAGAGCTTGAATTGGACACAGAGTCCATTTTATCATATTACTTTAGGAGGAAGTCAGCAATCAATCCAGACCAAATTCTGGAAAAGTCAGTGCAACATTTCAGAGTTTCAATTTTATGAAGTTATTCAAAGTGTGGCAGCCAAGTAGTGACTGGGAACAAACAGCCATTAGCACTGTTATTATTACTATTTACCGCTTTTGAGCATCCAGCACTGCATAGTGCACAACAGAGGGGCAGGCACTTGCTTCCAGAAACCTACACCTTAGATTCAGTCATAGCAAAACAAGAGAGTTTTTCTACACCTCCCACCCAAAGTCATTGTGAGCTTTTAGTTTGAGGATAGCATCATTACTAACAGTAATTAAAACCATAACAAGAGCCATTGCCAATATTTTGCCTAGGCACTGAAATGCCATGCACAAGGCAGCAGAGAACCTGGCTCAGCCCCTCCTGGCAGTTTAAGCTCCCACGCATTTTGTATTGCAGCAGTTCTGACTGGCACATGCATGGATGGGGCAGTTACCGTGGCTCAGACGACAAGCAGCACCGTGAGCTGGGGTGGCTTGATGACTTGCAATCACTGCTCCATACTTAGTCGCATACAACTTTGGCAACAAGCAGTTGCTTGGCTTAGCTCTTCTCCTCTTCCCCTTCAGCCCCCAGGCACTCACAGCTTACTCCTGGGGTGCTCTACACCTTGCAAAGCCCCTGACTCTTATTCTTCATCAAGTTTCCCCTCCACCCCTGCCGGAAAACTCATCTGTAAAAACTGTGTCAGCTGCGAGGATGCAGATGGTTGCATTTGCATCAAACAACTTTTAAATTATCATTCAAATTAAATTAAATTGAAAATGCAATGAGCTGTTCCTGTAGATCTAGGCGCAGAAAGACGAGTTAATGAAGGTCACATTTATAACCAGTGAAGAACACTTAAACTGTATCATGCCTAGTGTGGTACACCATTAGAATAACATGCCTTTCTAAATAAGGGTAAATTACTGTTGAAGGCCTTGTGCAGGATTACTCCTGACTCCCGGGAAAGGCTGGTCTGTGGGACCTTTGTAGTTCAAACAGGGAGGAGTTGTGCTGGGTCCAGCAAAGCACCAGCAAAACTCATTGGCCATGCAGTGCAAGGCCTCAGGCATCAGTTTGGGCCATGCAGGTCCCACCTGCTCTCCTTGCCTGAATGCAAAGCCAGGCAAGCCTGGAAAGCCCTGCATAACTCAGCTCAGAGGCACTTCTTCAAACAAGGGAGCTGCAGTTTTGCGAACATGCAGTCTGCATGCCTCTGGTTGTAATTGCCTCATTTACACGCACACTGTGTGCCTTTTGCCTTGCACTCTGCAGTCATCTTTGAAAAACTGCCCTGTAATGGCTTTTGTGACATCTGTCATCTTCACAACTCTGTGTTGTCACTACGATGTCATACAAATTAACCGTACCTATTTCCACGTGCTGAGATGAAAGATGAAAACCAGTTTGGCTTGCAAGTGGCAGAGCAAAGGCTGCTTCCCTGTGAGGCTTCCCATGGGCCAGCTGCTGCTCTGACACCAGGCTGGGTCCCACAAAACACTGGAAGAGCGCAGGAACTGGGCACTCGGCCAAGTGACCCGAGTCCAGGCAACCACGGAGCAATAACATGAGCAAGCCAAAATGAAGCTGAAATTGGTAGTCACTGTTCTTTCTCTCTCTTTTGCATGATTCTGCAGCTGCTGCAGTCCACATTGCATGCTTCATCCTGAAAAACGAACTGTCATTTAGTATAGGGAAATAAATAGCAAAAATGCATTCCAAATGCTACTTAGCAACAAAGCTCTTGTTTTCACAAGTTCTCCATTCCACACTCAGGTGTGAAGTCAGACCCTGAGAGATCAGAGAAACCTGTGAAATGGAGAGCAATAATTGGCAAGATTTTTGGCATCTGGAGATAGTTTTTACACGCAAAGGCTTAAGAGCTGCTAGTTTTCTACAGTAGTAGCCTACTCTCTCACAGAACAGAGCTAACACCTGCCATCAGAGACTAATGCCTTGCTTTAATTAGCCACTGAGGTTTTATTTGCTTGAAAGTGACTGAGTGCATCCAAAATCTTAGAAAGCAACTGTTATAAAATCCATCCATCCACATTTCTGACATATTCTAACAAAAGCAGTCAAGTCACAGCTGAATGCAGTTGATAATTCCTTGCAACAAGAATCACCAGGTTCAGTTACTGAGCTGAGGACACTGGATAGGTGGGTTAACCACAGCTGTGAAATCTGCTGCTGGGAGGTAGTGATGTGTCTTTGCTTATTGTAAGAGCATTGCTTGGATTTTTTCCTAAATGCTTATAATTGTCTGAGGAAAGACCTTTTGATCTCAGTGGATGATGGTCTAATTTGTATCAGCACAACTGAGAACAAAATCTGGACCTGAGTGTTCTACTTGAAGCAAGCTTTTGTGTGATGGCATCTGAGAAATTGCAACAACTGGAATTAAACTATTTTACATAATCCATTCATAAGATACAGCTCATAAATAATAGTAGGAAAACAAAATGTCAGCCAAACTGATTAAAAAACAAGCTTGAAAGCTGCCTTACAAATGAGAGGCACAATAGTAGCTCAGAAGTGAATGGTGATTTACTCTCTGATTTGCAAACCAATTTATTTATCAATAGCTGAAGTTAAAAGATTATGCAAAAATAATGCGGTCAAGGATATGTGACTAGGAGGAATGTATTACCACCGCTGCCTATCTGGATTCTACAAAAGAATTTGAGGCTTTGTCTTCTTTTTAGTAACTGCAGAACAAGTCCCCATCTAAAACCATATCCTCGCTCTGGGCATGGGAGCATACTTCTAGCCCCAGTTTCTGCACCTTCTCTTCACCGGCACTGGGGAGTTGAGTTAAATGGCCCTGAGCAAGGAGGTCATGGACTTCACGTGGTTTACTGATGCCTTTTGCTACTATTGACTACTGTGGTACGTGACAAGCCTGCAGCACGGACATGGCTCAGTTACTATCCCCTGAAAACTCAATGACTTTTCAGAAGAGATGAAGACTTTGAGTCTTGCCATTGAGTTCTCTTGCAGCATCAAAGCGTTGCAAATAGGAGTCTTTGCACTGTCAGTTCACATTCTCCTAGGAATCTCTATGGGAAGGAAATTTTTCCTCTTTAGATGTTCCATTAGAAACTGCTGATGCAGAATCCATCAAATCCATTAAAAGTCTATTAAGTCTGTAAGGCTGCTCTTTGTTTTCCTGCGTTGTCTGAAGAATTTGGAAGGCTACAAGCTGTATGTTGCCTGTGGCAGATTATCCTGTGCTAGCTGGATATGTCTTACGGCTGCAATATCCTATATGCAATATGGGATGTGGTTTTGAAAGATGAGAGGATACAAAACACTTTTAATATGACTGGATTGCTAGGCCAGTGCCTTTGAGTTATGTTACACAGAAATGACAGCAGTGCAAGACAGATAACAAAGGAACGCCAAGAAGTTTGGCTCAAAATACACCATGCTATTTTGCGTCAGAACAATTCTGAGACATTTGCTCTTTAGTCAGTTGTGAACTGTTCATTCTTCCCCAGTAACTACATCAACAAGTGACACTTAAATTGTAACTAGATATGCATTCAAATAAGTTGAAGATCCATGGTATTGCATATGACAACAACCTTGTGTATTGGCCTGAATGAAAAATTCCATAGGATTAATGTCCCAGAGCATTTTACAAACTTGCATTAACATACGAATTTTAACATATATGCAAAGGATAATTTCAAGTAACACTATGAAATAGCTATTTCTAAGATAAACCAAGGCACAACATTTCTGTGCAATCTAGAATGATTGGGGGCTTTTGGCAGAGCAGACTTTGGCTAGGACATGGGATTAATCTTTGTAAACTAGTGTCAAGCCAAGTGAAGAGTCTAAGCCAAGGCTGCCCCAACAAGCAACATGGAGTGATAATATTTTGATGAAACCTCATGACACCCTGTTGAGAATTGGTGATGGTGTATAAACACGCAGCATCTCGGACTCTTCCAGACAGCAGGCAGATACACCTGGTACAGTGCAGAGGTCAGATGACAAGCGTGTGAGATGCTTGTCTGGTTTGTTACAGCCTCCTGGGAAATTTGTTTGGGTTTGGTTAACTTGACTTTTAAATGCAGGCATCCTACGGAAGGAAACTTCCCAGAATGACAAGTCTGATGTAGTTAAACAAAACCATTTTTGAAGTGCATAACTCCAAACGTGATTAAAATGCAGGTTTTCCAATGTATATTTCATCAAGGCTAACCATGAGCAATCCTTTTAAAATATTTCCTTTGATGGTTGGCTGTTTATTTGGATTCAGTGAATGCAGGTTTGGTGAAAGAGGGTGTCAAACAGGTCAAGAGGCGAGACGGACACTGTGCCCTGGAAATTCAAGCCTTTATTATCTGGTCTCCATGGGATTTCCTTTCCTACATGGAAAAATGTGTGGTAATGCCATAGCAACAACAAAGGAACAAACATAGCAGGACGTCTCTGCTGTTTAAGGCTCAGGAGGCTGGATTTTGTAAGTGACTGCATTTCCAGAACAGTTATTTTACTTAGAGTAGTATAAACAATGAGAAGCTGAACTAAGGGCAAAGAAATAAGGATGAGCAGCTTTCAATCTTCTCGTTGAGCATTTGTCTGTAAGGCAAAAGGAGCCTTATAAATATTAAAGATGAGTTGAAAAATCCCCTTTTTAATTTTAAACTGATTCTTCTCCCTTGTCTCATACCAAACTTCTCAATGAAGCATCCTTCAGCCCCACGATAAACCCTGTGTGGCTTACGCACAGCCATCTGCAACTACGCGTATTCTCTGCCAGCCAGTTCCCACAGTCAAAATCTACTACAGTTACACAAAGCGACTTTGCTTAAGGATTCAGGGGCTAAATGGCCCTTAGGGCATCTGGGATGTCTGTGGCGAGTCACAAAACTGGAAGAGTCTCCCCTGAGCGCTGTGCTTTAAGGCTGGGCAGCTCCCTGGGGTGGAGGTCCTCCTTTCGGATGGCACGGTCCAGCTACCACTTAGTATGTATGCCAGCAGCACATACAGGAAAGCATAAGCTGCTTTTTTTTTTCTTATGGATTTGATCTAACATTTCACAGGAACATGACTCACCAACAGTGCTCTTAAAGCCTTTTGCAAATGGTAGATCAACATGATTTATCAACATAGGGTTATAATCATGACACTGATCTGTAAGTCAGCAGCCCCAGAGGAAAGTTTTTGCAGCCCTCCTATAACCTTTAAGATCCTTGATCCAATGCAAGGCTTCCTGAGCTGCTTCATGACCTTATTTGTAACCTTCCTTTCACAAGCCATTATTCTTCACACAGTGAGCCCAGATAGCAGAGCCCATCAGCACCTGTCATGAAAGAGGTCTCGGCTTAAAACTCACAGTCTAGCTGTCACATTTCAAACCAGCTCTTTATCAGAGGAGACCAAAGTGATGCCAAGAAAAGACGTAAGAGGGGTGTGTGTAAGAAGCAAAAAATCTCTCCAGTTTTCAGGAAAAAGGGCTAACTGTAACTACATTTCATAGACTTACCCAGCTTTTGCTGGAGTAAGTCTCAGAGACTAGATTCAGTGCCTTCACTTGCAAACCTGTTCTACACATCCATCACGGCTCTGCAAAACATTACCTCTGACCTCAAACTCTGCCCACTCCTTCTGGTCTGTCCAGGAACCTCAATTAGTCATCGGGCGTAATGTGGTGATAACTGCTTTGTAGTTTAACAGTTTCACTCAGATTGCCTCTCAAGGGAGGGCACCGAGCATTAGAGAGTCCCTGTCCTTGTGCAGAGAGGACAAGAGCTCCGTGTCTTCCCTAGACCAAACCCTTCAATCGTCTTTGAAGCCTAAAGATCAGTTTATTCAGGCTCTCATCACAGAATAATGTCAGCATTTGGTTTATAACTTACCTCGTATTATTACACTGCCTCTGATTTCACTGTATGTTTCTTTGAAAAGAATAGCCAAAGTTGAGCAGTATAGAGAGCCCATCAAAATAGCTAATGGCAAGAGGTCCTAGTATGCCTCGATAATTAATGTGAGCATATGACTGACAAACTCACAGATAGGGTTTCATTCAAAAGGCTCCTTCATAAAGAATAGTAACTGCGCTAATTATATGAATTCTCTAATAGTTCAAATACATGTTGAAATAATTTCACTACGCATAAAAAGAAGTATCGTGAGATTAACATTTAGCAGATTGAAAACAGCTGGGTTTATAAAATGGATTGGTTAGACAGCCAGCTTTTGCACGGCTTTGCAGGGTTATTTGCCCCTTCGGATTAATCTACTCGACTACAGAATAAGTATTTTTCTGACCTGCCAGCAGAGACAATATTAATAGTTTCTAATTCTTTAGTCAGCAGAACAATAAGGCAAATGCATGCTTGGGATTGGGTAGAGGGGAGTCTTTATGATCCTCTAGCATCCCTTTAAATTCTCCTTCTGTCACTTGCAACAAAACAGGCACTTTTTGGTATGGAAAACACATGGCACACAAAGAAAAAGGAAAAATAAGCCTGCCACCTTTAAATGCAGAACTGCACTCAGATTTATGGAGCTGTGGCTAAGAAACAGAATAAGAGCTGATATCTTTTTACGGGTGATTGGGAAAAAGTAAATGTATTTCATATACTATGTACTATAATACAATGGTTAGTGATCTCAAAGAGATAATAGATGGACTTTTTTTTTCATTAAAATGCCATTAAGAACTAGAAGGGAGGAGCCATTGACTTGATAGTGGTAAATGACCTGATCACAGGTGAATAAGAATAATTGTGCATCGGCAATGATCAGTGCCAACTTGACAGATAGCTCAGATTTGACCTGTAATATTTGGCATCAAAACTCATTTCTATGCATCCAGCTTCATGCCTTCTATCTTTATTACCCAGTGCATTTTCTTTTCTGAGAGCAGTCTGATTGCTACTAATCTTCTAGCCTGTAACCTAATGCGCTCTCTTTAAATGAAGTCCCCATATTGTTGATAAAGAGTCATTGTGTTCGCTTATCTCCCTCCTCTCCAGAAATGATAGCAGGAAATCTGACTTCTCAATTAACCTGTGCTGAATTAGAATCTTTACGATCAAATTGGTCGATGTGATTTTTTTTTTTTTTTTTTTAAATCTGGACTGCTTGAAATGCAGTGGGTATTAAGAATTGTGAATCTCACCAGAGCCTCTTTCTGTGTGCCAGATTGCTGTGGTGTACACAAATAAGAAGCCATTTTCTTGTCATTCTTATAAATTGCTTCTCTTTCTGAAATTTTTGAAGGAGGAATGAACATGGCACTGTGTTACAGGGAAAGCAACAGAAATGAGATCATTTACACCATGGAAAAAATAATGGAAGTTTAACAGATGTGGCAAACAAAGGCGAGTATGGCATAGATCTGTCTGTAAGACAGGAGCCAGACCCTCCACAAATTAATTAAAATTGTTATTTAAAATGTATTTTTCTAGGATGCAATGTTATACATCGGCATGTGAGAATGAAGACATTCGAAACCCAGAATACTTGTGTCTTCTGCATGATTTCCAAAACGTTCTTTTCAGATTAAAGTAATCTATGGCTCACAAATGCCACATCCCATATGGGAATTTCATCAAAGGTTGTGGAAAAAGTAAATGAGTAAACAGTCAAGAGAGACAAGGGTTTCCAACCAAGCCAGGCCAAGAGGCACGTGGGCTGCTGGGCTGGGAGAACATCCAGCCCGTCGGGCTCGACACGGCACAAGTGGCATGGGCTCTCCTTTGCTCTGCTCCACAGGGGCTCTCTGGTATAGGGACATCCTTCTGCTCCCATGACTGCTATGTGAAACTTGGTGTTAGAAACTGTCTTCCCTGCACGTCTTTGAGTTAATGTAGGGCTTAACCTGGAGGAATAAGGCTTGCTCTAATTCCTTCGCATATTACATAGCTAAACCAAGAAGTTTAATTACAGAATGTTTAATTAGAGGCTGTATTTAAGATCATCAAAATATCTCCTACATTAAAAAGCATATAAATTTCATTAAAATATGGATACCTAAGAAAAAAAGATTCAGAGGCTAAATGGAAGCCTTGTCATTACCGCTTCATTTCCTTGCTGCCGTTTCAGTTTTGACGGGAAGCACATTGGCAGCAGATCCTACTCTGATTAATACACTTCCGTTTAAGATTCCACCTGTAATTATCCACTGCAGCAACATGAGGACCTGACCAGGTTTAAATCAGCATACCCCAGATATCTCCTTTATTCACCAGACAGGCACTTCAAATATTTTTCTTGTTCAAACAGGGATCCACAGCTATAGTTCATGGAGGGCTCATCTAGGCTATGTTTACCTGGCAAGAGAAAGCCTGCACTAACACACACAGAGGCTGGTACAAATAAAATTTTCCATCTCTCCCCTACAGATTAAAGCACATAATAAAACTAATGTCATAAAATAAAAAAGGGACACAATACAAAAGTTTAGTCTGTATTTTACAAAAAAGTGAGGATGTCAATTGAAATGTGATGGAAAGGATGGAAGGAGTTTGATGTGCCAGTAGAAGTCAGAGATAATTCTGGGTAAGTCGTGGAATAACAGCAGGTATAAAACTGAGAGCAGAAAGAAAACACATGAAACTCAATAGGAAGGAAAACTTCACAGTGAGGTGGCATAGGTGAAAGATTAAATTATAGTCAGGGTTATGTAAAGCTTTGAAGAGGGCTAGATATCAATACAGCTTTTTGACATTCTCCTCAAAAACAGACACTGCCTGGAAAAGTAACTCTTGCTTTCTAAATATTTGGGTGAATAATAACATTACTTTGTAATGTTGTTTTTCAGGTAGTTTTTCTGGTAGGACAAAATCCCTACTAAACTTTACACTTCGCACATAGAATTCTCCATCAGGAATCTGTTCCAGAGTACACACTTGCACTGACTCCCGTGTGCAAGATACGCTGTAAAACTCCAGCTCAGAAGTGCATACTTCCCATAAAAATACTCCTCTGTTGAAGATTTCAGTAAATTCCAACAAATGCTTTCACTCCCATCCGATATTTCTGTTTTACTTATTAGATTCTCTCATCTTGTAGTGTTTGCACAGTGTTTCAAAGGACCTCCCAGTAAAAAGACATTAAGGTAATCTATGATACTATAAATAAGAGGCTTTTTTAAGAAAGTCCTTGAGTCATTTTGCTGTAATGACAGCAGGCCTCATTAAACAGCTGCATATATGGCACAGACTGGGCACGTTTGCAATGGTAGCATGCCTGCATTTTACAACAGCCCCAAACATGACCCCTGGGAACACAGCGGTAACAGAGACGTGGGACTTAAATTGGATTGCAGAAGAAACAGGAGTGCCGAAGCTGGCCTATCCCTGTGATGGGGGAGCAGCCTGGGAAATGGCTGGGGTGCTGCCTCCCTTCACCTCTGCTTAACGCTTCGTTACTCAGCTCCTGCTGACCTGCTGTGCTCAGCAGGGTGATATTGTCCTGTGCGTGGCAGCCACACGCACAGCTCGTATTTTCCTAAAAGAAATCCTGTAGCTGTTTTGTCCAAAGTCTCCCAAGTGGCGTGTGTATCTCAGCGCCTTTCATATGGCCGCACTTAGCTCTGTGTTTCAGCTGTGCTGTTTTGGAGAAATATATCGTGACTCCTGCAGAAAGCAAGCCACAGTCCCTGTCTGCAAAGATGCACTCCATGTCTGCCTTCCCTGCATCTGTGTAATGAACTGCCTGGTTCACCTGGTTATCAAGACTAGGAAGATCACACTTGCTCTCAAAGGCACTTTCCTCCTCCTGCTATGGATGCTTATGGCATGTCCCACCTCCATCCTGTCTCCTTCCTTGCTGGTCAAGGTGTGTGGGCTGGGCTGTCACCTCTCTGCCTTGCCCCATGCTCACCAGCGTGTCTGAGCCAGTCTTGTGCCAATAAACTTGGGGCAAATCGTGTCTTGATTGATGCTACTCTCTAAATGTTATGTCCTGAGACTTCGTAGATATAGATACAGAACTGGGAGAAAGGATCTGGTCCTTCCTCAAATCGGTGAAGTTATATATACATTTCTACTCGACAGTCTTTTTCACTCATTAGAAATCCAGGGCTGTGTTAGGCTTACCGTGCCAGCCTTATACATATATAACAGTGCTCAGTGCAGTAACAACTCCACAGTGTTTTATAAACCATTTCGAAGAACACAGATAAATACCTGGAAAATCAAATCACCATTGCTACAGAAGCTGCTTGATAAAACCAGCTGTTTTTCTTACACATCAAATCTGACCTGCCCTCAGCATGCAAGCTGTCCTGGCCCTGGCCCCAGAGCTGCCCATATTCTGGCTCACTAAAATAGGTGGAATCCTCTGGAGAAAGGGCTTGTGCCAATGCTGATAAGGGAAACGGTGCAAGGGGCAGGCCTCAGAGGTCAGAGTTTAACCCCCTAAATGCTACCGATTTTAGTCTGGAGAGAGGCCGGTAATTTTTCTGACTCGGTGGCAGTTTGAGGCTTTAATGAGGATGCCAAATACTCCTGGAGCTATGGCAGACCCTCAGCCCATGGCACACAAGCACATGGCATGAGGGAAGCTGCCCTCTGCACCACCCACATCTTGTGGCCACGGAAGAACCTCATCCTGCTCTGAAGTTGCGCAAAAAGCAGCAAGAGCAAATCAGGTGCTGGTGGTGAATTAATTGATAATTGTTTGTGTATTTCAGCTGCTCCATCCCTCAGCAAAATAATTCTGCTAGGAAAAAAGTTGTAGAAATGCAAGAGCAGGAAACAATTTTGAAATGCAGCTTGTTGTATACGTGATTGAGAAATCAGGCTTGAGAGGCTGACAGAACCCAGTTGAGCACTTGTTCAATTAAGCTGCTGAAAGTTCACCTCTTAATTGTAGGGAGGCAAGACATTCAAGCCAGGATATCCAGGCACACAAAGGTTTAACTAGGATTTTGTGATTTGCCACTGGATAATCTGGACTATGCATTTGTCTGCAAGTCATTTCACAAGGTCTGAGGGGTTATATCCTCCATGGGTCACTGAACACAGGTGAACATTTTATAAAATATTGTTCCTTCAGCCCTTTTCTAAGTGTGTACAGAATACCAGGCTTCCAGACTCCTGAATTAAAGCTGTAAATTTGACCTGTCAATGCCAAAAGCTGTTGGACCAGGCAGCAGGTACTTTTATGACATTTTCTTATTACAAGCACTGAGATGCAATTGCTTATAGAGGGCATTAAATCAAAGTGTGGACGGAAGCTGCGACAGAAACACCCCAGCTTCCCGCCTTACCGCAGGCACTGGCAAAATACTTGCAATAAACCCGTGTGGCTGGGGAGCTGGAAAGTGGAGACGCTTTTCTTTTGGATGGATTTTGCCACCCCAAATTTAACTGTGCACCTGTGACTCTGACCAATTGCAATTATCTTAATGAACTTAAGCCTACAGAGCAACCATTCCATCACGCTTGCAGGACAGCATCTGCCACACTGCTCAGCTAGGTACATGGTGCGCTGGTGAGCGACACGGTGTCCTTCCAAAAAGGCATCAGCCACAGAGGAGCAACCATCTCAGGTGGCTGCTGTCCATGTCCAGAAACAGAGGAGAAACAATGATTTGACAAAATTAACAATACCAGAAGACAGTGCTGTCCTGAATTGGTTGTACGGTTGTTGGTTTTGTAGCTTACGCAATCCACAGTAGTTCAGCAGAGAGCTGAACAGTGCTGTGGACAGAAGTTTAACTCGTTGTGCTGGGTTAAAGGTTTGGTGCGGAGACGTCTCTCGGGACAGCAGAGGTAGATACTGTGCTGTCAGCATCCTTCAGCCAGGCCATGGGTTCCTGATCAGAGGATTTTACTTGGATTTTGTTGTTAATTGCTCCACTAATTCCTTCTTTGTAGTCAATCAAATTTAATTCTGTCTGTGGACCCAGTAATTACATGTTCTTGTTTTTATGCAGGGCTAATAGACCACCTAAGGCTTTGTGTAAATTAGTTAATGTTTTCTCCTGGAAAGCTGGCATTTTTCCTGTATTGTGGTGGCAGGTACAAAATGTTTCTTTTCAAAAGCATATGGCGAATCACTGAAGTACAGTGAATGCTTATGGATTTTTGAAGGACAGGGTTAAAGGAGCATATTCTTTATGATACATATGAGCACAGTGTTAATTTTATAGTACATCAGTAGCCTGAAATGCCTTAAGGTTGCTGCTGAGTAAGCAGATGGAAAGAAAATTCTTATAAGGAACATGGAGGCAAAAATAATAATTTCAGAACATGCTTAAGCCAAGCGGGAGTGCCCATGTTGGGCAAACAGGCTAAAAAGGAGCATAGGCCAGTGTCTGTCTTGCACTGAAATTCAAACTTGTGGCGCAAAGTTTTTAGGCCAGCTGCATAAGAACAAAGGATTCTGTAGGGAAAGATAAACTGGTGTTGTTGAATATTAATCTGCTAGTCATACTGCAAGAGAATTGTGGTTCTTTATCTAAGGGCAAAACCTGGCTAATGAGGTCAGTGGCAACATTTCTGTTGACTCAGTATGGGCAGGATTTCATTCTAACTCTTTAACTGTTTTTATTTCCTGTAAATAATCCCTGCTAGGGTTGAAGAACATTTTCAAGTGAGGGATTATCCTGAGTGCATAACTATAGTGCATTAATAAATTAGTAGCCAAACTAAATAACTACTGTGTTCTGATTATGTTTCAGCCTTCCCATTTATTTCTGGTTTTTCTCTTTCTCATGTTATGTTGAAAACAAGTCAAAAAATCCACATTTTCTGGCAATTTTGGGATGCCCATAAGAGGGGTAACACATACTCCTTTCTCTACCAAATGATCCCTGCTGTGTGTTCAGGCAGTGGTGGAGTCAAAAGCACAGCATTAGTTCAGATTTGGTTCCCTTCACTTTCTGCTTATCGCATGAAATAGAAAAAGCAAGTGGAAAAAAATGGAAAGATCCCATCACATTTTCTCCAGTTTAAAGTACTAACTATCACGTTATGCAAAAGCCTGAGGTTATGCCTCAAAGTTGGATGTCTCACATGGCAATTTCCTTGAAGAGTTGTTGGATCACATTTTTGTATGGGTTTCTTCTACATACAAGTATTTTACTGCATGTATTTATCCCAGTGATCTGGAATTCATTTATCTGACAAAGATATTTCCATGATTGAGCTTCCAAACGTAGAGAGAAAAGTATGACACATCTGCTTTTACTTTGTCCTTTCTGCGGCTAATTTGAAAATGAAAACTAGAGAAATACGTGTACAGCACAGAGGTTGGACATCGTTACTAGCAAACACTGGGTTTCAAACTTCTAGGTGGCAACAACTGTGCCAAAGCACAAAATTAATGTGACTGTTAGGGAGTGTAGGAAGGACTGTAATCAGTGGGCATGCAGTGGTTCTCGCATACTAAAATTCCAGGTAGGGATTTAGATCAGCTGATGAAAAATCCTTTAAATCTTCTAACTTGTTCCCAAGTCCCTCGCACAGTAATCAGACACTGCAGCTGAGACCTGACATCCTCCCCTGAACAGCATATCTAAGCAAGCAGCAGGGACTTCTTCGTTTGGTAGCTGACTCTTATGCATTTATAGTCTCTAAAATATATAGAATGCGGGGCTTCTTTACGTCTTTGTCAAACAAAACCCTAACAGAATCAGGACAGCTAACAAGTGCTGTTATGTCCTGGTGCTGTGCTGAAATGTTTTTTCTTAGAGAGAAAATTAGTTAAACGAATGGAAACTTTTGGCCCCTGATGGCTGCTGTATGCACTTAGGGTTCATCATTTGCCCTGCCTAGAAGCACATCACTTCTGCCAGAACAAATGAATATTTCCCTGATTAATCAGTAGCCCTCAAGGAAATGCTCTTTCTGCACATATATTATGATCATTAAGAAGCCTTACTATCCTGTGCTTATGCACAATACAGAAAATGCAAAGTAAATTGTGCAAAATATACTATATTTATTAGACACTTTTCTCTGTATCTCTTTCAATAATGGTGCAACTCGGTGTCCTGAGATGACAAATGATGTATTTAAGTTCATTTTTCTGTGCTGAACCATAAATGTTATTAACTCAAATATTTAAATGCAGGAAGATGGAAATGCTGTGGGGTTATTGTTGTCATCCCCGAAGGAAGCCCCTGTCATGGACTAACCAGCCCTAACGCAGTGCCTGCCTGGGGCGTTTCTCACTGCTGTGCTGTGGGGCTGGCAGTCTCGGTGCCGGTGCCTGTGGCAAATGGGGGGGTCCCAGCTCTCAGCAGGGTGGCGGGGCGCCAGGCAGGCACAGCTGAGCAGGGGTGCCTGAGGCTGGGCTCTGCTCACCCACCGGAGTCAGAGAAACCCAGCTGCATGGCTGGCATTCCTCCCAGCAGCATCCTTACACACCCACTGACACACATAGATCCACTGGGCTGCATAACCTGCCAAACTCCAGCACAGATTCGCTGGAGGGTTTGCCGGGCTCCCTCTGCTCTCCTGGCTCAGCCAAACCTACCCACTCCTGAAATCTCACACAGGACAGTTGTGCTGGGCAACATCCTCGGGAGGTCCAGCATAACTTGGAGCCAGCAGCGGCACATGGGCAGGACAGAATCCTTTACTGTATTTGAAAGTGCAGCTTTCACTTTGCAAGCAAATTACTGGTTAAATCACATTTGACAGACTCCAGAGTAATCGCTGTGTGAGCAGCGCTTGAGTTTAGGAGGCAGGCGTGACTGCGTGTTCACCTGACAATTACGTGGCTCATCCCATCCAAGCAAGCGTTTCACCATTGTATGGTATTGGACACCTAATTAAACAGCAAATGAAAATGAATAGGTCCCCCTTCCACTAGCATAACCACCTAATTCTGGTACTGCATAAGGCTTGCCCTATTGCAGTTCAATTATTTGCTTTTGGGCAACAGGGCGTTGCCACTTCTGAAGCACTTGGCCACTTCTGAAGAGGGGCCATCACACCACAAGGGGTGCGGACAGGGTGGATCAGGCCATCCAATGCAGAGGCTGTCTTCTGTGTCCTGAGCTGAGACAGATGGACAGAGAGGGGGCACAGGGCTGGCTGGTAGCAGAGCCTTCTGCTTTGCTCTGTCTACAACACGTGAGCACCACCAGATCTGGCTGCCAACAGTTATCACTTACTGAGACAGAGCTGAGAGGTGGTTGCACGGGAAAGCAGCCATTAAATACCGCTTGTGTCTGCTCTGCAATCACAGAGCTCGAGGGGCCCTGCTGCCCGGAGCCAAAATCAAAGGAAATGGGAAACTGCAGCTCCATTGTTTCAAAGCAGATTGCACAGAAGTTAGTCCACTGCTAGGGGGAAGAGCCTTGGTCCTTCTGAGCTGACCTGAGACCTGTGCTTATCTGTGACCGTTTTCTGGTTTAGGAAACTGAACAGAACCAAACCCACTGACTAGGAGAAAATTCCACAAATTTCAGCTTATGGAAGTCTTTCCACTAATCCTTTTCTCACAAGAAAGAGAAATTTGCTGCCTGGTATTGTCCCCTGCTGGGCCTACATTGATTTTTTTTTTTAAAGATGAAAATATATGGTGCAGTGCTCTTGAAAAATTAGAAAAACAAATCAGCCTGGAGCTCAATATAATCTCTAATTTTGAAAATGCTAACTAAAGACTATGTAAAAGGGAAGAGAAATATGCATTTTTTTATTACAAGATAAGATCTGAGCTTAGAAACCGGTTTTACTTCCCTGACCCCCTGGACTGGAGGGCACTGCTTTTCTGGCACTCTCACATGTTAACAAGGTCATCTGCACTCCCAGGAGAAACTCAGAATTCATAACTGGAGTTTCAGCAGATGATAAAAAAGAGAAGAAAGAGAGACTGATTTGCAGTTTCTTTACATAAAAACATATTCAGAGAAATTTCCAAGGCACATGTCTCTCCCTGTGGTTGGGGTCTTAAGTAGTTTGTTTATTAAGAAAGATCAGTATTTATTTTATTTAAGCATATCAGCTCCCCTTGAAAAAGAAAGTCTGGAAAATAAATAAAGTTCAGTGTCAAAAGATCCATAGCAGGGCTATTCTCTGTATTAATAAAACACAGTGAATAATACAGATGTCCTTGAGAGTAACTGTTTCTTACAGAGATAAGATGGTGATTAATGGGAAATTTGTTCTTGCCAGAGGTGGCTATCAAGTATAAGTAAATAAAAGGTATGGTTCCATTCTTGCAGTCTCCCTACCATAAATATTATTACTTTGGTAATAGGAAGCTGTAATACTGCTGGCCATTTGAAGGTTAAGATTCTGAAACACCCTTGCCCCTAAGGTTAGTCTGTTGATGATGTCATTTACTATGATGCTACAGGAAAAACAAATGGCATGGCAACCAATTCAATTTAGTTTTAAAATAATTTCCAGAATATAATGTTATTCTCTGATGGTGTCATTGCACCTTGTCAAAATTAGCCAAAGATCTTAACCTGAAGAAATGGAACAGCCTTTATGAAACTGGATTTTAAACCTGATAAAGTGCTGGAACAAATAAATATGGGTTCTGTCCCTTCCGATACATTTTAAGACATTACCCTACAGGCAGTGGTACATGTCCTGCAGCAGCTCGCCCCCTTCCTAAGCCCTTGCTGGGAAGCAGAACATTGCTGGGAGGCACCAACCTCCTGCAGTTCTCCTTAGCACTTGCCTGAAGTTACTTGCACAAGAGATGGAAGATTTCCAACGCTACCTTAACTGGAGATAGGAAGAAACCCTCCCCCACAAAGACATTCAATTGTGCCCACAGTTTATTTATGGATCTTGTATTTCACAGTCCAAATATATTAACTAAGTTATTCTGTCAAGAAATATAAATGATGATCATTTGTTAGCTGCACTATTTGAATAATCGTATCAAAGTGTAATAAAGTTATTGAAGGGATTTATTAACCTGATGAAGTAACTCATTAAATCCTTCAAATGCATTAATGAAGGAGGAACTGTGGGCCTTTTGGTATAATTGGAGATGGGAAATTGTGCAGCTGGTCCAACCTGATAAAAATAATCAGATATCCCAAATCACTGTTATTTAGCTAGTAATTTTGGGGACTTCTATCCCTACTCTGGATTTACACATTATTTTTCTAACCTAAGTAGCTCTGTCTCAGAACTCAATTACTTATTTTGTTTTACTATGGCCTGAAGTTACATTTGTATGCTTACAAGTGGGAGCTGAGGCACACATCAGTCAATGACGAATTTCTTGTCCCATGCAGTGGAGAAGGGACATGAGCCAAACCCTGACTTTTGAAGTGCACTAGAACGGCAAACTGTTGCAGTTGACAGGGGCCATTGCAAGCAATGACTTGCTCAGGTACCTAGAAATGGTGTCTGCAGTGGGAGCCGAGGAGCATGCGTGGTCCCTCCCACTGGCACGCTGGCACGCTGACTGCGCTCAGCAGTAAGATGCCAGGTAAGTTTCGGCTCTTTTTTTCCAGCAGCCTTGGACTAAATCAACCTGTTGTGTGAGATGTGGCTGGTGGTTCTTGAAAGTAGACCTGTCTGCTGCTAATTGAGCTGGCTTGACCAGCACGACCAGCTTGGTGCTGTTCTGACCATGTGCTTTAAGAGGACACATTCCTGAATGTTGCCTTGTAAGGCCTGGCTAAGGAACCCAGAGGTCAAACAGGGCTGAAGTCAAAATGTTAGCTGTGCTGCACTAATTCATTTGCACAGCTGGGAATCAGTACAGGCAACCTCTGCTCAGGAAAAAAAAAAAGGTTGATGGTAGAAAGAGGGTGCACTGAGCGAGGGAGGATGGGTCAGAGTGCGGCATGTCGCAGACCTGTCTGAGGATCAGCCCTGGGATCACCTGCTGCATTTCCAGGCAGCTTTCAGTGAATTAGCACTGAGTTGCTATCCCATTTCCTATCTGCAGAGCATTTGGTTTAACCCAGAGCTGCTTCCTTTTATAATGTTTTTAAAGGTTAGGAAAACCACTGCATGAGTACAAGCTGCACTTTTCCAGTTTGCAGCATTAAAAAGCTTCCAAGCACTCAGGTAGTACTTAGTGTTGGAGGTGCTGCTATAACCCACCTCAGGGACGTAGTCCACCATATGGCTACAGCTGTGTGGCACCTGGGCCGTAAAAAGAGGGGAGCTCGGGAACAGACAATTATTTTCAACATTACTTGTGGTGTTGCTGATTTATGGTGGGCTGGAATCAGCAGCGTGAAATGAGGGTTGTTACAGAACTGTTTTTTATGATCAGGTGGCAGTAGGTGAGCTTCTGCTAAGTGATGACATTCATAGAGCTAGGACATCTGAGAAATAGAAAACTCTGGTTTCAACCCCCTGTCAAGGAGTTTTTATTAGGAGATATAAAAACATGCAATTTGTGTCTTCCTGGTAGTTCCTTTGCCCTGGGAAAACTGAAGCTGGTCTTTGTAGCTTCAATCAATTAGGAGAAGGATGTAGGATGCCTTTTTTGTTTTAGGCATATCTTTTTCATGGTTGCATTCCAGATAAAATGCTGTTCTGTCAGGGATTCTAATCACCTTTCAGCCATTTATGTAAAATACATGTCTCTGAAAGAGGTAATGAATGCGCTATCCCTAAGGCTTGAAGACTGCTGGGATGTGAAGTGCAACTGTAACGAAGCAAGACGTGGGCATTATTCTCAGGCATCAGGCCTCCCGCCACACTGACTCGGCTGCCACATTGTGCTTCTCTGTGATGTGCGAGACAAGGTATAGAATGCGCAAAGTCAAAATAAATTCACCATACAACACTTTACAATAAGGTCACCTCTGATGTAAGGCTAGTATTTAATGGCTACCAGCTTCATTATAAATCTGTTTTCATGAGCGTCTGCTCTGCTTAAATCGTGAGTCTTGGGAGAGGTGAAAAGATTGATTTAAAACAGACCTGTGAGGTTAGCAGGTGGAGAAGAGAAGGGAGCAAATCTGTCATGTCGAATCATGACATTTCAGGTGATCTACACATCATGGCCTGTCTTTTGGACCTCAGCCCCTGCTCTAAATAGCTATTTAAGAACTTGGAATTGACAGCCAGAGCAGGAGCCAAGACCTGCAGTAGGCTGGGCAGCACCTCCCCTTCCCAGACGAGCTGGCTCCAAAGGAGAGACAATATGCTGCAAGGAAACATGTCCGCTCCCTCACTACTTCCAGTTGCACATAGACCAAGGCTGATACTGTTCTTTGCTAGGAAATGCATCAGATGGTGAGTTGAAGCTGCACTTGTTCTTAGCCATAAGATCACAAGAAGAAGTATTAATTTAAATTTTCAGTCATCAATTTCATTCCCTGTCTGTGCTGGAGAACATACTGGTTCTGGCATGGATAGGTTAATTAAGAAGAGAAGCAAAGTGTTTGTCACCTTTGTTTCTGTTTTTAGAAATGGAGTTGAGCAGTTAACCAATGTTTATTGCTTAGAAAATGTGTACCATATTATGTTTACCTAAAATAGGACAACTGAAATAGGCACTTTTTATTAGTCCTTCTTAACTGTTGAATAAAATGTAATGCAGAGATAAGTGACAGAGGAAAAAAGGAAAATCGTAATGGCTTCCAAATTAGACTGCATCTGACAGCCCCCATTTCTTATCTGTCTTGTAAAATTTTGTGTAACTGTGTGCTATTTTGAGAAACATTAGCTCTTGTCTTTCCCTTTTACAGTCTGCTAAATAGGCTGTATATCTTCTAACCTTGCAGATGACAAAATGCACTTCTTCACCACGGTCCACACAGTGCTAGATCATTTCAGCCTTTTTGAGTAAATGACACGCAACTCTGTAATTGCATGATTAGGCCCATAGATTACCAGATTACATCTATAAATCTTCACCATAGCTACCACTCACTTGGCAGAAATAGTGAAGTTTCATCATTTGTTCTCATGTAGAAAACATACTGTGGAACGCAACCTCAGAGGTCACTGGGATGGCATTTCCTTATGTGGCCCTTAATCAACTTGCAGCTAATGCAGCAATTACCAAGCCCAATTACCTCTATGTTGGCTTCAGAGAATTTCTTTTCCAAAGTCTGGATAGTTAGATTCCACTCCCTTCATTTAATAAGTGAGGTAGATTCAGCTATTTGCACAATTGTTAGACACTTCTGAAACAGGCTATTTGTGCAACAAGGGCCCATCGGAATGAGGAAGTTGTGCCAACAGAACTTGAATGGGGTATTTAATTGGTACTAAAAAGATGTGTGCAAAAAAGGTGCATGGGCACTCTTATTTCTGTGCTAGTTTTATTTCAAATAACCTGTTCCTATTCTGCCTCAGCTGAATCCAGATAAACTGAAATAGAAAACATTGTCCAGCTTTTTGTGTATATGTATTTCCCAGTAGTTTTGCATATATACACGTGTAAAAATACAAGTTACTATACCTGATGCAGTTCCTTAGCTTGTGAGCTGTAATCACACACTCAGCATTTATTTAAACATAGTTTGGAGACATTGTGCAAACTAATACATTTGCTTTGTTAGCTAACAAAGGGGTTTGACAAGCTGCATATCTTTAGTTATAACCACATTTATATTATAGCTGCTAAGAGCTAACCTGTGAGTTGCACCATTTAGAACAGGAACTGGTATAATCTACTTATTTGGCAACAGTCCAGCACCGATACATGCTCTGCAAATCACAACAGGTTTGACTGAAACGAAGCCAATGGAGCAATTCTTTACCAATGAGAAGAGCTAAACTGTAATATGTTAGAAGTGGCTGTATCATTATTACGAGTTCCAGCTCTTTGTTCAGTTACAAAGGAAGATGGCTACGTTTTGATGCCAAGTATATGGGCATTATTATCCCTTTTCCCTGTTCTCCATTTTGCTTTCCTTGGAGGGAGTAATTGCTAGGGCTGCTTTCGAGAGTTTGAACTACAGGTACCTGACATGCACCTGCCAGGAGTTCAGCAGAGTAGAATAGCGTTTAACAGTGGTCCCAGTTTGCCTTGCCCCTCAAGAGTTTTGCTTCTGTAATGGCAGGATTTTGTCTGATTTGTTTTACCTTTGACAGGTCAGTTTCCTGTTCATTTTATTCATATTTTATTTGCCTTTAAAATGATGCCTGCTGATTTTAGATGTATTTCAGCTCTCACCAAAATTACTCTAGGTAATTCCTTCTTTTCTGAAGTAGCCAAAAAGAAATTCCTCATTTGTGGATAGCCCAAAATTCCATCATGTTTCTGTTTGTACACTCATGAGCAGCTATTACCACGAAAAACAACAAGTGTGACCTTGGACCTATTTAGCATTGTCTTTAGGTTTCCAGTTGTTGGAAGAGACATACAGGTATCTCCTTTTTGTACAAGGGAACTTGCACCACTTATTCCAAAATATCCTAAATGTAGTGACCACTCAGGCATGCTACAAAAATATTTGCTTGGGAAGAGTGCTGGACAGCATTGAGTGTAGGCTAGCCAGTGCAGTAGGATAAGAGATGATGTTTTTGAAGATGTCTGGATGTGTTACTGGTTGAAAGGTTTTCTCGTTTCTGCTCACGTTAGCTGTATTTCCCCCTCATAGGGAAGCTCAGGAAGTGTGGCCTAGCTGAGCGGACAGTGAGGTGGATTGAGAACTGGCTGGATGGCAGAGCCCAGAGGGTTGTGATCAGCGGTGCAGGGTCTAGTTGGAGGCCTGTAGCTAATGGTGTTCCCCAGGGGTCAGTACTCAGTCCAGTCTTGTTCAACTAATTCATCAATGACCTGGATGAAGGGACAGAGGGTACCCTCAGCAAATTTGCTGATGACACAAAACTGGGAGGAATAGCTGATACACCTGAAGGCTGTGCTGCCATTCAGCAAGACCTGGACAGGCTGGAGAGCTGGACAGAGAGAAATCTCATGAAGTTCAACAAGGGCAAGAGCAGGTCCTGTCCCTGGGGAGGAATAACCCCATGCAGCAGTACAGGCTGGGGCTGACCTGCTGGAATGCAGCTCTGCTGAGAGAGACCTGGGACTGCTTAGGAACAACAAGTTAACCATGAGTCAGCAGTGTGCTCTTGTTGCCAAGAAGGCCAATGGTCTCCTGGGATGCATTAAGAGAAGTTCAGCCAGCAAGTTCAGGGAGGTCCTCTTCCCGCTCTACTCTGCCCTGGTGAGGCCCCATCTGGAGTATTGTGTCCAGTTCTGGGCTCCCCAGTTCAAGAAAGACGAGGAATTACTAGAGAGAGTCCAGAGGAGGACTATGAAGATGATGAGGGGACTGGAGCATCTCTCCTATGAGGAAAGGCTGAGGGAGCTGGGCTTGTTTAGCTTGAAAAAGAGAAGACTGAGAGGAGATCTTATAAATACTTATACATATCTTCAGGGTGGGTGTCAAGAGGATGGGGCCAAACTCTTTTCAGCGGTGCCCACAGACAGGACAAGGGGCAATGGGCACAAACTGAAGCAGAGGAAATTCCAGCTGAACATGAGGAAGAACTTTACTTTGAGGGTGAGGGAGCACTGGAACAGGCTGCCCAAAGGGCTTGTGGAGTCTCCTTCTCTGGAGATATTCAAAACCCGCCTGGACGAGGTCCTGTCTAACCTGCTCTATGTGGTCCTGCTTTGCCAGGGGGGTTGGACTAGATGATCCTCAGAGGGCCCCTCCAACCCCTACCATGCTGTGATTCTGTGATTCTGTCTCTGTGGCTTTGGATCAGCATCTGCTTTCTCATTTAAAAAGATGTAAGTAAAATCACATAAACATAAAGAAAAGCTTAAAGGGAGCTAATAAAATTATTAATTAATAAAACGTATAAACCTGAGAGGAAATGTGTTATTCAAAGTCAACTGATTGTGCACAAGAAGAACTACCAGCATTAAGAAGGGAGGTAATGGATTATATGTGAGAGGAAACTTCTTGATGAGTGAAAACTGCTTTGGTAGATTAAGCTCTGTCAATAAAAATGTTTCAAGAATAGACAAGAGTGTGATAACCTGTAATAGGGTTGGCATAATACTCTTGCTGGCCTACAGTTCAGCCCTAATTCTAATGATTGCCTGATATGTCCCACGATCTTGCAATCAATCCGTCATTGTCATAAGTATCAGGAATATAATACACTCCTAAAATAAGCAGATATAACTTCTGAGACAATCTAATCTTCTTAGATCAGGTAATTTCAGGAAGATAATTCATGCACATAGCGCATTTTACTACTGGTGAGCAGTAATACTACTACTACACATGATCTAAACACTAACAAATACAATAAAATAAAATAGCTTTTTCTGATCTCTATAATATTTGTGGTCCACCTATGGATTTCCATCCATTTCAACACTAGTATGGAAAGATACACATAAGCTTTGCCAAGTTTTCACTTTCCTGCTTCACAATACAGAAAATTATTCAATTATTGTGTTTCACACGTTGAAAACTCCATCAGTCTTGCAAAAAGAATTGGAAATGGAAATGGCCGTTTGCCACTTTCTGTGCATGGTATTTAAGAGAGTTGTACATTGGTGCCCTCTATACACACTCTAGAGAACTGCATTACTTTGGTTTGTCTGGTTTAAAATAAACTTGAAAATAGTATGTGATAGATTTAAATAATTAAACAGAACTTCAGGACCTTAATGAAATGAAAATGAGGGTAAGACTGTAACTGTTTGGGAGGGCAGAAGATCAGAAATAAAAAGTGACTTACAGTTGAACCAATGCACGTGGACTTGACTTTAAGCTGCCTTGCAGTCAGCAGTGGCTGTGACTTACTGGTGAGAACTTGGGGGATGAGGACCTAGCAATAACAAACACCATGTGTCAGATATTAGAGCAAAAAAAAGCATGTTTTTAACAAGACCAAATAGCTGATGGGAGATGAATCAAATGATCAGTGAAGCCATGTTAAAAAAAAGAACTCCAACTATCCATTTTACCAGCAAGTCCCCTCTACGCTCTATACGCTTTATGCTATGGAACAGACTCAAATATGTTGTCTAGCCTTTGCACCGTCTTGTATGACAGTGGGATTACACCACACATATTGGTAAAATGCACTCACTACTGTATTCTGACACCTTTTAAAGTGATGTTTGTTGTTGGAAAACCGTGCAGAGGCATAAGAGTTATATGAGGAGCCTAAATGGAGCCCCACTGTTTCTTTGTGTGCTCTCCCAGCTAACTGCACTGCTGACAGACAGCACTATTAAGCAGTCATTAGCACCACATCTGAAAGCTTGGCTTCTGCTGATAATAACAGGCTATTCAATATTTTGAGCCTTTGTAAGAAAGAAGGCACCTAAACGAGAATAACGAGGTCATTCTATGACATGCCTGAGGATATGAAACCATGGGTAACTTTTTAGCCCGTTTGATATGTGAACACATTACATTTGGCTGTGACAGATTATTTCTAGCCTTCAAAAAAAAAAAGCTTCCATTAAAACACAGCATACAACATCAATGCCAAGCGCTAATCAAAACACTGGTGTCACTGTAAAGCACAACCTTCAAAATAATTCTGTGTAGCCCAATCAAAAAGAAAACATATATATGGACAGATGTGAAGTAGAGCAAGGAGCTGAGATAGTGTCAGAAACGCAGTAAATTTTAACAGTTAGCAAATTTTCAAAGGATTTTATGACAAAACTATTGCTTCCAATTCTGCATAATGTTTTCTTTTGCTGAATGAGATGCATGGACTATTTTGGCTTTGAAACGATGAACAAACTGCAATTTTAATTTTAGACCTGCTTCTTGCTTAGAGCATTTGCTGTTTCTCTTAAAACTGGCTCGCTTTCCTTTGCAAATGGTCCCAACTTTTTACAGAAGGCTTTGCACCACGGTGCTATTTCAAGATTTTTCATACAGTCGAGCCGTCTGGGTTTTAAGCAGGGTTATGCTGTGTATCCACTTCACATCACAGTCTCTTAGGTAACACGTTGTTCCGCTTCCTAGCTGTAAGCTCACGAGTGAATGCTACAACCTATAGAGGTCTATGGATTAACACAGTTTAGGTTGTTGCTCAGCTTTGCAGTTCAACACTCTCAAAGTCTACCAGAGGAGTAACAAAAGTCTGCTTTTCTTCTGTTTGTTCTCCACGGTTGCTTCCTATGTTTCTGCCTACAGAGGTGGTGCGCGGGGAATTTTCCTGGGTGTGCAAGAGAGCGACACAACTTGCTGCTGAACAAAGGAAGCGTGCTGGCCCTCAACTCTTTCTCTTGTTTTGGGAAGTCTCAGTGACCTTTGCTAGACAAGCTGTTTAGCTTAATTTTAATTGTATTTTTATTTTGCATTGTTTTTAGTGGTGTCATACGCATGCAGCTAAGGGAGATCTGCATAATACAACTTACTTCTTTGTATTCAGCTTCTGTACGTTTGTTTAATGTTAGAGCCTGAACACATAAGCACAGCTGCTAAGAACTCGACGCTGAGCACTGTGAGCTCCCTCTTGCCCTGGGCACTCACTGTAGGTGCAGATGGTCGAGTACCAGGGAGTGTGAGAGGTGCTCAGGATGCTCCCAGCGCTGGGGAGGACCTTTCCCTTAACCGGCTCCTGCAGCATCACCTTCACCCACCCTGAGCCTGGATAAAGGGGAAGGCCACAGCATCCTTTCCTTGGGAACCACTGAAAACGTCCATAAAGGCTTAAAGGAAAGGAGAGTGGTTGTGGGAGCAAGGGTGGGTAAAAGCCCCTTGCTCCCAGAGAGCTCCACTTTGTGGCAGGCAGTTCCTCTTTGTACCCATAAGTGAGATACCATGGAGGGAAACAGACTGGCAAGTTTGCTTCTGTGCCAGTTTCTCTCCTTTTAATTTCCATTTTCTTGGTCTTACTGATTTTTACAAGGGATTAACTCAGCGGTTCCATTTAGACTAGAAGGCAAGGTTTAATTCAAATTATTCAGGGACTTTACAGGCTGAGTGTGTTAAACTGTTTGACTTCATCTCGCCCTCAAGCTTACTAAAGTTTTTTTTAAATTAAGAAAGATTAATGAGTGATTGCCCTTTTTTAGTAGATGCTTTTAAGATTAAGCCTCTCCAATATTATAATTGGAATAAGATGCACATGCCCTACCTGAAAGGCAATTACAAATACAGAGAATAGCATGTCATGTTTGTTCTATAATCTTAATGTTTCATTAGGTGTTTCCTGGTTATGAATTATCTATCAGCTCAAACATAACAGTTAATTCTAATTACCACTATTCTTGAATCACTAACAATCCACCCTGAATGTGAACAAAACATCCTTGGAAGAATGGGAAGGTAGGAAAAGGGACAGCTTCATGGTATCTTTTTGGCACACAAAATAAAGTCTTTTAAAATAGACTATAGATTTTAAATACAGTAGTAATTCATTAAGAGAAAGGATAGAAAAGAAAAAATGGTTTATCAGTGTTCTCTCAAACAAGGAGTGGGATGGCATAACCCTTCGCATCAGCCTAGCTCAGCCCCTCTTGAATTCCAAGGTGAACAGAAACAGGCTCCGAGAACTGCACCTGGAGTATTTTAATGCATCTTTATCACAGCCATGATTTATACCTTGGGCAGTCTAACTTTCAAAGCTGGAAAAGTAGTTCTGCTGTTCATGAAATTAATTGCATAAGCCATGATACTTCAATATAATGTGTATTCATTACAGACAGTAAAATCTGTGGAGTTCTATTAAAAACGAACAGTAGTACAGACAATGTAATTGCAGGAGGCAAATCTGGCTTTCCAACATCAAGAGGTGGCTTAAGCTTTGTATTTTAGACATATTTCTTCATTATGCACTGGATTAATCTGCTAGTGTATTTGGCTAGAAAGAGTAAAAGACAACTTACTGGGAGAGATTTCCTGCTGCCTTAACTCTGTGCCTTTACTTACTGAACCTGCAGATTTCTACAGCATGTCCTGTTGTCGATATTGTGCGGCTTTAGAGACCAAGCTGTCAATACTATGTAATATGGGAACTTCAGGTCTTAATAGTTTAGGTCTCAACCTTAGGCTTAAAATTTTTCTAATCCTCAAGTTTACAGAGAAAATTAAAAAAAAATATACTGAAAGACTCCAATGCTAAAAGCCAAATAAAAAGACAACAGATTGTATTGTTTTTCATCTCACAATCTTTGGGTCAAATGCAGGATTTTTTAAACAATTTGAGTTTGTAATACTGAGAATAATGAGAAAGTGCTTACATTATCAGAACCTAATCAGCAGAATCTGAAAAACTACATTTAAACACTCTCATTGTAACTTTTTATTTGGCAGAACAAAGTAATTGTTTGTCTCAAGTACAAAAATGCTATTGAAAAGAAAATCAAGGTGGGTTGGAAACTGCAAACTTAGAAATTTTCTCCTCTGGATTCCACTGTATCTGAATCATCTTACTTTTTAAATGGCTACATAATGCAGATTACAACATTTCTGAAGTTATGTAATGGGCAACAGTTCTCATGAAAAAAATCCCAGTGCCAACTTGCTACCATGTTACTACTGCTGTCCATAAGAGATAATTATGAAAAGGAAGATAATCTGACAATCATAATTTTTTTTTGAGCTATGACTTTTTCCATTGATTTTAATGTAACATATTTGCCTTTCTAAAACAAGGAATTTTTTTCAAGGGAATTAAGTGCTCAATAATAATTGTTGTGTTTCTTTTCTCCTCTCTAGTGTTCATAATGGCTTCTGGACTTTTGGTTTACCCTTTTGGTTTCAACTCTGCTACTGTGAAGAGATTCTGTGAAAATTCAGACATCTACTATGCAGGAGACTGCCAGATTGGCTGGGGGTATATGCTGGCAATTGTTGGGGTAATGTTGTCTGTCTTTTTACCATTCTTTGCAAAATATGCACCAAAAGAGCACATATCTCCAACTCCAATACCTACTATTTTATAGGTGTATATATATACTATATATATATACACTATATATATAGTATTGTATTAGTGTTTAAGAACAGAACATTCCTGTCTACAGGCAATGGGCAGAAATTATTATAGCACTTCCATTTAGCTGTATTGCTAAAGAGAGAAAAAAGGAGATGAGGAAGAGCAGGTCAGATTCACAAAGACCAAAAGTGCATTGCTAGTCTTCCGTAAGTATGAGCAGCGAACACTCTGGAATTGAAATAAGATTAATCAGCAGCCTTTATACTGCTCTAAACATATAATGGCATAATGCCTTAGACAAAAAAAAATCTGTTTATCCTCAAAACATCTGTCTACCTCCCAGTTTCTTTTGTGTCTCAAAATCTTAAGTCTTTTAAAAGTTTCAATTCACTTTTTATAGATTATTAAATGTCAAAACTTTTATGAACCCAATAATTTTAAAACCAATAATGATATTTTGTTACAATTATCTTGATTAGTGAAAAAGCACCTACTAGTAGCCATGGCCTAAAATTAAGGTTGATATCTAAAAAGAATTGTATACAAGAAAAAAGTTTCTTTTAATCTAGATGTATTAGTAATGCCTGCATATTTAAAATTTTTGGCATACTTTTTAATACTGATCTAATCTTCAAGATTTAGAGTCACCTTCATCAAGCCTTGCATAAAATTTAGATGACTTTTTTCCACAGGGAAAGAAATCCAACTACTTCCAAAAGCTTTACGATGATTTAATAGTTTAACAACAGGAAAAAAAAAAAAAGCTAATAATTTGTTTTCTGTAATTCTTAAATTATAATTTAAGTGGTCTTTTTACAAAATTATTTGAACTATTACAGGTTTAGATTTTGCAGTTTGTTGTTTGTTTTTTAAGGTCGAAAAATCTGTTTACAAAAATCCGTGTGCCCAGTGGTCCTTGTATGTAGTGATAATACAAGCCAGAATGAACAGGATTCTAATATTTCCATTCCTATTAAGAGCCCATTATTGTGAAAAAAAAAATAGTGAAATGCTACTGAACATGACTAGTAACAATCTGATGCTGTGTCAGAACTAGCAAATGGCCATATTTCATGAGTTTGTATGTGAAATTTGTGAAGTCCAATTTCCACAATAGCACTGAATTCATTACTATCAAGCATTGAAATAAGTGCACTTGATTGCCTTAAGCAAAAGAAACATTGGGTTCTAATCTCACCCCACCATTATGTTTTTCATTTAAAATAAAAATTGAATTCTAATTCTATTCTTGTATTTTATTTTCTATTATTTATTTTTTAAAAATCACAATTATATTTAATTCAGAGCTGTACTTCTTAGTTTTGTATTTTGGCACAAACCAAGTGTTCAAATTTATTATTCTTCACTTAGCTGAGTCCAACTGATTCCTGAATTTCTTTTTTTTTTTTTTTTTAATGGAAAGTGTACATGAAGGGACAGAGAGAGGCATATTGAGGATGTATAAGAAAATGCAAACAGATCGAACAATCACTGTGTTACTTTAATAAATGTCAAAGACCTCTGAAGTCTTGTTTACATTCCTCACCCTCCTAAACGTCAATGGAACATTGCATTGTTTTCCAAAGTAATTGTCTGTTGTTACATTTTCATGCACTCCAAAAGCAAATTCTGCACATAAACTTAGCAAGTTCCATTACTAATCTTTGAAAATACGGATTTCAATGTAGAATTAAGTAGACTGAGAAAGAGAGACAGAGAGTGTGTGCTATGCCGTTTTGCTCGCAGTGACTAAGGAATTAAATCTTCCAAATATTTGGAAAATAGGTTGAAGAAATGTCTCTAAAAAGAATAAATTTCAGTCACTTCTGTATGCTAATGTACTTTTCAGTAATGTCTTACAATTCTTTTAATGAATGGCTGAAATTGATAATTTTTATGTAAGAGTGAGAAAAGTGAGGAATAACAAACAACATACAAAAAGAAAATCATCACTGCGAAGTAGAGAGACAGAGATGCACGCTTTTCTTTCCTAACCAACCTGTGCCTTTACACTAGAACCATTATACCAGACAGGATCAATACGGTTAAAAAAAAACCCCAACAACAAGCAACAACTGAAAAATGTTGAGTAATGTGTATAAACTGTATTACGTAGGGTTTTTTCTGTTTTGTGTAACGTTTACAACTGTTCACTTAATGTTTCACTAGAAAAAGTGATTTGTTAGTGTAAAGTAGAAAAATTTTTTTCAAAGATCTGAACACTGAAAGTAAAATTATTTTAGATTTTTTATTAACAGCCATAACATACCTAGTAGACGCAAATGACCTATTCCTGTCATTACTTATTAACGTAACGTTCACATATGCAGAACTGGAACCATCAATCATTGAACTGAAATCAGTAGGACTACAACATTTGTGTGATGTTGATGACGCGCACGAACGCTTGCAGGTCTGGTCCCATAGTTCAAGCTTCCTTTGTGGTTTTCAATTACTGTTACAATGGAGTCTCACAATTACAACACTGCTGTACCAAATCCTTTCCTTCTTAAAACTTAACTTCTTCTGTGGTGAACATCATCAAGCACTACATCCTGTAATATTCTGCACCTTTTATGAGTTAAGCTACTGTTTCCATTTGAAACTTTCTTTAGTATTTTATAACATATAAAGGAAATCAAATATATGTGTATGACCTCTACAACTGGATAGATGAAACTCTCCTTGAGACATCCACGCTCAGAACCAGCTTAGCACAGAAGGTAGAGATGACAATGCAAGCGATTCTTACAACTGTTAGTAAAGCATATACTTTAGATCCTGAAGGGGAACATTAAGGGGGGTGTTGCTAACAATGCATGTGCTAACACTGACAGATCACTTTTTTAAATAAAGACTGTCCGCGCGTTAAACTGTGTAAAAGCGTTTCCTTGTTACAAGTCAAACGATTTACTGGACCAGGTTGAAGTTTTATTCTAAATATATAATTTTTTAAGTGTAACTAAAAGCTGTATTTTCCATTAATGTGTTTCTGCGTTGACTAGCTGGCTCCTTTTTAGAATATTAACTGTTTTCTGTATTTGACTTGTTGGATACAATATTTCAATTATTTTAAATGTGAAATTTCCAATTGCCAACACTGTATAATAAAAAAAAAAATATCACACTGTTCACCATTTTCTTGACAACTCTTTTGTTTTACAACTCCCAACAGATCTGGTGCAAAGCTTTTGAAGCAGGGGGACTAGCTAAGGGGAAAAGGAAATAGAAACAGCAGGAATAATCTATGAAAGTTAATGTTTGAAGGCAAAGACACATAAATGTGTACATGGTCCCTCCCTCATGAAAGATGTTTCTATGGCAAAGGCAAGGAAGTTCTGTGTTCAAATAATTATTTCTCTCCAACTTCCTCTGTGTCCTTGAGCAATCTTCCTACAGCTTCAGGGTCTGTTGCTATTTTATACAGACATTATACTGATTATTTATTTTTTAAAAACTATGAATCAGATAACATATCAACGGGAACCATATGAATACCTAACATATACAGCTGCATCCTGGGAAATCTTTCTGTAGTATCTATTATGTTCATTTCTAGAAAAGCTTTTACACGTGTTCTTGTAACCCAGCAAAGGAAGGGGAACCTTATAGTTGGAACTCAAGGGGAATATAGACTGCCTTCATACTTTCTACCAAAGAACAGCTTTAATGCAGTATACAGAGCCAAAGAGAATTCTGTTAACATTTGTTTACTATTAAACTGTGGCCAAATACTCCTCAACAGAAGTATATAATCAACATTTTGAAATAGGTATTGAAGGAATTACTAGAAACTGAAGATAATGAAAAGCAATGGCAATCTGAACTAGTATTGATGATCTTTTTCTAAGACACTTCCACTACTGCAAAACTTCAACATTTTAATTCAGAATTTCTCAAAAAAATCTAACCTACTATGTAACAAAACTGTTATTTCATATATAACTAGGAAAGATAAGCTATGGAAAGTATGCTGGAAACAAAACATTGGTACTAACATTTGTTGGATAACACAGTATAGTAATATTTTCAATTATTTAATAAGATTTTCAGTATTAGTTTTGGTAAATGCGTTAGGATGTCCAGCCTCTATAGGTAATGATGAGTGAAAATCAGTATTGGACAACCATTTCGACTTTTACATTTCATTCATTGTTTTTACATATGCTGTCATCTCAACATCTGCAATTTTAACAAATTCTTGGAAAGTGTTTTGTTCTTGAATAGTTGCTGGTCTTACAGAGACACATTTGAATATGTTCCTTTTTGCGTCATATTTTCCCATGCACCTGTGCACTCGACCTCTAATTAGTCTTGGAAGCTCCCGGTCCTTCATCAAAAGCATGATAAACAAATAAAAAAGTTATATCACCTTTCTAACATAAGAGCTTTCAAAATGTCCACTTGTTAGATATCAGTGGATTTCTGAAGACTACATCAAACACAGAAGGAATTCACATCAGCTTTTTTGCTATTATCAACTACTTAGAAGCTGAACTGAAAGTCCCACCTTTTTTGCTGAAACAGAAGCCTGAGGATGCCCAGTGACTGGCTCTAGACCAGTTTGGGAACCATATGGTATAAGCATCCAGCTTTCCTTTCACACAGTAATTTTCTGTTTTATCGGAACAATCTATTATTAGCTTCATAAAAGGGATTACAGCTAGTGATGTCTGTGTTACGCATGGACACAGAATACTTACAATTTCGTAAAATACACAAGGCAGACTCTCCTTTCCATCTCTCAGAAGAAAATTCTTTGCGCCATATGCTCCAGGTGTGACTGCAGAATCAAGTGTGCCTGTACCATTTAGCAAAAACAAAGCATGATGTAAACATCAGAGCAGTACTAAGGATGATATACAAAGATACCATGACAACACCTACTACACAAAAGCACTAAGATATATCAAGGGAGCATCAGCTTTCTGTAAGAACTTGTGCTGACAGCACTGGAAGTTCCAATACAAATTATGGGCTTTACACAGTGTTTGAACAGTAAAATTGTCATGATGTCTCTCTAAACTGAGTGACCAAATGTGGATTTCATAACAAGGTTATTCCCTTGTTAAGCAGAGGACAATACAATTCTTTAAGTTTTATTGATCTTGATATGCAAATCAACTTTAAATATTCACAACCTTGTCAAAATAATAGTTTTCTGAGATGCCATTACATTGTGTATTCTTATTTACCTTGATTTAAAGTCTTTTGTCATGTTTGTTTCTCAGATAACGTAAATTAAAAAGAAAAGTGAAACAGTAAAAGTCATCCATGTGTACAAGTACTCCAGACTTGTATTTATTCCCAGATTAACTGTATTAAAAATTACTGTAAAACTGTACGTTTCTACAGAAGGTTCATTTTTAATAGTAAAATTTATTCTAACACAGTCTAAAAACAAGGAAAGAAAAGAAACAAGATAGAAAGAGCTTAAATGTTGGAGGATAACTGTATTATTAATTTTGTATCTAATTTAGTAACCTTTGATAGCTGAATGGATCTCCCAAGAAGGAAAATTAGATGGCGCTCATGCCAGTACTTTATGGGTTTAAGCATTTCAGCTATTGTTCCTACAATTGATAACATTTTCTCTTGGCTGCTCTCCTACCATCATTACCAGTTACAGCACAATCTACCATGCTTACCTAAAACTTCAAATAATAGTGCAGTTTTATAAGCATATTGACTCCAGTGCCTCATACTTTCAATGACTGCAGATATGATTCGCAAAGAATTCTTTTTTTCTTTACTTTTTAATTGAGATGCTGAAACTTCCTTTCAGAGGAAGATGAAAACTCAAGTTAGAGATACACATTCACACAATTTAAAAAAGCATGTAGACATTTATATATTATATTAAATATCCAATATTGACATTTAAATTATTTGTTCAGACTATACAAACAACTCCCTGCCAATTTGTATGATCATGCTGAGGACTGTAGGTTATTATCTTATGAAAATCTGAATTTTCAGAAACTGAAGGGTTTACTAAGGCAGCTAAGACTGATGAAAGATGCATCCTTTCTCAATTTTCTTTTTCTTTACTGTTTTCTTCATTGTATCTTCCTATTAACTCTCTCCATAAGTTTACCTGACTTTTGTCCTCTGGAACACAATCAAATTGTTTTTCATTCAGTTTATTTTTCTGAATATTATGGTTAAATTTATATGCCAGACTATGATCCTGCAGACTTCTTGAAACAGTGTTAGGTTTCAGAGGCCATTGTCCTTTAGATGTGTATGCTTGGCTCATTTCTGCTGTTTTGATAAGCTGAGATGAATTACGATTATCAGGGTTTTTTTGCTTCTGGACAGTTTTCAAACCATTTGAAAGGTTCTCAAACTTTTCAATAATTCCCCTATCAGATCTTGAATCTGTTGTATTACTTAAAGGAGTATACTCATTTGTGTTCCAAACTCTAGTACTGGGAGTCTTCTCTTCTGCCCTGCAGTACAACATAAGACATATCTATGTATTATTGTTTTAGCTTTAAAAACATCTGTTAAATATTCACACTCAAAGCACTTAAGCATACACTTAAATTTATCCATATACAGTGCAGTGGTCACACCTGTGCTTAAACCCAGATGAATTCAATAGGCCTTAGAAGCTTGCTCAATTATTGTCCTGCCCTGTATAAGGGTTCTTTCCTGACCTAAGATTCACATTTTTTTCATAACTCTAAAATAAAATAAGCAAAGTTTCTTCTGAGAGTGGTATTTCCGAATTCTTCTACCACCATCACTGAAGAAATCATTTTACAACTAACTCTCGTGCTGACCTTATTATTTCAACACACTTCTGTACAAAGGCGGCTCAGAAATTCCTTCGACCTCTATTACATTTTGCCTTTGAAGGCACTTGTTTGAAACATTTGTCTCTTTTTGCCATTGGAAAGGAATAGGAGGAAGGGAAGAGAGAGAAAGCACAATTATAACATTGCTGGAAGTTTTCCTGCCAGCTCTAGGCATCTGAATCTATAAGCTTTTCCTTGACTTATAACAGCACAGAGTTCACAATTATATTCAGCTTTGATTAAATGTTTTGATATACAATTGCCCTAAGGTACACTTACAGAAGCTTATTTGAGTCTGCTGATAAATTTGGTTTGGAAGTCGGCAAAACTTCAAGTAAAGGGGAATCTCAAAAAATTACATCTAAGACCAGCAAAATTCAATCAACTTTTATGGCAAGACTGAATTTTAGGCCTGATAAGGCCAGATGTTAGGTCTAATTAACAGACCTCATCAAGTACACTGGAAAGATACTCCATTTCAGTGGGTTTTGGCTCATAAACACAATGGAATTATTGAGGACTACAGTGGTGCTCTGAGAATTAAGAGTCTCTCTGAATGCTACAAGAACACAGAATAATGTAAGATATATTTTCCCATGAGAATAATTTTGGTTAAGGAAGAATAAAATTCAAGACTTCACCAACCTCCAGGCATACAAGCTTTTTCCAGCATTTTCTAAGTTAGCCTTTGATGCATTTGGTGGTTTCATAAGGGAAGGAGCCACTTGATGTTCTGTTCGGCTTTCAAAGATAAGTTTAAAGTATCACTGACATAGTAGCAGCTTTATTGCAAGACAGACACATGGATCATAGTTTGTGAAACAATTAGTACCCACATAAAAATCAATAAGCAAAAATAATCTGCTTTTACATACCCATTGTTTGCTGCTTTCTGTAGTTCAGCCACTTCTGGGTTTGCAGTTCCCCAGCCTAATTCTCAAAAGACAAAGGATTGAATATGGTTACAAACTGAAAAGATTCCAAGGTAACAGATCTGCTTAGGGCTCCTACTCTTTACCTGCTTAATGTTCCACAAACAGGCTCCCATAGGAAGGAGAGGGGGAAAAAATAAGGCAACTTCTAACAAGTAGGTTGCTTCTCTAGACAATGGTTGAGTTACAGACATTAGACTTACTAGCACAGAGACTTTCTAAGTAAAACATAAAGAAAGTACTGAAGGCAGAATTCTGCATCATTCTTTCCAAACACAGTTTGAAGAACAGAAGTTCTCTTCTGAATTACAAGAAAGACATAAGTGTTTCTTCTTGTAACACAGGACTTGAATGTTGATTGAAATCAACTGAAAACAAAAGGTCAGAGTTTCAAGAGACTCTATTTAAATGCCAGTGCTACTTCATTCTCTAACACACAAAGAGTCAAACTCCCTCTAGGCACAAAGTATAAAAAGCTCAATTATATAGAGGAGAAAGAAATTTCCTGGAGGACATTTTTACATAATGAACTTTTCAGAAATATACATAAAGGATGCATACAGCTCTTGATAAAGGCAACATCTAATTTCATAAAATACAATCATAAAGTTAAGATTTACTTGGGTTTAGAACCATTAAAAAAAAGTATCTTACTTACCAAATGACGTGGGAGAAAAGTCGTAAGTACGAGTCCCAGAACTAGCACCCAGCTCATTTTTAAGGGGATTTGAAGTGAGGGGCTGTCTATTTCTTTTCTTCTGATTGAACAGAGGTACAGGCAGACAACCTAAAATTAAAATTCAAATAATAATACTATACCAATAACAAAAGGATACACAATCTACACTTAAAACATGTAAATAAAATTACTTAACAATTATTTTACAGCACCCATAGGAATTACACTTCACAAACACATAACAGATCACTGCCTCATAGAATTCATATTCCCAGCTCTCTGCTGCAAAGAATCCTGTGAATGAAACATTTCCCTTAGTGATCAGTCACCTGACTCCAGTCAAAATCTTGCCCTGTGCTGCAATAGAACAGATAACCCACGCCAAGTCCACTCAGGAAATGGGGTGCAGGGCTGAATACTGTATATCCTGTATGACTACTGCATGTGTGTGTATATGTATGTATGTATATAAGCATAATGAGGTATGAATGGTAAAGCACAGAAGAATGGATGGTACCTGCTGTGCTGCGAGTTGAAGTGTCAGCCAGACTCCTTTTCATTTCTTTGCAGTATCTTAATAGGCAACAATGTATTGGTCACTCCAGATTTGCTCTATGGAAGTTAAATCAGCAAACAAAGTAAACTAATTTGAGTTGTAAACACATCCAAATTTTATGTGATTTTATGGCAGTTTCTCTTAACTCTCTATATATGCAGTGACATGCAACACTTAGACACAAACCTAAAACGCGCTAACAGTTGTACTGAATTTAGAAGATCCATGGGTACACAACCAACATGCAATTGCTCTTTGCAGATTAAGGGCCCAAATTATTACATTTTTGAAGTAAAAGTTGTATTCTCTGCTTTTTTTAAGTGCTGTAAAAATACTGAATTCACTTCTGAATTTAAAAATACATATACATTCAAACACAAGGCCTATTTTTAAATTCCTGAAAATAGAATACTAATTGCATACTTCTACATTGCTGCAAAGCATGATGGCAAGGTACAAGGCTTTGAGTAAAAAACTGATTTAACTATTCTGTGAAAACTAGCATCACGCTTCCAAAAAATAAACTATTCCGTACTTTATCGTACAGACCTAAAACCTTTAGCCAATTTCCTAATATATAAAATACTTCACACATCAAAAAAGCATTATTATTAGTTAGATATTATGAGCAGAAAAAGTGTATATTAGCATATTAGCTACATGTAGTTTGCCATATTTTTTTCCTGATCAATCTACGCTGTAGTGATGTCTATATACTACTGTATACATTGAGGATACTAAACAGGCTATTGTGCAGCACTAGTTGCTATTCCATCACAGTTAGTTACTAGTACATATTGCTTTTAGTGGCATATGAATAATACACTGTACTTGTGCATATAAATAATGTAAGATGTTACCTCTACATTTGTTTTGATCTGGCAGTTAACTATGTGCTGCTATTAAACATGTTTACAAGAATTAAGCACAAGTGCCTACCACAGCTAGGCTAACAGATCAATTTACTCTTCATTTCTGTGAGATACATCAACTACTTGTGCAACGACATGACAGCAGCTCCTAGTTCATTGCTGTTACACAATTTAAATCTTATTGCCAGCACTATGAAGCCTAATGGCCATCAGAAAGCAACATACTGATATAATAAACCCCCGTAAATTTTAGTTTATTAAGCCAATTTTGGTGTTGCACAGGACTGTGGACAGTCTTGTTTTCCTTTTTGTCCTCTCTTGAAGATAAGCAAACCAAAACCCAGAGCTAAAGCTGTAGAAAAAAGTAAGCTAAGGCTGGAGAATGGAAGATACCAGGGTAAGCCCCCCCAGTGCCTCACACAGCAGCAGCACCAGTCACAAGCTAAAGGAGCCTGAAGTCCTCGCTGGAGGCTGAGGAAGAGCGCTGAGGTGAAGCCCGCCAAAAATAACGGACCCAGCGGCGACGCTCTCGCGCCTGAGCGCGTGCGAAACGGGCGGGAAGGGGCTGGCCGCCCGCCCCCGCCGGCGCAGGCGCAGTTGGCCGCGGGAGGCCGTCAGCGGGCGGGCGCGCGGTGCGCCGGCCCCGGCCTGAGCGGGGGGGGGGGGGGGGGGGGCGCGGCTCGTAAGAGTCGTAAATCCATGCTGTTTACGAGGGTTTAACTAATTCTCTCCGTGGCCGCGGTGGTCGCACACATGCTGTGATCTTCAGCACTTGGAGAACCTGGGGATGGGAGCCGAATATCCACAGAAGTGTGAACACAAACATGGATACAAATAAAACTCTCGGCACGCGTCAGGCTGTTTTCCAACTCCACCACCAGACCGGTTTGACACACGGGTGATTCCAACTGTGGGACTGCCAACTGGTTCCCGAGCAAAAGCTTGGCGCAAGGCGGGACTGGAGCTTGTCCGTGCTTTGCAACACTTTTTCCTCAGCCAGTGCCTTGGAAGGCGTTGGCGAGCCACGATGCACGCTTATATATATATATATACACACACACACACATGCACCTGTGTGGCTTTGAGAGCTAGACTTCATTCCATTTACATTTAATTACTGCATACGTTTTTCAGCTTGTGGCATACGTTCGAATCCTTCAGATGCACTACCAGATATTTGCATGTACTACATAAAAAAAAATCTGAATTCTTAATCAACTACATATGATCCTGCATAATTTTGCATGGTGTGAGTATTGGCAAAGCACAAGGAATAAGGGATTGGTCCTGGTGTTTAATTCAGAAGAGTGAAAGCTTTTGAAGTGTTTGCATTTATGCCCCAACTTTGTGTGTGCTTGTAATGTCCCGGGAGACCAGGAGTTAAAAGCTGCCTGGAAGTTAAGTTGCTCTAAGGGTATAAAAGCAGCCTCCATAGCTTTAGTTCCCAAACTCATGTTTGGAAATGCACTGTGTGTGTCCTAAGAAAGCTCTTCTTAGGAGACAAATTTCTTGCACGCCCAATGAGGTAAGTGCCCAGACGCTCTCTGTGTTTCATTCAGCGTTTCGCGAGGAACTGCAACCCTTACAGTGCCACCAGCAACAAAAGACAAGCTATATCTACGAGCAGTGCGGGCTTGTGTTTTGCCATTTGCTCTTCAGGCTGCTCTGGCGTTTCAGTTCAGCAAACCAAGATTCAGAGCGTGAGTCATTTTTTCAGGCAGGGCGTAAATAGCCATTTTGGCACCACCGCTGAAGAGACTGGGGTCAAAGGACAGTACAGACTGTCCAGTGCTGTAAAATACAACTTTACTGCTGTGTTTAATCAATTACTGACTACGATTAAATATCTGACAGCTCGTAAGTACAGCAGTAATACAGTTGAGTGTTTAAGTAAACAGTCTCTCTGTATTAACTTGCTGTAAGGTTCAGCATATCTGTATGCATAAACTGAAACACAGCGAGCAACTTCTGTAGGAAACGTATCCCTGGCAGAACTTGTCTAGCTAAGTCCTCTGTTTGGCTTGCTTTTCATAAGCCTGCAGTCTGTCAGTCTGGGTTACGAAGCCTCTCCCAGGTACTAGCCAAATACTCCCTCAGTCACTGCAGTATAATCTTAATAAAAAGAAATTATTCAAGAAACATTCTTTATTCCCTTGCAATGTAACATTTTTTATATTTATATCATGTGTCGGATACTAATTGCAAATACTTCTGTCAGTTACAGCTGTAAAACGTATTGTCTGTTATTAAGACCTTTTATTCTATATGTTTTGATGCTCATGATGGAAGTTACGGCTGCTCTTTGGCTTAAGTTTCAGAAGCCTGTCCAAATGCTTTTGGAAATGGAAGAAGTCAAGTTGTTGACTAAGTTTGGGTTTTTTTTTTGGGGGGGGGGGGGAACACGCCTATTGTCCCATTGTGGTCTATATCTGTCTCCTTTTTAATAAGGGATGGCACAAGTTAGAAGGGTCGTCACTGGCAAAGTTGTTTCAATGTGTTAGAGGTCTGTGCTAGCAGATCCCGAGATAGAACTAGAGCCAGGAATACTCTGTCAGTCATGGATAAATTAATTTCAGCTAGTGTTCCTTCTAGTCACTATTCTTCAGTTCTTATAAAACAAAAAAGGTCATACAAGCAACAACATGCTTTGAGGAACTCAGCTGTTCTTGTTTTTTTAGATGAAAGCACTTGATGTTTCAGCATTATGTGTTGATCTAGAGCCAAGATATGATTCATATTTCACTGTTTTTGCTCACTTTAAATCATTCTGCCCTTGTATACTGGAACGTTTATGTAACTTCAAACATACATGAGTATACTTGTTACACCTAGTTTGCAATGCAAAAATGTCAGAGATATTTAAGTGCATTATTAAAGTTTACAGTAAAAAAGTCTTTTAATACTATCACTAGTACAAGATTTACCTGTATGTCATATATTAATACAGATTGCCTAGAGAAGTTGACTTTTGAACTGTGTAACAGTAGTATTAACAGACTTGGAGGTATTACTAAACATGGTAAATGAAGGGGAGGGCTCCTCGAGAGGGAGGAGTGTCAGGTTAGCAACTCCCCGCCTCGCAACGGGAGTCAAAAACTGCTAGAGAAATGTTAGCTCACACTCATTCACATCTGACATAAAGAGGCTTAAAGAAGTTCCTATTAAAAAGAATTTGGGGGTTTTTTGGAGACCAAAGTTTTACTTTATCATTATCTTCTGTTTTGCTTTCAGCAATTCTTAGAGCTGCTGAAAAGCATGACTTCCTCTTCTGTTGTTGACAAACCTCCGGTAAGACGGGTTGCTATCTTCGGGGGAACTCATGGCAATGAGTTATCAGGGGTATTTTTGGTCAAGCACTGGCAAGAGCACGGAGCTGAGATTCAGAGAACAGGGATGGAAGTGAAACCATTTCTTACCAACCCAAGAGCTGTGAAGAAGTGTACTAGATACATTGACTGTGATCTGAACCGTGTTTTTGACCCTGATAATCTTGGGTAAGAATAGTTGTACTTTCTGCTGTTTTACTTTTCTGTTTTTTAAAATTGTAAGGAGCTTCCTTTCCAAATTAAAGTGTTAACAGAAGTTCCACTACTATTTTAACTGTGCAGTCACATAACTGAAGTTACTGACCTTTAACCCAAAAAGAATAAATTGCATGAGTGTTAAGAGATTCATTTTAAAACTGTTGCTAGTAGAATGAGTCTCAAACCAACACATAATCTTAAGCATTTTAAGTTACTATTAGATTAGGTGCATTTGTTTAAACTTAAGAATTGCTGTTCTGAGTTGTAAAGTAATTATTTCTCACACATTGTCTTGTGCAATTCAGCTTTGGAGCCTTTCTGAATACAATTATATTTGCAAGAAGATAGCAGATAAAAGCATTTTAAACGCAAACATCTGAGTATCTGAAAGAATGGCATACAAGTCAGGGAAGTGTATTTAATTTGAGTTATATATAGTAAAAGATGAAAACTTGAAATTAGCTAAGTTAGAAATAATATATTCTATGACAAAATGATAGCCAAAAACTCCCAATAATTTAACTGACTCATTATTTTAGAAGAAACACAATCTATAATTACTGTAAAATAGTAAATGATTTTACATTTTAAATAGGATTTTATGTTTCTCTGCTTTTGAGACATACATCCCAGAGGTGTACTTTGCTGTATAAACATTCTTATGCTTGGTATAGTTGCATGCTAAACAGGTAATTATGTTTCAGAAAGGTCTTAATGGTAAAGGTGACTATCACTGAAAGAAATATGTATCACATATTTTGTAAGCACGGTTATTCTTACCTGGCACGTCTTTTCATCTTAGAATTTTGTTGTTGATTATTTTATATAAGATAAACAGACTTTTTAACACGTAAGTGTTGAGGCCAAGGACAAACGTATGAAAAAAAAAGTGCTTTTGTTTGTTTTCAGCTGCTTTGAACAGAGAACACTTGAAAAAATAGCAGATTAAGACACCTGCAGGCTGATCTTCATTTTTCAACTGATATTCCTCAGTAAATCCTATTAAGTTGCCCAGTCCTGTTACAACACTACTGACTGTCTGGAATACCTTCCCCTGATCCCTTTAAGTGTAGACCCTTCAAGATTACAAATGATTGTACAAAATAAGAAAAAGGAGAGTGAAATCCTGATACTACTGAAAGTAATGGTGAAAATCCCATTGGCTTCGAGAAGAAGTATTGACTTAAGAGTCTTATGTGAAGAAACCTTGAATTTCAAAGACAGAACTAAAAAATACAAAGGTAGATGATGTGATACACGCAATCATAAAAATAGAAAATGGAGCTTGAGGGGCTCATGTAAAAATTCTAATTCACCTTACATCCCACCAGTAGATCAACTGCATGTAAACATTCCTAACTTGGCATTTCTAATACTCCAGCAGTGGCAATCCCATAATTTTCCTCAGCAACCTTTTCTGATGCTTAAATATCCATGCAGTTAGTAAGGTGTTTTGTTAGCATTTAACAAAACTTTCTTTATGCAACTTAATACCCATATTTCCTACAAAATTGAAATATTACAAAGCTTGAGCTGTATTGAGAACAAACAGTGAATTTAGTGCAAAAGGTGTTAGGTGTGTCTATATTGTACTTGGGTAGTATCCCAAGCCTATCATCAAAACCCCATTTGCTGTCTATGCAGAAACAAGTCTGAACCTACAGCAGCTTTGTACACTGTTAATATGTAATATATCGGTTTCCTACAGAACGCTTATACAGACAGAGAGCAGATCTCAGACCTTTCCCTAGGCTAAGACCATTTTTTTTAAGTGTAGTACAGACATAGTCACCTGAGATTACAAGTATTGAAACTTGACAGGAATAGATTTGAGGTAGCAAAATCTTCTGTGAGTTTCGAGGGTCGGAAGGGCTCAAAACAATAGACTGAAAGTCTGATCAGAATATGAAAAGACAAGAAATAAAGTGAGTTACAAAAGACCTTGCAACTGATACCGAAGGCAAATGGGCATGGACCGATACCTGAAGGCCATCTTCAGCAGGAGGTGGATCCTGTCTTGAAGTAGTTTAAGTTGTTGAAAAATTTTGAGTTAGTTTTCTGCATAGGGGAAAATTTTGCGATGTAAAGAAATAAGAGAAGTAAATAGTCCTCAGCTAAAATAGGATTGAAAAATTCTTGCTACCCTTCTGCACAAGATACATAATAGTAAGACCTGTTTAACAATCACACTTGCTTTTTTCAAGCACAAATTCACAAGTTCTTAACAGTTTGGTAAATTAAATAGGTGATTCCAACTCCAGTCAGTTATGGAATTAGTAAAAAGAAAAGGGTATACATATTTTGTTTACTGCAAAGCCATGGAATGAGTTTACTAATTTCTTTGTACTGATATTAACAGAAGGACAGTGGTGGAAGATATTCCATATGAAGTGAGAAGGGCTCAGGAAATCAATCAGATATTTGGTCCAAAGGGTAGTGATGATGCGTATGACCTTATTTTTGACCTTCACAACACCACTTCTAACATGGGTGGTACCCTTATTCTTGAAAACTCCAGGGATGACTTTACAATTCAAATGTTTCATTATATCAAGGTAAAACTAATTTAAATGAACTATTAAAATAGATTATTAGTTGTAATGTTGTACTACTATATATTATTTTGTAGTTTCTTTAAATATACTATTTTTTATTCTGCAAAACTGTTTAAATAATCACTCATAGGTTGGGGGGTTTTTAATCAGAGATAATTAATAATTTGATTATAATATCAGGTAATTCAGATTTGAACTCATCATAATCTTCATATATTAAAATAAGTGTTAGTAAGACTGATGGGCTTAGAATACCATCTATGAAAATGAATGCAATTTAATCTGCTTTCACACTGATCTGTCAAGAACTTGGCTAGATTTGGGTCACATGCTAAATGGTTAAACATTAATTTTCTGAAATAAAGACACAGCAAAAATAATGGAACTCAGTAATGACAAATGTTCCCTTCATCAGTATTTATAAGAATAGTGATATGTCTTTGGAAGCTCTTTGATTCTCCTGTTCCTGAAACTGATAAGTATTGGTAGAGTGAGGTTTGCAAAGTGCTGGCTTAAGTGTAATCTGGTTGAAGTACTAGTGATCTTGACAATAGCTGATGAAATTGAGATTAGGCCAACAGTGTGGAATTTTTTTTTTTTTTTTTTTGCTTTAGAAACAAGGTATATTTTAAACATTTGATTTTTTTAATTACATGTATCACATTTAAATGTTTGTAAAATATTTGAAGATATAGAAAGCTTATGACTAAAATTATACGAAGAGTAGAGGCCTGAAATAGGTTTCTGTGTCAAAAAAAGAGGTTAAAATAAGGTTTAATTCACAATCTATGTCTGCATAAGAAAATCTAGGTCTAACAAAAAATAGTTGAAATCTGCTTAATGATATTTTGATTCTAAGTTTTGGAACACTGATGAGTAGATTTTCCTTCCTATTCACAATTTAAGACTAGAACTGTGTTCAGTTAGATCAGGAGACAGCAAAGTTCAGTGGAACATGCTTGGCATGAGTTAATGGAAAGGAGACCAACAAATAAAGCTTTGTACGTTTTCTAAAGATGTCCTACTTCTTTGAGGGCCATGAAATAAAGGAAACATTTTGAAGATGTTGTGTAAATCACTTCTGCATCAGTAATCTTTTGTGGCACAACATTTTAAAATATTTGCATAACAAAGAAATTTTTAAACAATCTTCACAGAACGCTGTGGCTCCAGAACGCTGTCCTGTTTTGCTGATTGAACATCCTAGCTTGAAATATGCAACAACTCGATCTGTAGCAAAACATCCTGTTGGTAAATATGAAAAATAAAGACGATTTTAACCCACCATAAATTATTTTAAAATATGCGTGTTTCCAGATCTATTAATTTCATTATGTTATACAGAGTATTCTTGTCACCAGTAACTATTTGTTTGACAATATATTTACCAAATCAAATGTATATGTCTTCTTTTGAAGAGTTCAGATTTATACTTGGCTTACAAAATACAGAAACCAGATGGAAATTCTTAAACTCAGTTAACCCACTGTTTGCAGAAAATATTTATAATATACGAGGATAAGGAAGAAGTAACAGCTTCAGAAAAGAAATGTTTACTTTCTCTAAATAAGCCTTGGCTGAAATGTTGGTTGCTAGCCAAGGAGGGGAAAAGAGATGATGTGATATAGGAAAGGAGAAATTATGTTCTGCATGGAACTGGTAAACTTCCTCATTTCTGTAATCAAAACCATAACTATAGGGAAAAAATATTATTTGTTTGCTTTTCATATTAAAAAATTAGTTCTCTAAAATGCAGCATGGAAAGGTAGGATTAGAAAAAGGATAAGAGAAATGAATATACATTGGGACCCTTTCTCTTATCCTAGTAGCACACTCAAAAATGTACATGTGGTTCTTTAAACTGATCCTGACTGGTGAGCCAAATTTTCTGCTTGGCTCACAAAATCACGTAACACTGTACTTTAAAATTCCTCTTAAACATAAAACACAGACTCAGTCAGACATCTGTTTTCGCCTTGTCGTCTAAGCATGTAATATAGTATGACTCTATTAATTCTCTCCCTCATCTGCAAACAGGTGTGGAGGTTGGTCCTCAGCCACAAGGTGTTGTTAGAGCTGATACTTTGGACAAAATGAGGAAGATTGTCAAACACGGCCTTGATTTTGTGCAACTTTTTAATGAAGGTAGAGTATGTAATGAGAGAATATAGCCGCCCCAAGTCATGTCAGTGGACTATTTCAGGAGAAAATTTTTTAAAAGAATAGGTTGGGCTGGAACATTTAAACAGGTAAAATGGGGGTGGGGTTGTTCTGTACACCACTTAAGTATGGCATCTGAAAGAATTCCTGTGTAGCTCCTTAAGGGTATTTCCTCTTTCTGACAGTTCAGTAAGTATACTTGATCTTAATCTTACAGTTGCTTTAAGAATCTGAAATACTAGCTAATAAAATTTGTATAGTAGTATGTACATGAAGAACATACAATAAATTAATAACTAAGAAAGACATATTTATGTGCCTTCTGCGCATTGCTATCTAAAACTAACGTCAATAAATTTTGTAAGATTTTGTTATATCTGTGTATACCTATGTACTATCTAAAATACATACTGACAAAAATAATGTTTAAAATTCTTTTAGAGTACATTTTGTCAGTGGGCTTTTTTTGGAAGTAGAAGGAAAAGCACACAGCTGTGCATGTCAATCTCCATTATTGTGCTGGAATAGTAAAGATTAAATAGCACAGATACCATTCTGGGTTGCGCAGCGCTATCAAACACAGGCCTTTCATTTATTTCTTCATCCACAAAATATATCTTTTTAGGTATTCAGTGAGAAGTCACATTTCAGCACCAAATTTAGATCTGGGCTTCATATGCTACAATACCTGACTGGATCATCTTTCTGCAACTGAGCTTCAAGGAGACAAAAATTCTGCAGCTAGACATTTTTATGACATATGAGCTAATCATTAGTGTGTAAACTTTGATGAGGTACAACCTAATGATTTAAGACATTCTAAAAAGAATAAATAATGCATTGTTCTTTTTAAACAGCAGTTGTTCATTTTGACATTAAATCACATTTATTCTTTCTAGGAAAGGAGTTTCCACCGTGTACAATTGAGGTTTTTAAAATAATGGAGAAAGTAGATTATCCCAGGAATAAGAATGATGAAGTTACTGCTATTATTCACCCTAAACTGCAGGTAAATACTAAAACAGTTTCCATTTATGACATTTTATAAGTATTCCTGTGTTGCTTCTGCTACTCTGTAGTATATTTTAATAGTAAGTACTTAAAATGCTGATATTGCCGATAGGTCTATTGAAAACTTTAGACCTTTCCTATCACTAAGGTCATACAGTATGTCAGTAACTGACTTGGCAATCGCTGAATCTAAAAACACTTTTGATAAAAATTACAAGCTATCCTATTGTCTTTTTTTCTACAATATAAAACTAATTTTGAATTCTAAAATGAAGGCCTGTTTTTAATCAATTATGAGCATATGCAGTTTCCTTTTAGTTCATCTTTACCAGTGAATTCTATACAAGCCTGAAAACAAGGGCCGGGCACCTGAAATTATGAATGGAAGTTTAAAAGGAGTTATTTCTACAGCTTTTTCCATGAACGGCAGAGAATATAATTATTGAACATAAACTCAGAAATCACACGAAATATACAAAAACTTGAAAGTAAGTATATTCTATTTATTTTCTTTCTCTAAGGATCAAGACTGGCAGCCACTGAACAACGGTGATCCTCTATTTTTGACTCTTGATGGAGAAGTAATTGCATATAAAGGGGACTGTACAGTCTATCCAACATTTATTAATGAAGCCGCTTATTATGAAAAGAAACAAGCCTTTGTAAAAACAGTAAAAATGAAACTCACTGCAAAACACATCAGATCCTCCTCTTAGACCAGAACACTTCTTAAAAACTTACTACAGATTTTCCACACAAAAAGTGGATTTCTTCTCCGAGAAATCCAGTGTCATTCAGTAGTAATTCATATAATAAATGCAGAATCTAATTTTAAATTGTAATTTAATTAACATTGCTGAGCACTTTTAAGATGAAATATAGTGTCATAATGCTAATTATGACTACTGTTTACTTGTTCTAATAGATTACTACAGATGCAAAGAATAAATACTATTTTTATGAAGTTTTAGTTCACACTATATAAAATGATTAAACAATGTACCACATATGGGTTAGTGGCTATAAAACTTATATCCAGTGTTGTATAGAAAGATGCTCATTCACAAAACTACATCATATAAAAAAAAAATCACAGCATTTCCACTTTATAAACCCAAACCTCCAATAACCAACTCTTTTTCAAGTGGGGTGATCCTTGAAACTAATTCCTCAGATAAACATACAAAATATGAGGCAAAGGAAAAGCTATGGAGAAAGAAAGAGTGAGGGTATGAATACTGAAATTCTTCTGTAGTATTTGCATATGTGACTAACCCCTAGTGTGATGAAGTGGAAGCATTAAGGTTTGTTTTGTTTTTATACTTATGAAGATATAAAATAAGCTAAAAACGTACCATTTCTGAGAAAAATACACTAACATGAAATGTAAAGCTTTTTAAATTTAAAGTGTTACAAGATTAATTCAAGCTGTTGCTGATTTAACATGAATTTAAAGACAAAATGTTGAATTTAGAAATTATCTAGTAGTCAGAAACATACTGGAGCAATACTCAAATTCTGGAAAAAGATGTGCTTAACCCATGAAAACTTTTGAAGAAAGTTTCTTTTGCAATGGAGACAAGAGAAGTTCATAGTTTTATAACTTTCTAGGTGTATCCACCTACTCCTTATAACATTTCCTAAATCAAATTTTAATCAACTGTTGTACCCCAAAAGTTTTCAATGAGGAAGGCAAGATTAGGTAAGTACTCAGGTTTTGATGAAGAGCAATGCACAAATCATACCTGAGTATTTCAGAATGGAAATTAAGAAGAATTCCATCTGGGGAGACTTCTCAGAATTTTGAGACTGACTTGTTCTGTATTTGTAGAAAGCAAGCCTGTCATAAGTAGCTGAAAAAGAGAAGAAAATGGGGATTCAATTAATTTTCTAAAGTTGTTAACATATTTGACAATAATTGGGGACAGAGAAAACATTAAGAACTTTGCATAAAGATACAATAATTAGCTATTTACTGAAAGATTCATTGTCTAGATTACCCCCAAATGATATCTTCTGAAAAGTGATGTCTTCCTTATTTACTACTAAGCCAAAATCCTATTTTCCTTCCTTTGTGTAACTCCTATGGCAATAAAATAAAAACACAAGACAGCATTTATTGAATTACAAGTTTTATTCCTTTAATTTAAATAAACATTGTATAAAAAGTACAGAATTATCTGCTCTAGTCATTACTCATAGTGTTCTTGATAAGAGTCTTGAGATAGGAGACAGCACGTGTGATCTGGCAGGGCTCTGTGTCCACAAAAGAAGGGTATTTTCTCAGCGAAGTACTTTTAGAAACGACCTCCCAGCTTCTTCGTCAGTTTTATCATACAATTTTGTACCTGGACATTGGCACAGCTCATTCCTTATGTTTTTTTGTGCCTTCCCTGTTTTATGGCCGCACCTACAGCAGAGATATCTAAACTTGTCTTCAGTGACAAGGCTACCCATAGCAACAGGGAATAGAAGTGCAGGCTAGTTTATTCTGATTCCTGAGTGTATGTGAAGAGGTTTGGGTTTTTTTTGTACAAGAACTGGCACTCAAAAGAATCCAAGTGGAACTGCATAGTCCTAATGCAATATTCTTTGTTGGCAGTTTCAATGCAAAATTGAGTAGTGAAGATGAAAAATTCCAAGACCACAGGAATTTTTTTTTTCTCATACTCACATGTCCTAAGGCGGCCAAACAATACTCAGATATTATATCAGTCTTTTAATACACATAAATGTCCGTCCCCTCAAATTCCTATGCCCTGTAAAAAAGTAACTGAAGATTTCAATTTGATCCCGTCCATCCAGGCCATACATGGTAGGAAATGCAGGATACAGCATCTACAGAAGACCGGTCGGGTAGCGAGAACAATATTCACCATCCCTGCAGATAGCTTTGCACAGTCCTTTCCGCTGGAGAGTTCCCTCACACTCGCTTCTGTGTTAAGAAAGTCTTTTGGATCATTTTGCCCACAGCAGGCTTAGCTGTAAGAATCCAGTGCAATTCATATTATCGTCCAAACACAGAACAGAATTCACCCAAGTCTTTCCTAAACAGCACCTTTAAAACATGCACCAAATGAATACATACGATGAAAACCCCTGACACTGAAGACACAATGTATTAATTGAGATTTAAAAGTACATACAACAAATATTTTTATACATACACACATAAAAAAACCTAAAAATATAATTCATAGTACTAGGTCATCACAGGTAGTGAAATAAAAAGTGCTACAGAAATGCATTACATAGTCCTCTGAATATAAAAAAGGTTTAGAAGTCTGCAGTTGCATTGCATTTATCTTATTTTGTTCATTTTTGAGACGACATACCAACTTCTTATCTTCCTGAAGTCATTGAATACAGAAATTACTTTTAAACCAGAAGAACTTCCAATGTGATAATTTATTTTAGGCAGCAAGATGCAGCAGCATGGAAAAGCTGAGTAGGAAAAGTAAAGATGTTGTGACTGGAGCAAACTCAAAAATATTCTCCATCATGAATTATATTTCTGCCCTATTTTTTAATGAGAAAGCATATATATATATAATAATAAATAAAAAGCATAAACACCACATTATACCCTAGGGTTTACACACAGAAAAACAGATCAGGCAAAGCTAACGAGACCTGAAGAGGCTTTCTCCAACTTGTGGAATCAAGCCTCAGTAACACTGACAGTCAGTAAAAAAAGCTTCAAATGTATCCAGAACATTGTTATTTCAAAATCATATACTTCATTTAGTAGTCTTCAGAATTGAAATGCCTTTCTGTTCTCCACGACAAGAACTTCACTTTTTGTAGTGTACAAAATGTTTCTCATGAGTTAGAGATTCCAAAAGACAGCAGATTGGGATCACGATGATCTTAGTTTTCCACAAAAGGAAGAAATATCTCACATTTGACCTTTTTTATCCAGTAAAATGTCTGGAGCCAAGTTTGTGTAGCGTCACGCAAACTTGGACAGCAACGCTTTTCAAGAGGCTCAAAACTGAACCAGTGAAATAGTCTACTTTGTTTTAGCTAAGCTGCCCTGATTGAATGGGTTAAAGTCATCAGACCATGTCACTGAAAGTTTGTCTTCCAGCTGGTTACAGCTGTCCAAAATATCAACAAAGCTTTCAGCATCCACTGCTGATGCTTTTAACCTTCAGAACGACCACATATCAAATACAGCACAGCTAAACCGAAGTTTCAGGCAAATCATCCATTTCTTCAAACGTATTCAGGGTGTTTTTGCTATTAGTTCTTGAATTATCTTGAATTTTGCTTGGATCTGCAAGAAAATGCATTATAAACAAAACAGGATATGGCAGAAACTGTAAATGCAAGATCAAATTTTGCACATCTATTTTTTGTTAAAAACCATGCATTTATTTAAATAGCCAGTCATCAGTTTACTACCATATCTTATACAGAATTTTTTTCTGTTGCCCCTTTTCGTTATACCTGAGATCATTCTTCTAAGCAATATAAATGCTAATTGACTCAAGAACAAACTTCAGAACAAGTCTCTCAGATCCTCATATGCCCCTAACAAACTCAGATGCCTGCTGCCAGGAGGACATCTGACACTTCAAAGTTAGGTCATTTCTCTATTACACTTCCAACACTGTCAGGAGATGGGTACCTTGAATTTCCTGGTCAACAGCCACGAGGAGCAGTTTGTCATCCAATATATATTGCAAGACAAATTTGAATGTTCCAGGGTTAAAACCAGCAGACTATTGTACTGACAGGTAGAATCAGTCTGATTTCTTGCAATCCTATATTGAAGGACTAAATGTACTTTATGACAACTTTTTCAAAATAATATTTTCTGTCTTTTAAAAAGCTCTCTGGCCTTATACCATTCAAATGCCGTAAGAGAATGTAAAACTTAGATCAAGCATAACTGTTTAGAGAAAAATAAAGAAAAGGTAAGACCACCATGGTTTTTTTTATTACACCAAGGTGTACGTAATGACAGGTTGTAACAAACCCTCTCCCCAAAACTTTAAAAATAATGTAACACCCCTACCATATTAGCCATGAGTTTCCCTAGCAGTAAAGTGTGGCTGAATATCTAGATTATAAGAGTTTATATTTTTAAAGGTGTAAAACTACATCAAAGCATTTCTAAGAAAAAGAATTATTGCACAAATATGGTGGTGTCAAATTCTGTAGTACCTGTTGGCCCTGGATCTTCATTAATAAATGAAACATGTGTTTTCCACTCAGTCCATTTCACTTCATTAATCCTGTTTGTATTGTATAGAAGTTGTGTTATTAGCATGCGTTATCTCCCAGCTACACAGCTGCACTTCCCCTTTTAGTTCTTTATTCCTTCCTGGGATTGTTATACTTCACCATCAACATTACTAAAAGTCTGAATGTCTTTTGCAATGTTATGTACCATATGAAGATGAGAATAATGGTAAGACTACTTTAGAATTTCACACATTATGAGTACAGTCTTGAAACTCACCTTAAATATTTAAGTATTTTTCATAAAACAGCCTAATAATATATTCTTTAAATGGTAATCATCAATTAGCAATGAATTTAAATATAATTCATTTTAAGCTAACATTCAAAGGAGATTATGACAGTGACATTTATTGCAAGCAGACTTGTCACTTGCACATTAAAAAATATGAAGTTGAAAATCTGTTTTCTTATCAAAAATTGTCTACATAAAAACTACAAATTTTCCCTTTTTTAAACAATTGATCACAACTGAAAAAAAAATTATTTTTGTACACCTAATATGATTTTTAGAGATGTAGAAATATTTTAAAGAGGCTTTTGAGGAGAAAGAGCCTTGAAGAAACATACAGAGCAGAAATGATAGCACAGTATTCTAGCTTTGCTTTACCTTAAACACACCCTGGTATCGTTTTCAGCCACTTTACACCGTTCTCCCAGTTGGAATTTTTTCCTCAAACGTTTTGGTAAGAATTTTTCAAATTCCAAGATAGTTCTGGCTCTCTATTAACAATAAATAGTAACATGAGTATGGTTAACTATATTCAAAATTGTCTGATTTCATAGCATACACAGCTTGCAGGCTCCATGTTTCATTAAAACACGTCATGCCTCCATTCACAACCAACACTGATTCCAACAATAGTAAATAATACAGCATGCCACTTATTATTTGGTATGTGCAAAGAGAGAGTCCACAGCTTTCTCTAGTTAGCCCCACCGCAGAAGGCATACTCAGAGAAGAATCAAGAAATCCCACTCTAGACTCAGTTTTTAGGGTTTAATGCTAACAAAGCTCCATGCAACACCCTGCCACGGGGATATACATAACCTGTACTGGGATGCTGCCCACCACAGAAAGCAACTGCAATCCTAATTATGGCTGTCTTCCCGATGACAGCTTGGGACTCGGAGCTGTCTAGCCTCGGTAAAAGACCAGGCTCGGATAAGGTATGCGAAATTGGAATGAACTCATGCATTGCTCAGACTCAAGGGATGGAATAGCAGAGCCTGCTGTGTTACAGATTCCTGGGCAGATAATGAAACACACCTTCCTGGTGACATATCAAGGGGAGTGAAAGTCATAAAGGTATGTGACAGTGCATGAAGTTGCAAATCTGAGCCATGAGATTACCTTTCAGATAGTTGTTAATTCTGAAGTTATTATGATCACTAATACTAGAATTACTTATTACTGTTATTTTTACACATATACCAATGGGGATTATCAGTGTTAATACCTAACCTGTTCTGTCAGCATGATTAGTTACCATAGGTACAGCTTGAAAGATTTTAGCCAGTACATCTATACTTCACTAAACAAACTCATAAACAAACCTGGAGTTTCCAGATGTGCTCACTCTCTTTAGAAATATCTTCCACTGTTTCTCCCATTAATGCAATCAGCATGTTCAGGAGAAGAACAAAAGTCAACACAACAAAAGTTATGAGGAGCAGAATAAATAGTACAGGATACTTCGAATTTTGCTGGATCTCTAGATCACCCAGTCCTAGGGTGAGCTTAAAAAGATCCATCACAACAGGTCCCAGACTGTTGTTGGAATGGCACTCACTGCCATCTTGGCAAGTTTCAATCAAAGCAGCAAGAGCTAAGAAAAAAACATGAGAAAATTTTAATCACAATAATGTTTTACGTATACATGGTATTTTATTCTAAAGAGTTCAAAATGCACTGCTTAATAAAGAGCTAGAGCTGCCCAGCAAAGTACACAGTAGCAGCAGCAGACAGATTACCAGGAAGCAGAAAGAGCCCACGTCCAGATGAAATCGCAGGCAACTGAGCAAGAGCCAAATTACTTATCTGTTCAGATAGTCTCTAGACAGTTTAAATCTCTACACTTGGCTTTTTCATATCCAGAAGAAACCCCAACATGAGCTCTCATCATGACAACAGGGTTCTTATTCATAATAATGCTAAAATTTTTTACTCACAGAGCATCAGTGCTTTTCTCCAGTAATATTTACCTACGCCAAATCCCAGCAAAAAAACGATATAGACAACTAAAAATTTTATCACATCTTGTAGGATGACCTAAAAATTAAATTAAATATTTATCAGAAATGAAAATTGAGAACTACTTTTATGCTTATAAATGCTGCGTGGATACAGGTGTGCTACACAGTAAAGTGTCACATTGCTTCCATTAAGCAAACTGGTTGTGGTCTCAGTGAGAAACCCAGAGAAGATTTAGGTCTGATTTTTTATCTCATGACTGAGAGCCTGCTGTGTTGTCCAAGGCTGACTAACTGTACAATATAGAAACTACAGCATATGATGCAATTAAATAGCAGAACTACATTAGCTGAAAAAACACAAGTTACTTACACATTTAATATCATGAAATGTTAATTTTAAGATATAAACTAGTTTCTGCCATTGAAGTTATGTAGTGTATTCTGCTGAAATAATATGTATAAACTGAAAACAAGAAATTTCAGTATGAATTATAAAATACATCTAAATTGCTGAATATGCTTGATTGGGATTATATCATAACAAGGAAGCATCATAACAAGGCAGTTATAACAAAAAAAAACACTTGCCTTTTGAATCATAACACTGTAAATGCCCATGGACTGGAAACCTCTGGTGAAATAGAGCATGTTAGCCCATCCTAGGGCCATTGCCAAAACAAGACACACGAGGTGTTCTTTGTAGGAAAACAAGTACAAAAAGACAGAGAAGATCACAAGCGAAGCTTGTATAAAACTGTTAAAACACAAACACAGGTATATAAAAGGCAAATTACTAGCACAAAACCAATAACATAATGGAAAAATATGAAAACAAGACTTCTTTGCTTCTTATGCTTCGATTCTAATTTCATATTGCACTCTATTCTCCCCTATGAACATTACCATTATAGTTTAACAATAAAATAGATGAGTACAGATACTATATTAACATATTAGGATTATATTTATTAAAGCTTACTTTAAGCGAACTACTCTCCCCAAAATAGCTGGTCAATGCAGATTTTCCTGACAAAGACATTAAGAATTCTTAATAGCATCTTTAAAGTATTTGAGTTTTAGCTTAATGAATTTTTAGAATCATTACAGATTTTTCCAAAAAGAAGGAAGACACTAGGAGAAGGTGTGATGTGCTGTGATAGGATGTAGACCAGATTCTCAGCAGCACAGGATCGATATCAGTATGGTTGCAGGAGAAGGAAGAAAGGTAGAGTTAAGCCACCTCTTTTTTTATTGATCCTACAATCATATGCTAGAAATGAGAAGGAATCATCTGTGCTTTACCTAGGCCAGCTGATGGGATAATCCCATCAGCCAGCTGAACCAGCTTTATGCTATTTTTCCTTCCTGAAGGAGTCAAAAGGAGTGTGAAACTGTATCTGGTTTATTAACCAGGTTTCTTAAACACATTTCTCTATATACAGCTCTAAAGAGATACAGCATCAGGAGATGCTAAAGATAGTACTGTACTTTGGAAACAAATCCTGTCCGCACACATCAACCCCCAGTACTGTTACCAACCCATGCAACCATTGGTGCGTGTTACAGAAAAGCTGCAGGTAAGATTAGATCCATCCCTCTAAAAACTGATCATCTAGAGAAACAGTGAGCATCTGCTACCGGAGTAGATTCTTTGCAACCTTGAAATAGATAAGCATTTTATATATAGTGACAGACTTACAATGCAAAGTGGAACCACGCATCAGAGAGAATTGACTGCAGGTCTGAGGGCCTAAGTAGAAAGATGGCTACACTCTATGTAGACAGATATACAAAACACAGAAATGGTAGTAAGAGAAAGCAGGCCTCAAAATTGATTTTTGAAAATAACTGAAGTTGGTGTTCTGAAAAAAAAAATCTGTCCACTCATAAGACATGATAACTTCTAGAATTAAAAAAATCTTTTTATAGGGCTGTAACTTCAAAGTTTAAATTTCTGTCATCTCTGGCATAATTTAACAGTTAGTTACTGGTTTTAATTACTTATAGGGCAAAAATTATACCCTGTTTTTTCCATTACAAGTTCTAACTCAGTGTCCTTAAAGCCAGTAATTTAACAACATTGATGTTATATAATTATCAAATCTCTGCCTTAAGAATTTGAAAGGAAAAAAACTTCATATTTGTTTCACAGAGCAGTACAGTTATACTGAAATACATAACCAGGGTCATTCTGAGCAAGTGAAGTATTGTGCCAAAGACTTTTAGAAATTACAAATATCATAGAGATATTCCAAACATATTGCCAATATCATCATCAGCATATTCATAAGTCTAGAAAAATTCTTTACCTATTTTGTTATGTATTTGTTATTAAAAAGTCTTACCTCTTTTATGGCTAAAAATATTGCTCCTAACATAACCATCACCTGTCCTGATAACTGCATCCATCCCATACCACGTGTTAGAGCTAGTGGATAAGGTGGAGCCTGCAAGAGAGGTCCAAAATGAAAGACTGAGTTCCATACCTGAAGGATAAAAGGCAAAGTAACAGGAAGCCTCACGTATCTAGTTCTCTGGATACACAATTTCTTCCCCTTCAGTGAGAATTTTCTTCATGGTGGATTTACAGAATTGGCCCCCTACCACATATATTTGAAATAGCATAAGCTTCTTTCTTAAAAGTAAAAAAAAAAATACCCTCTCTACCCTTTTAGAAATTTAACTCCCTGTCTTTATATTATGTATTTGTATTTTAGATCACTTTCATAAAACGCAAATGCAATTATCTCCTCTGTTACTGCTCTTCTTCCTTCCAGATATGAAGACCTCATGTGGGAGAGCCTGGTCTCACTACAGCCAGATACTCTGAAACTTGATTTTCATTTATCATTTTAAATACAATTCAGGAAATACTATTGCATTTTAAAGCAGTAAAATTTGGTGAGATTAAGTTGCTGTACTTACTTCATTTTCACTGGGCCTGTGGTAGGAAACTAACGTTAAGGTTATATTGTATAGGAAATAAAACCAACATGACATAAAAAACATGTGTCGTGCAAACTTCTTCCATTTCATTCGCAGGAGTGAATTCAGAGGCTCCAAAGTCAGCATTTCATGACGATTCTATAAAAAAAACCAACCCAAAACAATTAAGATTTGAACTTTATGCCTGTATAGAATCTGAGATAATTTCAGGCATGTATTTTGTGTATTTCATTCATATCTGTCCTTGCTGATCTAGAAACATATCTATGCTCAAATATATGTATCAGACCCTAACCCGACAAGATGAAACACGACAACTCTGACTCATGCTGGGATAACCTGCCATACCCTGGGCAATTATGATCGAGCTAAAACTGTACTGTGAACTTCTGGTCTGGCTTCCTACGGAAGTTTTATGGCAGTATTTGAATTTAGCAAATGTAAAATTCTGGTTTTGAAAAGCTAACATTCCTAAATGCCTAAAATACATACCTGTTAAGTAAAGTTTATAACTTTAGGCAGAGTATTCTCATAAAGTATTTCCGTTTACTTGCCCTGTTCTCATGCACTGTCTTAGGCAGGTGCTAGTGGCCACTCCATGGAGACAAGACAATAGCTTTGTTTTGACCAGCTGGGCCATATTTATGTTCCTATGCAAGGCAAAATAAAGCTTGCAATGTAGAAAAAATGCTACCAAAATGCCTAGCCCATGTTTCAGGAGCTGAATGCATATTCACTTACAGTTGTCAGTCTACAGAGGTATAAAATTCATCTTGCTCCTGATACAAAACTGAGAACCAAAAATTACTACTGTTTACTCTTTTATGAGTAAGTCAGTCAAATGTATAGGTTAACACATCTGAAATTAGTGTAGTGCTAGAAAATATATATATTTTTTAGAAATGGATAACTTACACCAATATTTGTATTATAGACAATAATTTCCAATACTGAATTGTTGGCGGTGGTATCTAGTTCTGTCAGATCATAAAGAGAAGACTGAACAGGACCATAAGCCCAGTCTGTGAATTTTCTTGACAGGCTCCTGTTAGGCTTATCTCTTATCTCTCTGCTCAGGATGTATTTCAGAATCTAAAACATTAACAGAGTTATTTGTAAGCAGATGCGTTCTTCATGGAAAAAGAGAAAGCATACATACATACTTGCCAAAACCCCTAGCTCTCAACTATCACATTTACTACAGTAGTGCAATTCAAAGCATTTGTAATTCTGTTATTCAGTAAATGGTGTGAGAGATGACAGACCTCTAGGAAATAAATACAGTATTTCTAATGCCTCTGGATTTTCTGTCAGAGACATTTTTCTAAAGGACGAAAGCACAATTTTCCATGTGTTCACATTATATCTTCATTTAACTTAATCAGTTACTTTCTAAATTATCCCATTGTCAATTCTCTACCACAATACAAGCAGTTCACTTATGAGCGCCAAATTCTACAGCAGCATAACAGAGCAGTTCTAGTGAGTTTTCTGAAATTATTGAAAGATTGTGTATTGTATAAGTGTAGCATTGCAATAAGTGCAGAATTTCTGAGTTCCTGTACAATAGAAGGTTTTGCAAGGCTGTTTCTAAGCAGCACGTGTATTTCTTTACGGACAGGCGTTGTTAGAGTGAGACCTTGAAGGGTAGAAGCAACATTGAAATAGAAATATTTGCTTGTATTTTGAACAAAGTTAGCTCACGAAATAGTACTGATACATAAGCAGCATAGAAAACTACACGTCAGAGCAGTAATGTCTGAGTACATAGTTGGCTTTGACTCTTTCTCCATACTTAATTTCTCTTAGATGCTACTGAAATAATACTCACCTCTAATTTCCCAGTTTTTGCAGCTAATTGTAGTGGTGTCAAGCCCTCCTTATTTTTTGTTGTTTCCAAATTTCTGTCTTTACTTTTCAACAAAATCATATCATACATTCGAATTACAAAGTCATTCTGGGTTTTAAAGTCCTCTGCCACAGTAACTAATGCATGGAGGATATTGTTTCCTCTGGAATCTTGAGAAGTAATATTAGTCCTGGTATTGTCCATTAACAGTTGAACTATGTCTGGTTGATTGGTACACGCAGCTAATGCCAGTGCAGTTTCACCTACAACATCATAAAATGTAACGTGTTCATGTTTTATTACAAGCATTCAAATCATATTATAAAAGAGTATCTGTGTTCAGCATCTGAATATATGAAAGCACATTTACATATTGATTGTATTGAATTTAGGTCTTGTTTTATAAAAGCTTAATTTGCATGAAAACATTATTTGGAGAAAATCTTCAGAATCAAACTTGTTACGTCTTATTTGCCATTCAGCATTTACAATTGTTTTATAAATGTTTTACAATTATTTCTGAGTGTTTATAATACATTGCATTCAGGCAAGTTACTTTTACAAAAGGTACTATGCCATTTTTATATCTTGGGATGTTAGTTTCCCGAGCTAGGTTTGGCTACAGTAATGATTCACACTTGCCTGTCTTCCATACTGTCTTAATTGTTTGGGTATTCCTTCCTAATTTTTCCAGAGAGATTGAATTTCCACTTACCAAAATAAAAGCCTTCATACTTATGTTTGGGATTAAAAAAAATACCCTGGGCGTGAGCATTGACATCAGCTCCTTTTTCTATAAGGCTCTGAGTTATTTCATATTGTCTTCTTTCAATGGCAATATTTAGAGCTGTCTGGCCTGAAACAACAGACACGGGTATTTAGCGTTTGAATCTCTTAAGTACATTATGAAATGTTAATGATGCTTCACAATGGATAGAGCATCAGTGATAATGAATAAAAGTTGTTTTAGGAATGTAAACAATCATTAGAAAGTTTGAAGAAAACATTACTTTTATGGATGGTATATTTAACCATATACCTGAAATTGGTATCAGATGGCAATACCTTTATACGCCTCTTCTGTATATGCTGCATTGATAAATCTCTCCAAAATACCATTTTCTTCTGCAAAGGATAGTAGCGTCTTCACTATCTCATTTGTGTTTTGGTTGATGTTCAGTAGAGCTTTCATCAGACAAGTTTTGCCAGTATCTGAAGCTGTGAATCTTTTCATCAGGTAATCTATAAGAGTGAATTTCAGGATTAGATCATCATTATTTATTAAAGTGGATGGAAAATAATTCTAATCTTTTGTTTATTAAGAGGTGGAACCTGAGGGATATATATGAACATAAATTATTTGCCAAACAGTTACTGCATCCTATTCACTTTGAATTTGAGCTATGTATGCTTGGTGAGATAACGCATTCAGAGACATGGTACTAATTAATAAGGTAGCCAATGCACTTGGTTTCTCTTTTGGACATCCCACCGCCATGGTAACTCCAGACAGACCCAGAACTCTCTCCTAACCTCTCTGCCCATTCTACCATGCCACACACATCACAAGCCCTGTCTGTACTGCAGTTTGACTGCAGTTTGGATAGAGAGATCAGCTTCGAGTCTCCTGCTGCAGAAGGCTAGCTTAGGCATGGCTATGGGAATACAGTGCAGAAAGACCCTCCATGTTTCGTAAGTAGGAGACAAATACTCTGCAGTGTTGCCTTGGAGGCAGCAAAGAGGTGGCTGATTGAATACCTTAAGCTTTCATTTAGAAATAGGAAATGTGACATACACTACTTTGCAAACAAGTGACTGCAAATTCATAGGCAAAAAGCTGTTGCACAGAGATATTTTCCAGTTTTAGACTACACATACGCTGCCAGAGAGCTAACAATCTTCCTTCAGGTAACTCAACTTACCTGGCACAGTCATGTTTGTACACACGTTTGATCGTTCCTTCAGCTCTGCGAGGAGACATTGCAAATCTTCTAAATTACCTTCAGATACTGCCCGAAATATGTACCTTTTCAGCTTCTTCCGGGCACTAGTCTGCTCGGGTCCCTGTGATCTGTTAGCACTGAATTATAAGAAATAATGAGGAAATTACTGATTCAACTTACTATGTTTTATTTTCTACATAGGAAGAAAAAGAAATACAATTACTTTTCTGCTTCTCTGATCTGTCCACAACTCGCTGACTTCAGTGCCTGAAGTTACCTGACGCTGCACTCCAGCTGCACCCATTCCACTCGCAGCAGAAGATAATTTTTAACCTCACATCTTCTTACACAACTCTCCTAACAATACATTATTCTGGAACAAGAATGATTTAATATTTCCCCTCAACCAAAAATACTCCTAGCTCATGCCTAGTTGTGCATAGTGTTTAGGTCCTGTGTTGTCATCTAGGAAATAGACCTTATATATGAAGGATCCTCACAATAAATAGGAGATTTGAGAAAAGTAGAGGTTAGAGTTGTTTATTTAAAAATTTAATTACTGAAGAATCAGAAATGCATGCACACATATGACCTTATTTCTAAAACATGGCAGGCAAAATAGGTAATATCTACCCTGTCATAGACTTAATCCATTGAAAACATACTAAGGAATACTTCACGTCTCCACTCACCAACAACTGTCCACATTAGGGCTATATTCAGTCGCATCATCCTGAAGAGACTGTGGGGAATCCATATCTTCCCCATTTCTAGATACACTATAGAAAACAGAAAAGCCTAAATGCCAAGTCAGGAAGATTTTGGAAGACATTTTGGCAAATTGCATGAAGAATCTGTCAATACTAGGAGGCTGTACCTACAGTAGAGCTGAAATTAGTGTAATTTGACATTGTGAGTTGTAATTCTATCATTCTATCTCTGCCCTGAACTTTAAAGTGAGTGGTAAAAATGAAGATACCCACAGGATTTTATTATATATTAAAAATCATTACGAGAGCAACCTGTTTGGGGTTTTACTATGTTATTTCATTACAGATCCTGAAACTGTGGGAAGTTTTGTTTGGTTTTTTTTGGTGTTTTTTTTTAAATGATCACTGCTTTTTATGCATCGTCCTGAATGCTTGAAGCTTACGTTCTTCCTTTTCACATGCTTAATTTGTCATCTGCCACAAAACAAGTGCTACATCAGTAACCTTGCATGGGTTTCAAGCACACAATGAAAGTGATTTACCTAAAGATTTACTACACAGTACACTGTAGGCAACTCAAGAGCATTTCACAGCTGGCTTGAATGGAAGCTTCAGCTAAAAGAAATTGAGGACTGGGTCCTAAATACATGTTTAGGTAATAAATATAAAGGATTTCAGTGGCATTGGTATTTTGTAATTGCTGCACATAATTTCCACACATTCCTAAAAGCAGATCTGACAAAAATTAATTTATAATTTTTCTTACTTGTATTTTTGTTTTCTGTAAGGTTCAGATTTGATGAAATACCTCAGATTAATAACTTAGGGAGCCAGAACTATTAGTTATTGACAAAAGAGATGTATGGACAGCAATGCAAGGATTCAGCATTGCTCTGCAGATATTCCCTGCCCCTCGAAATAAAGCTGGCAGCTCAGAGTCCATTCTTATTCAGTCCATCACTTCTCTGCAGAAAACCATGAGGAATCTGGTGACAAAGCGTATGTATGTCTTGTGCAAGTCAGTCCCTGAATGAAAGGGAGAAATTTGGATACCTCTCCTCTGAAACCAAAATAAGACTGTCAGCTAATTCCAAAAAGCTGACCAGACATCCACCAGACACAAAAACATCTGGCCATTCTGAGCTTATGCTAGATCTGATGCAGATTTCCCTTATTCGTAATTATTGGCTGTTAGTACCCCATATGTTTTTAAAAATTAAGTGCATTCTTTCCAGTCATAATTTTTCTCTATTCATTCAGCATAAATGGCTGCCTTTAAATATTTCAGACTCAGCATCTTCATGTTATTTGATTGTTAATGAGCAATAGAGGGAGGATGTCAGCACACAGCTGGGAATAGGGTTTGCTAAATTAAGCTGTGGTCTTCACACAGTAGAAAACAGACAAATGGGTGCGTGGAGTTTGTCCTAACATATCATAAATAAGAGGCTAAGATAAAAAAAGACAGTACTGATTTTAAATTTATCCAAATCTGAGGCCTGATTTATTCAGTGTAAATAACAGTAGTAGACAAACTCAAAGATAAATCATCTAGCAACAACTGACCTCCAGTGGAGTTCTGTCTTTGAAGTGACCGAAAGCTAAGACAGGCCACATGAAATTTTAGCTCTGAAGTCTAAGGAGAAATCAAAGTAGCTGCTGAAAAGAAAACAGATATATTTGCAGTATGACTATTGGCTATGCATCTGTAACTTACCATGGGCGAATATTTGAATCCATTGGTTTTGAAAACACAGGAGGAGATACATTATTTGGAGTTGCATTGCTTTCAAAACCATCAATCTCCAGAAAAAAGTGTGAACTGTTGAACACAGGGCATTTAAAAATATTAGTAAAAAAGCAAGCTCAACTATAAAATAAGCAAAGCACTACACTTATGTGCCTAGGACCAGGTTGACAATTTATATTTTCTGGCATTATACCCAATAGGACACTGGAACAGAGGCTTATCTACTTTCCCCTGGGAGGATCCCAACTTCCAACACTGTGCCCAACGCTTTCGTGCTGGCAGATGGGCAAAAGATCCTGAGGTATTTTTAGGATACGTGGCATCAGATTCTGACATGTCTAAGCAGCTACCCCAGCAGCCTAAAAACAGCCTTGCATCCACCTTCTGCGCAAATAGCTAAATGCAACAGCAGACATTTATTGAACAGCCATACATGTATGCATACACACATGTATGCATATACTTTTTGATCTACTGTATCCTAGTCCCTGTTTCTCCTGCCAGGAGCCATCATTTGAATCATTTCAAACCCAACAGCAGTGATAATCACCAAGTCAGAAAGTTTGAAAGGTCACATGTTAAATGACATCAGGCATTTCCACTGTCCAGGACTGCATGTGTAATCTTGTCAGTCAGTGCATGACATTTAACTATTTCTTTTCCCTATAAATATTTATAAGGAATTTGGAACAACACAGACAAGGGAACATAAGAAGAATAGGAAGATTTTGCCATTTAAAAGCCTTCAGAGTTGAAAGGCAAAATCAATGGTTTAGGATTACTAGATCTCATTAAAACATTGCTACATTTCACCAAAGACAGGAGTTTCAGCAGTGGATGTAGCAACTCCCACATGGCCCATTGTTAAGAAACTGTCTTACATTTCTAAAGTGTTCTAGTATTCACCTGGAAAATGCTTCCAATTCACCTATATTTATGGTTAAGTCCATAGGGTATTTATTTTTAACTGCATCTTCCCCAAAGAATCCTGTTGAATTAAAGTACACATACTGGTGCTAAAATGCAGTACATTATTAGGACACTACTGAACAACCTGTTGATAGCTGCTAAAAATGGCATGATCTAATGACCGTAGTTCATCTCATTTTCCAATGGCTTGGTGAACCAAGTGTTAATTTACCATGTGTAGTTGTTTAAACTTATATGATCTTTTAACATTTGAGGTGTGTGTGTTAACGTATTCTAAGCAGGCAGCAAGTAAAATGCCATTTCTGGTTAGCAGAACAGTGTCCCCGAAATGACCTAGGCAAGGGGTGCTTTTCAGAGTACAGGAAAAACCTAGACAGAAGCAGGACCATTGCCACTACTTACATCAGCTGCTGTAAATCACTGTTGTTTCACTGGGATCTGGACTTGGCAGAGAGACTAAGGAGGAGTGGAAAAAAAATGGTGCTTTTTTTTTGTCATCAAAGTTCATCCTGCTTTTTTGGATGCCCTGACTATGAAGTGCAGGAGCTGTCCCAACAGGCAATCATCTGTTGGAGACTGCAGTGAACCTCCATAAAGCCAGAAGTGCCAAGCTCTAGGCTTTGCTGGACCATCTCACCTGCCCTTGGCTCAGCACCAGGATGGGATGGTGCGCTACAGACTGAGGTCTGAGAGCAGCTCCTGCTCTCCCAACAGCGTGCTCATGCTGAAGATTTTGTCATCCAATAAATGTACAGCAGCTATGAAGTGGACCCTGTTTTGGAGGCTGCCATACCTAACCTATCCTGGCATGTGGGTTATCTGTGGAGACCATGGGGGGGAAAAAAAGACCCTGAAAAGCCACCATGCAAAGCAGTTGTCAACAAATACCCAAGTGCTTACGTGGCCATGGTGCACACTCTCAGGAACACTGCCCACAAATATAATCAGGCTCTGACAACGTTGGCAGCACTCCTCCCAGCCTGCCTGTCGGTTTTCCTGTACTTAATTATACTGTTAGTCCACCCAAATATCAGGACCTTCAAGAAAGGGAAGTCATTGTCTTTTCAGAAAGTGTGTATTGCTGATACATTTTGTCAAGTGAGAAATGCCACCCATGGAGGTGCACTAGCTGCTTAGTGGCATAGTAGAAGGAAGCATTTTCAAGCAACAGAAGTACAGCAGCAGAGAAACATATAATTAATAGAACATGTTAAACCTCTGCATTAAAATTCACGTGATCTTTGCTCCTTATATTACAGGAATGTTGTCAGCCACACCCTGAGCTCTTGGTTGAGAGGTGGGAAAAACCCCAAGTTTACGGTTACTGATGCCAGAAAACTGAATGTGAGACATGAGCTTAAGTAATTGAGGGGTAGCGTTTGCCCATATTTGTTATAACTACACCATCTTCCATGGAATTGCCCCTTTTTGAAGTACTGGGTGTTTTGTGAGCTGTTCAGACACCTCATCTCCCCCTTATGCAACCAAAGAGCTTCTCTTTTTGAATTTAATGACAGAAAGACAAATTGGGCCACCCAAGCAGTAGGTCTCAAATAACTAATGACACCATTTCCACGGAAAGTGATTGCTCTGATTATCAAGAATTATAAGTGTCAGAACAGTCGCAATTGACTAGGCCTTCAGAGTCTCAAAAATTGCCGTAATAGCTAGTAATTAGCCACAGAGCAAAAAGTTTATGAAAATTCATCCTCATTCTACAGTAACTTACTTGATTTCAATAGCATAGTATCAGGGATTAATTACTGTTTATACTTCCCCATTCATATTAAATACAAACCCTTAATCCTTTTATTAATTCTCTAGCATAAATTATGAGTGAAAGTGAATATTTTATAAGTGAAAAATAATGAAGTCCTGTTAAAGGGAATAATGAAAAATAGAGTGAATTCAGGTTTCTGTTTCTGATACGATTTTTAAAACTTCCTGCTCTCCCAGCCCTCATTAAGTCACCTCTGCCTCTCCATAATCCATCACATCCCCACGTGAGACCAAGTTTGAAATGCTCCCTTTTTCCAGGTTAGCATCTCTTACATAAAGCCTGGTGTACCCTGCCACGTAATCCCTTTAAAAAAGATCACTCTACCTTCTCCTGTTGAAACACTGACCATCATTAGACCACATTCTTGTAAGCTTATATAGGTATGTAGCGTGGATGCAGAAAGCCCACCTGATATCAGACACAAACTCAAGACTGGTGCATCAGTCCTAGACGTCAAATGTCTCTAGGATAGGGGCTAAAGTTTTGTCCCATGAAGGTAAACGTCATATGTCTACCTAACCAGTACACTCTTCCACTTCTAAACAGCATAAGCACATATTTTTTTGAAGGCACTGTGTGTTCGTCAGGTCTCATTCATTGTGGTGGTGCAGCCCCCTCACACCTGGCAATCCCAGATCCACCCAATGTTGTATTCTTGCTTGCACTGCAAGACTAGCCAGCTGGTATGCATTGAATTGTGACGACTTGGCACTTTCCTGGTCTTTGTACAAGAGCAGTGAGTTGGGCTGAGCAGGCACTCCCTGACCGCACCTGAAACCCCTGATGCCTGGAGTTGCACCTGCCTGGTAAATGTCAGAACTGTACCTTCTGGGGAGTACTACAATTGTACAGTTTGTCTAAATATCAGGATTGCATCATATGGATTGTGACCAGGATGGAAAGTTACTGATGCCTAAAGTCAATCATCTTGAGACCCTATAAACAGCGGTATCAAGGAAGGCCCTTTGAGCTCTTCTGGTCCGCAGCAGGATGCACCCACTAACTCCCCCTGAGTGGGACGCTTCTCAGAGTAACTCGCAAACTACCTGGGCCGATCTTCTTAAGACTCAACCTTCGCCCATTGAGAAATCATTTGAAGGGAGTATTTCACTGAACTTGAGGGGAATGTTTATGACTGCATGCGTGTGTGTGTGTGTGTGTGAATCAATTCAAAACATACTATTCTATTACAGTGATTGTAATAGTAAATTCTTTCTAATCACTCAGTAAATGCTAAGTTAAACAGTGATTAATAGCTGCTAAATTCCTGTGATTCTCTTTCTTTCTTTAAACTGTGAACACACCCTGAATTGCTGCTAAACATATTCCTTAGACATACACCATTGTGGTCTAAGGCCAGTTCTGGATCCAGCCGCACCTAGGCTCCTCTCTGAGGAGCAGTTTAGGAAGCAAGGGGTCCAGTTGAACCTGGTGACTCAACAGGAGGGTCTCCTATCCCCTTACACTTTTCTTCCACTCCATATAAATCATTTTCTACTCACCCCCCCTCTTTGATTTTGTATTCCATTCATTTAAGAAGTAATAGAGTGAACCTTGCCAACGAACTCTAAGATCACATTTTCTAAATTTTCAGTAAATTTTTTTCTTGCAAAACCTTTGAGTGATCATTTAATTAACCTAACTACTCATTTGCAACATTCATATACACAGCATGACTAAAGAGGTTAGTGATATTTCAGTGCAAGTATCTACTAAAGGAGATAAAACAGGCAGTTTTAGTGGTTTAGACTGAGTGAAGTCCTACCTCTTCTTTGTGGGAGTGCTTTCAGTCGGCTTTTTCTCTTGCTGGTTTGAAGGGGGAATACCAGACGGATTTGTTTTCTTGCCCATTAGTGGAATAATTTCGTTGTTATCTTTAATCATGTTTCTGCAGTTGATAGATTCACAGCTACTTAAACCCTGCTCATTCGAAGAAAGTAGAGTGACCAAATTGCCTATTTACAGTCTCTTCACATGTAAGCATACAAATCTTGATATCTTTTCCAAAATTTTTCATTTTTCTGTTAAGCACATACACGCCATTTTATGTGTCAAGGCTGGAGGGTTAGATTCATGAATAATTAAATTACATTCTAAGAAAAGTGCCATGAAAAGTGATACCGTAAATTGTAAATTCAAGCATGCACTTAAATTAAACTGAAGGGAGCCTGTCAATCACAATGACAGCATATGTTATTTAGAGAAAAAAATAGCACAATAACTTTTATAAGTTGCCCTAAAGTTTATGCATATTTACAGTTAATCTAAGTAGTTTGCTCTTATCCAAGATAATTTCAGAAAAGTAGTAAATTCCAGGAAGATCTGTGCAACAGATACAATGTGTGAAGGAAGGTTCCAGACGTGAAGGGTAGTGAACACAGAAAAAGCCCCAAAACTTTTAACTCCATTAGAAGAGCAGAAGCAACAGACAGACTCCGAATATGATGCCCAGGCTGAGCTCAGCCAAACAATCACATGGATAACACCAAGGACCTTTGTGTCCTGGTGACATTTCCCCAGATTTCTTCAGGGAGAAAGAAAAAGTCATGTCTCTACTGGATGAGAACGATCACTGACACGTGACACAAAAGGATCTTACTGCATGTTATCTGCTTATAGGCATCCTCAACATGAATTCTGTAAGTAATAATGAATAGCTATCTTCCTATTTCTCAATATAATACTCAAGGGCATAATTTTAAATCATCAAGGATAATTTGAAAGTGAGAAGGTAAACTTAAGATACTGTAAAATTCACTGAATTAAAAATAGTAAGTTTTATGAGGTCATGGGCCCATTCCCAAGGAAATCAGGGGAGTGCCCTCCATACCCAAGGACAAATGATAAAAATCACCTGCCTGCAAGTTTGAACAAAATGAACTATACATTTTTCCTCTCCTACCTCCACTTTCCTTAATGTGACAAATGTACACACAAACTTTCTACTCCTGTCACAGTGTTGTCAATGTGCCTTAGCACTAGAATTTCTTCGTTATGGGAATGTCAAGATATAGAAAGCAGACTGTGGAGCGTGTTTGAAAAGACATGATGCCTGGTATGAGAGAAGAGACAGGCATATCAAATACATTGATATTTGAATGAAAATCCATTAATGCATAAATGGCAAATGTTTAAGTACGAGAAATTTTCAATCCTGAGTACAGCGAACTGAGAATTTACAAGGCCCAAATACATGTAAGTGCACCTGTAATTTCTTGTTGCTAAATGGAATAGAAATCTGAAATATTGGAAAGTACTCCTTATGTTGAAAAGGTTGGCTTAAAAAATAGGCATGCAAATAAATTTTTATTGTGTTTTCTACCATTCGTAGATGTGTTCACACTAGTTCAATTCACATATGCCTAGTTTGGATGCATTTCCCAAGAATTCATATCACAGATTTCATAGAAATAATTTATAAAGGGCAAATATGATTTACATAGTACATTTGCACCAAAAGTACACCGTAGCTTTCACTGCAGTAAGTGCACAAAAAACTGAACTCAGATATTACATATTAGACATAGGAAAAAGGGTTTTGTCTATGCCTTTGAAAATGCAATTCATGTAGTCTTCAGACACATGTTGTATCAGTGAATACACTGATAAACATTTAATTTTAACACAAATAAAGCAAATGACTGTTGTCTTGCTTAGTTCATAAATAATTCTGCTACTTACTTCTTATCAAGTACTTTAATAATACACAGCAATTTATGAGCAAAGACATTTTCAGTCCAGAGGAAGAGGCAAATGTGATAACTTGACATAAATCAAATATAAGGGGACTAGAATAAGATGGACAGGGGCATTAAACAGCTTCAGAAAAGAAGCAACTTTAAAGGAAGAGAATAGTTGGAAAGAGACTAATAGGTCAAAAAGTGTGTCAGCAAAGGGAGTTGCCAAGTTGAGAGGGGCATAGCTGGCACGTGTGTGAATCTGGAGGGGTCAGAGGAGTAGGAAGAGCTGGCAAAATAAAGACCAAGGTTAAAATCTCCAAAGCCCACAACAGACAGAGGGAATAGCCTCCGATTTGTGAGCAATGCTGGAGCTGCTCAGATATTGCACCACTTTTCTGCATGAGCAGCTAGTCAAAGCCCCATCTGCAGCCAGTTTTCACTGCAGAGATTTTAGCAGTGACTTGCGAGCAGGCTACATCATTTAGGAGAGGTGAAAATAGTCAAAGATAGCATTGAAGTTGTATTGGATGATGGCCTACTGAACCGTCAGTGATTAAGGAAGCAACTGGGAAGGAAAAGAGTCACTTTTGTACACATGGACTACAGCTTTCAAAAGCACACAGGAGATTTGACTGTGTAGTCTCAGCTACAAAGACTATTTTAAATGAGATCTCAAAGTCTATACAAGTAAATAACTGCAGGCACAATGGTAGAAGTACCTTGCTACAGTGCTGAGGTAGCATCCGTTTTTGCATTTTTAATCACGATTAATTGCGCATTTAGACGAAAATCAAGCTAGAGCTTTTGACAATATGGCCTACAGAGCTCACTTCTTGGTTTAACTATATCCATGCAAATTCCATTGGAGTTAATGGAGCTGTTTTATGCTTATCAGCTTCTTCCCTTACTCTGTCTTGTTGGTTTAATGACCAACTGCTTTCATTATCATCTTCCTGTGCACCATCATTTTCTACAATCTACAACATACAGAAAAAAATAGTGCAACAGTCTGAAGAATGTCAAATCATAAGTAGTGTAGCTTACATAACCTGATATAGAGCGTCTTCTCTTGTTATAACTATTTTCTACTCCCAGTATCTAGTTAATTGCTACTGACAGGCCACCAGAGAAGTGGCTTATTGAAGTGGGCAGCAAGACAAAAATACTGTGTTGATTTATAGTATTAAGAACTACTTTGCAGGGGATTCTGAGGACATTGAGGGCTCAGTATCTCACCTCCAGTGTGCAGGGAACACGAGAAGGGCATTTGTCTGTAATGGTGAATGGGACTCTGCTACTCCTACAGTAAGTGGCACTTTATACACTAGCACAGACCCACCTCCATCTGGGAACAAGAAAAATCATACATATCTGTATCTCTGTTGCTCAATAACAGTATAAAAGTGGCTAAAGAGAAAATCCTATAGATCAAAGAAACGCTCAGCTGTGATATCATGGGACAAAAAGCCTCTTCCTTCAGGGCAGAGGAGTGGAAGTGACTACCAATAGCTGTTTCATTCACAGGAGCCTTCAAACACCCACAGCACAGACCACGACGCTTTCCAGCGCCTACGACCTAATTCTTACTAGCTTATAAAAAAGAAATCCCCTCCCCGAGGGGAAAGATGATAAAACTTCATTTTGAATTTTGGTCATTATTTATGGCATATTAATCCTATCAGCAGAAAGTTATGCTTGATAGAGTTTCATCTTTACCTAAGATTTTCAAACCTTTGAGGAGCATTTGTAGACATCAGGTGCTATCAAGAAGTTCAGTTTGTTAGTTAGAATTTGTTTTTTCTTTCATGTGAAGGTTTTTCCTAGCAGAAATTTTAAAATACTCTGAAAAGCAATGTTTTTCCCTGAGGAAAAGACTTAAAAATTATTTACCTGCCTATTTCCAAATTAAATAAAAATTAGAAATTTTACTGAGTGGAAATAAAAAACTATGCTACTGGGCTAAGTATTTTACTTTTGACAGTCACTACAGTAACTGAAACTTTCAGTGGAAGATGAAAATACTTTTAAATTTAGCTTTTATGATAGTGTATTTTGGATCCCCTTAGCACAGGAATTAGGAAGTCTATCAGGCTGACAAATACGAATTAGATCTGGCCTATCTTTCTTCACTTCTGAATACTCAAGGAGTCAGCATGGCATGGCAGATTTATGAATTAGAAAAACAGAAACAAGCACAACAGAAAAGCATTCTCCAGTTGAAAGACAGGTTTAGTCTTTGTCTCTTGAAGATTTCACTCTCTACAAGAGCATCACACCTACACCAAACACCCACAGAAGCTCTCAGAGAACTTACCCTGCTTACAAAACTTGCTTTTCGGTATAGACGAGGCGCCTCAGAATTGTACGAATGAAGTTCAAAGAAGGGGCTCGCTGATGCTGCGACAACATCCAAAGAAGCAAATCTGCCAAATATGTAAAACTATATTCAAGCTCCAAACTAGCCTAGAAACGCAAAACCACCCTTCTTCAGTCATCCAGTTTGCTCAGCTGTTGGAAAGCATAGGTAAGTACAGTGCCAGAGTAGTGCAGCCTCAGAAGGTTTGCTACATCTGAAATTAGGGAGCAGAGAGAAACTTGCTAGACAACAAACTCTTTACTTCATAGCTGCCAAAGTGGGATGACACACACATACGCAATAATTATATACTGAAATATTACTAAAGCCGAGTCGCTCACGGATGACTTAATTGCAGCAGTACAATATCTACAATGATCACTGCTCTGCAGTTTACATACTGTTTTCAAAATAAAATGGTTATGCACATGCATTTGGGTTGTAAATGACATCCCTTTATGTCATGCTTAGTTTAGTATATATTGTAGAGCTATGTGGCAAGCACAAAGCAAAAATGAGAAAACCACCATGTTAAGTGCTCCAGAAAGCAAAAATTTTTGCTATTACTTTGAAAATGTATAAACGGCTTTAGAAAAATTGTACACTTTCACAGTGATAATGTCAGTGAAAACATGCTGGGTGTGTTTAGATCTTTCCCTATCTATAATAGTTTTTGATGAAGGCGTACCCTTAGGGTCTGTGAGAATAAAAACCAAGTGTGTTTCTCAAACAGTACTGGTGTTACTTCTTGCTGTGCCAGCTACAGGGAATGGCATTTTTCAGCTTTGCTAGTTTTGAGCTGTTGAGCAATGATTAATGCAGACTTCTGTTTTGGGACATGCCAGAAGAGTGATCATAAGTTCTTCTGCTCTCCTTATAGAGTCTTTCCATTATCACCCGAAACAGTATGATTAAAACTCATATGTCTTTGCAGCGAGTCCTAAGAGATGTAATTACAGCTGCTGGTCTTTCCTTTACTTGATTAACAGATGGAAGTTTAAGGGGAACTATGCAGGCAAGCTAAACAGGAATCTTTCTCCACCTGTAGACAGGGAAGAGAAAATAAAGTTTAGGGGTTTTTTGGTAGGAGGTAGATCAAAAATCTGGAAATAAAAATGTAAAACATCTTCAGATACTAAGACACAGAACCAGACATTTGAATCTGAAAAATATGACTTTAAAATATATCTAGAAACTGTAGGTAAATTACTCCTGATCATCAAGTAGATCTCTTTAAAAACAGGACTGCTGGGTATTACATTTTCCTGAAATCAAGGTCAAATCTACCGTGCAAAACACTAGGAGCCCTACACTGTTTCTGGTGATTAATCAGCTTCCCATGAGCAGTGTGGTGAAATGGGCCATGCCTAAGCCAGTTTGATTTTGCATTAGGAGACTTTTGGTTGGATTTGCTGGGCACATATCCAGCTTCACCTGACACAAATTTATGATGATATATTCCAAACCCTGTACCAGGAAAGGTTGTTCTCACCTTGTCAAATGACTGTGCCTAAGCTAATATGCTATAGTCTAGAGTCAGCTGCTTTGACAGTCTCTTACCTGCTGGTCTAACGACCTGGAATAAGGACTGAATACTGCCATTTAATCTTGGCTAGCAGAACATCAGCTTAGTTCTCAACACGAAGAGGCTTGTTAAATGAAGTCACCCTGAGGATGGAAATATGAAAATAAGCAAAGTTAGATTAAATCTAGGTGAAGGTGCATTTGAGGACTCTTGCTTTAACTCTCATATCAACCACAGTAAAAGATCGCTTAAGAAAGTATTTTGCTAAGGAAAGAAAGTGAGCTTGGCAGCAAGCAGTACTTTTAACTCGGAAAGTAGCTGTATCTGAAAGCACCCAGATCTGTGTGGTTTAGCAGAATATATGACATAGCAGTGTGGTCTATTTATAATGTAGTGGCAGTTATCCAAAAACAAAAACTGGGACAAGCTACAGCAAGAGTCAGAGCCTTGCTTCAAACCTGCCTCTGAAAGGGTGCAGAAGATCGTACGAGCTGTAACAGTTCACATGCATGAGAATTACACGTCATCCTGCCTGTTCTATGTTAACAGCTTCCTGTTCCATGAAGAGGACAGCCTTGATTCACTAAACCTAAGTGTGGCCTTCTCTGTACCTTTGACAGACTTAGGAAACATAAGCCCAGACTGCTTCTAGCTAATCTTCCTGAAACAGACAAGAACATCACATGCTGCACATAGGTGTTTTGAGCCTGAACTGAGCTATTTTTAAGGGCGGACTTAAGAGTCAGGAAATGAGAGGCAGAACTACATTAAGTCACATCTGTCCAAACATTTCTTACAGTTTTAATCATTAACCTGCTTAACCTTTATGTTCCCAGACCTGCTCCACCCTAAGACTTCTGACAAGGCTAGCATTTTTCAGAAGCCGTGGAGGGTTTTGCAATAGGCCGTACCATGGCTGTGCAGAAGACTCTATAGAGCTTTACAGCAGTTACCAGCTGCTTCAGTTACTAACAGACATGCCATAAAGGTCAAGAACATTAATAACTAGACACGCATCTCCTACGAAAAATTACTTGAAAACATTAGCTTTGCACAGTCGGCACAGTACAAATAAACAGCAGAAGCCCTATTTGGCATTCATTATTTTGTTTTTCTAGCAAGTGCTAGACTCACTAGCAACCAAAATGAACAAGATGAAGGAAACCCCAGATGGGAGGTATTGAACATTTGGAGATCTGCCATCTGACACCAGCGAGTCGGAGCTGCATTTTCTGTTCTGCTGATACATGACATGATCCCAGTCAAACCGGCATTAAAAGTTACTCAGATTTTATATTTAATTCGGTGATTTTCAGTACCCCAATGGGGAGCTGCTAAGGGGAAATGCCATTGTCTAAAAAGCATTTTTAACAGGTAACAGCAAGGATAATTGTAAATTACTTATGGTCAGCATTCCACTCCCCAAGCTCCTTAAAAATAATCCACAGCTGAAGTATAAAAACACTGTGCATGCCAACTACCAGTAGCAGCCCAATTTGCCTGAGCATAGCGTTTAATTGATTCACAAGAATCTTTCATGATTTTTCACTGTGGAAGAAGTACATTTAAATTCTCTTTGTTGCTGTGGAAAGTGTTCAGAGTTGTTGATCTGTTGTGGGAAGAATCCACAAGACATCCCATAGAGACTACAGTTTTAAAAGAATGTGTATGCATTTAATGCTAGTAGTATAGTTTATGTTGAAAAACCGCATGAAGATGTACTTCTGTAAGGTATGGTAAGACAGGTAAGATACTACCATTTTGCCACAGTTTTTCCAGCTAACTTTTAACCAGACAGAGAGAAGGAAGTAGGAAAGAACAGGAAAGTCAAAACAGCATGGTCACACTGGTACCCCAGCCAGAGCTCAGAAAGGCTGCTTTGCTGCCAGTCTTGTGTTTTAAGAGAGTGTAAATGCTGCAGCCTTTCCGCAGGGGGTGAGGCTGTAGCAAGGCAAAGCTTGCTTGCTAATACTGAACTCTTGATTTTAGGAGTCAGATTTTCCTGGTACATATTCAGTCCCCATCATTAAGAGGTTTCATGTTACTGATTTCTCTTCAGTCAGTTATGATAACCACTCAGTTGTCTCCCTTGCAACAGATCTTTTTTTATGTTCCCAGAAAATACTGTATCAGAAAAAAAGATACATCATCCCATCTTAAATTGACAGATTGACCTTGATTCTCAGCACTTGGCTTCTCAGGGCATTTTAAACAAACTTTATAAGGGAAAAATGATGTAACAACTATAGCTTAATAGATCAGTGTTACTGTCTCTCATTCTCCCCTACAAAAGAATGGAAGTCTGTCATCACATAGAATTCTACGTGAATTCAGAGACACACATTGCTTTTTAAAGGTTGCTTTTCTGTTTTCACAATATTTCAATATAAGTATCATCCCAAATGAAAAATCATCTTTTAATACATGTCAGCATTTCCCCATTTTAGAGACATGGATATATTTAGTCAATTCTGTAAATGATTTAGACTGTTTTAATAATTATAATTTTCACCAAATCATTCCTTGTTTTATAGATTATATCTAAACAAGATTTCTATTTCTCACTATTTAACTACTCTTACTCTGAGAGGTGAAAAGCAAGGAACTTTGAAAATCAGTAAAAGTCAGTACTGAGTTTTTTTTTTAATGATGCTAACACTTTCAGACACACACACTGTGCTATATCCCAAGTAACAAACATTCTCAGATTCAGAGCATACTCCTGACTGCTCTTTGTACATAGCTTCAGCACCATTACCTCTGCTATAGTACCCTCCTCATTCCTCCAATCACAGTTTAACTTGTTCTAGAATCATGTGTGTGCTGCTACACACATGTATGAAGAGCTTTTCACACCACTCCAGACAACTGAATAGTACTTATAAATATTTCAATGTTATGCTCATAAACTGTGAGATAAGAGATTGGTTTGTACAGCTAAGCAACAGAGAAATTAATTAGCCTGTAAGCATTTGACTATCACCTAACAACAAACAGCCTTGTGGAAAAGCATTCCAGGAAAATACTGGGATATCACTTACCAGTTGGTACAGTCCAGACTGCAGGGACCAGTCAGCCTCTTTAGCAATACTGTTATGCACATTTGCATAACATACATGCATGGAGACTTCATTCCCCAGAGATTCCTCCCATAAAAGAATAGTCCCATTCACAGAAGGATAGAGAAGAGTTACTGGAGCCTCCATCACAAATATATTCCCTGCAACTATGTCACTATGCAGCTAATTCTTTCACTCAGGCAAATATAAAAAAGAGACATAAGCCTGGTGCACTAAAAGAACAACATTATTGTTGGGACTGTCAAAATTACCCAACAACCAAGCACCCTAATTATTTCTTATTCCCCCAACTCAAGCAGCTTTCCCCAGCTACAGCACTGATGCCCTGAGAACTCCTACCCATCACAATGAGTAACACTGCTCATGACACTCCTCAGTCTGCCTGTCTTTCTATAGCTAAGCTTAGGAACATAGACATTTACATTCTGTATTTGAGTAGTACTCAGCATAGCAGTACCCTGCTGAACCATTGCTAGAGCTCACAGAGGCTATTCCAATACATACACTAAGATAACAAAATAACAGACATTAACCTAACTCCACATCTCCACCTCCACCCACATCACCAAAGAAACAAGACTGCCTCCCTTATTATACTCTTTCTCCACCTGACAGCGAGCTCACTTCCACCTGAATCTCCTTATTTCCTGCACCTGTGGCCACTTTCCTAGGCAGGGGTGGGCTCAGTCGTGAATGAGTTGGAATCAGTGCAATAAAAATCAACTTGTTGCTATTTTTCTGTGTCTTTTCCTGTGTCTGTGCTACTGTTAGTGTCCCTTACCACCCTCAAGGCAAAATGAAACAATGCAAACCTACAAAGACCTTTGCCAGTGATCACTCCATCGATGTGTGGGGTGTTGGGCACTTCTTGTCCCTGTCCTGTGTGCATGTACTGTCTGCTGGTGCTGTAGGTCACAGGCTATACATGGTCAGTGGGGAGGCTCGCATGGGAATGCACACTTTTGAGGCTAGTTTTAAGACCATGAGATAGGCACTTTTTACTTTTACTGGTTCTCACTTCACAGTCACGCAGGAGGGTGCCAGGTCTCCTGCATGAAACAACACGTAACACTTCACTGAGGTCTTTCAAAGCACAAACTCTGCTTGACTGTTCTGAGCCTCACAGTCCCAACTAGATCAGGGCTGTTCTCCAACTATTTCAGCGTGAGTTTGTACCCTTAGTAAATCTTCACTTGTGGCGCATAGTTTCTGGTAATGCTTAGCAGTGCAGGGGAATTAAGCAACATGAAAACGCCTCAAGGGATACACCGTGAAGAAAGTGTGCCCCACCTATATGCTACATTTTTTTCCTGAAGTCTGTACTGCCACTGTTTCACTCAAGTAGTTTTTGGAGGGTGATCACCAAAAGTGGGAAGGAACCTTTATGTTATAATAATTTCAAGTTGAACTAACAGTTCAGTCACTTGATTTTAAGAACATCAAACCTCCCTTTTTAAAAGAAAAAGATTTTTATCTGTCTCATCCATCTAAATCTGGGGAATAGTTCTTTCCCCTTCCTCCAAAGATCTCGTTAGACGTGTAAATATTATGAAAGGAACAACAATTCATCCACTATCAGGTTTTACACTGAGAGCTAAACTTTACATCAACTGTAGCAGCATATGAGACACTCACTAACAAAATAAAATCCCTACAGGCCCCTTCCACTTTTTGTCAAGCTCTTTCTGTGACATAAGTGAAGCAGAATCGAAGGTGAACATCTACCACTTGAAATAAACCCTCAGATACATTGGTTCCCTAAAATAAGAGAGCTAAAACCTGCAGGTCCCACATTGCTTCAGCCACGTGGCATTGGATATATTTGTTCACGTGGACTGAAGTTTGAAACTTCCAGTGTTTCCAAAAGGAGTTCTTTGGGCAGACTTACATTATATGTGCACCACAGAAAAATAATCTTTTCAGGATATATTTTCCCTGTCTCAGTTTCAACCCATTATTCTTATTAAAACCCCTTTTATTATACAAATCATCTCCTTTCTTTGTCAATGCTTCAATTTTCTGGTATTCAGAACCAGCCTATATAGCATATATAGCACCAGCTGAGATATAGCTAACTTTCCATTCGACCTTGCAAATCAGTCTCTTGAGAACCCTCTACCTATTTCCAGCCCAAAGCTCCACTTTTCTATATCTTTCTGATAACGAGGGACATTGTTTTCCTTGTGTCTTCCTCTATGCAATTAAATATTCTTGGCTTTTCTGCTCTAACAGGAACTGAGGACACGATTCCTTTTCTCTGGGTGGTTCATTATCTGCATGCTCCTTCAGAATAAGGGGAAATCTCTGGGCTAAACCTACCATGTCAGCTTGGAAACAAATGACTTTGACTTAGTGACATGGCTTAAAACTGCTCTTACTGGCCGAGTGAGTAGGACACTTCCTTCCAGTTCCAGTAATTGGGAGTTGCTCTTGCTGGCTGTGGAGCAGCCAGCTGAAATGGCAATTCTAGGTGACATGAGTTTTCAAACCAACATTCCACTGACTAAAATGTTGATGTTAAAGGCTGATTATAACAATGACCAAGAAGTACTCTTCTGGACGATGACGAAGTCTGAAAACCTTGGTGATCCTGTAAACGTTCACGTCTCCTCATGTCCACTCATTGCCAGCATATTGAAACAGGAAATGTTACTAATCGTGATGTAGCTCTACCACAGTATCATAAACACCCCAGAAAGAGACAAGTCCAACGAGGTCATTTGGTTGATTTCCCCTCCTTCCCACAGAAACAGGGTACTCTCCACCATGTGTTTTGAAGTGCTTTGTACAGTTTGACATCTGATGTAGGAGAAATTGGGTCCATATTTTGCCTATGGAAACTATTACGGAGTCAGAAGTAATCCCAGTCTGCACAGCGTGGGTAATGGAAAGCACTTGAGAGCCCTGTAACCACATCAAGAAGATCCAGGATGTCTATGCTGCATCTGGCAGCGTCAATTAAGACCTCTTCCTCCCAGGCCCTAGTAAATCCATGCCTGTTGCCTAATGGAGCAAGAAAGACTTGTAAGAAGTACTTTCCACTGCAAGAGGATTCTCTTCAGTGCACCAAAACATGCAAGCTGATGTTAAATATCCAAGACACTGGCTGATAGTGGGCTGCTCGGAACATCAGCTTGTCTGAGATTTTTAATGTACATGGATTTTTTGAGTTTGGAAGATTTACGATGATAATTTGCTCAAAAACTCTGTACAAAATTCCTACTGATGGGGTTCTGAAAACATCAGAACCTGAGTCCACTGGCTTTATCCCTTAAGGTTATCAGGTTGGCAGGATGCCCTGTGTTTTGTAGCACAGCAGCACTTGCTGGGCACACACTTTGTGGATTTTTCAGTACTGAGGACTCCAGCAAAGATGCATGACTGAGTAATGTGCTAGTGTGCTACAGACGCCACAGAAGAGTGACAGGATTAGCTGGTATTTGGCAAAGATAAATATGATTCTGCATAACAAATCTGATCAGAGGCAGCAAAGCAAGACAGTGGCGTTGGAGGGAGAGGGGCTTTCCCGGGCCAGGTCAGTTCTGGGGTCCCCAAAGAGGGAGAAGGCAGCATCCCTGCACACGGCTTGGGGGCCCTCTTGTGGGCCCTGGGGGCTTCCGTGGACCCCACTAAAACCTACCCATGTGCTGCCTGAGAAGGGATTAATATTAATGTTTAATTAGGACAAGGGCTATTCAGACTCTAATGCCAGCTGTTGCAGAGGGGAAAAATGAGTGCACACAAACAACAGGCTGTGTGGCTCCAAGTTTTTCAGGTATATGCTCAACTAATTCAGAAATTATTGGAGTTTGGAAGACACAACAGTTCAGTTTACATGTCTGACTAGACAAGCTGCATCTCAGGTATGGCAATGTTGTAAAATACTGAGATCATGTTTTTGCTTTTGCAAGTGTTCATCAATCCATTTTCAACTCCACGTGAATTGCAGCCCAACTTACCCTTGTGCAGCTCACCTGTTCTTGCTATCTCCCATCCCACACACATTTGCAGTCGTTGCTAATTACAGTCATCACCCACAAACAGGAGATAAGCATATCAACAGTCTTCAATTCTTTTGCTTTTGAGCCAGTGAGGTTATCGGAAGCTGGTGGATATATACATTTGTCAAACCTGATCATCTCTTATTAAGCACTTAGTGTGGACACAAATTAATGTGACTAATAACTGTGAGAGGACAGATTTTTACCACCTGCAAGCCTCAAGGAATAGCATGGGAATCATGTGCTGTTTCTAACCATATTCAGTGTGAAATAATTACACAAACTTCAAACTAAGTAACTCCCCAAGTGCTCAAGACATGGATTCTGCAAGGCCATGCAAAATATGTCTGCCAAAGTGAGCAGAACCTCCACAGAACAACCCAAGTAAAGATAATTTATTGCAAAGCCATGCTCCTCCTCAGCCAGTGGAGGTGTGTAGCAGTAGGAACAGAAAGGTGCTGGTCCTAGCAAAGCTATTTTTGAAGCAAAAATACTTCCTGACAAGCCACCTCTCTTCCCTGGGGGTTAGTCGCATCCCTCCACTGTAAGAATGACACATGATCTCTGCCTGTATGTCCCCTGCAGGCATCGCACCCAGTCTGCCTGAACAGAGATGCACCTTGATTTCCAACAGCTATTCTATGCACCTAGGAGGAATGCAGATGAAGGAAGTAAACTGTGGCAAACAGAGCCCTGGCCAGCTGAGTCTGAATAAATGTGGGCGACACTGGGTTGGAGTCACTGCCAAGCTATACCTCCCCATCTGCGGGAAACAAATTTCTGCCCATTGCAGTTACTGAGTGATGATATAGCTGGAAATTCTGAGAGGTTAGTAATAACTCACTCTAGAGAAGTGGGATAATTTTGTTTGCTTCCCAGAGAAGACTCAGGGATTTAAAAAATGCAACCAAAAAACCCACCAGCACCACCCTATCCCACAAATATAGGGCATTTACATTTTTAACCACAGTATTATACTGATGTAAATTTTCCACTCTGAATTCTAGCATTTCAGTTTTTTATTAAGACGTCCCTTGCAATCTTTGTGTTCTTGTTGGAGCAAAAAGGGACGGGAAGGCATAGGTCTATATTATGTTTAGGTTACCCAGGGCAGCTGACCGATCCTTCTGGACAGGCACTTGATGTAAATCAAGGCAGAATTTAAGCAATGGATCAGGTCTCTACCCAGGCTGATAATTATCAGAGAAATAGATCCCTCACAGGCAATACAGACATTTCATGAATGCTTTCCGGCTACATCATGATCCTAGTGTGCTTTCAAGCATAAATTTGCCCTGGCACACAAAGGCATGGAGACAATCAACTACGTTTTTCTGGTCAGACCCTTTCTACATTTATTCTTGATAGTTTTAATAATAAATTATTTCACTGTCTCAGCCTGTCTTGTCTACTTTGCTGTACATGTTTTACATGTGGACTGTCTCTTGCCATGTTCAGCATGGAGGACAATGAAGTCCTGAGTGGAACCTATAGAGACTGCTACCAGGTGTTTAGAGACACACCTTTGTAACGGTATGAAACTGAATATGCCTGCTTTGACCATTCTCTGTGGTTTCCCTGTCCACCAGAGACAAAGCTTGTTGGGTTCAAATTCTGATTTTTTTTTTTCAGTCATTTCTTTCAAATCCTTTGGCAAGTTTCTCTGGTTATACCCTACAAACTACGTTTGACCTGAATGATGTTAACAAAAGAAACAAGGATTATTAGTCCTCTAGATGGTGCTACTATTTCAAATACAGCATCTGGATGCTTGAAGATATTGTTGAAATATATTGCTGTAGTACCCTATGAGAAAGGAGCACTGTGAGAAATCCTGACCCCAGTAAAAGAACTGATGTCAAACAACCCAAAACTTCATCTAACAGTGTTGGCAGTGAAGGGCAGTCTGTACATAAAGATACTAATTACTTCAAGAATAGTGAATGTTTTAGTATCTTACTAAATGCAAATGTATTGATGAAAATGACCTTTCAAAGGCTGGCTCAATTTTCTATGTCTTTGATTTCCAATTTTCCCCATAATTTGCTGCTGACCCCTCCAGCATACCACTTTTCAACTTCAATGACTCATATGCATGTTGTCCGACCACAGTCTTTGGATGCGTCACAGGCCAAGCATGACGGTCTTTCCCTGGCAAAGGCTGTGCACTCTGGCCCCATTTCACAGAAGTGCTTTAGCACAATTGTACTTCAAACGCAACCACAGAAACAGTGCACATGCTCAAACTAAAACCCATGGTTAAAAACCTTGTTGGCTGAAGGATAGTTGCATATGCACGCTATACTTGCGCATTAAAGGGTGTTAAGTCTAAGTGCTTTAGTGATACATAACAAGAAAAGAAGGTAAAACAATTTACCTTTTCTTGCCCAACACAGCTGCACAGGTCCAGCACTTGAAATACTGGGCCAGCTGTCTATAAGATAAATTTTCTTATCCTTAGTTCCTTCCTGTACAGCCACTTTTCATGAGGATGCCAAAGTTCTTCCTATTCTTTCCTTGCTTTCCAGGGGTCCTATCTGTAGTTTTGGAATATCTGCCTATTTTCTCTCTCAGATACTTTTCCCGATTCTCTTTGTTAGTCCAGCCAGATGGATTTGCAGCACCACATTTCTTTCCTCCTGTTGTTGCTGTCAAAGTCAAGAATAAAAACTTCTGTATTTTTTTGTTATACATTATTATACATCTGACCTTTGAAACATATATTCTCTATAACCACTACCTCTTACTTTGTGCAAAGTTCATCTGTTATCTAAATAAATGTCAAATTTGGGACCTTGTTAAGCTTTTAGCCTCAGTAACAATAACTGTGAATTCTGGACTTTACTCAGACAGTGTAAGAGAAACATTTATTTCATTGATTTTGACTATTCAACCTTTAAAATTTCACAGAGTATATTTGTTCTTGTGTTATGAGAAAAGAGTAACAACATCTCCAGATCACTCATTATTTTGTATTCTTTCACTGTGTCCCCATTTATTTATCTCTTTTCCAAGAAACTTTCCTCAGAGGAACATACCTCTGGGTTCTTGGTGATTTTTACTGCTCTATTATCACTCCTCTTCATTTCATAATAGTTTGGTTGGTTAGTTTTTGAGGCTGCAAAGTCACAAAATCAAGGCCTGTAGCTGATCACAAAATACTTTTAAAAGCAAGAGAATCTAAAAGCAGACAGAAGATATAAAATCCACTATGTACAGGGTGTCAAGTGATAACAATTTTTCTATAGGCACTTTTGTTATTTTCGTATTATCAACAGAATATCCACCATCACTGGCCACTTGCATCAACCTGCAAAACTTAGTGAAGCTCCTGTTAGCTAACAATGCAAATGTCAGCTCAGATCTCAGAAATGCATGAGGACTTTCAAAGAGTAAAAGAAATGGATGAAGACTGGAAAAAAATCTGCACTAAAAAAGGGCTCACTGCCTTACAGACAGCTCTAAAGTGTGGGAAATTCTCAATGTATTTATTTATAAAACAAAACAAAAATAACCCCAAACTATGGGAACTGTTTCTAACACTTCATGAGACAGCCTGGATGCATATGTCTAGCCAAGTAAATATAAACCAAGTAGTACAGACAATTTCTTGCAGACTTATATTAAAAATAACCATGAAGACATGAGCTTAAACAACAAGTAGTTTATTTAGTATACTCAATGAATCCTTGCACACACTAATTTCCTAAGTCCTCTGACCTTTTTCCATAAATCCCTGTTCTTATGAATGAAGTGCTTTAATTGCCCTGCTTGCGAGGACCAACATAGGCAATTAGAATTAACGTCCTTCTTAAAAATAAAATAACATCAGACTGACTTTGGAAGTGACTCCTTCAATGCCTCGAAATCTTCTGGTTCATAATAAGGTTCCAAAATAGGTTTTAATTTTACTTCTTCTGGTAGTTTTTGAGTCTCTTCTCTCCTGCTTCCATCTCTTAAAAGCGGAACCAACGTTTTCCAGTTTTTCCCTGAAACTAAAAAAGAAAGGAATAGTTAATTTTTTCCCCCTCCACCAAAACAGAGGAAAATATACAAGTGGCTTAAATAGGAAGCTGATGAAGGAAGAACAAAGATGCAGGAAGAAAGGGTTTTGTGGTTTTCTTCCACATACTGTTCCATGAGTTTTCCATATTTCAGCTGGCAAGTACAGCAGAGACTGATCGTACAGTTAAATACTTCTGTGCTGGATGCTGAGCTCCCAAACTATAGGGTTTGGGTCCTCCAAGGGAGCTTCTTGGCTATCTGGCTGCCATCATACACTGTTCCATCTCCTCAGGATTTACACATATTATCTCCTTGTAAAATCTACAGTCAGAATGATGAATCTACGGGGCTTCTATTCCAGAGAGTAAAACTGCTCTGTGAATAACAACCCCACTTAATCCTTCACATTTTCTGCTGACTGAAAATGCCATTAACTTAGCTACTTCCATTATCATTAAGCGCATAAAATTGACTACCCTCTAACAATTGATGCTGCTTCTATCACCAGCATGTAGCCCATACTACAATTTAGGTTCCTGAAACCCTCACCTCTGCCACGCTTAACAGAGTAACTGGGATTTCGTTTGAGATCCCCAGAGTACCCAGGGTCTTCGTTGATTATGCCCAGATTAGTATTCCATGTGGACCAGTTCACTTCTTCAACCCTGGGGAGAGAACAACAGAACCAATTAGCTGTTTTAAGGATCACCAGACAACTCCAGGATGAGTTTATATCACAAACTGCCACCTCTCAAGCCTCAGCTCTGACCCAGAAAACAGATTAAACTGACTACTGTAGACAGTGTTAGTGCACTACTCTTCAGAGAAGTGCTGCAGGGGGAAAGTTCTCCTTCCCATTACCAGATACTCTAATGTTGTTTGTCTATAAAAGTGTGTTCATTTAACATACAAACAGGTTACCTAAAGCACCATCTGTAATCATCTTGGCCGTCAGGCGTGACCCCCACCAAGACTTGCTTCCCAGACCGGAACGAGCGCCCCAAACAGTTCAAGTAGCTGTTTTCAATATCCAAGATCGTGATGGCTCTCTACCAGGTAAAAGAAAGCAGACCACTGAGAGGCTGCTGTTTCAAAGTCATACAAATCCTGAATTCTGCCTTTATTTTAAAAACCTTGATCTTTTATCATTGTCACCATCTTAAAGCAGGCATCGAACCTATCTCTAAAATATCACCTCTGTTAACATGTTATTTAAAATGCTAAACTACTGCCCTGTCATCAGAATAATGAAGTTCCCTTTCTTAACTCAAACAAAAGCTGATGTGCCTTTAAGATTCTGGTAAATATTGGCTTTCCCCTTGCATAATCCCTGTCTTCATACTCTGAACATGATTTTCCATCACCAAAAGCCCAAATAGTTCTAATTACAAAAGTACTTATTTTCTTAAATTCTGAACATCTGTGGAACACTGGGAACATATACTCAGGCAAAACATCAAATATGCATGGAAAAGGAACCAAAATACTTTTTTTTTTTGAACTGTTCAGGGGAATCAGAAAGAAGCAGTGACCTGCTATTTAGACACATGTCCATTCCTAAAGATTCTCTCTGAAATTTCTTACGACTTTCCCACACCCTCTTTCTTGAACAGTAGCCTCACAAAAGCAATGTACCTGGAGTTTCCAGATGCTCTTGCTCTCCTGTGCAATTTTGCTCACAGTTTCCCCCATCAGTGCAATAAGCATGTTGAGCAGGAGGATGTATGTAAGGATGACATAGAGAACCAAAAGGATAACAAACACAGACTTGAACCTGTAGTTCTCTGTGAACTCCAGGTCCCCCATCCCAATAGTGAACTTGAAAAGCTCCAAGCAGGTATAGTACAGACTATTGTAGGATGTGCGGCCTCGTTTCACATGGGAGCATCGGGCATATTCAGAGCTATTTGTGTCTTGCCCCTCATTGTCATCTTCAATTAAAGTCACCACAGCTGTTGCAAAAGAGGAATCACGTATGCAGGATAAAAATACAATCTGAGATCATAATTCCACTGCAAGCAATGAAAATGAGCATAAAGGTGAGACGTGTGATCTTCATAGTGCATTGTCCCCAGTGAAATTGCTCTATAAAACATGCCCCATAACTGACACCCTCTCAGAAGGTGTTGTCTCAGTTTTATCCATATAATACAGGATGACTGTTTTTCCATTCAGCTTTGCAAAGCAGTTTGACACCAGGGATGAAAAGCTCTATGAAATTACTACACATAATTGTTATTGTGAAGAGATTTTTTTTGTGATTAGGTTAATTTGCTAGTTTTTAGTTGGAAACAAAAAGTCTAAGTCACTTGAAAAATAAAATTTTCTGAGATTCTTTAAGACAACAAAAAATAACTCTAAGAATGATATTACCTGTAGAAAATCCCAGCAGGAATACTAGATAGACAAACATGAAGCGACATAAATCTCTAAGGATCATCTGTAACATGGAAACAGAGTATTTTTATACTGCTAAAACTTGAATATAAACTGCAACAAAAACTAGTAGGAAATACTGCTTCAGCTCAAGAAAATATGTGCTGTTCATGCATTAAACTGTTGTTTATCCTGCTGAGAAAGTAAACTTTAATACAGAAAACATTTTTCTTACTTATGCGACAGTTTACGCACATATGCAAGACATACGCGTACCAAATAGTTCCATCTTTGTGAGTATAAACCACATTAAGACAGTTGCATCTTTCTTCCCTTCTTGGGCTAGCTGGCTACATCATATATAGAGGTTTATTAGCCAGCTACTGCCTCTTAGCTAATTGCTCTGTCTGGTAACATTTAAGCTATTCCTAAAGAAATTTCCAGCTGATAGAAAGCTGTGCCATTTCACACCAGACCAGTCTGCACTGTTCTCAGTCTACTTTCATCCATGCCTATCTAACTATTTTGAAGCATGGCAAGTAATAATAATATTGACTGCTATAAAATGTATGGATAAGGAGCAGGTGGTTTTTCTACATAACTTCTGTTGTATCTCTTCACTCAGAAAATAATGGCCATGTGTAGCAGACTGATATGAGATTTCCCAGTGGCATCACGGAGGTAGATATGGTGACTTCTCTCCTGGAAATGGGGCTGTTGGCAGCAGTTTCCTCAGCTCAGCACTCTGCTGGCCTCACCCCCCACTCACTCGACTGACCTTCGCAATCATGACAGAGTAAATGCCCATCTGCTGGAAGCCACGGGTGTAGTACAGCATGTTAGCCCAGCCCAGCGCCAAGGAGAAGACCATGGAAGCCACGTACAGTTCCTGGCCACAGAAGTACAGCACCACAGAGCTCAGGAGGAGCAAGGAGTGAACAAAGCTGAAAGACAAGCATGGTCTGAATGCAGAGTGCTGAGCTGGCCACAGGTGGTGGGAACAGAGGAGCCCCATGAGGTAAACAGCAGAATGAGAGTTTCTCCAAAACACAAAGGAGCCTTGGAGGACACTTCTTCTCTTCCCTTCCTTCTTTCCCTTCTCAAATCCTACAATTCCTCTTGCAAACTCCTCAGTTTCCCCATATACAAGCTTCTCTAGTCTCATCCCTGCTCTTCCTTGTGACTGGAGGGAAGAAAAGTCCCCGAAGATGCTCATTTCTTCAGCACTCCCTCTCTTTTCACAGACCCACAAAAGTGCCCTGTTTAGCTGCACTCCAGCTGGGAAGAGAAAGGGCCCAAATTATGGAAAGGCAAAGCTCCCTTGAGGAATGGGAGGATTTCTGCACATCCAATGCATGCACTTGATTGCAAGTCCAACTTGGAGATCCATTCCTAACTCTGCTGCATGACATAGTCACTGAACTTCTGGACACTTCATTTGCTTTACCTCTAAAGAAGGCTACTGATCCAGACCCACTTGTACAAGTGCTATGATAGCCACTGGCAAGTATTTTGTAAGGACCCAGGAAATTGTAGCAAAGCATCTACCTACTACAAGTGGCTTCAGCCAAAGCTACAGAGCTCACACACTCATCTGTTCCATGCCAAAATGCAACCAAAGATTTTGGAGCTTACAAAAGAACCTCACTGTAGCTGTTAATTATCAGTGTCTTGAATGATGGGCGCCTCTGCACGAAATACTGTATCTGGAAAAAAAATAAAAAGACAATGAAGACTAGGTTTACATCCAAGGAGGGATTAAGTATCCCATGTGAATGCATCAGCTAGGCACTGATACCTACACAGCATCTCACAAGAACAGCTCAGAAACAACACTGGCACAAGATCTAGGGAGGACTCTTCCAGTAATACTTGACTTCTCTTACACCTGATGTCTCTTTTGAAGACAACAACATATTCAGTCACTGGTTTGAGGACCTGTGTGATTTTCTGTACATTCTCCATTGGCCGCCAAGAGGAAGCACGAGGACTTTAAGCCAAGACAGGTAATCTTTAATAGAGACATGGCTATTTGCAATATCCCATTCTTAAGCTTTGCCTAGGCTAACTGCCAAGATGCTCACTGACTTCTAAGGCTTGTCTTTTTTATACAATAGATAAAACTATCTTAGCTCATTAGTAACCTGAGAACTTCTGATCAGGCCAAGGAAAAAGATTTGTAGCTCTTGACTAAAACATGGATTATCTTAGCAGTCAATGCTAATGAACAGGAAAAGTATGTTAGGTTCTCTCCTACACCTGCTGAAACAGCAAAAAGCAAAAGTTTCAAATATCTTACCCCTCTGAAAAAAAAATAGAGACCTCCCAGTACACTCAGGATCTCTCCAGTCACTCGAAAATATTCTGCAGCACTGTGTCCAAACGTGAAGGGAGGCTGTATAAGACACCAAGATAGATATGTACTGGAGATAGGAAAGACCTGTTCTTGCCAGCAGCTGAAAGCAACTACATTTCTCAGGGAACAGATGAGGTTTCTGAGTATGTTGCAGCAAGGGGGCAAGACTGGGAAGGAAGCAGTATCAAAATCTCCCTCTTACCTTCAAGAAAGAGGAAAATTCTGATGTTAGGAGCACACATTCAAACAGGAGGCAGATCTGGGATATCACGCACTAAACGGTTCCCCTGATATGTGACAGGAATAACATACCTTTTTGTTCTTCTCTACAGGTCTGTAATAAGCAGCTCCAGTGAGGATAATGATATGCATGGTATAGACAAAGAAGTTGAAGTAAAATAAGTGTTTGACAAACCGGTCCCATTTGTCTTGCAGCAGCCTGTTAAGGGGTTCCACCAGCAGCATCTCATGACGGTTCTGAGCAGAAGGAGAAAGGAGAATCTTGATGGTACCAGTACGTATAGGGCTTTAAAAACAGCAAATTATATTAATCTTCAGCAAATGTTCCCTCTAGTACCTTAAACTCAGGAAGGGAGATTACAGGAATGAGGCAAAAGATGCACTGTGTGGAACATGGAGCTCTTCCCGAACAGTCCCCCAGCTGTGAATAAAATGCCAAGAAGGTGCATACTCACTGGCGTTTCACTGCTGTAGGCAATAATCTCAAGCACTGAATTTTTCTCGCATGTGTCTATGCAGGACAGGTCATAAAGAGATGAGTGGACAGGTCCATAAGCCCACTCGGTGAACTTCCTAGACAAGTGTCTGCACTCAGGATCTTTGATCTCTCGTCTGAGGATGTATGCGAAAATCTAATTGCAAAAGAACATACAGCCAACATTTCAGTGCTAATGGACTCCTAGTTCCTCCATATCTCCACAAGATAAGAGGGCTAATTTCTCCCTAGTTTAACTGTGGTGAAGTCAACCCACTGAGGCAGTGCAAAGATCAAAGTCTGAAGTAAACAAAATTTTTCTCACTAGATGCTGGAGGATAAGAAATACAATTACCACTTACAACTTGCCATTATCTGTTTCAGAACTGCAAGAGAAAAAGACATTTATGTTACCCATCTCTGAACACACAGTCATTCTGAATGGGTACTGTCAGGAGGTGAGTTGTATCAGCTAGTCAAAAGTATGAGGCCTCTAGTAGTTCAGCTGATAGCAGAGACCCACTCTCTGTTTCCACTTGGGCTACCTTGCATACCAGTGGTATATGAATAATGCCAGCTGGGCACAGACACACACACACACACACACACACTTCGTAGCCTTTAAGGACTATGCAGTTTTTCATGTTAAACTGCAGCATCAGTTCCTCTTAACTAAAAGCCCCAAAAATAATCAGTGATTAAATTTGTCCTGCATAAATGTCTTGCATGTACTCTGTATAACTTGATACAGTAATGACAGTTAAAGACATTTGCTCACCTACCCCTATCTTGCCTGTTTTGGCTGCCAGAGTTAATGGCGTCAGCCCTTTTTTGTTGGCGAGTTCTTCTAGCTTCAGGATCGGATTAATTTTGGCACCAAGGATCAATATGTTGTTGTACATCTTGGTAACAAACTTGGTATTATCCTTAGTATTATCTGCAATCTCCACCAGCGTGTGCAGGACTGTATTGCCCATGGAGTCCTCAGCAGCAATGCTGGCTGCCTGGTAGGGGTTCTCAAGGAGGAATTTCACAATGCAGAGCTGGTTGGTGCAGGCAGCCAGGGACAAAGGCAGCTCCCCTAAGGGCAAGCAACGGGAATGAGTGGTCAGAAAGCCCGTTACTACACATGCATAAACAGAGAGAAGATTATGTTGTTTTCATCTTTCACCACAAGCAGAAGAGGTGAATTTCTCTGTCTGATATAGCACCAATTCTTGTGATAGCTGTTAGAATCATGTTTTCTTTGGTTTAACTACATCACAGAAAAATGGCTGCTTAAAAAAAAAAACACTGAAGGGACAGCTAGCAGAAGGTTACAACCTTTCAAAGGATACAGTGCCCAGAAAACAAAGAGATGCAGACACCAAGCTCACACTGAACACCATTAACTACCAACTGTGTTTCCTTATAATCTCAGCCTTTGGGAGTAAATATTTGGACTAGGTGGTGGAACAGCCCATCTGGTACTTCTGACCCTCCAGTCCCACATAAACAGGATTATTTAACAGCTTGCACTTGGAATAATGCTAGGATAACTCAATCAATAAAGCCCATACTGTGCTCACCCCTACCAAAATAAAAGCCAGGTTTCCCTTTGATTTTCCTGAAGAACTCCCCACAGGCTCTTGCATGGACATCTGCTCCGTTCTGGACCAAGAGCTTCACCAGGCACATGTTTCTTCTCTCAATGGCAATGTGAAGTGCAGTCTGGCCTACAAAGACACTCATCAGACAGAAATCTTCAACATTTAATACAGACAGAGAGCTTTCAGACACTGTAATTCATTCAGCTCCATGTAAGACAGTGGAACTGAGAGCTCTGCAGACTAAAAAGCTCTAGAACTGAACAAAAAAGTATGCCACAGACAGCAAATGCATGTCCCTGGAACTTGCTATTAAATCACTGTATATCAAAAATGGCAGAATATTGCACCTAACAAAACACTGCCCTAGCACAAATGCACTAACTGATAATCAGACACGGGAACTTTCGGGTGCCGCATCCTCAGGCGTAAGACCCCATGCAGAAGATTGTTTAAAAGCCCTGCCTAATCCTATCTTCAGTCTGAGCACCAAGAGTATTCGCTGTAGCAGCTACTTCTCTTACCCTTGTAGTAGTTGTCAGTATACTCTGCATTAACAAACTCTTTCAGAGTTCCAGTTTTCCTCGCAATATCCAGCAGCAAGGGAATGGTATCATTTTTCCCATCATGCAGATTCAGCATGGCTTTCAGTAAGCAGGTTTTCCCAGTTTCTGGCTCTGTAACACAAAAAATTGCAGCTACATAGAAGTCATCACAAACCTACAATCTACTTCCGGGTATGCAGGAATTAATGAGGTTCTTTTCAAAAGACAAGAAAACTCATTCAGGGTTTCGCAGAAATTTTCAGCTTTTCTGAATTCTCCTATAACCTTACAATCAATGGGTTGCCCAATCAACAGGGAAGCACCCACTATTAGATGACCACCCGCAGAGACTTAACACAATGATGGTTTTTTGTTTTCATCTCAGGAGCACTACTGGAAGAATAAGAGGGCAACTTAAGGTATGTGACACTAAAGGGTACCTTTGAACTCATTATCTGTGAGATGCTTCAAGGTTCTATTAAGGTAGAGTAGCAGATCATCCAGGTCCCTTGTGTTGCCTTGGGCTACAGCATCAAAGATCCTTCTGCGGTCATAAAACTTGAAAGCTTTTTCTGAGCAGCCTGTGATGGAATCTGTAGATAGGAGCCTAACAAGGGTAAATTTCAGTTACTTCAAGTCAGATATTTAACAGACTTTTTATAAACTACCAGAATACTATTTTTCATTTGCTTGCATGAAGTAGTAAACACTACAGGTTAGTGTAGATGGATCTGCAAAGTCTACACGGTCAACAAAGTCTGCAAGCAACTGTCCTGATAAAATTATGTATCCATTGCTGAAAAGTTGAGAACAAGGCTTAAAAGAGGCACTGAAGTATGGAAGTCTAACTGCAGGCCTGGGAGCTAGGAAATCCCATGTTCTCATTCTGAGTGACGTCCATTCACTGAACAGTCTCAAGCAAGTGAATTAAGGCCCACTGCTAATTTTGGACAAAATATCCATGGACTGAATTTTCAGAGATCCCAAGAGACAACAGCTATTGTCATCTTCAGATGCAACACTCCTTATTTTGACATAGACAACGGTGAAACTGAAAAAATGGGCACGCTCATGTGGAGAGAATAAATGCTGCTCTAAGAAATGCAGTCTGCAGCTGTCAAACTGTTCATTACAACCAAATCTTACAAGGCAAACTTACTTGTGAAGTTTCCCCTTCTCCAAATGGGCATGAAATTTGATGACAGAAGGTGCCACCAGGTGATCCATCTGGTATAAGGAGTCCATGGGAGCCATGTCCTTGTCACTATCCCCCATCACAAACCGCCCACGTCTTGCAAAGATGTTGCTTTTGGGAGGCTGCACCTTGGTGCTGAGCATACCCTGGATGCTGTCAGATGTTTCCAGCATGGAGTCCTCCCCATCCGTGTGTTCATCTGTCACTTCAGACTCCTCCATATCAGAACTGCCAAATTTCTTCATCTTCCCAAGAATGGAAGACATGATGAGCAGGCAGTCTGTGAGGAACGACACAAACACCTCAAGTCAGCACTTTACAGGGCTATGAGTCCCTGTTTGCCTAGGACTACTCTCCAAAAACAGCAGGGAATGAATTGGTTGCTTTTATCCCAGAAGTGAGACAGATGGACACATATTCACTATGTGCAGTGCTGGAACAGTTTAGTAGGTCATTATCTCCATGTTGTTTGTTACTGTCCCCATTGCCCTTACCCATTTCAGAACAGAGAAAACAAGCCAGTGTCCCAGAGCTTGCTGGCCACCTTACTGCAGAGCTGACTATTTCTGCTTAAAAGTAGCGCCTCATCCTCCTCCACTCATTGTTACAGCCTCAACAATCTCTGCTTTTCTTCTCTACTTCCTGTTTGGTGTCACAATACACTCTCAGGATTATATCAGGGATGTGAAAAAAGCCTGCTTATGCCATAACTGTATCTCCGTGATGCTGAGCACAGAGGGCTTCCTGCATATAGGAAAATTATGACTTAATAGCTTTACCAGAGGCAAGGCAGTGCTAGACAAAAACTGCGGCGTGTGGTTCTTGGGAGATGAGTGTCACCTCAAACATGACACACGGAAACAGAAAGGGAAAGGTTCCCACAGATAAGAGACAACTGTTAGACCACAAGTCTGATCTTGTCTGATTTACAACGACAAAGAATTTGACTCCAGTTAACAAATATTCTATACTGAAAGTAGAGCAGGCGCTTTTTTTTTTTCTTCTTTCTTATCAAACTGTTTTAATCAAACAAATGTTTGTCTTTGTGCGATTGAATGCAAAATATTCTGGAACTCCAGCAGCAGAGACAGGAATGTACCACATTTGAACTGCTGCATAGCTAGCTTTTAGAGAGAGCTGCTCAGCCTTAGAAACATACTCCGAAATCCTGAATTGCTTGGAAATCTTATGGCTTTGAGCACAGAAATGTTATAAAATCTTTAAAAAGCCTTCCATTATAAACCAAATTACAGTGGTCAGGAATCTTCTCTGTACATTCAGCGTGAACACAATGTCATAAATATGCTTCAAGGTTGTTTCTCTTCACAAAAATATTCTGAGAGGTTGTCTGCAAACCTACACTGTACATTAAAGCTGGATTTTCAGTTCTATGGGACTAGTTAATACTCACATTAAGCACCCCTTACATTTTCCTGTGCAAGTAGAATAGGAAAGAAACTTTTGTCAGGCATTTGCATTTTCTGTAATTTTGTACAACATACATGTAAAGAAAACATCAATTTGCAAACTTCCATATTTAGGGTTACGGAAAGCAAAACAGTGTAGTTTAGGTGAAATAGTAACAAATGCAGTTTAACTTGCGATGTCCTCTGAGCTCACCTTTGAAGCTCTTTGTGTCCTTACAGTCTCTCTGAAACAATAACACAATATCCTAACTGTTCTATAAATAAGAAATTATATATAGAAAAATATTTCCATTTGGAATAGGATACCAAAAAAAACAGAAAAACACTTACTTCAGTGAAAAAGTTATAAAAATAGTTTTATAAAAAATGAAAAAAAATACACTGGGAATGCAGCCATGTATAATTTTAAATTTTTCTTATTTAAATTAATGTGGACTGAGCAAAAAAAAAAATCAGAGAGATGACTATGGAAAACAGAATCACATATTTTCCACAGAGTAGGTGCAATATTAAAATCCGCAGAATAGACTCAATCCTGTCTCCCTGGAAATCTGCTCAAACCTGTGTTAGTCATTATACATGCTTTTGTTTCTAAACCCTGTTGGTAGTATCTTTGATAATGAAGACAAACCCACATTTCCTCATGAATATGAATTTGCAAGGGAAATAACCTTCAAATTTCTGTGGAAGGATTCTCTAAAAAAATTAAAAATAAAAACATTATCATAAAAAAATGTGTAACCTACTTGAACTCTCTGAATCCTATGTACATTGAACTTTGATACAATAAATAAGGAAATATTTTTGACAGAATGTCTAACCACATCACAACTTATAATAAATATGAAGAGAGTTTACAAATAACGATCAACCATGCTATTCAAATATACCTGCAAGACTTACAAATATTGCAAAAAATCCTGTCTTCCGCAGAACAGTCCAGTCTCAGAAAACACCCTCTGATCTATAGGAACTTGGTGCCAGATATTGCTCCTCCAAGGTGCCTGGACTGAAAAGCCCTCAGTTTGCTTCTCTACTTCATCTGTCTGCAAAAGCATTCTATGTGTCTGATGAGTTTTAGAATCAAGGGAAGTTCACTAGAAGAACAGAGAATAGAGTAATAAGATCATTAAGAACAATTCTGCAACCAGAACCATTAGTTGCTTCTATTCCCAGGAGTTTAGCAAAGCTTTTTACAAGAATTGCAGTAAGTTGCTGTTGTTTTTCCATCCCCTTTAATTGCATTTAGTAATGGATACTCTTCCCCAGATTTCCTCTTTGTAAATACACTCCAGCTTGCAAAAAGACCCAAACCACCAGACAACAATTGTTTCTGTGGGTCACAGCTTCATTTCAATTTACAAAACTTTGTAAAATATGCCACAGCTCTTCTCTGAGATCAGTCATCTTTCTGCACATCTTTCTAGGGTGGCTGCTGTAAAGCTCCACCAAGCATTTTAAAGGTAAGCTGATTCTGAACAGAGTTGAGGACAACCAATGACAGGAAGTCCTAAGGCCACTCTATTGTTCCATGCTCCTACTATGTTTTATTTAAAAATATGTAACAGTCAGCTTTTAAATATCAATGCCATTAGGAAAAAAAGAATTCTTATCTATTCCAGGATGGATCTAAAACCCTTAACAATGAAAAATCATGTCATATATTGTTAAATATATCAGAAGATCTTTCTGCCAAAAACTAATCTAGAGAAACCCAGCAGGCTGGACTGATAAGCTGTAGCTCTTAGGCTAGAAGAAAGCTCCAAACGTCTAGCTCCTGAGGTTTCACATTAGATCACAAAATTGTTCAATGAAATTATCTGCTTGATGTTTTGCAAAAGGTAACTATCTAGTCTTGCCGTCTATCTATATATGTCTAAAAGAATAACGTATTTGTCTGTTTAATAGCAAACTAATTATACTGCGTAAAACACCTTACAGCATTATACTCAAAAGAAATCAAATGCCTATTTATTAATGCATTAAGTACAGATTACCAATAAACCAGGTCCTTAACTGGTGCTCCTGGAGCTTTTCTGAGCAGAGCATCTCGTTCAACATTACAATTAACTCCTTCACCATTTCCAAAGCAGAGGCTCAGTAACAAAAGTCTACGGATGAATGGAGGGTCTCCGTTATTTAGCTTCTTGCTGGTCCCTTCAGCTAAATGCTCCTTCTCTCTCTTCTCTCATTCCAGGCATCAGCTCCTTTCAGTCTTACTGCGCTCTGATGTACACCCTTCAGGAGCTTTCTGCTATTTTCTGAGTTTTAATGCCTCCTTCATCAGCCTCCTTGACCTGTGTATCTGCTAAAGGTGTTACTTCCTTCTTTACCAGCAGCACTCCATTGCTTTTTGCAATAGCTGTTGGACATATCATATTCCATCTCAGCAGGGATATGGTTTAAAGGTATAAATTCATAAGCAGATGTGAATGCTTATCAAAATAGGCCAGTAATAAACAGGAAGGAATTTATTCCTTTTTCTGGGGCCTGCATCCAACACGCTGTGCGACTTCTGTGCTTGAGAGTGATTTTACCAATTAAGCCCTCTCCATCACTGCAAATGGAAAAACATCAGCAGATTAGGTGTTAGAGATCTTAAAAGTACATCCAAAGCTGGCCTGCAGGTCAGAGATAGTCTTGTCTTTGCCAATAGAACCTAACACCAGGCCACAATTTTACCAGCCTCTGGAAACAAATACCACTTGATTTCACGGTTAACAGCATGGTACAATAGTATCATCTCTTTCCAGTTATTCAGTAAAAATGAAAGCACATATGCTGATACAAAAACAGTTTATAATGACATAAAAGGGAAAAAAATCTATAACAAATTCAGAGTTTTTACAAAACTTTGAATCTAGTCTACACATTCCCTGTAATTCCTATATATGCCAACAGTTCCCTAAACACGGCATGGATTACATGTATGGAGGGAGGGTGGAGGAAGATGGAAATTAATCTATCTGTGTAATTAAGATCTCAGAACAGCTTTCTCACTACAAAAATAAGTCAGTCTTGACACTGCTAATGTGCGAGATAGGAATATATTTCCATATTTCAGTTCAAATACATGCTTCTCAGTAATGAAATTGTCTATAGACGACATGAAACTATCTTACCAGCTTCCCAGTCTCATTTGAGCAAAGAAGGTGTCCATCCACTTTGTTTTAGACAGATGAAGTATAAATGTAGAATCAGAAACACTTTAGGATCAAATACACGAAAACAGCTATGCACAATATTACAAGATCAAATTATTTTTGTGGACCATCTCTCAAAATGCAAATTGTGTTTGGGCTTAAAAGGGAAATCAAAGCTGAAAGAGACGAGAATTGGGCAAACTCTGAGTTTGCCAGCTCCTCCAGTTTATCACAAGTTCTACCCATTTCAGAGAGGCCCTGATCCACTCTACCCCCAAAAACCAAATATAAAATAATTATGCATGCCATATAAGGAAAATAGTTACCTCCCATCCTATAAATGTATTTTCCACTTAGATGTAAGTCCCACATTCCAGATATCTCCAGTCACGGTACCAGCCTAGCGACACCTTTGAACTTAGTCCACTGCACCCAATCTGGGTAGCCACAGAAATAATCATCCATGTTTTATTTTGATTGTTTTGTTAATGTTCAAGCCAAGTTTGTATTCCACCTTTTACAGAGACAACATGCAACATGTGAAAACTGGCATTCATTCTGTGCAAGAGCCACCAAACTCCCCAAACAAGGTTGACATCCTGGTCCACTGTCTATATGTCTGCATATTGTGAGACACCTTAAGGACAAGAAGCCTTTAATGAAAGCATCAGACTAAGTTACAGACATCTACTCATCTCTCCCACAGACAATTACTCATCTCTCCTAGTCCTTCAAAACATATTTCCTACCAGGAAAATGAGTGTTGCATGAAGTAGCATTTTAGGCGGAAAGTTAATGGATCTTTCCTAGTCACTCTGTCAAATTTAATGTAGTAATTACTTCTCATTTCACAAACGAGAATGACAGAGCAATCAAATGTGTACACCCAAAAGCAGACATTAAATGCAAGCTTTTTTTTTTTCCACTGTAATGAGTGAGACGTCATGTTGAATATAACCCCTGAAAAAGTGAAGGAAGTGGAAGGAAACACTGTACAGCCAAGCGGGGGGAAAAAAAAAAAAAAAAAAAAAGGAAGCTTCATCTCAGGCCATTCTTTATTTTCTGTGGAACATCACCATGGCAGCCCCCACAGCAGCATCAATATCTTTCCCGTAAACCACAGGGAATGGAAAAATCCTTTCCACTTCCTGCCTTAGCACCTTGTTCCTGGCAAGGGCACTCCCACTCCCCAGAATCCTCCTCACTCCTGTCTCCAGCAGGCGCTGCACAGGTAACATGGAGCAGAGGTTTTCAATGATGCCACGGCACAGAGCTCTGGTTACATGACCCAAGGAGAGGTCAGAGACTGCAATGTTGGTCACCGATGCCAACTGCTCAGGAACATGTCTCTCTCCAAATATGGTTGGGTGGACTGAAAGTTGGCTGTCGTTTTGGGCCAAGGCTGCTTTGATTATCTTTGTATAGATGGCAGACTCTTGAATCTGAAGTCCTGCAGATGGGAAATATCACATTACTGATCTGAAGGGATCTAGTGTATTTTACATGCGGAGGCTTAAAATCGACACAGATCCACCTGTTCAGCAAAATACTGTGTATCTTTTTTCCTGTCCCAAAGGTAACTGTTTTTCCACGACTATGAACCGCAGTTCTCCCATCCAACTGTATGTAGTATCTGTGATACCAGAAATATTTTTCTGATTGAAAAAATTGCCTTTCCTGATAATACAGCTATTCCTCTTCACCTATGCTGTGCTAAGTTACACAGAACAACATCTTTAAAGGCACTAATGGCAGACTTCAGCTTCAATAGCTGCTTTGCAGGTGAATGCAAAATTGACTTCAAGTACTCACTGAAAGAACAATTTCAGAACTTATTTCTGTATTGCAAAACCCAAGAGATTATTAAAAAAAAATGTAAAGACCACATTTAAAGCACTTAGAAGATATTACATGTGTTTGAGTCTTAAAATCCTTTAGAGTGCTGCAAAACATGCAGCAAAAGGCAACTGATCTAATCAAGGGATGCTTCTGGACTGCAGTCATACAAAATTAGAGGCTGTCCTCAAATTTGCTGATCTTTCCTCTTGAAAAACAACTTGCAAAAAATAAATTCCTTGTGTTGTTGAAACAAAAGAAAACCCAAAACCCAGAGGCAATGTGAATGTCAAGCCTGAGCATTACTGTCCCAGCACGTTCATAAGCTTCAGCAGGAAATTCCAGAGATCTAGGAAGCATGACCCAAGAGCTACATCCTTGTTCCTTGTACGGCATGACAAAACAGCTCTAGGCTTGTTCCTTTACCTTAGCTTCCTTTTATCTTGCTGATCAACCCCAATTTTAAGCTTTTAACTATCCTTGAAATAGCTTACCTAGCTCTTCTATCCACCGTGTCACCATGTTCACAAATGTTGCTAGCACATTGCCTCCGTTAAGTGATGCTGCCACTGCCAAGTAGTCACCATTGAAGTAGGGAAAATAAGTAACAGCTGAGGAAGCATCTGGTGTCTCTGGAGGCTGGAAACCCGGGGGCATTGAGATAGTCAGCTGAGCAGCGGTACTGATATTAAGAACTAGAACACACACACACACACACAAAAAAAAAAAAAAAAAATCAGTGTTTTACTAGGCTACCCTGAAGGAGGACAAAGAGAAAACCAAGTAAGATACCAAAATGATCATACCTGCATCAGTCCTCTCAGTCAGACAGGAATAAACAGAGCACTGGAAATCTCCCAGAGCAATTCCTACTTTTGCTCCTTTGGGTATTCCATGCCATGCACAGATTGTCCTGCCTGCAATACTGCCAGGGTCTCCCACCTCTGGCAGCAAGTGAACAGGAAAGCCAGATTTTTTCAGTCTGCAATCAGAATAACATTAGTGCAGGAAAGCAGGATGAGAATGTACGGCATGACTACAAATACCTCTCTGAAGTCATAGACGAACCTGGCCATATATTTGTGGCTGCTGGATTTACGGATGCTTTCACCTATTTAGAGAGGTCTTTGACAGGGGCAGCATTCCAGTTCAATGGACTGGGTAAACTAGAATAGTCTGGAAGAATAAATAGCTTTCCTTTATATGCAATCTGATTACCTGAGATCATACAGCAGCACACGTTCAGTAAGTTTAACCTACTGATGTCATATGGACAAGCAGTTCCAGGGTAAAGGGACAATCACAAAAACAGCAAAAAAATGCAACTTCTAAGTGTCAAAGGACTTCAAGCTGTCATGCAGTTAGTGGTTCAAAACCAAACCACAGAGAGTTAAGTCCAACAAACTCCTTACATAATCAACTGCTACAGCAACACCATAGTAGTAGAAGTTCAGTAGGCAAAATGCAAGTTTCTGTTGCTCTTTCGTACCTTCAGAAGCAGATCTGTTCACCTTGAAGTTCTGGTCTAATCTAAACCCTGAAACATATAAGGCCTTAGCACTAAGCCCTGAAAGAGCAAATCATTAAAATAAATAAGTAAATAAATAAACAAACTGATTCCCTATAAGACTTCCTGTAGCCTAATAACTTTCAGGTATTATCACAAGTAAGTCTTAGTAGTTATGAAGGAGCTCAGCTGAAAGAACTAGAGCATAATAACCCTCTTCTACCATCACAGAAGTGACACCTTGGTTGCAGCATGCACTCGTCCATCCCATCCCACCGCAGATGACAGTATACAAGGCCTCACTGACAAGTATCTCAGCTCTGCTGTCTTAGGTATTTCTATACCTAATTTTATATAATTTAAACATATATACCTTACAAACCAGACCAAACTTTCAATACTTCTTCAGTACAGGCCACACCACAATTGATTAGGAGTAACTTTCAATTACTTTTATCTGTAGCACATTCATACTTAGGGCCCAAAGAGGTGTTCACATTGCCTGACGCAAGCAATGCACAAAACCCACTGAATGACCTTAGCACTTACATGTCAATATTCCAGCTTTTGTTTCTGGAATTAAAATATCCCCAGCTGGCAGCATTCTGGACAGACATGAGCGGCTTCTTCAGGTCACACAACATGGCAACCACATAGTCATGGATAGTGCCAGCTGCATCATAAGACTTCAGAAAATCTGGACTTTTAAACAAAACATTTTAAAAACAAAAACAATGAGGGGTGCTTTAAGATAGTGGGAGCAAGACTACTTCCATTGCTACAGGGAACTTCAGACACATGTGGTCCCACCTAAAAACAAAGCAGCCATCTCGGTGACCAACCTGTATTTTGTTGTTTTGGTTTGGTTTTTGGTTTTTTGTTTTCGTCTTGGGTGGTTTTTTTTTTAATGGAATTTGTTTTTCAAGCTGTTACCACAGCAGCAATACTTATGTCCTGATGGAAGATGGAGAGACAGCAGCTTTAAGGAATGAGTTGTCTAGGTTAAAAGCACACCATTGCAAAACTTACCAGGAAGGTAGTAATTGTTTGCACAAAAACAATGTCACTTTGTTGAACCTGGAGCATTTGAGAAAAACAGGTAAATTCCTGCCGTTGCTCTAAGATCCACAAATTCTATGACTGGAAATGTACCAAATAGTGAAACAAGACAGGAACAAACCAAAGCAGCCGGATTAATGAGTTACACAGCTCTAAAGCAGTATCACGCCATGCTCCATGTATTTGCTGAACACACATCAGAAGAAACGAAGATTTAGTAAGTTTTTCCCCATTTATTGAACCTGAACTCATTGCAGAGGAAGACATTGGCTGAGAAACACAGATACTGCAGACAAAATTGAAGAGTGTATGTTGCTGATGCCAAGTCATAAGTGAAAAATCATATCCTCTGCAAACATGCCACAACAAAGCAGACCACTTGTAACACCTCATAAGGATCTCGGTGTCTAAGGAAGGAACTGAAATTAATTTAGGGACTGTTTGTTTTAGCATCTGGCAGCAACCAGACAAAGCAACCCTGTTACTGTTTTAGGCATGGCTGTAGTTTTCACAGTCTGCACAAGGCAAAATTATAGTGTTCAAACTGCATTAGCAGAGCTTCTCTGAGCAGCAGGACAGACTAGAATTGTTCTATGATACTTTAAGGCTTCTGTTACTATATGGTCAAAAGCTTTTCTTTTTATTAAAGAGATCTTCAGTATTTTTATGAGGTCAGAGACTTTTTTGGGGTCAGTTGCATATAGTTTAGATTGAATACTGCCATTTTAAATATTCTTTGACTACTTAATTAATATTACAATTACAGCCCCTCAGCCTGTAGCAGTATTAACATGCTACAGGAATACTAAGTCACATAAATTCAGGATGAGAAACTGCCAGTGAAACAGGCTGATATAGAAGACCATTTGAAAAACATTGTACCTCTTCTTTAAATACCAGTAGACTGTGGCACACCCAAATCCTGTAGCCAAACTGACATGTGACTGCGGCACAGGAAGAGAAGAGAGGAAGGTGGGACTGCAGCGTCCATCTTGCCAAGTGACCAGATGACTGACCTCCTCCGGCTCAAAGGCAGGGCCTGTACCACACTCTGTCCACTTGCACCCTGAAACACACAGTATCCAAGAAGTCCAGTGACTCCCTGCAGTGCAGTCTGCCTGGATTCTTCATTTCTGGACACTCCTGATGATTTGTCAAATATATTGGAAAAAAGAGCAGAAACAGAGCCAGTAGTGATTGTAACCAAATTAATTAGTCATAGTTTTCAGCCCTAGATAATGTCATACTGCCAGTCATCCTTTGCTAAAACAGATAATGGTATCCAAGGCCTGCCTTCTCTATAAGCACTCCTAGTGCCTAGAGGAACAAGCAACTTGCACATTGCGATATTAATGATACAACTTAAAATTAAAAGTGACCCACAAAAAAAACCAACAAACAAACAATGCAATTCTGCTATGGGAGGCAATGACCTGGTATGACAGCTCTCACATACAAACCTTATTTGGAATCTGCCACATCATGACCTAGAGAACGCTGTATCAGTAATGAACTGCCTATGATGGATAGCACATAGTTTCACCCACCTTTTGAACCACAGCAACAGAAAACCTGGATCGATATGTACTAAGCAATGGACCGCAACGTACTGAAGAGTATTCCTCCCCTGTGCTACGCAACAAAGCTTCACCAAAGGCAGAGTAGGGTTTAACTCTGTTTTCGGTGTTACAAGTGCAGCATGTTCCTTTTGATCAGAAAGCACTATACCTTTGATGAAACCTTCACATACTTCCATGTGAAGGTCTTAGCTAAATTATAGCAACTTCTCAGAGCTTCAGGGAGCCTTCTCAGCAATGTCTACTGTTGCTGCAGTGCAGTGCACTACTCCCTGCCCTGCCCTGCTCCCCACAAGCAGCCCTGCAAAAGCAGCACATGGTCCTGCCAGAGCAGCAGACTAAACAGAGCCTGAGCTCTAGCACTGGCATGTGATGTTTGCTAGCATGCTCCACAGCACAGCTTCGGACTCTGAGAACTCCTGCTCTCCCAGGCTATGCCTAGTCACAGCATGGGGATACACAGAGTCTCCAGCTGGCTCTGCAACTGAGACAACCTTTCGGTTTTTGGCTGGGGACGGCAGCAGAATTTCAAGCTGTGCTGTGACACTTGTCCCACAGGTCAGAGAAGAGACCCAGTTGCTTAACTGACTAGCACATATAGGGCTAAAGGAGTCTTTCCTGGCTGGATACAGTGATCTGAAGTTACACTCACACAGTAAAAAGCAGCCGTGAAAGCTGGGAAGTACTCTGTGAAACACACAAAGCAAACACATACTTCTTGTTCCCTTAATTCCCTGTTCTATCAAGTCTGTTTGAACTGAATTTCCAATTAGTTTGTTTTTCTAGTTTTAAATGGATTCTAAGAAATATTATTAAGCATAAATCTAACCTTAAAGGATGTTATTAAAACTGTAATTTGTGTCCCAAAGTGCATGGATTCACTTAGTCTACTCAAAACAAGTGAGAGCAAACACCCTCTTTCACTTGATAGAAATGCAACAAAAGTGGCATGTGGCTTTAGGAAATAAAATATTAATCAATATGACATAAGAATCTATGTCTACCATGAACCCACAAGGCTTTACTATGCAGCCCTTGGGGCAGATGGAAAGCAAGCAACAGCTCCTCCAGTCCATCAGCCTTTGGATTACTTTCTTGCTAATGATTTTAGAATTTAACATAAAATTACAGCCAGTAATGAATAGAATAGTGTCTCATAAAGCAATTAAGACCCTGACAACTTTTGGCAGGCAGTGACCAGCACTTTTGGGAAATCTATTCTGTGGTTTACCATAAATCTTTGAATTATCTGCATAACTCCTGTTTTTTATAAGACTTGTATAATTGTTCAGACGTGTGCATCATAAGGTAAGAGAGAGAAGGCATGGAACCACATTCTGAAAGCCTTAGACTTCAGTAGGTTTATAGGACATTAGCCAAGAAGATAATCCATTCTATTTCACAGGACTGGCATTTTTCAAACACCCTTGCTGTCACAAAGTTTATTTGAGTATTTGCACAATCAAGTCTCATGTGACTACCTCACTGTGGTTGACTTTGTTTCTGAGCTCTTGGCCCTTCACTCTGCAAACAGCTGAGTATTCACAGCCATGACTATAACCCTTCTTCAGCTCCTACTAACAGCAGCATAAGCAGCAAGATGAATGCAACATGACAGTCTGTGACTTGCTAGGAAAAAAACTGTTGGATAGCTACTGCTATGCACATTCTAACATAAAGATCAAGCATAGCTGATTTTTCAAGGCATACACAGAACTGCTAATACTGCTATTGTAGAACCATTAGAAGGTATTGACATACTAGCAACAGCTAGTTAAGTGTTTTATGAGGTGAATAACACTCACTCCCTCTCCCCAAAGTCAGAAGTTCCTTCAATTGGCAGTAGACAGCACATGATAGACAAGCAATTAGCAAGCCACAAATATGTTATTCCTCATTCATATTAATAATTGTGCTGAATATGCAGGGATCTTGTAAGACTAAATCCTTTAACTAATCTCTGTAAACAACAAGGTCCACTATAGTCAGTAGCTGAAATTGCAGTAATTAAAGCAAAATTCCCACAGCAAAAGATCTTCTGTTAATTCTGTTTTACAGAAGACCAAAGAGAGCATGCAACAGTTTCCCACAGATCACCTCAGAGTTAAAAATTTATTTTCTGAATCGTAATACTCTGAACAGGAATGCCAAAGAATTAATTACCTTTCTCTTTTCTCCAAAATACAATTCCATGCATTTGTCCTGAAATGCCAATGTGACTGACTCTTTGAAGCTGCTGCTGAGGTAGAGCAGCAAGGCATTCATTCAATGCTCTCATTATTGTCTGGACATTCTGCTCCATTCCCTGTAATCATAAAGCATTATTCTGAGCATGAAACCATTAGGATTCACTCTTATTTATTAAACAAGGCTACTCTAGCCAGAAGTGAAGAACAGAATTCATTTAGCTTAATAGCACTTATTAGAATAACATTCACTACTAAATTGAAAAAAAAAAAATGAAAAAAACCCACAAAACCACAAAAACTAAAAACCAGTAGTAGCAAGTTGAGAATGAGATAACAGCCTCTTAAACTGAAAGCCAAACAATTCTTAACTTCCTGAGTTACCATACTCAAACACAGCTCTTTAAAAAAATCCATTAACACTCACTACATGCTTTCCTCAGTTTACCCTATATATTGCTCTTCTTTTTCCTCACAAAGAGGATTACCTGCATGCAGTCTACCTCACATCTTCCTAAAGCTCCTCCCTATCTACTCACAATTTTGATGATGCCGATACTTCGTTTCTGGATACTCTATTCCTAGAACCACCCAGCAAACTCATCTACTCAGCAAACTGACCAGACTCTGCCACAAGCGAAGCTGTATTTCAGCTTTCCTGCTTTTGAAGATTCAGGTTACTTTGTGACAGCAGTATGAAGATTATAAGCAAAAGTATTCAAATCGAGTCTACATATAGTTGTGAACTAATCTGTGCATACATACTTTTGGCTGCGTAAACATGACTGTAGAGAGGAGGGTTGACCTGTTTGGTATCTTTGCTCAGAAATTAGTCCCTGGACTCACTACAATACTAGGCCAGAGGAATGTTGATACATATTTTTTATGATTCTGATAAATCCTTTCTTACATTGACCAACACAATGAACGTAAAGATCTTCAAGAAGAGTAAATGTTCCCAGTGATTTCCAGGGGGAATTTCCACTTGTGATTCCATCTCAAATTAAAGTACAAAATACCCTTCCCGTCAGCAAGTGGTTGCTGTTTCCTGACTGGCAGCATCAAAGACAAAGTGGTAGTTCATGGGAAAGTAGTTTTGGATTGTTTCACACAACTTTTCAAAGCCTGGGTCTTTCTTAAATCAAGCAGCTGTACTTGACTTTCTCGAACAGTAAACAGACAGCTTTTTAACTCTACTTTCAGACATCCAGACACATGCAGCAACCGTCTGTCAATCTAGGCACAAAAACAATCCAGGAAAGCCACTGAAGCCTGCACAACGTAGCAAAACAACCCGGCTGCTACAAGGCAAGGCCGGTCCCCTGAAACTGCCCACAGGGCTACCTGCCACCCCTTACCTGAGGCCCAGCTTCCAGGCTACCGGTGTGTGCCCGCGTCTCCCTGGAGCAGCTCTCTGCCACCGACTGCCCTCGCTCTGCCCCTACCAACAGCGCTGCCTTAACCGATGTTGTACCCAGGTCTATGCCCAGCACGTAGGCAGGAGCAGGCCTGCCCGCCGCCTCGCTGCCCGCCATGACCGTGGGGAGAGGGGATTGCTTTCACCTCCCCAAGGACCGAGAGCCACCGTGCTGAGCCCCACACTGATCCTCGCTGCCTCTGAGGGGGCACCTGCCCCGACAGCCAAGGGTGCCGAGGGCAGAAGCAGTGCGGGCTCCCGCCCCAGCAGCGTGCAGGGACTGGGCTGGCAGAGCGGCCTGGACTTCGCCCTCTGACTGAAGACGTCTCCCCTCAGCAGCGCCTGGCCACTACTCCTCCACCGTGAGCGTGACGAACTGTCCCTCCCCGGTGACCTACGCAGCTTTAAACGAAACTTCCCCAAATATCCAAAGCGAGGAACCCTCCCTCCGCTCACCGCTCTCCCTCCTCACAGAGCAGCCAGCGCGGCGCCCAACCCGCTCCGCCGCGCCCAAGATGGCACCCGAGGGCGGCCGCACCGGCGCGACGGGCGCTGGGCGGGGAGCTGATAGGCTCCCGCCTCACGTGGGGAGCTGAAAAGGGAAGAGCCGGGGCTGTGCGGGCCGGGGCTGCGGCGCTGGAAGGAGGTGGGTGCCCTCTCCTCAGCGCCACCGCCTCGGCGTTAGCGTACCCCGAAGCGCGGGGTGGCCCCGCTTCGCCGGCTCTCCTGAGGGGAGGACGGCGGGGACTACAAGTCCCAGCATGCACCGCGCCGCGCTGCCGGGGCGAGGGGGCCGGCGAAGGCGCGGTGGCTGCTGAGATTTGTAGTCCCGCGGGGAGGGGGGATCCCTCGGGGAGCGGTGGCTCTGTGTGGCGGGAGTGGGGTGAGCTGCGAGGGGACGGTGTCCTCAGGGGAGTCCGGGCAGGCAGAGGGACTGAAAGGCCGGTGTCCCTTCGGGGGTGCTGAGGGTCCCTCGGCGGGGTTGGGGGCCATGGTGCTGGGGGGGGGGAGCTGCTAGCGGAGGAGACAGGCTGGTGCCTCCTCAAAGCGTGCATGTCCTGAGCAGAGCCTTCTCTTCGCTTTTACTGCAGCTCTTCCACCGTGAGGATGCGATACCTGCTCCCCGCTCTGTTGTGCCTCTCGCCTGTGCTGCTGGGGCCTGGCGGTGAGTGTTCGGCCGTCCCGGCTTGGGCCCAGAGGAGCCCCTGGGCAGGGGCCAGGTCTGACCTGGTGAGAGGTGGAAGAGGGCTGCTGTGCAGTATCACTGTCACCTCTCTGGGGAGACCAGTGCCGTGCTTCCCGCCAGCTCTTCTTTCACCCATTACCTTTGGCGTGGCGTGCTCGTACTGGGACAGTGCTACGCCGAGGGGCTGATGCGATGGAGCCCTCGGCTTGTGCTCCCAGCTCAGCCTCTGCCGATTAAATACTGTCTGTGGTGCGGTCAGTGATGAACTAGGGAGTTCTGCACTTAAATACCTGCTTAAGAACACTCTGTAATATATGGCAACAAGAAAAAAGGTGTCCAGGGCAACCTGTTTGTCTCTCCATTTCTGGTTTTATTTTTATATAGCTCTTTGCTCTTGTCTCTTGTGTCCTTCAAACATACAGGGAATAAAACAGACTTGGATTCCAAATGTCAAAATTGTTGACACATGACCAGCTTATGGTTTTGACCCAGTCGTATTGGCATTTGGAATCTCAGCCTCTCTTAAAGCATAACGTGGTGCAATGTAGCTGGGTGCAATTAAGGTGTACCCCTTAATTGCAATATTTGAGGCTACTATAGTAAGAAGCAATTTTAAACTAAATTTTGAGCATTTATGACTAGGATCACATCAAGAAACAACTGCTGTGGGTTTAAAGTATACTATGGCCTTTTCTTGCATGAATTTTTGTTGCATTTCAAATATTTAAATTGCTCCCTTGTAACATGTTTAAGTGACAGTTATTTACTTCTCCTTTTAAGTTGTTTAGTCACCTTGAAATAAGGTAATTTATTAGCTTGTGTGCTAATTTTATTAATCTGACACTGCAGGTACCAATAGTCATATAGACAATTTTGTCTATATCACAAAAGAAAGCAGATAGTTCTTCTGAAGGAGCTATTTGTCATTCATAGTAAATGAGATGTGTGGGGTTTTTTCCCCCCCCCAGATGGAGTCATTGTATTGTCTGTCCCTGATGTGGTTTCATTAGAAAGTGGAAGTTCAACAAACGTCACTATCTCTCTGAGGTAAGATCATGATTGCATCTTTGCTTTCTCTTTGGAATGGGGGACACGCAAGCGGGTAGGACTTGGCTATATACTTCAGACAAGTTAATTGTTCATGCAGAGTGAATCTCTTTGGTGTGACTGGCCACTTCTAGACTGTGGTATCTCTTAGTACCAGTATGGACTGAGAATAGCGCAGCATTCTCACAACAGCCTTGTATAGTTGGCCTCTGACAATATCCCTTGCCATTTGTATGGGAAGTTGAGCTGGAAAAGGTATTTTATACTGTCTGCCCTATATTAGCTTACTTAACTGTCTTCCGTAAGCGAACTTACAGTTCCTCCGACTTCTAAAAATTGATGCTTTAGAGAAACTTTTATTTCCTAAAAGGATCACAAAAAACCACCACTTCACCAAGCAAACAGAACTCGCCAATTCTAGCAAAGAAATGCGGCAACTCTAGAATGGGGTTTGATGCACCTTAGTCTTGTTGTTTAATACAGTGCATTGTTTACCCATGGTTTTTCTATGTCAGCCTCTTCCCAGGAAAGGATTGTTAAACACATGCACCCTTCCCCTTTGAGACTGCAAAGTGTTAGTAAAGGAAACAGTCAAATGAAAATGTGAGAGTTGCGGTAAAGAGGAAAATAGCAGGACATAGCTGCAACAGTCTAGACCTATTTTTGCAAATAAAGGTGTGGTACTGTAATCTTATTCCTGGAGAAGTACAGGCGTTTGAACATTATATTTTAAGTAGTGCTGTGCAATTAAACCTCCTGGACAAATGCTCAGTGGGATTCTCTGGGAAGTATGTGCAGGACTACGTCACTTGGAGGGTTTTTGTTATTTGCGGGGGTGGGGTGGGTGGGTTTGTTTTGTCTTACTGCGATGCTAGAATTTCTGTCCTTTATCACCCAAGTAGATGGCCATCATTTCTGCCCCTCTTTACCAGCAAAGAGTTAACAATGTTAGCACAATGATAGGATTCTGGTGCCAATGACTTTACTCTGCCACTTGTGTGGAGAAGAAGGAAGTAAAAAGAGGCCATATAACTGCCCGTCACCAGTTCAGATAAAAGAAATAGTACAATGCTAACATACCTTGGTGCTGGTGTTCCTCTGAGTAGTAGGCAGGTAGGTACTGTTGTGTATTGACTGTTCATGATGTTTGCCACAGCTGTGAGGATTTAGCAGATGCTCTCCCACAGCCCAGAAGCAATCTTTGTGAACTCCGGTACCAGTCTAACTTGTTTCTGCCTTCACAGGGCTCCATTAAATGAGACACTGGTGATAGCTCTTAGTATTACACACTCATCAAAACACAGCACTATTGTTGAACTGCCTGATGAAGTAAGTGACAGAACAGACTTCTGACCTTTATGCAAAAGCCTACCGCTCATATGGTGCAACTCTCCCCTTTCTTCCCTCCACTTTGCTTTGCAGGTACAATTGCCTGCAGGTCACACTAAAGCAGACTTCCAAGTGAAAGCAGATGATGTTGGACAAGTAACAGTTTATCTTTATACCATTAATTCCAACTTAACTGGGTGAGAAACTGGTTTTTAGTTCTACTTACTATCCTACAGCTGCCTAAACTTTGGGGTAACTATTCCCTCCTTAGAATTAAATAGTTAATGGGACATGGGTGGTGTGTAGTTGAGAAGATGTGGTGACCCTCCAGCAATCCCCAAGGTATTCAGATAAATACAGGGTATGAAAGCAGAGCGATAGCATTGCTATCTTAGATTCCATTACTAGATGACTGAGTTCTCATGGCTCCTTAGTGTGGTTTTAATAACCCCTCCCAGAAGTATCAGAACTACATGTCAGATTTTCTGATTCAGGAAGCATTTGGTTGTAAGTGTCCAGTGGGATACTACTACTGGAGTCCAGTGGAGGGCTACAAGGATGGTGAGGGGACTGGAACATCTCTCCTATGAGGAAAGGCTGAGGGAGCTGGGGTTGTTTAGCCTGAAGAAGAGAAGGCTGCGAGGGGACCTAATATATGCTTATAAATATCTGCAGGGTGGGTGTCAGGAGGATGGGGCCAAACTCTTTTCAGTGGTGCCCAGTGACAGGACAAGGGGCAACATGCACAAAATGAAGCAGAGGAAGTTCCATCTGAACATGAAGAACTTCTTCCCTCTGAGGGTGACAGAGCACTGGAACAGGCTGCCCAGGGAGGCTGTGGAGTCTCCTTCTCTGGAGATATTCCAGACCCGCCTGGACAAGGTCCTGTGCAGCCTGCTGTAGGTGACCCTGCCTCGGCAGGAGGGTTGGACTAGATGACCCACAGAGGCCCCTTCCAACCCCTACCATTCTGTGATTCTGTGATGTTGTTACTGTGCAGAACTTGTTCTGGAGTGCTAATAGCCTGATGCAGCTGTGCACGCAGATCACTACCATGAGATATAGATGTTTTGTGCTCTAGTTAGGGGAGCCCTCTTTTCACAGATGCCAGTCCTCCCTAATAGGAAAACAGTCTAGCAAGATGGAGAAAGCTGGATTGTATTTGCTTGTTGCCCAGATGCTACTGAGCAACAGGATACTCCTGTTTTACTTCCTCGTTTCACTTCTGCTTTTAAGACTCAAAGCAAATGCAGAGGTAAGCATGTGAAATGCTCAACAGGACAGCCGTGATCATAAGGCTTTGCTGGCAAAGTGTGAAAAGTGAAACTCTGCTCTTGCGTAACAGACCTCGCGCTAAGAGAGTACAAGCCGTAGGCACAATATGACCTTTTTGAAGATTTCTATGGTAAAAGAATGGAAAGGAAAGAGTGAGGCAAGAAGGAAAGGGTAGGCTGAGGGTAGAAGTGAGAGATGTCCTAACTTATGTTTAGGACACTAAAGAAAAAGGGAGCAACTCAGCTGAAAGCAACGCTTAATCTTTATTGCCTTGTCTCAACACCTGAACTCTGTTTTCTCTCTCAAAGCAGAACAAGGCAAAATCTCCTGAAAAAAGTGTGAACAGATAAATTAACTAATTCTGTTTGCATTAACCATCAGACCTAGGATTCAATTTCAAGTGATTCATAGCATCATAGTGAGATACGCTGATGAGGTGATTGGCTGGATCTACTTCCTTGCCTGGTCTATCTCCTTTTATCCTCAACTCTTTGAGAACTGGCGACGAAAAAGGTAAAGACACTTAAGATGTGTTTGCAAGTCACTTAAGCACTTCTGCAAATCATGTTCCTAGCTTCAGTTACATCCATCTTGGTTATCGTGGATTACGCATGGAAAGACCGGGGGAGGAAAAAAGCAAGGCAAAGATAGGGCCTGAATAAATGCAGCCCCAGTGAGCTTTTATGCATGTAGATCAGAGGAAACTAAGTGCATCTTACAGACACCTAATCCTAAGGCTTGGCATCCAATAGTAATTTGTCATAGAGGGGACTTCCCCCTTTCATTTGGTGTCATGTTGTAAATCATCCAGCCAAGCCAATTGTGATGACTACCCTCAGAGTTTACTTACCTTGTGAGTTGTTTATCAAACAGCTCCTTGTAATCATTAGGCCAGCTCCCCTTAAATTAAGTGACTGCAAGTAGAAACATTATATATGAAAACAAAAGGATTTGTTTTGGCAAAGATGCCCTTCTGCTTCTATAGACTCGGGCTGGAATGGTTTTATCAGACTAGCTGAGCTCACAGAGGGGTGAAGATAAACAGCAGAGACGGAACCTTGCCAGTGAGAGCTGTTGGAGATATTTCACCTTGCTTCCTGATGAACTCACAGCATTGTCTGGTCACAATGCCTCCAGCTTTGGCTTACATCAAAAATTACCTATAAATAAGTACATTCTAGGGTAAAGTTGTCCCTGGAACTGCCTGTAATGTTCTGATGCCTATTTCTCATACTTTTTCCACCCCCCCCCCCTTCTCTAGTGTTGTTGGACTAAGCTTTGACTTTATAGCATTAAACCTTACTGGCTTTATAGCATACAGTGTGTTTAATATTGGACTTTTCTGGATCCCCTTGATTAAGGTAAGCATGATTATCTCTCAGTACTTGCCTGGGGGTGGGTACCTACAGAAGGGAGTTTTTAGCTGGTTTTGGTTTCTCTTACCTTTAGGAGGAATTCTTAGTCAGTTATCCCAGCGGGGTGAACCCTGTGGCTGTCAATGATGTTTTCTTCAGCCTCCACGCAGTAGCTCTCACTCTCCTCACCATAATTCAGTGCTGCATCTACGAGGTGAGTCCCAGCGCCGAGCTGAGCCCTCAGCTCTGGCCGAGCTCCCTCTGCCGGGCACCGCACCGGTCGCTTCTGGGCTCCGGAGTCCTCTGCGTTTCGCTTTCGTTGGCCTTTCTGGAAGTCAGCCTTCACAATCCAGCTGCCTTATTTTTCCTGAGCTAGTATCAGCTCCAGTAGGCTTAGCTACTTCAGCCTCATAGATATTCTGAGTTTATGAGTAAACTCCTTAGGGACTCAAAATAATGAAGGCAAACAGCTAAGTTCATAAAGTTCCCAAACAGATCTCTAGCCAGCCCATAGATACAGCTCTGCATGGTACAAATGCTGGTATGTGCTTTGCTGTTTCCTCACTACTAGGAGCATTCCTCAGGCTAGGACAAGTCCTCGATGATTCCCTGCAATTCAAACTTTCAGCTTTTTTCAACCTTTTCTAAAACAGCTGCAAAGGCCCTTTTATAATTCCCATCCTTTTCAGGTGAGACTGATTGTTGTAGTCAGGTGGCTCTTTAATTCATGTTGTAAAAGCCTCTGCTCTGAATAGCAAATTTTCTCTAGATGGTAACCGTTTATGTTTTGGGGTGTTTCCTTTGGTGATGCTAAATCTAAAACTGTAACAGCCCATTTGTCATCACTGGTAGGTGCAGTAGTCTTTTCTAGTGAAGAGTTAGAAGGCAACCATGAATCTTTTACCATAAAGGCTGTAGCAGCCGTTTGCATTTACAGGAACTCTTGATGTCATCGCACTAAACTCAGGAGGCTGTTACATATGTGGCACTGATAACAGGCATCATGAATACTCAAGAATACTGCCACAATATTGTCTCCCACTTGCTTATGGACAATAGTGTTCCAAACGATTGATGCCGAATATTACTCATCAGCTTTTGCAAATGTACAGCTGGTTGCTGTAGCACTCAGTTAATGTTAAAATTCCTGCGTGGTATGAGCGTAACTGGTACACCAACAGGTTTGGACTGTAACCTTGCGTAGTCCTGAGCATATTCTGTATCTTATGGTGTGTCAGGGGATGTATGGCTGGGGTCAGTCTAAGTGTGTCTGCATTTCTGTTTCAGAGAGCAGGTCAGAAAGTATCCAGAGTTGTTGTTGGACTACTGGCACTTGCATGGATCTTCACATTTACAACACTTTTTCTGGCTGCAGCTGAGCAAATGACATGGCTACAGTTCTTATTCTGCTTCTCGTACATTAAGTTAGCAGTCACACTGATAAAATATTTTCCACAGGTAAATCTGAATTTCTCTGCTTTTATACTATATTCCTGTCATAAGCCTTCAGCATGTCCTCCTGAAATTATGACTAGATTAAACCAGCAACAATTATTTAAGTCTTTTAGTAACAAAACCAGTATACCTATATAGAATGCTTCTTAAATGTGAATTTCAGAAATGCTTGTACATGACATGCTGACTGACTTGTTACACTCAGGCATACATGAATTTCCGTCGGAAGAGCACTGAGGGATGGAGTATTGGAAATGTATTACTAGACTTCACTGGTGGAAGCTTCAGCCTTCTCCAGATGTTTTTGCAGTCATACAACAATGGTAAGGCTGGAACTGAGGTGGTGGGGCCTTTCTTAATGGGGTGGAAGAATCCTGCTACAAAGCAGATACAAACCAGTAGGTTATCTTGGGAGAATGGTGTTTGTGATATGGTACGGGTAGCTGTTCTTATACTAAAAATAAAGAATCTGTTCATATTCCTTCAAGACAGAAAATGAAATAGGTATTCTGAAGAAACAACAGGAACAGTTATTAATTAGCTTTGCATAAGATGTACACAACAGTCAGTCTTAAGGTGTGCCTAAGCAGTCCAGGTAATAAAATTGAACTTATCTAGTATGTATGGCATGACCTTGTAGTCCTGAGACAAGACTACACTTGAGGAATTAGTCTTAACTCTCTAATTTTGTGTTTGACAGATCAGTGGAAGTTAATCTTTGGAGATCCAACCAAGTTTGGCCTAGGTGTCTTCTCTGTCATCTTTGATATTGTTTTTATGGTCCAGCACTACTGCCTTTATAGGAGACGAGGGTATGAACCTTGTGAATAACATCACTTGCAAAGACAAAAACTTTAAATTGAACTTGCCCCTTCCCTGGCCAAAGGCTTTCAAGATGCATACTGCCAGGTACCAGAAATACTGATTCTGAGCAGTGTTCAGACTTTGATCCTCTCTGGTTTGGAATACAAGCTGTTGCCTTGCCAAATACTCACTGCCAGATGCCTTAAAGGACAGCAAGCTATCGAGCCACCACTTGCAAATGGAAGACTCACGCTTGTTGAAGCTGCAGAGACAGCTTAAGTGTGAGCTGTCCAAGCGATATGTGACTCCATTTCCATTAATGGGAAAGAGAAAGACCAGAGTGATGCATTTCTGAGTGGAAGTGAAGCACAAGGAGCAGAGTTCTGGCTTCCAAAAACCTGACATCATGTTTAAGCAACCACTTACTATCTTCATGTAATGACTGAAGACTGTGGATCGAAGTGCTGCTGCTGACTCCTCACAGATGACAGTAGAACACCACTCAGGTTGGCTGTTAACAGCTGTAGTGGTACATAAAAGAATGAGCTTGTAGCAAATACACAAATGTTAAAACCTGAGCTCTTATTAAAAAAAATACTGAGAAGCAGAAGCTGTATCCTTGTTTTACTGGAAGCTCTTTCAAAGGTGCGAAGTGCTCAGGTTTATCTGAATACTTCCAGTGCACTAACTTCATTCTGCTCAGTTCTACTGACATGCCTTGAATCCTAAACAGGGGATGGTAAAGATTAAAAATAATCTCTTTAACAAATCTTTAAGTGGATCATGTTAATTAACAGCCCCATGATTAAAGTTTAAATGTATGGTTTTGTTCCTAGGCAACTATTTGAACTAGACATGGTATGTTCTAGGTAGAGATCAAGGTCTTGAGTTACTTGAAGGTAAGCATTATGCCTTTTAGAAGAACTGGAAGGGAATCCATGCATTTGTATTTGAACAATACTTGAGTGCTCAAAAATCTAGTATGTTTTAGGAAGTGTCAATCTAAGGAAAACTAGAACCCCTTCTCTCCCCTGCTAGAGACCAGGTGAGGTCTGACAGCCCACTAACACTGCAGATACACCCCAGTGAAATCAGACCTTACTAACCTCAGGCTGCATTGTGTTGATGCAGTCTGCAATCCGCTGAGCCAGAAAAGAGGTGTCAGCTGGAGGCATTCAAGTGACATGGCCTTCTTAAACATGAGGAGAAAACAGCTCAGGAAAGCCAGCTTTGTTTTATTGTGTGTAAAATCAAGTGGAATAGCAGTACAAATAGCAGTGTATCTTTATAGTAACAAAAATAACTTCAACTTGAAAGCCTTAAAATTTACCACTGAAATATTAAGTTACAAAATTCAAAAGCAGTATTGTAGTAATTCCATAGATATAAAAACAGTAAATAGGCATCTGCTGGTGCATACAGAACAGTCTGAGATGCATTAATCACCACATACATACATGGCACAGCAGTAATGTACTGAATAAGTTAGTCTGCCACCTCCTCATGTTCTATTTACAACAGCTTACCTGAAGACTGCTTAAGGGAAGTATAGATGTGTATAAATCAACTGAAGGGGATTAAGCACTCCAGTTTTTGGATAATTGTAAAGCTAGGTGGTTAACAAACCACTAGGACACTAGATAATTAACTGTTTTGCAGCAAGAATCTTAAATCCTGTGGCATGTTCACTTAACAACTCAGTATCTCACCAGAAGTTTAAATTTGGTCAAGAGGCACTTTTGGACATTATTGGCATATTCATCTCTTCCATCCAATGAATCAGCAAAGACAGATGAAAATCCACCCCTCCCATTTCAAGTCTGATAGAAGTGGAATGAAGAACTGAAGACACTATAGCCACAAGCAGCTCTTTTGGTAAGTTCAGCAACAGTGTTTTCTTTCCTGCTCCATATTCCTTTCATTTAAACTTGATTCATTTGATGTTACAAATTACTTGGGAACAAGGAGAATTAAGGTTTTACCCTTGACAGTGAAATTGAACTGTAGTGTCTACAAACATTTTTTTTTTAGTGTACTTCACAGGTATTAATCTAATACTTCTGTGTTCATTAGTTGTTTCTTGTCTGAAGAGGCTGTTCTGGACAGGGAATCTTTGCAGTAAACTGTAATGCCCCAGACCCTTCAGCATACTCCATCTAGCTAGCACACAGTGTGAGATTAGTAGTGCTCCTCCCCACAGCGGTGTGCAACTCAGTTCTGGCCCTTTAATTTGGTATCATAGGAGGACAGGACAGCTTGCTTCTAAAAGCTGAAGCACTGCAAACCCTCTTATCTTCCACAGCAGAAACCACATTTATTCTTGAAATAGGAAGCTTTTGTGCTACAAAAGAATCCTATCAAAGTTAAGGCTGCTCCAGTTGCTTCCTTAGATAACCAGGATTTGTCCTGTCCTCCTGAAAGCCACAACTACAACAAAGTCTTACCATGTACCTGCAGGGAAGACTTTAGAGAAGCACTCTTGCTGGGGGCACTAGAGTTTTACTACTGCCAGTTACACCAGAGAAAGGAAAAAAAAAAGTGTTTACCACAGCTAGGAACATGCACTCCTTCCAGACAACCTGTTCAGGTCTAGTATCTGCTTCCTTGCTTGATACCAGTCTATGTATCTCCCTCCCCAACCCTTCCCCAACTTGATGATTGATTAGGACATCATGGATTGTTGCACAGCCTTCTGCAGAGATTGCCTGGTCACCAGGAGCCGTACCACTTCTTCGTTCCTTTTTGTCAGCCTCTTCCTGGCTTGGTCATGGGTCACCATTGTCATGTCCCAGCCATTCACCTAGGGGAAAAGTCATGAAATGAGGCAGGAGCATGGACTCACCGGTGTCCTATAACTGTTCTATCAGAACTACATAGTACATATTCTTATGCCGCAGCTCAGTTTATTTATATGCCCCACAAACAGTCCTGGAAAGTACCCAGAAGACAGTATTTCCCCCAGCAGAAACTTCTCTGTAGCGTGCACTTAGTACTTTTCTTATCTGGGTGCTTACCTGCATGATCTTGTCTCCAATCTGAAGTCCTGCAACTTCTGCTGGGCCTCCTTCTGTCACCCTTGTTACATAGATACCCTGGGGAAAAAGTTTAAGTGTTCATTTACTAAATATGGAAACACTATATACTCAAGGGCCATTCTGCTGACAGTGCAAAAATACTTTGTAGTGTATTACAGGATTCTAGTTAAAAGCAGGTTTGTGCAATGTTGGAAAATAAAAAAGGGGGAGAGCTAACTGAAAACAAGCTTAGTCCGCAAGTGATAATGTGGCAGCAGAGTAACCTTAGCAGTCAGCTGTGTGAGAGGACAGAATACAGGTGGCAGTGAGTGGAGCTCGCTGGGCAAGGCAGATATGTTCGGCCTTTGGCAGAGAGAGTTGCTACAGAAAACAGAGTGTCTGACCTTGTCAGTCTTGTCTTCAGAAAAAGGATTCTGAGTGGGGTCCTGATCAATGCCACCTCCAATGCTGAATCCCAGAATCAAATTGTCACCTTGACGAAGCTTATGGATTTCAATTCTTTGCTGAAAAGAGAAAAAAGAGAAAATAGCTGAGTATTGCGATTGCTGGGAAAAATCTCAGGTGTGGCTCAAGGCGGATACTTTGGACCCAGTTAGATTGCCTTTCCCTCCGAGAGCAGGCTGCGTCACAGCTCGGCAAGCTCACAGATCGTAGGCAGACAGCTCAAAACTAGCACGTGGCATTTGCCACCCATCGGTCGCATGCAGCCCTGGAGCTGACAGCAAGCAGCTCTGAGTGTCCTCAGCCCCACCACAAAAGAGCGGGATGAGAAGCCATCTGCAAGCTCATCCCAGGATACAGCCAAGCTCCTTAACTCCTCGTCGCTTCGCTGCTGCCCCGAGATACACAGGGAAAAACACTGAAAGCAGAGCAGGTCCCTTTAAATGTGAGTCATGTCCTGATGACGAGCAGTCACTCAGAGCCAGACCCAGCTCGTTCACGATCCGCGTGCCTTGTGCTCCTGCCTAGCCCTATTAGTGGAAATAACCTATTATTAGGATGGTTCTTGAAGATAAGTTATCAAGACACTTTTGTAATCCAGAGATAGGTTCTGTGCTCTCTGGTGAACGCTGGCATCTGACGGGCTTTACGCATTATCCCAGTACTGTGTAAGTGCCAGCTCGTGCAATTCCTCAGCCAAGATAAAAAGGCCCGGTCTTAACTGACCCCCTAACCGCTCTCTGAGGTTCTTCAGCCTCACCTGGTGGGAAGGGTCCCACCCGACCGGCCCCGTCAGACGGCGAGACACGGGCACGCCGGGAGAGCCGCCGCACCCCGGGGCCGTCCGCTCGGCCGCGGCTGGGCTGCCCCCCGTCCGGACCCCAACCAGCGGCAGAACCGGCGGAGCCCCCCCGCTCGCGCTGTTTGGTGATTAAACGCAATTAACGCGCCCTATGAGCTCTGTTTCACCGACCCCGCCCAGGCTCCCCTGGCAGCTCCGCTTCCCTCCTTCCTCAGCTCCGCTCCCTCCCGCCGGCGGAGCCGCTTCCCCGCTTCTCCCGCCCGGGAGCGGAGAGCGGCCTGCGTCAGGCCGGAGAGCCCAGCGGCGGGGCGGGGCGGGGCAGGGCCGAGCTGGCCGCAGGCACCGGCACCTCCGCCCCCCGCCGAGCCGCTCCGCCCGCTGACAGCCCCACAGGGAGCTGCACCGCCACTGCCCCGTCCCGCAGCCCCCCCGCCCCGTCTCACCACTACGGCGGTGACCGGCTGCCCCGGCACGTACGACATGGCCCCGCCGCCACCGACGCCGCCCGAACAAAAGCGGCGCGCCCCACCCCGCCCCCCGCCGCCGGCGGCCAATCGGGAGCCGCCTCGCCCTTGGCGGGGGCAGCGGGCGCCGGAAGCCAGGCCGCTTTACCCGGCGGCCCCCGCGGCAAGATGGCTGACAGGAGCTTCCGGTGGGGCGGCGGGAGGCTCCGTTGTGGCGGTAGGTTGGGCCCGGCGAGGGGGGGCGGCGGGCTCGGCCCTGGCGGGCGGTTCGCGGTGACGGGCGATGTGCGGTGTCCCCCCGGCAGGGCGCGAGGCGTGACGGTTCGGGCCCGGCCGAGGGTCCCGCGGAGCGGCGCGCCGCCGTGGATGAGAGGTAGGGGCCGGGGGAAGGCGGGAGGGCCCCGCGGCGCCAGGCGGTCCGGGCCGGGAGGGGCCTGCGAGCGGGCCGCTGGGCTCCCGTCGCGCTCCCCAGCGGCGCGCCCGAGGGCGACCTGGCCCCGGAGCCGGGCGGGTCGGGGCGGCGGGACGGGCGCTCGGCGGCGGCGGGGCGGCCTCCCCCCGGCCCGTACAGACTGTGTCTGCTTTACCCCAGTCTTGCTGGGAGAGAGGAGGTCCCGGAGCCCGGCTGGGAGCCATGGCCGCCGTGGCGGCCAAGCGGGAGGGCCCGCAGTTCATCAGCGAGGCGGCGGTGCGGGGGAACGCCGCCATCCTGGACTACTGCAGGACGTCTGTCTCGGCCCTGTCCGGCGCCACGGCCGGGATCCTCGGCCTGACCGGCCTGCACGGCTTCATCTTCTACTTCCTGGCGTCCGTCCTCCTCTCCGTGCTCTTGGTGTTAAAAGCCGGACGGCGGTGGAATAAGTACTTTAAATCCCGAAGGCCGCTCTTCACGGGGGGGCTTATAGGAGGGCTCTTCACGTATGTCCTGTTCTGGACTTTCCTGTACGGCATGGTTCATGTCTACTGAAACAGCCGGGAGCCGCGTTAGCTGCAGTGTTTTTTAGTGAAGCGGGAGGACTGTTGCCAAAAGTCATCTGCACACCTAGGCCAGCTTACCTTTTCAGCTGTTCTTCATCGCTTGTGTTGTTAACACCGCCAGTAAATGATGTCCGAGTCCAAATGAATCGGTAGTCCTGTTCTAATTAAACTGAATGTGAAACACCGCCTGGATGCCTCCCATGGATATTTGTTTGGTGGGTAAGGAGTAACTTCTGTCCTTAAGGGCAGGTGCAGCCATGGGGTTTGGGGAGCGTAGCCCCTTCTATCCTTTGCCTTTTGGATAAGACGCAAGTTACAATCCCGTCTAGATTCGCTGCCTGTCCCTGCACACAAATACTGACAGCAGTGCGTAGCACAGCACTCTTAAAAAATAATCCATGGACACAGGGAGATATTGCACAGTAGCGTGTAATTACATGTGAGGGTTTGGTACAGAAATGTAACGGAGCTGCTGGTGCAAGCGTTATTTCCACAATTGCTATATGTGCACACTGTCAGTAAATGACATTGTCAGGGCTGCTCTTCACTGCCAGACACAGAAGTCGCTCAGTAGTGCTCTTATAAGTCAAACACTTTGCTCCTTTTCAGCACCGTTGTGTCCAGTGAAACGCAGACGACCAGGTAAGGGCAGCATCGTGCTACCTGCCAGCTCAGTCTGCGCCGAACACACTTGTAAGCCTGCTGGCATCTTCCCCAACTGAGCAGTGCTTGGTCGTGGTTCCAAATGTCTCTGGCAGGAATGGAAAGGAAAATTCGACCACCCAACGTCCAGGCAATATCATTGCCATAGACCTGCTTGTGCAAACTTCGTCTTACAGTGACTTGCTGAGCACAAGCAGGTGTCACAAAGAGGTGGGGGGGTGCGCAGCCTAAAAACCACACTGTACAGAAGAGTCGTGGAGAGCATTGCCCTAAGGTGACAAATTTTATTGCTGTACATTAAATACAAGAACAAGAAAAAAATCAAACTCAAAGAAACAAGCTCCTGAGAAGGAATCTAGTTGTGTTTTATTAACAGCAGTGGTTGTGGGAATTCTGTTAAACGGAGGGTATAAAGAAGGGAAATACTCTAGGGAAGTTGAGGGACCTGAAGAGTCACATTCAGGAAATCGCTTTGGTCATCTGACAAGAGGATGGTTTTTTTGTGGAGTTGAAACATGGGTTTCCATAGAGCACAGTCAGCTTTATGCGTGCTGATGAGCTACTTGGTCTCCAGGAGTTGGGCCTTGGCCTGATGGCACGCGTGGGGTTTACCGTGTGTTTCACCATGTAGAAATTACTTAAATAAAATTAATCTCTGACAGCCAAAAGCCTGTGCTGTTGTATTGGCGTGTCAGTTATACCCACGTTAACTCCTGTGCCTGGCTGGGGGAGGGACTGACGGCATGAAGCGAGGAGGCTTTGGCTGTGATCGTAGCATCTGAGGTACACAGCTTATCCTCAATTATTTTAAGTCCACTGCTTAATTCTATTTTCTAGCAAAATGTTTGACTCAGTAATTACTTGCTTCTGAAGAGAAGCAGAGAGAGTGGGCTAGACCGGGTGGGGTTTGCTGTCAGTGACTGGATTTGGAGTTTGCCACTGCTAATAGAGGTGAGTTTTAATTTCGAATCAATGGGTACCTCAGAGTGACCGCCCTGAAGAAGTTCAAGCAGAGGCGAGTGCAGCTTGCTGTGTCCCTTCGTGTGCAAGACTCGATCACAGCAGCTCTCTGCGGCTGTCCTAGCAGTACATAGGGACGCTGCGCCAGGAGTCCTTTAAATCTTGATAATCAAAGAGCGCACAGAAACAATCTTTATTACGATGACTCCTGATCAGTGGTCACCTGACAGCATTTACAGAACACTCTGAGCAGTTTGTACCAAGCCACAGCCTGGAAGCTCTAAAAGAGGCAGGAATATTTATTCACCTGCTGTCTTCAGGAGCTGGCGAGTCGATTCCTGTCAGCTCAAGCAAATGCAAACTTTAAAAGTAAACAATGATATTGCACAAGCACTTTTCTGAGATTAGTTACATCCCCACATGAGCATAAATTCACAAAGTGGGCAGCAGTGAGACTCATTTCTCTACTGAGAAACAAAGAAGCACTCGTAGGTCTTGGAAGTTACCAGAGTGTTGAAATAGCGGACATCTGGCTTCTGAATTTTCCTCCCGTTGGTGTATTTGGAAGAACCTGGCAGCCCCCATTTTAGCTGGTAAAGCTCCCCTTCTCAGTCTCCGCAGTAGAGTTACCAGCAGACGCATGAAGTCCCCCCATGCAGATCTGTCCCCACCATGAGCAAGTGGCGAGTGATGCGGAAAGGACAATCCTGAGCAAACGAAACCAGCCGCTGAATGAAGGAGCGAGAACCTGAGACCATCTCCATGCAGATACTCCCGGTGTCACGCTGCTTTTCAGTGTGCTAACCCCTTTTTCCTCCACACTGTCAGCCACAAAAAAAATCTGTCCCTGCCTTGCTTCAGAATACTCCTCTGCCTGCTGCTGCCTGAACTGTCCCTTCTCTGGGCCGACTGCGGATGGAGAGGGTGGGTAGCGGGGGAGGTAGTTGGGACCCGGCCACAGCTGAACCGATTCTGCGCTCGGAGCTGCGGCAGGACCTTCTCCCGCTGTTCCCGAGACAAGCAGAGCACCTTGTTCCCGCTGTTGCGAAGGCTTTTCCTGGAGAAGCACCGTTTCTAGCCCTAATGGTTACACACACCCTGCAGTAAGAGCAATTGCCGCCGCTGTGAGACAGGCCCAGCCAGCACCAGCGTTGTCGGATGATAATCCCCTTTCCCCCGAGCTCCGAGAGCTGCTGAAATGCTGCGTTTCTTTGCACTTCCTGACAAGAGCAGTCCCGCTGCTTTGCAGCTGATCCTGCACGTAACACAAGCGAGAGGTGGCAGCGGTGGCCACAAGCCAGTGGGGCAGGAGACAGGTTGAGTCCCAGCCCTCCTCAGAGGGCCGGTGACGTCTCATCACGGCTCCTTCGCACGTGGAAGCAAAGCACGGCCAGAGGATAACGCTGGCTATTGACGTACAGATATATCTATCAATAAATATAAAAACATTCATTTGGTGCCTTCTTTTTCCATTTATAAGATCCTTTTATAAATCCATAGTGATGGCACACTGTTGCGAGCTCAGGATACCAGAGAACGTCTCAGGTAAAGAAGGGTATTCATGAAAGGACTTGGGTTTTTGTCTGGAAATCCCAGTAATAAACCGTAGCTCTGATCTGGGGTAGCTCCACCTCCCAGTCCTGGTGTGGTTTCACACCTGCGCGGTTTTCCTGGGACATGAGTCCGGCTGGCAGCCCCATCGCTGTGCCTAGAGCTCCCCAAGCTGGTCGGGGCTCTGATTGCCATTCGGCGTCGGGCCAGATAACGACTTCCTGGAACTGGACCTGAGGAAACAAGCAGAAGCGACACAAGACAAGCAAGCTGTTTCCGTTTCAGGAGGCAACACGGGCAAGAGGTTCCCAGCCAGGCGTGTCACACCATAAAGGCCATCACCCTCTGTACAGATAAAGCCCTGGTTCTTGGTTTCATGAGGCTCTGGCGCTCTTGGAGCTGCCCCAATTCCATCCGCAGTCATTACGGACTGACAGCGCGAGGCCGTTTATAGCCCAACCATGACACAGCAGCTTGCTTTGCTCCCCAGCTAACTGCAGCAAGGAATTACCGAGGGAGGGAGGAACTTGGCTAAACTCATTTGGAGGAATATAATTTCCTGGAATTAGCCTTTGCTTGCCATTAATGTTTTCTGTGTTCCTGTATCTCCTTCTATTTCTATTAGTCATAACAATAAAGCCATTACATTTAAACACAAAAGCCAAGCCCACTTACTTTACTTCCTCATACTTTTTGCCTCGATAAAAGTTACTCTTTTTAATCAGATACAGCAGCACCAGGTCACAAAAGAAAGCTCCCTGCAAAGAGAAAGAACTTGTGGTTTATCTTTAGAGTAGGAGTGGAAGTGTTCTGATCCAATTAGCAATGAGCATTAATTAAAGAAGAATATCTCATAGAAGCTGTATTTTCCTTCATACTCTGTGTAATCTTAGGGGTATTTAGACACAAGGTCCATTAACAAATGCCTTTAGGACAGGAGACAGTTACACACCAGACTGAGTGGCCACAGTAGCAACAACGCCACCGGAGAAGACAAACAAACCACCCCATTTTATCCTCGTAACAGCTAAACGAGGGATCTGGGTCCCAATGTCTTCTGTTAGGAAAATACATTCACTTACCGCTCCCATGAGAGCGAGCCCTGAACCGATATTGATAATGGTGGGAACGATGTTAAATTTCCCTGCCTAAAAGAAAAAAAAGTCATTAAGCACTCGGTGAAAGAACAACCCAGGAAATAAACGTAAGGGTGTGGTGTTACACCGGGGAAGCCACCAGTGCCTGCGGGCGTGTTTTGTCCGCCACAAGCAGACACAACCATAGAAGATGTGCAGTGAAAAATCTTGGGGGTTAAAGGTCTGTGTGTGTCTCAGGTCCAAGTGTCCATGGCTGCATTTCTCAGTTTGCGTCATCCCTGAATTAGGCTTCTTTTTGTGCAGTACATATGCATGAAAAACAAACCTCTGGGGCGTATTTACTTCTGTCGGACTCTTCATGAACCTGTTTTCAGGCCGAAGAGATGCAGTCATCCAGGACATCTCCTTTCTTACGCAGGGTTAGCTCCACATGGATGAGTGGCAAGAGCCCTTTCCTGCGACAAGCCGGAGAGGCTGTTCTCATCCCAGAGCTGCCTTCCTGCTGAGAAATGTCCCCCACCTCTTTTCAAGGCTCAGGACCTCACCTTGCCATTCACCATCACATCAAAGCGGATTCCATACGCTTTAAAGAGCATCCGGTAGTCGACGCCCTCAGCATCCCGGTAATATTTGGCAAACCTGGAATGCAACAATACTGATTTTAACTCCACAATCTGCCCACACACCAAGAACCCATCTGAATTCACCTGTCTCTTCAAACACATCTATTCCCCCTATCAAAACCAGTTTTAGCATGCCATGTCTGCATCGCCGGCCCTCCTTCCTTCCCTCCCTCAGCTGCAGCAGTGTGCTGGGCTGGGGCAGCTGCCTGGCGTGGTCTGGTACTACGGCACTGCCATCCTCCGCCGCCAGCGAGGCAAAGCAGCTCAGCCCGACTGCAGTACTGCATCATATTCTCTTCTCTGCTTACCTGAAGTTGTACCCAGAAGAGATGGACTTTTCTGCAAACTCGTTATCCAGTCGGCTAAAAGAATAGTGAGGATTACATTCAGAAGGGGCTTTATCAAGATCACAGTTCCATTCAATCTGAATTCCTATCACACCACCCTTAATGAAAGAGAGAGACAGTGTGAGTTTTTTAAGCTTGTTTCAATTAACGTGTCTTCAAATTTGTCAGATCTGTGGGCAAGTTTTCCCCAGGGACAAGAACAGCTGCATTTCTGGTCCCAGACACAAGCACACACACTTCTGGATGGGCTAAGTTCATGCTTATGACATTAATCACATTACACACAGTCCTAGCTTTCCCTGTGCTGGCATCCTCGGAGGCGATTCTCATCCCAGGACACTAATTTCATTAAATTCAGTGGCCGTAACACACTTCAGTGCAGAAGATGCTCTTTTACGCAGGGATGGGTTCACACGTGCAGAAGCTGGACAGCAGGCAGACCCCCAGCCAGCAGCGGTACAGCCAGCTGGAAGCCACACGAGCCCGAGGGACATTCCTACCTCCAAGGCCATCTCCTGGAAGTCGCTCCCAGCCCACCGGACGATGTTGCCCAGGAGGAAGATGGGGCAGTAGGGATGCTCCGTGCTGTAGTGGCAGCTCTTCAGGTAGGACTCATTGTTAGTTGCCAGCACATTCATCCTGCATGTAGGGAAGAAGGAAAGCCACCTTGTCTCCCTCTTTACTTGCCTACACAGCCTACGCCACCAAGACTGCAGAGACAAGTCTTCTCCAACACCCGCCGTGCAGAACAGAAATGGCACCTTGCCACCAGCCTTGTCACCCTGTGAGCCGCTCCACTGCTGGCCTAGGGAAAGCAGCCTGCTCACACAAAAATGACCTCTAGGTCAGCTGAATCTGGGCTCAGCGAAGCACTGACACGGAGCAGGTTGCCAGGGTGCTCCAGGGCCACATAGTTTTCCCAAGGAAAAAAAACAGATGCTAGAAATGTCTAGCTGAGCCTAGTCAGAATAGCAAGAACATGCTCTTTTCTACACTTCGGTCTGTCTTTCCTTCCTTAATGCTGGAGCCAGAGCTGCAGCAGCAAATGCAAACAAGTATTTGAAATCTGGATTTTCCCAGCCTTGTCCAGGCACCTTCATTTTTATGGAAGAGAAGGAATATCTGGGAGCAGAAGCAGCTCTGCACTGGCTATACGCTGCCTGGCAGACAGATGCGTCAGCCTTAGGAGCTCTGCTGCACCCCATGCTGCAGGAGCCACCGCAGCCCGCACTTGGTGCGGCACAGCCGGACCCCAGTGGCACTCTGAGAAGCTCCAAGCCCTCATTATCTGCTTGTTCCCGCACAGCCTGAAGCCAAAGGCCTCCCCCCACGTCTCTGAGGAAGGAATATCCATCTCCCCACCCCAAGCCTCAGGCAGGAGAAGGACAGTGGAGAAAACTGAGATTATTGCTCTGTGATGGAGAGGACAGAGAGATCTCTGAGCACCTGCACTTACTTGGAGAACTTAAACTTGGGGAAGCGGATTGAGTTCTTGATGTAAACAGTGAAGTTTTCTGCACTGGCGAGAAGTGGTTTCCTGAAAGAGAAGGGTTTGTTAACTGTTTTAGGTTCAGACCCTGCCTACGTGCTAAAATTTGAATTGTCATTTTACAAACAGCCCGTGGCGCTAGGCCAGCCGTGCTGCTTTCCCCACACTGCCAGCAAGGAGCTGGTGAGGAGCGTGCAGGCCGAGGGGAAGCCGTGAGAGCTGGAACCAGCCCTGGGGCAGCCAGCGAGCCAAGCAGGGGAACAGGGGGCCGGTCGTGCTGGGGGGCCGTGCACAGCTCCCTCCTGCACTGCAACAGCCAACATTCAACGAGTGTCCAAGCAGAGGGAACCCAGAAACCACCCTGAGCGACACACAAGCCAAGCAGCTCAAGCTTGGAAACAGCGCAGGGTGGCCACGTACTTGGGCTTGGATCTTTTCTCCACTGGGCACCAGGCCAGTATCTCACAAGTCCCTCTGATGCCATCCTTGTCTTTCAGACAGCGGCCAGTCTTAACCCCTGCAGCACAGACATCACAGAAAAGGTCACACAGAGCCGCCACCTCCTCTCCTTGCCTACAGGGCACAGGAAAATCAAATGCTTTTCGCTGCCACCCCCAGCCCTCCTCCCTGCTGTGAAAGGGCCTCTCAGCTGGAACAACCGCTCCCTTGTTGCTTCTCTGAGCAGCCCGGGGTGCTCTGACCCAGCCACCACAGAGCTGTAAGCAAGGCAGCAATCTTAAAAGAGAGTAAAGAAAAGAAAGTCCTTGCCGCTCTCCGTGATTGGAGATCTCTAGGGTTGTAACCAGGCTGATGGCTCTGAAGGAACCTGCCTCGACCAGACACGGTACAGGAGGAGGGAGCCTTCCCTTACCATTGCCAGCCACCACCGCTGCTCCCGCCAGGCAGTCCCTGTCCTGGTAACAGAGCGCGTCGGGAATGCTGTCACTCTGCAAAGTGGAGGAGGACAGAAGTGAGACCTGTGACAGGACATCAGACTAGGAGGGGTAAGAAAGTGCTGATGATGTGGAGTGAATCCTCTATAGAACGGTGAACACTGAAAATGTGCAGCTGAAGCGGTAACTGCGGGTCATGTGCAAAGAGCTTGACAGCATCGCACCACCAGCAACACCACGGTTCAGCTCCGACGTCCTGCTTTTGGCCGCTGCTCAGTCTGGAGAGGGACAGGCTGTGGAAGATCCCAGAAATCACCTACCACTCACCAAAACCAAGCAACAGGCCACCGTGCTCCACCTGCAGAGATAACCCTACCTCTGGTTTAACTACGAGCTCTCTGAGCTCAGAATTCCCCTTCCCCGGGCTGCTCGCCCGGTTCGTGCAGCCACTAGAGGACAGCCGCATGCTGCACAGGCAGGCTGTGCTCCCCGCCTGGGCCCCCCCTCTGCTGCCCCACGGAAAATCCATCACTGTGACAGGGAGACAACGCTCCCTGGATGGCCAGCGTCCTCCTCCCTCAGGCTGAACCACATCTCCGCAGAGGATGTTTCAACAGGACTCGGAAAGATCTCATGCGTCTGGCCTGGAAGGCATGTTCTGGAAGGTACCAAGCACCCTCCCACGTCCCGAAGGTAATGAAAGCCTGAATATTCAGCCCTTCCCAGGACGGGGCTCTTAGAAACTCTCCTCTACCCATAACTAGATCAAGTCACCTCCAAGTTGTTTTCCCACGGCCTTTTCTGACCCTGAGCAATGCTCACTGCTCTGGTCCCATCTCCAGCTGGGCAGATGTCCAACACCATCGACCAAAGTCAGCAAGACTCTACATGATCAGTGCCTCTGGAAATTAAGACAGCTGAACCTCCCAGGTTTGCAGTAACCAGCCCGATTTTCCCAACTGAGATATTACACTACAGAGAAAAACCATTTGCCTTCCATCCTTCCCGTGTTTGTTGCTCCCCAGGTGTCCCCTGTCAGTTCTTACCCCCAGTGTTGTAGGGGTCTGGGGGCCAAGGGGCTCAGTCCTTCCTACCTCAGGACACGTGGCTTGCCTCTGGTTTGGGGTCACAATCAGATTCGTCATGACAAAGAAGACGTTTTCACCCTACAACAAAGTAAGGCACGAAGAGTTAGAAAACCTGTTTTACTCTTGAAGTACCTGTTACAAGGAGGATGCAGTGCTCTGCCAAACAGTAACACCTCCCTCTCTCCTGGTGCTTTCCAGGCTGAGACACAACAGCGGCCTTTGTCTGGATATTTGTTGGGATGAGGCTGGTGGGTCTCTGCCGCTGAAGACGTTCTCCTTCAGAGACTGCGTTAATTTGGTGAGCAGGACTGCTGAGCTTTGCCTTGCTGGCTGCTCGGCACGCGCTTGTCCTCCTTTTCCGTAAGGACATGGTGCCTCATCAGGGATCAAAGGCCCCGTCCCAGTGCAGAGCCGTGGGTGTTTGTTCTTAGCCGGGGTCAGGCCGGCTGCCTCAGCCGTGCTGTCACAAGCCTGAGCTCACGGAGCAAGGCAGCCGGGCACAGCGCAGGACCAGATGTAGTGCAACACATGGACATGTGATAAAACAAAACAGAGCACTTCTAGCACGGCTGTAAGAGAGAGAATACAGAACACTTAACTGAGCCATCGGGAGGACGGTATGAGATGTGCAAGGAGAGACTTGTCTGTGGTTTCATCCCTAAAATCCTTATTTCTGGCCGTGTAGTGTTTCCTCTGTATTTAGGCAATGCCACAATATGCATGGCTGACTCCTGTTCTGGAGCCTTCCTTTCTTTGCACTTTTACAGCCTCTAGTTGGCCCCTTCCCCACACTCAGCAAAAAGTTTAAATGGTGAACTTCTCCCCTGAATGGTTTTCCCGTAACAACCAACCACCAAAGGAAACTACGGAAAAAACAAGCCTGAAGACAGTTAAACAGTCAGCAAGAGGGGGGAGAAAGCAGCGTATCCCAGCGCTGCAGATGGAGGCTGGTGTGCCACTCCGAAGTGAAACGAATGCCAAGATTAACCACGTGCTCCTACCATTCCTGCTCCTCACCGTGCACACGCAGGAAGGGGAGGAGGGTCAGCACCAGGCTGCACCTACAGAAACACGGGTTGTCTCCTGACAGCCCCGGCACCGGCAGCCCGACCTTCGTCACGCCGAGGGGACACACGTAACCGTTAGAGCCAGCCCACGGTCCTGGCATGAGGCAGGGCAGCCCCCAGCATCTTGGACAAAAGGTCCTCACCCATGACAGGAACCAGCAGCACGTCAAGCCCTGCCACCTGTAACACTGGTTGCTTGCGTGAGCGAGTGACAGGTGATAAAATACCTGACCAGGAGCAAATCCTGGAGCCCCGACACCACAAGGTTGCTCTGAACCACAGCAGGGAACAGGATGTTTCTGCAAACCTGTCGGAGAACAAGCCCAAGAAAGCAACGAGTGAAGAATCCACCAGGTGAATCCCTGCTCTGCATGAAGCTTAACCGCAAAGTGCCCCTGGTTCACCCTATCCGAGGGCATTCTCAGTGCTCAGTGGTGAATCTCCACAAGCTGAGCGCCTGCCGTTTATTCCGGAGTCTCTCAGAAAACCCCTTCCAACACACAGCCCTGCCTGCTGCACACAGAAATCGGAGATCTCAGCCTTCCATCCATGAGAGCAGAGCTCGGTGTTCTCACGCGTCTGGCTCGCTCACCTTCCCTCGCTGTGCTTTGCGTGAGGCGGGTGGCCCCACACCCCACCAGCACCTTGGGACACAGGTACGTCTGTCCTCAGCAGGAGGGACACGTTGGTCAGCAGCCACGCTGGAGGGCTCAGGAGAGCTGTCCCTGCTCCCTGGAGGAGACGGGGTTTCTCCCATCCCTCCCTGCCTCCTGCCCCACTACCCAGGTGTCTCCAGCACAAACCAGCCCACCCAGTCCCAGCAGGACAGCGCAGGACTCTCCCTCCAAAGCGAAGTGAGAGACGGCGCAGTAGTTAGCAGATGCAAGTCCCTTAATGCACCGGTAGCAGGCATTCCGATATTCCTAAAAACCCATACGGGGAACATCTCACGGCTGACCTGAGACATTCAGCCGACAAACAGTAATCAGCACACGGAGCAGGAAGGCTCGTGAGATGTCTGCGCTGGCACTCACAGCGCACAGAAGTTGCTGAGTTTTGCTGTGAGCCCAGGGTCTAACATCACGGTGGTTGCTGGAGGCTGATGCACGCTGGGGCAGACTGCGGCAAGCCTGGATTCAATATTGTAACCTGACTGCAAAGCCACGTTTGGCTTCATGATGCCATAGCCCAAACCTCTGCGTTGCAGAGCACACCAGCCCAGAGGCAGGGCTGGCTGTCTTTACTCAGCACACCACGCTGTAAGGCCTCCCAGTAAGTCAACACGCAGTAACCAGACCACCGAGTCACAGGAGAAACATCTGACAAGTTAAAATACTGGTCGGCGTCACCATTTCATTGCTGGGTGTGCACAGCAGCCACCTGCTACATGTCCCAGGGCTTCCACACAGCCTGAACAAGAGGTCCCGCAAGCACACTGCCCAACCCGGAGTACACGCTGGTCTGAGACCGACAGCTTGCAGGAAAGCTTCGCACTGAACCGCGGGAGAGGCAGAGCACAGATCCGCAGGTCTGGGTAAACATGGGCTGCAGCAGGAGGAAGGTGAAGCCTTATTCTTATGTACAGACAAGTAAATTGTTCAATTTCCTGCTTTCTGCCCCCTGTCAAGGCCAAGACCCTGATTTTCCCCTCCCACCTTTCCATGCACGTGTGGTGGATGCTAGCAGGGACAGCACAAACAGCCCCTGGGCAAGCACAGCTGGGCAATTTCCAGCCTGCTGCCATCTTTTCCCCTTAACCACCAGCTACACACCTCACTGTCCAAGTCAAGGAAGCAGCAAGGCAGGTTTATCCAGACACATCTGAGCAATCCTCACCACTCAAATTGCACCACATTGTCTCTCCGTCTCCCACCCGCTCCGGGCTGCCCCGTCCATGCCTGCTCTAGCCCAGCAGCAGAGGCCAGCAGACACTGCTCAGCTGAGCAGTCTCACTGAAGTCCACGGGACTTCTGCTTGCAAAGTGTCATGGACCTTTGCTAGAGAGACAGGGCTGCTTTGATATTTGCTGGGAAGGCCAAAGAGAAGGCACAGCATTGCTTTCCTGCAGCCCACCTCCTGCTCATTCACAGGAAAGGCCTGGATGCACCACTTCAGCCTTTCCACCAGCAGCCCCGCTGGAAGATGTCTTTCCAGCTGAACGGCAGAGACGATAGCAGTGGGGAGATGCCAACCTGCGGAGGGATGACGTAGTCCGCAACATCCCACAGCCTCTCCCCCAGCTCCGAGGTGTTGGTGAAGGCTACCCCTTTCAGCTTGGTGATGACAGAGCTCTGGAGGGATGTGTCTGTGTCCTGATAGCCCTTCTTGACAACAAACACCCACCTGCGAAGACACAGAAGGCGGCAACATTAGCAAGGGGGGTCAAGGAACAAGTTAGCCAGAGATCTACACTGAGGCCAAATAACATTCAAGAGCAAATCAAAACATGCCAGTGACACCAACCCCTCTGCAACTGCTACAACAAATTCAGAATAAACTCTTTGACACAAGCTGTGCTTATCTACAGCACTGGAGGAAGCATCAGGGCCCCACACCAGGGAAAGGCGTAATAACTCGTCACAGGGTAAAATAACAAGCCTCCTGCCTCCCCATCCTGTGCTAGCAACCTCGATGGAAAGAGGGCAGGGCAGGGCAGGGCTCTGTATTCCTCAAGATAAAAAATAATATCAGCTTTTGCAGGCTGCAGGGAAGATTGTGGTTGGTTTCACAAATACATGAGAAACTCCCGTTTTAGCAGCCTGCCATTAGTGTACCGGTCATAGGCTCACAGAATCATTGAGGTTGGAAAAGACCTCTAAGTTCAAGTCCATCTGTCACCCCAACACCCCCATGCCTGCTAAACCGTGTCCCCAAGTGCCACATCTACAGGTTTTTTGAACACCTCCAGGGATGGCGACTCCACCACTGCTCTGGGCAGCCAGTTCCAATGTCTGACCACTCTGTCAGTAAAGAAATTCTTCCAAACATCCAATCTAAACCTCCCCTGACACAACTTGAGGCCATTGCCTCTCATCCTATCGCTAGTTGTTTACCAGTCCAGCAGCAGATCACAGCTAGGGAGATGCAACTCCAGCAGGTGAACCACATCTCACTAACAGAGATCTGCAGGGAGTACTCTCAGCTGGACACAACCTGACTGCACCCTGGGCTCTGCTGGGCTTCAGGCTCCTCGCTAGCACACCTGGAAGAGCTGCTTCCTTGCTGAGTAGTCCAGGGAAAGGCTTTGCTTACTTCTTCCCAGTAGCAACAGGAAGAGCTCCACGTCACTGGGTGGAAACCTCTCTGGGTTAAATGAAATGCCTCCAGCTTCCCCACAATACCACCCAAGTCACCTGCCAGGACAACAAACCACCCAGACCCTCGAGGAAGCGCAGGGTGCCGGGGCAGGGGGAGGGACGCAGGCTGCGTTTGCTGGCACAGCTCCCCTTCGCAGCACACCGACCTGCAGCACACGCCTGCACGCAGAAAGGGACAGCGGCCATCTCGGGCTGAGCAGCGCTGACGTATGCTGCCCTTCACCTGCTACTTGTGACAAACCTGAATAACGTTCCCCACCCCTGTGAAGCTTCCTACTGTTTCCCCCCCAAGAATACTGTTTTTTTCTCCAAGGAGGGCTCAAAAGTAGACCCTTAGGATTTCCACAGCAAATTGAGGGAGAAATGGCAGTTCCATGCACGAGACAACCCAGAGGGGTTTGATGATCGCAACCCCCCAGACAGCCTCTGGCCAGGGCTGGGTGCGTAATCAAGCAGTCAGATGTCAGACAAACACCCACCGCCTCTGCGATACGCTGAGAGCCCCCAGCCACACAGGAGTCCCCAAAGGCACCAGCAGTGACAGTGCCAAAGCTCTGCAGAAGGCAATAGCTGCCGAGGGAAGAAAATAGCCAGTATGGCCCAGACGGTCTCTGAACACTCACAGTCACTGGTCATACCATATCCCTCTCGGACAGAGGATGTGTCCTCAGCAACATTATCTACAGGATTCCTCCTTTAGCAGCTAACGCATGCCAGTCTGCTGAGACCTCATCTCTGCGCTGCAACTAAAGCAGGCTCTGGAACTGTACACCTTTCTATAAATAAACCTAGCACATAAAAATGACTCTGCTATATTTGATCAGTGAAAACACGAGGTATGAGAAAGGTGAAGGGACTCAGAAGCACAGACAGGGAGGGTAAAGACTTACGAATCACATTCCACACAGCCTCAGAAACTCAGGAAGCAATGGCACATAGGCTGGATAATTCCAGGTCTGAGCCTGCAAACTGCAAGGAGTATCGCTGTGCTCATTACATGCCAGCGTGACCAGCCTCTTGCAGAACCGGGCCTTTTCTGAGAGGTATTCTAGCTATCTCCATGCCAACTCGCCCTGCTCTGAAACAAATGGAAGGCAGCTGACACGCACGCTGCCTCAGCTTCCACAATCCCGGCTGCTGCAGCCCACTCCAGCAAAGAAATCTGCCACTTTGTGCCTGGTCCCCTCCCATTGAGACCTGAGCATGTCATGCAGGCATGCAGACAAGCCAGGTTTGTCCCAAGGCTCAGCAACCGTGGCCATAAATGCCATTGTTTCTAAGACGTCAGGTGTTAAGGCTGGGCACCGTTCCCACCGAATACAGAAATAAAGGTGTAAATAATGCAGTACAAAGCCATAGTACCATTTGATCTATTTTTAACCCTACATTAATCTGGAAGGTAGAGCTGAATCTAGCAATCCCCAGCAGATGAAAAATCAGATATAAGTCTATTAGACATTACAAAATCCAGCTGCATAAGCAAGCGTAACTATCTGCATTAAAGTCATCAGGCTCAGCAAGCTGTCACCGTATGCAGAGTACCCTACATAAATCTTCATCACAACACAGCAAGCAACCGCAGCCGCAGCAGGAGGTGAAAAGCAGGGTGATTCTTACCCCACCAGGTAAGCCAGGATGGAGAGCTGCACCACTCGATAGAGAACCCCCACCTTCTTGTTCTTCGCAATGACGTATTTCTCTGTTTTATAATCAAAAAGTGATAGAAATAAACCCTTCCAAGCCACCTGCCCCATGCTCCCGGCTCGCTCTGTACGGGTGGCTGGAGCGGGCAGCAGCGTTTGCAGCTCGCATTATCCACACGTGCTCTGCATAGAAACCTGACACACCAACCCCTTCAGAGCCAGCGGCTCATCTCCTCCCTCCCCGCAGCAGCGTGCCGGCAGCAGCGCTCGGGTTGGAAACCAGCAGCTGCGCTCACACGAGATCCTTCCTTAGCTGCTTTTCAGCTAATTCATCCTCTGGCGAAGCCCCCGCCTCAGATTTCCCCTCAAGCTTTCGTTCTCTCCCCCACAGTCACAAAATGTTTGTAACAAAACATGTTACAGCATGAAGCCGTGGTACAGCATCCGAGGTGACAGAGCTATGCTCTCTCACTGTTAAGCATTAAAGCCTTTCTTCAGGCTTTACATGATGGCAAAGCACCTGGTTAAATTTTTAATTCCTTAAGCATTCACATGAGCAATGAGAACTTGGGTCCTCAGCCATCCATAACACCTGCCTGGCTACTACATCTTCCCATCAAAAACCCAGCCTAAGAAACTAATAAATAAATTCTGTACGTGGTTAAGGGATCAATCACCATCACATCTCACTGAAATGCTCCACGAGTGCTGAGCTAGGCACAGATAGATACAGAACACGCTGTCTGATGAAATACCAAAGGGAGAGGAATAGTTTAACCGTCACCGAGAGAAGAGTTGTTTACTAGCTAGCAGTGCGAGAGGTGACTCCCAGTCTAACAGAGGCATTTGCATGTGCAGGGACATGAAATGACCATTGCTTCAACCAGGAAGGGTGGACACCGTCTCCCGGCTAAGGAGGGAACAGAACGAGCTCCGAGGTGGCAAATGAAGGCAGGACCTTCCAGCAGCCCAGCTAAAAGAGCTAATGCACCTCGCCAAGAGGGATCCAGCAGCAAGCTGGGATCCAAACTGGAGTGTGCCCTTTCAGGGGCATCCCGTATGCGTGCACTGATGGGAGATGTGGACTGCCTGTGGGCTCAATCTATTAGAGAGTGTCCACCAGAGACAGGAGGGGTTGTATCAGGTGTAAAGTGTAGGGTTTACTGCATTCATGCATGAGCACCCAATGAGCACTCAGGGCTTCGTTAGGACCGGGAAGGCTCTTGAGATTACACAGTACACAACTGTAACACATGCTCAGACACTGGCTGAGAGAGGGGTCACACGACAGAGGGAGCAGGCAGTGCGGTGAGGTGATCTGCTCCAGCACACACACCTCAACCCGGGGAGAGTCGTTCTCAAGAGCATGGATTTTGTGAAAATTTTATCCTTCGTCCTCCTTAAATTCCGTATCAGATTTAAACAAACAGATCAGATTTTTAATGAATAAGTGACAAGGTTGCTCCAAATCACAGGAGAATCACAAACATTGCAATGAACAAAACACTGTCCTCAAAATACCTCATTTTGTCCCTCCTCCCACAGCCATCCCTAGAGTTTCCTTCTGCAAAGCAAAGGAAACCTTTCTCCAGCAACTGCAAAACTAGAACAGAAATGTGCCTGTGGCCTCCTTTCACCCCAGCAGCGGCTGCACTCCCCTGCCCCACGCCGGGCCATGGCTTGAGGCCGTGGCTCTTTCACAAGGGGCTCCCTCGCAGGCTGCAAGGGACTGAGCCCCCCGCTCCCACGCACCCCCCTGGTCACTCCTCTGGCTCAGGGGTAGCCCCAGTCCCGCTCACAAACTTCACAGCTGCCACTCAGCCTCAGCACAAGCAAAGGACTGGTCTTGCTCACCTCTCCCACTGCCCGTTACCCCTCCCTTTCCCTCTCTGCACACCCCACATGGGCAACCCCATCTTATCTCACAGAACAGGCTGGCTGCTCCCCAAGCCCCTCCTGGAGCCCTCTTTCTCACTCAAGCAGCTGCAACTCACGGTTTCTCTCTTCCTCAAACGGTATTTGGCCGTTGTATCCACCCCTCCTTACCAGATGCCCACAAACCAGAATATCACTAGTTCCAGCCCTAGAGATCCTCTGCGTGAAAGCCTGAAGCACAAATAAATACTCTTAAAATGTACAATAACCAAAGGAGACAAAACCCTCCAAGAAAGCACACTTCTGCAGGGAGGAAGGAGACCACAGCGGTCCATGAGGTCAGAAATGAGTAAGGAAGAAAGGCAGGCTCAGCCTATCTCCCCTCACCACTTCCCAGACCCAAGGTGGGGCTGGGCACAGGGAGACCGACGCAGCTCCAGCAACCAGAGCTGTACAGAGACAGGAGCGTCCGAAAGGATCCACCACCTGATCTTCTGCCCAGTCTGCTCCTAGATGAGACGCTTTGCAAGCACAAGTGGCTGGATGACTGCCCAGCATTGTTTCTCATTGTGGGTCTGGTCCGACAAGAACACCATCTGCTTGCCCTGGCCCCGCTGGAACTGCTCCAGGGGTGGACTAACCAGTGAGTATACCCCATGTCTCAGGACTGCCTCCACCATTGCTCCTGCTGCACTAAGAACACCCAAGTTCATGGACAAATGAAGTATCAGGGGAGACAAGTTAGCCCTTGGTGGCATCTAGAGACACCCCCCGTGCCGTCCCCATCTGCCTTAACTAAGCAACTGCACAGGCTAAAATCAGATCAGAAACTTGCTGGCAGTTAAACAGCGTGTTGTCCTCCTGGCCTGCTTTTACTTAGTGGCACAGACATAGGTCTGCTGTGAGTTCTTGCAATTATTTTCCAGGTCAATTAATGCGAGAAAGGATTTACACAGGTTAGAAGAAAATGTTACTTAAGAGTGAGAAGTGTTCTGTTGTAGGTGTGACCTGAAGATGTCAACCAGTTTTGATCACTTAAAAAAAAAGACGTACTTTTCTTGTTTTCTTCTAGAGCCATCAACTAGAAGCACAGTTGCAATAGCTGATTTTGAATAAAAAGCTTCAATTTGTATCAAATGTTCCTCAGAATATTCTGAATGTTACTCACCAGAGGCTGCGTTTGTGCTGACAACAGTGTTGTTGGCACGCTTTTGCAGATATTGTTCTTCTCACCTTCTAGTTTCACAACCTTATTTTTTTTTCTTGCCTGGAAATCAAGATTACTGGTATGTTTCTCAGAGTATCTGTGGGTGGTTCAAACATAAGCGGTTTCATTCCCGGGGGGGAGGGGGGGGTGGTAAATAACCTTACAAAATCTAATCATCATCAGTTAAAGACAAAAAAACCCAGTAGTTTCTCTTAGTCCTTCTCAAGGGGCTGAGAATGGATCTCTTCTGCAAGATACCTCCCTTCTCGAGTCCAACATTTTCAATTTCCCATGGAAAAAAGCAGTCTGCCCCTTTCCCCGTGAAGGCTGTTTGCTCAGTCTGGAAATTCTCACAGGGAAGATTCCTCCGCCAGTACTAGAACTCTCCCTTTCTCTTTCTGTCTTCTCTTATTCCTGCTATCCGTAATTCCTCATACCGTTCACAGTAATTGCCTTCTCCTTATTCACACGCAGCCACAGGATACGCGACCCTGTCTGCCCAGACTGCTCCTCATCTACACTTCCCTCCGCCTGTCAGTAGCTCTTTGGTGTTAAGCTGCCCCAGAACTGAACTCAGCCCAGTCATGAGCCTGTAAATGCCACGCAAAGGGACTGTGGAAATCAAACGTTAGACCCCTGCCCCGACACAGTGCTGTTTGAAACCCAGTGAGGTCACATCTGTCTCTCTATGGCATTGTGGCATAGAAACATTTCAAGATCAGCCCAATAATATCTATAAATCGCACCCAAAAAAGCCTGCGTGTTTTCCAGGCAGTGGCAGACTGCCCTGGCCAGTGCAGGCGGGTTCACGAGTGACCGCTGGAGCTTTAGGCTCTTCTCATGTTCGCTTCCAGTTCCAGACGATCACCCCAGGCACTAATTCTCTCGGTGATCCCCACTCCACCCTTTACTGAGCTATCAAGTGCAACAGAAAACATCGGCTCCCAAACGCATGACAGCTGACTCAGAAGACGCTGAGACATTTCTGAAGCACTGGAAATGCTCCTGCAGCAAATGCCTGAGCAATGCAGATGCCTCATCCTTTACAAACAGGCACCAGACCAGCTACTGAAATAGAAAAGAGACAAGCAGCAGAGGATGCAAACAGGAGACAAACTAATTTGGCAAGGAAATGAACAGTGGAAAAGGCAGAGGTCAGCTCTCTCCATCAGCGGTTTTTTCTCACAGTATCATACTTGTAGGCCAACATCTAAAAAAAAAAAAAAAACAAACCAGGGGAAGAGTTGAACAGTTTGAAAGAGGAAGTTGCATTTAAACCAACAGCTCATGCACACAGCAATGCCAAGCGTAAGCTGCTTTCTGAAGATGACGGGTTTGGGTGCAAGCACAAAGAAACGTGTGTGCAGCCTGCAGTGAAAAACGCTCTGTTCAGCTTCTTTTAATGCTCGTTGTGACTTTGCAGTGTAAATAAGAAGTAGGTTGCCACTTGCCAACGAAAAAATGACAAAAATCCACCCCAGTATTTGTCCTCCTAACTAGCACTGCTGCACACCCAGCCACAATGGAAATCTTTCTTTCAGGAGCTGTTAGAAAAACATTCAGATTTTTTTTTCTCTTAGAAAGGGAATCTGTGGAAAGACTCTTTCTGCCATTATTCACAGGACCATCCAAATCTATCTGTAGGAGTGAGAAATGGAAGCGTGCTGAAGTTTCAGAGTATATTCTCTCTTTGATTCAGCTCATCATTTCCAGGAGAGCCATTTTCAGCCTCTGGATGTGTCCCAGGTTGCTCCCCCAAGTCCTGAATCTGCTGTACAGAGTGCAAGAGGTCTTGTTATCGTTAGTCAGAGCGTTTACCCACTCCTCTCCCCCAGCCCAAGAAGTGAAAGTACTTGAGGAAGAGAACCAAAGAGAGGAAGGAAAAATACTGCACATCTAATGAAACTAATCCATCATGACCCATTATGTGAGAGAGCTGGCACTGTCAGGTAAAAGAAATTAAATAAAAATGCACATAAAACATCACTAGGAGATTGAGTGCACTGATAGCTGGAACAGCAGCATTGCACAGTGCTGTATTGCAATGTTTTCACCTTCTGAAGTCTGCCAATAAAAGCATTATTGGGGAATGTTAAATTGAAGGCCCGAAAGCTGAACAGGTTTAATAAAATGTGAATTCACATTAACTACTGATGTAAGGTGAAATCCTGCTCTTGAATAGGCCCGACAGATCACTTTTTTACTTCTTTGTCAGTGCATATCATTCCTGACCCAGAAAGATATGAAACTGGTCCTGACTTGATAGCTCTGTCAGAGCTTACCTTGCTGCAAGCACCGAGGAGAGACCTTCATCCCTGTCCTTCACCTTCATCACGTAAACAGCTAGAAAATCTAGACTGAGGCCTCTGCCCTTTCCTCCCTGGAAAGCTACCAACTGGTAGCTCTTCCCAGCCACAGGAAAACACATGTGCTACTCAGACTTGAAGCCCAGAGGAAAAGGTTTCCTGAGGAACGCCCCCAGCCTGGCCCCTGGCCTTGGCTCTGGGGGTGCTCCAAGCCAGTCTCCACCAGCAAGAAGCCGATGTGTCCCAGCTGTGCTGTGCAGACGTACTGGAGCCAGTTCAGCCAAGCTGGCAGAGAGTCCAGGCAACCTGCTGCAAGCACAGCTCCATCCCAGCTCATTCACCCTGTTACAATACAAGACAGGAGATTTCTCTTTTGAGCTGCAATCCAATTAGCCTCCAAATAAAGCTGCCCGAGCAGGCTCTCAATCCCAGCAAAACACTTCATGGCTCCTATCAGATGGTCTTACGTCAGCACCCTGCACTAATGAAGAACTACTTATGCCCTTTTCCTGATAAGCTTTCCTGAGTAGCAGACTGCCACTTCACTTTCTCCTGCTAACCACCAGGCCACCACACTCCCACAGTTTAATATATGAACCTGTCATCTTCTGAGCATGCTGAGGGAATTATAACCCAAGGCTTGCAAAACTTCCTGGCATACCAGAAAGATACAAGCAGCTGGTATCACCCCTGATTAAAATAGCATCTCAAAGTGCATCCTGTCCTCCCCTTCAAGGATACAATTAAAAAGCTATCTCAGATACATCAGCTCTTGTCAGTCACCACCCACCTCCGCACCTCCTACTCCTTGGTCAGACCACAAAAATAGCCAAAATCTGTCAGGCCAAGCTCACCTAACAGAAGCTGATATCCCAAGGTGGAGTGATGGAGCCAAGCCAGGACTCGGAGCTAAGACAGCAGATGGGGATGGGTGGTCGGCACCAGTAGAGAACAAGCATCTACTCTTGCCCTCCTGGGCCACCAGCAGCACTGAGAGGCATCTCCCGCAACAGAGCAAGACAAAGGCAGAACAACAAATCACGTCAGCCTAACGAGCAGCGTTGGGAGAACAGACCTGAACAGCAAAGAGTTGAGGACCTGACCCCTACTGGTCTGTATTTCTGACTCAAGAGCAGAGAGACCCTCCCTCCCCTGAGAAGCTGTGAGTCTGCCTACAGGTTGCTGTCTTTGCTTGAGGCATAAAGATCACGAACGACCCTTACAGCTCAGAGGCCTCTAGGACATCTGCAGCAGCTTCTCTGCCCACGACACCTGGACCCCAAACAGGCTGCTAAGGTGTGAGCCTGGCTGGGGTCAGGTGTTTAATGACTCTCAATGAGTCATTTGCAAATACCCTGTCGTTCAGGGAGATGACATAACTGTGCCACTGCCAGAGCACACTGAAGTCAAGGCCACAAATGTTGACAGGGCTTCTGCACAGGGGATTTTATTCAAAATGCAGATTGCAAATAAATTTAGAAGCAGACGCAGCAAGGCTTCCATGGAAACAGCACAAAAACCCAGCTGTGGTTTGGATGACTGTGAGTCCTGGCAGTCTTGACTAATCCCTTAAGTGCCATCCAATTACTGCAAATGTGTTTGGCATCTCTTACAGCAATTGCAAAGAATTAAATGGTTGGATGGCACTCATCGGAAATTACAAGTCACAGAACCCTGTAATGCATTTAAGAAAAAAAAAAATCTTAAAAGGAAAATAGCATCCCGCACTGCAAGAGCTGACCTCCTTGAGAGCCATAAGGGACAACAAAAGGCATCCAAGTAATGAGGGGTACTTAATTCAGAGAAGAAACTAGAAAAAAAGCAGAGAAAGAGGCAGAATAACAAGACTGGCTGAAGGAGATGAGCTTATTTAGCCTTGAGAAGAGACAACTCTCCTTGCAACTCCTTGTTCTTAGCACAGCTTCTACAATTAACACTCCTTCCCTTACAAGAGTAATCAGAAAACTACTGACAGCTTTTCTATGCCCAGACTTACCAAGTATGATCTGAGTGTAGAGATCTCCAAGGGCTTCAGAACAGGTAGGACTTCAGTGTGAAGTGGAGCAGGTCTGGGAGGGAGGATGGGCAGCAAGACCACAACTGCTGGTGTACTGCAGTCCTTTCACTGACAGCTGTCCACACCATGTGTCACTCAGTGCAAGACCTGTCTAGAGTGCTGAAAAAAAGCAGACAACACACTTCCCTCCCCCAGGAAAAGCCAGCATGCCCTGAAACTCAAAAATAAATAAGTGAATAAAAGAGGAACCTTTGAAAAGTCTTCCTTACAATGCCACCACCTCAGTCACTACTGTGCACAGCTGCCCCAAAGGAGCAGTTCTCTCGCCTGAAGCTCTCCAAAGGGATTCTCTCTCCCAGCCCAGCACATTCCACTTTCCATACACTTAATTCCTCATAAAGGTCCTTCCACACAGGGATGTGCAAAGAACAATTTTGTAATGGCTCTGCCAAAATCCGGCCTGGGTGATGGAGAGTAGCCCCGGAGACTTGCTATGCTACCTGGGAAAGGGTACAGCAAAACGCTCAAACCACCTCCAGTCAGCAAGTGCAATACACAGTCAGGCTTCTCTTCCAAGAATTTATTGTTAAAGAAGATACAACTAAAAACACTACAAAAAAAAAAAAGAGGATTTACACAAAGGGAAGCGACAATAAAGCCACTCAGACCAGGCAAAGAGCATTTCTTTCCAAATAGTACAAAAAACCTGACAGAGGTGGTTCTTTGGTTCAGACATGAATTTCCTTTCAGAGCTCTCACCTAGGAAGCCTCATTTCCTCAATCCCTGGCACCTGTAAGCAGATTTGGAGTGACTCCATCCCTGTATGCAGCTCCAAGGAACTCTACAACCAGCCAGGGGGGAGAGAGAAAAAAATTCAAGCCAGAATGGCTGGAGCTGCTGATGGAGCTGGATGACAACGCAAAATCTCTGTGCCTCTCTTGTGCTGCTGAATGCCATACAAGGGCCCGATATTCTTCAGACAGTATCTTGCTGTGGTAGCTCTCACTTTTGCCCTAAGTAGGTAGGCCAGTGTGCTTCACACTTTCCACTTCTGGCTGTTTGGCAGCCAAATTTAGAGCTAGGACATACCCAGGCTTGTACAGCCTGCAGGACACCCATCCCACCATGAAGGCCATCACTGTAATGGCCTTAAAGAGATGTAGTAATAGCAGTACCTGAGTACCAGACAGGAATTTTACAAGGAAACCTCAATGAAGGTCACCCTTTGCTTGTTAATTCTAGTTTTCCATCAGGCAATATTGGTTAAGCCAAAGGAGACAGGAACTGTTTTGCCTTCTGAAGGGCTGAATGAAAATCTATGTTTAATCTACTGCTGTGTGTAAACACACATCAGATTTGTGGGGTTTATGGTTAGCCAAACACTACAGAAATAGAACAACTACACAGTTAGGGACAGAGAAAGCCAAAGAGAGGAACAGTACCAACCATCTCTACTCGTCCTTCTTTACAGTGAACACTTGCGGGGTCCTGAGATCATTTCATTGCTCAAGAAAGAAGACACCTAGTACTAGCCCAAGCCAGCTGCAGGGTTCGGCTAGGCGCCTTCTCTTCCCAAAGCCTATAAATCCCAATTACTGATAATCCGCAGCTGATAAACTGAGATTGCCCACGATTCAGCCTACTTTCCGTCACACACCCAGCAGGGTGAAAGGCAACGCTGCTGTGCTTGACACTGCAGCTCGCTGCTTGGCTCTGCCCTCGATTCAGGCAGTGGCTTTGGAAGAGGTGTGGTGAGCTGTGCTAGCTTGGGGGAATATTTCCTGATGTAGGAGGAGTCTTGGCAACAAGGTCTATGGCACAAATTTTTGTTTGTGATCAAACCAGGATATGAAAGCAACTGAAAACCGGAAACAAGATTGCGAGGTACAAAAAAACAATTGCCACATGCACATGCTTCTGATTCCAAGAACCAGAGACATCAAAGGACATATTTTACTGTATTAAAATGCACAAACTTGTATATATATACACATATATATTTATATGCAAAATGCTTGTCTTCCCATCTTCATCAGCAATAGCAGGATGGGAAGCTTCCCCTAATCCACTTCTATTTCAATCTACTCTGAAGCTACTCAGTACTAAAATCAACTTAAAAACCACTCAGCCTCACAGCAACTAAAACTGCAATCCAATACACAAACCTAACAGGTTCCAGGATTAATTTTTCTTAGCATAGCTACATTAAAGCAAAATTTCTCATGAAGAGTCTAGTTTATCAATACCAGGCAGTCTCTCTATGGTGAATATTCAGTTCAAATTAAACAAGCAGGCAATCAGGTTGCTCAAAAGAGCTAGGCTCCTACGCTCAAAACAGCAATTTGGGGGAGTCCCAAGCTCTGCGGTGCTATAGCTCTACCAGGGAATATGAATCGTTTTGCATCTTAGCCAGGCTTCGACTCTGATTTCCAAAAAGCCAGTGAAAGAACACAGAGATTTCTGCTTTGGCCAGCTTAGTCTTCAGGAGGTATCTTGTTGCTTCATCATAGTTTTATAGTTTCTTTTGAAAAAGCCACACTGGGGAAAAAATAAAAGAACTTATTAAGTCTTTGTGAATACATTAATTTTTGCTTTTTCTTAACATAATTTCAAATGCAAAGTTTTTCCTTCTCAGGATTGCAATAACTGAATGCATGAACGCAGGATGCAACCCATGTATGACTTCCGGCAGAGCTGTAAGCCTGAAGGCCTACGTTGTTCAAAACTTTTCAGAACATCTATAAGCATTTCACAACGTTCAAATGTTCTGCAAAGCACTTTAAAGCAGGACTGGAGAGGTTATGCTGCAATGCTCAGAAAACCTCAAAACCTAAGACTGAGGTTTTACAACAGTAAGTACCCAATGTTCTTCAGTGCACATTTGAAAATATCGCTTTCTTACTTACAGAAATCACAAAAAAAATTAAAATGTCTAACAAGACCATTTCTGTTTTGTTGTGTGTGCATTAATAATACCCACTTTCCAGAGGAGCAGAGTAATGAACACCAGCAGAAGAAGTCCACCAACACAGCCTCCTATGATAACAGGCAAGAGGTCAAACACTTCGTCTTTCAGGAAGACAAGAGTAATCTGGAATAGAATCAAGGCCAGTGATTTTTTTCTTGGTTAGCTTTTAACCAGGAAAGCTATATGATTTGAGCTAGCATTGAACCTTTAAACTATGCTAGATGCACCACCAAGCTACCTATGCAGGTATTTTGCAATACAATATGAAATAATTTTTTTTTATTGCAAGCCTGGCTGAGGGAGTTAAATTTACTGAGTCTTCCTTAGGTGTTTACAGTGATTACAACAGTCACCAGGGACAATCTTTCAGATTAAAGAGCATCTCTTCCCTAGCAAAAGAGAAGGAAATTCATCTGAAATCCCGGACAGGACAGGAGGTTTCTGAGTTAGCCACCATTGTCAGGTACACAGCATTCAACACAGAACCCTAAAAACTTTTCTGATATGCACTAGTAGATATACTCCCTCTGCTTTTATTCTATAGTCAAAACCCGATTTCACTAAATTCAATGGCAGAACAGACATTTGCTTCGAGAAGTCCAGGATTTAGCTCTAGGAACTTGATCGGTTCTTTAGATTCAGCAAAACCACCTGGATTTCTCCCTTGCTGCTGGCCCAAGAGCAGGGCCGAGCTGCCTACGTGATGCTCTGCTACCTCAGTGCTGTGATGCTCTTCTTTCAGCCCCACGTACAGTTCTCTGTCAAAGGTGATTTTTCCAGGGACCAGCAGTTCAGTTCTGCTTTTTAAGAACTACGGAAAAAGAAATACAAAGAACAAAGTATCAGCTGCTTTTCAGTCTTTTCAGGAAGAAAACGGGTTGCAACAGCAAACCCTTGCTCAGAGCGTAAGAACCGCCCTGTGCGGTGCTGGCATCGAGCCGTGCCTTGAGTCCACAGCCGGTGTGTAGCTATGGCTGGGAGAAACAGCCTGGAGCGCTGCGGCGTGCGGTACCCCACAGGTCACCTCACGGGGGGCAGTTCCGGAGGGGAGCAGGAGAGCAGCACCTCTCCTACGCGCTGAGCACCTCGGGGAGATACTACTGCGAGTAGAGCATCCCCTTGCTCTGCCAAGCAGCGTCAGGCGTGGGAGAGCGGGATTCCCGCTGCGAGGGGGGGAAACCTCGGCAGGGGACGGGGTTAGCGAACAGCGGAGCGCGGTGTTTTGCGGGTACCTGGTGCGGGTTGCTCAAAGACAGCTCTGCCGTCACGGTGATGCTGTCTCGGTCGGTGCGGACAGAGCAGTGCACGCGCTGATACCGCACGTCCGCAACGCCCTGAAACGCAAAGGAGCGGCTCGGTGCGCCGGTACCGCGGGTTCGATTCCCACCGCGGCAGCCGGCTCCCAGCACCGCTCACCTTGGGTCCTGCGCCGCCGGAGTACCCCCGCAGCCCCAGCACCGCCTCACCGCCGACCCCGCACTCCGTCGCCGCCTGAAATTCAACGTTTCCAGCGCATTTTTTTAAAGAGCCAAAACCCGCGCCGCGCTCTCGCCCCGCCCCGCTCTCGCGAGACCGCGTTTGAAACGGAGGCGGGCGGGCGCCGCGGCTCCCCTCAGCAGGGCCCGGCCCGGCCCCGCTATGCCGCTCCAGCCGCGCCTGCTCCGCACTTACTCGCGGCGCGGGCACCTCCGCCCGCTGCCGCCGCCCAGCCGATGGATTTCGTCGCCTCAGGACCGCAAGCGGTTCTTCAGCTCGACCTCGGCCGGTTCCAGCGCCGCCTCGGCCGGTTCCAGCGCCCTCTCCAGCCCCTCGGATGACCCTGACTTCTCGCCGCCGGCCAACCGCCACCGGCAGCCGCTGGGTAAGCGCCCCACCCGCGGCCGCCGCCTGCGGACCCGCCGCGGCGGCGCGGAGAAGGAGAACCGGCCGCCGGGCCCCGCCGCCCCCGCCTCCTCCTCGCCCTCCCCGGCCCCGACCCCGCGCGGCGCCGCCCGTCGCCGCCGCCAGGGGCCGCCCTGCGGGGCGCGGCGCCCCCTGCTGTGCAGCACCCCGCAGTGGCCGCCTCCGCGCCGCGCCCGCCGCCGGGTGGGCCGCGCGGCCGAGCTCAGCTCCCTGCTCCTGCTCAGCACCAGCGTGGAGGGCGGCTCGGGGCTGGGCGGCAGCCTGGAGCTCTGCTCCCCGCCGCGCAGGCAGCCCGCCGCCTCCCCCGGCAGCTCGCTGCAGGCATCCGAGCAGCTCCCGCCGTTTGCCGGGGCTGGCAGCGCCCGGGACGAGGCAGCCGAGTGGTCCTGGCCCGGGAGCCGGGAGCCGGGCCCGGTGTTGCAGAAGTCTGGCAGGGTTCTGAGGGCGTCGGTGCGGGGAAGCTGCCGCCCACAAGCTCCCTCGTCGCCACCGAAAGGCACGACGACTCCTCAGGCAGCTCCCGTTGGCGGTGAGCACCCTGCACCGTATGACGGTGCCACGTCTGATGAGCCGTGTGATGATCTCAGCAGAGAGTTGACGAAAGGAAGCTTGCCTTATCAGAGAGGCAAAGCCAGCAAGTACCAGCTTACACCGGTGGTGGTCTTGGACCCTCAAGAAGTGCCAGTGTGGCTGATGAGCGTGAAACGCAACAAAAAGGCCGATACCCAACCTGCCTGCCAGCAGCCAGTATCTCCGTTGAGTTTTCAAGGAATCTTGGAGAATAAACACAAAAGTACGAAGGTTGTTTCTGGGGAGGGAAGTGCCTGTCGGAAAGCTTGCATCAGCGGCTTCAGTGCCAGCCGGTGGGGGAGGCAAACAAGGCTCCGTCCAAAAAGGCACAAGAACAAGAGACAGCAGCAGCCCAATAACTCCTTTTTCAGACCACAGCTGAGGCAAAAAGGAATGAAGAAGGATGTTCTGGAGGTGTCTGTAGATGTAAGAGACAATGACTATTCACTCCTCAACAGCTCCCTTTCCTGGGGCAGAGTCCGAGCATCTTTGTCCTTCCATAAGAGGAAGAAAGTTACCACGGGAGACAGCTCCTGCATCCTTTGTACCCCTTCTGCGAAATCCCAGCTTTCGGAGTACCAAGCAACCCCATCTGCTGGTACGGCTCAGTGCTGCACTTGGTCTGCTTCCTCCATGGTCCTGCTGGCGCCCAGGAATTCCTGCTCTGTCCTGGAGCTAATGCTTACAGATGCAGAGAAGGTGTTTGGGGAATGCCACCAGGAGGGCCCTATCGCTTTTGAGGAATGCATTCCTTTAGACAAGATGAAAGAGTGCAAGAAAATTGGAGAAGGGGTGTTTGGAGAGGTCTTCCAGATTGACAGTGAGAGAGGACCTGTGGCCTTAAAAATAATTCCCATTGAGGGGACTGAAAGAGTAAATGGTGAAGCTCAAAAGAGCTTTGGGGAGATTCTGCCCGAGATAATAATTTCCAAAGAACTCAGTCTTCTGTCTGAAGAGTCTGTGAATAGGACTGTTGGGTTCATCAGCTTGTACTCTGTGCACTGTGTTCAGGGGGCCTATCCTAAGTATCTCCTGCAAGCCTGGGACGAATACCATGAAGTAACAGGATCAGAAAACGATCGGCCTGACCTTTTTGGGGACGAGCAGCTCTTCATGGTTCTGGAGTTTGAATTTGGAGGCAGTGACTTGGAGCATATGAGAAACAGGTTCAGTTCAGTGGCGTCAGCAAAAAGCATTTTGCACCAGGTCACTGCTTCCCTGGCTGTGGCAGAACAGGAACTGCACTTCGAGCACAGGGACCTGCACTGGGGGAACGTGCTGGTAAAGAAAACGGATGTAAAGGAGCTTAATTACGTGTTGAACGGGGCAACGCACACAATCCCCACAGCAGGGATTCACGTCAACATCATCGATTATACCTTGTCACGGCTGGAGAAGGACGGGTTAACTGTGTTTTGTGACCTTTCCACTGATGAGGAACTGTTTCAAGGCACAGGGGACTACCAGTTTGACATCTACAGACAAATGAAAGCGGAGAACTCCAACAGCTGGACTGACTACCATCCACACAGCAACGTCCTCTGGCTGCACTACTTGTCAGATAAACTTTTGAAAGACATGGGCTACAAGACAAAGGAATCAACTTCTGCCATGAGGAAAATAAAGAAGCAGCTGAGTAAGTTCCACAAAGAAGTACTGAGCTTTGGGTCTGCCCAGGAAGTTTTGCAGAGCAGCAGCCTCTTCCAGTGAGCAAGGGAGCGGAATGTTTCCAAGAACTAAGTCCCTCATACTCCCTTTCTCCTTTGCTGTTTTTAATGTATGATTTAAATGTTGGCACAATGAAGAAGTGTTATGATCGGTGACTGATGTGTGTAATATGCTGTCAAAAAAAAGTCTAAAAAAACTGGAAAAAGTCTTCTCCTTTAAGATGTTTCCATATGTACTTTTTTTGAGGGGTGATTGGAGGGGGAGAGACCAGAGTTGACATTGGGACGGACACACACAAACTTCTTTGGCCTCAATTAATGTTTTGAATTCCACAGAGGTTTTCTTACCTTTTTAGTCTTAGATTATTAAAAGTTATTTCCTTACTATATTGTCTTTCTTACAAATTCTTTTTTCAAAGAAAAAAAAAATTCTGGACAGTGAGGACAGAAGTAAACATTGTTAGCCCAGATGGGGGCGGGAGGGGAGGGAAGCCCACCTTTTGACTTAATTTTAAAAATAAACTTTTGTTCAGTTTGGCAAAATTTGTACCTGGAATGCTGCTATAAAATGTAAATACGTGAAGTTTCTGTAGTGTAGGTTTTAAAAACACTCTAATCTGCAATAACATGATTTTTCTTTTCCTTTGTGAGGATCAGTAGAGAGGTATTGGATGAGGAAAAAAATAAGAAAAGGTACCTGTATTCCAGATGCATTTTTGATCGTTATTATGTTGTGACCTTGTATACTGACAGGAACCCAAATCTGTAACTTGATAGTAGCATTAAAGGGATTTTCTCCATTTATCTACAGAAGAGAATGCACAAGACAATAAGTGTTCTTTAATCATGATTGCAGATGGATCAGATGACCTAAATTTGAAGCTATACTTACATTAAATTTGAATTCTTTGTTTTCAAGAAGTCCTTCGCTAACATTCACATACATTAAAGAAACTGGTCTAAAGAGAACGATAAATCAAACTAAGTGAAAAGTGAATTAGATTATTGTTAAAAATCAGCACATCCAATGACACAGATGCATTAAGTAATTAAGAGGTAGCATCATCAAATTTGTTAGAACTGGAATGCTGTCCATGCAGTCTGTCTATATAAGTGCGTGTATAAGCAGTCTGCCAATTGGATGCATCTTTGAACCTATCTTGAAGTCCGCTTTTTACAAGCTAAGCAGTTGGAGACTTTAGTTACCCCCTGCCTACAATATGATTTTATTGTTCTGTCTTCCAGACTCTGCTTTTGCTGTCTAGTACCACAGAAAGTGACTTGACAATCTGCAGTCCTTGGAATTATTAAGATGGAAATTGGACTGGAATCTTACCAGGCATCCTCTCAATCTTTTTTCCTCTAATTGACTAAAGTAATGCAATACAACTGAATACTCTTAAAACTTACTTGGAAAGGATGGCAGTGAATGCATATCTGACATCAAGGATGTGTTCTTCAGCCAGAATGGTGCTATTTTCATTCATGCTTTTGAAAAAAAAAGGATGGATGAAACAACATTATTATCGGCCTGCCTTGGTCCTTTATTTCTATGGTCTGAGAACTGCTAATATTGGCTGTACAGGAGGGATGGAAACAGAGTGGCAGTAATTAATGACAGGAGGGGTGCCAGCCCGTTTGGTGACATGGTACAGCAGTGTTGGAGTAGCCCTTTATTCGTACAGATTCTGAAAGCTGCCATTGTGTCAAAATGTTTCCCTGCAAACTAACGCTAATCTGTGAACACGTAGTATTGCTTTCATTAATCAAGATTTAAAGCTTCTACCCCTCACAAAACTGGATTTTAAATTCAAGTAGAAACCTTTGTCTTCAACTGTGCTAAGAGATGAGTCTGTGCTCAGAGATGAGTTTGCATTTCCTTTTTAAAGATGCTCTCTGTTTAAAAAACACTGTGTACTACTCAGTCCCCATACATTTTAACAGGAGGAAGGTGACAAGAAAGGAATCTGAATGGTAACTTCCCCCCATTAGAAAGCACCTAATCAAGAAAAATACCCTGAACATAGGTTCTCATCCCAATCATTTGGAGTGAAAGCTTTACCTGGAACAGAGCTCAACTATGTATTTTACTCATCTGTTCTCTCTGCTAAAGAATGATGCCAGAACCCTGTTTTCCATTCCAGAAAACACAAGGTTTTAAAGATGTACTACACTTAAATTAGGACCTTAAAGGGTGCTCCATCTTTTACTGAAATAATGATGTATGAGCAAAGCTAAAATTATCACAAGGGAAGGAAAGATTTTTCACACAGGTCCAAATGCTTAGAAAGGGTGAAAAGAACAAGTACAGTTTTGTGTAACCAGTGACCGATAAATAGTGTGGACACCCAGGAATTCTGATATTTCCTTTCTAGTTCACAGTGTATTTTGTGGTGAAAATAGCAATACTCACTTGGTGATATTAATGGTGATTGCAGACTTATTTTGGAATATGCTTTCACCTAATTGCCAAATCACTGAAAATTTTGCCTATTTTGAGGGAAAAGAAAGACATAACAAAATATTGATTACTGTGTAAATACTCCTTAACTCACTAGGATACTGTTAAAACATGATGGCTAATGTATTTTCTGCTCATCATTCCTTTCTGGAGAAATTAGACATTAACTCAAGTGCAAGAATATGAAAATAATCTCTTGCCTTTAGAAAATACACACAGGCCTTAAGCTGAATTAGTGAGAAGAGCGGCTCTGGCCTCATTGCACAGATAAAGGATGCAAGAGCAGCTACTCAAAGTATCCTTTAGAGGTAGGGGGAAAAAGTGAAAATAACAATCTCTACTTACAGTTGTCTTCTTGAATACTGGATGCCCAATTCTGCAGTTACAGGCTAAGACCAGAGAAGTTAATGGTATTGGCTCGCCACAGTGAATAGCAGGAGAGGATGGCTGCCAACAGAACAGGAATGCTCTTTAATGTTGAATAAAAACAGACTGGGAAATTCAACTCAGTCTGTGTCTGCTCCCACAAAATGAATTAGGTACAAATAGACCCATAAAAGCTTATGAGTCTTAAATCAGATAAATCCAGTATTCGGGCTCTGGTCCTAATAACTGAAATGCTCCTTCCCTTCCCTGGACCTTACTTCAAGATTTATTTAGGTAGTAAATGAATAGCAGTCAGCGCTGCGTTTTCTTTCAGCAGTCTGCTGCTTAGCTGAAGAGTTGTTCTAGGATCTTACCTCAACAGTCACCTTCTTAAAATGTAGGTTTTTGGGATAGTTCAAGACCATGGTTGTCATGTACGAGTCATCTCCACTGTTTGTTAGTGAAACATTCATGGTCACTTTTTTAGTGTGGCCCACCACTAATTCCTTTCTGGAAGCAGACAGAAAAATGAGATGGGCAACATGTAATTTCTAAGGGTTGTTATTTAATAAGAGGCCTGAAGCATTCTGGTTCTGGTAATTACTCTCTCCAAATGCTTTTACACACAGGATAATGCCCAATTAATTATTCAATATTTTTCAGGGTGTGTAGGAAAACACTTCCTTCTTAATGTTGAAGGCAGTCATCTCCAAACTTTATGTAACATTTTATCATTTCTGTTATACGTCAAGAGAGATTTTAAACATTGTTTTGCTTGATTAACTTTTCAGTGAATCTCCAGGGTAAGTTTTTACAATGAAGTGATGCCTACTGTTTTGTCTAAGGCTACGTAAACTGCGCAACCCTTTGGCTGTAGGGCTATGCTGTGCATCAGCCTAAGACGAAATCACATGTTCACGATTAAATGCCAGAATTGTGATTTTAGGATGACTATAGTTCTTTAAACCTTGGTCTTTTCTCTGAGATTACCTAGAACAACCCAGCAACACCCATAGAGGCACACAGTTACAGCACTGCGTGAGTGTGGTGTTACGGGAAGGATGGATCAGATAGTAATGTAAACAAAGGGTCAGCAAATCTTGTCTGAGAATTTGAAGGAAATGTCTTATGCACAAAGATGACATTTTTTACGAATGCTGAATGTGAAATCTGGATAATACAACTACTGTGACTCACTGAATCTGACTTGTCAAAGTTAAACGAGCAGTACAGATGGTCTTGTTGCAGTCCTTCTTGTAAGGCAACTGAAAGCAAACACAGATCAAGTCAAATTTTAACAGTCTTAACTTTTCTAAAGTAGCAGATTCAGAATATCTTTACATATACACATATATTCTCTGAAAACAAAAACAATTCCCGTGACCTCAGTTAAGGAGAAGTTGGAAATAGAAGATCCTCTAGTGGTAAGTCAGTCCTAAATTGATGATGTTTTGTAATTCAGCTCCCAGGAGAAGGTCTGTTAGCAATAACATGAAAAGTTTTCAGCTGGGGACAAGGTCTTGTTAAAGAAATGCCAGTTGTTTACTCCTGGATTGCCACAGACAGTAATCTTAATTCCTTTTCCAGAGATGATATGTTTTTCTTGAATAAGTATGTTCATATGCTGTGCCTGCTTATAGGCATACTGTTTTGTAGAGATGAGGTTTCTTCCATTAGCAATAGTTTTATTTACCAATAAAAATCAACTGTCTGTGGCTGATTTTTCTGGAGAAGTTCAATGATAATTAATGATTAGATATTGGGTGCATAAGTACCAAGCAATGCTGACCAACACTCAAGAATCTCATTAATTATTCTTAGGAAATAAATGTACTATCAACATCATCATCATCCCTAAGAGTACTGTGACTATAGTAATTAGTGTTCATTATTGCTCAGTGCTAAATGTCCTAACTTCTCTGTCCTATGCTTTATGGACACTAATTAAATATTGAATTGTGGTAAAGACTCCTATTAAGGAGCAAAAAGCTGCCTCTTTATAGAGCTTTGTGGAATTTTCTCAGAAGCTGTGATGTGGATTTCAGACTAACTGTGAAAAAGAGCTAGGAATCCTGCTACTAAACTGCAAGAGAGGAGACTGGATATCAGACTTAACCTTTAACTTTATTAGACGTTTGCAGCCTCCCAAAAATCAATTTGAAACAAGCAACTAAAATAAACTATAAATATATATACATAATTTTCATTATTATAAAAATTACTTCATGAGAAAATTGTGTAATTGTAACTACAAAATACATAATTCAAATTATAAGTCTTAATATAAGTTCCAATGTAGTGCCCAGTATCTGAAAAATACTTCACAAAACACACAAACCATCTGCCTTCTTCACAGGGAGCATCTAATTTCATTTTACACAGAGGCACAGGAGAAATGTCATGGACAAAGTAAAGCAATTTTTTAGCAGATCTGAGGTTGGACCTGAGAGATGAGATTCTTTTCACAAGTATCTCTTTGGGGGAAACCTGGCCCTAAACTCCACTCGGAAGGCAGTACTGATAACCAGAAAGGGAGCAGAGGGCACAAGACAACATGCAAAGGCTAAGAAAACCCCAACTTATATACATTTTTCATAGTAAAAGCTTTGCATCCTGGAAAGAGAGAAAGCTCTTTGCTTTGTCTCTTATCGTTTTATTTTGTTACCTGAAAATGTATTTCTGATGGCTGGTATCTATCCAGCACAGGAACAGCAAACTCCGTGTTATCATTTTCCTTATAAAGCTCGTGTTTAACTCTCAGAAAAATGCTGGAAAAACAGTCAAAGTCACACGGCTACAAGAAAGGAAAAACAAGAAGTTGAGAAAGTATCTGAGCATTAAAATGCAGAAGTCTTCACACACGTCATCTCTGGTCCAGCTTCTGTCACCTGGCAGATTTAGGAACCTTCTGACTCAGACGTTTTCTTTGAGCCACTGTGTTTAATAGCCATCAGTGGACCATAAGCTTGTCGAATGTTTCTTTTAGATCATTTTATACATCTGACTGCCATGACATCCACTAGATAACGTGTTTGGTGATGCAGTTATGCATTATGAAGGACAGTTTCCTTCCATTTGCTTTAATCTTGTAAAGCTTCATGCCTCCCCTACAATTCTAGGATTAGAAATACTTCACGTACACACAAAAGGACGAGAGTTTGATTTATAGCAATACAAACCAAAATGGCACGTGACACATCTCCTGCCTCAGCTGTAAAACGTGCTCAGCAAGTCTAACACTGAGAACCCCCCACTGTAGTATTTTTGCACTTCAAGAAAGACTCATAATCATGCAGATTCTGGTAAAAAATCCTGTCCTCTTAACCCTTCTTGCTGTAGTAAGTCTGACCATCACCTACCAGTGTGTAAAGCTGCAGCTCACAGCACATGCCCTCACTGACCAGCAGCTTTCCACTTGCTGTAGTGTTCTGATCTTCAAACTGTACTCTCTTCTTTGCCATTTTCACATCTACGTCCACCGTGTAGAGAATGTATAACTGTGAAAACACTGCAAGATTTTCAAAATCCTTTGTTAGATGTACCAGAGGTTGTTCTCAGTGCCAAGTTTCCCAGGACAGTGTAGGACTATAGATTTCAATCTGACCACAATTCCCATTTATTACCTTGTTGAGACACTGGTAAAGCTGAGATTGTATCGAAACATAGTTTTGCTGTGACAATGCTGTTATTTTGGAAAATTAGGATTCTCTCAGGGTTGAATCTCATGCTGGCGAGAAAGTGGACAACTGGTCTTGAGCTAGTCAGTGAAGAACAGATAAAGAACAGAATCCAATATAAAAGTTTTGAACCAAAACATTACAGGAAAAATGTTTTAAGAAAGCCTGGCAGCAAGAATAAGAACTGCTCAGTTTTTCCATGATATTTCACCTGGTCCAAGCTGGCCTATTTACAGAAGTTCCAGTTTCTGCTGGGAACATTCAGAACATACAAAATCCCAAGAGTCTGAATGAACAGACAGCCAAAATACATCAATGTGGCTAGAGTTTCAGAATTAAACACAGTGTTTATATTTCCATTAGATAAACACATTATCTAGCTGTTCAAATTCTCTCTTTATCTACAATTTTTTTTTCAAATACAGAATGCAAGAACAAAATCAAACGTCTGCCATGTCTTAGCCTTTGTGAACTCCACGGGTCACTCAGCTACCAGATGCCTGATTGAACATGAAGTATGGTCTCTGTCAAGAAATTATTTTTTTGCCTAAATGACCTACATTATCAGTGCTGAATCGCAGACATCAAGGTCTTAGACCTAGATCTGTTGATCAGTTCATGGTCACTCTCTCATACGTGTTCAAAGCTTTAGACTTGTTCAAAGCTTTAGGGAAAAGCCCTTGCAACTTGAACTAAAGGCTTTACATTTCATATAATTTCTAGCACTGGGAAATATTTTTTAATGTCCCTCTGATGCTGAATTAAAAATAGAATCATTACACAGTGCTTGCAACACAGATTCTATTTTTGTCTTTGAAGCATTTCCCCAGCACACTAAAAAATTACAGTGATTACCTACCGGAGCACAATCACGTTCTCCAGTGATCCCACTGTAATATCTTGGAGACCATCATTAGTGAAATCAAAGCCACCATCAATGGATTGACCGAAATACTGCAGTCCTGAAGAAATTTCAGAGGCCTTTACTCTCTAAAAGAGGAGGGAACATCAACAAATGTAAGCCAGGATATCTCTCTTGCCGTTTGGAAAATACACTTCTTTTCACCAGGCTGCTGTAAAGATGATTTTGTAACACTCATGAGATGCAAAATACTGGCTCTTAACTTCCTATAATGGACGGGCCGGCTTGCAAAAGGCTATGCTGTTCTATAGGCAGCACCCAAATCCAGCTCCCTGACCTAAGCAGGCAGGTGAATAATTACAATCAAGGAGCAGCTCTGCTGCAGAAACCTGTGTAGTCAGATAAACCACCTGACATCGGCAAATTTCTCACCCATCAATGCAAATAAAATGTGGAAGTCCTTCCTCCTAGCATCTTCTACAAAAACACAAGCTCTCCCCTCTCGTGGGGTAGTGGAGGTAATTCCCAAGAAGACACGTACTTGAGAAAAAGAGCTCTTGATCTTGTCTTTATCACCATTGAAGATGTAAATGCTGCCAAACGAGGAACTGATGGAAAGCTGATCTTCAAGGGGGGCTCCAACTGCAATATCCTCATATCCATCCCCATTGACGTCTCCAATGCTAGCCACAGTAAACCCAAACCTCGCAACAGGAGAGGTCACCTGCGCGTTTAAGTGTCCTTCCAAGGTGAATGAACCATTCTGAATAACATCCAAGAAGGAAATCGATTTATAGCAAATATAGCATGAGTAGCTCTCACAAAAAACAAACAAACAAAATCTTACTGCACACCTATAATGCTTAAACATGAACAATGAAGCCCTAAACAATATAAGAAGTTCAAGATACAGTTGACTCTCGGAACAAAAGCTTGATCCTTCTGCATCGAGAGCATGCAAATTCTCGCACAGACAGTGTGTCTCTGGACAGCCCCATGCAAGCGGACACACTGCAGCACTGGCCTTTCTTAAATCCCTCGCAGATCGAGCTGATCCCCGGCTTGTTTCACAGCAGAAAGCAGCCCACCTTCTCCGCCCGACTACAGAAATAAGCCACAAGAGGGTGCACGCTATTTGAATTCAAACAGATGCCCAGGCTGTTGTTTTTCGCTTCCAACCATCCTGTGCGTGCCCTGAGCAACTTTTAGCAGCGTACGGAAGAGGGTTTTCTCCTGGTCTGCTGTTGAATTTCACTTGTCATTCAAAATGACGCAATTAACTTATAACTTATATTCTGTATATTGTGTAACGGATCCTGTAGCTGGGCCTACAAAACATTTTGTTTTCTGCAGGTCCTGGGAAGCAAAGTTTTCGCAGCTACCCATGCACACGTTTACTGCAAGCACTGCAAAGAACACTGCTTGCAGAGCAAGCTCTGCACCAACAAGTTGCCTATGTAGATGAAGAAGACATGATTTTATCACATTGTGGTAAGAATATACCTTAGCTACAGAACGGTTTTATTTCTTTAGTTATTTCTCTTTTATATTCTAACGACTAAGAGAGGACCTCTGGCTTCATCCTGCAGTCCTCTACCATACAGGGAGAGCACATTCAGTGAGAGCACAAAGGAGGAATGTTTTATTTGTCACTACTTAGGCATGGTTGGAAAATCCCCAACACGGAGTGTTTACGCTACCAGTGTTTTTACCTCTGTCTCCAGGCGATATACGTAAACTCTTCCTTCTTCCCCCTGAATGTGATAAAACGGAGCTCCAACAAGGAGAAGATCTGTCACCCCATCATGGTTCACATCAAGTGGGCAGAGCTCAGATCCAAAATAAGATCCAACCTGTGCTCCAGAAAAAGACAAGCAGCTCTTTCACTGGAATTCTCTATATATAGCTGTGTAGAATTGGTGTCCTTTGCAGCAGTAAGGCAATTTTTAGAACAAAGCATCACATATCTACTTATATGTGGATCATTTCCTATTATTTATTTTATTACAGCCATCCTTGGGGACAGATCCTGTAACCAGTTTAGCAGTAACAAAATCATTACTCAACAGTTTGACAGAGGAAAAAGAATACCACAGTTGACAAAATCTTACCCCATGAACCATGAGAACAGAACATAAATATAGTACACTTCGTTTACCTACATTTTTTCCCAGTCTTTGTCCAAATTTCATGATTTTTTCTGATGTTCCCAAAGCATTATGGAGTGAACAGACTGCGTAATCCACATCTAGCTAAATCAGATGCTTGTGTAAGAGTGTAAGTGTGTTTGGAGGAGAAAACGCAGCTGCTGTTTGAGTGAAGGAGAGGCGTGCAGCCCACCTGACACACACCACCACCCCCCCCCCCCCCCGATCTGACTGGCCCAGGTGAGCGAGGCACTGTACCTGTTCTCCTTGCAGGGTTTGTTTTAAGCGGCCGTCCTGAAACACCAACACCTTCCCTCTCATGCTGTGCCGTGGAGCTCCAGCCATGTACAAGGGTCCATATTCTGTGCGTACCACTGCCACACTGTACCCTGGTGCATTCGCATAAGAAGCAAAAATAGCATACATTATCACTGCCATACTCTATGCCTGAAGGAAAAAGCCCTCAAAGTTTGGTCTGAGACATAGACCTACGTATTCGATGAGATCCAAGAGTTCCCACCATGTCTAGTTGTTGTGGCCCATGGTTTTGATTACAGAACATATCATAAAAATATTGATTAGGAAATAGCAGGTAACTGTTCTGAGAGAAAAGCCAGCAAAGCTGAGGTTTTCATCTCTTAGCAGCCTGTAGAGTAATTGAATAAATTACTGCTCTGAAAAAATATGCTTGAACTCTTTATGACTTTTCTCAGCATTTGCCATACTTCCTGAGTGATTATCCAACATACACACTTTTTTTTTTTTAATTATTATATCTGCAAGCTGGAAGGTTTATGACCCTTCAGAGAAGTGAAGGAAAAACTATACTCTATAGAAAGCAAAAAGAGATCTGTTATGGAGCTTCTGTAAGAGGGAGGTAATGGGAGAAGGATTATGCTAGCACAAGCAGTCCACAGCACCTCACATTACCTGGTAAGACTTTGTAGCCAAGGCTAGAGTCGGCAGATACAGGGCTCATGAGGCTACAAAGCACTGGGGTGAACAAGCAAGGCTTTATTTGTCAGCAAGCCAAGAACAATAATGATTCACAAGCTATTTCTTCTCTAGACACTCACAAAAAGGGAAATATTTTCTTTATCAGCTCTCAAAAATGCCCTTCATTGCAAGTATTCTTACACAGTGAAACCAAATTGTATGTGTTAATAATACCACAAGGCATCATAACTCATCAGAGAAAACAAGTCGTATATTCCCCCAAAAAAGGAGACAGAGAGTGTTTTCATGAGAATCTCTTTCCTTGCTAGAGAAAATATTAAAAATCCAGTAAGACGCTGCAGGGGGTGGCCTTCTTCAGGTAAATCCTGTCAGTGTCATCATGCTGCACTAAACACAAACTAAGCAAAACTGCTGTCAGGCTGTCATTTGAGAGAGAAGGGTAAACTGATTACCTAGGTAGCTGTATTTTGCTTTTTCAGCTGCTTCTTTAGATTCATTCAGAAAAACAGCCGTCTTGGTTGCCAGATCATACAGCAGAATTCCACCAGACCAGTCAAAGGCCCCCACCGCACCAAACATTAAGACTTGCTGCAGAAGTAACATACTGCAAATTAGAAGAGATGAACACGGCACAATTGCCTCTAGCACTCTGCAGAGCAGTTTAGTAAGGAGCAATGTTTTCTGGCTTATGAGTCCTGCTACTCTTTCCTGGACCCCATAGCTTGGGCAGTTCTACCAGCTCCTGCCAGATATTGAGGACAGACAAGGTGACTGCTCAGCATCAGAGAACAGCTGCCCATCTCCCCACTCACTACATGAGGCACTTCGCAAAACTGGATCAGTGTTGTCCTTGCAGCCAAGGCTGCCGAATGTTCATTAGCTTCCTCAGCATCCACTATTTCCCACTCCCGACAAGGACAGAGATCATTCTTGTCTGGATGGACCAAGGTTTTAAGCCAGAGGATTCTGAAAGAGCAGAATTATTTTATCTGCAACATGATGGAACCCCTGACTTGTGCATTAGAAACGCGGATGCCAGCAAAATCAAAGCTGTCAACTGGAGACAGCTCTTTTGCCCAGTGGAATAAAAAGGATCCAGTAGTAGAACAGGAGTCACACGAGATAAATACCATCTTAAAATAAAATTCACTACTGTCTGACTATATAGAAGTGGTATTTTTGCTTATCTGACACATTCAAAGCAAGCAGTGGCTTGCAAAGGAGATTTGACTAGATGGGCCTCACACTTGGGTACCACCATCTTTTCTTGTGGGACACCTCCTGAATCCTTACAAGTATTGAAGCAGCAGCACAGCATACAACCGTTTAGCAGGGTTAAATGCAGAACATTTACCTTATCCAGGATCTGCACACTGAAACCAGCTTGTGCAAGCTCATATTCCAGAGCATCACCCTGTGTACCTGAGGATGCAACAGAAACAGGGTAAGCCACTTTCTCCTTATCTCTCAAAAGGTACTAAAGAAATAGAAAGGTTGCTGTTTACCTTCTATACCAATAATACTTTGCTGCAGGGTTGAAAGCAGCCCATCTAATGCTGAATAATTGGTCACCTGAAATACATTAGTGTCATCTGGACCAGAAGCAATTAGCCGCAATTCATTTAGGGCCTTTGGTTTTTTGAAGGCATCTCCCACCTGCAGAAGGGACGCAAATCAATCAAAAGAAGCAGCCTTTAGAGTCTCCTTACCCCACCTACTTCATTCAACAGTTTGTGGTAAAAACCTCAGCTTCAGCCACTATGTGTAAACTCAGAAATAGCAATTGGTTTGGCAGTCAATTAATTGGACAGGCTCAGTGTCTCCTGGAGCCAAACCTTCACAAAACCTCTTCACGTAACTGGCTGGCGCCGTGTTCTGTGTATATACCGTTGTTGCACCCAAGAATTAATTTTGGAAATCAACAAGTTACAAGACATCATAAAATTGAATGTTTTCCTGTTCTGAAAGAATAAAAAGAGATAGCAGAAAGATTATCTGAGGACATATATAGCATGTCTGAAACCAAAATTCAGACTTCAGGACAAAGCCTTGTTGAAAAACACACAAAGAGGCTAACTTGCTAGCCAAGTTAAGAATATATCAGAAGTTTTGTTCTGAAAAACTTAAAATTTTAAGCATGCACTTCATCTAGAAGGTAGCTTTAAATTCTTGGCCTCGTCCTCAGTCAGGAGGACTGCGATCGCTAGCAAGCACTGACCAATGATTCCTCGGTTCTGCTATTTTGTCCTTGGGTGGGTAGGTCAGAAAACCTTTTCATTTATATTTATCACGTTGAAATTTTCCAGAATAGCCTGGATAAGGAAACATAAATCACACTTTGTGGAGCTAGACTTGACTAAGGTTAAGTACTTTGCTAGATTCAGTATTCTAGAAAGATTTTTCTAAACCTTGTACAAGGAAGAACGAGACGGTCTGATCTACTGAAAGCACTACTCTGTTCTGAAAAGTCTGAGAGTAAGTGGATACAGGGCACTGAATGTGGTCGGTGGCAGAAGGAACAAACTAGGGCATGTAATAGATGCTACACAGATTATAGTACCAGTTCATAACATAACTTTCTCTTTCACCTCCTTATTTTATACATGTCTCTTCCCTTATTTACTGGAACCACGCATGGATCAGTTTCTCCTTTTCTCTGTCCCCAGTGCTGCCAAGAAATGGAAGGAAGATACAATCCAAGTACATTCCCAACTTACCCCAATGGCATAACGCTCAATTCCTGCCATTTTGGGTGAATTTATCACTGTTGTCAAGTTCATTTCATCCAGGAGTATTTCCCCATCTGTGAGCACAATCATGACCTTGGCTGCATCCTTGCGGGACCCGTGACTTTCAGTGAAGACAGAATCCCTGGTAAAACATTAAAACAAAGAACTTGGATGAAAGCTGAAGCTTCCCTCCATGGGATAGAGGGAAGAGTCTTGAGTTTAAGCTTCCCTCTTTGGGATAGAAGGAAGAGACTTGTTGAACTATGCGCTTGCAGCTAACAGTCACAGCAAAGAGGCAAGACAGTTTCTTTCATATTCACACATATTAAAAATACCAAGTGCTGCCTGCCTTTATATTGCTTCCTGAGCACCCCCACACCAAGAATTAGGCACTGACAGCTAGCTTTTATAACGCTCTGAACCATGCCACCGGTAGTGCAGCCTGCCATTCAACCATTGCCAGATAAATGACTGCTTTCATGACCTGAATGTCCATAGAAGTCCCTCTTCCTTACTCCTGAAACGCCCCAGAAATTCATCTCCTTAATGTCTTGTGCTCTTTTCTTTGTTACTTACAGCACATGCTGCATGGCAGATGCTGTTTTTGTCACGTTGCAAACCTGCACGATATCAAGTACTTTCTGGAGGGTGGCACGAGGATCCCAGTTTTCTCGCAGGTCGAACTCAGTTCTGATTTCAAATCCGTACTGTACCACTGCAAAATTGCACTGGAAGGAAAGAATAGATAAGCACTTGGCTTGTGACAACTGTGGATTCAGAGAAAAAGGGTTCTCTGCAACAATTAGCTCAAAAATCCAAACAGAAACATTAGCCAGACTACGCAGAAAGGAAAATTTTTTCAGGAGAAAGTGGCTTTTAAATATGTCTAGTGCAGACACAAGAGATCGTTGTAAGTATATTATAGCTGAGGAAAATGAAACCACTACCAGTACCAAAAGAAAAATTGTTTTGGGAAACAGTGATTTGTTTTTAAGTCCTTGCATTTTCCTGCTGTGTTTGGCTCACGTGCAGGTTTCACACGGTAATATCTGTGACATTACTGAATTGTTCCTTCATTGCTCCCTGCTTCCCATTATCTTTACTTAGAATACTCCCGTTCCATGATGATCTGATTATCAAAGACAGTCTGGATAATGGGACCATTTCTGCATTTTGTATTTGCACTACACATAACATAACGTTTCTTCCTTCTGCTATGCAAAGAACAAGTTGAAATATGCTGATGCTTGGAGCATTTGAGAGTTAGAAGCTTTCCTAAAGCTGGTGTGTGGATCACACTTCTCAGCCTCAGCGGAGAAAGCAGTAGAGTTCCTTCACGCAGAATACGTGACTGGAGACTGGTAAGATGCATGGCTGAAGAGCCAGTCTGACTGGCACTTCTGTGATTGCAGGTACCAATTACAATACAGGAATAGGGTCAGGAAACCAGAAGAAAGTCATGACTGTCACCTTACAAGAAAGCAGACATGGTGCTCCCTGGGCTCCAAGCATGGCAGCGTAGCAGAGCTAGGGATTTCTGAGCATACAAATCCAACTTTTTATATCTACAGTGTTCTTGGGATCAAGACTGGGAACGTACTGCTAAGACGTAAGCAAAATTATGTCGAGAATACATGCAAGTTGTGGAAATGCTTTTCCATCCTAATGGAAACAAACCTGCATAGTCCCAAATTCTGGTGAAGAGGCAGCTTAAATAAAGCACAGCACATTCTTTAGCCTGCTAAAGAAAGAGAGTAGAGAGTACCTCAAAGCACTTCTCATACAGTGTTTTCATCATCTTGTGGATGAATGCTTTTGCTCTTTCAAAATCCTCTGGCTCAATGCTCCCCGATCCATCCAGAATAAAAGCAATCTCTCTCCCAGAAGCTGCCCAGGATATGAAAAGTAAAGGAATGAGGAGAAGGCAATCAGCAGTCTTTGTCAGGACCAAGTTCTTTATCCAGTGTTATCGATCAATGCACAAGTAATCTCACTCAAACAAGCAACTGAACTGCACCAAGACTGCTCAGCTGTCATTTCAGCGTAAGCTACAGCTCAGGTCTGACAGCTCACGGTACAGCAATCCCCCAGACTTTGTCAGTCCATGACAGTCCATGGCACAATTCTGCCAAAAAAAACTTCACCACGTACCCAAGTCATTTTCCTCCTCCTCCTCTTTGTCCTCCTCCACCCAGGAAGGGAGCTTGCTGTCACCGCTGTCATCAGCGTTTCTGTGCTCTGGTGCTTCAGTTGGAATATTTGCAGCTGCAACAGGAAACAAGTTTGAGCACAGATGACAGGGCAGTAGGAGAGAAAGCAAAAGGTGAACAAAAACCTTGCGTTATTGCCTACGCAGTCTTCCTGCGCCTTGCTGCCTGACAGCTGAACTCTTCCTCGTTCCTGCAGTCAATATTGCTTTCAGGCACAAGACTACAGGTGCTATGGAAATATTTGTGAGTTTTGAAGGCTGTGGGAATCAGGACTCCATCTTAAAAATAGAGCTACAGTTGAACAGAAACAAACTGCTCTGAGCACACCCAGAAGCATATCACAACAGAAACACTGAACATGTGGTGATTGTGCGTATTGTAAAGGCCCAGTTGCAGCCCATCTGTCTTGTTGTACTGATGTTACGGCTGCAGGTCACAGATACAGAATATGATCTCTTGTCCTCCCAGTGGGTTGGCTGAGGAGGAGTCCTAACTAATGTAACAGGAATCACTTTTATTTGTTTTGATGTTGCTGTGCAAGTGACTAGAAGAACAGGCTAAGATCTGGAGATGTATCTACATTCCTTGAACAATGAAACTACCCACCATCACAGATCCACTCTATAAGTTACAGAGAAGACATATGTGCCAGGTGTCAGATTTCTTCTACCTGCATCACTCAGAGTCTCTCTCTCCAACTCTGAAAGGAAACTGTCAAAATCTTCATATGTGGACAGCACAAACCAGTCACTTCCAACTTTCTGCAACTCTTCTGGGACCCACTGGTTGCTAATGAACTCTCCAATCTAGACAGAAAAGCCATCAGGTGAAGAGATTGAAGATGTTTCATACACAGACAAAAAAAACCAACAAATTCCCAAACTGCCAGTAAAAACTTGAAAGCCCTGAAAAGGGATAGAGTTTTCTGAAATCCTGGTAAAGCAACCCTGATCCTAGATTCCACAGAAATCCCTTATTTGCAAAAAAACCCAACAAACTAATAAAACCTCTAGAGTCACAAGACATACACAACTTAAGCATCTTTGTTTGTAGGATGTATTCCTTAACCTCATCCAAAATCAGCTCTCTGGGATCAAGAAGATGGAGGCCTGAGTCAATGCAGGGAGTCAGGGCATCTCAGATTGGACATCCTGCATGTCTAATGCATGACTACTTTTTCTTCCACCCACTGCTAAAGCATAAGAGCAGACACATGGGATGGACAGAAATATCACTCCTTGAGGTATGTGTTCTGATGCAAAAAAGTGTGGCTTTGACGGTGCTTCCCACTCACCCTAGGAGCATAGAGTTTGACCATAGCCATTTCCAGAGAGTTCATCACGCTTCTCAATCTTTGGTTTTCCAAAAACACTTGCCCAGATGCCATGACAATGATTATCTTGTCATCAGTCTGGCTGGAGCCACGGCTTGTATCAAAGACTTTATCCCTGTGGAAACAGAAGTTGAGAGATATTTCACGGGACAATCCACATCTGCAAAGCTAGAAATGCCAGAGTTAGTAGCAGGGTGCTGACGTTCATTGAGCTCTCAGCCCACAAGAGTACAGATGTGCAAGGCAAACATGCACAAGGATTTATGCTTTCCAGGGATATTGGCTGTCCACAACTGGTAGCTCTGACTTCACAAGCACTTTCACAAGTAGCATACAGGGCATTTTTACAGTGCGGGTCAATATTGTTAGACTCATGTTACTGAGAAGGAAATGGAGTCAAGAGGGAAAGCATGACTCCCAGAGATGCAGCAGAATCAGATATCAGTGAAAAAACATGGGAAAGGCCTTGGGTCTACAAAAGAACACATGCTTAAAGCAAGACCTAAGTGACTAAATATTCATTCTGAAGCCCCTGTGTCAGCCAGGAAGGATTTCACACTTTGCCTTTCGGATATTTCTCCTTGTTGACCTGATGGTCCCCAAGACAGACCCATTCACAGGCCTCAGCTGGCAGAGCCTGTCACTAAGAGGAATATTGGAAAGATGAGAGCTTCAAGAGTATGAGATAAAGAAGAGAGGAGGCGCAGGGGGCTGGATTGATGCACAAAAAACACAAGCAATCACTTGAATGTTCCAGAGCTTCTTGAGACACGTGAACTCACAACACGTGCTGTAGTGTTCCTGCAATGTCAGTCTGTGAGCTCTGCTGCTTGATGTTTAGGACTTTGAAGAAAGCAGATAGTCTGTCGCAGCTTTCTTGCAGACTCAGTTCTGTTTGGATCTGTGCTCCATGCTGCACCACAGCAAACCTGATCTGGAGAAAGCAGGTGGAAAAGCTAGAGCTGGTTAGACAAGATCTAGGGCAGGATCCCTAAGTCCCTCAGAGTATCAACTTTAGTCAAAAAATTTACTGCACAAACACAGAAAGCATATATTGCAAGTAACAGGTAGATCAACTGTCTTTATCCCTCTGTCTCCATCACCCATTTGTATTCTGGTGATCCCTTCTGGATCAGCTCCAGGAACTGACTTCATTTTGTTTGGCTCATGACAATGATTTCTCTGCCTGAGTTTCCTGTATCTTGCTAGACCTTTTGTGACAACATGGCTCAGCCTCACTTTGTCCCCAGATTTATTTAAATCATTTAAAGTAATGGCTTATAAACCTCAGTCGTTATTTTTGTGCGTACTGTTTCAAGGTGCTCCGAGAGATTTGTGTGCTTCTGGCATGAAAACCCACTCCCAGCTCTTCCACTTCCCTCTTCAGCTGTGCCTCCTCCTTGGCTCACTAACATTTAACTCTTGCACTAGACTATGTAGTATTATTACCAGCATCACTGTAAAGTTTAAAAAGCAATAATTATGTGAACCAGGAGACTTTCCATTCTTCATTAGAGCTCTGATCCATCCTGCCTGTCAGATTATGAGACTCTGAGGAGGTTCACACACCTTCGAGCATTTCTGCCACATTGACTTCATCATATTGAGGATAGATGTCTTGGCATTTTGGAAATCATCTGGCTTGGTGTTCTCTGATCCACCCAGGATGACAGCAACCTCTGCTCCCAGTTCTGTCAATACAGTTAAATTTAAGAGGACAACTGAAGGGACACCTAAACAACCTGACATTTAGCAAAGGTTCAAGAACATTGACATATTATTAAACAACCAAAAATTTGACTACAGCACCAGCACCATCCAGCCATTCTGAAAGCAGGTCTAGCTGACGATGTGGTCTTCGCTGTAGTGACAGGTTTTATTTTTTAAAAATCTCAGTGAATGAAGACTGCAATAATGACTGAAATTTGCCATTACGAATAACCTTCAAAACCTCAACCTTCTCCCTCCCAAGCTCGCTCTCATCAGATGAATGCAAGCTGCTTCAAACTCAGCTAATGCAGAAGGAAGCAATGCTTGTTCATGTCCTGTACCTACCTTTGCACATGTGGTTGCTCCCCGCGCTGCTGAAGAGCTCACCGCAAGCACTGCTGGTGCTGCCTGTGCCGACAGAGCTGCTGGTGTCAGTAATCTTGCCTCTGCTGTTTTCACTTGGAATGCTGTTTAATTTGGTCTCAACTAGAGAATTTTAAAAGTAAGAAAAAAATACACTTTACTTTTTGAAAATACTCTTATTAACGCACCTGAAACTCAGGATCTGTTTCCACCCAGCTTCCCCAACTCACAGAAGACCTGAGGATCAGGCTGTTAACAGCAGTTAGACAACTGAAGATGGAATGAGACCACCTAGGTGTCAAATTTAAACTTTGCTTCTTTGCAGTGACTGCAAGCAGCAGAGCAAGGCTAGACAATCAGACCAGCTCTCTGCTCCCCTGATTAAATGCCCAATAGCCCAGTTTAAGTGGGAAGCAACAGCTTTGAATGCCCAGGCATTTTAAAAATCCCAGTGGATTTTGTCACGTGTCCACTAACAATGTTGATGCTTTTCTAAATTCTGGCTTAAGAGCTGGATCTTTTGGATGCACAGGACACCACAACAGAAAACCCCTGCTGCTGTGTGCTAGTCTTCAAGACTGAAACTTGTAACCCTGTTGAAGTCAGTATAATACTTGTCAAAACTGTTTTTAGTCTCTCACAGTGGGCCATAGACCTTGCTGGTTAGGAACTCAGAAGGCCCTTGCTGCTAGAGCAGAGCATTGTGCTGTTATTTCTGTCCCTCCGCAAACGCACAGTATTGGCTTTGCTCCTATACCCATCTTGGTGAGGTTGAGGAACACTGTGCTGCGCAAGTCGGGGGTGAGCAGAGTACAGACTCCATTCATGTCCTCAGTAGTGGTGAAGGCTCGACGGTGCTTCTTCTGCAGGCAAGCCTGTGGGGAGGGCGGGGAAGGCCAATGAATGATGAGCAAAGCCGTAGACAGAGGGTGACTGAAGATGCCATCTGATGAGCATTCAGCATCCCCTGTACAGCACTGAAAACCTCCTAGTGAGAGTAAAACAGGACCTTCCCTGATGTGACCGCTGCTGCAGCAGGTTACCCAGGACTTCAGCCCTGCGCTGAAGCAGAGTGCGGCTGGAGGGCTCACCATCCTGAGGGGTTAGCCTCCACATTGATGGCTCTCCTAAGCCTCCTCTGCCAGTTCTCCCTTTCCCTATGAGTGGGGGTGACTGCAGGGAGGCGCAAGGTCCACTGCAGTCCTCAGCTGATGAGAAGGGCCCTTCTCAGTTTTCCCTCCTGGCTGGCAATGCACCAGCTGGCTTTCCAACCAGCCAGGGTCCAGCCAGCAGCTTTCAGCCTTTGTCCTTCTGTTATGTCTGTGCATTTGCAATTTCCAGCAAAAATGTATATACAGCATTTTAGAAAAATACAGTCATTCCCAACCACAGATATTTTCAGTCCCTTACCAGAATCCAGTCTGAATTCCTGCCAATAGCTATGCCACCATCCTGGATGTTTTTGGAGCTTTTAATCTTTCCTGAAATTGAACGAGCAATTGCATGAATGAAGGAGAACAAAACTGAAATGGATATGGTGCTTGTCAGCCTTGGGCAGACAGAATAAATATAGAGAAAGGCTACCACTACTAAGGTCAGCTGTACCTGCTCTTCTAGGAGGACTCCAAGTTAATGTTATCAGCAACTGTAGCAGTAGTGAACATATTTGAAACAAAAAACTTTGCCTTGTATTTCAGCAAAGTTTAGGTGAAGATTTAATCTGTGGCAGAAGAGGTCTGGCAGCCTCCAGACACATCACTCCCAACCACTGGGACCGTGGGTTTGCATTTTTCTCCATGAAGTGCTGATCTGTGGGACCCAGCAGCATGCCCGGTTCTTTCTGAAACACCCAGCCTCTGCACACCCTCGTGTCCACGGCAAAGCAAGCACTGGGAAGGGGATGCGGGACTGTACCTCGCAGAGGTATCTCCTGGCATTGGATCTCCTCCTGCAAAACAGTGCACTTCCTCAGCCTGCCCAGCCCCTTGTCTGCTGAGGAAGTAGCCAAAATCCTGTAGAATGAGAAAAAAGGTCGAAAATAGGGAAGGTGACACAATCAGGCAGAGTCCTTGGGCAGCACAGTGCAAAACAATCATCTGTGTGCCTGGGTGGCCACCCGTTATTCTGACAACATCTCTTAATTAACTGGACTCCAGTGTGGGTTTGAGCTCAATCAGCCACTAAAAGGAAAATGCTTATTTTCTCCTGAAAATCATCATCCTTCCCATTTTCTGAGCTATGAAATCAAGAGAGTTATCCCAGACCAAAGAAGAGGTCTGGAAGCGACCTGCCTATAAAATACTGGAGGTAAAGGGAGGCCTGAGGTGCAGCGAGAAAGTCCAACCACCATACTGGGAAAGGGCAGCACTGCTCTATGAAATGGAGATTGTTCTCCGAGTCAGCCAATTTCTGCTCAGGGGGTAGAAAAGTTTCTTTACTCCAAAACGTAAAATATGGTGTCTGCTACACAGCCTGAGCAATCTGCTCAGCATAATATAGGTTATCTCTATAGCAACCACTTGTGGTTGTCTCCTAATCACCAGCCTAGCCATTCATTGCTCTTCCCCTACAGACCCAGTAGTCAAAATACAGCAGTTTCCAGCTCTTTATGGTCTTCAGACCAAGCCAGTAACATAACTCTTGACAGCTGGTGGGTGCTGTGACTCCTGCAGCCCCAGAAACAGTGTGGTATGCCAGGAAGTACTGCAAAAAACCCACTGCTTGTTTCTGCCATTTGGTCAAATGAGCAGACATCCTTTCTGCACAGTGCCACGACTTAGCTGTGGGTGAAGTGAGAAGCACCGTGAAGACTCACGGGCTGACAATGTACACCTCACACCAACGAAGCTCTAGCATTCCTCATTACCTCTGAGAACTGAGGAACGATTCTGGGTCCCAGGCAGAGGACCCTGTGCTAACAGTTGTAGAAAGCAAGAAGCTATCTGACCTCGGGCCACGTGCATTAATAAAGACCTGGGAAGTCTGAGTACATTTTTCTTTCTTCTGTTCCTTACATGGTTGTGTTCCCATCCGAGTGCTGAAGAACCGTGGGCCACAACAAAGAGGCTGTGTGTGGTGTGATCCACGTCTTGCCAGTGTCAACATTAAAGCTCCTCATGGACTTGACCACTGAAAACAAATAAATAGATGAGAGCAGACTGTGATCTGTAGAGTCATAGTTAATAGGCTCTTGAGCCAGCTGTCCTTGAATCCTGCCCACTAGGCCAGCAGAAGCACTTGGCAGGAGGGAGATACCAAGCTATGGAGATTTCACCGATTTAGATTAACAAAGGATCTTCTTGCCCAGCCTAATGAAAAACAAAATAACGCAAGTCCTGTTGTTCTGTTATGACAGCCCATCTTGCGTATCACAAAACACTCTTACTAGCTGAAGCTCACAAGCCTGCCTTTAGGCAGGAGAAGAAACAAAACTCCAGGGCTTGTGCAAGTGGCATGACACTTCAGGGGGGAACCAGTGGATTCGCTTCTTGTAAAGCTGATATTCAACAGACCAGGACACCAAAACCTATTAGATTAAAGAATAAGCAGTTTAGGTAGCAGCAGCGATTGTTCCCTACAAGAATAGCATTGCCATAAACCTGGTAAGAAGAGGAGAACATAGATTTTGTGGGATGTTAACTGAAAGCTCAAAGCTTGGCAGCAGGGAGTAAATTGGTGTCAAATGTGATGGATACTCTGATGAGGATGCAGGTCTGCTAGAAGTCAAATAACATCTCAAAATACATATAAAACAGCCATCAAACAAAAAAAAACTTCTACCCATTATTCACAGAGCTGTAACTGAATTTGCATCCTAAAGGTAACTTCTTTTTTTTCATGAAGGCACCGCTTTATTGCAAGGAAGCCCACAAAAAAGGGGCTGACACTGGTGTTTTAGCTGTAAGCCTCTGTGGCAAGCCAACCCTTATTGTTGTTCACACCTCAGCTCTTGACTTCTGTAAGTGTGTTAACACTTCAGTAAATGCACAGGCTGGGAAGATAAACATATTTGACTCTAAGTGACAGGCTGAAAACGTCACAAAGTAGGATGCAAGAAAAGCAAGCTACTATGATAAATGCTGTAAATGCAAGCACTGAGCTGTACTGGATAACCAAACCTCTGTCAATCGCACAACAACTTTGAAAACTTCACACTAATCTCATGAACAAGCCCAAGTGACTCCGATTACAAACTCTGTCCCTGTTTGAAACTAGAACAAAAGAAAAGTACGAAATCTGAATTTTACAAATTACTCCGGCCCAAAATCTCTGCTCTGAACGCCCAGACTCCAACTTAAGAAGCTGTAGGCTGAGCCTGCATTAAACGCGCAGCCTAACAGTTTAATATAACCACTGAAGTACTAACAAGGGCTTAAATTCTGGCCTAGTGTCCACCTAGAGTCTTTCCTCATTCCAATTTTACTCAGAGCTGAATCTGAGTAAAATCAATTCCATGTCATTTCCCAGCCTGTCTATGAAAGCACAGGTGAAAGAAGAGCAATGATGTGAATTGTGCAGACAGCATGAAATTTTAGTCTTTGCTTCTGCTTCCTGAAACGCCCCGTACTTCAGGCACACGGCACGCATCCCTTTCAGAGCGTAGGTAGACCGTGCTGAACTACTGCCTTGTTTTGCAAATCCCACTTCACCAGTGAAAAGACCCAAATTAACTTGGAGATGCTCCTAGGCATCTGTCTATGTTTCCACTGCAAGAATATCAGCCTAACAATACCACACGTTTCCAAAGGCTTCCAGCAAACTTCGTTAAAACAAAACCAGAATTCCAAATATGCTGGAACAAAGTTCAGCCATCTTTGAAGTAAGGGACAGTTCTCAAGCAGGCAAAAAAAAAAAAAAGGAGCAAACATGGCCAGGGAGCTAACATCACTCTTATGAATTTTCCTGTGCGCTTGGCCTGGGAACCAGAGGCTCCTCAGCTCCGCGCTCAGTTCTGCTGCCGGCACTCTGCAAAGCCAAGTTATTTGAATTTTTTGCTCCTGACTCCCTGCTCACAGGGATTTCCAACACAGATGACTCAGGGGGGGTTTAGCACTTCAGTTACTGAAATTAAGTGCGCTATGCTTAAACTGAGGGGAAAAAAAACCCAGATGTCTGTTGCAGATTAGCCAACTATACAGACAGTTTACATCAGATTCATTCTAAGAACGTAACCGAGACCCACCAGGTCGGACAACTGCATTTTTCTACACTACCTTCTTCATCAGTAAAACCCACAACTGAAAAAAAAAGTTGCCAGAGAAGAGCAATAGAAAAGATCTACAGAAGCACATAAGGGTAGAAGCCTCCATCAATGATTTCACCTCATTTTTACATAAACCATATCAAGAAAGGTCAAGATTTAAAAAAATATCAGAAACTTCAGTGGGAATATCCATTAAGGATTTATGTTTACAAAGCTGGAAGTTACCTAGTGTAATGGCAAACGTGAGAAGAAAGATATTAGCAGAAATAATACATCATCATACAACACGTAGAAGTCAAATCCAAATAAGGAAAGCAGGAGAGCATAAATCTTGACGTTAAATCTCAAATCACAGCAAAGCAAGCTGCAGAGAACTTTGATGGGCATGTCATTAAAAGAATAAAATTAATAACATTTTTTTCCCAAACACACTGGAAGCGTAAAGCTTGCCAGGAGGTCTGTGGGGGCACAAAATGAATACTTAAAGAATAATATTCTTTCTGTATAGATGGAGTAGGCACATACAGTATTGAGTCTTTTGAAAAGGGAACCAACAAACAGAAATTCTATTATGCGGAATGAAACTAGCGTTTATTTGTGGAGCTGCTAGAACAGTGGCCAGTAACATCCCCAATGCAGTTGTCCACCGCTTGAGCTCATGGAGGGGCAGTGCCAGGGCCTTGCCCTTTCTGGGCAGCTAAAAGCCAAATTCATGACAGAACTCTCCCCACGAGGCTACAGGACAGAGTGACATGGATACAGACTCCGACTCGGGAAACATTCCTTCTAACCCATACCTATGCTTTACTTTACACAAACTTACTCCCAAATAAAGGTCTTCTGAATTTTCTTTTAAAAAATCCCACATGTTCTAGAGCTCTTGTTAAGAGATCAACAAGCCAAAAACTTGCGGGGAATGTACCTCTGAAAGCACCTACTGCTGAATCCAAGGTGTATCTAAAATGACACTAGAAAGGGAAGAATATAAACCTCACCTGCATTCTACTCTCGCCTACTTCACTATAAGCAAACAGACAAATAAATAAAAAACTATAAAAGGCCAAACATAGCTTGTTAGCTTTGTATTTGAGAGTATAATTTCACCAAGCAGCCGCCTTTCTCTCACTAAGGATGAACACTGTAAAAGTCTCTCCACTCGAATACATTAATTTCTCTGAACTAGTAGAAAAATACATCGCAAACCAAGGACTTTCCATACAAGTCCAGACATCCTGAACTTTCTACATAAGAGTAATTTTATTTTCTCACATTACAGGACCAGTCTGAGTCTCCAGAAATTACTTTGTTTCCGGACTAAGACTTTTATTTTCTAATATATATAAAATAAATATAGAGATAAGACTCACTCATTAGGCAGAGTAGATACAGGAGCAATCTCATTGTTCCCAGCTTTAAGGTGGAGGGAGGAGGATGACTGGAGACACCAGATAAAAGCTGCTCTCTTCCTCTGATGATTCTCCAGATCTGCATGTCTCATTGTGCTTGCTGATACAAAGTGACTCTATTGTGGATTTCCTAACTGAGGTTTCAAGGCGTACACTAGTGACATTTTAATAAAACTGCAGATGCGAAGACCTACTAAAAGGTAAACTTATGTTACTGAAAGGTAATTTTTAGCAGTGTCCGCATTTCTGTCCATCAACACCTTTAGTATACCTAGAACAACAGGATCTGTCTGGAAAAGCCACCGGGGTCTATGTTTGTACTGGCCACCTCGTCCTTTGGTGCTTGCTACGTGGACGTGCTGCATTGCGTTGAAATGTGCAGACTGACTCAAGTGAACTCACAGCAGGGATTTAAGAGAGATATCAGTTCTCTGATGCCCCTCAGTAATTTTTTTAATGCAGGAGGTTCCCCCCCCACCCCTCACACACACAGACCACTTGATGTTCCTCTTTTATTTGGTACATTACTGGTGTCAGAAACATTGACATTTTATGGCAGGATGCCCAGAATACCTTAAAGGATTCTGCATATCTCTTCTCCCCTCGGCCAACAATTCTTTGGCTTCTATTGATCCCTTATGTCTCTGTACTGTTGACCTTAGTCTGGACCAGACTAGCATGCAATTACTGCCAAATAGTTCATGCTAGCAGAGTACTGTACAGCAAGTATTATTTGGATGCAGGGTGTTGTTATTAAAAGTGCTATAACGAGCTGAAACAGCAAATGCTGAGCAATCAGAAGAATTAACTCCATAGGAAATCCTCTGGGAAGGGTGGGGGAGAGAAGAAAGCTCTTCCAGAGATGTAATTCTCTTTGCCCAGAAAATGTAAGTTTTCCAAGCGTTCTCAGAAAAGAGTGCAACAGATCACACAGACGCTTTCTAGCTACTTCCAACTCTCTTCCTCACAAGGACTTCTTGTGTTTAACATTTGACAACCATCCTCACAGCCCAGAAACGCTGCAGTAGCACACATCTCATGAATCCGAACCGAAAAAGATTACAAGAAAAGAGGAAATGAAGAAAACACTCTCTGCACTCAGGTTTTGGTAACAGTTAGGTGCCAGCCATGAAGCAGCCGCAGTCACGCCTTTCTGAGGCTTTGCCTGGTCCTGTCTGGCACCACTTTTATTCACGCTGCTGAAGCAGATGTGAGGTTGTAAAGTGGAAGAGTTTTCTTTTAAAATGTCTTCCCCCTTCCCCCCCCCCCCCCCCGATTTTATTTTCTTTATAGGCCCAGAGCAACAAATGAAATTTCTCAAATACAGCAAAGAAAAACAAAACTGCTAGCTAGCCACAGGAACAGCCCAGCTGAGAAATCTGCCAGCTGCATCACTTCAGAAATAGCTCTTTGCAGCTTATGTAGACATACATAAAGCATCTGTTCTTTGTCTGAGCCCTTTTGCTTGTCACATTTCAAAGACTCCTTTTGCTAGCTACAGAGGCAATGGAAAGTATGCTCCGTTGCAAGTGGGGTCACGAAGAGACGAAGAGAGGCACAGACACACCTCCCCACACTGGCTTCAGATTCAAAGCATGCTTCAAAAAAAATACAGGGGATAAAAAAAAAAAAAACAATAAAATGTGCAAAGCATTTGAGCAACAATAAAGCCTTGCTTCCACCTATACCCCTCAGGAAAATGGCCTTATGGGGAACTGGGAACCATATAAAGCAGACATGAAAGTTTCTTTTAAGAAAATTACACGGATAGGCGCTGAGACAGACCACAGTGCAGTGGGAGTCATTTGGAGCCTAGCACAGAGGTCCCAGGGAGCAATGACCCCTGTGTGCTGGAGTAGAGGAGGAGTTTGGAAGCAACAAGGTCTGCGTTCATGTCCCAACCCTGCCAGGTACCGAGAAACTTTCACCAGATCACACAGGGGAGGGTCTGAGCATCCATAACCCTGCATGGAAAGTAGTAAGAGCTGCTGGTGGCTTTTCCCCATGGCAATGCTGGGCCTTCAGCATATTCATGGCTCACATATACAGAGGAGAGAAACTGAAGCTGTTCCTTCACTGATGTTTGTGAAAAGTTTCTGTTTTCTTAGACGAGAGCACTGCACAGGCTCCCCATTTGCATAGGGATGGATTCACATGCAGGCAGGTTTACACATCACAAGAGATAGAAGGGAGAGGGCAGTTCATCTGTTGATAATTTCTTGTGCAAATGACTGAAGTGTTTCCTTACAAAACATTTTGATCTATTACGAGTGGGCCCAAAATCCTGTTGGTCCTTCAAATCTATGAACTGGCTTGTAAGTCCTTCCTTTTCCAAGGAACTGCAGACATCCCACACAATAAACCTCAGACAGCCTTCCTGTTTGTAATGTGACCGAAAAGGGAAGTGGCTCAGATGGTGAAACCAAAGAGAAGCCTTGTATGTTAAGGATACAGACAACTGGGAGGTTACTGATATTAATCTCAATAGTGCTTGCTCATCTCAGCTCTATAGGAGGGACCCCACTGCAGAGAGGTTGGAACTCCTCAAAAATATCTTTCTTCCATTGCACAAAGAACCACGCAACAGCCTGGGCACTGCTAAATCTTCTGAGCAATCTGACATATCCGTTTGCTGCGTCTGCCTGTCCCTGTTTGCTGTCCATCAGCTTGAAAGGGCTGGGACTGGTGGTCTGTGGCGTGACTGGGAAGCACAAGGAACAAGGAATGCCAAGGTCCTGTTTCACAGTGGACACCAGATGTTTAAGAATATTTGTTACACAGATCAAAAGAAACTTACACTGCAAGCGTAAAGAAAGGGATTTAAAGAGAAGCAGGTTACCTTGAAAGCAAGCTGCCACAGCTCACAGCTATCAAAAACACTACCAGTAAGCAAAGTTTCTCTTTTGTTGTTTATTAAGACTCCAGGCAGGGGTGGCAGATCAGATTCTGCATTTCTTGAGAATCTCAAAGTGTCCCCATCGCAGCAAAGCACCAAGCACAGCGACAGATTACCATATGCCAGGGGATCCTTAGTGCAGCATGAGCACCTTGCCAAATCTTGGGAACACTCAGGACAAAGCCATAGATGGAAAAAGCAGCTGAAGGCTTCACAAAGCAAGAAAACAGCAGAAGCTGGAATGAGAAGAGTTAGTTACAATTCAGATACCCAATGCAGCAAAGGTGCAGAGGGAATTGCCCAGCACAGGGGAAGAATCTATTTGAAGTGACAGGGAGTAAGTTTTAATAGCATTGCTTTTGCTGCCAGTCACATGCATGCAGTAAGCAACAGGACTAAGACGGTTGTCTCCAAAAGATAAACCTCCCAGCTTCACTTGCTTGGAGTAGAAATGAGAGACAGGAGATTGTGAGTTGCAGTTTGTCTTACTGAAGAAAAGGTGCTGCCAACATTTGCAGTCTGCAACTTTTTCAGTGTTGTCATTAACCATTCCCTCTTTGAAAGATGCATCCAATGCAACATCAGCTGTTACAGTTTCAGATGTGGCTGCACAAACTGACACGAGGTTATGAAAAAAACAGAGTTAACTTGCATGGCAGTGAGGTCTGCACAGTGCTGAGTGAAAGGTAATCAGGAGTTTGATAAGGTCTTACAGTCTACACTGATCACATTTTCTCTTCCTTTCTGAGAGAGGCTAAAGCTCTGAAAATACACCCAAAGATGAACATTTTCTGTTAAGTAAACTTGCTATATTGACAGTTTACAGAAACACTACATATTATTATTTTAAAATATAGGCTGAAAGTGAGACAGCTTATTTTTATCTCTTTTCCACAGAGTTTAAAGTATGCTCCTCCTCCAGCCTGAGGCAGTGTGCACACTATGAAAAGCAATGAGGTCCTTGTAACTGTTCACAGCAAGACAGGACGCCCACGAAGACTGACAGGAAACGTTTACCACACAATGCATTTTGGCCCATCTGTCTCTCAGAAGCCACAGGCAGGATTCTGCTGCTCTTTTTCTACAGAGACAAAGCAACTTGTGAAAGACAGATGTTTAAGGAAATCCACACCACTTTCGTGCTCTTAAGCAAATGTGCACATTGCACAAATGATTTTGTTATAATACTGTAAAATGGGAATTCTGGTGTAGGCTAAACACCAAGCACTGCAGGTACTGACACAAAGACTCAGCATGGCTCTTGGTGACTGAAGGCTGAGTATTTGTCCATTCGTGTCTCACACTGACAGTGTTTTGCACAGAAGCCAACTCCATCCTTAGCAACTTCTCATGTCTCTACAACACTCTTTATTCCAAGGCACTACACTTGCGCCAGAAAAATAACAGTCCACCCATTCTTAGATAGGTCACTCCATCCTTTGCTCCTCTGTGGCAAACAGCGTTATTTCTCTACAGCTCAGAAAGCACTGCCTTCCCAAAGGCCACTCCCCACTGCCCCTATGATCTCACTCTTGCACCTTTAGACATAGTAATAAGAAAGTGTCAGGCAGATAAAGTTGAGTAAAAATAGTTTCTTCAGACGAAATTAATGATTAAAGTGCATGACAATATTTAAAGCCACAGGCTGAACCACAGTTGTTGATGAAATGCACTTTAATACTGATAATGCCTTCAATTCTTCCAGCTGCTATAGGGAGAACTACTCCTTTGAAGTCGGAGGCAAGGTTGCAATCCAGAAAACCTGCTAAAGATTTCTGGTTTGTCTCTCTAGTGGCATCATCTCAGTTGCTGATAGCTGGGACTGCAATAGTGACTGCTCCTCTGAAACAGCTGATCTCAGTTGTTTCTGTGGCATCCGTTTCCATGATCTTGTCTCTATAGCAGGAGACATAAGAACAGCAGCCCTTTGTCAGCAGGAAGCTGACAAAGGGATCCAGTTTTTAGAAGAGTGCAGGTTTAGGGAACACCCAACATACACCAGACAGTATTTTAAGCGTTGCATCCTCATCACTCTTAGAAAACTGCCATCTAGGAAGAACCTACACTGGAAGAGCAGGGGACCATGTTTAAATCCAGTGGAACTTCTGCCCAAACTCTGCCAGGCTGAACAAAATATTTCTAGAGAAAGTAACAGCTCTCCATTTTCCACACAGAGTTGCTTCTCAGGTGTAACAGGGGAAGAAAACCTAACTCTCTTCAGCTGAATTTGACAAAGTTGCTCATCTTAGTACATTGATTTATGATATAAGAGCCCTGCAATTTTAACATTTGCAGTATGAGTAGGCCTAAATTTTACCTTTCCTGGAAAAAGCACCATGCATTTGGGCTTCTAAGTCAAACAGAAGAACAGCCCTTGCTTTTCTCAGGAGCGTTTCTTGCCCATTTCTACTGAAGTAAGAATGGCATCTCCTTTATTCTCATTATTTGTTCTCAAACTCTGAACAGGTCCATACCTACTGTAATTCTTTATTTTCTCAGCTCACAAGTGATGGTGCTACTATTGTGGGATGCCTTGTGGAAGCAATTTCACAAGCAAGCTGGCCTGTCTAAAATTTCTGTTCCCAAAGACTTCACATGTCAAGAGTAGTTACTGAACAGGAAGCTAAAAGGATACTGAAGACCTTTCTTCATGATTTAATTTACCTTCTGGATTTATTTCTGAATCACTGGTGTTTCCAGGGTCTTCCTTAAGAACTCCCACATCCTTTGCCCAATTCGTCCATTTAATTTCCTCTACTCTGGAGAGACAAAATACGACACTGATGCATGGAGTACAGCATTTTAGTCCGTATTGCACTGCCCTGCAACATCCCAACCCAGCTCATCCTGCCAACACAATCCTAATGGTCTGGCTGTAGCAACAACATCCTGCAGAGCTTTTTTCTGAGTAAAGATCTTCCGCAGTCTAAGCTCCAGGAGGTAAATATCTTCTTTCCCTGTATATTGGGTGCTGGTCTACATTGTTTGTGTTAAAGTACTCCATTCCTCCCAGGGAACATACTTAACATAAAGAAGGCTCCTAGATTTCGCTTTCTGTACGTGCTCTGTAACACCCTGGAGTTACAGAATTGCTGCCTGCATTCAGTTTGCTGGGTGAAGAAAGGTTTATCCGCTCTCCCGGCCCCTGTACGTGAGGAAGAGTGCTGCCCTCTCGTGTTGCACGTTCCTGAGCTGAGGGGCCACCAGCCTCCATCCCTCCCACCCCAGCCCACTCTGGGCATAGCTAGATTTGCAGCAGCAAAGCAAGCATCATTGCAGACACCCTGTCACCATAACCACTTGCACAGATGTGGGTTAGCAGGACATCTTTTGGTGACAGCACATCTTGGTGACAATGCTGGTGGCTCAACTAGCTCTTGAACTTCCAGCATTGCAGCCACCAACCAATCTGCAGGTACCCAGGAACGTGTGGTTGAGTCACTCCGTTGAGTCAGTGCTGAAATTCCCTGTGGCAGTTCAGGGTTACCAGTTTATGAATCGCAGGAACTCGTTAAGAGGCTGGAGAGTAAGGGGTAATGGTACATCTGTCTTACCTGAAACACCATCGCTCATCTTTCTTATTGAGGCCCACTGACATAAAGCAGCCAGATCTCCTCTTCCCACCTTGGCGCCACAGCCAGGCTTTCTCTATTTCTAGAATAGCAATAGCCCTCTGAAAGAATAAGTCCATGTCAGAGAGAAAACAGGGCATACAGAGCCCCGCCCCTCCTTTCAATTAAATCTTCCCCAATCAGCAACTACTTTGAATTAGAAAATCACTTTGGAAATTGATCCCAAAGTGCTCCTTAGCTCAACAGTACCAGTCAGTTACTCTCTCAAGTTACTTACGCACATGGATCTGGACTGGCTGGTAGCCATGAAAACAGCATGAGCTTTCAATAAACCTAAAAACTATCTTAGGATTTATCCCTAGAGTGGCAAGTTTATGTAAAAGACACTGTTACATTTGAGGCATAGGAGAAAGACAGGCACTGATGTTATGAAACTCAAGTAGGAGCTTGGGCTATCACCTAACCGCTGAGCGGCACCATGTCTCACCTGCAGCTTCCAGACACTTGCGCTATCATCAGAAATATCCGTGACAGTCTCACTCATGAGCGCAATCAGCATGTTGAGCAAAAGAATGTAAGTCAGAATCACAAAGAGAAGCAGCAGGAGCATGACGAAGTATCTGAATCTGGCATGTTCCTGAAACTCCAGGTCGCCCATTCCAATGGTGATCTTGAAGAGCTCCAGGGAGACACTAAGCAGCCCTCCGTACATAGCATGGTTCCCAGTGCTTTCCATCTGAGCAAGAGACTTGTTCTGAGGGACCAAAGGAGCATCCCCCATCAGCGTAACCAGAGCTGTAAGAAAAACAGAATTTGAATCCTCCTCCTCTTGCAGCCCAGCCTGCGTCATAGTGCTAAGTCCTTACCTGCAGCAAAGCCAAAGAGGAAGATCATATAAACCAAGAGGAAGCGCAGCAGATCTCTCAGGATAGTCTGAAACACAAATCAGGAGGAAACGCCATTCGTCATCTCACACGAAATCACCAGGATGACCTCCTGTTCTCACACATCATAAACCAACCCGCAGTAACAATACTGAAAGCAAGTTGGAAAATTCTTTTATCCAGTTTAAGAAACTACTAATACATATTAAATTACTTCCTCGGGTAAGTAATATCATTGGTAGCTTAATCTGAGAGTACTACATGAACTTCTTTGTTGTTGTTTGTACAAATAGGTTTTTTGAAACAAATAAATATCACGTCAGTTCCCCAGTGTGGCTGTTTTCAAACTGCTTCAACACACATCTCTTTTCTGTATGCACTGGGTTTCACACAAGTGGTGAGCAGGATTCTTCCCCAGCACCTCATTTCACCTGTGCTTTGTCTTGGTTTTCTAGTCCCGGACTCCTCTAAGGACAGGGAAACACTCCTCAGCGCAAGCATAACAGTGGTTTTGACTGCTAGTTTGAGTCATTTTGTGACAATGTCAGCTGCTCTCACTTCCTATATTCAAAGATGGCAAACTAGTGGTTTGCCACAACTGTACTTCCTTGAAGACACTGATCTAATCCCCTTCTGCAATTCCTTTACTTCCATAGTCAGTACATCAATTCCATTTACAGTTTTCATGGTCCTGACAGAAGTAATTGCATGACTTCTCTTAGTTCCTCACACCCAAAAGCTGTTCACACAAAGCTTCTTCTGAGTACTGACCTTCTGTATCATGACACTGTAGATCCCAGTGCGCTGAAAGCCCCGAGTGTAATACAGCATGTTCACCCATCCCAAAAGCAGGGAGAACACCATCACCGCCACATAGTTTTCTGAACTTGCACCATACAGGACTGCTGACAGCAGCAATGAGAAAGCCTGGATGAAGCTGGAGAGAAGCAGAATGAGTGACACAGTGACTTACCTCAACAAAAAGGCCTGTTTGCAGACCTGTTCTGTTTTGCAAGGAAAAGCACACACATTTTACAAGGCTACATGGAGCGTACAAAGCGGCAGTTAATCAGACACATAGTTTATATAAACAAATCCTGTTATAACCAGGCTCACAAATTGTTACAGTTTTGTTATGAACTGGTTAATCTCACAGTATGGAAACTCTCAACTGCTTGACGTAACTCACATAACTGATATAAAATGGAAAAGATCTTTAACACTTATGAACATATATGCAAACACATGCACAGAAATGCATCTATACAAATTTCTCCTCAGAAAACTCAAAGTTACTTTCTGTTTGACCAAATCTGAGCCACAGTGACTGTACGATTAAAAACTTGAGCTCTTTTTCTCAAAAGTGTATGTTAACTGTGGAATAATTGAGGGTTTGACCTTCACTGTGTTCCGCTACAAACCCAAGGACAGACCCTACCCAGCAAAGTCCATTACAACAAAGGGTTATGACAAGATGCAGCAGGTAGGAGAAGGAAGAAGGGAAAGGACGGAAAGAGGAGACAGTGGCAGAGAATCAGTCTTTCCTGCTCACCATCTCTCTAGTAAGGCTAGGGCAACTTAGCTGCACACAGCAGAGAATCAATTTCACTCGTGCTTTCATTGTGCAAAAAACCTCAAGAGACATACATCAAGATCTCAATGCAGCTGTCAGAACACATAGTCTTCAGGGACTGGCGTCTCCTCCGCAAGTACAAACTCTAAGAGCAAAATAAATAGTGAAAAATCAATGGTAGCCCTTCATCAAAACAACAGGACATGCTAGAGAGCGATTCCTGCCTCGCATAGCCTATTGCTCAGCGGAGGGGTTTGCTCCATAAGCTCCTCTTCATGCTTTCATTTTCAAGATCCCAAATTTCAGCTAGTCATCCTTCCAAGATGAAAAAACAGCCTTATTTATAAAAGGCAAGGACAAACAAGGGCTGAGTCATGGCTCAGCCCAATGTCTTTATTAATAGACTGCATTAAATGCCAAAGATGTATTCTGGCACCATAAATCACAGAAGTCTTTCAATTATTTACTGTTGTGAGCCTATTCTTCCTCTTGCCCAGCAACCTGGCTTGTGCCACCCCTGTCACTGCTAGATCGCACTGACGCTGCAAGTGCCTCAGAGCAGGATTCCCTCCTGCCATCCACTCATGCACATCCTGATGTCAGGAGAACCGAATCTGTTGCCTCAATATCAGTGATGTTTTCCTTTTTCTCCTTTTTACAATGAAACTAGACAAGACATCCCCATACCTGAGCAAAAATTAGATAAATGCCTCCTAGCAAGATAATGATGAGTCCAGAGACCCACAGGAAGCCTCCAGTTGTGAACTCCACTGGAAACGAAGGCTGAAAGACAAAAACAAACAAACAAAAAAACAGAACACTGAAGACAGGCAGAGGTGGTGATGATAACTACCCCACACCTTTTAAAACTCAGCTCCACCCATTCAGGCTTTTCCAGATAAAAGAAGATTTGGCCTACCTTTACCCGTGAGGGTTGATAGTACGCAATGGCTGTAAAGATGATCATGAACGACAAGTATGAGGCAAAACTGAAGTAGAATCTCTTGGAAGCAAATGTTTCCCATTTTTGCTGAAGCAGTTTGTTCAGTGGCTCCAAAACCACCATCTTGTACCGATTCTGTGGGGAAAAAACCCACAACAAAAATGTTAGGGTATCCCTAAGGGTTTATTCAGTCAGACCTTTCAGTATGAAAGAAATCAACCATCCCATAAGAAATTACTTCTGCTTGGCTTCATCAAGGTATTTGGATACACTCAGGCTTAGGACAATCAAAGGATCAAAAATTGGTCATATTATAGTTTATCAGAGACATACCAAGCAGAAGGTAAGCAATAAAATATGCAAAGACTTCCATCAAGTGTTTCTTTTCCAGAAAATTAATCATGTGAAACACCACATTAACTTGAAATGATCTGCATAATTATACAGCAACACTATAGAAAGGCAGAAAAAAATTGTTGCTGTCTGACTTTCAGTAAAAGCACTCACCGGTGTGTCACTGCTGTATGCCAGAATCTCCAGCACAGAGTTTTCCTCAAAGCTGTCTATAGAGGACAAGTCATAGAGAGACACGTGGATAGGTCCATAGGTCCATTCGGTGAACTTGCGTGACAAGTGCCTGTACACTGGGTCTCTGATCTCTCTTTGGATGATGTGCTTGAAGATCTGAAAGGAAACCGGATGCATACCGGAAAAACGTGTACATAATGAAAGTGTAGAATGACCCAAGCACACTCAAATCACCTTCAAATACAGGACACCTGGCTTTCTGCATTATACACTTTGATATATTCAAACACCAGAGTATCTGGCTAAAAGCAGGCAACATAACTACACCTCATATAAGCTTTTCCAGTAGCAGAACCAATTTCAGTCCAGACCAGCTGTCTCAGCTGCGATAGAGAGCAGCAGCCACCAGCTGAGACTGCAGGACACTAACTCAAGGAGGCCACCTTCATCATCTCCTGTGGCACTGCCACTGCCAGCAGCATGACTACAAGTCGGGTGCAAGATGCTCCTACATCAAACCCCACTGCCATAGTGAGGATATATGCTGAAACTGTCTTGTTTCTCAGCAACCCCAGGGATTCCCTGCTGTTGTCTTTACCTCCACTTTGCCTGTCTTGGCAGCAAGCTGCAGAGGATTTAATCCATCATAATTCACTATCTCCTCCAGTTTCCATGTTGGGTCAACCTTCACACCTGCCTTCAAGATCTCAACGTATGTTGTGCTCACAAACTTGGTGTTCTCCTCAGTGTCATCTGCAATCATCACCAGGGCATGGAGGACGGTGTTGCCCTGTGTATCCTGCTCCTGGAGCCTGGCTTTCTGGTGGGGATTGTTTAGAAGATATTCCACCACCTCAAGCTGGTTGGTACAAGCAGCCAAGGAGAGGGGAAGTTCACCTGAAGAGATTTGGACAGTATTTGGAGGGGAAGCAAAGAGGTGAAAAAAAACTGAAGAAAAATAAAAAGCAATTTTAGGAAAATATATTTAGCCTATAGTTTTACCACTGGAACATGGAACAAGTTCTTTCTCAGTATCTCTAGATTCAGAAAGGGTTTTACCTCTTCTTTCCAAGGGCAGCTGAAACGCTTTCCCAGACCCCTAATTTGGCTAAATTAATCAAGTATTTGTCTCTCTCTGAACCCTTCAGATTGGATTAAATATATAAAACCAAAGATAATGGCAAGTGCTCACTGGACACCTCAGTACAGTAAGGCCATAAAGAAAGTAGAGGGACACGTTCCATGCTGACTCACCAAAATAAAAGTAAACTCCTTCTTTCTTCTTCTTGAAGAATTCACCATGGGCTCTGGCATGGACATCAGCTCCATTCTCTACTAGAAGTTTCACTAAATCCAGGCTCCTTTTCTCTATGGCAATATGGAGTGCTGTCTGGCCTAAGGAAACAGGCAAAACCTATCAGCCGGTGCCTCTATCAGAGGGAACAGGCAAAGGACTCTTTAGCAAAGCGCTGTTTCAACAGTCGCTGCATGTTCTGCATCGCAATCCTGCAGTCGGTGCTGGGCAAGGGGTGGGTGGCAACTGATGACTTTCAGTGTTCACTGGAAAAGCATGTTGCAAACACTACATCAGAAGACAAGCCCCAAGACTGTCAGAAATTCAACACAAGACCAGGCAATTACCCCTGCCTGGCACTAAGATTCCAAGCAGCTATAAAGGAATAAAGCCAGCCATACACGTACATGACTATGCTGCTTGTCTGCAATTAAAAGGATAACCCAACCAGCAGAACTCATTCTTTAATAGCAATATACTATTTCTTTTTCACTTTTAGATGGGCTTTTTAAGCTTTCCAGAGTAAATCCCCTCATATTCCTCAATTATTAAACATCTGTCTTTCCTGTTTTATAGACTGAGAACAAAGTTGCAGAAGTGAAGTGTGCAATTCAGGGCTGAAGAGGATGCAGACCAGAACCAGAAATCAGAACTAAAACGTGAGTAGGCTGTCACTGGAACTGCATCAGAACCCAGAAACGACAGTGCTGCATAAGCTCCAGTTCCCCTCTTTTTCCTGGTGTCTGCATGTCTCACTGGTCTAACAGGGAGGCTGCTTTGACAGACTTATCAGAACAGAAACCTTACCTCTGTAGTAACAGTCAGAGCATGCCACATTGACAAGCGGCCTGGGATTCTGTGTCTTTTGGTCTATTTCCAGCAAAATTGGGATTGTGTCATTCTTTCCATTTTTTAAGTTCAACAGGGCTTTCATTAAGCAGGTCTTGCCAGTCTTTGCATCTAGTAGAAAAAGAGTATCAAATGGGTTGTGCATGTACTTTGCACACATCTGTATCCCCTGATTCAGTGTGCCCAGAACTTGTCACTGTAGGACCAAATACAATAATAATTTTAAAGGTCTCTCTCAGTATTTTTAGTCTGCAGTAGAGGCAAAAGCCTTAGGATACCTACAATTAATGGCATTCTCCATCCTCAGATGGACATTAGGAAAACAAAAGAATAGACAGAGGGTTGGAAAAAGCAAAAAACACACAGGCAGGTTCCCCTGCTTCTCTCCTACATTAACAAGCGCTGCCTCTCCTAACCCTGTTTATGGAGTATTGAACAGGAATCTACCTGTGTATTCAGAATTGGTGAGAAATTTGGAGGTCCTCCTCAAGTATTCAAGTAAACCATCCAGTGCCTCGGGGCTGCCCCTTGAGACTGCGCTGAACAGCCTGTCTCTGTCAAAGCGATTGGGGTCCTTTTGGCTATGGAAGAAATGCAAAGTGTTAAGAAGTTCTGGAGAGCAGAAGACAACAGGGTGCAGTAAGTTCTAGTAGGACGGTTTAAGAAAGGAGGGAGGCAGAAATGGTTGTCAGAAAACCCAAGTATTTTGAGTCAGGGGAAAAATAGAGACAGTTATTTCCCAGAATTCTCTTAAATGGCTGCTCCTTCCATCAGCTGGAGCTCTTCCCAGATCTACTCTGATGTGCAGCCCTGGAACGCATCCAGAGCACAAGGAAAGAGAAGCCCAAGATAGCTGCAGGACCAGAGTCAGTCCCATGACATGGTGTAAAGCACTCCGTGAGCTAGTTTACATCCCTCCCTGGCAAGAACAGTTCCATTGTACAGGGCTCCATGCTAAGCTGCTCTTACGCCCAGCTTGGTTTATTTGGTGCTAGTTCAGATACACTCAAAATACGTCGCAACACACATGATACATATACCTTCCAAGTGTCCCCTTTTTGCCTTTAATTACCTCCCACCTGATTCCTGTAATATTCCTGTATTGTAACTTTTAGTTTAGACATTGGTAACATCTATAGGCCCCTACCAGCAGAGAACCCACCCTTGTCAAATAACCAAGTTACTCACTTGCTGACGAGTCCTGGCCGATAGTTCAGATTAATCTTGACTCTAGGAGGAAAGTCACTGCTTTCCTTCTGATAAGGTGTCTCCAAGGGCCGTGGCTCTCCTTTCTTTCCATGTCCTGATCTTTCTTCCTTTTTACTAGGTGCAGGTTTATCTTCCTGGATACTGTCATCTGTTTCTAGCAATCCCATCAACCTGTTCCTCTGACCTGGGCCCGGCTGCCCGTTTGTGAAGTTATCCATTTCTAGTACAGCTGGTCTTGCAGATCACCAAAGACCTTCCCCGCTGGGAGACTAAACCTGCAAGGGAGAGGGAGAATTAACACAATTTGTTCACAAACCCAGAATGTGTACAGTGTGGCAGAGACAGAGGAAAGCATGTTTCCAGGTCCAGTGTTCCTACAGGTGACTACTGGTCCCCTGAGGGAGAGATTCAGTAAAATTTTGCACAGTGGGGGTATCTGAATAAAGGATCAAGGCCTTAAATAGGGTACCACTGGTGAAGAAAAGTTCCAAAGCAGTTCATGAAATATAGGCAACGTGTCTGCAGAACGTATGAACCCCCTTTGTGAGATGACCTCACCTGTTGGCAGCAGCACAGGCTCCTTACATAAAAGGCAAAGAAAGCGGATCTTCAGGAGACTACGATCATTGTTCTTGTCTCAGTGCAGCCAACACAGGCTAGTCACCAAGTGGCCAAAAAGATAAGATTAACAGTAGGCCTTCTTTGGAACAGAGTGGTAAGTTTGTCCATGTTCTCTGTCAGTAAGCATTACGCTACTTCTACAGAGAAAACATATGCACAAATTATATTCCCCTCATGCATTCTTGCATTTCATCCTGGAGCAAAATGAGTGGAATCTGCCCAGCGTTTGGAGCTGTTGGCTGCCCATGAGAGCACAGGCTTTGAACACTTCCAGCTCTACAGCCCAGGCAAACACAGACCCCAGCTGCCATGTGGACACTCGCAGCCCTCGGAGCCTGAGCACAGCACAGCTCTCCCAAGAGCAAAGCTGGATCCAGACCTGCTGTTCAGAGAGCATCAGTATTCATCTGAGCACCCAGCCAGCCCACTTACCTAATATGTCCCATACTCCTTTCTCACTCTTTTGAGACATCTTTTCATCTATATCTGGATACATCTCAGATCCACACCCAATGCAAGCTATCCATAGTCAGCATATGACTGCAGATTCACATACAGTTTGTGAGGCAGCAAGGAAACTTCCATGATTACCAACCTGAAGCAGAGCTTTTTTTAATAACTCCGTCTTATGCACATGTACTCCCGCCAAATGGTTAACAGGTTTTCTCTGAAGAGAAATCTCCCTTGCTGGGACTACAGCCAGACTCCATTGCCTGTACCAGCAGAGGGGTAAATTGACACAACATAAGCATTCTGTCTTAGATCAGGATGTAGAAAAACATAGTTCTAGGCAGAAAACGGCCACAAAACATCTTTATCCAGCTCACAGCAAAAAATCCAAGGGCTGATTTCAAGACAAACCTTTATGGTAATTCAGCCATTCAGTTTACACTGCAGTCTAACGACAAACATTCCTCTGCACACACAGACATACACCCTTTAATCCCATTTCAGACTTATATCCTCCCCCAAAACACTTACTGGTACATTTGCTGATCCTTTAGAGGGCTATTTGCACTTCCATAATAGTTTGTTTGTGCTTTTCTGTCTTCCTTTGCCCAAAATCATTTCTCAGCTGCAGTTTCCATCTCTCCACAGCGCTCCAGAGTTATTTATTATCAGCCTTGTACAGACTGTCTGGTTTAAAAGCAAGAGCAAATTCGTCCTAAAAAAAAAAGGACCCTATAACATATACATCCACTTTATGCGTCCCTATGAAACAGAGCGCACTCTCTGTTTGCCAGCTCAACTTCTGCACTCAAGAGCTCTGTTGTTTCTTTCTGCAACTTTACCAAGCCATTTTGAGCAGCGCAGCGCAGCACAAAAAAAGCCCCGCTGTCGAAACAGGAAGACCACAGCACTTACCCCAAGTTGCTGCAAGCTCCACCCAAGAACCGATCCGACAAGAAGTCCCAATGGATCCTTCAGAGGGCAAATAATCTCTCAGTTGAAAACAAGTAAAATACCAACAAGCGTTAATAAGCATGAAAGCAGACCCCAAATTATTTACATCCATGGGTGAGAGTTCTCTTCTTCTGCAGAGAAGACCCTGCTCATATTAGCACTCTGTTAATGGCTCAGTGTTGAATTCCTAGTTGGTAGTGGTCCATGAGAGAATCCAGGCTGCCTGTGACAAGGAATAACCACGGATTACTGTTATTTACTCAACTGTATAGCTTTCTGCAAAGTGAAGAAGGGCTTGCACAGGAAATGACTAGATAGATTTCTCAGTAAGAGAGCCAATGAGTGCAGTGCTCTTATATGGGAAAGCTGGCTGGCTATTGTAAATTCATAATGCTTAACCCCTGCCTGCACGTATAGAGATGACATCTCGTGGCTTTCAACACCAGCCTGCTCAGATCTCAAGGGAGGCGGCTGATTTGACCCCGACAGTGCTAGAGCCTGTGGTTTAGTTGTGAGGATTGTCACGAGGCTCCCTCAGTTAGCCCCAGGACAAGCAAGTATGCATCGAAACATCTGGGGCCAACTGTTTCTGTGGGAAGCCAGTTCTCCTCACACTTCACACGCCCCAGTTACGAGGCAGCACAAACTGTATGAGACAATAAACTAGCCAGAATGTTACCCTACAGAGTACACAGTGTCAGCTGCTCATCACAAGCACAGCAGACTGCACAAAGCAGCTCCAGTTCCAAAACACTTAGGCAACTGGTTAATTTTTCCATTTCTTAATGGGTTGGTTCTCCAAATGGAGAGTACTTCTGGGAGCACAGACTGGCCATCCCAACAACTGGCTGTAGTTGAGACCATGCACGCACACATACCCCTTCGCTTTCCACTCACGAAACAGAACGCCTGAGAAACAGAGGACATCAGCCCACACCGAGTGTCTCAGTTTCTTGTCTCCCACTCATCTCAGAACTGAGGCCCGAGGAACCAGCGTGACCATTATTTCCTGCACCATCAATGCAGCATGATATTCAGCAGCCAGAGTCTCAACGGCCTTCCCTGGCACAATGTTGCTGCCTAAAGCGATCCTCATCTGACAGGGCTGCAGGATGATGTGGGGCTTCCTGGAATGTGGCCGTCACCCACAGGAACATTCCCAGATGGCTCCTACTTTGAGTCAGATGCAGGCTGCGAGACAACCTTCCTACAAATACATCCATTAAATGGCAGGGTGCCTTTTCCTCTTTCATGGTTTTGCATGAGATCACAAGCTTATTTCTCAGATTCCTGTGTTTCAAAATTAAGCTGATCCAGGAATGATGCAAAGCTACTTATTATTGCCAGGCTTAATGATTTATTAGCACCCACAGAATAGCCTATAAAGAACAAATACATGTAGATAAATTCAAGACCAGATCTCATCTCTCCTCTCCCCGTTCCAGCCTTGCACTGATGTAATTTAGTTTGCTTCAGTCGTGTTACTTCATTTACTGTGATATCAACAGGTATGAAAATTCAGGCCTGGGAGTCTAGCTCAGACTTACAGGTCTAAATTCTTTTGGGCTTTTCCCCCAGCTTTCATGGGAGTCAGGCCACCATTTTAGCCAAGGAATGAAATCAGCCCACAAAAGTGCACCATAACAGAGTTCTTTCTGTGTGTCTGGTTTTAATAGCTTACACAGAGGAAAGAGAATGTGCAGCTTGCTGGGAAAGGAATTGCTGCCAGCTGAGAGGTCACCACAGCGAAACAGAAACATGGAGCTGCTGGGTGAACACAGAAACGTTGGTATGTGCACACACATGCGCACACGCTTTTGCAGAGAGTACACCAGGGTAAACACTTGCACTTCCATTTCAGAGAAGGGAGAAGCAAGGCAGAAAAAAAAAAAAAGACAAGATCCGCCCAAACATGTGCTTGCCAGTGACAGCGCTCTGGGGCCAGTAACAGGATTGTCATGGCCATACAGGAGCCTGCTGAGCTGGTTATGGTGCTTAACAAGCATCCTGCCACCAAAATTTAAAATCTTGATCACTGTTAAGCATCAGGAAAAAGCCTTCCAAAGCAGCACGCAGGGAGAATAACAGAAGCAATTTAATTTCACCTATCTGCCCACCTGAATGTTCAAAAGCAGCACATGATCCTCTTGCCTTTTGAGGCTTTTATTTGGAGGAACAAGAAGGAATCTTGCAATTGCTCAGTACTGAATTTACTGATGAAAATGTATCTGACAATGCTAAGGTTCTCCTGATGGGGGAAGAGACATTCTGTGGAAACCTTAACTCTGGGAAGAGAAAAGTCAAACTCTTAACTACTAAGTGAAATTTTAAGTAAAATCAGTAGTTTTCATAATATTATAAAATATTTTCATAATTATAATTATGATATAATTCTAGGTCATATATGAAGAAGCACAGTAATTCACAGTAGGAAAACCAGTGACCAGAAGCTGCTTAAACAGAAGGCAAAAGGAAGCATGAGGAAGATGGCTTTCTCAGAAGACGGAAACAAGCACTTTCCCAAAATACGTATTCTCTGTTCACTTCAGTGCACATTTTTACCAAATACTGAAAAATGTAATGGTCTCACAATTAATACCACATTTTCTGTATGCTCTAAATAGAAGATCAAAGTCACTTACATGGTCTGTGACTTAATTACAGCACTGATCTGTAGCCGCTTTAAGGGACAACAGCTCAAAATCATCTTCACAGGAGAAGGGAAGCCTGTAACTGCATGCAAGGATGGACCGTTAAAATTCTCTCCAGAACAACCAGTAGGCCAGCGCTTCATCCTCACCAAGGCCACGCAGCTAAAAGAGAAAACCGTTTCTTTTAAAGGTGTACTATCACACTTGGGAAAATATCAAGTATTTTTGCAAGGCCAGACTTCCTGCAGCCGTTAAATAAAACCCACACTTGAAAGGATGAATTTTGGCAGCTTTCTTTTAGTTCCACAGATAGAATCCTGTACCTCTAGAGACACCAGCCAATGCCCAATCTAAAATCCCAATATTCCTAATTCCTTGTCAGAATTTGTCCGATAGCCCTGGGGACTCCATTAATTTACGTGACAGTATTTCTGTAACTACTAGTCTTACATCATAATATATAAAGACTCCTAGATATACACTTCTCCAGCCTTTGAAGCAACCATCCCCTTCTCTCATTCCTTACATGGAAGTATCTTTCTAGTTGATGTATCCCTTTCCGTAGGATTACAGCCTGTAGGAACACTCCACTGACAAATGGCAGCAAACTCTGAAACCCAACGGTAGTGACAAAATAACCCTTTTGTGGAGAAACAGTGACATCCAGCGGCCTCGAACTAAGCCTGAGTTCTGGCTGCTGCTGACAACGGCCTCGAGAGGAAATCCTACAAAAATAGAGAGTTGCAAGCATACGCTTGTGAGAATTATCTTCATTCACTCCCTCTTTGTATCAAAATAGTTAACAGAAACTTGTATAATTTAAAAACTCGTGTTCCAAATAAGGCTGGTTTTGATGATGCAGCAAAGTTCCATAAATATAAAACTGTGCAGCCGAGAATCTGTGAGCACAGCCACTACACAATGCCTGTGGACCTGCAGACAAGACTGCAGAAACACGGAGGAATTCCCAATGTGCCTCTGCCTTAACCCTCACTCTCCCTGCATGATCATGGTCTGGGCAAGTTGCTACTGCAGCAAACACATAAATGTACCCAAAACCCAGTACAACAGGGTTATCCGATTTGTCTTCCTAAAACAGACAAGTATTTTTTTAAAAGTTCAGAAGACAAAACCCCTGAAATCTTGAATTTTTTTTTTAAAAGAGAACAGACTAGAAATTAACTGAAGCTCTAAGAAAAATAACCAAGGCCAGTCACAAAGCTCAGCTTGCAGCAGGATTAAAAGATGTTATCAGAATCTGTTGTCAATATGGGAGCATTAGGATTATTTTATTTTAATAGCCTATAGATTCTGGCTAAAGCCTATTAAATTCTTATTTTAGTTATGAATAGTTGGCTCTAAGCAGATTGAAGTATCGCCACACTGTAAGAAAAACAAATGTTGTATCTTAACATGAATCATTCCCATTGCCTGATACCTCTCGCTTTGTCTTTTTTTCATAACTTCAGCATAAACATGTTATGCAAATTCATATGTACATTTCCTTGTAATTTATATGTATTTCCCTAACTTACATAATTTAAGATAAATTGCAAAGATTTTTCTTTACAAATGAAGAAATCCCTTGCAGTCATCCCTTCCAGCTAGTGATTGCCACCTCTCAGTTAGCGGGGGGATCTGAAGCTTCGACAACGCAGCTCCTCCAAGAGAAGCAGAAGCCCGACACAAGAGACCCCGCGTCCCTGCAGCGAGCCGTCCAACTCTGGCTATGCATGTCACCCAGGCCAGTGCTGCAACATGACAAGCTT